>NC_136429.1:289906564-291156564 GCF_052849685.1 Lactuca virosa | reverse complement strand
ATGGGACTTCGTAAGGAATGGAGTAGTGTAAGCATGATGGTGAAGAATCAACAAAGTTTCGATACATCATCTCTAAATGATCTGTATAATCAGCTGAAAACTCACGAAAGTGAAGTAAACGAGATGACAGAAGAGTCGAAGCTCAGTCTAGGAGGTCCATTAGCTCTTGTTTCAAAAGTATCTGAAAAAGAAGTTGTTGAACAAGGTGATTCTGATGGTGAAGAGGGATTTTTAATGAACTCAGATGATGAGGCAATAGCTTTTTACTCGAACAATAGAGTTAATTTTTTTTTTCAAGAAACCATTTAATCCGAAGATGAAGCAGAGTGAGGGAAAAGGAAGTTTCGTGAACAAGCCTGTAAGAAAAGAGAAGAAGAAATTTGAAAAGAAGGAGGAGAAGATTACTGAGGTCAAGAATGAGAAGAAACTGAAAGGAGATTCGGGTGTTGACTGTCATTATTGTAACGGAGCAAATCATTTGGCAAATGATTGCATGCTTCGTAAGAAAGAGGAGAAAAAGAATAGGGTCAAGGATGAAGCGTATTATGTGGAGAGATTGGAAGAGGTGTGTATGAAGGAGAAAAATATGTCATTGGTGGCTAGAGGTGAACAGGAGGAAGAAGGCACGTATCAGATCTGGTCATCCGGATCCGATGATGAAGAGATGCGTAATCCTACGCATGGTGCTATGTTCGTGAAGCTGGAGGAAGATTCTGACGAAAAGGTGACTGGTCATTGCTTCATGACCAAAAGTGCTGATAAATCTCCAATGACAACCAAGGTACGTGCTATTCTTCAGTCTTTTAACATTCCATTACAAGCTTATGATTCTGAAATAATTGCATTTGATGATACTGTTGCTTACTTTGATTTAATTGTGGTGTCCGCTAGTAACGAAGCTAAGAAACTAAACATCCAACTGCAAGAGACACAAAAATTGTTAGATACGAAACGCAGCAGGGTAGAATATCTGGAATTACAAATCACAAATATCATGTGTGATAGGGATACGTTGAGCAGTGATGTTAAAATGTTGTTACCACAAAGAAACATTTAATGTAACTCTGCAAAACGTTTATATGCTAAACTGACTGCTTTGCATCATTCGTCCGACATTAGCAAAGAACAACATAGGAAGTTATTACCTTTTCCTGCTTTCGAAAAAGAGAAAATTGATAGTGTGTCTTATGATTGTGAGAAAACCATAGCAGAATTCGATAAAGTGCCTGATAATCGATTTGCTTATGGTATTGTTAAGATAGATGAATACTTGAATGATGATGAACTTGTTAACATTGTGAACGATACCTTAACAAAAAATGAACAAATCAAAATTTTGAAAAGAACTGAGAATTCGAAACTTGACTCTCAATCTAATTTCGCTGATGTCGATGATAATTCTGATAGTTTTAGCAAAATCAGTGAAATTGAGGAAGAGGAAAGTGTCGATTGTTCACAGTTGTCTGTCATTAATGTCACATCTAAGTCTAAAGGAAAAAAAATGTAATGATTCGTTGGATAAGGTTGCCACTGACAAACCCTCAACTTCGAAAGGTTTTGATTTTGAAAATGTGAGTGTCAAAGATAGTCAAACGGATAGTAGTGATGATGAGGATGAAGAACAAGTTTCGAACAAATCTAAGCCTGAAAAGCCTGTTTCAGACGAAACAATCATTCCACGAGTTGTTGTTGATCAAGTGTATGGAGACACTGAAAATTTTGACAAAGTTATGTCTGTAAAAGGAGCACATTATTTCGAAACAAATCAAGTGGTGTATCCAAATTTCAAGTGTACAGATGATGTTGTATTTCCAAATCAAGTGTTTGTCACCACTGGAAATGTTGAAAACATCAAGACCAGAGTTCACCAAAATGGTCGAAGATGACAACAAGAAAACATCAGACGAAGGATTCTTTTCAAATCAAAGCATTGTTGAAAATAATCTAACAAAGAATTCGTATGTTTTTCAAAGACAAAAACCACAACGAAAATGGATTGAAAAACAAGCAAATGCAAAAGAATGTTTGAAACAAGAAATTAAAGAAACAAATGAGAATGTGAAACTTAATTCAACCGAATTTAAGGATCGTGTTGAAAAACTTTCGAAGGAACATGGAATTTCGAAAAGACAGGCAAGAAAGAATTTTTTTTGGCAAGTTGTGTCTAATGAAAAGGAATCGAAAACACCTACCAAGAAAGTGTTTGAAAATGGGTTGTCCAAACCTGTACAAAATAAGTTTTCAAAAATTTCGGATAAAAAGGAAAATCCCGCTTAACCAATTTCGTCTGATTCTCAAAATGATTCTGTGAAGTTTTCAAAAACAAACACTTTTTCAACAAATGATAAACAACAGAATTTTCATCCAAAAAGTCAATCAAAGTTTTCAAAGCCAACAAACAATCAAAATCGATTTTCTTCAAATACAACAAGTCGAAATTTCGATTATTCTCGTCGATTTGAAAATGTTCGAAGATTTGAAAATCTTCGAAATTTTGAAAATGTTCGAAATTTTGAGAACATTAGAAAATTTGAGAATGTTCGAAAATCAGAGAATTTTAGAAAATTTGAGAATGTTCGAAAATCAGAGAATGTTAGAAAATTTGAGAATGTTCGAAAATTTAAGGATGATCGAAAAGTTGAAAATGTTTGAAAGTTTGCAAACCATAAAACAATTGTGTATGCTAAATCTTCAACAACTGCAAAGTTTATACCTAAATAACCAAATTTTCTAAATCCTTCTGGGAAAAAGAATTCAAAAGTGTCATACACAAAGGGTTCGTCAAATGTGAAAAATATCGATAATTGGCTTGAAGGACAAGGGAAGATGTTTCAATCTCGTAAGTATTCTCAACATCAAATTCATGAAGCATATGATAAATATTTGAATGACTCTTCCAACGGCAGTTCCTCTTCCAAAGAATCCAATATTCCTGTGAAAACATGGAAACCAGTTTCGAAAGCTAAACCTATTGCAAATCAACCTGAGAACAAAAAGGTGAATGTCAGTGACAAATCTAAACCTTCGAAAACTTATGTTTCTGCACCTTTACCTGATGATGTTGACTTAATTGACACTTTTAAATCAAAAGTTTTTAATTGGGTTTTAGGTTCTTCTTTTCACTCGGTTTTCAAAGCTAATAACCAAGGACCCAAACAGCCTTGGGTACCTAAATTCTATGTGACGAGAAATATAATGATAAATGGTACATTGATAGTGGTTGCTCTCGTTACATGACTGGAAAGAAGGAGAATTTACGTGATTATCGAAGTTTGGAGAATGCTGGAGTACTAAAGTTTGGAAACAATCACAAGTGTCAGGTCTTCAACATAACTTGACAAGTGATTCACAACTTGTTGTGGGCACTGGCAATCAAGTGGTGTTTAACGAAGCAGGAAGCATCATTTCGGATGTTGAAACTAACGAAGTTTTGCTCAAATCCAAACGACATGGTGACATGTTTACTCTTGATATCAAACCAATCATTGGCAAACCCTAAGTGTGTTTACTTTCGAAAGCTACCTCTGATGTCAGCTGGCTTTGGCATCGACGTTTATCTCATTTAAATTTTCGCAATTTGAATAAGATGGTGATTGATGATCTTGTTCGAGGTTTACCTGTACTAAAATTTGAAAATGATACTTTGTGTGCAGCTTGTGAACAAGGAAAACAACATCGCAAAGGACATCCAATTGTCATAGATTCGAAAATTGTTGAACCGCTGGAACTTCTTCATATTGACCTATGTGGACCATCAACTGTTGAAACCCTCAACAAGAAACAGTACATTTTTGTTATAGTTGATGATTTGTCACAATTCACTTGGGTGTATTTTCTCCGGTTAAAATCTGAAGTCGCTTAAACAATGATCGAATTTATAAAGAAAATTGAGTTGAGTCTAAAGAAGAACGTTCGAAAAATCAAAAGTGATAATGGGCCAGAGTTTAAAAACAATGTGCTGGATTCGTACTTAACAGAAAAAGGGATTTCACATAACTTTTCTTCGCCCTATACACCTCAGCAAAATGGTGTGGTTGAAAGGAGGAATAGGTCACTTTGCGAAGTAGCAAGAACTATGTTGACATATGCGAATCTTCCTCAATATCTATGGGCAGAAGCAGTTTCGACAGCATGTTTCACTCAAAATCGATCTTTCATTCATCGTCGTTTCAATATAACTCCGTATGAAATCATCAATAAACGAAAACCTAATGTCAAATTCTTTCATGTTTTTGGTTGCAGGTGCTTTATAATGAATCTCAAAGATAATCTTTCGAAGTTTCAAGCTAAGGCTGATGAAGGAATATTTTTGGGATATTCGACAAATTCGGTTGCATACAGAGTGTTAAATAAACGAACTTGTAAAATAGAAGAAATGTTTAATCTAACTTGTGATAACTTTTGATGAAACTGAAGAATCTAATTCATCTGACTTTGATTATGATTTAATTTTTGGTGTTCCAGACAGGGCTGTTGATGCTGAAGTACATGCTGCTGATAATCGAAATCCTAAATCTTCGAAACATTCTGATGATTCGATAATCACATCAGAGACATCTGCTAATGGCGAAAGAATGCTAGATGCTCAAGTGGAGGGGGAGCACTTGACTAATCCTTCGAATGATGAGGGGGAGCATCCTTTCGAGGGGGAGAATAGCAAGGAACATGAACGTTTCGTGGGGGAGCATCAGGATAACAATTATGTTGAGGGGGAGCATATTGAAACGAAAACCATAAGTCTTGACGAAAATGATGAATTTCATGAACTAAATGATAATTTTTCTGTTGCAGGATCCGAAAATGGAGAGATGTATGAAGTTGCACAATTAGATTTTGATCCATCATATCCACCATTGGAAAAGTGGACAAGCAATCATCCGAAAGAGCAAGTCATTGGAAATCCACAAGATGGTGTTTTGACAAGAGCTCAAATTCGTGCAAAGAATGAGGTAGTGAATACTCATCAATAATTTTGCATGTGTAATGTTTTTATCTCGAAAATTGAACCAAAGATTGTTAAGGTTGCAATGGAACACTTTCATTGGGTTGTTGCAATGCAATCTGAACTTGCTGAGTTCGAGAGAAACAAGGTTTGGAGGTTAATTCCAAAGCCAAAGATGTTTCAATTGTCGGATTAAAATGGATTTTTAAAAAATAAAACCGACAAGGATGGAAATATCGTTCGAAATAAAGCACGACTACTTGTTAAAGGATATTCACAGCAAGTAGGTATAGATTTTGAAGAAACTTTTGCCCTGTCGCAAGACTTGAGGCTATTCAAATATTCTTGGCTTATGCAGCTCACAAAGACTTTGATGTCTATCAAATGCATGTGAAGTGTGCGTTTTTGAATGGAGAGCTGGAAGAAACTGTGTATGTGGAACAACCTCCAGGTTTCGTGAATAAAGAATCTCCTAATCATGTGTATATTTTAGATAAAGAAGTCTATGGGTTAAAACAAGCAACACGAGCACGGTATGCAACTCTTACCAGTTTCTTAAAACAATCGAAATTTAAACAAGGATCAGTTGACCCCACATTATTTCGAAAGAAAGTTGGGAATCATCTAATGCTTGTTCAAATTTATGTCGATGATATTATTTTTGGCTCGACTGACCCTGCTTTGTCTAGTGAATTCGAAAATTTGATGAAAAGCCAATTTGAAATGAGTATGATGGGGAAAATCAATAATTTTCTCGGTTTAAACATTCATCAAAACAGAGAAGGAATTTTCATCAATCAGGAAAAATATACAAAGAATTTGCTCGAAAAGTTTGGAATGACAAACAACCCGAAGTTAAGAGTACCAATGGCAGTTGGAACAAGGCTAAGCCCTTCGTTAGAAACACCTGCGGTTGATCTTACTTTATACAGGAGCATGATAGGTTCATTGCTTTATCTTACTGCAAGTAGACCTGATATCATGTTTTTTGTATGGAATTGTGCTAGGTATCAAGCAAATCCTAGAGAACCACACATGACTGCAGTGAAAAACATTTTTCGTTATCTCAAGGGAACAACTTCGTTAGGATTGTGGTATCCTGCAAAATTAGGATTTTTCATTCAGGCATTTTCGGATGCAGATCTAGGAGGATGTACACTGGACCGAAAGAGTACAAGTGGTGGTTGACAATTCTTGGATGGAAAGTTTGTCAGTTGGCAATCGAAAAAGAAAACGTGTGTTTCGATTTCTACCGCTGAAGCTGAATATGTTGCAGCTGCTGCTTGTTCTTTGCAAATTATTTGGATCCAGAGTCAATTGCGTTATTATGCCATTAATATGAAAAAGATTTCACTGTATTGTGATTCACAAAGTGCTATACGCATTTGTCATAATCCCGTACAACATTCAAAAACCAAAAATATTGCACTTCGTTATCATTTTATTATGGATCATGTGGAAGAATGCAACATTGAAGTTCATTTTGTAAAAACAACTGATCACCTTGCTGATATTTTTACAAAAGCATTGGACGAAAAATCATTTGTTCGAATTTTGACAGGTTTGGGAATGATCAAGGCAAATTCTGTTCCAGGACTAAATTCGAAAGAATAATAATGAAATGTTATGCAAAAGTGTCGATTCAGAGACAAAGCCGTTTCATTCAGAGGCTAACAGTATTAACCATTCAGAGGTTACTGTTCACGTTCAGCGCTTCGACACGCTTCGAATTCGACATAAAGAGCAATTTGTTTTTTGGAGTACAAATTTTCGTTAGTTTGTCAAAATTTTCGTTATTTGGTCACATGTTTTTCGTTAGTTAGTATCTTAGTTTTTCTTCGAAAAATCAAAAATTCCAAAAAGATTTTATTTTGTTATTTGTTTTCTTTTTTGAAAAACTTAAAAACACAAAAATATTTTCTTTCTTTTCGAAAAATCAAAAATATCAAAAAGATTTTTGTTCTTTTGTTATTTGTCTTTTCTTCGAACAAATTTCACGAAAGTTTTACAAGGGTCATGCTTGCGTTTCTATGGGAAGGTAAAATTTCGAACAAATTTCCAGCATGTCGACCCAAGCCTCCATTGACTCAATGTGTAACTTTCGAAAGCCTTAGTGAAATTTTTCATTCTGAAAATTTCTTCCCAATCTGGCTTGCATTCACATTAGTCTCCTGACCTACCTTACTCTTCTCAAATGAGTTAAGAGTTATCTGTTTGGTCCAATCATAACAGAGGTACAACTGTTTTCGTGAACCAATCTTTTTCATCTCAAGATTCTAACACATTTCACACACAATGACATATGTCTGAGAGGTCATCGATCAAACCAATCATGACTTACGCATATCAAACTTCTGTCTTAATGATCTAACATGATGAGACCGTGATGAAAGTGAAACCCAAATATACGAACTCATTTAAGGAATTGACGGGGAACTATGTTCCAGTTTTAACGAAACAGTTGTTTGAGTACCAATACTCGATGCTTTGAATCATATTCAATTCTTTTGAGTGGTCTTGATCAAATAGTCGAAACCCACGACATTTGTTTCCCAGCATGATCCAGCTGAATCTAACTTTTCTTTGAATTTGATTTTCGTTGAAGTATCAACTATTTTCCAAGTCACATTATATATCTTTCCAAAGCATACTTGTCACTGACTACACTAGTCAAACAGGTAATTTCGGTTACAATTACTCACCTTATGTTTAGGTTGATATGTAACGAAATTTTTAAGCCACCCACGAAGCCTTGAAAAGAAGCCCTTTGATACATCTCTATAAGTATTCGATTGAAATTCACGGGAACATACACAACCAGTTGATTATCTCTCTTGATAATTAACAAAGTAACCTTTGCCCGGGGTTTATCTGCTTTTGTGTCGAAATTTTTTTTTTGACATCACATATCCAAATTTTTCGTTAAGTTTGCATCTTATCTTATCTTTGGCGCACTACACACACGAAATCCTTGAGGTTCTGAGTACTACCAACTCAGGCTGATGATTTCGAAAGTCTGGCAAATGACTTCGTCTCTAAACCCAAAGATGAAAGAGCCTTACCTCCATGCTGAAGGTTTGTGACGTTACTTTCTCGCGGACGTATGACCGAAGAATGGTTGACACGACGTTTTGTCTTCTTTCCGGGTTTCAAGATGATGTGATGGGTACTTTTTTACGTGTGGCTACTTTATCGGGATTGTGGTGCGATTTTCAAGGTGCCACGTCGGATCTCATTTAATGATGCTTCCGCTTCAGATTCAAATTTCAAGGGTTACATATAAAAGGGTATTCAAGGGTTCTTTATCAGTTTACGTTTTCAAAAGAAAAATCCCCAATTTGTATCAGACATTGTTACTTGTTCTTCAAAGGCTCAAAACCCTAATCATGGCGACTCCTGCTGCTGTTGTTGCTCCATCCCAGTCTACTGAAGAAGTTGTTTCGCAACCAATTATGAAGATTCAGAGCACCAATTATCAAGTCGAGGGGATGTTTCACTGTATCCAGAAGAGTTGAAGATGTTGATTGTAGCTTTGAAAATCTCTGTTCTTTCTACTTCCATGTTCAATTCATTTGTTGTTCCTCTATCATGGCTTTCCATAGCAGGATCTACTGCATCATACGGCAACGCTCTGGATGTTATCACGTTTAATCTGGTAAACAATAAGAAGATTCATCTCTCTAAGAAGATGTTCTGTCAGATTCTTGAAATTCCTAATTCTCCACCGTACACTGATCTTTCGTATGCTCAAATCATCTATATGTTCAATGAGATGTGTCATCAACCCCTACTCACCAAGATAAGTGATTTCAAGAAGTCTAGACTTCCAACTATTTGGAATTTTTTATTTGGTATTTTTCTACGCTTCTTGACTGGTCGCAGTGTTAGATTGGATAAGGGAAGAATGGAGGTATATGCCATGGTTGCTAGCCTTTACTATGATTTTCCAGTTGATTATTCTACTCAGATGTGGAAGGAATTCCAGAAAAGTGTAGAGAACACCAATGTGGTTCAAGGAATATCATGTGCAAGATACTGGAGTTTGATTCTTCATCATGTTTATGACAAAGAAGGAATTGAAGTGCCCGCTGATGAAGATAGGGTTGAGTTCTTGAAGTATCACTTTCCCAAGGAGGTTTCGGATGATGCTGAGGTGTTTTCAAACATTGCTAGAATCCATTATGCATTGTTACAACGTGTTGATCCAACCAACTCGGTATTAATTGAGTATTTGAAGTCTGTTAATCCTGATGATGAAACAGAAAAGTTGTTGTTAAAAGAGGATGATTGTCCTTCCAAGAAAACAAAACAGTCGAAGAAGGATGAAAAGGCCACTCCTGAGAATCTTGTGCAAGAACCCTCGCCAAAGAAGTCTAAAAAGAAACAGTCTACGATAGAGGAGCAAGTTTCGACTGTTTTGCCAACGCCTGTTGAGCATGTAGTTGATGAACAAGCTAAGGAAACAATTCCATCCAAGTCTGGTGTTTTTAGAAGACTAAAACAGAAAGCTCGTGGTTTACGAAAATCAACAGATGGATCTTCTAAATTTTCTCCAACTGTGGTTCGTAAACCATATCTTAATCATCAAGGGATTCTTATTCGTGAGGTTCCAGCTCCTGTTTCTCCTTCCTCAAAGAAACGAAGAGCTGAAGATGCGGAAAAGCATATTTCCAAGAAGAAGATTAAGAAATGAAAGTTGGTTATTCAAGAGGAATCGTCCGAAGGGGAGAAAGTTCCTGAAACACCCGAAGCTACTATCTCCAAACCAACATTGACTCCTGAGCAGATTAAGGTCATACCACTCGACATTTCGTTAACCAAGTCAGTTCCTGAGGAGGTTTGTACTTCAGACATCATTACAAACATATCTGATACGGTTGTAAATGTGAACATGGGTGAAGGAGATTCGCATACAGAGCTTCCATTATCAACCAAAGGTATTCCTGTATTATCTCACATGGATACTTCAGTTTCTTTACCTCCTTATATCATCCCTGTTTCAAACACAACAAACTCACCTACTTTTGAGCATGTTATCCAAAATCCATTTACTACACTTTTTCATCCCAATCCACTGACCCACCCAAACCTATTGATGAACCTGAAACTGATACTGACGAAGGGGGTTTTGGAGGTACTTTTGATGATATGGAATTTGATGATGAGGAAGAAAATTTTCCAGATCATATGTTAATGTCTATGAAGCAGTTCAAGATTCTTAACAAGAAGTTGAATTCGATTATTCAATCTCAAGCAGATATGGGGAGAAGTAATTATGTGTCAAGTATGGAGATTGATGGTCTGCTCAAAGCTGTCGAAGCCAAAATGATTACCAAATGTTCTGGATTGATTCAAGATTCTGAATCACACCTCATGGAGAAGTTGGACCAGAATGATAAGTGTAATGAGTTACGTGTGAAGTCTCAATCTTCGACTTTTGCGGGAGAAGTTAAAGATTTTAGACGGTTGGCTAAGGAACGACATGTATTGTTTGTTCAAGATGTGAAGAAGGTCAGGGAGGATGTTAATTTGCAAATTCCAGAACTTCGTGAAGATATGACAAAAGAAATTGAAGTGGTGCAACGTGATTATGCTTCTCTTAATCAGAAAATGGATGTTATTGCTGATGTAGTCACCAAGTTTGTGAAATTATACGAAGCAATGAGTCCTCAACTTACTCAGCTGTCTACTAAAGCATTGAAAAGTTTAACTGAGATCACTACTCAGTTGACTGAGTTGAAGTCTTTAATCACGAAGTCAAGTTTCTCTTCATTAATAACTCCAGAGTTTTTGTCCCAAATGTTTATTCAGTTTGAAGCTGTTCTGCATAAACAATTAGCTCCGTTATCCATGATTTCAAATTTATTAACAACAGATGCCCCGCCTGTTGTCACAGGGGTGCAAGGGGGAGAAAGGAAGGTTGGTCATGGAGTTTCGCATGAAGAAGTGAAGGTTGCTGGAAAAGTTTTCCCAACGAAAATTTCAACAACAAAGCCAATTGTTTCAACTGCTGGTTCGGTGAGTTCGACAGTGATTACTACAAAGCCAATTGACAAAGGCATTGTGATTGGTTCTTCAGCTGAAGGTGGTAGCAGTTCAAAACCAAAGAAAGTTGTTGATGATTCTTTGAAACAAGACAAAGGGAAAACAATTGTTGTGGAGAAATCAAAAGAGAAGAAAGCCGAAGTTGAAGCTGAAATGGAGAAAAAAAGGGTGATTCAGAGTATTATGAGACTTCGTGCGAGTGATCCACCTGGAATGAATAAGGGTGATCCAAGCAAGCATTACAATTATGAAACTATCGAAGCGAAAGTTGCATATAATCATATGTATGCTTTTCTGAAGAAGCCGAAACAAAGCTATGCTGTTGCTAACTCGGATATGAACCAACTTGATTTCCCTGTGAATGAGATGATGTTCATCATGGCTCAATACAGAATTGCTGAAAAGTTTGATAATGATGATGACTATACTTATATGAAACTTAGGTTTCATGCTGTTCTTGGGAAGGTTCCAGAGGAGATATGGTCTTTGGTGAAGATAAAGAAGGTGATCAGTATTACGAAGGATGTTCTGTTCGAAGACTTGATGCAAAATTTTCGTTTTCATGTTGCAAGGGCGAATGGTCAAATCTGTGATTTCTCTGTTGCTGATTTTCCATTAATGAACTTGTATGATCTTATACAAGTTACAATGCTTTTGAAAGACAAGAATGCTTCGCATCTCCAAGGAACAGATCCAGAAGTGTTTAGACTTGGTCTTGCCCACATCAAAATATTCATAGATAATTACTATGAGTGTTTGGCCCTAACTGATGTGGAGTTGGCTACTGCGAAGGGGTTGGAAGTGAAAGTCCCTATGGAAGTCACGAAGTCTCAACCTGAGTTGAAGAAATTTGTTGATGGGGAAATTTGTTTGAAACCATTTGGTTTGGTGTTCGCAGGAAAGGATAAGAATGGGAAGGCCAAAAGATTCTTGTTCCAGGCAAGCGAAGTTGAAAGATATACCACATCCCAGTATACGAACTTTATTGTTCGTATGAATAACTGTTCGAAAAACAATCAAGGGGATAAGAAGGAGTTAAAGAAGATTATCTCATGGTATACGGAGATACGAAGAGTGATGTTGTTTTCTGCACAGATTCTATCAACTTGAGAAGTTCGACTTGTTTACAAAGGGGAGATTGTAGGGTCGAAATTTATTGTAAACAGTCGAATTCTGTTTAATTGTTCACTTCGTATGTTTTGTTATGTATTTACTAAGGTGTCTAATGTTCGAAGCTTAACGTTTAAGCCTTAGTATTTTTTGTACTTCCTGTTTCCTATAAATAAGGGCTGAGCATTGAGTAGATAGTAAGAGTTTGAGAGTGATTGTAAAAGTTCACCCTTTTTACTGTCATTTTGTACTCGTGTTCATCGGAAGTAATAGAGATGAAACCAGATTATATTTAGTTCTCGTGTTCAAATTATATTTGATTGACTCTAATTTGTTTCATACTCGATTATCACTTCTACAGAATCATCACCACAGATTTAGTTAGGGAGTGATCACCACAGATTCTGCTAGGGATTCATCACCACGGATTTTGCTAGGGATTCATCACCACGAATTTTGCTATGGATCAACTACAATATATTTTTGATGAAATAACTACCACGAAATTCTCAACGGAATCCTATTACGGAATACACGATGGAATACCATCTACAACGGATTTCATTCTGTTGTCACATTTGCGACGAAATTATTGTTTCCGTTGCAAGACCTTCGCTACGAGGTTTTTTGGGACGGAACTGTTCCGTTGCAAATTCCATAGCTATTCGTATTTTTCAATGGAATTTCATCTTTTTTCAACGGTTTCCTTCCCTAGCAAAATCGCATTTTTCTTGTAGTGGAAAAACCCGAGCGGTGGGTAGACGACAAAGGAGTAGAAGCATCACTAGGAGTAGACATCAATAGAGAAAAAGAATAGTTTTATTTAGATGACGATAATCCTTAATATTTAACCCATAATAAACGATTAAGGCTAGGATCCAAAATAACATTTCACAACTAAGAAGAATCTTATTGCAAATTTATAAAGATAGGTAAAAGCAATTTACGAATTTCGAACTATGAAATTCCTAGATGTTTTGAGATTCATTGAATCTATCAATGGCATGTTTAATCTCAGATTGTGCTCTTCTATTTCTAATTGGGATACTGAGGATCAAAAACAAGATGTGAATAAGCATACAAATATGCATGGCACTTTCGATGTCATTTATCATCTCATATTAATGTGCCACTTAACCACACAGGCTCATCAATGGTAATTTTCGAGATGCCTATTATAACTCTTTATAGTCACTATTAGTGTGCCGGTTAACCACACGCACTCCATTAACTACTAATAAAGTATAATGTGCAGTTTTATTGACTAGAACACTTTTCACATTTTTCATAAATTAACTAAGAGTGGGATTTTATAAAAATGGTTTAATTACTTTTATAGCATTATACTTATTAATGAGATTATGTCCTATCAAATCCGTTCGGCTAACGACGATCCACCATAAAAGAAAGCGGTGGGTAAGAATGGATACCCAATGACGGTCATTTTATAGGCCGCTTCCTTAAACGACCCTTATAGTATGACTTCGTAAATGAGACGTAGTAGCGATTTGATTGACTTTGTCTTATACATAAAGTATATATTAAACTATTAATTATATATATAGTAATACGTGTATTTTAAAACTTTTATAAAATACTAGGTTTATTTTTAATTTTCGAAATTAAAATAATTAATTTAATTATAAATAAACCAATTAAGATTTAATCTTTATCTTTTAATTAACAATTAATTAAATTAACTTAAATCTTATGAGGACTAAATAATTATTTACTATTAACTATTAATCAAATAATTTAAATTTAATCATAATCTCTTCCCATTTACGTTTTCGAAAGATCAAGGGATAAGGGTTATCCAATTTTATTTCATTATCCTATTTTAAACAATTTAAAAGCAATAATTATCAAATAAGGAAACCCTAGAGATTTCAAAAATAAGGGTGGAGGCTAGGGTTTTAAGAACCCTAACCCAAGTCGAAAATTAATTCTCTTAGGGTTTAATTTCTATAAACCCTAATCTTGATCAATTCAATTATTATGCAAATTCAATTGAAAACATACGCTTTGATACCACTGATGGGTTTTATATGTTACAAAAAATCGATTTTGGCGGAAAAACATAAGCCCTAAGTTTGCATACAGCCTAAGGATCTATGTTTTGACTATTGAATGCAATAACCAGTTGAATATCAAGAACATTGTTGGAACCCTAGTATTTTTCGAAAATAATAAAAGGGTATGGAAAAACATACCTTTTGATTATACTAGTAGATATTCAAATCAAATCCTTTGTGTAGTCACTTCGAAGCTTCCACCAGAAATCTCGTGCCTCTAATGGTTCACACCCAACCCTAGCAACAAGGAGGCTTAAAGAGATAAAAGAGAGGAGATGAAATTTTTGGCTTTGCCTTGTGAGAGTGGGATGGCCGAAAATTAGATCCCAAGGGGTCCTTATATAGTTGAATTAGGAAACCCTACATAACCCTAATTTGAAAATTATATTAATATCTCATATTTGGTAATTATCTACACCCTAATTATCTATAAGGGATATTCTAGAAAACCTAGATTTCCTCTCAAGAAACCATCCACCATAAGGTAGGAAGGTTTTGAAACCTCTTATTCAACTATTGAACAATTATAGCTAGACCTTGCACTTTTAACTAATCCAATTAATCCCAAAATTATTTATAACTAATTTCTGATTATTTTTTAATTAATTATTACTATTTCTAATTAATATATTATTTCCTTAACATATTAATAAATTCATTTATTGTTGTTTATTAATCATATAACAAATCAAAAAACCAATCACTCTCTCTAAAAGTCATCATTTTCAATTACTAGGTGTGAGGGCAATCAAAAAGAACTTTGATAATAATTCAAGATTATACTAATTTAGTTATTGGCATAGAAACCTAATTCAACGGCTCAACCATCATCCCACCGACCTGCAAGAACCCAGTCAACATCCCTCACAACTTTTGCTAATTGACCAAACATGTAATGCCCACGTTTTCTTGTTAGGCATTATTAAAATGTTGTAATTGTCATGGTCAACAATTATAACATTTATATTGTTGGAACCTGGAGGTGAATCTCTAGCAATAACAAGTATTGAAGATCCGAAGTGAAGACCATTCCGAGATCGAGCAAAGATATGAGATTGATAGTCTGTTCATGCATTTATTATTTCTTGTCTTTTATGTGATATAACGGTTCATAGGACTTAGGTTTTTGTATCAGTTGTATAATCAGTTGTCAAAAGTTGATTATTATCCAGTCCTAGGAACGAAATGTAGTTTTTACGATGTACCTCCTTTTCCTATATAAGGAGTGATTTTAATGACAAGAAATACACGAATTGTTCGTCCAAAGATAGCAAATATTTCTCTTAACTCTCTTTCACTTATCTCAAGTCAAAACCCTTCACAACATTCTTCTTGTTCATTTATTGTCTTTACATTGATTATACTAATAGTTTCTTTATTTAATACTTATGTACTTTGTTGAATATTAACTTCAAGTCTCAACTGGTTTTACCAGACTTGACTTGAACATCAATTAAGAGCAGACATTGATCTTTAAGATTAACTCAAGGTTTGAGTTTTCAAACCTTATCCTTGCGCATTGATTCTAGTACCCACAATTGGTATCAGAGCTTGAGTGGTTGTACTTTGAATCTATAAGAACAAATTATAATTGATTCGAATTTACCTTGGTATTTTGATCATTTCTGTGTTCAGGATAAAAGTTCTTCCATATACCACTTCTGCTGTTATATCTCAGAATCAATGGCTGCTCCTAACTCTCAACAAATATAGTCAATACAAACAACAAATAGCGTGGGTTGCCCTTCTCGTGCCCCATTGCTAGTTGTTTAAGAGTATGATCATTGGAAAGTCAAAATGGAAAGGTTCTTACTTGGAAAAGAAAAAGGTGAAGCTATCTGGAGATCCGTTAAAGAAGGTCCACAAGTTCCTATGAGAGAAACTGTGAGAGATGCTGCTGCAACTCTCATGGGACAGGATGAACAGCGTCAAGCACCTCTTACTGTTGATGACATCGAGAAAATTCATGTAGATCAAGTTGCATTTTCCGAAATGGTGTTTGGTGTTCCACCTTCTCTCTTTGAGCACATTATGTTGTGAAAATATGCTAAAAAGATTTGGTACACTCTCCAAGACCTGTTCAAGGGATCAGAAAACATGAAGGATACACATTTGACTTCCCTCGCAATGAGTTCGATACTATGCACGTCGAGCCCAAGAGATGGCCGCTAGTGTGAAAGCTTTCGTTATTATTGTGTCGAGAGATGTGGAAGGATATTGGTCATCTGGAGATGAAGACTATGCGAGTACTGGAAGAAACATGTGTATTATGGCTAGACAAACCATCGAATGTGATGAAGGCTACTGGTCATCTAGATCAGAGGAAGATGATGATGATGTTGAACCAAACTACTGCTACATGGCAACCAACGACCCACCCGGTAGAGGCATTGTTCAACAGGTAAAATTTATGATTACTGATAATAATTTTGGTTTATCTCTTTGTGAACCATATCTAACCCAGATCCAGTCAGATATGAACATCATTTACAATTCCTATGAGTCTGTCATAGAATCCAGAGAGAATGATTAAGAGTGAATTAAGTCCTCTTAGATTACGTTTCGAGGATAAGAAGCTTAAAATAGAGTCTTTAGAAGATGAACATGTAATGTCAAAAGATGAATGTATCATTCTTAAAGACAAATGTGAAATCACTTATTCTGAAAGAAATTTTTTGATTTCTGATAACAAATGTATCAATGCCAAAATAGATGCTTTACGTAATATCCATAGACATTCTTGAAGCAAACGAAAGGACGACTCACATTTTTCGTCATCCTTGGTCTAAAGCACCTAGTCTCGGAAGCGAGTTTCCGAAACCTATTGCTCGTCCCTTGAAGGAGTTACTAAATCTAACTTTTATGGGAGACATTCCGAACCACAAACATTCAGATACCCATTTCTCACCTTTGTCACCCCTTCATGAGACCTTGGACAGTTTTTCTTTCCTGATTCCTAAGTTTCAACCAATAGTTGTCAAGTATCCTGATGTCACGCCTCTTCCGCCTCTGATACCTCTGGACCTGAATCAGACCTCAGAATTTTCTCCTAGCATTCCTAACACTGTAGTTCACATTCCGAACCACAATCCACCTAACAATTGCTTTGTTGATGAAATTATTCCGGAGACAACTGGACCAGACTCTGAAATATCAGATTTTGTTTGGGCATCCTTAGATAATGACGTTGATGTAGAAACCATAAGTGATAATTCATCTGATTTGTGTGTTTCGGACTCTGAAGTGATTTCTAAAACCACCTTAGTGTCGATCAAACCCAAGTTTAAAAACCCATCCATTGGCCAAACTTCCAATTCAACATCTGACTCCAAGAAGAAACCTTCATTGAATATAAAAGATGTCGTTGATCCTAAGATAGAAGCCAAAAATGCACTAAAAAAGGAAGTTAGATCTAGAAAAAATTCCAGATTCATTGACAATTCTAAGAAGAAAGTATCTCCGACTGTAAACCCAACCACTAGGAACCATGAAACATTTGCGCCTGTTGAGGTCCTTAAAAGGCCACCCATCCTTCCTAGTCCGGTTGTTAAAAAAAAGTTGCCAGTCTCATTCCGAAAAAAGACTGTTGATACTTGTCCAACAAGAAATAACTCTCTTCAGACTGTTTCCTCTATTTTCATTTCTAAATCTGATGGTACGACTTTTAATCCTCAACAACTTTCAAAACCAACTGCACCATCAAATACAGTAAACAAAGAACGTTTGGTTAAAAACACTGTCACTCAAACATTTTCGAAGAATTCAAAACAAAAATTTGAGTGGAAAGCTAAGAGTGTTGAAAAAGATTTTGCAACTTCAAGTAACACTGTGATTCCTACAGCTTCAAAAACAGTTAGTCCAAGAAAAGTTGTATAAGAACAACCTATCATTGAATATGATTTCTGGATTGATGAAAGACCTTGGCATTTTTCTTCTTTCCCAAAGGATCTCAGAACAAGCGTTCTGAGACTCTTTTTGCTCAAAAGTCACTACCAAAGCCCAAAGCCCGTGACTAAGTCCCAAAACCTAACTCGGAGCCTAAAAACTCCAAACTTCAATAAATTTTGTAGAAACTCTGTGCTTCAGAACAAGATACAATATGGTATATTGATAATGCTTATTCAATGCACATGACGGGGCAGAAAGACTTTCTGTGTGATCTCAAACTTTCACCAAATGCTGGCTATGTGACGTATGGCAACATTTCCAACTCTCAAATCTGAGGTTATGGCATCCTCACAAATGGAAACTTCTCTGTATCAAACGTGGCATATGTAGTTGACCTGAAGCACAATCTAATCAGTGTGGCTTAACTTACCGATGGAAATCGTCGAGTTGAATTATGCAAGAAACACAACTATGTTATGTCCGAAGACCAGAAAGAATGTCTGATCAAGTCAAATCGCAACAAGAACTTGTATCCTCTTGACATCAACATGATCATTGGAAAGCCTCAACTCTGTCTTCTCTCAAACGCAGTTCCTTATGTCAATTGGTTATGGCATCGAAGGCTAGCACATTTTAATTTTCTATATATGAACGATCTTGTTTCTGGTGAAATGGTTAGAGGTTTGCCTCTCCTCAAGTTCGAAAATGATCATCTATGTGCTTCCTTTGAGTGTGGGAAGCAATTTAAAAAAGGTCATCCTATCATCATCGAAAAATTGATCTCGGAACCGTTAGAATTCCTTCATATTGATCTCTGTGGACCCTCCACTGTAGAGAGTCTAGATCATAAGAAATATATTCTGGTGATTGTGGATGATTTTACAAAGTTCACCTGGGTTTTCTTCCGCAGGCTCAAGTCAAAAACCGCCTCGGAACTTATTACCTTCACTAAGGGTATTGAAGTTCTAGTGAAACTGCCTGTTCGTCGAATCCGAAGTGAAAATGACTTGGATTTACCAATGTTACCATTGAGAACTTCCTATCCAAGAAAGTAATTGACCACAATTTCTCAGCTCCCTATATCCCTCAACAAAGCAGTGTAGTCGAAAGACGCAACAGAACTTTAGTTGAAGCTGCTCGATTGATGCTCAATTTCACAAAACATCCACTGTATCTCTGGGATGAAGCCGTATCAACTACATGTTTTACTCAGAATCATAACATCATTAATCGACGACGCAATATGACACCGTACGAAGCCATGAATGGTCGTAAGCTGAGTATCTCCTTTCTGCATGTATTTGGTTGTTGGTGCTTTATCAAGAACAATCATGATTAGCTCATGAAATTTCAGCCCAAAGCCGATGAAGCAATTTTTCTTGGATACTCAGCAAAGTCAAAAGCTTATCGGGTTCTGAATCGACGAACTCGTTTTCTTGAAGAAAGCTTTGATGTCACCTTTGATGATGTGACAACCATCAATTTTGGTCAAACAAAGTCAACAAAAGTCAACCAGATCAACTCAACTTGTATTAGAATTTTAGGTGAATTGGGATATTCCCTAATGTGTCCAGTGTACGATTGATAAATTATAATACAAAGTACCTCTCTTATTGGAAAATATTCGAATATAAACCCTAAATAAGGTTAGCATCGTAACAAATCATTAATTCAGTTTTATATTATTTTAGTATAAATAATATTCATAACTCAATGTAGTAGAGTTCATAAACCCTATGCTACATGGCAAATTCATAACAAAGGCTACAAATACGGATTTTTAGTGAATTCGTCATCGGATACGACAAATTCCATACCCTACCTAAAACGCCCAACTTTAAACGGAAAAAATTTAGAAATCAACCTAATTTTCGTGTAACGTATAATTATTTTTGATAATAATGATTTTATTAACAATTTGAATTTTTATAATTCAAATTAAAAATTTATACATCATTTATACCATATTTTCTTTATAAAAATATCACACTTTTTATAAAATATCACTCTTTTTATAAAAGATGCCAATATTTTTATAAAATATAAAGAGTTGACTTGGTGATTTGAAGGTTGCACTAAGATCAACCATTTATCAAGGCTTTTATCCAACAAACAACAATGCAAACATCACCTGACCCCACCCCACCACCATCCACCCCCCCCCCCCGTTAAAAAGACATCCACCCCTCCCCCTCCTCATTTCATCTTCATCATTCTCTCCATCTTCTTTATTTCTTCATCTTCCTCTTCAAGAACAACTCAAGTTCTTTCAAGGTTAATTCTCCATAAGTTGGTTCTTCAATTTTTGGTAAGCATTTCCTTGTTAATCTAGTGTTTTTACACACATTCATACTAGTTTTGTTACATTTACACAGATTTATATGTGTTATTATCCATAGGGTAATACCATCTTCAAGTGTTCTTCAACCATCTTCAAGTGTTCTAAGCTTGAGGATCTTCATCTTCATCTCTTTATCCACTAAGAAATCCACTCAATGTGAGCTCATACCCCTTCATTTTCGACTTTTTCCAAGTTTTAGGGGGGGGGGGGGAATACAAGTAAACAAATTCTTTTTGGATGATCTAAAGGCTTTGCAAACTAAAAATACAAGTTATATCACTAAAACGTATCTAAGCTTAAAATTCAGCTTTTTACAGAAAAGTTATGGTCTGTTCACGAACTGTTTTGCCTTGCTTAAACTTAATATATTTCAAAACTGTTCAATATGCAAATATTTCAGCTCTATAACTTTTTAAGGACTACTCGCACGCGTTCATACGATGTTTCTACAATTTATGGTGATTTTTACAAAACTTCCTATCATTTCAGAACATTTTCGAACCAGTCTGTAAAAATGAACGTTTTGACGCTAGTTAGGAACCACTTAATGTCAGGGAAAAATATTATTGACAAAGTAGACTTATTTTCTAAGCTCTGAAAGTTTACGGATCCAAATTTCGACTTACGATGATTTTTCTATAATTTTTTTAAAAACATGGACAGAAAAGTCGAAAACTGGAAATTGTCATTATCATACTAAATGTTTTTATACTTGTGTTTAGATGTAAGTTTATATGTTATAATCTTTTAAAACATCTAGACATGATAACTTATATGCATTCATATGGAAGATTATGTAAATAGTCTCAACAAACAAACAATCTAAACTATAATTGGTATAGTTTGGGAGTCACAAACATTACACTATCATTTCAGAAGAAACATATAACTATTTAAAGGTATAATTATTTCATTTACAAGAAAAATGAGTTTTCAGTTCACGTAAATCAGTTGATACTGGTTTTGAGACATTTAGCTTCACCATTCCTACCAGAGTACACATTAAGTCCTGCAATATAACCAGAGTCTCTTGTAGGGAGAGCGTGACACTTGTGTATAGATGTATACGGGATTGACAACGCCGCACCTAAACATTTAGCTAGAGTTAGACCGACAGACCTGGGGTGACAAATGTTGTAACAGTTCTGACGCCCGAAGAACGTCGTTCATGCCACCAGTCGCATTTGTATGGTTATAATAACTCACATAGGGTATTAACAGAACATTTGGTTTACGAGTTAACATACATTCAAGTAGTTTTATATAAAGATAGAACTTCATAATACCATTTTTTAGTACAACATTACTTACATTTTCAGTCTTGGGATTTAAGACTTATAGCTCACTTTTTAAAGAACATATTGGATTTTCTGAAAGTATACACTATCATTTTTCACAAAACGGTTACAAATCATTCTCATACAAAACACTTATGAACTCACCAACTTAATTGTTGACACTTTTTCTAAAATCACTTTTATTCTCAGGAAACCAGTAAACAGGTAACCACAAGAGTTTTTGGTGGATGGGACGGCATCACATCACGTTATTTATTTTTGTCACATACATTTGATATCATGTAAACAATGTTTTGCGCACAATGTAAAATTATTAAATATTCAATACAATGTATGTAATGCTTTAATCGCTACTATTCAATTGTTATGATACTGTACATGAAAGTCATCCGCCCCCAGACGTTTCCGCCGTTCTGGTTTTGGGGTGTGACAGATGACAACTACATTCAGAATTCTGGCCCAACCAATGTCACAACCCACATCGTGGAGTCCGATGCTCTATCGGCAGGATGTCCGAATCCTCAAATAATTTATGAAGTCGATTTTGAAACCATATTCGGACCTTCAGAAACAGCTATTGATTTGGAATCTCAAACAACACAATCCTCATCCGTTATAGCTCCTATCTCATAAAATGATTCTGGTCCGTCTCCCACATTTCCGCCATTTGATTCCGAACCAATTAAACATTCTCAGGTTGAGGGGGAGAATGGTTTTCCCTCTCTTGAATCAAATGTTGAAGGATTCCAAGATGCAGCAGATCAATTTGCTGAATTCAATCCTATTCCGGACAATAACAACGACAACGTCAACTTCTTTGACTTTTTGGACGAAAATGATGCTGATATCTTCTGTTCAGAAGTTTATGAGGAGCATCATCCTCCAATTCAAGTTGTTCAGGGGGAGCAACACAACCCCATCATTGATGTCGGATCATCTGCTGCAGAAGAGCTTCCGAGACTACACATCTGGACCAAGGATCATCCTCCAAACCAAGTCATTGGAAATCTAAATGCCGGTATTTAAACTCTCTCTGCCACTAACATCCAAAGTGAATGTCATTTCTCGGCATTTATCTCAATGGTTGAACCAAAATCTATCAAGGAAGCACTTGAACATGTTGACTGGATTACAACCATGCAAGAAGAGTTGGCAGAATTTGACAGAAATGAAGTGTGGACTCTCGTTCCTCCTCCTTAGGATCATCCCATTGTAGGTACGATATGGGTGTTCTGAAACAAGTTAGACGATACAGGAGTTATCATTCGAAACAAAGCAAGAGTGGTGGCCAAAGGATTCATACATATTGAAGGACTTGATTATGACGAGACCTTTGTTCCTATTGCCCATCTTGAAGCCATCCTAATCTTTATTGCTTATGCAGCTCATAAAGACTTTAAAGTTTACCAAATGGAAGTTAAGAGTGCTTTTCTTAATGATGAACTTGATACCGAAGTGTATCTCTAACAACCTCCCGGTTTTGTCAATCTTTCTTATCCGAACTATTGCTACAAACTCCGAAAAGTTGTTTACGGCCTCAAGCAAGCTCCTCGTGCCTGGTACGCGACTCTCACCGACTTTCTCAAGCGTTCTGGTTTTCAAAGAGGAATTCTCGATTCTGCCATGTTCCGAAGATCAAATGGAAAGCATCTCATGTTGGTTCAAATCTACGTTGACGATATCATTTTTGGATCCACAGATTCATCAATGGTGGCTGATTATGCCAAGTTAATGGTTAGTCGATTCCAAATGAGCATGAATCGTGAACTAAGTTTCTTCCTCGGTCTCCAAGTAAAACAGACCAATATAGGAATCTTTATTCACCAAGAAAAATACATTTCCGAGCTTCTCAAAAAGTATTCGATGGACACTTGTGCCTCTGCCGAGGTTCCTATGGGTTTCGGACACAATATCTTCTCGGACCCATCATGTGTCGCTGTCGATGAAAAGAAGTATAGAGGAATGATTGGGTCGCTACTCTACCTAACATCAAGTCATCCATACATCATGTTCTCCACATGTTTGTGTGCCAAATTTCAATTCAATCCAAAGATATCTCATCTTTTGGTTGTTAAGCAAATATTCTGATACCTCAATGGTACAAAGAGTCTCGGAATTTGGTACCCAGCAAATGAGAGTTTCCTTCTACAAGCATATTCCGATTTGAACTATGGTGGTCTTCAATTAGACAGAAAAAGCGCCTCTGGTAGCTGTCAATTTTTGGGTGGAAGACTGGTTAGCAGGTCATCTAAGAAGCAGAACTGCATTGCACTGTTAACAGATGAAGCGGAATACATTGCTTCTGCTAGTTGCACCTCTTAAGTTCTTTGGATGAAATCACAGCTCATGGATTATGGTTACCGGTTTCAACAAATTCCCATATATTGAGATTTTCAAAGTGCCATTGCAATTTCACACAATCCAATTAAGCACTCCATGACGAAGCACATCGATATACGGTACCATTCCATTAAAGATCATGTTTTAAAAGGAAATATTGAACTTTTTTTTCCATTTGACGATGAAATTGTTGATGTCTTTACTAAGGCATTAGACGAAACCAAATTCAATGGTTTTCTGAACAAAATGGGTATGATGTTGCCTGATCCTCAATTCTTTCAAGAGGCTTGCACTCTCTGATGTTATTATCAGGAAGTTGAAATAATTTCGAAGTAAAATCTATCTCTCATCTCAGAATCGTTTCCTCTCGGAATAAATAGGATCGTTTTATGTGTCATTTTATATAACCTCTCTATCTAGCTTAAGTTGTACAGATCACTCAATCTTTGGAAGTTCATGACCAATATAGTCACATTGGTATTTTGTTTGATCTCATCTCAAAATCTGTTTTATAAAGTGTGTTATGAAGTTCATTTCGAAATTCAAATCCGAACGGTAATGTGTTTTCATCTCTTACCTTGTCCGAGATCAGTTCCTTTTTGTCTCGGAACTTCAAAATATGTTTAAATATGTCCTCTAAGATCTTCCCTCCTTTTACCTATGATATTCAGCCTGAGTCTATGCAATATCGGACTCTATATCATGTATAAGTACCTTCTTTTTCATCTCGGAAGTATCTTATGACAATTCATCTCAGAACTCTCATGCTCCGAGATCACGTTGTAAATCCATCTTGAAACTTTCATGCTCCGAGATCCATTTGTCAAATCATCTCGGAACTTTTTGACTCTGAGATCATTCTCTTGAAAAGAAGTTCAAAAGGTTTTTCATCATTGTTTGTGAAACGTTTTCTTAATAACTCAAACGGTTATATTTTTTAATGATGATTATCCTTTATCCTAGAAAATCTCACCTTTTTACACACGTCTCCATAAAGTAAAAATCATGTCAATCAAATGACGGTTTCCATTTTCCACGTCTTGCCATTGTTTTCTTTAGTCCTTGCAGTTCAACTCATACTAAATGTGGCAACACATTTAATGCGGTCCATATCCACATCCGGATATCATCATTACACTTGTTCAACCCGACCCATTTCTTTCGAACCTATAAAAAGCTTTCAAAAACCCATTTGTCACTTTACACTCTCCAAACATTCATCCCTTTCTCTCTGCAAGAAAATTGTTCTTCGAGCTATCATAACCTGCAACAATGGCGTCTTTACAATCCGCCCCCAAAATCACCAAAAATTCTCCCAAGAAGAAATCCTCAAAAGGTTCTGCCTTATCATCCTCAACTGAACCGTTTCTCCTTGATACCACACAACTCTTCTCTTTGGATCCCATGGACTATGAAGAGTCCATCCGAGTCATGATTGAGTTTATTGCTCGCCATACCATCTCCGTTCCACTCACCAAGATTCATGATCCACCCATTCCCCTTCGTCTCCTTCACACAACCTTTGACAGAATAAAAATTGAAGACAGAGTTCTTGAGATAAGGATCACAGGTGATCGTATTGTACCAGTTCACAAGCCAACTTCCTTAAAGGCTATTGAGATTCCAGAATACCCTAAGGATTTCAAGGTTCAAGAATCTTCGTCTGAAGAGTTTCAGACGTTTCCCAGCCACATTGGGTACGCTAAAGAGTTTAAAGCAAAGAAATTCAAGAAATTTATTGTTCCTGGGCTATGGACAGTCCTTATGCACTAAATCCTTTGAGGTCTGTCTGGGAAACATTGAGGCACGGACACAATGAGCAAGTATTGGATCTACGTCGTCCACAATATCTTTTCAGGGAAGACAAACGTTGTTGATCTAACGGAAGTCTTGTGGCAAGACTTTCGGAAGTTTTCTCTCAAACGAAAGCCTCAAGAGATATTGAGTCTGAGATTCTGGGCTCTGGCCATCCAACAACTATACCAAGAGAGGCACGAACCAATCCCAGTTGACACAATTCTGAAAGCGGTATTTCTATCCTTCAAAACTATTAAGACTTATCACCTTCCGAACCAGGCATCCTTCGAACCAATTCGTAGATTGCCTGAACACATGTTGGCCGCTCTACCATCTGATTCCCCTCATTTGAAACAACACTTGGAGACTTCGATTGTGTATAGCCCTACACAGTCTACCCCTGTCTCCACTGAACCCACATCAAATGTGGCCAATCCAGTTCCTTCTGGCGGAAAGAAAAAGAAGGTTGCAAAAAGAAAGACCTCTCCCTCGAAACCTAAAGCCAAAAAGAGTGCCAAAGTCAACACTTCCTCTCAAAAGGAATCTGTCAAACACATTCCGACTGACTCTGGTCATCCTTTAACCCCACCTGCCCACTCTTCCAAACTACCATTCGGAGTTTCAAAAACAACTGCACATACTCACGGGGAGTCTCCTCATAATCCACCCTCACCTTCCCAACAAGGTGATGCCGGTGTTGGAACATATTTCCTTACACCCCCTGGAACACACCCACGTTTCATCTCAAATATCCCTTATTCTTCTTCCACAGAAGCACGATTTGAGACCCCTGTCTCGGATCCAAATCATTCTGAAGCGGGAGTTGTCCCTCTTGTCTCGGATGCGACAATTGGTATGATACCTGGAAAAGGTAACGGACGACCAAACATTGACGATCCAGATTAGTTAGACTTTGTCAGTAGGGCTCATTCAAGGCCTCAAGAACGTACAAGATCATAGGTTGAAGCCACTCTCATTTCAAAGAGGAACAGAGCGATCCAAAGCAATCTTCCATTCGTTGCTCCATCCGATGATGTTAATTATCAAGAGTTTGCATCTGTAGAGATCCTTAATGACAACATCATATCGGACAACCCTCCAAAGTCTACCCACCATGATGTTGGATTAATGTCTAAGTCCATAACTATATTTGGTATGTACTTGACCCGACCCGGCATGGTCCATTTGGGTTGCACTTCACCGGCACAATTTATATGGATAGTCTTTTGAGAATAGTATATTTATGATTTATATTAATATATTATAAGTTCTAATATATTAATATGGAATCATATTATTTAATTAGTATTGATCAAGAATTAAGTTAGAATTAATTAAGTGATCAAAAAGAACTAATTAAATATGGACTCTTATATATATGGAATGGGCCAAGTTCATTTAGGTTGGGCTAAGCTTTCATGGATGGTCCATGGAGCTTTTAACCCATGGATCCTATGTAAATGAAAGGTCATGGGTATTAGGGTTTACATGGATGTAACCCTAATCCTCCATAATATATAAAGGGGTCCTTGGCTCACAAAATTGGCACAAGTGTGTGAAAATAAGAGTGGGCCGATTTTAGTGTGCATACATATTCTCTCAAGTTCTTCCAAGGTGTTTTGGTTATTTGTGATTCCATTTGAGGCTTCCACACTATTGGGGCTAAGCTCTTAAAGCTTGAAGACATCAAGCTACCTCAAAAGGTATGTCATCTAACTAGAACTTTGTAGTATAGGTGCTTCATAATATGCTAGTTAGGATGAAACCTTGGAATAGTTAATATTTGCATGTATAATAGAGAAAACATAGATCCAAGGTTTATAGGGTTGCATGTACACCATAGGAGTGTTAGAATGCTCAAAACCCAACAGTGGTATCAGAGTCATGGGTTGTTTTCTGTTATATTGATGCAAATGTTTTATTTTCAAGTTGAAAAAAAAGGAAAAAAAAAACATGACTTTTGTCAAATTTTAAGATAATTACTTGTTTTGTGAAAAACGAATTATTTGTAAAATTTGAATCATTTGTTATATGAGTTGAATTAGGTCAAATTTAGTAAAAGATAAAATGATATGATATTTTATTAGTTTTAAAAGTTTGATCGAAATGTTTTAAGGAGTTACATATTTTGTCATAAAATTTTGGAGCTCAAAAGTTTTTTTTAAAGTTGTGATCCTAAGGGTTTTTGAAACTTCCATAAGTTATGGATATGAAAGTTTTTTTTAAAAAAAAAATTTGATTCAAAGTTTTTATGGAGTTACAAAATTTGGTGTTAATGTTTTAAAGAATTCCATAACTTGTTCTTAAGTTATGGAACATGAAAAGTTTCATCATAAAACACCATTAATTCCATAAGTTATGGAATCCAAAGGTTTTCAAGAATTACAAAACTTGCCCTCAAGGTTCGGAATTTGAGAAAAGTTTTTTATGAAAAAAAGAATTGAATTCTAAAACTCTTGGGTTCATAACTTAAACAATTAATTAAATGGTTTTAATTTTGAGTTTAATAATTGGAATTATGATGTTTTGTTGAATAGTTCAAATTAAATCTTATGGACTTTATTAATAGTTAATTAAAGCGTTTAATTAAAAGAGTATTATTAATCCATAAATATATGGTTTGAGTTTAATTAAATTAAAAGTCTAGTTTAATTAATAGATCAAGCCACCAAGTATTTTAAATTTCTAAAATACACCCTTATACTATTATAATATTAAAAGTTTAATATATTATATGTATAAGAGCAAGTCGTCTTACCATTAGTAGGCCTCATTCACCAAGCCGGTCTATAAGGGGTGTATAAGGTTACTGCCTATAAAATGGCAGTTTAATGGGTGTCCACTCTCACTCACCGCTTCCTTGACCGGTGGAGGGTCGTTAGCCGAACAGGTAGGACAAGGACTATAATTCTCCCTTCATTATAAGTATAATGATAAATACTAAGTAACTAAACACTTATAAATTCCCAATCTTAGTTACTTAGGAAAATGTGAATAAGGTGCTAATCCATGAAATTACACTTTGCACTTTGTTTAAGCAGTTAGTGGAGCGTGTGTGGTTAACCGGCACACTAACCTGGACTTAACAAGGTAGGCAAAGGGTAACTTAATGTTTATCATAGTATCGTTGGAGCGTGTGTGGTTAACCGACACATCGATTGAGGGGTAAATATTAAGGGTACCAAGTATATTTGCATGGTTACTTCACACCTTGTTTTGTGATCCTCGGCATCCCAGTCACAAAACTTGAAGGGCACACTCGAGATTGAAACATGCCATTGAAAAGTTCAATGAATCTCAAAAGAATCTAGGAGTTTCAAAACCAATTAAAACCTAATAATACATTTCGTTTATCTTGGTGGAAATTGGTGAATCGTCATTCAACTACCTTCAAATATTTTATAGCTTGGATTACGACATCCCTCTTCCAAGTTATAAAATAGTTTGTTGGGTCCTAGCCTTAATATATCATATTGTGTGTTATATTAAGGACTTAAGTCAACTTTACATGAATTTCTCCGATTGTTGATGTATGGTTTAGACAACAATGATCTTCCCAAACCAAGCTTTCCTAATGAATATGACTTCCCGAGTTTGGCTCATGGAAGTCATACTTCTCTTCCTCCACCTCCTCCAATTATTCTCCCTAACCCACAAGTTCAAGGTCACTCAAGCCCTAATGGCAAGCAAGGTCTATGTGTGATCACATCTTAGAGATGAAGTCACATATTGACAAGCCGGGAGAGTTGGGTGTCAAAGTCTTGAGAAAGTTGGATGTTCAATCACTTTCTAAGTCACATAGTGAGTTCCTTTGGGACTACTATGAAACAAACTATGACATGAACCTTAATGATCATATCTATTTGCTTGGTGCTACTGAATCAGCAATGATTTGGAACGATAGTAAAGCAAATTTGATTAGAAGATCAACTTCCCAAAAACTTTATGGACAGTGACAATGGTGACACTGGAAATCTAGAAAAAAGCATTCTCTTCCCAATGGAAAGGGATTGGCCATAGTCAACCCGGTTGACCAAATGGTAAAGAGAAAGGCTAAGTCTGAGATAGTCCCATTACCAAAGGGTCCATATGTTTATTTTGCCAAAGGAAGGGGCGTTGATTGCAAAGCTGCCAAATTTACCTAAGGATGTTAAAGTCAATAAGTTTGACTCTACATCAGGTAGAGTCCATTATCTAACTCTGTTAAGTTCTATTCTGAGATCCTCATTACATGATGTGACTGGGTCACATGTTGATGTTTTAAGAATCAAAGAATAGAGAGAAATCTTAAAGGAAGTATATGTTGATTCTGATCGCGAAGGTGGATTTCGATCGCATCAGAATTTTGAGCAGTTGCTTAAGAAGTTATGATATATTGCTAAGGAATAGATGACAACAATTTTCCATGTGGATTGTAAGGATAAGTTTTTCCGCAAAGTTTTAAAATAAAAGAAAATTGTTTAATTTTATTTATTTGAAGTATCCTTACAATGGCATTTGTGGAAAATTGTTGCTTATATGATTCCACTGACAACAATATTGGAAAATGGATTTGATTCTTTCATTTGTGGTAGTGTCTAAATTTACCAAATCAGGAAAGTTCCTCATCACCCAAGTTTCAATTAGACCGAAACTTGGAATCATGCAAGTTGAATAGTATGATGAATGAGAACTTTCTAGCATTGGAAAATCAAGACTAATTACTTGTTCACATGGATGTGTGAGTCAAGTGAAGAACTAAAGGGATCGAGTACACATTCTTGTGCACTGGTCATGTCCACCACAAAGCTCGTTAAGACTATTTGATTTACTAAAGTTTAGTAAATATGGTTATACTTACAAGTTTAAGTATAATTCTGAAAGATTGGAAAAGTCTCAATGTATGGCAAAACGAATGGGAAGAATCAAATTAGGCAGAAAGATAAAAGTTTCTCAAATCTGAAAAGATGGGAGAGTACTTTAGTATCATGTTTGTGATCATCTTAATGATTTAGAAATCATATCACAATTAGTCCTCTAAAGGTCATCTTAGTGCATTCTTATGACTAAGAAGAGGAGTCATGAATTGTTGAAATGGTTAGATCAGGAAGATGAGTCATACTTCGTTCCAAAACAATTCTTAGAGTCATACTCCAAGATTGTAACTTGAGTGACATATCTTAAAGAAAGGTTTAAAACACTTGTCAAATGTAAGAGTAAAAGTGTCCTACTCTTGTACATTTGAAATTGGTAAGTTGTGATGTTTTGGATAAAACAAAGACCAACTAAGGCAAATTGTGTGAAGTGTTTGTCTTGATAAAGAATCCACACTATCTCTTGAATATTTGGCAAGATAGTCTTATATGTCAAGAGGATTGTGGGAGTCTTAAAGATCCTAAAAAGAATTTCAAGAACTAATCAAGAATAAAACCTGAGGTTCTTCACTAGCACACGACTTGAGGTTTATAACCTATCGTGTTGACATATTATGTGCTCATTCCAGTTAAAGTTGGCTTTACATAGGACCTCTGAAAGTTCTCAATTGGTTGCATAACAACTTGGAAGCAATGTCAGGCCCTGTACTGCCAGGTGGCAAGAAGTTAAGATTGCATAAGTTCAGTCCATATGAGTTTGGATTTGTCATTATCCTTGTCTTGTGACTATGGTTTTGACGATTCACATGGATAAGAACACATACACCATAAAATCTAAGGGTCATAAGGTTTCTCTCCGATTCATGAAAATGATGGTGAGGAAACACTTCCACCAAGTAGATTTGAAGCAGATGGCAAAAGGTCTAAACAATTGAGACTATGATTACGGCATCCCTTTTCATAGTTATGAAATTGTTTAGACACACATGCATGCTATCTAAGGAAAGGTGTATGATTTTGATAAAGTTTTATCAAAGCATCTCGTATCAGAAATCTGAACTTTGGTAAGAAAGTCAATAAAGTATTGATTTCTAGAAGTCCAACTGATTTCTGAGTACATGTCAAAGCTAGTGGGAGCATAAGTGTTATGCTAATAATCATCATGTTAGTGGGAGCATGATAATTATTGTTAGTGTTGCAAGTTAGCAATGTTAATTATAGAAAACAAAAGTTTCAATTCGTGAGGTTGCAGGGATTGAAAAAGTTGTTTTGCTATAATTAAGGGAGAGGATATACTTCATTTCAGTTCTAAAGGCTTAGATTGAGACCTTAATCATCTTTAGTCAAGAATATATATATGAATTTCATGTTGGATTGGTTCAACTTAAGGAAATTCTATATATTGCGTTCTCAAAATTCGATTATGATTACGACATCCTTCTTCATAGTCAAATTTTGAAAACATGGCAAATAAAAATATTGTAGCAAAAGACTGGTCTAGAATCATGTCTTTATGTGAGACATCATGAATCGTGTACCATTTGCTTTGGGTACAGGATCGATTGCATGTGCTATAATATTTGTCATTTCTAAATTTTTCCAAATGCCCAGAGGCATTAAGAAGGGAAAAGGTCTAGAATTGGATATGACTAAAATGATTAAGCAATTATCGAGGACAATCTGAGGTTTACTAAGGATTGGTTGCTCAGGGACAGTTGGAAGTATAGTGCTAATTTTGGAAGGACCATATTGACATATTCTGAAAAGAGGCATCTCTTATTCAGAAGTGATAGTCAAAATAAGAATATGGAGTTGTCTCCATAGGTGGAAGTTATCTGTGTAAGATTAGAAAACTTAATGCAAGAAGCATATCCAAGGCAATGTACTTTGAATATGAGACTTCATTTCCATGGCGTTGATCTCCATTGGAATACCTTATAATGACTGTTGACAAGTCTTTGTGACTTTGTACATATTCATTACAGGAGGGTCAGTGCATATAAGTTTAAAATCTAAACAAATTTCGATAAATGATAGGAATTTGAAATTCTCACATTTTTCGATAAGGATTTGGGAGTGTGAAATTAGAATCATTGAAATTATGTTCAATTGGTTTATTTCACAAAGTAAGGATCATAGACAAACATAGAGTGCATACTTGGTGTATGGCAAATCTATTGTTTAAGAAAAACATAGTGTACATGCTTGGAGCATGGGACAACTAGTGTTTTTAATTCAAGTATAAAGTTGATAAAACCGAAACAATGAATAATGAGTAATCAGTATGGTGATAAATAAAAGTGTTTATTTATATTCATAGGGTTTGATACCATATTTGATTCATTTATTCTTGTGTTTCACTTTGCATGTTTTGACTTCCAGAATAACTAAGTCGCTCTTCCTGAATGATTAAGTTATTCAAACCATCCACAGTCGGTCATATGTTGGAAGTAGATATGAATCAAGACTGTCATGGGTTGGTTTGTAGAGGTCCATGTTGGTGGACAAAGTGGTGCTACAACACTCATGAGTGCTCATAAGTTCTGAGTATTGGATTCAACCCGCGCTCATTTGAATCACTTCATGGATTTTATCACGAGTGATCATGAGACGATAATATCTTATATTCTTCAAACCTAGAGATATGAGTTGTTACTATGAGTTGGTTATACATTGATTGCACGAAAACGCATTTGGTAACTCGATGTTATAAAACGTGCCTTTGTGTATGATTCAACAAGTAGTAGAACAAGCCATATGAGTCGAAGTTTATCCATTCCTTTTACCTTCGGGATAAAAGCGATATATGTGGGCCCCTCGATGATTTAGCGATGACACATGTGAGTGCTTGGCCAAGCCAGGACTGATTTGATTTGTTCAATCAGTCAGTCATCATAAATCGAAAATCGGGAAACAACAAATGGACAGAGAGAATGATTATAATCCATGTCTCAGTCCATATGATATCTAGAATGGAGGAATATATGATCCCTTATCTAATGGACAAGTCATTGACAAGGTTAGAGTTCGACAGCGGCTTTAAGAGCTACGATTGCCAGTTAGGTTTTGAATTCATACTCAATAATAGTTTTAGACTTATCCAAGTGGGAGACTGTTGGATTAATGTCTAAGTCCATAAGTATATTTGGTATGTACTTGACCCGACCCGACATGGTCCATTTGGGTTGCACTTCACCGGCACAATTTATATGGATAGTCTTTTGAGAATAGTATATTTATGATTTATATTAATATATTATAAGTTCTAATATATTAATATGGAATCATATTATTTAATTAGTATTGATCAAGAATTAATTTAGAATTAATTAAGTGATAAAAAAGAACTAATTAAATATGGACTCTTATATATATGGAATGGGCCAAGTTCATTTAGGTTGGGCTAAGCTTTCATGGATGGTCCATGGAGCTTTTAACCCATGGATCCTATGTAAATGAAAGGTCATGGGTATTAGGGTTTACATGGATGTAACCCTAATCCTCCATAATATATAAAGGGGTCCTTGGCTCACAAAATTGGCACAAGTGTGTGAAAATAAGAGTGGGCCGATTTTAGTGTGCATACATATTCTCTCAAGTTCTTCCAAGGTGTTTTGGTGATTTGTGATTCCATTTGAGGCTTCCACACTATTGGGGCTAAGCTCTTAAAGCTTGAAGACATCAAGCTACATCAAAAGGTATGTCATCTAACTAGAACTTTGTAGTATAGGTGCTTCATAATATGCTAGTTAGGATGAAACCTTGGAATAGTTAATATTTGCATGTATAATAGAGAAAACATAGATCCAAGGTTTATAGGGTTGCATGTACACCATAGGAGTGTTAGAATGCTCAAAACCCAACACATGATGCACTCCATCCTGATCCTGATGAGGAGCACTCGTCCGAATTCATGTTCGATGATGACAGTGCTTCCATTACTGCTCATGTTCGCTCATATATTCATATTTCTCAGATATTATCTTCATCTCGGCCAACTTATGACTTCGGACTCACATCTTCATCGTCTGAACCAGTTGATGAAGAAACTCAAGCTGAAGGAGAAACTGAAACCAATCGTCCCAAGGATGATCAAGCAACAACTGCCAACAAACCTGGCCCTTCAACCGCATGTGAATCAAGAGCATGATAAAGCCAAGACTGCAAGTTCCACTTCGAACACAGGATCATCAGCAGGAAACTATGTTGATCCCTTTACCTTGATGGAACTCCGAGACAATGTCTCTGCTGCTGTATCCAAGGTTGAGTTATTGGACAAGTCCATTGCCCAGGTTGACTCCAAAATTAATGCCAAAGTGTATGGTCTTGACACTAAGCTGGATGCAATTCTCCAATCTCTCTCGGACATCAAGAGGCAAGGGACCTCAGATGAAGAAAGAGCTCAACAGTTGGATCAACTCATTTCCCTCCATCTCAAGCACACCATCGAGGAGGTCGAACAGAAATACAATTCAAGTCTTGATCAATAACTTGACACCATCACCACCATGATAAAAGTACACGATGACATGATAAGTACCACCAATGAACTGATCAAAAAGACGCATGTCAGGCATGAGAAATAGATTCAATGGATGGAGAAGTAGATTAAGAAGAAAGATAAGATGAATCTCATTATGCAACAGGTTCTCATTAAACTTCTGAGGGTCTGCTGGAATATCGTGGACATTCTGAACAACAAGTTCGATTAAATGTTATCCTTTCGTGGATCTTTGTTTGACCATCTCAAGGCTTAGGCTCCGACTGCTGAAGCCTATGACGTTCTTACACTAAAGATGAACACTAGCTTTCAGAAGGTGTTCAATCGTCTCTCGATATTTCAACACTCTGCATTGCTTGCCTCGGCTGCCAGACCATCCAATGCAAGAGGGGGAGAAGGCCCAAGCAACAGAGATAATTCTATCCCACGGAAGCCTTCCTCAGAGTTCAAACTCCGAGATGAGTCTGATGATGAATCTATTCAGATTGTTTCCACTCGTACTTCGTCCAGTGATGATGATGATGATGAAGATGACAAGTACATCACCAATGCAGTGATAGGAATTCAAGCTTCAAGGAAGTTCCCAGCCAAAATTCTTACCGAGGAAGAGTAAAGGATATGGTCTGCTGTATCATGGCCATCATACCTAGCTGATGTACTTCAACGAAGCCATGAAATGGCTAAGACAAAAACCAAGCTGACCATTTACGCTTTCCGAGCCACTCAATCGATGTTGTCTCCGGTTCCCTCGCCAATAATTTCTCCAATAGAGAAGGTTCTCCGCTTCGGAAACCCGATAACATTCCTGAAGAGTCCTAGAGTCCTCCTCATCCTGAATTCACTATAGATGAAAACATGCAGCATGTCATCTCGGTCCTCAACAAACAACAAGACAAGGGAAAAAAACCCATATCAGAATTTCAAAACTCGAAACCATCCACCAAAAGGTCTGAAGGTTGGTCCCAGGCTCAGATATATCAAGCCCTGGAAGAGAGCATCCTAATTCAAGCTCTAAAGGACAACCCCAATCCAATGTTAGGGCTTTCCCCACTTTGCAGAGAAGGAATAATTCATGATCTAAATATTGTTCGTTTCATGTATTATGACCTCCCAACCCATGATTCGGACCAACTTGATCTTCCCATCTCTCCATACGGCAAGTTTTACATCAAGTTTGCTCCTCTCCACCCAGAAGATGATCCTCAAGTGATCATCAGAACCGAAAGAGAACGTTTGAATATTTTCTACTCCTTGAACGCTCGTCCCCAAAAATGAAGTGTGGTCTTGGAATAGAATTACCAAGATCTATGCGTTTGGAAGAAAAGTTATGACGAAGTTTGATTTGGATTGCCTCTTCCACCACTTCTATGTGTATCGGAACAAGACAACACAGCTCACAATCATCGACGCTGACTTCCCAGCCATCAATCCTAATGACATCTTAACCATTGCTTCTCACTTCCGAACGTGTCAAGACAATCAGATGAGCATGGCGGCATACAACTCTGCCATGAGTTACTTGAAGGATTATGTCGCTAAGTTTTGTAGATGCGACTTTGAATTGGCTCACTTGTTCGGAACTGAAAAGTTGGGCAAAGATCGACTTTAAACATCTAGAAGCTGAAATCTTGGCAGAAGGGCCAATTGATGAACTGGCGTTGGGATATGTCTACCTTCAAAATAAGACAAACAAGAAGGACTTCTTTCGAGTCCTAGATAAGCATCTTGTCCCCTCCAAATCTCTTAAAAAGTTCATAAAAAATGCAGCTAAGTCTGATGCGCCCGAGCATGTGAAGTCCAAGTTTATAAGTCAACTTCAATGGTATCTTGAAGTTCGAGATTGGTTGTTCAGAGCTCATGTGTTTATTCAAGAAGAAGCTAACTAGCTGACTAGATTGCTAAGTTAATTTAGGGGGAGATTATTGGAACCTGAAAGTGAACCTCTAGCAATCACAAGTATTGAAGATCCGAAGTCAGCAAGTTCTGAAGTAAAGATGGAGTCCGAAGTGAAGACCATTCCGAGATGGAGCAAAGATCCGAGATTGATAGTCTGTTCATGCATTTATTATTTCTTGTCTTTTATGTGATGTAATGTTTCATAGGACTTCGATTTTTGTATCAATTGGATAATCATTTGTTAGAAGCTTTTTATTATCCAGTCCTAGGAACGAAATGTAGTTTGTACGATGTACCTCCTTTTCCTATATAAGGAGTGATTTTAATGACAAGAAATACACGGATTGTTCCTCCAAAGATAGCAAATATTTCTCTTAACTCTATTTCACTTTTCTCTCAAGTCAAAACCATTCACAACATTCTTCTTGTTCATTTATTGTCTTTACATTGATTATACTCATAGTTTCTTCATTTAATACTTGTGTACTTTGTTGAATATTAACTTCAAGTCTCGACTGGTATTACCAGACTTGACTGGAACATCAATTAAGATCAGACATTGATCTTTAAGATTAACTCAAGGTTTGAGTTTTCAAACCTTGTCCTTGCGCATTGATTCCAGTACTGACATATATGAAGTAAACAAAGATAATTACTGAGTAGTATGCATTCTATGTGTAGCTATATCTAGTATACATGCTTAAAGCGATATAATAAAATAAGAAATAAAATACGCATCTTAAATATAGTACTCCCTCCATCCTAATATTCTTGTCCAGAGACAAAAAACACACAAATTAAGGAATTAACTAGCACTAACTTTATTAGATGAAATGAAAATTGTACCCTTTTGTTGCATTTAATTTCATGGTAGTTTAACTACTAATAAGGGGTATTTTGGTAAAAGTGATATTTATTTTTAGAAGTAGACTATTACTTTGGGACAAACAAAAAATGAAAAATTGACTATTAATATGGGATGGAGGAATAATAATTAGGCCGAATAACCTTAGTCGTGATAAGTATTCCAGGGACATAAGGAACGCTCAAATCGGGCTTAGAACGAAGAAGTTGTGACCTGTTGAAGTTTCGCGATCGACCAGATACGGCTACGAGTGTCGTAAAAAGTAAATTTTTGATAGGATGCTTATTAGCTTAAACAATCTAAACGAAAGTCGTAATGATTATAAAACCGAGAGCATGCATATAGAGAATGCCTAAATCTGATTTCATATGAGGAAGTTATGATTTTCCTAAGTTTTCAACACAACAGTGTGCACACTGATATCAAAATTTAGATCGGTTGATTTTTAGCCGAAACAATCTAAATGAGAATCGGAGATATCATTAATAGGAGTATGTCGATATAAAGACAGTCGAGAACGGACTTCATACGAGAGAGGTATGAATTTTTAACGGACTTTAACAGTCTAAGCCTGTTAAAAATATAACTTCAAAATAAAGTCAAAACTAAACGACGAAGACTAAATAAAAGTTGTAGATCTCATTAATAACCACGTGTGGATATAAAACGCTTCGAAAATGGAGCTCTGTTAAGACCGGTTGTCGCACCCGATCTAAACATATAAATATAATCACTACTGGTTGCACTAAAAATATAGCACAGGGAAGCAGTGTCGAATCCTCAGGGTCACAGCCTAAAAGTCAATGCATTTTTGCATCAGGCACGCTCTAGTCAAGAAACATAAATTATAAAAAAGGGGGTTTTGAATTAAACTAAATAAACTAAAATTTGCAGTGATATTAAATTAAATGATAATCAATATTAAAAACGATTTCAGTTCTGCTAGGACTTTCCAAATCATGCAACTAGCACATATTTGATTATTTGAGATGCGTTCTATCTGAGCTGGTACTGAGATAAACTAACAAACTCTAGTATAATCTCTTTCACCTAAATCAGTTAACCAAAACAAGCTCTTTGAATTAGCCATAACTTTTTACTGTTCAATTAAACGAACTCTTATTTAAATCAGAAAAATTGCATTACAATCTGTGTAAAATTCCCAACAATACCCACTACTTCTCATAGGCTCGGAAGCGTAAAGGTATGATTTTTTTCCAGTTTATACCAGGTTAAATCCCAACACAGAACCAATCTGATACTTGTTACTTTTTACCAGTTAACAAGAACAATTACGGATTCTATTAACTGATTAACTAGAATGATAAAACCCTAGCTATGTGATCAGACTGACAAGAATTAAAAACCAAACATTCATTAAGCTTAAAACTAAAAAATCTAGATAGAAACATAAAACGAAAATCAGATCTGAAAACTAATTACATGAATAATACTAGTCTATATATAACTGAAAACTAAAGTTTAGCCAAACATGGCCAAAAACGAACTCAAACTAGATAAAAAAAATTAGTGATCAATTTTCTAAACTATATGTGTGAGATGATTCGCAGCCTTCAAATTTCCAAAGTTGCCGAAAGAATTCAAAAATCGCCTTCAGAAGTGGTTTTCGTCGTCTGGAATCGTCTCTCAGTCTTCAGGAATCGCCTATTAGGGTTACTGGAAGGTTATGTGGGTCTATTTATACGACCAACAGCAAAAACGACATGCATGCGATCGCATGTACTGAAGTTGTGATTGTATGTATTGAACAAAACGCGTCTTGGGTCTTTTTAGTGAAGGAGGATGATATTTTGGAGCTTTTTGACAAAGATGCGATCGCATAAAGACCATTTTTTTTATCCATCTGAATTTTTGGCAGGAAAAATCTCTAAAGTCAAGCTGCGAGCCAAACATGTGATCTCATGAACAAAGCTGCGATCCCATGGATAAGACATGTGATCGCATGTATTGAATTTTGTTCCTTTTTATCGTCATTCTTCCTTCCAAGCTATACTTGATCATTCCTCAGTATCCTTCCTTATTTATTACTCTATTTTAATCTCGAAACGCACATCCAACTGCTCCCAAAGAACTGCTCCACTCGAACTATCTGAAATTGACATAAAAACATGAGCAATACGAGAGTTCTAATATAATACATTAGTTGAGCATTGTTTATATAAATGACATGCAAATGTACAAAATATGACGCTAAATGATAACAAAAAGTACCATAAAAGATACATAAAATGACATCTAACAAATCTCCCAAGCTTGAACCTTACTTGCCCTCAAGTAAGAAAAAGATAATATATTATAAACAGATGGAAAGATGTAGATGATCTAAAAAGAATTTAGAAGAAAATAAAAAATACTTCACTCTTTATATATATATATATATATATATATATATATATATATATATATATATGATCAGACATTACATCGAAGGATTTCCAATCACTACTACCTAGACGACCATTTTGTTACCTTTCATGTATCACAGACCCCCAAAGTGAGGAAGATCATGAAACGTTATAACCCAATAGTCCAACCATAGTTTTATTTAAACTTTACACCTTAATTAGTTTTGTGAGAGAAAATAACACAGTCGAGAGTCTCACGTCCTTAAGACTAGATAGTTAAGAACCAGAATCGACGCGTCCTTAAGAACCCGTCACGGCAAATCAGCTTTCGCTGAAGCAGTGGGCCACACCCATAGGGGCCCAGATCATATGCTTTCACTTTTTTGAGAGCCACAAATATCATATCACATAGTTCTTCATTTTCCAGATTTAACTTTGAGATGGCTTCTCATTTGATAGGTTTTGAATTTGTATCTTTTTTTTTATATTGAGCTCTTCAATCAACTTTTGAATTTCTTGAGATTTCTTCGATTAAGTGCTTGAAATTTTGATTTGGGTACTGGATATGATAGTTGTACCCTTTCTTCCTTCTTGACTGTGTGGATCTGATATAAGGGCTCTCCGTTACCGCAAGGGTAACGCGTGTCAAAAAATAGGTATGTGTTCTGTGGGTCCAAAGTTGTCGATAAAGGCTCTTTTTAAACATTCAAAAGCAAATCATCCCAAAGCTGTTATTACCGCCCAAAAAAAGTTTCAGTATGCCATTTTTTTATTATCTAAAGTTGGGGTCTCGGATTACGGTGTTTGGATCCCCTAGTTATGACAGTTGATTCTATACTACTAATAACAACCTGGTTGCTTCAGACTTTCATTTTCCATCTTCGCGGAGTTATCGAATGTAAAGAGTATCCCCATCTTCTATTTTTTTTAAAAAATTTTAAATTTGTTCGATTTTCTAAAATATTTTTAAGAATTTTTTAATGCAGAAAAAAATAACTACAAATAAATTTTTTTTTGGTGGTTTTTTTATGAATGCAGAAAAATAAAAAGGAAAATAAAATATTTTTGGATTTTTTGAATTTTTTTAATATGAAAATACAATGCAAAAAGCAAAAAACTGAAAATTCGAAAATTTTAAATGAATAACTAAAAAATAAATTTTTTTAACAAAAAATGTAAAATTTTACACTAACCCCCTCCCCAAGCTTAAAATGATGCATTGTCCTCAATGCCTAGAGAGGAATGAACAGCTCAATAAAACTTATAAAAGCAAAAAAGGTGCAGCTAGGAATGAATGTACCTGATAAAAATGCAAAAACCCGATTTTGACGAAGATATGGCGAAAAATCTGAATTCCAGCAACTCTGTCGATCCTCTGATTTCCCCAAGCTTGCTTGGAACTACGACCATCTCTTTATTGAAAGCGTAAAAAAAACTAAAAAACTACTCATCGGGTTGCCTCCCGGAAATTAAAGCCGTCCATTTTTAAAGTCGTTGGCCCGACTTTTCCCAACCAGATTAACTAATTGGTGTAGTTGGGACTCCTATGAAGCTCAACTCTTTTCCTTGTGACTCCAGATCCCTTCAAATATGGTAATATCGGTGGATCTCGAACTTGTTCACCAACTTGAAAGACTCCAGATTGTCTTCAGATAAGTGTTTCAGATGATTAGATTTCTTTATTTTTCTGATCTTCTTTTCCTTTCCAGAAGTCTTCTCTTTGAGCTCTTCAGATTCTTTTCTTTTCATATTTTTGCATTTCAGCTTCTGTTTTGGTACTTTCTCGATTGAGATCATCACTTGCTCCTCATCTTATTCCAAAAGTTTGCTTATTTTCAAATTGTTATCTGATTTTTCTTCAGCAGGAATCACATATTCCTCGTTCACCTCCCCAAACTTATCTTCTGCCAGCTCCTGCAAAGTGTATGATAAATTATTGTCTGCACAACTTCCACAGAGACATTAGAAAACCCACAACAACCCTCAAATAAAGGACTGTGGGTACCATGATAATTTACAAAAATATTTTCAGAAGGAAAATCATCATTATTAATTTTAAATTTCAAAACTTCCTTATCAAACTCGATTTAAATCGTGCCATTAAAAACATTAATTTTCGTTTTTACAGTTTTCATAAATGGCCTTCCAAAAATAATAGAGTTTGCATCTAAACTGTCCATGTTTCTCATGTCCAAAATGTAAAAATCAACGGGAAAAAAAATTAGATTATCCATTTGGACAAGAACATCCTCCAGTACAACTTTTGGGTTTATAGTCGAGTGGTCAGCCAACTGTATAATTGTCCCGTCTTTTGTAAAGTTCCCATTTTTATTTTTTCAACTTTTTAGTAAGATTTGCACATGATGTTATTTTTGTTGTTTTTAAAATTCATAAATTAAAAATAATTACCAAAGTATTAAGAAGATAACAAAAATGTTTCATCTTTGTGGTTTAAAATATATTTTATTTTTAATTCTTATTATTATATCTTTAGTGACCATATTATCTATTAAAAGAACTAATTGCATAAAAAGTATGAAATTCAAAATAATTCTTATTTAGTATAATACACTTTCTTTTGTCTTCTAAAATATAGCAATTTTTTATTTTTACTTTAAATTTTTAAATAAAATCAAGTTTAAGAATCATGTTAGTATCGTATGTGTTTAAACAAGTCATTAAATTGCTAACTTACCATCTAAATGGCATAGTATGTCATTTGACAAAAAAAAATTAAAACAATCGGAGTTTAACAACAAGCCAACAACATACTTCTTAAACTTTTCTGGAAATAACAACATACTTTCGATGAACTTTCTAGAAATAAAAATGTACTTCATATAAATGTTCTAAATTTATTTTTTATTTCCATGGTTCACATACTTTCAAACTACAGGTGAAATTTAGAGGCCATTTTCTAGCCTTCTGTAGATTAGCAACATACATAAATAGTTTGTGTGTTACAGGTCAAAGTAAATTAGACCAAAAAAGCACTCACATAAATCCGGATACTTATGAAGATATACTCCAACTATGGTGTTTGTGTCATTGATCATCAAAGTTAACGTTAACTTATCTCATTTTAGATACAATATATTTTAAAATTTTGGGAATCGCAAACCATGTAACCAATTTCAATTCCAAATTTGCAGGAATCACCATTTGCTGGAGTGCCACTCCAAATGCAGAAGTAAACTATTTGCTGAGAAAACCGTTCACTGCCGCCGATTTCGAACCAGAAGTACCTAAAACCATAAACATAAAACTGTAAGCACAAAGCTTAGTGTGTTTCCCCAAAATACCCCACAGAGAAACATACATACCAACTAGTAACTAAAGTGGCTCTATTTCACCCCTAAGTATATTTCGACTCATTTTGTATCTTTCAACCAGTACTGGGTCTATTTCACCCTTGAGTCTATTTTAAATCCATCGGTATGTTTCAACTCGTACTGGGTTTATTTCACCCCCGAGTCTATTTCAAATCCTTCGGTATCTTTAAACATGTACTGGATCTATTTCACCCCTATAGCTAAGCATACAATACTATCAGTATGAGTCACAAAGACAACAAGCACGTACATGCATATCATCAGTTGTCATAAAGACAAATATCATCCTACAAAGATAATCTAGTGGGACATGATTGGTGCCTTCAACCCACGAATACAATGAAGAGACTTACCTCTCAGTCGATACTCAACTGCTACCTCTCTCTCTCTCTCTCCCTATATATATATATATATATATATATATATATATATATATATATATATATATATATATATATATATATATATATCTATATATATATATATATATATATATATATATATATATATCTCCCAGAATACACGTGATATACCTCACCTAGACAATCATACTAGGAACACCCTCAATCCACTTCACAAAAACTAAGAGTTGGCCGAAAGTCAACTCATGTCAAAATTCAAAGGTCAAAGTTAGACTCCAAATCATCAACACTCATCCATGTCGTGGCCTTCCTTGGCCACGTCGTGGGTATAAAATGACAAGACAATCGACTGACCTCTAGTCGTCACACCGTGGCGACCAAGTGTTATGCCGGGGGGACCATTTTGAATGGCTTATTCAAGTTAAGTTGCTCTTAACTCATATTTAGGGGCTCAAAATCCCAGATCTACTCCTTCCCAGCGCCTTGATGGATAAAGTTTCAAACTTTATCAATTAATACACTCCATTAGGACAAGATCTCAAAACCTATGTTCTAAACGCTATTTAAGATGTTCAACTCATTGTTTAAGTCCTAAATCTCATGAGATACAAGTCCAAACTTTCCAAAAAGGTTTTAAGGGTACTTTTGATCTATAAAAGTGTAAACTTTATGGACATGCATGCCCCATGTATGTCCTTCCTCAAATCTAGGTCAAAAGAGGAAAAAGGGACCCAAATCTCATGCAAGATTTTCAAATCACAAGAAGGACTAATGGATCTAGTAAATGTTGATATGGACCCAAAATTATGTGAGGCAAGTGAAGGACTAATGGATCTAGTAAATGTTAATATGGACTATTCAAATCCACCACAAGGGACGATAACACTATTCGACATGATTTATTAATGTTTCAGTAAATATGATTGTGTTTATAAGATTAAAAAGATTTCTGATACATTTAAAATATTCAAAGAGTACTAGAACAAATAGAAGAATCAATTAAGCAGAAAGATAAAAGATTCTCCAATCTGAAAGGAAAGGAGAGTGCTTTAGTATCATGTTTTATGATCATCTTAGTCATTGTGGAATTGTATCTCAATTAATCCACCAAGAAAATCTTTGTCCAATTGTATGACTAAGGAGAGGAATCGAACATTGTTGGAAATGGTTCGATCATAGATGAGTAATGCTTCATTCCAAATCTAGTTTTAGAGCCATGCTCTAATAACTATGAATCGTATCTTGAAAGAAAATTCAAACTAAGAAGGATGATAACATGTGGAGTAATAATGTTTTCTTACACTAGCACATTTAGAATTGGAGTTTTAATGTTTTTTCGTTGATCGAGAAAAAAATAGATAAATGGTGTCCTATGCTATGAAGTGTTTTCACACGACCTTTTGAATGTCTGTTTTAGATCGTCATGGAATGTTCCTTGAGTTAAAACTCGCATGTCAAGAAGTCAGTGGGAGTTATGTTGATCTTTATCTTGCAGAGTCAACTGACTATAATACTTTTATTTAGCACTAGCACACGAACTGAGGTTGATAACATGTTGTGTTTAATTGACATATTTATGTGCACCTCTAGTTGAGTTGGGAATGCTTATGAGTTCTATTATCTTCTTTTAACTACAAAATCAAAGCACATTGGTCAGTGAAAGTACACTAATCAATAGGGATGATATGCTAACAACTTGGAAGCATTAGTGGCTGCTACCAGAAGGCACATAATTTAATAGTGAAGTTCAGTCCATGAAGGAAAACCGATTTTGATTTTTGGTTTGTCCTAAACTTTGTGAGTATATGATGGAAATGATAGATCCACATGGATGAGAACGTATGCACCTTTAAATCTAAGTAGCAAAAGTTTTTGCTCGAACTCATGAAAATGATTACGAGTAAATACTTGCACTGATAGATTTTAAAGATCTGATAAAGATCAATATGGATATTGGTTGTATTAATTGCATTCTCAAATTCAAAATATGATGACATCATCCCTCTTCTTATTGTGAGGAATGGAAATGAATTATTTAAACTTTTAGGAGATATGTTTATCACGTCTTGAAAGGGTTTGAAGACATACATTATCCAGACAAAGTGCATAAGCTTAAGAATCCTAATTACAGGCTTTACGAAGCAATTGCGAAATAGAAATGTGCACATCCATGAGAAAGTCAAAAGGTATTGATTTCTAGAAGTCCAATTAATTTCTGAGTACGTTTCAAAGCTAGTGGGAGCATAATTGTCATGTCTGGTATTACATGTTGACAACACTATCCATAGGGAAAAATGTCTCTAATTTGCAAGTTGCAAAAAGTTGGGAACTGTTTCGCTATAGTGGATGTAAGGGAGAGGACACTCATACTTTGTTATAAATCTAAAGGTTTAGAATATATAGTTTAATAGAACTTAGTTATAGGAATATATGAATAGCATGTAGAAATGTTTCAACATTGGAGATTCTATATATGGAAATATTATAGTAAGGAATTGAATTGATATTAGGTCCTTGTAATAATGAGTCGAGTCCCATATGATCCGGATATAGTTTCAATTACATATCCTATAAAATTCGATTGTTCTAATGCTTTTAGCATTATGTGAAGAGGATTAGAATTGCATGTGACTGAATTTGTCAAACAACTGCCAAGAATGTTCTGAGGTTTTACCGAAGAATTGGTTGCTTGTGGACAATTAGAAGTAAGTTATTGTTAGGATAGACCATAGTAACACATTCTGGATTGAGATGATTCTTTGTCAGAATGTTGGGCATATGGGAATATGGAAATGTTTCCATAATGGGAGATGTTTGCAAAATCTACATGTAAGTTGGAAACTTTAATGAAAAGAAGTGTTCAAGGAGTCTACCTTGAATTTGAGACTTCATAACCATAGAATTGTTTCAAGCAACAAGTTCCAGTGGAACATTTTGAAATATCGAAGGCTCATTCTCTGTGACTATAGAACCTTGAGATCACAGAAACACATTGCATGTAAATATGAAATTCCACCTCATGTTAAATAAGGACAAGAATTTGGAATTATGAAATGAGGATCATTGGAGTAATGTACAGCCGATCTGTTCACAAAGGAAGGACCATCGAGAGGCATAGTATGCATGTTCATAACATAGCATGACTAATGTTATCTAATTCAAGTAGTTAGTTGGTTACTCAAAACATTATACATTGAATAAATTCATAAATTTTATGGTGATTAAATAATATGGATTTATTTATGATCAATAGGTATGATCCATAGTCATTTATTTTATTATTGTGTTTCACTTTGCATGTTTTACTTCCCCTAGTAATTTTAATATTATTCAAAATTCCACATTCGTTCATGCTTCGGAAGTAAGTAGTGAATTAAGATTGTCATGAATTGATTGCAGATTTCCGATTGAGGTTAAGACATTGCAATTGGAATTGCTACAATATGCATGAGTACTTTGAAAATAGAGATTTTAAGTAGTGGATAAAACAACTCTTAGAGATTGCTTCATGGATTTTAATCACAAGTAATTTTATGACGATAATATCTTTTATTCTTAAAGTAGAGATATATAGTTCACAGTTTAAAGATCATTTGTGAATTAGTTTACTCAAACACATCTCGTAACTGGATGTTATAAAGGGTAATTTCATGTGTTATTTGATATGTACATTGTATGACTATATAGTCAAAGTAATTCGTTCCTTTTGCCTAAATAAGGAATAGTGATATCTATAGGCCCCCAGTGATTTGAGTGGATCTATGAAATCAGGCGCCTAGTCTGGACTAAATTGATGCATTCGATTTTCTAGTATAAATTGATCACAAATCGGGAAATCGACAAATAAAAAAAATGAAAATGAGGTTAATCATTTAATCCATGACTCATTTCATACAATGTATTGTAGAACAAAGGAATACATGATCACTTATCTTAGGGTCAATTTTTGATTTGAATCAGAGTTTGGCAGTGGCTGTGGAAAGCACTCTTTAATGTTTAGTTCAAGGTCTATAGTTGCAATTGTAGTTACAGACTTATCCAAGTGGTATACTATTGGATTAAGGTGTCAAAGTTAGTAACTAAATTGGTATATTCTTCTAATTAGAAGCAAAGTCCTTTTTGGGTTGCCCTTGAGGTTTCCATAAGCCTCTTGGATGCATATAAGGAAAGGATATGGATTGAGATTAAATCCATTCAAATTTTGCTTGGTCCCTAAGTTACAAAAACTATAAATATGACTCCTTACGACCTTAATTTCGTTCATGCACTTCCCATAATCTTTAGGAACGAAATTTTCCTCTCCTGAGTTGTATTCTAGTTCTATGGTTTGGGTGTGAGGCATTACAGACATCATACTTTTGGTGCTAGCTTTCAAAGATCTTCTAAGGAATGATTGAAGTGATTTGTTTACTACACCATATCAATGTTATGTAACCCTAATTATTTTATTTTGATTATACTATGGTTTCATTAGGGTTATGTTAGTTTTGCTGTTCATAGTATGTTGCATTCAAAGTGTATGACATCGATCCTTTAGTTTGCATGTGCCCTTAAATGTTAAGTGAAATTCCATATGCACATGGTTTTTTTTGGTAACCTATAAAACCCATCTTTAGGGTTACATCGATATTCTTCATTTAAAAGTTCTCTATGAAATGATCATATGAATTCGGAAGCGAAAGAAGAACCAACCAAATTAATGGCTTGCTCCCTTAGGAAAACGAAACCCATTCTATCCAACATGGCAATGTACGATTTCATTTTCAGAACATACGCCCACATAGAATTTCCATCTTGATGTCTACATGCCAATAGGTCTTGAGTAGTTTAGTATCTTTTAACTTAAGGAAAACGTGACGTTGGGAGAGTCACCGGAGGAGGAGGTGGAAGAGTTGAAGAGAGATAATGTGCAGTTCCATGATTTCCTAAGGAAGGGAAAACAATTTCACCTTGACTTGAAATTGGAAGACCATCTCCAAAAGATTAAGGAAAACCATTTCTATAAGAATGAGGAATACCATTTCTATCTTCATAAGACATATAAAAGTGGGAGAAAAGAGAATTCAAGTTAGTTAATTTTAATCTTTAGTTATTAACCCATAAATTTAAATTAAGGTTAGGATCCATATTTTTGATTCGAACTTTAAAGAGGGATGTCGTGGTCAAATTCGAATCTATTTTAGGTAGGTAAGGCTTCTACCAATTTCAATCTTATGAAACTCCTGATCTTTTACGATTCATTGAATCTTATCAATGTCATATTTGATCTTGGAGTATGCTCTCACTTTTGTGATTAGGATGTCGAGGATTACATACAAGATGTAAAAAACCATGCAAACACGCTTGGCAACCTCGAGGTTTTTTATCATCTCAAATTGATGTGATGATTAACCACACACACTCCATCAAGAATGATAATTTTCAATATGATCCATCATATCTCTTTATAGTCGCTATTAGCGTGCCCGTTAACCACACACGCTCCACGAACGACATATAAAGCATGATGTGTGTTTTCATGGATTAGCATACTTTTCACATTTTGCTAAAGTAACTAGAATGGGATTTTTTAAAAAGGTTCCAGTACTTTATAACATTATACTTTTAATGAGGTTACATGGGAGAGGTTAGTGAGAGTGGACACCCAATGACAGTTATTTCATAGGTCGTTTCTTTGTACCCCCCTTAGAGTATGACTTCTTGAATGAGGCCTACTATTTTTTCGACTAACCTTTCTTATACATATGTTAATTATCTTTTAATAATATATATAATGTGTATTTTAAAACTTTTCAAAATACAAGGTTTTTAACTTTTAATTATCTAAATCAAACTTTTAATTAATTAATTAAATTTAAACCTATTATGATTTAATCTTTATATTTTAATTAACTTTTAATTAAATTAATTTAAATCATTTAGGGATTAAATAATTATTTTCTTTTAAACAATTAGTTAAATAATTCAAATTTAATCCTAATTCATAACTAATTTTCAAAAATTAGTGTTTGTGTTATCCAATTTTAATTATTCTATTTTAAGGCTTTTAAAACAATAACTAAGGAAACTAGAAAACCCTATGGGAACCCTAGCCATTTTTTAAGTTTAAGGGGCGGAGGCTATGGTTTCAAGACACCCTAGCTAATTCGAAATTTCAAGCCTTTAGGGTTTAATTTCTATAAAACCTCTGAACATCAAGAACCCTAAGGGTACTCTATAATAATCAAAATTTACATAGAGTTAGGGTTTAAATACCTCCTGATTATTGTAGCAAATAATCACACCAATATCCATCTCGAAAACTTTGAAAAGCAAGCACCAAATGTTTAGTACCTCTAATGGTTTGTACCAAAAACACTAGAAACCCTACAATGAAGAGGAGAGAGAGGAGAGAAGTATAATATTCGTTCCTATGCTTCTTAGGAAGGTCATGAACGAAAATAATGAGCCAAGGGGTCCTATTCTAATTGATTTCCTATTAATTTATTAACCATATAAATTAACAAATCAATTATTTAACTAAATGTATCATGTTAATTTATTAATCACATAACAAATTAGTGTATCAGTTATCTATTTCTAATTATTATATTAATCACATAATATATTAACAAATAATTTCTCTCTCTTTCTCTCTCTCTATATCTCTCTCTCCTAATATCATTCTAACTATTGCTGGTTATGAGCGGAACCCAAAAAGGACTTTGCTTCTATTTGCAGGTTTATACCAATTTAGTTATGAGCTTAGACACCTTAATCCAACAACTAGTACCTCATCAATTCGCACTGAGAGTAATTCATATGTTTCTAGAACAAAGCAAAGCTTTTTTTTAAGAAAAATAATGTGTTTCTAATTCTTGGATAACTAAGTTTAACAAATCTCATATGCCTATTTTTGTAAAGAAAAATAAATTTGGTATTAGGTAGTTATAGATATGGTGACAGTTCTCATTAAGCAGTTAAGTTTACTTCGAGGAAGGTTCGAAATGAGTGTAAAATATCCTGATTTGAAATGAAAAATGGATCAAAAAATGATAACTCCTTAACTTTTCTCCCTGCAAAGTGCTATGAAATTTTTAATATTGGTAAATCTTCAATTGTTAAACCCATTGCAAATTGGGTTCATAAAGTTCTAATTGTTTATTAGTATTGCAGGGCCAAGAGTATATTTGGTATCTTGACAGTAGATGTTGTAGGCATATGAGATGATTTAAGTTTCTCCTACAATATTATGTTAACAAAAATGACCCTCTAGTCAGTAATGGAGACAATGGAAATGGACACACAAAGGGATATCCCACTATCAATTTCAAATCAATGCAATTTTCAAATATTTCATATGTTATAAGGGTCTAAAGCACAATCTAATCGTTATTAGTCAGCTGTGTGACAATGATCTTTATAAAAGTCCCTACATTATGGGCTAACTAATAATAAAGCCATAATTTCTTTAAAAGAAAAGGACAAAGAGTATTATTTTACGGTAATCATAATCTTAATGGTATTATCTTTACTTCATATGTCCATATTGAAGAGAGTCTTGTCTTACTATAAGAACATTTATAAAAAACAAAATACAAAAAAAAAAAAGTTATTTTCATGATAAAAAAATTGACTAGAAAGACACAACTACAATTACTTTTAGGGAAAAGGACCTTGATCGAAAAGTTATAAAAAATAATAACACCAAATAAAAAGACTGCAATATTATAGTAAGAAAATATCCTCTAACACAAATAATATGGTAAGATAATCTAATTTGTCATATAAAGAGGATACAATATGATTATTTAAGGCAAGACCTTGTGATAGACATAGAGAATATAGTAACAAAATGTGTTTTCTAACTATAATCTTACAATATGATATTTGTTTAATAGGTGGTATTATTTTACTATAATGTTACAATATGATATTATTTTACTTCTTATTGTAAGGCAAAACCATATGTTAGACATAGAGAATATAGTAACATTATAGTAAGATAATATCATATTGTAATATTATAGTAAGCTAATATTATCTGTCAAACAAATATTATACTGTAAGATTATAGTTAGAAAACATACTTTGTCACACAGGAAGAATACAGTAAGATAAAATCTACTATCGACTATTGGATTTACAATATATAGTTAGATTCCAATAAGACAAAATCCACTATCGACTGAGAATACAATTAATAAGATAATAACATGAATACACTAACTAAGATTATACAGAGATAATATTCTTTGTCTTTTTCTTTTAAAATGAGCCATGACTTTGTTGTTAAGAAAACGATGATATAAGGACTTTTCTGATGATTGTCATTTAAAATCTCAAACAGATGTGTGAACGGTTTTGGTTTCTTTTCATTTTTTGTAAACCATGGTAGGGTTTTTATCATTCTTCCGTAAACAATTGTATGTTTTTTTTGTCATTTTCTTCTCAAAATATAAAGTCATGGTTTTTTATCGTGCTAATTAGCTTGAAATATATAGACATTTCCGAAGATTTCTCTCAATGTGTTGATGCAAGTTTTTTGCATTTGATTTGTTTTCTCAGTGATCGTTTTATTTTAATGTTTTGAAGCCTTGGTAGTTGAAAATCAGACAATATGATACATTTTTAATCTTGAGAATACATTACAATTAAGAAAAAAAATATAACATAATACTTGTCATGCATCTTTGCAAACTACTCCATTTTTTGAGTTAAATTGCAACGCGCATAACTAAAATCAGAAACAGAACGATAATAATTCACACAAACATAATCCACCTCTCTCCTATAACCCTTTTTGTTTGTCCTCCCATGAACGTTGTTATTGTTGTAATTGCTGCCCGCTTCATTATAGCTTTAGATTCTTCAGAAGCCTGTTGGCAATTTGAAAATTGAGTGAGAAAAAGCAACATTTCTACCAACTTTGTTATGCTTTTTGAAATATAGTCATGCTGGCGTCACCACATTCCGAAGTCCATATAATTAATGGTGGATTACATTATCCCTTCACGAGGCTTTTTCTTTGCATCCCCCAAAGGGCAATGCAAATTACGTGGAGTATTTATTTTAAACAAATTGTTTTCCATTATTACACCTTTTCATCACATCAGTAAAGTTGCCTTTTAGATATGTTCCTCAAAGCATCCAAAATATCACTTTGTACATAGATGGTCATGACCATTACTAGCAGTTGAATTCGTACTAACATGACAACCGACCTTTCGGTAGAAAAAAGTTGTTTATTGGGTATGAATTGAGTGGGAACTGCCGACTAAAGTAAATACCTAGATCCAAGGAGAAATGTCATAGCTTAAACTTGAAATTAGTGAAATAGTACTATTGAGGAATGTGATAAATTTATTAAATATTTTGTCCATCATGTGTCCACCCTTATCAAGAGACAATAGTCACTAGCTAATATTTTATAACATGCAGAATAAGCAACTTGGAGATTTGAAGTTAAAGTATACGTTTGGAACATGCGCATGTGACTAAAACAAGTAAGATTGGATTTCATGTGGTTTCTTAAAAAATTCAAATGCTATATTAGAGACCTCATAAAATAAAAGAAAAATACACCCATACAGATTCAGATAACTTAGAACTATTTCTGGTAAGTCTTTTGGTGATTGCTATTGGTTCTGGCCTCTGAAACAAAAAGTGAATGTTCCAATAACACATACCCATGATGTATTTTTGGCGGATAAACTATCTTAGAAGATGAACTAAAATCCTACCAATTGTATATCTTTCTTGTGACATCACATAATCTGAGCAAGAAAATATATAGTTAATTAGTAATATAAAGAAAAGAAAACTACCTCTGTTCATTTCCAAATCCACGTCCGTTGCTTCCCATATCCCTATAATTGGGTAAAGGAACTTGGTCTAATTCAATTTGCATGACATCCCTCTCAAGGATTGCATAATGCCTCTTCACCTCCTCCACTGACTTTCCACCGACAGCTCTAGCAATGTTATGCCAGCGATCAGGTGTGTCCTTGTTATAGTAAGCTAAAGCGTCTTCAAATTGCTTGTTTTGTCTTGGAGTCCAGGAAGATCCAGAGCTACGTGAAGATGTCATAGAGCCTGATGCCATTACTTGTGTATTGTAAGTTTTACAGGGATAGGAAACTTGAGTATATGAAATGAAAAGAGTAGAATCAGAAATCAAATGGAGGATCAAATCTATAAAATGCACCCTCAGTCAATGGAGAAGACTGAAGTCAAGGGGATGGTATGCACTAGATTGCCATGCTGCTTCCCTATATATAAGAAGAGAAAAAGGCAAGGTGGAGCAAGTTGGAGAATATTATTTTATTTTTTTATGTTTTTGAAAAACGTACAACAATATTATTTAGTCCATTGGTATCCACGACATAAGGAAGCAGGCCAGTTAGTTGTGAAGAGAGGTAAATAATCTATGCCTTAAAAGTATTATTCTTGTCTGTTATTATATCATCAATATATCAGCAAGTGGCTTTATGATGGCACTTACCTTAGCTAATGGTATTAGATCCTAAATTCAAAGCCTACCCATTAGGATAGAAGATAGATGCGCTGACACCATGAATTTTGACAATCTAAGATATTATGCCATCTTTGGTTGGATATTGTTGCATAAATTATCATGTCATCATTCTACACATAGCACTGGTCATTAATATATGCTAAAAGTGTAAATAGTTATTTAATACACATTTTCCAGTGACCACTTCATGAAAAATACGATACCGGCCGTTAAAAGGGAAAATTCTTATATTAAATGCTATATACTGTACCATATGATTATATCTATTAAATGGTTTTCTTTCATTGCATTTTTTGCTAAAATGATTAAGATTGATGTCATTATATATCTCTTTCAAACTATTGTCATGATCTGCTTCAAAAAGATCAATATTCTAATTGCTAACACCTTTGGTTTAACTAAAAACTCCGGCATGCTCCATGGATGCTTAAAAGAACTCCGAACTGCTGGAAATATCGTGTTGGGAGCTCTTTTTTAGTTGTGACTTGTGAGAGGTATAATCATGCATCCCTAGCTCCTATCGGGCTGCTTATTTTCATCTGGCTTTAGTTTTTCAAGTTCTAAAAGACCCAATCTCTAAAATTATCGTTTTCCTGTAAAATTATCGTGAGTACAGAGTTTTATAACTACTATTCAGTATAGAAGGATAGATTCGGTGTAGGATATCTACTAATTAATTCCACTTTTAGATAGGTTAATATTATGCTCTTATGATATTGATATCTGAGGACTAGTTTCTACCTTCTAAGAATCCAGTTTGACTACCTAAAAGGAGATAGAAAGCGAGGCTTTTTCTTAGCCTATAATTTCTTCTATGAAAGCATAACTGCCAACATAAATAAGGAAAAATAGAAAGCGATGGTGGCCTCAGTTGAACAATTTGCTGAGGTCCAATGCCTTAAGATCCTCCCCACTATGCAGGTGGAGGGCCCTTCATCGATATGGAAGTTAAATGCACGAAGAATCTGTATAAAATACTCCATTCTTTTGATATTGTAGAATCCTTATCATCTCAAGAAATTGCAGGTATAAAGCTTCCCTAGAAGGTGGAATTATTTATGCAATGTGGCCCAGTGGTCCTTGTATATGGACATAGTAATCGGCTTGTGTCCATAAAAAAATTGTTCGCTTAGATATGATCAAAATGTCAAGACTATCACCTTCTTTTTAAGCCGTTAGGCTTGAAGGACTTGTTCTTCCAATTGAGTTGCTCACACTTTCGTTCATAGCAGTCTTCTAGTGCCGATAAGGAACCTGCACAAAACAGTGATTTCTCAAGCGTTGAAAGGATTCCCCCACCACTATCAGTCTCCCACTCGATATATTTGAAAGGGAAAATCATAGCTTGAGAACCACACTTAGAAGGAATTTGAGAAAAAAAAGGTTTACTTAAAGGTTGAATTGACATAGAGGAAAAGTATTGAGGGATGTTCTGGTGAGGGAATTTTTTTTCTGAAAGATAAGAAAATATACGCGTGTAAGGCATAGACACCAACCAAATGAGAATTCTACTGTCCAAGAAAATATCGTTATATCATTTCTGTCAAGAGTGTTGACCTCAGTTAAGACCAAGTAGTGGTTCTTGATTCTATATGATGAGATATGTTTCACCTTTTTTATGCCAAATAAGGTATTCATGTTGGCTTAGTAAATTGCCTTTTTTCGTAGTTAATTATTTCTTTGATTAGATTCCAAACATCCTTCTTTAAATGATTCTTATTTAGTTTCAACTGCCTACTATTGTTTTGCCTTATGAAGGATTACCAAAAGTGTTTCATTCAGGCTTCATGCATGGGTAGAATAAGGACTTAAAATCTTCAAGGAGAATATCTATCTTGTAAGCTAGAAACCCTGAACTCGAAACTCTAAACACTAAACCCTAAATCCACATCTTATAAATCCAAGAACCAGTGGTATAATATCTGAATACACATTGGTGACTTCTTACCATGCGACTTGGGCTGGATGAAATTGGAATTGATGTCTCCTGTTGTATGACTGTATCCATTCAATTTAAAGTCTTGTATTATTGATCCGACAAATAAAAGGTGAGAATCAGAATCAAGAATGATTCTTGCTGATAGAGCATATATTTCACTGGGCACTTGAAAACCCAGCCCCACCCTACCCTCCAGAATATCTGCACTGTTACATGTATATTGTTGATGTAATTCTAACTTTATGAAAAGCATTAGCTCAGTAGTTGGAAAAAGGGCTTAATACACCAGCAATATGGAAAGGGTAGTGTATACATACTGCAATTATCTCTGATAAATGTTTTGGGATGTAACTCTGATAAATGTTTTAATTAAGCAATGTATTTGAATGGTTGCACTAACTAACATCTGTGTTTGACTATAATGAAAAATGAAATTTTTACCCTGTATTTTTAGGTCATTACAAGTTGGTATTAGAGCCTTGGTTTGAGGGATTCGGACGTACTTTCGGGTGTGTTTGAACTCAAACTGAGCATTTGTTAAAGTTTTCAAAAGAATAATATTTTGAGAAAAGAAACTTTCTAAGATAAGAAATGGTTGTGGTGCATGCAATCAGCCGAACTCAAGTAAGTTTTCCCCAGAATACCCATATATGTTATTTGTGACAACCCGAAAGTTCTATCCTGTACAACCATTCAATTCAATAGAAGTCAGAACAATTTCTGCTAACTTTCAAGCTTTTTGGAATAAGTTTGAGTGTTTTTAAGTTAGTACTTCAGGAGATATCAGGAGAGAGGATGCCCTAGGGTTTATTGTGCAACAATAATGTCCCAAAACTCCAAGATTTTGGAGTTTACGGCCTAAACAAAGGTGTTTACGGCCGTAAACCCTAAAAGGGGGTATAAATATGACACTTAGTTATTATTTACCACTTTTCACATTTTCAAGATCCAAAACTCGATTCTCTCTCAAGTATCATCCAACCTTTCTTCTTGATCTTCAACTATGTAAGTGTTTCTTACCCTAAAAAGTTGATATCTTGCTTAACCTAGTGATATACCAAGAACACCAAGAACACACACTAGTGTTCTTGGACTTTTAGCACCTTTTCAAGCTTCTACCTAGTAAGTACTCTTACCCTAGAGTATTATAAGACTTGTTACACTTCTAAACATCAAGAAAACACCAAAGAATCAAAGGATCAAAGGTGTTTACGGTCCAAGAACACCTTGGACCGTAAACCCTAAAAAGGGTGCCAAAGGGTGCCCTAGTCCCTTACCAAGCCTTGGAAACTAGCCTAGACCCTTCCTTGATGTGCTTAGTACTTGAAAACATCAAAAGACCATGAACCATTTGGGTTTACGGCCGTAAACCCAAGGAGAAGTGGTCCAAGGACCGTAAACTCCACAAAGGAGTGAAATGGTGCTCTAATCTCTTCCTAAGGCTTATACTTCAAGTAGAAATGCTTCTAAGGACTTGTAAAGCTTCAAAACTCAACATGGTTAAAGTACCATGAGTTTATGGCCGTAAACTCATGGGTTTACGACCGTAAACTCAATGAGTTATGGTCAGAAAACCGTAAACTCCAATAAAGGGTCCCCTTGAACCCTAAACTCAATAGCAATGTCCTACAACACTTAGATGCAATCCTTAGGACTTATAGCACTTAAATAAGGTGTTTTACATGTCCTAGGATGTCTTAACTTTGTTAATTAGTTGTTTTAAAACTAATTGGATACATATATGTGTTATTATATGTTAACTAGGATCATTGTGTGTGTACAAGTCTTCACTTGACACCTAGCATCCTATACATTCCGTTCATCCAAACCACTCACTACAGGTGAGTTCATACCCCTTAATTAACCTTTTAAATGTTTTTAAATGCTTTTATCGGGGGGATACAAGTTGAACTATTACAGTTATTATATCAATCACATGTGATTAATAACTACCAAACAAGTGGATTCTTACTTTTCAAACTTTGTTACCAAACTGTTTTACTTCAAACTGTTTAACAAACTCTTTTTCATATCAAATACTTTTATTAAACTCTTTTAACTTATATTCTGTGTATCTGTGTAAATATAGTTATATAAGTAGGATTGAAAGGACTTAGGACTGATAACCTACCTTACTTTCTGTTCCTTGTTTGGTTGTGGACTTAGGGTATCAAGGTTGTTTGTCCGAAGGTCGTTTGAATCCTAGTTATATATCATGTATATGTATATAGATATAAAAGGTTACTTCATTCGGTTCAATACCTTTGGGTAGCAAAGGTATACACACTTGTTCATATACACAAACAACATTACTAGTAAACTATAATAGGTATAGTTTAGGGAGATACTAATACTATTACTAGAACAATGAAACATACAATGAGTCAATTCATACATGAGTCAATAACAAACAATAGATACTATGATGAGAAACAAACAATACATGCTAGACAGGGAGAGAACACACAATACAGCTAGCACATACATATACTAGAACATTTCTACATTTACGTGAGCCACCTAACGGGGCATGACACTACCTGTCATGACCGTTTTTGTATCCAGGATCTCCTTAAGTGGGGATCGTATGAGTTTGTGTATAGATCTATACTGGATTGACTATCCTACACCTTGCTGCTCGCTATAGTGGGACTTGCAAGTCTACGGGTGCCAAACGTCATTTCTTACGACGTCTTACATCGTCGTTTTTCTATAGAGTCGGTAGCAGGATACAGGCCGATCACATGGTACTTTAAATAACAATTGGTTTAAGGTAGTTAGTACAACAGTAGTTACTTAATACAACACTACAGTACTATTTCATTTTCCCATTACATTTACTTTGTGATATTCACACAATAAACAATAATGTAAAAACTATATTTTTGGTTAATGATAGTCAGATTTGGGAAAATACACACTCTTACAAGAGACATACACACAGATACTAGATGCCTTGGTAGAAGGCTACTTTTAGTAGGAAACATAGGGTTTTCTAGGAGAGTTCAAACAATTACAAACTTTTACAAACATATAAAATTACAGACTTACAAACACTTTCATACACCTATAGACATTAATATACTTATGATCTCACCAGCTTTAAAGCTGATAAACTCTTTCAAAATAACTTGTATTCTAAGGTCACCAGTAGACTGGTACCGGTGCCAGGTTTTGAGAAGATGGAGCCCGTTCAAGACTCATCTTTTATTTTGATGTATATATTTGGTGTCTATATAACTTGACAGAACACACTTGTATGAAATTATATTATTAATGCAATGGATGATGTTGTTGCTTGTTTACTACTTTGCATTGTTGTGATACTGAACATGACGTCCTCCACCCCCGAACGTTTCCGCCGTTCCGGTTTTGGGGTGTGACATTATCTGTTATGACTTGATTTATGAATCTGTGAATCGCATGCTAGTTAGGGCTAGGAGAGCTGCATGCTAGTACTGAGTAGTCAGCGATAGATTGGTACGATATATGATGCTTGTAGCCTTGGGGATATTGGATGCTATGCTGGAATGAGAATGACTATTGTTATTGGTAACTGCTAAGTGTATGCTTTGAAAATTAGATATGGTTAGGATCTTATAGCCATAGAATAACTGATTTGACAATAACTGATTTGGCCTTATTTCCTGTTCCTTGTCTGGTTGTGGTCCTAGGGTAGAGTGTATTATTCTATAGTCTATTAGATCATGTTCTGTGTATAATTTGCATGCTTAATGCAGCCGATAGTGAGGGTGGATGTGGATAGCATGAGTTGTGGTATGTGGGCTGAATTTTCTATGATTGATCTTTGGATCGGAGTGCTATTGCACGAATGCTGCTTTCTTTGTGCTTTGTGGAACTCTTGGATGATGAGAGTCAGCTACTAAGTGAATATGACGATATTCAGGAGGTGGATGGCTGGCATCATGAGGAGTTCTTCAGCAGGTGATGGCAATGCGAGGTTGGGAACCTAGGAAAGTGTAGGATATGCTCCAGTGAGTTTAGTGAGGCAGTTCGCTGAGGTTGGAAACCTAGGGGGAGACCAGGAGTTGCTTCGGTAGGTATCGTGCTGTTGTTTAGCGGATATTTGGTGCATAAGTGGAGTAGGTGACTTAGAGGATTTGGGAGGATTGCTGAGGAAAGTATGGATAGGTGTGGAAGGTAGTATCGACTCGTACTACTAAAAGCACAGGATCCGTACTTGAATCAGTGAGAGTCTTTGAGAATCTAAGAAGCTTATGGGAAGGAGAATTCTTGGATATGCTTTGACTGTCGGAATAGCTGTTGCACAAAATGAGGATGAGCACGCATGGGGAAGGACCAGGGATTGGTCCCGACTCCGGTGGTGAGCTAGTTAGTGGAAGGACTGCCAGGATTTTGAGTTCGCCTTGGATCTCTTGTATCAGGCGACAAGGATTGATTGTGCGATCTATTGTGCTTTTGGGATCGGAGACTATGTCTTGGGAGTAGTTGTATCTCGGTTTAGGGCAACGGTTGCTCCGACTATTGCAGTTCAACCATTGACGATAGAGTTGGTGAGTGTGTCAGGGTGCGAGACCCTGAATGATATGATTTCTAGAGCCCGAGAGCGGGAGATTGATTTGGCGCATACTGGGAAGAGGGGACCAGATCAGGTGCATATATTGGAGGGTCCCGGGAAGAGACCCAAGAGTTCGGATAAGCTTTTAAGAGGCCAGTAGGGCCGGATTCAGTGCATCACTTGCGGGAAACTGCACGATGGAGTTTTCGTTCCAAGGGTTTGGGTAAGTGTATCTCTGGGATTGTTTCCCTGCTTGTCTTTGGGTTATATCTTCAAGTGATGACATATGCCATTTGCATGCCGTGAATAACTAGTGGGTTATTGAAGGGTCATTTTTCGTATAGCAAGATCCAAGTGTTCGGTTGCATGTTGGGTGGTAGTCGGGATCGGTTCAGGGGCATTGTGTGGAGGGTTTACGGTCAGGATTCAGCGGTTTAACACTTCCATATCGATAGGATTCAGTAGCTGTCACACCACTAAACCAGACGGCGAAAATTTCCGGGGGCGGATGACTTCATTTGTAGTATCACAACACATGCATTATAGTAATCAAAGTACAAACAACCATTGCATTAATAAGTATAAGTTTTTACATGTGTTCAATCACTGTATATTGACACCAAAATAGTTATAACAAAATACAGAAGACATGACACAAAACGGCTCCATCTTCTCAAAAGCTCGGAGAGTACATGTCTACTGATTCCCTGAGAATACAAGTAATTTAGAAAGAGAGTATCAACATAAAGTTTAGTGAGTGCATAAGTATTTATGTTTGAAAGTATGTTTTCTGTTTCTTGAATATGTAAGTTGTTCCAGAAAATCCTATATTTTCTGCTGTATATGAAAAGTAGTTTTAATCTCATAAAATCGTTTTATTTGTAAACCAATGTTCTGTTTTTATACTCCTTTAAATCTTATATATATATATATATATATATATATATATATATATATATATATATATATATATATATATATATATATATATATATATATATATATATGGTTTTTGGGGAAAAATATAAGTTTATAAAATAATTTTAAAGAATTTAACATTTTGAAATACTTTTGGTGACTTGATGTCATTTAACAAAATTTGAAATCAATTGATTTAAAAATAAATGAAATCCATTTTGTGAGAAATTTTGAAATCATTTATTGGTAACACAAAATCCTTGTGTTAGACTTGTATTCCCCTCCCTTAAAACTGTAAAAACTATGAAAATACGGGGGTATAAACTCACCTTTTAGAGGGTGATTCAATTGATGATTTGATATAGGATGTTTACTTCCACAAGTGTAATCACATAGTAAAACAAGTCCTATATAGTAATTTGTATATCATATATGCAACCAATTAGCTAATATAATCATATGAATGATTAGAAACTTGACTAATGTTTAAGTATAACTTACAAATAGGAGTGTTAAAGCTAAAATGGAGGCTGAATGGTGTTGACGGCCAGCAGGGGTGTTCACGGCCCAAGCACATGAAGGGTTCACGGCCCTGTAGGTGTTCACGGCCCTGAGTTCTTGATGAATGATGAACACTTGATGATCCTAAGGAAGTTTCTAAGAAGATTCAAAAGGTTTTTAGATGAGTGTTCTTCATGTTCTTCGCGTGTTCTTCGTGAAAACTAGTGAAATCAATGGGGTTTAGCCTAGTATAAGAGGATGGAAGGGTGTTCTTGAAGTGATAACAAGATCAAGAACTGATACCTGTTAGATCTTGTGAAGAACTAGTGATTATCACTTGAATATGATAAGAAAGGATGATCCTAGCATGTTCTTGAGGAGAGAGGGTGTTCTTGCTTGATGATACTTGAGAGAAAAAGGTTGAAATCTCGATTGTAAGTGAAGAAATGAAGCAAAAACTAGCTGACACACACATATATATATATATATATATATATATATATATATATATATATATATATATATATATATATATATATATATATATATATATATATATATATATATATATTGTAACGCCCGTAAATCCGGGCTAGTCAATTTAGAGATAATAGGGGCCGAAAATGACTTTTCGACATAAGATTATTTAGAATAAATAATCTTAACCAAGTTTTAGAATATGTCTCAAGGGTTCCGTACGTATAAAGAACGCCGAAATCCGAGTTATAACGAAGAAGTTATGGCTCGTCGAAGTTTTACGTCAAAACCGACACGGCACCGGGAGACGTAAATAGTGAATTTACGATAGATGACTTTTTAGCCTTAGTGATCTAAACAAAAGTTGTAGTATATGTTAAACCGAGAACATACAAAAAAAGAACGCCCAAATCTGACTTCGTATGAGGAAGTTATGATTTTTCTAAGATTTGGCATAGTAGTGCACGGCCCGAAACTCGAATTTTAGTTCGAGCGGTTTTTGGCTTACACAACCTAAATGAGAGTTGAAGATCTCATTAATAGGAACTCAACGGTAAAAAGACAGACGAAAACGGAGTCCGTATGAAGGAGTTACGAATTCTTCGTGATCATTTAACAGTCTAATATCCTCCTACTGTTAAATTTAAGATCGGTTGAGAATTAGCCGACGGAGTGTAAATGAAAGTTGTAGATCTTGTTTTTACCTACGCGTGGAAAAAGAGAACATCAAAAACGGAGCTCGTATGCAAGAGTTACGGGGTTTAGAAGTCGGCAGGGTGCTGCTGCAAAAGGGGCGACGTGGCTGAATATGGGCCAAGGCTTTCTCCCCAAGAAAAGCCATCAGGTGATGACACATGGCACTGACTCGGTGAGTCAGTGAAACAAATCGGTGAGTCCATAAGGAATTCAGCCTATAAATAGAGGTGTCAGGTTCCATTCATTCTCACACCTTCCCATATTCTCCTTCTCTCTCTAGAACTTCTCCCTGGCCCCCTTAAGCCCCTAAAGTCCAGGTAAACCCCCTAGCACCCGAAGGAAGCCCCGAGGCTCCCGGAGTCCCGAGAAAAACTGTCTTTCGGTTTAGAAACGCTGATCCAAGCGAAGCCCGGTTTTCTATAAAACCCGCTGTAAGTGAGCTACGCCTACGCTATTTTTAATATAGCTTTTATTTAATTATAGTAACGTTATTAGGAACTTATAATAAGAACTTGGGCTATTATTATGGGTTATATAAATATTGTTTAACGCTTATATAATAGTAATAATAGCTAGACTATTAATTAGTCGCGGTTAACGTTAGACTAAAGCCTAGTGGTATTGATACTAGGTTTTGTCAAGGGAAAATTGTTTTGAGATAACGAAGTGTTGTCCGAGTACCGAGTCACCACCTTACCACGTGAGTGCATAGTTACTTTCATCTTACACATAGATATGGAGTATTTTATATAAATTACGTGTTATGTGTGCATATTATCTGTATACTTGCTATCTATGCCGGAGGAATGATTTTATACATGTTTTAAATGATTTAAACTGTATATATATATTATATCTACAAAATATGTTGGGTAAAACATGGGTAGATGAAATATGAGTCGGATGATGAGGTGAGAGGTGAAATAGACCATGAGGTGAGGGTGAGAGGTGGACGATGTGAGAAGCCTTTTACCTAAATGCTGGCCTCGTAATCTAGCAGAGTATGGATGACAACCACGGACTATTCTAGACAGTCCAGTGGAACACTCGCAGGCTTGCAACCTGTAGGTGTTGTGAACGATGTGTTCACCGGTGTACTCTAAAAACCCATTGACATGTATTGCGAGTGAACTCTCGAAAATGATACTGTCAATAAACGAGATAACCTTGGCAGATGCGCCTAAAGGACTCTACCGGTAGAAGCTCCTAATAGAGAACCTCATAACCCTGACAGATGCGCCTAAAGGACTATACCGGCAGATGCGCCCCATAAAGAATGTCACAATTCTGGAACATGCGCCTAAGTGATAATATTAGCAGTTGTGCTTGACAGATGTGTCAATAGCAACGATGGATTTCGTGCCTATTCCTTAGGATAATCCTTAGGAATGAATGAACGAGGAATATCCGATTCTTAGGGTAGATCCTTAAGAGTAAAGAAGATAATGGGGATGGGTAGTTAGGTTGATTGTTTGATGTTTAAAGATAATAATTATATTATTATGGGTTGAAAACCCTATGTAATCAGCAGGTTTCCCAACTTGACCCACTCAAGCTTATTTGTATCACAGGTGTCGATATGAAGCTACTTTACACTGAGAGATTTAAAAGAGATGTAGATCACTAGTGTAAATGAATGTAAGTTCTGTTTATGCTTATGTTTCTGTATTGACGATGACATCCCAAGGTTTTAAAAATGAATAAAAATACATTCTTCAGAAATGCTTTGATAATGTATTTATCATGTTTTTCTGGGAACAAATTCCGCAACATTTTTATTAAAAGACGTACTCTGATTTTTATAAAGCATAACATAATCGGTCTTTTCTGGCCGTGAAAATGGGGATGTCACACACACACACACACACACACACACACACATATATATATATATATATATATATATATATATATATATATATATATATATATATATATATATATATATATATATATATATATATATATATATATATATATATATATATATATATATATATATATGCGAGGGTTCACGGTCCGAGGGTTTCACGGCCGTGAACCTCGTACAAAGTCCGAAGCGATCACGACCCGAAGCAGTTCACGGCCTCATTCACGGTCCGAAGTCGGCTAGCATGTTCACGACTGCGAGGTTTCTTGGTCTGAAGGAAAAGAAGGAAGAAAGATAATGCGAAATTAGTCGGATCCAAATTATTCCTTTCTTATACATTTAATATTCTTAGAGTTTTAAACATGTAAAAGTTATTATACTAACCTTAATAAAATCCAATATAACAAAGAGGACTTTAGATGACCCAAGTTTGATTTTGGTTGACTAGGGTTGACTTTACAAGTAGAAAATAACGGGATGTTACATTATCCCCCCGTTAGAGAGAATTTCGTCCCGTAATTTGGAATAAAGCAATATAGAAAGATTAGGGAGAAAGATGTGGATTCTTCTGTTGCATTTGATCCTGCCTCTCCCAAGTGAATTCGGGTCCCCGTTTTGCATTCCAGCGAACCTTCACTATTGGGATACGACTTTGTTTGGTTCTCTTGACTTACCTGTCTAGAATTTCTATGGGTTGTTCTACGAAGTTGAGACTCTCATTTCATTCGATTTTGTCAAGTGGGATAACAAGAGTCTCGTCGGACAAACAATTCTTGAGATTTGAGACATGAAATGCGGGATGAATGTTACTGAGTTCATGTGGTAGATTGAGTTTGTAAGCAACAGGACCAATTCTAGCAGTTATCTGGAATGGCCCAATGTACCTTGGGTTTAGCTTGCCACGATTACCAAAACGTATCAATCCTTTCCAGGGTGAAACCTTCAATAGAACAGGATCACCAACCTGGAATTCTAAGTGTTTTCGTCATTTATCCGCATTAATCTTATGTCTATCTCGAGAAGCTTTCAGCCGTTCCCGGATTTAAACAATCTTTTCTGTGGTTTCACGAATGATCTCGGGACCGGTTAGAGTAATATCAGGTATTTGGTTTTTGGCTAGTTGTGTATCGCCTACTTCAGCCCAGAATAGAGGGGATCTGCACTTACGGCCATAGATAGCTTCAAAGGGTGCAACTTTAATGCTAGTGTGATAGTTGTTGTTGTAGGAAAATTCAACAAGTGGTAAATGGGTATCCCAAGCTTTACCGAAATCTATCACAAAAGCCCTTAACATGTCTTCCAGCGTTTGAATTGTTCTCTCACATTGCCCATCAGTCTGAGGATGGTACGCTGTACCCATGTCAATATTTGTTCCCGAGGCACACCATGCAACCGTACTATTTCATTTATGTACGTCCTTGTTAACTTCTCCATTTTATCCGTTTCTGTTATTGGCAAGAAGTGGGCGGATTTGGTTAATCTGTCGAAAATAACCCAAATGGTATCATGACCACCCGTTGTTCTGGGTAACTTGGTTATGAAATCCATTGTAATTCGCTCCCACTTCCACTCAGGTATTTCTGGCTGTTGAAGTAAACGTGACGGCTTTTGATTTTCCACTTTGACTTCCGTGCAAGTTAGACACTTACCCACAAAAGTACCTTTTTCAGCTTTCATGTTTGGCCACCAATAGAGCTTCTTTAGGTCCAGATACATCTTGTCTGAACCCGGGTGAACATAGTATCGAGTTTTATGGGCTTCATTCATGGCAACATCTTTATAGCCACCGTACTTCGGTGTCCAGATTCGATTCATGAAATAATGAACTCCATCACCCTTGATTTCCAAATTCTTTTCCATTCCTCTCAAGGCTTCACCTGTCATGTTCTCAGGTTTCAAGGCTTCCAACTGAGCCTCCTTGATTTGTGCGGATAAGTGGGAATGTATATTCATAGTCAGATACTTTACTCGGCGACCTGAGTATTCTTTATGACTAAGGGCGTCTGCTACCACATTGGCCTTGCCAGGGTGATAATAAATCTCACATTCGTAATCATTTAGCAGTTCTACCTACCGTCGCTGTCTCATGTTGAGTTCTTTCTGATCAAATATGTGCTAAAGGCTTTTATGATCAGTAAAGACTGTGCACTTTGTACCATACAGGTAATGTCTCCAGATCTTCAAGGAAAAAACCACTGCTCCCAGTTCGAGATCGTGGGTGGTATAGTTGACTTCATGGGTCTTAAGCTGTCTTGAGCCATAGGATATAACCTTTCCTCGTTGCATAAGAACACAACCTAGCCCTTGATTTGATGCGTCACAGTAGACTACAAAATCTTCCGTCCCTTCTGGGAGGGACAAGATCGGTGCACTACAGAGGGCTTGTTTTAAGGTCTGGAAAGCAGTTACTTGTTTCTCTTCCCATTCGAATGACACACCTTTTTGAGTCAAGGTGGTGAGTGGCTTTGCAATCTTTGAGAAGTTCTGAATGAATCTCCTGTAGTAGCCAGTGAGACCTAAAAACTGTCGAACTTCTGTTGGGGTTCGAGGGGTCGCCCAACTTTCGATAGCCTTGATTTTGGAGGGATCGACATGTATCACATCCTTGCTGACTACATGACCTAGGAACTCCACCTTTCGAATCCAAAATTCACATTTAGAGAACTTCACATACAATTTATCTGCCCTCAAAGTTTCCAATACTTGTCGCAAGTGTTGGCGGTGTTCTTCGTTACTCTGCGAATAGACTAGTATATCGTCAATAAACACTATGACGAACTTGTCTAAGTAAGGTCGACACACTCGATTCATCAGGTCCATGAATACTGCGGGTGCATTCGTTAGACAAAAGGGCATGACTATGAATTCGTAGTGACCGTAGCTAGTTCTAAAAGCAGTCTTTGGAATGTTGGCCTCCTGGACTCGTAACTGATGGTATCATGATCTCAGGTCAATCTTGGAGAAGAAACTAGCTCCTTGGAGTTGATCAAAGAGGTCATCTATCCGTGGAAAAGGGTATCGATTTTTACCGGTAAGTTTGTTTAATTCCCGGTAGTCTATGCACATACGAAATGATCCGTCCTTCTTTTTCACGAACAAGACCGGCGCTCCCTAGGGTGAGAAGCTTGGACTAATGAAGCATTTGTTGAGTAATTTGTTCAACTGGTTGGACAGTTCTTGCATTTCTGAAGGTGCAAGATGATATTGGGCTTTAGCTACTGGGGTAGCTCCAGGAATCAAGTCAATTCGGAATTCGACTTGGCGTTCAGGAGGGACTCCTGAGATATCTTCAAGGAATACATCAGGGAAATCACAGACTTCAGGGATATCCTTGATGCTTTTCACTTCTTGTGTCTTATCAACAATGTGAGCTAAGAAGGCACAGTAATCTTTGGGAAGATATTTATGAGCCTTGACGCAAGAAATGATTTGAAGATTCACACTAGATTTGTCGCCATAGATAACGAGAGATTCGTTACTTGGCAGATTAAGACGGATGGATTTCTCGAAACATAGGATATCATCATGTCACACCCCCAGCCATCGGCGGAAACACCTGGTAGTGTAACGTTATTCTTCGTATCACAGTTATATAACATACAGTGAAAGTACTAAAGAAAATACATACCTTTATTGATAACTGAAAGTTACATAACTGTTTTTCTAGGACCTATTACATAATATCCGACTATCGCATACTTCTTAATGAACAGAAAGGTAATAGTAAAACTTCTTCTGTTCGAATACATACCAGCTTTTCAAGTTCCTGAAAACACATGCATTTTAAAATACGTCAACATAAAGTTGGTGAGTCCACAGGTTTTGACTCCATAAAATAATACATTTTCCACGTTCAAAAGTATAGTTTTGAAAATATCATTTTAACTCTCCAACATTTAGTATGTATATTAGGTATAATAATTTACTTATCAATTAAGTGTTATACCTAAATATTCCTTAAACCTAAGGTATAAGTAGGGGGAAACTTATACTTAACATTAATACTTGTATACGACAAAGTATAATGTTTCTAACAATTTGCTACCATGAGCCTGTAACCGCGACTGTGACATAATACCTCTGATAAAATACACTCATGATTTACCATGCGAAACAAACACACTCATGATTTACCATGAGAACAACACCGTACGCTTCATCGACGCCGGAACAATAACAAAGAAAAGGATAGTTCATCACTTGCTTTTGGTTGACTGTAGCTAACAGTCACAAGTGGGGTGGTCAACCTGTATACTAATTATACACGACTTCCTCGCTCACACGAGATTAACGGTTACAGTTTAGAGGATTTCCGCTAAGAGCCCCAATCTTAGTTGATGAATACAATTACTCATGTAGACTTCGACGACTTCCTATAGCTCTAACAACAAAAACATCTTCATGTCTAAAACCCTAAGTTACTAGACTATGCTTTTAAACATTACTCCGAACTTCATAATATTTAGGCAGTATAACAGCTATATCTTGAAGTAAAACCAGGTTTTATCTTGACCTAAAAGCAATAATAGCAACATAAAACTAACAATAACAACATATAACATATCCAGTTTTATCTTGACATAAAACCAATAATAGCAACATACTTTATAACTTAACATATAGAACTTTCGAATATAACTTCGGAACTATATCGCACACAACATATATATAGAATCCTAAGGATAACTCAAGATCTACATTAGTATATTATTATAACAATAACATGCTAACAACTTTACGATAGTTGTATACTTTTAGATTCGAAATAACTATATCCCTGTTATTATAACTATCTACGTTGATACTAATATATTATCATATAGACATAATATTAACATATATATAATATTTACCATGCGTTTTCCCCCGAAATATTAGAAAGTGGGGCCGTGAAACTCACCCTAGTAGCGTGATTTTATGTTATCTAAGCAAAAACGGTCAGCGTACGAGGTCGTCGGGGCTCGGGATGTAAGATAGACTCAGCAAACGAGAGAGGAGAAAGAAGTTTAGGTGTAAGAATGCCTGAGGTCGGACCTACTATTTATAGTAGGGATTTTGGACCCCCACATCGTGGGTTTTGGACCCCCACGTCGTGGCTTAAGATCTTATCCCCGTAGACTTGCCATTTGCGTCCCTAGCTTTGGAAGGTGTCATGTGACTCATCACGTCGTGGGATACCTTTGCTGACGTTGTGAACTTAGATCTAATCCCCTCGCAGCCTCGTCACACACCTTCTAGTTTACGAGATGTGGATAACTGACTCCCCACGTCGTGGGCTCTGTGCCCACGTCGTGAGCTGAGTCAGATTAGGGTTTCTGACAACTTAATCTTCGGAAGGTCGTAACTTTCACATACGAACTCCGTTTTTGACGTTATTTATATGCGCGCGTAGGTATTTACAAGTACTAAAACTCTCTTTTAGACTCCAATAGCTAATTCTAAGTCGATTTTAAATTCCTCTTATTATAGATATTTATAGTATTCGGTTTATCATAACTTCTTCATGCGAAGTCAGATTCAAACATTCTCTATATTTTTGGAATCGTATGGGCGTATACTTTGAGTTGTATCATAAAGAAAGTTCATATTTGTATTAGAATTTATCATGAACTACATAGAACTCTTATTACATTACTAGGTTAACATAATCACATTACATGATTGGCATAATCACATGTGATTGTCTATTGACCTATTTTGACTAGTGTTACATTCTCCCCCCGTTAGAATAATTTTGTCCCGAAATTTATCTTATGGATGGGGTTTCGTCAAACAGTTGGGGGTATTTTTCTTTCATCTGATCTTCACGTTCCCAAGTAAATTCAGGTCCTCGTAAAGAGTTCCATCGAACTTTCACTATGGGAATACGACTTTGCTTTAATCGTTTGACTACTCGATCCATAATCTCAACAGGTTCTTCTATAAAGTTGAGTTTCGTATTGACTTGTATCTCTTCGAGAGGTATAACAAGAGTGTCATCGGAAAGACATCTTTTGATATTTGATACGTTAAAAACATCGTGCACACTACTTAGCTCTTTAGGCAATTTGAGTTGGTATGCGACATAACCAATTCTTGCTAGAATTTCAAAAGGTCCTATATACCGTGGGTTAAGTTTGCGTCGTTTCCCGAATCGAATTACACCTTTCCAAGGAGAGACCTTCAACATTACTTTATCTCCAACTTGGAATTCTAAAGGCTTACGTCTTACGTCAGCATAGCTCTTTTGACGATCACGTGCAACCTTTAATCGATCCTTAATTTGCACGATCTTTTCAGTTGTCTCGTGGATTATTTCTGGTCCAGTACGTAAGGTATCGCCTGTACGTTCTCTGGCCATCTGCGTATCTCCAACTTCTGCCCAACATACTGGGGAACGACATTTTCGTCCATAAAGAGCCTCAAACGGTGCAACCTTGATGCTGGTGTGATGACTATTGTTGTTGGAAAACTCAATTAACGGTAAATGAGTATCCCACGCATTTCCAAAGTCTATTACATAGGCTCGGAGCATATCTTCTAAAGTCTGAATGGTCCTCTCACTCTGACCATCAGTCTGTGGATGGTAAGTTGTATTCATGTCTAGACGTGTTCCTAAGGATTTTTGTAGAGATAGCCAAAATCGTGAAGTGAATCTACTATCTCGGTCAGAAATAATAGAATTTGGAACTCCATGCAATCTGACAATTTCCTTAAGATAAACTCTAGTCAGGTTATTCATCTCGTCGTTCTCCTTAATTGGTAAGAAATGGGCGAACTTAGTCAACCTATCGACTATCACCCAAATAGTGTCGGACCCACTAGGAGTTTTAGGTAACTTAGTGATGAAGTCCATTGATATTTGCTCCCATTTCCATTCAGGTATTTCCAGTTGTTGAAGTAAACCTGAAGGCTTTTGATGTTCTTCCTTTACTCTAGAACAAGTCAAACATTTGCTCACATAAGTAGCAATTTCTGCCTTTATGTTTGGCCACCAATAATGTACTTTTAAATCTAAGTACATTTTGTCAGAACCTGGACGCACAGAATATTTGGACTTGTGGGCTTCTTCTAAGACCAAGTCCCTAACTCCACCGAACTTAGGCGTCCAAATTCGGTTCATAAAGTGTCGCGTTCGGTCATCTCTTTGTATAAGTTGCTTTTCCATTCCTCGCAAAGCTTCGTTCTTGATGTTTCCTTCTTTTAGAGCCTCAAGTTGAGCTTCTCTAATTTGTGCGCTAAAGTTAGAATGGATAGTTATAGTTAATGCTCGTACCCGTCGGGGTTTAATATATTCCTTCCAGCTCAAGGCATCTGCTACCACGTTTGCCTTTCCGGGATGATAACGAATCTCACATTCGTAATCATTCAATAATTCAACCCATCTTCGTTGTCTCATATTAAGATCTTTTTGGTTGAAGATGTGTTGGAGACTCTTGTGGTCGGTAAAGATAGTACAGTTAGTACCGTATAAGTAATGTCTCCAAATTTTTAGTGCAAAAACTACAGCTCCCAATTCAAGATCATGGGTAGTGTAATTATTCTCATGCACCTTAAGTTGTCGTGATGCATAGGCGATAACTTTTCCTCTTTGCATCAACACACATCCCAATCCTTGATTTGATGCGTCGCAGTATAAAATGAAATCTTCTGTTCCATCTGGAAGGGATATGATTGGTGCACTACACAACATTTACTTCAGTTTCTGAAAATCAGCTTCTTGTTTGTCTTCCAAGTTGAACTTCGTATTCTTCTGGGTTAGTGTTGTTAGTGGCTTGGCTATTTTGGAGAAATTCTCTATGAATCTACGGTAATAGCCAGCAAGTCCTAGGAATTGACGCACCTCTGTTGGCGTCTTTGGTGCTTCCCAATTCCTGATTGCTTCAACTTTGGATGGGTCAACATGAATTCCTTCGTTGCTAACTACAGGACCTAAAAATTGTACTTCTCTAATCCAAAACTCACATTTGGAGAATTTAGCGTACAACTTTTCTTTTCTTATTAGTTCCAAGATTATTTGCAGGTGTTGACCATATTCTTCCTTGGTTCGTGAATATATCAATATATTGTCGATAAATACGATCACGAATTTATCCAAGTATGGTTTTCAAACACGATTCATGAGATCCATAAACACTGCTGGGGCATTGGTTAATCCAAAAGACATAACTAAGAACTCATAATGACCATAACGAGTTCTAAATGTTGTTTTTGGAATGTCGTCTTCTTGTACTCTGAGTTGATGGTATCTTGATCTAAGATCTATCTTTGAGTAATAGCTGGATCCTTGCAGTTGATCGAATAGATCATCAATTCTCGGAAGCGGATAATGATTCTTGATTGTCAGCTTGTTCAGCTCCCGATAATCAGTACACATTCGAAAGGATCCGTCCTTCTTCTTGACAAACAAGATTGGTGCTCCCCAAGGTGAAAAACTTGGTCGGATAAAGCCTTTGTCAAGAAGTTCTTGTAGTTGGCTAGACAATTCTTGCATTTCAGATGGAGCGAACCGATAAGGAGATTTCGCTACTGGTGCTTCTCCTGGAATTAAGTCGATGCGAAACTCGACTTGCCGGACGGGAGGTATTCCAGGTAGATCTTCAGGAAACACGTTAGGGAAATCACATACTTGAGGTATGTCCTTGATTTCTTTTGTCTTTCTCTTCCTATCTATAATGTGGGCTAAGAATGCGCTATATTTCTTATGTATATATTTATGGGTCTTAGTACAAGAGATAACTTTGAGGTTCTTCCCAGATTAATCACCATAGATAATCAGGGCTTCGCCACTTGCTCATGACATAGAATTTCGGCGCGGTGTGAAGATAACCAATCCATGCTAATTATGACATCAAAACTACCGATAGGCGTTGGCACGAGGTTGACGTGAAAAAGGTAGTTATTAAGAGTTAACAGACAGTTTTCTAGGATTTCATGTGTTTTCTCAGTTTGACCGTTAGCAATTTCTACTTCATAGATTTCTTTTAATTTACTAGACTCATGACTTAACAATTTTCTAAATGTCGGAGTTATAAAACTTCGATCTGCTCCAGAGTCGAAGAGTATAGCAGCATATAAATTATCTATGAGAAACGTACCAGATACGACCGAAGGGTCCTGGATAGCTTCTCTGCTTCCTATCATGAACGCCCTGCCACGTCCTATGCCTCCGTGACTCCTTAACTTTGGACATTCTTTCTTGATGTGTCCAACCTCCCCACACTAATAGCATTTTCTTCCTTCACCACGACCTGTCCCATTATTGATTTGCTAATCGACTGTTGCAGGTGTTGTGCTCCTGCAGTAACTAGCAGTATGCCCCTTTTTCTTGTACTTCATGCAGACAAAATAGTCACCTGGATGATGATGGTTGCACTGATTGCACCATGAAGATTTTGGTTGTGTAGGTATTGTTGTTGTGGCTACATAATTGGTTGCCACTTCTTGTCTTTTCTCTGATGATTGTTTGGGATTCTTCCTATTAAACTTGCGCTTGTTTGTTCTAGAATTGGGAGACTTAGCCTTTGAGACCACTTCTGTTCCTTCGATCTCTGTGAGGGTTAGCTGATGAGCTATCCTCTTGGTGCTGTCATAAGTCGTAGGCTTTGATGCGATCACCATGCCTTTGATTTGTGATGCTAAACCCCAGATATATCGATCAATCTTTTTATATTCAGGGGTTACAAGTGCTGGACACATTACAGCAAGATCATTAAATCTAGCGGTATAAGCTTTTATCTCTGAACCCTTCATGGTTAGGGTCCACAGTTCTTGTTCCAGTTTATGTATCTCCTCCCTAGGACAATACTCCTCTACTAGCATCATTTTTAGCTCCTCCCATTTCATGGAATTTGCAGTATCAATTCCCTTGGTATTCACATGGTTGTTCCACCATGTGAGTGTTGCATCAGCGAAAGTACATGCTGCAAATCGTACTTTACAATCATCTGGACAGAAGCTTATTTGAAAGACAGACTCTGTCTTTTCTATCCACCTCGTCAAATTGTAACATCCGGATTCCCAGGTATTCTATGTTATTCATTTATTTTGAGTTTTGAGGAGGGACTCGACGAGTTGACGCCAAGACTCGTCGAGTAGGATCGCGTTTTTGCTGACTGGATTAATGAAGGGACTCGACGAGTCGACGGGTGGACTCGACGAATCCGCGCTGTGGGCTGAAACCCTAAATCCCTAGGCCTGTGCCCTATTTAAAGGACCTTATGGCCCTAATTTGTGGCCACCTTCACCTTTGAGAGCACCAGAGCACCTGAGAGTGTTGTGAGGGAGAGAAGAAGCCATTTTCATCATTCTAAGTGTGATTTTGCAAGAAAGAAGGAAGGAGGGCAAACAAGGAAGATTGAGGAGCTTAGATCTACCACCATTTGATTAGAAGAGGCTGCTAGAGGTACTAATATGTGCTCAATCTCGTGTATTTGGTGATCTACTTGAATCTAGGGTTTTCTTATGCCTTCTTTGGCTTGGATTCGAAATATGTGAGGTCCCAAGGTGGAGTTCTTCTTAGATCTGGACCTTGAGAGGTCCAGAGAGTCCTATCTATCTTGCTTTTTGCTATTCCATTAGAGATACGACCCTAGGTCTCCATTTTAGAGGCTATTTCACCAAAAGAAGCTTTATGGACGTTGCATGAGTGTAAAGGTCGGACCTTTATGTGATTATAGTGGTTGGGAAGGCCAGATCTATAGGTTAGAGAAGCAGATCTGACCTCAGAAGGTCATTTGAGTGTTGCCATGGAAGGAACTCGCCGAGTCCATAAGGGGACTCGACGAGTTGAGTCGGGGTTGCCCCGCGATTCATGACAGGTGTAACCCATCGAGTGAAGGGATGACTCGACGTGTCAAGAGAGACTAGAAGGATTCAGAGGACCCGCATGAACCCGTCGAGTCGCCCAGGTGCAATCGACGAGTCGGGTCAAAGTTTGACCGTTGACTTCAGTTGACCTTTGGGTTTTGATCAAGCTGATTCAGGGGAGTTCAGGGAGGGGTAGGATGGCCTTCTACCCAATCTTTAGAGACGAGGCTATGAGAGAGTATTGATCAGGATGTTATTATCTTAATAGGAGGAGGCTAGGTCGGGTTATCGAGCACGAGAGGTCATCCGACATCGTACGAGGTGAGTCTTCTCACTATACTGTACCTAGAGTGGTACCTATGTGTGACCGGAAGGTCCTATATGCTATGAGATGTATGTGCTGTATACTGTTATATGATATTGATGTGTTATGTATGTTGTGAATGCTAAGGACCGGAAGGTCATTATGATATAGAGCGGAAGGTCAAGATGATATGGACCGGAAGGTCATTACGGGTAGGACCGGAAGGTCTACCAGGGTTGTGGGACGGAATTCCTCTGAGACACAGTGACCGGAAGGTCTTATAGCCTTGAGTGGCATATGTCCATATGTGGTATTTTGGGGAACTCACTAAGTATTTATGCTTACAGTTGTTGTGTTATGTGTTTCAGGTACTGGCGAGGATCGCGGGAAGGCGCCGGCATGATCCGTACACACTCATGGAGTTTATGTTTTGAGATTCGGGGATATGTTTTTGTTATGATAACATTGGATACATTATGTTTGACATCATCTTATGAATAAAAGTATGTTTTAAAAATGAAAAATTGTTCTGGAAATTTACGTTGTTACAAGTTGGTATCAGAGCCTTGGTTTGAGGGATTCGGATGCACCTTCTAGTGTATTCGAACTCAAACTGAGGATTTGAGAAAGTTCTTCATAAAATAAACAATTTTTCAAAAAGTAAAAGGATTTGAGAAAAGCAGAAGGAAGCAGTGTGTACGATCAGCCAGCGCCCGAACGGTGATTTCCCAAAATACCCTTACATTATGTGTTATGAGTTATGACATGTTACACATGCTAGAGTAGGCTAGGTATTCATATTAGGACTAGAGTGGCCTGATTTGTGATGCCTTAGCCTAGGAAGATTTCTGCTGCTATGAGATGCTTGAGAGTGAGTAGGTAGCAGTGAGGAGCTTATGAGAGGTCTACCGAAGGGTAGTCTATGCTAGCGAGATGTAGGGTACTTGTGATCTGGGATCCTAGGAGGAGGACTTGGGGTGAATACTGATGCGGTGTGGATGGTAGTATAGGGCCCGTACTACTGAAGACACCGGATCAGTGCGCAGTCCAAGTAAGAATACTTAGGGTACTAGGGGACAAGTAGGGTTGAGTGATCGAGTGCGAGTATGCTCGAGCGAGTCTCTGATATTTTTATGTTGTATTTCAGAGAAATCATGGTTGGGACACGCCACAGACCTGAGTCGAGCGGCGTGAGTGACGAGGAGCTTCGTCAGATGATCCACGATGAGGTGGCTGCGGCGATCCGAGCCGAGATTCCGGAGATGTTTGGGTCTATCAAGACCACATTGATTGAGACCTTTGATGAGCGGTACGCAGCAGTTACTGAGGCTGCGGCTGCTGCAGCTACTGCAGCTGTTGCTGCTGCTAGACCTCAGGGGGGTGACTCGTTGCTGTTCCGGGAGTTCAACAACACGAAGCCACCAGAGTTTGATGGGACGCAGGATCCGATTACTGCGATGAGATGGATTTCTGATATCGAGGGATGCTTCTACACCTGCTCGTGTCCAGAGCATCTGAGGGTTCGGTTTGCACTGAACCAGCTTCGCTTAGGGGCGAAGGACTGGTGGAAGTTTGTGACGGCAGACTTCACTACGACAGAGCTTACTGCGGTGACCTGGGAGAGGTTCACCACGATGTTTCGAGAGGAGTATGTTCCCCCTATGGAGAGGGAATGTTTAGCCCAGGAGTTCTTGTCCCTCAAGCAGGGAACTGAGTCTGTGACGGTGATTACGAGGATGTTTCATGAGAGGGCGTTGTTTTGCCCTGAACACGTGTCGTCTGAGCAGGCACACATGAGCCGGTAATTGAGCATTTTGAGGAGGGATATCAGGGAGTTCGTGGCGAACTCATCATACCGGACATTTGCCGAGCTCCAGGCAAATGCCTGGAAGAGGGAGGAGGCCGAGTCTCAGCCGAGTCTCAGGGGAGGGACCGGCGGCCGGCACAGTCTCAGCCGGCAGCCAAGCGGGCAAAGCCTGCCGATTCGAGATCTGGAGGCCAGAAAGGCCGCACTTGTGGGAAGTACGGCAAGGGACATGATGGGGTTTGTCGATCTGGTGCTTGCTAGAAATGTGGCAAGGAGGGGAACATAGCCAAGGATTGCCCCAAGGGGTTCATGGTTTGCTTTCATTGCAACCAAACCGGACACCGGAAGGCCTAGTGTCCGCAGCTGCGGGGGACAACACAGGGAGCACCGCATGGATCTGCCCATGCTGCCGTGCGAGCTACTGAGGTTCGGCCGGTGAAGGCCGAGGCACCGAAGGCTCGCGGGAGAGCTTTCGAGTTGACAGTGGAGGAGGTCCGCACAACGCCCGATGTCGTGGCTGATATGTATTCTTTCATTTATTTATGCTGAGTTTGAGATATTGTGCTTATATTATGATATGCGTAGGTACTTTTCTTGTGAATTCTGTACCTGCTTGGGTGTTATTTGACTCGAGTGCGAGTCGATCATTTGTGTCTTTAGCCTTTAGTCAGCACATCAGTATTCAACGGGAGGCGTTGAGTCGACCTCTACGAGTTTCCATAACTGACGAGCGAGCGGTGTATGCTAGAGATTTGATTCGAGGATGTGTACTCGAGATCTTCGGGGTTGAATTCCCGATAGATCTAGTCCCGATTGTGATGGGGGACGTGTGTGTCATAGTGGGAATGGATTGGTTAAGCCGATTTGGGGCTGTTATAGACTGCGAGCGACAGTTGGTGACGATACGAGATCCTAGTGGGGGAGTACTTACGGTGTACGGCGAGGGTACCCGATCTGAGTCAGCGTTCTGTTCGGCAGCTAGAGCAAGGCAGAGTCTACAGCAGGGCTGCAGCGGGTTTGTAGCTTATGTGATGGATACTCGAGTGGCCGTGGAAAGGCCGAGTTCGGTTGATGATGTTCCGATAGTGCGTGAGTTCCCGGATGTTTTCCCCGAGGAGTTGCCGGGTGTGCCTCCCGAGAGTCAAGTGGAGTTTCGCATCGATTTGGTTACGGGTGCGGCGCCTATCGCCAAGGCGCCCTATCGCCTTGCGCCACCAGAGATGCAGGAGTTATCCTTACAGCTTCAGGAGCTGTTGAGGAAAGGATTTATCAGGCCGAGTAGTTCACCTTGGGGAGCGTCGATCCTTTTTGTCAAGAAAAAGGATGGTTCACACCGGATGTGCATTGATTACCGGGAGTTGAACAAGTTAACGGTCAAGAACCGTTACCCACTACCGAGGATTGATTATATGTTCGATCAGTTGCAGGGAGCATCTTGGTTCTCCAAGATAGATTTGAGATCTGGATATCACCAGATGAGGGTGCGAGATGAGGATATCCAGAAGACGGCGTTCAGGACTCGTTATGGGCATTACGAGTTCGTGGTGATGCCTTTTGGGCTCACCAACGCACCGGCAGCGTTCATGGATCTCATGAACAGGGTGTGCAGACCGATGTTGGATCCTTCGGTGATCGTGTTCATCGACGATATACTGTGTATTCGAGATCCAGAGAGCAGCATGAGGATCATTTGAGAGAGATCCTCGGAGTATTGAGGTCGGAGAGGCTTTACGCCAAATTCTCCAAGTGCGATTTCTGGTTACGAGAGGTCCAGTTCTTGGGACATCTCGTTAACCAGAATGGGATATTGGTCGATCCGGCCAAGATTGAGGCTGTGATGAGTTGGGAGGTGCCGAGGTCCCCCACCGAGATAAGGAGTTTTCTGGGGTTGGCCGGCTACTATTGGAGATTTGTCAAGGATTTCTCCAAGATTGTCGTGCCCCTCACCAAATTGACCCGGAAGGGCGTTGCTTTTTCATGGGGTCCAGAGCAGCAGACCTCGTTTGAGACTCTTCGCCAGAGGTTGTGCGAAGCCCCGGTGTTATCCCTTCCAGAGGGGATGGAGGATTTTGTGGTGTACTACGATGCATCGATATCGGGATTGGGTGCGGTGCTTATGCAGAGAGGGCATGTGATAGCGTATGCATCGAGGCAGCTGAAGCCTCATGAGACGAGGTATCCCACCCACGATCTGGAGTTAGGGGCAGTGGTGTTCGTTCTCAAGATCTGGCGTCAATATCTATATGGGGTTCGGTGTACCATATACACAGACCACAAGAGTTTGAAGTATTTGATGGATCAGCCCAACCTGAATATGCACCAGAGGAGATGGTTGGATGTGGTGAAGGATTACGATTGTGAGATCCTATACCACCCGGGCAAAGCTAATGTTGTAGTTGATGCTTTGAGCCGAAGGGCAGAGAGTGCCCCGATTCGAGACACTTGTATGCGATTGACGGTGATGACTCGGGTGTTGGACACCATTCGGGAGGCCCAGGCAGAGGCCGTGATATCGGAGAACCGCAAGAGGGAGCGGGTGATCGGACAGGTGTCTGAGTTCGTTACCGATAGCCGAGGACTAATGACCTTTCAAGGTCGGATTTGGGTGCCGTATGCAGGCGGGACACGTACCATTCTGATGGAGGAGGCGCATAGATCGAGGTTCTCGATCCATCCCAGAGCCACTAAGATGTATTTGGATTTGAAGAAAGACTATTGGTGGCCCTATATGAAGAGGGATGTTGCATGGTTTGTTGAGAGGTGCTTGACATGTCGCAGGGTTAAGGCCGAGCACCAGTGTCCGCATGGAAAGTTGCAGCCACTTATGGTTCCCCAGTGGAAGTGGGAACAAATTTCCATGGATTTTATCACCAAATTGCCAAGGACCGCGAGGGGTGTCGATGCAATTTGGGTGATCGTTGACCGGTTGACGAAGAGCGCTCACTTCCTTGCTATCAGTGACAACTCTTCCGTAGAGAGGCTGGCCGAGTTGTATGTGAGAGAGGTGGTATCGCGTCATGGAGTACCGATCTCGATTGTGTCAGATCGAGATGTACGTTTCACTTCCAGGTTCTGGAAGAAGTTCCATGAGGAGTTAGGTACGAGGCTGCATTTCAGTACCGCATACCACCCACAGACGGACGGGCAGAGTGAGCGGACGATTCAGACGCTCGAGGACATGCTTCGAGCATGTGTGTTGGACTTGGGAGGAAGTTGGGACACGTACTTGCCGTTGGCTGAGTTTTCCTATAACAACTGCCACCATTCGAGTATTGGTATGCCTCCCTTCGATTTGTTGTATGGTAGGAGATGTCGGACTCCCATTTGCTGGGGAGAGGTAGGACAGCGCGTGATGGGTAGCACTGAGATAGTGCTTCAGACGACTGAGCAGATACAGCAGGTCAGGCAGAGGTTGTTGACAGCTCAGAGTCTCCAGAAGAGTTATGCGGATAGGCGACGATCCGAGCTTGAATTTCAGGTGGTAGACTTCGTACTCCTGAAGGTGTTTCCTTGGAAAGGAGTGATCCGATTCAGGAAGAGGGGAAAGCTGGGCCCCGGTACATCGGTCCGTTCAGAGTGACCGCGAGGGTGGGCAGGGTAGCGTATCGTTTGGAGCTACCTGCAGAGTTGAGCCAGATTCATGATACCTTCCACGTGTCTCAGTTGAGGAAGTGTATAGCCGACGAGTCGGCGGTAGTGCCGCTGGAGGATGTTCAGGTGGGTGCGAGATTGAATTATGTTGAGACACCTATTGCGATCCTGGATCGGAAGATCAAGGTTCTGAGGAACAAGGAGGTGCCCCTGGTTCAGGTCCAGTGGCAGCATAGGAGAGGGTCCGAGCTGACTTGGGAGCCGGAGTTAGAGATGCGGGAGCAGCATCCAGAGTTGTTTGCCGAGCGAGACTTCGAGGGCGAAGTCTGATTCTAGTGGGGGAGAATTCTAACATCCGAATTCCCAGGTATTCTATGTTATTCATTTATTTTGAGTTTTGAGGAGGGACTCGACAAGTTGACGCCAAGACTCGTCGAGTAGGATCGTGTTTTTGCTGATTGAATTAATGAAGGGACTCGACGAGTCGACGGGTGGACTCGCCGAGTCCGCGCTGTGGGCTGAAACCCTAAATCCCCAGGCCCGTGCCCTATTTAAAGGACCTTATGGCCCTCATTTGTGGCCACCTTCACCTTTGATAGCACCAGAGCACCTGAGAGTGTTGTGAGGGAGAGAAGAAGCCATTTTCATCATTCTAAGTGTGATTTTGCAAGAAAGAAGGAAGGAGGGCAAACAAGGAAGATTAAGGAGCTCAGATCTACCACCATTTGATCAGAAGAGGCTGCTAGAGGTACTAATCTGTGCTCAATCTCGTGTATTTGGTGATCTACTTGAATCTAGGGTTTTCTTATGCCTTCTTTGGCTTGGATTCGAAATATGTGAGGTCCCAAGGTGGAGTTCTTCTTAGATCTGGACCTTGAGAGGTCCAGAGAGTCCTATCTATCTTCCTTTTAGCTATTCGATTAGAGATATGACCCTAGGTTGCCATTTTAGAGGCTATTTCACCAAAAGAAGCTTTATGGACGTTGCATGAGTGTAAAGGTCGGACCTTTACGTGATTATAGTGGTTGGGAAGGCCAGATCTATAGGTTAGAGAAGCAGATCTGACCTCAGAAGGTCATTTGAGTGTTGCCATGGAAGGAACTCGCCGAGTCCATAAGGGGACTCGACGAGTCGAGTTGGGGTTGCCCCGCGATTCATGACAGGTGTAACCCGTTGAGTGAAGGGATGTCTCGACATGTCAAGAGATACTAGAAGGATTCAGAGGACCCGCATGAACTCGCCGAGTCGCCCATGTGCACTCGACGAGTCGGGTTAAAGTTTGACCATTGACTTCAGTTGACCTTAAGGTTTTGGTCAAGCTGATTCAGGGGAGTTCAGGGAGGGGTAGGATGGCCTTCTACCCAATCTTTAGAGACGAGGCTATGAGAGAGTATTGATCAGGAGTGTTCTTATGTTAATAGGAGGAGTCTAGGTCGGGTTATCGAGCACGAGAGGTCATCCGACATCGTACGAGGTGAGTCTTCTCACTATACTGTACGTAGAGTGGTACCTATGTGGGACCGGAAGGTCCTATATGCTATGAGATGTATGTGCTATATACTGTTTTATTATATTGATGTGTTATGTATGTTGTGAATGCTAAGGACCAGAAGGTCATTATGATATGGACCGGAAGGTCAAGATGATATGGATCGGAAGGTCATTACGGGTAGGACCGGAAGGTCTACCAGGGTTGTGGGACGGAAGTCCTCTAAGACACAGTGACCGGAAGGTCTTATAGCCTTGAGTGGCGTATGTGCGTATGTTGTATTTTGGGGAACTCACTGAGCATTTATGCTTACATTTGTTGTGTTATGTGTTTCAGGTACTAGCGAGGATCGCGGGAAGGCGCTGACATGATCCGTACACACTCATGGAGTTTATGTTTTGAGATTCTGGGATATGTTTTTGTTATGATAACATTGGATACATTATGTTTGACATCATCTTATGAATAAAAGTATGTTTTAAAAATGAAAAATTGTTCTGGAAATTTACGTTGTTACACAAATTAACTACCCCTTCATTTCCATGAAAGCTTTTTGGCCTGCAATTCGTAAAAATCTTTGTAGGTACACGTTCTAGTGGTCCCTACATGGCCTTCATTTCTAACTCCATCTCTTGTGACATTAGATAGAGCTGCAACAATTCTTTGAGCTATGATTTCTTCCAGTTGTGCTGTACCTATTAGGGGGATTGGTTCTGGTGGTTGTTGTGGTGCTGATGGTTGGTTAGGGTTTAACCGATTACTTCTTCTAGGCATTTTGTTTTAGTTCCTAAAATAATAAGAATTTTATGAGTTTTGTTAATTATTTAATACACGAGTACTAAATACTTCAATTATTCTTCAAAGTGTAAAACATAATGGACAACACAATGATTACTGTAATATATGCTTCATATTACTACCAGTGGTTACATCAGTTTATTTAGGCTTATAAGAGAAAAGTTTCTATAAACATAATTTGCAATGTTTTCTACATCCTTGCTATAAACTTTCCTCTGTTCGCCTTAACTAGTCTGATTTCTCAATTTACACAACCACTAGTTTTAGCTTATCTACCAGAAACCTAAATGATGACCTAGCATGTCAGTGACATTAACCACTTGCTCCTCAAGTGCTTGAGTTCTCTGCTCAAGACTTCCCGTGCGTTCTTCATTTCTTGAGGTTTGATTGTAGAGCTCTAACTCTGCAATCCTTGCATCGTGAGTAATCATGTCGTTATAGGCAAAATTTATACGATGATGGACATCCATCACCGATTCCTGATCTCGCATCCTTTGTCCTTCTAGCCTTCGTACTCTTCCAGAGAGATGAGTAGCCCTTCCTTCTACAATTTCCATCTTATCTTTAATTTTCACACTTTTCTCAAACAATTCAGATAAAGTGTTAGCTTCAGAAGAATGTGGGAGATGTGGTCGAGATGATTGACCAGTCTCATACATCTTAGCAGCTCTTTCTTCTGCCACCCACCTATCAACGGTTTGTGCGATCCGTGCAGGTTCATCTTGAACTCTAAGCCTTCCTGAAGATGTCGCCTTCTGACTCTTGTTAATCCTTTGCAATATCGGTATAGGTTTACATGCTGTGCCTTTCATTTTTACTCCTCCTACAACTTTATAGTAAAGAGTGTTCAGTGGTGGTAAAGATAATGCCACCGACTCTGTCTCCTCCATGGATTCGCTTTCTTCCATTGGTTCACTCTCTTCCCATTCGTTGGAGGGTAAAGGTGCTCCATTGTCACAACCCAAAACCGGAACGGCGGAATCGTTCGGGGGTGGAGGACATCATGTTTAGTATCACGAGATATGTATATGGTAAGCAAGTAATGAACAACCATTTCATTTCGAAAGAAAGTGTTTACAATGTGTGTGTTGACAAAACATAGAATTCATAAACAAATAACAAAACAAGACTCGAAGCTATAATGCTCCATCTTCTGAATTCCCAGCACGAGCACTTGTCTAATAGTCTCCTGAGAATACAAGTTATTTGAAAGAGTTGATCAGCAATTAAGCTGGTGAGTTCATAAGATTTTAGTGACATGAGTAAGTTGAAAAAGTATTGTTAAAAATGTGGATGTAAAATAGTGTTGAAAATGTAGTTGAAACATGTAGTTGTAAAATGTTGTAAGTTGTAAGTTCTGTTTTGAAAAGTTCGCCTGTTCCTCTAGCAAATCTTATATTTTCTACCTTGATGGAGGTTTGAGTAAAATGACACTACAACCCTTTCTATGGGTACTAAGTGGGTACAAGTTATATAAGACTCAGAGTAAACAAACAATCGATTGTGCACATCTGCCCTAAGCTCACAACCAAACACGGAACAAAAACTAAGGCGGATAGCACACATTCCATTGGTTGTTAGATTATCGTCATATATAACCCTGGTGTATTCACTTGTTACTCATGGAGTTAATTGTAATAGTGCATTAATATCTAATGAAGAAGTTCTTTAAGAAAACCCTTACTTCATATAATAAAATGGTGACCACAGTGACTACTTTTATAATAGCTTAGTTTATACTGCTATACATAATCTAATATCGGATAGAAAGTTAATTGAGCGAATCTACCCTAAGCCCACAACCAAACGAGGAACAGGAAGAAAGGCGGAAAGCACACATCCAACTACCTATTGGGTATTAGTTTTATGTATAAACATGATGTATAAACTAAGGTATTATAGAGTTACTCACCTAAGGTCCTTTAAATTTAACTGGTTTAAGAAAATGGATTAAACCCTTTACTGTGAAGTTTCTAGTTTTGAATACCAAAAGTACTGATTTTGGAAAGTATGCTTTGTACTAGAAAAACTGTGCTTTGACTCTATGTCCTATAAACTGACCCATACCTGGTACCCTTATGATGACTTAATGTATACTAAGCATACATATATATATATATATATATATATATATATATATATATATATATATATATATATATATATATATATATATATATATAGAATCGGATAGAAAATAGATTGGGTGAATTCGTTCCAAGCCCACAACCAAACAAGGAACAGGAAATGAAGCGCAGAATACACATCCTATTACCTGTCGGACTCTGTTGGTATATATATATCCTGTGATGTATATATTAAGGAATCATAAGACTATCATTATGGTCCTTTCTTTTAGACGTAGCCTTCTACCAAGGCATCTTCTACTATGTGCTAGACTCGACTGATCTGCTTGTCGCTTGTAAAAATGTATATTTTCCCTAGATTATAACTATCTTGACTCGAAAATAGTTTGAGTTTGACTTTCAAGTGGTACTGTCACTTTATGAAAGTGATGGGAAATGGAAGTACACAGTTGTCGTTTATAATGACATGCGGATGTACTAATAACCTAAAAACATATTTGTTTTATTACGGTTATAATTTGAAGGCTAGAACCCCTACTAAACGCTCTCCTTGTCAAGAGATTAAGGGAACCAAACGCGACCTCTGCAAATTCTTGCAAGCCGTGTAATTCACATTAAAGTATATGATCATGTATACCCAATATGACTATCACCTTTTGTTTAAAACAATGAGTTAGTGATTCATTGGTATAATTAGATCCTGTATGTGTTCTCATGCTATAGCAACCTAACTTGTTTGTTTTGTACTGTATATTGTGTGTTCTCTCTGTATGGTATTGTTTGATTCTCTTCACTGTGTGTTTGACTTATGTATGAACTGACTCTTTGGGTGCTTCATTGTACTAGAAGTAATGAATAGCATTCTCCTAAACTATACCTATTATAGTTTACTAATGTTCTACTTGGACTATTACTGAAAAGACTCGTTTATCTACTAAGTTATGCTTGTACTTTAAAAACAGAGTTTTGTATAACTATAAAGTAACATAACTTTAAAAGAGTTTTTGAAATGTTTTGACAACTTATAAATGACATAAGTAACATTTTGAAAGATGTTTATAACAAACATTTACACAATTATCGTTGTGTTCAACTTGTATTCCCCCCTTAAACAGTTAAAACAGTTAAAAGATTCATTGCGGGGTGTGAACTCACCTGATGTGGGTGATTCAAACGGGTATGCGTGTAAGGATGAGAAGTTCCACGAATGAAGTCCCGAGACACAATAGGTCCTAATTGACATATAAGTGCACATATTGACATGAATATAGTGTTCATAAACTACTATATGAAAGGAAACACCTTCCGGGACTAGGAAACACCTTGATCAAGTGTTGGAATCACATGTGATTCATCAAAGGAAAGTGAAATGGCACTAACATGTGTTTACGGTCATGAGTTTACGGCCCAAGGGAGTTTACGGCCGTAAACTCAGGGTCAAACATGGCTAAGTGTTGGTTTGAAGGCTAGGGAAACTTTAGGGACTTTTGTTCTACACATGTATGAGGAAGACCACCTCAAATGAGGCTTTTGATGAGTTTACGGCCCAAAGGGGTTTACGGCCGTAAACTCATGTTCATAATGGATTTGAGTGAAGTTTAAGGTCCTTCAAACATCAAGGAAGGGTTCTGGGTCACTTGCCTTGCATCCTATAGGGTTTATGGCCCTAATGGCCACCAAAAAGGGGTTTACGGCCTTGGGAGTTTACGGCCGTAAACTCCATTTGATCTTGTGTTCTTGATGCTTTCAAGCCTCTAAGCATGGATACTAACTAGATATGAAGTATAGGGACGTGTACTTACGATCTAGAAGCTTGAAATGGTTGATATTGACCAAGAACACTAGTGTGTGTTCTTGGTGAAACTTGAAGATCTAAGAAAAGAGTGATTGCTATGGATGAAATCATGGAAGGATACTAGATTAAGTGATGTATCAACAAATCTAGGAAGAATACTTACTTATGTGAAGATCTTGGAAGGAAAACTTGATGATACTTGAGAGGATTTGAAGGAAAATTGGCCAAGGAAGGAAGAAATGACTAGAAATGACCAAATGCCTTATATATGCACTTGAGTTTATGGCCACATGAGTTTACGGCCGTAAACTCATGGTCTTGTGGCCGTGAACTCATTTTGATGAGGTTTAGGTTTGCTTTGCTACAATGTGTTTCTAGCAGGTACTTTCTGACACTTAATCCTTAAATGTAATAGGCTCAAAACTCCTTAGAATGACCTTTAACCGGGATAGAACTCAGTACTAATGAGTTTGACACTCAGTTGAGCTGATTGACTGGGCTTTAAAATCAAAAAAAAAATTCAGGTTGTCACATCCATCGTCAGAAGGTATTGGATGAAAGGTGGTTGGATTTATAGGGTAGTAAGGATCGCCTACCATCATGGGGAATGAAAATTCCTCTTCTTCATCTGTATCCTCGATGATTATCCATTCTCGTGAATGTGCCATGTCAAATTCCTATATGTTTTGGATCACCAAGAGTTTTAGTCTATCAAATATTACTCCCAAATTAAATAGTTCATATGATCTGATCATAATAAAATGTAGTTGCGCACCTACACCTAATTGTGATAGCATATACGCACATATAAACTTTAGTTGGAATATTTGATCTAAATCCTTGAGATCAAAAACATTCCGGGTATTAAGGTGTATTCTCATCGTGGGTCTGAGTCTTTATATATGACTCTATATTCTTATTTATTGTATTCACGCTTTAACTATTGTTTGTTACTTCAGATCTAACAGATAAGGCTCCGGCCAGTCAGGACAATCGAAAGGGCAGGATCATTTTAGCATATAGCCGTTCTGAAATCCAGCAACCCAAATCGACATGTCTATCCTTGTCACCGCTCCCGTAAGTAGTCCTTCAGTAGAATAATTAATAATACTTTTTATTTATAGGCTAAGGGATATACCTAAGCCTAATAGAGTAAGCCCTAAACTATAGACGTGCTTTCCTAAGAAAGTACTAGTTCACTATAGTTAATAGCTCTAATACCAATTTCTGTCACACCCCCAGCCATCGGCGGAAACACCGGGTAGTGTAACGTTATTCTTCGTATCACAGTTATATAACATACAATGAATAGTACTAAAGAAAATACATACCTTTATTGATAACTGAAAGTTACATAACTGTTTTTCTAGGACCTATTACATAATATCCGACTATGGCATACTTCTTAATGAACAGAAAGGTAATAGTAAAACTTCTTCTGTTCGAATACATACCAGCTTTTCAAGTTCCTGAAAACACATGCATTTTAAAATACGTCAACATAAAGTTGGTGAGTCCATAGGTTTTGACTCCATAAAATAATACCTTTTCCACGTTCAAAAGTATAGTTTTGAAAATATCATTTTAACTCTCCAACATTTAGTATGTATATTAGGTATAATAATTTACTTATCAATTAAGTGTTATACCCAAATATTCCTTAAACCTAAGGTATAAGTAGGGGGAAACTTATACTTAACATTAATACTTGTATACGACAAAGTACAATGTTTCTAACAATTTGCTACCATGAGCCTGTAACCGCGACTGTGACATAATACCTCTGATAAAATACACTCATGATTTACCATGAGAAACAAACACACTCATGATTTACCATGAGAACAACACCGTACGCTTCATCGACGCCGGAACAATAACAAATAAAAGGATAGTTCATCACTTGCTTTTGGTTGACTGTGGCTAACAGTCACAAGTGGGGTGGTCAACCCGTATACTAATTATACACGACTTCCTCGCTCACACGGGATTAACGGTTAAAGTTCAGAGGATTTCCGCTAAGATCCCCAATCTTAGTTGATGAATACAATTACTCATGTAGACTTCAACGACTTCCTATAGCTCTAACAACAAAAGCATCTTCATGTCTAAAACCCTAAGTTACTAGACTATACTTTTAAACATTACTCCTAACTTCATAATATTTAGGCAGTATAACAGCTATATCTTGAAGTAAAACCAGGTTTTATCTTGACCTAAAACCAATAATAGCAACATATAACGTTCCTAGTTTTATCTTGACATAAAACTATCAATAACAATACCAAGTTTTATCTTAACATAAAACTAACAATAACAACATATAACATATCTAGTTTTATCTTGACATAAAACCAATAATAGCAACATACTTTATAACTTAACATATAGAACTTTTGAATATAACTTCGGAACTATATCGCACACAACATATATATAGAATCCTAAGGATAACTCAAGATCTACATTAGTATATTATTATACCAATAACATGCTAACAACTTTACGATAGTTGTATACTTTCATATACGAAATAACTATATCCCTGTTATTATAACTATCTACGTTGATACTAATATACTATCATATAGACATAACAATAACGTATATATAATACTTAGCATGCGTTTTCCCCCGAAATATTAGAAAGTGGGGCCGTGAAACTCACCCTATTAGCGTGATTTGATGTTATCTAAGCAAAAACGGTCAGCGTACGAGGTCGTCGGGGCTCGGGATGTAAGATAGCCTCAGCAAAGGAGAGAGGAGAAAAAAGTTTAGGTGTAAGAATGGCTGAGGTCGGACTTGCTATTTATAGTAGGGATTTTGGACCCCCACATCGTGGGTTTTGGACCCCCACGTCGTGGTTAAGATCTTATCCCCGTAGACTTGCCATTTGCGTCCCTAGCTTCGGAAGGTGTCATGTGACTCATCACGTCGTGGGATATCTTTGCTCACGTCGTGAACTTGGATCTTATCCCCTCACAGCCTCGTCACACACCTTCTAGATTCCGAGATGTGGATAACTAACTCCCCACGTCGTGGGCTCTATGCCCACGTCGTGAGCTGAGTCAGATTAGGGTTTCTGACAACTTAATCTTCGGAAGGTCGTAACTTTCACATACGAACTCCGTTTTTGACGTTCTTTATATGCACACGTAGGTATTTACAAGTACTACAACTCTCTTTTAGACTCTAATAGCTAATTATAAGTCTATTTTAAATTCCTCTTATTATATAGATTTATAGTATTCGGTTTATCATAACTTCTTCATGCGAAGTCAGATTCAAACATTCTCTATATTATTGGAATTGTATGGGCGTATACATTGAGTTATATCGTAAAGAAAGTTCATATTTGTATTAGAATTCATCATGAACTACATAGCACTCTTATCACATTACTAGGTTAACATAATCACATTACATGATTGGCATAATCACATGTGATTGTCTATTGACCTATTTTGACTAGTGTTACACATCACGATGAAGACATAAACAATCCATACCGATTATGATGTCAAAACTTTTAATTAAGACCGACATAAGTTCAATATGGAATGAATGGTTATTTAGAGTAAGTGTGCATTCTATGTAAATGTTATTGGTACTTTCGGTTTTTCCGTTGGCCATCTCAATTGTGAATGTATCTTTTAATGCTTTGGGATTTTGTTTTAGAAGATGTCTGAACTTATGGCATACGAAAATTTTCTCTGCACTGGTATTGAAAAGAATGCATGCGTAAGAGTCGTTGAGAAGGAACGTACTAGTCACCACATTTGGATCCGCTACTGCTTGTTCATAACCAATTGCCAAGACTCTTCTAGTACCGCCAACGTTCTTTAACTTAGGAAATTTTTTCTTGAAATGCCCTACTTCTCCACATTGATAGCATGCTTGGCTCACTCCTGCAGCAGGTACTTGGGTAATCGGTTGGGGTGGTGATTTACATAATCAGGCAGTATGCCCTTTCCTATTACAGTTTCGACACTGCATTTCTCGACAATTTCCGTTGTGGTGGAAATTGCACTTGTTACATTTAGGGAGATTACCAGCATAAGGCTTAGCTGGTGTGGGGTTAGCAGGAATAGCAACAGGTACAGTAGCAGCATGGACCGCCACTAGCTGTTGCTTTTTCGAGGGATCCTGAGAAGATTTGCCCTTCCTTTTATTCCAGCCTTTCTTGTTGTTGTTGTTGTTGTTGTTGTTGTTGTTGTTGTTGTTGTTATTGTTGTTGTTGTTTCCCTTCGGCTGTTCTGGAGCAGCAACCATAGAGTTTTGACAGGCTCCATGGTCAATAAGCGACTGTGCCAACTCTTTGGCACTGCCAAAGGTAACAGGCCTGGAAGCAATAACACTTCCCTGAATCTAAGGTGTCAGCCCCCAGATGTACCTTTCAATCTTTTTGCTCTCCAGAGCTACCATATCTGTACATAGAATCGCTAAGTTGGAGAACCTGTTAGTGTAGGTTGTTATGTTTGAACCAACCATAGTAAGACCCCAGAGCTCTTGCTCAAGCTTCTGAATTTCACCCCGCGGGCAGTATTCCCGCATTAGCATTGTCTTCAAGTTCTCCCAACTTATTGAGTTAGCCACTGCTAAGGTTAGTGACCTAACATGGCCGTTCCACCATGTTAGGGCTCTATCAGCAAAGGTACATGTAGCGAATTTAACTTTGCTACCCTTCGGGCAGGAGCAGATTTCGATGACTACCTCTGTTTTCTCAATTCATTGCCTTAACGCCATAACTCCTCCAGTCACGTTAAAGGTCCTGGGTTTGGCGTTTGAAAAGTCCTTGTAGGTACACTCTCGTGAGTGCCCGTGACTCTCATCGTGGTTGGAGGGATGCGCACCAACTCCTAATCCACTAGCGCCAGTGGTGTTTATATGAGACATAGCAGCTGCAACAGCTGCCGTAACCGCCGCCTGAAACATGGCAGCGTCAAATTGAGGAGGTGGTGCTGGAGGTGGTGTTGGCGCTTCATTAACATTGACACGCCTTGGGTTTCTCCGTGGAGGTATCGTTAACTTTAAGAAATAAAAGATGAAGAGACAGTCAGATATCAATAATGAACATGAATATGATATCTCTAAACTAAAACACTTATTTCAATGTGAATCTTATAAGGAATTGGAAATAGAAGCCTACTACAAGTACAACTTGTAACAGGATAATATGAAATTTTAGTGGCTATACAAAGAGTATGAAAATGCATGTCGATTGTATTGGCATATTGAATACATAGAGTCTGAAAAACATTACCCTAAACAGGTCTACAATACACCACAATACTAGGAAAAATATCGACATTAAACCGACCTAGCGAAAATAAATTTTTCGCGGTCGTACTGAAAAACATGAAAAATAACACTAGAACATATCTGAAGACTTAGACTATATCCAAAAGAGTAGGCAGAGGGCAAGTAGAGTATAATCTACTTTCTACTGGATCCGGCCTTGGATTTGGCTAACTGGCGTTCTATTCCGTACATACGCCTGTCTTGTGATATTTGTCGTTCTCGCAGTTCTCTAACTTTGGCTTGGGATGCCGCCAATTCTTTCAGCAAGAAATTAGTACGATCCTTTGTCGCATTATAACTATTTCCTATGTTGCGAATGCGAACGGTGTTGATTCCAGTAGTAGCATCAACCTGCATGAGTCGATCGATAGCAGCTCTTCCCTGTTCATCGTTACGTGCCACACGACGAACTAACATCAGGAGGGCTCTGTCTGCTGAGCCTCCTGTGTCCAGATTATAGAAGCTTTGGTCTCCTTGATAAGGATGGTTCTGACTCTGTTCGTTACTCCACCTTTCTAAGTTTATCGCCCACAAAGGCGTCGGGCCTTGGAATTTTTGTCGTGGATTAGGATTCTGAGCAACTGGTTGTGGATTATAGGCTTCTAATGCTGAAGCAGTATCTTCAGGAAAATTTTCTGCAAAATCGTCATCAAAGGGAATTTCAGGATACTCTTCTGGCTCTTCATCGAGCCATCCTTCATTTCCCTGATCGGGAAAGTACGTGTCTCCAGGTAAATGGAATCCAACCATTGTTATCTAAGAGAGAATAGGGATATAAGAAATATCTAAAATAATTAGTAAAGATAAATTGCAATTACAAGTTTCTACAAGAGAAACTTACAGTTAACAAGTAATGTATTCTTTATAGTATAACTCCTACTGCGTCCATCTATAATTACGAAGTATATACCAATTATACATAACTTGAGTCTAATAGACCTTCGAATAAATGATTCTACTCTATCCCAACATCCAAACAAGGAAAAGGGAAGTTAAGCTAAAGCAAACATTCTAAGTCTATATATAACCTTAATTATATATAACCGTAATATATACATTTAGTATTTATATATCTACCTGCAGGAGTAATTTGTTTTCATGTATTTTCTTCTTAGTATATAGTGCCTAAAATACTCATATAGTATTTTAACTTTATGTTATGTTCTAGAGTTCTTTTGTATATGTATAGTTGGTAAGTTTTAGACTTGTTGCAACACTACCTTCATTCCCAAACACATGCTATTCATATCTCAAACCAATATAGTTAATCAGGCTATATTGATCTCAGATATGATTACATAACTGCCCAGGTTTGACTGCGGTGTTCAACATCCAAACACTTTTATGTTGTTACGACTGTGATATTGTTCTTGTATGTATGAATGTTAGTATACTTCTTTTAAAAATACTTAAATTTTAAAAGTATACTTGTAGTCAGAGCTCTCATTCCCAATGTGTTTATAGTTTGTATATCTTTTATGGATTGATATACTTAGTTCACCATAAACACTGCTCTGATACCAATTTGTCACACCCCCAAACCAGACGGCGAAAACATCCGGGGGTGGATGACTTCATTTGTAGTATTACAACACATGCATTATAGTAATCAAAGTATAAACAACCATTTCATTAATAAGTATAAGTTTGTACATGTGTTCAATCACTGTATATTGACACCAAAATAGTTATAAAAAAATACAGAAGACATGACACAAAACGGCTCCATCTTCTCAAAAGGTCGGGGAGTACATGTATACTGATTCCCTGAGAATACAAGTAATTTAAAAAGAGAGTATCAACATAAAGTTGAGTGAGTGCATAAGTATTTATGTTTGAAAGTATCTTTTTTGTTTCTTGAATATGTAAGCTGTTCTAGAAAATCCTATATTTTCTGCTGTAGATGAAAAGTAGTTTTAATCTCATAAAACCGTTTTATTTGTAAACCAATGTTCTGTTTTTATATTCCTTTGTAAAACTGTAAAAGTGAGTGTGTCTGGCTCCACCAGCTGCTGTTGGAAACTAATACATTGAAAATGCACACATGTTTAGTTAATTATACACTAAAGTATTGTTAATATCTTTTTAATGAGTTATTATAACCATACTAAGACTAGACGGCCTGAAATAAACGCTTTGAAGGCGTCAAAACTGTTGATAACAATTGTCACTCATAGGCGTGTATGCCCGACTGTAGTTAGCAGCCCGACTGCGGGGTTGTTAATCCTAATATAGATCTATACACACTTGTTTCGATCCCCGACTAGAGATTCTGGTTATAATATCAGGACTTTAACTATGTTGTTTAAGTGAATTAAACAACCTGAATCTATTGACTCATAAAAAGCATATAGACGTTACGTGTATAATAATAATGAAAACCCAATCATTCTGAAATAAATGATGATAGTATAGTCCTTATTTAGTATACTTGGAATGTATTTGTTAGCTCTATACCCTTGTTTAGTTTTGAATCTAACCCTTATTCGTGTAAAACGATGTAGTCTAGTATACTTGACTCGTGAATTACTGTTCTTGAATCATAAATTATACCTACTATAATTTATATGTACTATCTGTATTGATACTAACTCGTTCATGAATGTAACCCCTTGCTCGACATCTTACAAAGGGTATAGAAACTGAATTAAATTACCTTTATATTTATATACATATACAAATATATATAACTAAAATTTAAACTACATTCGGACAAATAACCGATACTTCAAGCCCACATCCAAACAAGGAAAAGGGAATAAGGTTGGTCATCAGCCCTAAGCCCTTTAAATCTTATATATATATATATATATATATATATATATATATATATATATATATATATATATATATATATATATATATATATATATGATTTTTGGGGAAAAATATAAGTTTATAAAATTATTGTTAAGAATTTAACATTTTGAAATACTTTTTGTGACTTGATGTCATTTAACAAAATTTGAAATCATTTGATTTAAAAATAATTGAAATCCATTTTGTGAGATATTTTGAAATCATTTATTGGTAACACAAAATCCTTTTGTTAGACTTGTATTCCCCCCCCCCCCCCCATAAAACTGTAAAAACCATGAAAATAGGGGGTATGAAGTCACCTTGTAGAGGGTGATTCAATTGTTGATTTGATATAGGTTGTTTACTTCCACAAGTGTAATCCCGTAGTAAAACAAGTCCTATATAGTAATCTGTATATCATATATTCAACCAATTAGCTAATATAATCGTAGGAATGATTAGAAATTTGACTAATTTGTAAGTATAACTTACAAATAGGAGTATTAGAAGCTAAAATGGAGGCTGAATGGTGTTCACGGCCAGGAGGGGTGTTCACGGCCCAAGCACAAGAAGGGTTCATGGCCCTGGAGGTGTTCACGGCCCTGAGTTCTAGATGAATGACTAACACTTGATGATCCTAAGCAAGTTTCTAAGAAGATTCAAAGGTTTTCAGATGGGTGTTCTTCATGTTCTTCGCGTGTTCTTCGTGAAAACTAGTGAAATCAATGGGTCTTGTGAAGAACTAGTGATTATCACTTGATATGATAAGAAAGGATGATTCTAGCATGTTCTTGAGGAAAGAGGGTGTTCTTGCTTGATGATACTTGAGAGAAAAAGGTTGAAATCTCGATTGTAAGTGAAGAAATAAAGCAAAAACTAGATGAAACATATATATATATATATATATATATATATATATATATATATATATATATATATATATATGTATATATATATATATATATATATATATATATATATATGTATATATATATATATATATATATATATATATATATATATATATATATATATATATATATATATATATATATATATATATATATATATATATATATTTATGCGAGGGTTCACGGTCTGAGGGGTTCACGGTCGTGAACCTCGCACACGGTCCGAAGCGATCACGGCCCGAAGCCGTTCACGGCCTCGTTCACGGTCCGAAGTCGGCTCACATGTTCACTGCTACGAGGTTTCTTGGTCCGGAGGAAAAGAAGGAAGAACGATAATGCGGAATTAGTCGGATCCAACTTATTCCTTTCTCATACATTTAATATTCTTAGAGTTTTAAACATGTAAATGTTATTGTACTAACCTTAATAAAATCCAATATAAGAAAGAGGACTTTAGATGACCGAAGTTTGACTTTGGTTAACTAGGGTTGACTTTACAAGTAGAAAATAACGGGATGTTACAGTAGCTTTACCAGTAATGTTGATTGGCGTTTAGGGGCGACTAGGGAGGTGGTCCATTGCTGAGGTTTTAGTTTGGGCATCAATTCTAATGGTTACAAGTGTGGGGTGTAGTATCATCTAAATTATTTGGGATCAATAGTGTTGTTGGGCTTCAGAAAGTGTTCATCATATCTTTAGGGATTGTGCAGTCTTTTCGGATGGTTAGTGATGGAACAATAACATTGGTAAGCATGGGTTGTCAGCAGACCGCTAGGGGGTAAGAAGGATTGGGGAAATCCTTCAACTCTCGTGTTCCATGAGAACTTATCGAATAGAATTAGGGGAGAATCATTCAGGTATTCAGGAGCAGGAGCGGTTATGAAACTAGGATGAGTTTCGCATCCCCTTCAGGGTGTAAGGCGGCCCAAGTGGCTATTTGGTTTGAGGGTTGTGTGAGTTAGGAGTTCGGTAAAACTCCCCAGCATGTGAATAGCATCTTCTTGGTGCTTGATGGCAAAATTTGGGGAATCATGTTGGGGTTCCAGTCAAGAATTAAGTTTAGTTTGGGTGTTCGGTCGAGTGCGTGCTTGACTCTGTGTGCGTTTAGAATTGATAGATTAGGGATAGGGCATTGGGTTACGATTGTGTTAGGGTGAAAGTGTTGTAAGACTACGGGGGAGCCGTAACATTAACTAGTAGTTAGTTGGGGGTGAAAGTGTTGTAAGACTACGGGGGATTCGTAGCATTCACTAGTAGTCAGTTAGGGGTGAAAGTGTTGTAAGACTACGGGGGAGCCGTAGCATTCACTAGTAGTCAGTTGGGGTGAAAGTCTTGTAAGACTATGGGGGAGCCGTAACATTCACTATTAGTCAGATAGTGTGGGAAGTGTTGTAAGACTGCGGGGGTAGCCGTAGCATTCACAAGCGGTCAGATAGTGTGGAAAGTGTTGTAAGACTGCGGGGGAGCCATAGAATTCACTAGCGGTCATTTAGTGTGGAAAGTTCAGAAAGACTGCAGGCTAGCCGTGGCGTTCACGGATTCATTAAAATGACTTAGGCCAGGGTGGGCCAGTTCGCAAGGTTGTGAGTAGGTCACAACATAATCAAAATCAGGAAACGGTAGGTCGAAGGAGATCGGGCATGATGTAATACTACAATTATTCTATTAGCAGAAGTCTTGATGGCATGGTGTTTTGAGCAAATCCTGCTAGGCAGTTTTTTTTCGGGAGACATGTGGGACTGCTGTGTGGGTGTTTGTAGCCCATCAATCGGTTAAGTGTCTGGTGTTTCGAGTAGTTGACAGATGAGGTGGGATTTGAGAGGTCTCGGATGCTTCTGAAAAGCAGCAAGTGGTAGCAAGAAGAGTCGAAGTGGGTTCATTGACTTAGGATTCGTGTGTGGATTTGCTTGTATTCAGGGTATGCGATAAGTTGTTGCAGTTGGATTAAATAATATCAGAGTGGCTGATTAGACCCTGTTGCGCATCTCTCGTCTGATTCTAACCCTTGTAGGGATGAGTCTCCTACTTGAAGGATTATTTGAGCCTCTTGTCAAGTTGAGCGTTCTGCAGCCGCATTTGATCAGTAAGTCTATTCCTTTGGAAGCCTCAAGGTATTATGGGCGGAAAGTATTTTCTTTAGGCTAGTTTCTTATGGAATAAGCTTGATGATGGTTCAGTGTGGCCAATTTTCGGGAAGCTAGGTCAATTTGAAGTTTCGAGTTTCGGAAGAAAAGTGGTGGTTTTATGCAAGAGGGTTTAAGGTTCGTTCCTTTTCAGGTCGGTAAGTCCTTTTAGGGTTGGTATCAGGTTGCCTTGGAAAGGCTGTATTTATTCCGGATTGTGGAGGTATTGACCAAATTGTTAGATGTGCTAGGGAAGGTAAGGACAGATTTCGAGGACGAAATCTAATTCAAGTGGGGGAGAGTTGTAACATCCTGTTTCGAATTCTTCCCATTTTGAATTAGTGATAAAAGGATTAAGTGCTCTCAAGCTACGGATACCTAAGGGGTTGGGTTTAAGACCCAACTGGAGTTGGATAATGTACCTTGGATAGCTCGGGTATTTCGTTTGAGTTTTTGGATCAAAGGGTATTTCCGTAATTTGTTAGCTCGGGTTTTATGGGAAGTGGATTTTAGTTCAGGATATTTTATGGCAGATAGAAATTGTTAATAGTGGTGAGTGTCTCAATACCTTTCTATGGATATATGAGTGGTCGGAATCGGAGTTGTATCGACTAAGTTATAGCCTTCGGAAGAATTAGTGTTTTGGGAAAAGCCCTAGTACGCCGGACGTACCAAAGTGGTACACAAGGTGTACCAAAGATAAAGAACTACGCGAGGCGTAGCTGGAGGAATGCATAGCGTATATGCGAGGATTAAATCGGGGTGTGCGACCTTGTACGTGGGGCGTACAAGAAGGTACGCTTGACGTACGAAGGTCAGATTCAAAACCCTAATTCAAGGGTTGTACCCTATATAAGCATAATGTTAAGCCTCCTTCTTCATTGTAAGTCAGCCCCCACCCTCTAAAACCCTAGAACTCGTCCTTAATCATTCATGGAGGCATTTTGAGCTTATAGAGTCCATTTTTGGAGTGTTTGGTCCATTTCTAAGAAGGTGGATTTTTATGCAAAGATGGGGATCAAGGAGAAGCTTATAGATCTGGATTTTGTGACTCATTTTCAGCTTGATGAAGGTATAAATCTTTGAACTTGATCATTGATGTCTTAGATCTAATATTTAAGGGTTTTTGTTCATTTTGGTCCCAAGTATGAGATATATTGGTCTTGATTTCATTCCAGGAGTTTGAGTTGCCCCTCTTAGTGTTTATAAGGTTCAAGGTCCATAAAGTTGGCACCTTTAGATTTTAAGACCATCTATGTTGGATTTTGATCCATTTCCATGAAAGTAGAATGCTATTTGGTCTTTTTGGGGCATGCAATGTCGCCAAGTCAGTGACTTTATGGGTTTAGATGTTAGTTGGGACTTAGATATGTGGTTTGGACTTGTTGGACCAAGCATTAAGGGCTTAATGAGGATTTGGCTTAATGGAGTAATACGTTGGGTGTACAAGCCAAACAGCCCTTACGCTTAGCGTACAGCTGAGTACGCCCTGCATACTCACTCAGATTGGATTTCGTGTTTGTGGGGCTTGGGTTGGGTAATTTCTTGGACTAAGTCGCTATGGGCCTTCGTGGGATAATTGGGAACAGGTTTATGGACTAAGGAAATTATTCGGCTTACGATAAGGCCCATTGGAAAGTCTTGGGCCCAATTTGGAAAATTGGGCCATAAGTGGGCCATAATTGGGCCTTGATGATTATGAGATATTGGACCTTCGGAATGCCAAGTGTTTGAAGTAGAATAAATGGTTGGGCCTTAAGGTAAGACCACATAGAGGTTTAGGACCAATTTGGAAAATTGGGTCATATGTTGGGCCTTGGTTGATTATTTGGCTTTTGGGCCTTGAGAGTGTGAGTTTGGGCCTTGGTTTTGAACCAAGCTAGGTTAGGGGTAAAATGGTCCATTTTCCCCAAGTTTGGTTATGGTTATGGTTAATTGGGTTTTGTCTTGATGATTGACAGTACGGGGATCGGTCAGCCAACAGTCAGGGATTTATTCGCGGTACTTCAGCAGTGTGAGGTGAGTCTCCTCACCATACCAATGGGTCGAAGGCACCAAGGTCGGCCTATTATGTGATAAGTGGAATACTAGCTGATTATGTGATATGTGGTATACTAATTGTTTATGTGATGTGTGATATGCTACTTGACTCTGTGTTGCATGCGTGGAGGACCGCAGGGGGAGCCTGTGGTAGTTGGATATCAGACCATGTGGGGGTTCCCATGGCATTCCAGGTAAAGACCATGGGGGGAGCCCACGACTTCCTTATATGTTTATATGCATGCCTTATGTGATTGATATGGTTTATGTGATTATGTGCGGTATGCTCTGGGGAACTCACTAAGCTTCGTGCTTACATTTTTTTTTTGGTTTCAGGTATCATCGGTTTGGAAAGGAAGGGCCCGACTTGATCGCAGCGCACACACCCGTGTTTTCCGCATTATGTGATTTTGGGATGTAACTATGATAAATGTTTTTATTAAGCAATGTCTTTGAATGGTTAGACTAAGTAACATTTGTGTTTGACTATAATGAAAAATGAAATTTTAACCTGGATTTTTGGGTCGTTACATCAAACTGAAAATTAATGAAAACCAAACAAACATGAAGTTGAGTAAATAAACAATTATACAAAATTTGCCTAATTTACTAAATTATAAGAATTTAACCATTAAATTAATAAACATAATATCCATCCTCTGTGTATCTCTTTTCTCCTCATTATTTGCTTCCTTTCTCTTTGTTTCTCTCTCTAGCTTTCCTATACAAAAAGAAAAAGATAGTGTTGTCAGCTTGCTAAAAAACACTTAATTTTTGAAAGGGAATGAATTAATCAATGAATAGAAATAAATTACCTTTATGTGATTCATTTCTCCCCAAGAGAGATAAGAAATTTGTAAGTTCACAAATGTTGTGAAGCATGTGCTGGTATGATGTAAGGTTGCATCTCCGTTGTCGGGAAACCTGTATCGGCTCGATGGTGGGGTTGTGTCACCATTGGGAAGCGTGGGGTTGTATCGTCTCTCTTTGATGATGGTTGAAGGTATAATGATAATCATTGCAATGAGCGCCTGCGTCGATTAATAGGTAGGGCCACAATTATCTAAGGAGGGGTAAAGTGAGAGAGCTTAATTACCTAGGGGAAATGTATCTAGGGATTTGAAAGGGTAAAAGTGTAATACTTTTAATTTTTGGTGGAGTTATGGGAGGGAACTACAAGCGCCAAAACTGAAAATTAGAATTTAGAAGGATATAGTGGCACAAAATATTATATGCCACTAAAAACACAATTTAGTGGGACAAAAAACAATATGCCACTAAAACCTTGCGCCACTAAATATAATTTTATTTGTAGCGGTTGCTTCTACAATCTTCAACCTTTGACTTTGGAGAGCACCTTTGCACCAAAGAGATCTTTATCTCACCATGAGAGTTTTCTTCCACCAAAGAGAACGCCACAACGCTTTTAGGAACACTTGCGCTTTCAAATACTCTGTCATAAAACTCTATTAGAAAGCTCTATTGGAATGCTCTATCAAAAACCTCCGTCATAATGTTCTATCACAATGCTCTATGAGAATGCTCTGCCACAATGCTTAGTCACAATGCTCTGTCAGAATGCTCTTCCATAATGCTCTGTCACAATGCTCTGCTACAATGCTTTGCCACAATGTTCTGTCACAATGCTCTATCATAATGCTTTGTCATAAATTTGTGTCACGACGCTTTTTCAGAATGCTCTTCCATAATGCTTTGTCGCAATTGCTAAATTCTCAAGTATTATTTAGCAATCTCCACCTTGAATTAAATACACTTTGATTATCCCTAGAAACTAAGAACTTCCTCCCCTATCCTGCCATCTTGCTCCGTATGGATGTAGCACATATGAACATCTACCAAGTCCAAGCAAAACTTGAAGTTCTTTGTGCGCAATGACTTTTTCAAGATGTATGTTGGATTCACTTTGGTGTCTATCTTTAGTATTGAGAACTTGTCTTCTCCCAGAATGTCACGAATGAAATTCAACCTCACATCAATGGCTTCGTATTCTCATTATACACAAGATTCTTTCAAGACTCAATGCACTATGACGGTCACAATATAAGACATGTTTCTCCACCTTCAAACCAAGACTTTGAATGAGTTCATGTAACCATATCCCTTCCTTTATTCCTTCAAGAATAGACATGTACTTCAAGAATATAACACGTTAGTAACCTTCGTTTCACCAGATCACCAGCATGGTCTAAGTAAATATATCCAATCAATTCATTTTTATGTGAGCCCAATACACCAAACAAAGATACGTCATGTTAGTGACCTCCGTTTCACCAGATCACCACCATGGTCTAAGTCAATATATCCAACCAGTTAATTTTTATGTGAGCCCTATACAATAAACAAACATATGTCGTTCCCTTAAGTATCACAAGATCGACTTGACTACTTCCCAATGAGCTTTTCCCGGATTACTCACAAACCTGCTTACTATAAAAATTGCATGCGCCAAATCTGGTGTGGTATAGACCATTGCATATATCGTACTTTAAATAGAACTTATGTATAGAACTCTATTCTTGTACTTCTTTCAATATCAATAGTTAGTATAATACTTTGATCAAGTTTATAGTGTGTTGGCAAAGGAATACCAACTGGTTTGGACTAATCAAAGTAGAATGACTGCAGGACTTTTTCAATGTAGTTGAGAAACGCATAATCATCCTACTGTTCTATACTTTCTAATCTCTATTCCTAATAACTTCTTTGCGGCCCCCAAACCCTTCACTTGAAACTCACTTTCTACAAGTGCATTCAAGTTGTTTATTCCAGCAATGTCCTTGGCAGCGGTGAGCATGTCATCCACGTATAGCAACATATATATATATATATATATATATATATATATATATATATATATATATATATATATATATATATATATATATATATATGTACGAACTATATGACACTTCCTTTCAGTAAATGTAACACTCATAAAAATCAAGAAATATTTAAACTTTTTAAAATGTTCCAAAACCAATTGATTATTACATATTTTGTTTTCAAAATAGTTCAGTGTCAGAGTATCCCATAATCAATTCATAAAAACCATAGGAGGTGTACAATCATGCCTTCGCCTTCTCGTGATCTTCATAAGTACCTGAACAAAATCAACAACTGTAAGCCCGAAGTTTAGTGAGTTCCCCCAAAATACCAACGTCATACAGATATAAGCACATCATATAAACAAACACAACATGCATAATGAGCCATTAGTCTGACTGGACCGCCTCACATGCCATCAATCTATTTGGACCACTCTCCGAGCCATCGACACGTTCGGACCACCTTTTAGGGCCTTCGCCTATCCGACCGCTCGCCGAGCCTTCGGCCTGACTAGTGTGCCCTAACCGGGTCTGCAGTCTACCCGGTCCTCCCTGGGTATCTTGGCCTACAGCACAAAGCAGGACCTGCCTTAACCCAATTCCCCAACCCAACAAACTTGTGCACATAGATATCATATGCTAGCATGCAAGTACAAAGAGTCATACAGATCTAACAGATCACTAACATGGCAACCATCCTATAACCAGGATTCCGATCTAACCAATCAATATCATAACAACCATCCTATAACCAGGATATTTATCTAACTTAACTCTAACATAGAAACCATCCTATAACCAGGATATCAATCTAATAGATTACTAACATAACAACAATCCTAAAACCAGGATGCAAATCATAAAGGGTCGGCCTTGGTGTCGTAGACCCTGTTGATATAGTGAGAAGAACTCACCTCACAAGTGTCGCACTATAGCTATAAGATCAACCCCCAAATCACTGTCACGAACCCCACCACCTATAACCACCATAGTACCAAGTCCATAAGAATCCCAATTTACCAAAATACCCTCAAAAGTCCAATTGGTCAACCCTTGGTCAAAGTGAAAGTCAACAGTCCATGTTGACCCAACTTGTCGAGTGCAGCTAGCAACTCGTCGAATTCCTTAAGAATTCAGAAAGTCATAAAACCCTTTCTGACTCGTCGAGTCCTGTTACTGACTCGCCGAGTTAATGTAGAAACCAACCACGGCCAATCTTCCTCGGATTGGCTGAGTCGTCTATGCAACTCGTCGAGTTCATGCAGTCCATTTCTTATACAAATGTTTTTAAGCAACCCCAAAGCTCCATATTGCAGATCCAACCTTCTAGGGCATGTTTTCCACGTAAAGTTGCAAACTTTACGTGCATGCACGGTCCTAAATGATGGGTGTTGAGCATTCTAACACTTCCTAAGTGTACATGCAACCCTAATAACCTTGGATCTATGTTTGTCTAATAATCGTGCAAAGTTGAATTCCAAGGTTATATTCCTATCTAGCATACATGGGGAACATTTTTAACTTGAATGAAAGATAGAATAACTTACCTTGTTGTTGATTATGATCCTTGAAACCTTGTGAGCCTAGCACCCCAAGTGTGATGCCTCAAATGCTTCACACAACACCAAATGCAAAGGAGTAAACTTTGAGAGAATCTTACACTTGCAAAATCGGCTCTAGCCCTCTTGTTTCTTAGTGTCGCCGATCTTGGTGGAGAACATGTTGCTTATATAGTGTGTCACATCTAAGGTTACACCATGTAAACCCTAATGTGGCATGACTCTTCATTTCCATGACCCATGGGTTTGTAACTCCCATGCAGCCTCCATGGAGCATTCAATGGGTTTAACCCAACTTGATTATCCATGGAGCCTCTTAGCCCACTATATAAGATATGGAAGATTTACATAATCTACCCATATATTTAATTAGTTATCTTTTGATCACTTAATTAATTCTAAATTAATTCTTGATCAAACTAATTAAATAATATTATTAATATATTAGAACTTATAATATATTAATAAACCATAAGTGTTATTTCTCTCATTTTAGTTTATCCAATTGCATGGTGCCATGCAACCCAAATGGACCATGCCGGGTCGGGTCAAGTACATACCAGAAATAGTTATGGACTTAGACACCTTATCCAACAGTCTCCCACTTGGATACGTCTAATAACTATAACTGCAATACTTCAGGAACCGATCGGCAATCGTAGCTCTTTCAAGGTCTCTCGGAACTGAGAAGATGATGATATGCCATTTAAGATAAGTGATCATATAATCCTCTGTTCTAGATATCAGCCGGACAAATACATGGAACAATGTCTTACTTATTATCCAGCAGTTTGTTTCCCGATTTCCGATTTGTTTGACAAAGAACTTAATTGAACACATCAACTTAGTTCTGACCGGGCCCGGTACATAGGTCAAAACAAAATCATCGAGGGGCCCAGATATCAGCTTCTAATCCAAGAAGGAACAGATAAACTTCGACTCATATGTTTGTTCTACCACTCATTGAATTATACACAAAAGCACGTTTTATAACATCGAGTTACCAATGCGTTAACGTACAATCAATGCATAACCAACTCATAAGTAACAAATCATATCTCTAGGTTTGAAGACTTATATGATATTACCGTCTCACGATCACTCGAGATAAATTCCATGAAGTGATTCCAGTGAGCGTGGGTTGAGTCCAATGCTTAGAACTTATGAGCACTCATGAGTGTTTTAGCCATGTCCAACAACTTAGACCTCTGCAACCAATCATGACAGTCTTGATTCATACCTACTTCCGACATATGACCGACTGTGGAGGTTCGAATAATATGATATACCAAACATAATTATTCTGAAAGTCAAAACATGCAAAAGAAATATAGTAAACGATCGACAAGAGATAGCAACACTTTACTCATAAATAAAACACCTTTTATTCATCATCTAATGTCAATTACACTTTACAAATTTCAAGGTTATCTAACTACTAAATCTAATATCATCCTTCAGCCCTATGCTCCGAGCATGCTGTATATGCTTAACCCGAGTCAGTCCCTTCGTGAGGGGATCTGCTGGATTTTCATCCGATGATACCCTCTTTGCCACGAGGAGTCCTTCTTCTATTCGATGTCTGATGAAATGGTATTTTCTGTCGATGTGTCTGGATCTCCCGTGATCCCTTGGTTCCTTGGCTAAGGCAACTGCACTTTCACTATCACAGAAAATTTCCATTGGCTCTTTAATAGCTGGTACAACTCCAAGGTCTCCAATGAAGTTCTTCAGCCATATCGCCTCCTTTGCTGCCTCGCTAGCTGCTATATACTCTGATTCGCAAGTTGAATCAGCCACTGTCTCTTGCTTGGAACTCTTCCAAGAAATTGCTCCTCCGTTTAAGGTAAAGTCCCAGCCTGACTGAGAGCGGAAATTATCCCTATCAGTATGAAAGCTAGCATCACTATACCCTACAACTCTCAAGTCTTCACTCCCACCGAGGGTAAGGACCCAGTCCTTAGTCCTCCGTAGGTACTTGAGGATATTCTTTACCGCAGTCCAGTGTGCCTTGCCAGGGTTCCCCTGATACCTGCTAACCATGCTCAAAGAAAAGGCTACATCAGGTCGAGTACACGTCATAGCATACATGATCGATCCTACAGCCGAAGCATAAGGTATTCGACTCATTTCTGCTATCTCAGCCTCAGTACTAGGGCTTTGTGTATTACTCAATCTGGCGTTATTGTGGATGGGTAACTCTCCTTTCTTGGAGTCCTGCATGCCGAATCTCTTCAACACCTTATCCAAGTAAGTACTCTGACTAAGTCCAATTAGTCTTTTACTCCGGTCTCTCAAGATCCTTATCCCTAGAATATAGGCAGCTTCTCCTAGGTCCTTCATAGAGAAACACTTCCCAAGCCAGAACTTAACTTCCTGCAGAGTTGGGATGTCATTTCCTATGAGTAGTATGTCATCCACATACAATACCAAAAAGCTAACTATACTCCCACTAGCCTTGACATATACACAAGATTCATCTTCACTCCTAGAAAAGCCAAATTCCTTGACTTTCTCATCAAAGCAAAGATTCCATCTGCGAGGTGCTTGCTTTAACCCATAAACGGATTTCTCAAGCTTACACACTCTATTAGGGTACTCTGTGTTGACAAAACCCTCTGGCTGACTCATGTAAACATCCTCAGCCAACTTTCCATTAAGGAAAGCGGTTTTGACATCCATTTTCCATATTTCATAGTCATGAAATGCGACTATGGCTAATAGAACCCTAATAGACTTAATCTTGGCCACTGGAGAAAAGGTCTCATCATAATCAACTCCCGGAGTTTGTGAGAAACCCTTTGCAACCAGTCGTGCCTTATAAGTGTGTACATTACCATCCATGTCGGTCTTCTTCTTGAAGATCCATTTGCACCCTACAGTCTTACGACCTGGTACATTCTCAACCAAGTTCCAAACTTGATTGTCATACATGGACTGTATCTCGCTGTCCATTGCCTCTTTCCACTTGGCTGACTCAGGGCCTGCCATGGCTTCCACGTAACTGTTAGGTTCATCCAGACCTATCAGTGTCTCATCACTGATAAGTGTATCACCTTCTGCAGTAATATGGAATCCATAGTAATGCTCAGGTGCATTCCTAACCCTTGTGGAACGCCTCAGAGGTACAGACTTGTCAATTGGCTCAACAGAAGTTTCCTCCTCAAGTTGAGTGCTAGGGTTTGAAGTTCCTTCACCACTTGACTCTTGAATTTCTTCAAGGTCAACTTGCCACCCACTGTCTCCTTGATTTATGAACTCTCTCTCTCGAAAGAAAGCCCTCCTAGCTACAAAGACCACATTCTCACTAGGTCTGTAGAAGAGGTAACCAAAGGATTTCTGTGGGAAGCCGATGAAAATACACCTCTCACTTCGAGGTTCGAGCTTATCATGAGTCTCGCGTCTCATGAAAGCCTCGCAACCCCAAATCTTAATGTGTTCTAGTTTGGGTACTTTACCAGTCCACATCTCATGAGGAGTTTTGGCAACTTTCTTTGTGGGAACTAGATTAAGGATATGGGCGGCAGTCTCTAAGGCATACCCCCAAAATGAGATTGGTAGCGAAGCTCGACTCATCATGGTACGAACCATATCCAACAAGGTTCGATTACGCCTCTCAGCTACTCCATTCAACTGCGGTGTCCTGGGAGGTGTCAATTGTGAGACAATCCCACATTCCCTAAGATAGTCGATGAACTCTGAACTAAGATACTCACCACCTCGATCGGATCGAAGCATCTTAATGTTCCTGCCCAATTGATTCTCGATTTCCTGTTTAAACTCTTTAAACCTCTCAAAAGTCTCTGACTTATGCTTGATTAAGTAGACATATCCATATCTACTGTAATCATCAGTAAAAGTCAAATAATAACGATTAGCATCCCTTGTGGCATGTTTGAAGGGCCCACACGCATCCATGTGTATAAGATCCAACAAACCTTCATCCCTCTCACTGATGGGTTTTGCGCATTCTAACACTCCTAAGTGTACATGCAACCCTAAATACCTTGGATCTATGTTTTCTCTATTATACATGTAATTATGAACTTTCCAAGGTATTACCCTATCTAGCATACAATACTTGATACTTGGGTAATCAAATGGATATAATACATACCTTTGTTTGATGTAGCTTGTCTCCATGAAGCTTGAGTGCCTAGTGCCCCAAGTGTGACACCTCAAATGGTTCACACAACACCAAATGCACATGGAATGACTTGAGAGAAATGGAACACTCCTTGAAATCGTCTAGCCCTCGTATTCACATATTAGTGCATGATTTCTTGATCCATGGGATTCTTTTATATGGTGGCTATTAGGGTTACACCATGTAACTCATAACTTTACCCATTCCTTATGCTCCATGGATTTTAACCTCCATGGAGTATCCATGGGTCACCCCATGGACTTAGTCCAACATAAGGAATCTTGGATCACAAGCCCACATATATAAGAATGAATGATTTACACAATCAACCCATATATTTAATTAGTCTCCTTTTGATCACTTAATTAATTCCAAATTAATTCTTGATCAATACTAATTATATAACCTTATTAATATATTAGAACTTATAATATATTAACCAACCTTAAGTGTTATTTCTCTCATTATAGTCTATCCAAATGCATGATGCCATGCAACCCAAATGGACCATGCCGGGTCGGGTCAAGTCTTACCAATTATAGTTATGGACTTAGACATTAATCCAACAGTCTCCCACTTGGATAAGTCTAAAACTATTATTGCGTATGACTTCAGGAACCGATCAGCAATCGTAGCTCTCAAAAGCTTCTGTCGAACTCTGACCTTGTCGATGAACTCTGACCTTTGTTAATGACTTGTCCATTAGATAAGGGATCATATATTCCTCCATTCTAGATATTATATGGACTGAGACATGGATTATCAATCATTCTCTCTCTCCATTTGTTGTTTCCCGATTTCTGATTCATGATGACTGACTGATTGAACAAATCAAATCAGTCCTGGCTTGGCCAAGCACTCACATGTATCATCTTTAAATCATCGAGGGGCCCACATATATCGCTTTTATCCCGAAGGTAAAAGGAATGGATAAACTTCGACTCATATGGCTTGTTCTACTACTTGTTGAATCATACACAAAGGCACGTTTTATAACATCGAGTTACCAATGCGTTTTCGTGCAATCAATGTATAACCAACTCATAGTAACAACTCATATCTCTAGGTTTGAAGAATATAAGATATTATCGTCTCATGATCACTCGTGATAAAATTCATGAAGTGATTCAAATGAGCGCGGGTTGAATCCAATACTCAGAACTTATGAGCACTCATGAGTGTTGTAGCACCACTTTGTCCACCATCTTGGACCTCTACAAACCAGCCCATGACAGTCTTGATTCATATCTACTTCCAACATATGACCGACTGTGGATGGTTTGAATAACTTAATCATTCTGGAAGAGCGACTTAGTTATTCTGGAAGTCAAAACATGCAAAGTGAAACACAAGAATAAATGAATCAAATATGGTATCAAACCCTATGAATATAAATAAACACTTTTATTTATCACCATACTAATTACTCATTATTCATTGTTTCGGTTTTATCAACTTTATACTTGAATTAAAAACACTAGTTGTCCCATGCTCCAAGCATGTACACTATGTTTTTCTTAAACAATAGCTTTGCCATACACCAAGTATGCACTCTATGTTTGTCTATGATCCTTACTTTGTGAAATAAACCAATTGAACATAATTTCAATGATTCTAATTTCACACTCCCAAATCCTTATCGAAAAATGTGAGAATTTCAAATTCCTATCATTTATCGAAATCTGTTTAGATTTTAAACTTATATGCACTGACCCTCCTGTAATGAATATGTACAAAGTCACAAAGACTTGTCAACAGTCATTATAAGGTATTCCAATGGAGATCAACTCCATGGAAACTAAGTCTCATATTCAAAGTACATTGCTTTGGACATGCTTCTTGCATTAAGTTTTCTAATCTTACACAGATAACTTCCACCTATGGAGACAACTCCATATTCTCATTTTGACTATCACTTCTGAATAAGAGATGCCTCTTTTCAGAATATGTCAATATGGTCCGTCCAAAATTAGCACTATACTTCCAACTGTCCCTGAGCAACCAATCTTTGGTAAACCTCAGATTGTACTCGACAATTGCTTAATCATTTTAGTCATATCCAATTCTAGACCTTTTCCCTTCTTAATGCCTCTGGGCATTTGGAAAAATTTAGAAATGACAAATATTATAGCACATGCAATCGATCCTTTACCCAAAGCAAATGGTACACGATTCATGATGTCTCACATAAAGACATGATTCTAGACCAGTCTTTTGCTACAATATTTTTATTTGCCATGTTTTCAAAATTTGACTATGAAGAGGGATGTCGTAATCATAATCGAATTTTGAGAACGCAATATATAGAATTTCCTTAAGTTGAACCAATCCAACATGAAATTCATATATATATTCTTGACTAAAGATGATTAAGGTCTCAATCTAAGCCTTTAGAACTGAAATGAAGTATATATCCTCTCCCTTAATTATAGCAAAACAACTTTTTATATCCCTGCAGCCTCACGAATTGAAACTTTTGTTTTCTATAATTAACATTGCTAACTTGCAACACTAACAATAATTATCATGCTCCCACTAACATGATGATTATTAGCATAACACTTATGCTCCCACTAGCTTTGACATGTACTCAGAAATCAGCTGGACTTCTAGAAATCAATACTTTATTGACTTCCTTACCAAAGTTCAGATTTCTGATACGAGATGCTTTGATAAAACTTTATCAAAATCATACACCTTTCCTTAGATAGCATGCATGTGTGTCTAAACAATTTCAGAACTATGAAAAGGGATGCCGTAATCATAGTCTCAATTGTTTAGACCTTTTGCCATCTGCTTCAAATCTACTTGGTGGAAGTGTTTCCTCACCATCATTTTCATGAATCGGAGAGAAACCTTATGACCCTTAGATTTTATGGTGTATGTGTTCTTATCCATGTGAATCGTCAAAACCATAGTCACAAGACAAGGATAATGACAAATCCAAACTCATATGGACTGAACTTATGCAATCTTAACTTCTTGCCACCTGGCAGTACAGGGCCTGCCATTGCTTCCAAGTTGTTATGCAACCAATTGAGAACTTTCAAAACTCCTATGAAAAGCCAACTTTAACTGGAATGGGCACAGAATATGTCAACACGATAGGTTATAAACCTCAAGTCGTGTGCTAGTGAAGAACCTCAGGTTTTATTCTTGATTAGTTGTTGAAATTCCTTTTAGGATCTTTAAGACTCCCACTATCCTCTTGACATATAAGACTATCTTGCCAAATATTCAAGAGATAGTGCAGATTCTTTATCAAGACAAACACTTCACACAATTGGCCTTAGTTGGTCTTTGTTTTATCCAAAACATCACAACTTACCAATTTCAAATGTACAAGAGTAGGACACTTTTACTCTTACATTTGACAAGTGTTTTAAACCTTTCTTTAAGATATGTCACTCAAGTTACAATCTTGGAGTATGACTCTAAGAATTGTTTTGGAACGAAGTATGACTCATCTTCCTGATCTAACCATTTCAACAATTCATGACTCCTCTTCTTAGTCATAAGAATGCACTAAAATGACCTTTAGAGGACTAATTGTGATATGATTTCTAAATCATTAAGATGATCACAAACATGATACTAAAGTACTCTCCCATCTTTTCAGATTTGAGAAAACTTTTATCTTTCTGTCTAATTTGATTCTTCTTATTCGCTCTGCCATACATTGGAACCTTTTCCAATGTCTCAGAATTACACTTAAGCTTGTAAGTATAACCATATTTACTGAGCTATAGTAAATTATGACGAATAGTCCTATCGTTCTTTTGTGGTGGACATGACCAGTGCACAAGAATGTGTACTCGATCCCTTTAGTCCTTCACTTGACTCACACATCCATGTGAACAAGTAATTAGTCTTGATTTTCCAATGCTTGAAAGTTCTCATTCATCATACTATTCAACTTGCATGATTCCAAGTTTCGGTCCAATTGAAACTTGGGCGATGAGGAACTTTCCTGATTTGGTAAATTTAGACACTACCACAAATGAAAGAATCAAATCCATTTTCCAATATTACTGTCAGTGGAATCATATAAGCAACAATTTTCCACAAATGCCATTGTAAGGATACTTCAAATAAATAAAATTAAACAATTTTCTTTTATTTTAAAACTTTGCGGAAAAACTTATCCTTACAATCCACATGGAAAATTGTTGTTATCTATTCCTTGCTCAAAATTCTGATGCGATCGAAATCCACCTTCGCGATCAGAATCAACATATACTTCCTTTAAGATTTCTCTTTATTCTTTGATTCTTAAAACATCAACATGTGACCCAGTCACATCATGTAATGAGGATCTCAGAATAGAACTTAACAGAGTTAGATAATGGGCTCTACCTGATGTAGAGTCAAACTTATTGACTTTAACATCCTTAGGTAAATTTGGCAGCTTTGCAATCAACGCCCCTTCCTTTGGCAAAATAAACATATGGACCCTTTGGTAATGGGACTATCTCAGACTTAGCCTTTCTCTTTACCATTTGGTCAACCGAGTTGACTATGGCCAATCCCTTTCCATTGGGAAGAGAATGCTTTTTCTGGATTTCCAGTGTCACCATTGTCACTATCCATAAAGTTTTTGGGAAGTTGATCTTCTAATCAAATTTGCTTTACTATCGTTCCAAATCATTGCTGATTCAGCAGCACCAAGGAAATAGATATGATCATTAAGGTTCATGTCATAGTCTGTTTCATAGTAGTCCCAAAGGAACTCACTATGTGACTTAGAAAGTGATTGAACATCCAACTTTCTCATGACTTTGACACCCAACTCTCCCAGCTTGTCAATATGTGACTTCATCTCTAAGATGTGATCACACATAGACCTTGCTTGCCATTAGGGCTTGAGTGACCTTGAACTTGTGGGTTAGGGAGAATAATTGGAGGAGGTGGAGGAAGTAAAGTTCCAAGAGATTTGGGAAGATCATAGATGTCTGAACTAGACATCTTTTGGGAGATATTCAAGATAGTTGATCTAAAGTCCTTAATATAAAACCCAATATGAAATATTAAGGCTAGGATCCAACAACCTATTTATAACTGGAAGAGGGATGTCGTAATCCGAGTTATAAAATAGTTGAAGGTAGGTAAATGACGATTTACCAATTTCCACCATGAAAAACGAAATAATGTAATTAGGTTTTTAATTGGATTTGAAACTCCTAGATCTTTTGAGATTCATTGAACTTTTCAATGGCATGTTTCAATCTCGAGTGTGCCCTTCAGGTTTTGTGACTGGGATGCCGAGGATCACAAAACAAGGTGTGAAGTAACCATGCAAATATACTTGGTACCCTTAATATTTACCTCTCAATCGATGTGCCGGTTAACCACACGAGCTCCACCGATACTATGATAAATATTAAGTTACCCTTTGCCTACTTTGTTAAATCCAGGTTAGTGTGCCGGTTAACCACACACGCTCCACTAACGGTTTAAACAAAGTGCAAAGTGTAATTTCATGGATTAGCACCTTATTCACATTTTCCTAAGTAACTAAGATTGGGAATTTATAAGTGTTTAGTTACTTATTATTTATCATTAATACTTTTAATGAAGGGAGAATTATAGTCCTTGTCCTAACCGTTCGGCTAACGACCCTCCACCAGTCAAGGAAGCGGTGGGTGAGAGTGGACACCCATTAAACTGCCATTTTATAGGCAGTAACCTTATACCCCCCTTATAGACTGGCTTCATGAATGAGGCCTACTAACTGTAAGACTGACTTGCTCTTATACATATATTTATTATTAACTTATAATACTATAAAGTATAAGGGTTGAATTTTAACTTTTAAAATTCTAAGGGCTAACTTGGAATTAAAGTATTCATGGGGAAAACTTTACAAATTCCAAAACTTGAGGGCAAGTTTTGAAAATATTCAAAACTAATTAATTCCATAACTTATGTGTTTAAAGTAGTTTTAATTAAAAAAAACTCTTCAAGTTCCATAACTTGAGGACAAGTTATGGAAGACTTTAAACTAATAAAAGAATGTAACTTTTCTTTATTTTTGTAACTTATGGAACTAATTAAGGTTACACATTTTATCATTTAATGAAGTAACTCTTGAACCTCCATAACTTGAGGACAAGTTATGGAGTCATAAAACCATTTAATGAGGACAAGACTCTTCATTTTTGTAACCATTGCCAACTTTTTATGAGTTTTATGAAACTTAAATGTGACTTTTCATATAACTTGAGGACAAGTTACAAAAACACACTTTAGAATCAACTCTTAGATTAAAATGGATTGAAAACAAATAATCAATTAACTTTTCTATTAATCTAATAAACTCATATGAACAAAGATAATTCACATCAAATTTTTTTCCAAGTAATTAGCATAACTTTTAAACTAATACAATTCGATTTTTCAGCTAATTTTGCAAGTATAACAAGAAAACAAGCCTTGTCTCTGATACCACTGATGGGTTTTGCGCATTCTAACACTCCTAAGTGTACATGCACCCCTAAATACCTTGGATCTATGTTTTCTCTATTATACATGCAATTATGAACTTTCCAAGGTATTACCCTATCTAGCATACAATACTTGATACTTGGGTAATCAAATGGATAGAATACATACCTTTGTTTGATGTAGCTTGTCTCCATGAAGCTTGAGTGCCTAGTGCCCCAAGTGTGACACCTCAAATGGTTCACACAACACCAAATGCACATGGAATGACTTGAGAGAAATGGAACACTCCTTGAAATCGTCTAGCCCTCATATTCACACATTAGTGCACGATTTCTTGAGCCATGGGATTCTTTTATATGGTGGCTATTAGGGTTACACCATGTAACTCATAACTTTACCCATTCCTTACGCTCCATGGATTTTAACCTCCATGGAGTATCCATGGGTCACCCCATGGACTTAGTCCAACATAAGGAATCTTGGATCACAAGCCCACATATATAAGAATGAATGATTTACACAATCAACCCATATATTTAATTAGTCTCCTTTTGATCACTTAATTAATTCCAAATTAATTCTTGATCAATACTAATTAAATAACCTTATTAATATATTAGAACTTATAATATATTAACCAACCTTAAGTGTTATTTCTCTCATTATAGTCTATCCAAATGCATGATGCCATGCAACCCAAATGGACCATGCCGGGTCGGGTCAAGTCTTACCAATTATAGTTATGGACTTAGACATTAATCCAACACTCACAAGAACCTGTGAAGGGTGACTTTGTTATTTTTCCAAGTAAGCATGATTCGCAACTATCATCTGATTTTAGGTCAAATGACTCCAAGACTCCATCCTTTTGGAGTTGGCCTATGCGTTTCTTGCTTATATGTCTAAGACGACAATGCCATAATGATGCTTTATCCAAGTTATTATCATTAACAGAATCAATACACAATACATTATTTCCTAAGTTATCAACCACATATACAGTTTCATACACACCATCACAAGGTAATGCTTTAAAATAAAGAACATTATTAAAGAAAGCATTAATCGAACCAACTTCATTATCAAATGAAAAGGTGAAACCTTGTTTATACAATGCATGAAAGGAAATAATATTTCTTGCCATTTCTGGCGAATAACAACATTTATTCAAATCTAAACTAAACCCACTACTTAGCGATAAAGTATAAACTCCAATCTTGGTGACAGGTAAAGCTTTCCTATTCCCCATGATTAAGTTTATTCTTCCATGCTCCACATTCTCACTTCTTCTTAGTCCCAGCAAATCAGAACATATATGAATACCACAACCGGTATCAAGGACCCAAGAGTTATAATGGGGTGAGTTATTAGATAAGATAGTGTAAATACCTGCATGGTTGGGTTTCACTTTCCCATCCTTCACAGCTTGCTGGTACTTTGGGCAGTTCCGCTTCCAATGTGACTTTTCATGGCAATAGAATCATTCAACCTCTTTAGGGTCAGAAGAAGGAGTGACAAAACCTTTCTTGGTTCCACTTGAAGAAGAGCCATCAAGGGTCCTAGCCTTGGTACCCTTCGAAGAGCTCTTCCTCTTCTTCTCTCTACCTTTCCCGATTGCCAAAACCGGGGCGGAGTTTGGAGTAGGAATGTTAACAACCGACTTACCCTTAAGACCTGTTTCTGCGGTCTTGAGGAGTCCCTGAAGTTTGCTGAGTGTGACCTCTTCCTTATTCATGTGATATGTCATGCGGAATTGATCGTAGCACGATGGTAAGGAGTGCAAAATGATATCTATTGCAAGCTCCTCAGGGAAGTTCACATTAAGCTTCAGCAACCGATCCACATACCTTTGCATTTTCTGCATGTGGCTCGTGACAGATTCCCTGTCCTTCATCATGGTTGTTATGATAGAGCATATGATTTCATACCTCTCTTGTCGTGCACTTTGATGGTATCTTTCCATCAGATCTTGGTGCATTTCAAAAGGGTAGAAGTCCTCATAGGACTTTTGGAGTTCCGCTGTCATGGTGGCCAACATGATGCATGCCACTTTTGTAGCATCCCTTTCATGTGCCCGGAAGTCAGCGATCTCCTGGGGAGTTGCAGTGGTCTCATCAATCTCCTTAAGCTCCTTGTCAAGGACATATTCTTTGTCCTCGTAGCGGGTAATCATCCTGATGTTTCTGATCCATTCATTGAAGTTGGATCCATTAAAAGTGACTTTCCCACACAAGTTCATAAGGGTAAAGGAGCCATTAGGATTAGAGCCAGAAGCAGCATTGTTTGAAGACATCTGAAAGAAGAGGACAAGATTAGTTTAGATATTAAGAGAGTCCTTAATAAAACACCCAAATGTAATATTAAGGCTAGGATCCAATCACAATATATTATAACTTAGAAGAGGTATGCCGTAATCCAAGCTATAACATATTTGAAAGGTAGGTGAATGACGATTCACCAATTTCCACCATGAAAAACGAAATATAAATATTAGGTTTTTAATTGGTTCTTAGAAATTCCTAGATTCTTTTGAGATTCAATGAACTTTTCAAAGGCATGTTTCAATCTCGAGTGTGCCCTCCAAGTTTTGTGACTGGGATACCGAGGATCACAAAACGAGGTGTGAAGTAACCATGCAAATCACTTGGTACCCTCAAGGTTTATCACTCAATCGATGTGCCGGTAAACCACACACGCTCCACCGATGCTATGGTAAACCTTAAGTCACCCTTTACCTACCTTGTTAAGTCCAAGTTAGTGTGCCGGTTAACCATACACGCTCCACCAACGACTTAAACAAAGTGTAAAGTGTAATTTCATGGATCAGCACCTTATTCACATTTTCCTAAAGTAACTAAGATTGGGAATTTAATAAAAGCATTTAGTTACTTTATAATATTCATCATACTTTTAATGAGAATTTATATGTCCTTGTCTTACCCGTTCGACTAACGACCCTCCACCGATCAAGGAAGCGGTGGGTGAGAGTGGACACCCATTAAGTTGCCATTTTATAGGCAACAACCTTATACCCCCCTTATAGACCGGCTTCGTGAATGAGGCGTACTAGCGGTAAGACGACTTGACGTTATACATATATGTATTAGTAACTTATAATATTATAAAGTATAAGGGTTGAATTTTAACTTTTAAAATTCTAAGGGTTGGAACTAAAGTTTTAATCAAGACTTTACATGTTCCAAAACTTGAGGGCAAGTTTTGTAAACTTGCAAGACTCTTCATTTTTATAACTCTTGTGTTCTTTTAATGGCTTTAATAAAAGTGAGACTTTTGGTTTTCCATAACTTGAGGCCAAGTTATGGAGCCCATTAAAACACATTATGATCATGAATTAAACTACCATGAAGGTTACAAACAATTCCTATGATCATCTAATCTTCATAAGTTCAAGAACATGAATATGAACACTTTCAAGAATAAAAAATTACACTTAAAAAAAACTTGTAATTTTAATAATTGCCATTGTAAATGGATTAGCATAAACATTACACCATCTAAAACAAGCTTTAAAACATCAAAACAGTTTAGGGTAATGTTTATAGTCCATTTCCAGCAACAAATGTGCAAACTTTCATATGAGCAGAAAACAGAAAAACGATTTTTTTTAAGCTGTTTGCACACAAAAAAAAACAACAAACAAACCTAGTATCTGATACCACTGATGGGTTTTGAGCATTCTAACACTTCCTAAGTGTACATGCAACCCTAATAACCTTGGATATATGTTTGTCTAATAATCATGCAAAGTTGAATTCCAAGGTTATATTCCTATCTAGCATACATGGGGAACATTTTTAACTTGAATGAAAGATAGAATAACTTACCTTGTTGTTGATTATGATCCTTGAAACCTTGTGAGCCTAGCACCCCAAGTGTGATGCCTCAAATGCTTCACACAACACCAAATGCAAAGGAGTAAACTTTGAGAGAATCTTACACTTGCAAAATCGGCTCTAGCCCTCTTGTTTCTTAGTGTCGCCGATCTTGGTGGAGAACATGTTGCTTATATAGTGTGTCACATCTAGGGTTACACCATGTAAACCCTAATGTGGCATGACTCTTCATTTCCATGACCCATGGGTTTGTAACTCCCATGGAGCCTCCATGGAGCATTCAACGGGTTTAACCCAACTTGATTATCCATGGAGCCTCTTAGCCCACTATATAAGATATGGAAGATTTACATAATCTACCCATATATTTAATTAGTTATCTTTTGATCACTTAATTAATTCTAAATTAATTCTTGATCAAACTAATTAAATAATATTATTAATATATTAGAACTTATAATATATTAATAAACCATAAGTGTTATTTCTCTCATTTTAGTTTATCCAATTGCATGATGCCATGCAACCCAAATGGACCATGACGGGTCGGGTCAAGTACATACCAGAAATAGTTATGGACTTAGACACCTTATCCAACACTAAATTCCAAAACTATACTAAGGGAAAGGTTAACTCAAATACCTGAAATGACTCCCAAATGTGCCAAAGATGGCCCTAATCCCAAACATGAAGAGATCTAGCTAAAGATAAGCCAAGGTAACGACATGTTACGTTCAAAATGATGTCAAGATGTAGTAAAGTCAGATCCACGAGCTCCTCTCTGCTCTAAGCTTCTTCTACTTCACACCTTCTTCACAAAATGCACCACAAATCACTCTTTAAGCCTCACAACACTAATGAAACTGGTTAATAGTGACTAAGGTTTCTTCTAGCCGTCAATGGGGTGGTAAGGGACTGGAGGAAAGGACTTAAGGTCCTTTAAATAGGGTGCAAACGCTAAAAATTAGGGTTTCATTTTTCAGCTCCTACTCGTCGAGTCCAAGTCCTCTGACCCGTCGAGTGGATCCAATAATTCAGACGGGTCATCCCGCCTCTACACGACGAGTTTGGGGCAACCAACTCGTCGATTTGGTCCATGAATGTGTATATAAAGCATTAAAACATGTACCTTGGAGTCAGGGTGTTACAATTCTCCCCCACTTGAACTAGACTTTGTCCTCGAAGTCTTCTACGACGAACAATCATGGGTTGTGCTCCAGCATCTCTGTCTCCGGCTCCCACATCCACTTAGATGCCCTCCTGTGCTCCCACTGTACCTTTACACCAGGTACTTCCTTGTTCCATAGAACCTTCACTTTCCTCTCAAGAACAACCACCGTCCTCTCCACGTAATTTAGGCGCTCATCGACCTGAAAATCATCTAATGACACTACTGCCTCCTCGTCCAGAATGCATTTCCACAACTTTGAAACATGGAGAGTGTTGTGGATCTGACTAAGCTATTCAGGGAGATCTATTATATACGCAACCTTGCCAACCCTGGCAGCGATCCTGAATGGTCTGATATATCGGGGACCCAATTTCCCCATCTTCCTGAAGCGGATCACACCCTTCCCGGGTGAGACCTTCAGGAGTACTATGTCACCGACCTGAAACTCCAAATGAGATCGGCGCCGGTCGGCATTGCTCTTCTGCCGACTCTGTGCGGTCTCCAGTCGCTGTTTAATTTGCTGAATCATCTCATTAGTCTGCAGGACTACCTCAGTCCGACCCATCATCCTGTGACCATCCTCGCCCCAACAGACTGGGGTACAATACCTCCATCCATACAACAGCTCATAAGGTGGAGCGCCAATGATGGAGTCAAAGTTGTTGTTATAGGAGAACTCTGCAAGGGGTAGGTAGGAGTCCCAACTCCCACCGAAATCAATAACGCAGGCTCTGAACATATCCTCGAGAGTCTTTATGGTCTGCTCACTCTGGTCGTCCGTCTGTGAACGATAGGCTGTACTGAAGTGTAGCCGTGTGCTCATCTCCTCGTGGAACTTCTTCCAGAAATGGGAGGTGAACTGAACATCACGGTCTGAAACGATAAAGACCGGAACCTCATGGCGAGCGACAATCTCGCGTATATACACATAGGTCAGCTTCTCGGCCAATGAGCTCTCCCGAATACGCAGAAAGTGAGCACTCTTGGTGAATCGATCCACGATGACCCATATGGCGTCGAAGCCCTTCACCGTCCTCGGCAGTTTGGTAATAAAATACATCGTGATCTATTCCCACTTCCACATGGGAACCTCTAGAGGCTGCAGTTTGCCATGCGGCCTCTGGTGCTCGGCGTTGACCATCCTGTAGGTTAGGCAGCACTCCACGTACCAAGCGATTTCTCGCTTCATGCACGGCCACCAGTAACTCAATCACAAATCCCGGTACATGTTGGTGGCCCCCTGGTTGATAAAGAAGCGAGACTTATGAGCCTCCTCCAAAATAATCTATCGAACCCCACCAGATATCGGAACCCAGACCCGGCCACAATGGGTCAATTATCCCCGTCTATCTCGCACAAACTGGGTGTTCTCACCCTAAAACCTATCAAGCTTCCAGTTCTCCTGACGCATACCCTCTGTGTGAGCTTCCCTGATCAAGCCCACTAGTGAAGAATCCACCGAAATCCTCATGAACGTCACTGAGTAGAAGACCCAACTGACTTGCGGCTCAGAGAATCCGCAACCACATTCGCTTTACCTGGGTGGTAAAGAATCTCGCAGTCGTAGTCCTTGACTACATCCAGCCATCTGTGCTGTTTCATGTTCAGGTTCGACTGATCCATGATGTGTCTCAGGCTGTTGTGGTCCGTGTAAATGGTACAACGGACCCCATAAAGGTAATGTCTCCAAATCTTGAGAGCGAATACCACCGCTCCTAACTCCAGATCGTGAGGAGGGTATCTCGTCTCATGCGGCTTCAACTGCCACGATGCATAGCTATTACCCGTGCTCTCTACATGAGGACCGGTCCCACTCCCGTGATGGATGCATCACAAAAAACTACAAAATCTTCAACTCCCTCTGCGAGAGTCAAGACTGGAGCCTCGCATAGTCGCTGTCTGAGGGTCTGAAATTCCCTTTGGTGCTCAGGGCCCCACCGGAAATCCACCCCATTCCTCGTCAGACCAGTGAGGGGCACTGCAATCTTGGAGAAATCATGTATGAACCTCTGGTAGTACCCTGCCAATCCCAAGAAGCTCCTGATATCCGAGGGATATTTTAGAACCTCCCACTTCATAACTGCCTAAATTTTGGCCGGATCGACCAAAATCCCCTCCTGGTTAACGAGGTGTCCAAGGAACTAAAGCTCTCATAACCAGAACTCGCACTTCAAGAACTTGGCATACAGCCGCCCGCGTCTCAGAACTCCCAATAGCTCTCGTAGATGCTCCTCATGCTGCTTTCGGGTGTTGGAGTACACCAAGATATCGTCTATGAACACGATGACCAAGCGATTGAGCATCGGTCTGCAGACCCGATTCATCAGGTCCATAAATACTGCTGGCGCATTGGTGAGCCCAAATGGCATCACTACGACCTCGTACTGTCCATAACAAGTTCGGAACACGGTCTTCTCCACGTCCTCCTCCCTAAGTCTGGCCTGATGGTACCCGAACCTCAGGTCTATCTTGGAGAACCAAGATGCTCCCTACAACTGATCAAAAAGATCATCTATCCTCGGGAGTGGATAACGGTTCTTCACCGTCAACTTGTTCAGCTCTCGTGTAGTCAATGCACATCCGATGTGAACCATCCTTCTTCCTGACGAAGGGAATTGGCGCACCCTATGGAGAACTACCCGGACGAATGAATTGCTTACCCAGCAGTTCCTGCAGCTGCGATAACTGCTCCTGCATCTCTGGTGGTGCCAACCGGTACGACGCCTTGGCGATAGGGGCCGCACCTGGCACTAGGTCGATCCTAAACTCGACATGCCTCTCCGGAGGCACTCCTGGTAACTCCTCCGGGAACACATCATCAAATTCTCTGACCGATGGAACCTCTGATACTGAAGCTGGATCCTTGACCCGCGTATCCACCACATACACTAGATGGCCTGCACACCCGTGCTGAGTGTAATGCTGAGCCCTGGTAGCCGAACAAAACCCTGATCCCAATCTAGTACCTTCGCCATAAACAATCAGTTCTCCCCCACTTGGGGTTTAAACTACCACTAGCTAGCCCTCGCAGTCGATCATGGCACCGAAGTGACTAAGCCAGTCCATACCCACTATCACACATACATCCCCCATGGGAATCGAGATCAGGTCTATCGGGAAAGATACCCCAAAAATCTCCAATACGCAACTCCGATAGACCGAAGAAGTGGAAATCCCATGTTCATTGGTGACAGACACTCGCAACGGACACTCTAACTCTCCTACTGGCAACCCGAACTCCCTACTGAAATACTGAGAAACAAATGACCGACTCGACACCGAGTCGAATAATACCAAAGCAGGTAAGGAGTTCACTAGAAACATACCAGCAACCACGTTTGGCGTTGCTCTGGCCTCCTCTACTGTAAGCTGGAAGGCGCGTCCCTGAGCCCTCGGGGACGCTGCTCGACCCTGACTCCCGTCAGTAATCCTTAGTGTGGCCGACGCTGGAGCCTGCGCTGGCCTAGCAGCGAGCTGTGGATTGTTGATCTTCACGTGACCAACCTGATGACAATGGTAGCATAGCATCATCTGTTGAACTGGGGCTGTCTGGCGACAATCCCGCGCAAAGTACCACTCCTTGCCGCATTTACGGCACGCGCTACCTGATTTGCAAACCCCCGAGTGCCCCTTCCCGCACTTGCCACAAGTGCGGCCATGCTGTCCCCCTGACCTAGAATCTGCGGTCTTAGACCGCTTTGGCACCGGCTGTGACTGTGTCGGTGCCTGCCGCTGCTCCCTCAACTGCAACTCAATCTCCAAATCGCGCCACCTAGGGGCCTCCTGTAAATCCAAAAGTGTATCACAACGCTGGGTCGCTACAAACTATTGAATATCAGTCTTGAGCATGCTCAGATAATGTGTCATCTGAGCCTGCTCAGAAGCAAACTCTAGGCAGAACATCGCCCTCTCCGTGAACATGCGGGTGATCTCCGTTACAGTCTCACTATCCTGTCTCAAATCCTGAAACTCCTGAGCTAACCGTTCCCGCTCGACTCGTGGAATGTAGCGAGCGCGGAACATATCCGTGAACTGCTCCCAAGTAACAGCAGCTCTCTGATCATCAGAATACGATCCAGTCACCAACCTCCACTCCTCAGCAGGTTCAGGGCACATCTGACCTTCTGTTTAGTAGGACATAAACACGTGAAGAAGCACCCCTCCACGTCAGATAGCCACCTCATGGATTTGATAGGGTCCTGAGTCCCATCAAAAGTAGGGGCCTTCGTGTTGTTGAAGTCCCGATACTGAAAAGCGCGATTGGCTCCTACCCCTGTCGCCGTTACAGCCGTTGTGGCCGCTGCGGCAACCGCCTCAGTGAGGGCTGTATAGCGATCATCGAAATACTCCACCATGGTAGTCTTGATAGACCAAAAAATGTCTGGCAATTGAGCCTGGAACATAGCAGCAACCTCATCATGCAGGATCTCATGGATCCTGGCGTCCATCTCGTCTGGCCCCATATGGCCGATAGTCTCGGGCGCTGTCGGTGCCTCTTGTCTGCCTCCTCCTGACCCTATACCGGATCCAGTCACAAATCGCCGGGTAACCACCATGCTGAAAATGTACCAGAAAGATATCAGATATACCACATAACAATCCGGGAACCAACTCCCAACAAAACCCTAGGGGTTGTGACTTCCTTGCTACGCGTATGGGTCCTGTGCTTTCAGTAGTACAGGCCCATACTACCTTCCAAACCTACCCATATTTGTCTCAAGTATCATCACAATGCCCTAGAACTATACGTAAGCATGGCATGCACTCAATCCTCACTCCTAGAGGAAGTCTAAATATCTCATAACTGGCGGACTCATCCCAAACAACCCATCCATGAAACTTCCACCAACCCTGCAGCACTCGTGTATGCTAACCATACGTAACGCTGGACCCTATAGACTTTCGAATACCTGATCCTAACCTAAGCAATTCATCAAAAAAGAACAGGAAATAAGGCCAAACCAAACATTCTCAGGCTATAAGATCTTAATTATGTACGACCGTGATGCATACACTAAGCAACTACAACAATGATGTCAATTTCATATACGGAAAAACCCTAGGCTATCAAGCATCATATAATCAGGAAATTCTATCATGCAATTCCTAAAGATCCCTATCCTAGTACTAGCATGTTGTTCTAACATATCATATAGATCAAATAATCTGTAAGGTATTTTGGGGTCTTTCCGCGAGCTCCGGCTGATCGTACATTTGCATCCTCCTTTATTATTTTGAAAACATTTTAAGAAAATCGTTTTAAAATCTTGTCCTCAGTTTGAGACTGGAGACACGCGAGTGTTTCCTCCAGTTCACTCAAACCAAGGCTCTGATACCAACTTGTAACACTGAAAAAAATCATGCCAAATTTAAACTTTTTTAAAAAATTCCAAAACCAGTTGATTATTACAGAACTTGTTTTCAAAATAGTTCAGTGTTAGAGTATGCCAGAATCAATTCATAAAAACCATAGGAGGTGTACGATCATGCCTTCGCCTTCCCGCGATAGTCAGAAGTACCTGAACAAAATCAACAATTGTAAGCTCGAAGCTTAGGGAGTTCCCCAAAAATACCAACGCCATACAAATATAACCATATCAGACAAACAGACACATCATACATAATGAGCCATCAGTCTGATTCGACCGCCTCACAAGCCATCAATCTATCTGGACCGCTCTCCGAGCCATCGACACGTCTAGACCGCATCTCAGGGCCTTCAGCCTATCCGGACCTCTCGTCAGGCCTTCGGCCTGACTAGTGTGCCCTAACCGGGTCCGTAGTCTACCCGATCTGCCCTGGGTATCGTGGCCTAAAGCACAAAGCAGGACCTGCCTCAACCCAATTCCCCAACCAAACAAACTTGTGCACATAGATATCATTCGCTAGCATGCAAGTCAGATAGTCATACAGATCTAACAGATCACTAACATGGCAACCATCCTTTAACCATATACTGATCTAACCAATGAATATCATAGCAACCTTCCTATAACCAGGATACTGATCTAACCGATCTCTAACATAACAACCATCCTATAACCAGAATATCAATCTAACAGATTACTAACATAGAAACCATCCTAAAACCAGGATGCAAATCATAAAGGGCCGACCTTGGTGGGTAGACCCTGTTGATATAGTGAGAAGAACTCACCTCACAAGTGTCGAACTATAGCTATAAGATCTACTCCTGAATCACTGTCATGAACCCCAACACCTATAAAAACCATAAGACCAAGTCCATCCGAATCCCAATTTACCAAAATACCCTCAAAAGTCCAACTCGTCAACCCTTGGTCAAAGTCAAAGTCAACGGTCAACGTCAACAGTCCATGTTGACCCAACTCGTCGAGTGCATCTAGCAACTCGTCGAGTTTCTTAAGAATTCAGAAAGACATAAAACCCTCACTGACTTGCCGAGTTTCCAACCAACTCGTCGAGTCCATGCGTATCCAGAAGTCGGGGAAACCCTTTCTGACTCGTCAAGTCCTCTTACTGACTCGCCGAGTTCATCCAGAAACTAACCACGGTCAATCTTCCTCGGACTCGCCAAGTCGTTTATGCGATTCGTCGAGTTCATGCAGTCTATTTCTTATACAAATGTTTTTAAGTCACCCCAAAGGTCCATATTGCAGATCCAACCTCCTAGAGCATGTTTTCCACGTAGAGTTGCAAACTTTACGTGCATGCACGATCCTAAATGCCAAAACTAAACTAAGGGAATGGTTAAATCAAATGGGAGGACCCAAGCTTCCCAAATCTCATAACTTTATGGCTAAAGGGACCAAGGGGAGTCCAGATCTGATGTTGCAACTTCAAATCTTTCCCCAATACACGAAATGACTACCAAATGTGCCAAAGATGGCCCTAAACCCAAACATGAAGAGATCTAGCTAAAGATAAGCCAAGGTAACGACTTGCTACCTTCAAAATGATGTCAAGATGCAGTAAAGTCAGATCCACGAGCTCGTCTCTGCTCCAAGCTTCTTATACTTCACACATTCTTCACAAAATGCACCACAAATCACTATTTAAGCCTCACAACACTCAAGAACAAGGTTAATAGCGATTAGGGTTTCTTCTAGCCGTCAAGGGAGTGGTAAGCGAATGGAGGAAAAGACTTAAGGTCCTTTAAATAGGGTGCAAACCCTAAAAATTAGGGTTTTATTTTCCAGCTCCTACTCGTCGAGTCCATGTCCTCTGACTCGTCGAGTAAATCCAATAATCAACGAGGGTCATCCCCCCTCTACACGACGAGTTGGGGGCAACCAACTCATCGAGTACGTCCATGAATGTGTATATAACGCTTTAAAACCTGTACCTAAGAGTCAGGGTGTTACAGAAAATATAGTTATCAATTTGGTTCCAAATGTACTCTTGGGAACTTATAAACGAATCGTACCTTTTGTACCATTGCATTGGAGACTGTTGCAAACAATACAAGGATTTCTTCAGCAAACATACATGGTCGTTAGAATCGAGGAAGCCTTTTGGCTTGAACATTTAAAGGTTCTCATCCAAATTTCCACAAAGAAATGCAGTCTTCATGTCAAGTGGTTCGAGCTCCATATCAAGTACACTCACCATGGCCAAATGAACATGGACCATCTTAGGCATCACCACTAGTGAGATGCCTCGTGATAATTGATTCCTTCTTTCTAAGAGAACCCCTTGCCACCAACCTCGCTTTGAATCTAATTGGTTCAACTCATGGAATTCCTTCCTTATTCTAAAAGATGCATTTACATCCGTTCTCAATTCTATTGCATTAGTAAGTGGGGAATTCAATACGTCCGGTCAAAGGAAATAAACTACCTAACTTTTCTAGATTTGTAGTGAGAATGAGTGAATTCAGTTTGATTGAGAGTGAGCAAAAGAATCTTGTCAATTGAAACTACGATTAGTAAATTAATTTCCAGAATCTAGTTGGACTTAGATCTTGATGCAAATTTTTAGGTCTTTACAGAATGGACTTTGACTTTTGATGGTCTGGAATTTGGCAGGATTGAAGGTATTAGGTAAAAATCCATGTTCCTGACTAAAGTGGACTAGGAAGGGAATGTGAATAGGATAGGTTTGTGAAAGACCGAGGTCTTGACTTCTATATATTCCTCTCAATTTCATTCAAAGGGTAGCCGAGTCCTTTAAAGGTATGCTTGCACGGAGGTAATGATTTGACATATCCTGCCTTTCTTTGTAGTGCTTGTGAGATGGAATCTTTCATCGTAGGGTGCTATTTCACTAATTTTCTCCTTTATTTAGTGGAACAAGTTCCCGTACTTCATTATTTTCTAATGATTACGATTCTTCATTCATCGCCATTAACCAGTTAATTGCTTCTTTACTCACCACAACCTTTTTATAATATTGAGGCTCTTCAGTGTCAATGCCTTCTCCAATTGCAAAAGGAAAATGAAATAGCGTCAATGTCACATGAATTGACACATCCTATATATCTACCAGGATTTCCAATGATCCTCTTTGACCTTATCCTTTCTATAGATTCAAACTCATCTTCCTTTTCTGCCTTAACATTACTAGACTATTCTCCTTAGGTTGTTCTTGGGTTTCATGTTGTCTAGATTGTTCACTTCCAGCTTGATGTTCTGTATTTATCACCACTTTATCTAGAGTTTGTGTTGTCAAATCCAGCTTTTGGCTAGCACCTTGATCTTTATTTCCTGCAATACTTGTACCATCTCCTCTCTGGTTACCCATGCCAGATTCTGAACAGGTTACATCTCTACTTATTAAAAAATTAGAGTTCTTCCTTATTCTATACACCATAGTCAATAGTATTTCATTCAAGATGCATATCCTAGAAATATGCACTTCATTGCCCTTGGCTCAAGTTTACCATCATTCGAATGAGTATACCCAAGGCATCCAAATATTTGTAAATCATAATGGTCAGATGGTTTCATAGACCATACATCTTTAGGAGTCTTTAAGTCTATTTCAATTGATGGCGATAAGTTCACTAGATAGCAAGAGTGTTGACTGCTTCCACCCAGAACTATTTTGATAAATCAACAGATATTTGCATGCATCTTGAACGTTGTATTAGTCTTAGTTCACCCATTCTGCTACTCCATTTTGTTATGTTGTGTGTCGTATAGTTCGGTGCCTCACTTTACCTTCTGTTTTACAGAACCTGTTAAATAGAGCATTACAGAACTCCAACCCATTATCAGTTTTGAGTGTCTTGACATATTTTCCAATCTAATTTTCAACCATCATCTTCCACTCCTTAAACTTCTCAAACACATCATATTTCATCTTCAAAAAGTACATCCAAACCTTCCTTGCCGTCAATGAACGTCACAAAGTATGAACATCTTGTTAGATTAAGGTGTCTAGGGTCCTAACTAAATTGGTATGATATTGATGAATAAAAGTAAAGTTCTTTTTGGGTTGCCCTCAAAATGGTTTGCATTTATCAAAGGAGAGAGATAAATGATTTGTTAATTTATTATGTGATTAATAAAATAATTAGAAATAGTTAACCATTAATTATGACTTAACTAAAAATAGTCAGAAGTCATTAATAATTAATCATAATTAATCTGGATATAAGTTCGGATTAATTGGAATTAGTTAAAGGTGAAAGGGTTGAATTGTAATTGTTTAATAGTTGAAAAAAAGAGGCAATTCTTAAAGATTCGATGGCATGGACAGTTTTGGGAGCCTCTTTAGGGTTTCTGGAAGCCTCATGGTTGCTAATAAGGAAAGGATTTATGATATACCGTAAATTTTCAAACAATTTTTTTCATTTTAAAATAGCATACTTTTCATAGCATATTGTATAAAAATCTAATTTATTCAAATTACAAAACACAACTCCATTAATAATCCAGGATCCTCAAAACATAACCCATTCTTTGGTGTGTACAATCCAGCCGGTGCCGTCCCGCGATCCTGAGAAACCTGAAACACATAACACATAACACGGTAAGCACAAATCTTAGTGAGTTCCCCAAAATACCACATACCTATAACTAGCCACTCGAGGCTATGGATCTACGAGACCTTCCGGTCAATGTGTCTCAGTGGACCTTCCGGCTCCACAACTCTGGTAGACCTTCCGGTCCTACCCATGATGACCTTTCGGTCCTGCAGCTCGTTGGACGCTTAGGTCCGGTCTAGCTCGTTGGACCCTCTGGTCCGGTCTGGTTGAGCCTTCCGGCCTCACAAACCGTTGGACCTTCCGATCCGATCTAAATAACTCATAGCATAATATCACATAGTCAAGATGTATAACTCAAGTAAGCACATAAGACCTTCCGGTCACACATAAATACCACTCTAGGTAACGTATAGTGAGAAGACTCAATCATTATCCGCTTTATTACTCATTTACTCCTTAAGTCCTCTTTTCCCTTTTCTTACCCTCGGGATGGGTAAAAGTCGATTTTACCCCTCCTTGGTCTTTCCTGCCTCTTATTGACCCACCCAGGAAGTCACCAGAAAACCAGACTGAGTCAATAGTCAAGGTCGACCTGACTCGCCGAGTGCACACCTGTGACTCGCCGAGTCCACTCGTATTCTCCACGTTCATCCTAGGGTTCACTCAGCTCACTGAGTTGACTCCCAACTCGCTGAGTTAACACTGGGTCCAGGCTACTAGGTCACACCCGCTACGACTCGTCGAGTCATCCCATGGATTCAGCGAGTTGGCTCCATCGGATTTCTCATTCAACCACCTGAGGTCAGATCTGTAACTCTAACTCATAGATCTGACCTCCTAATACCCAAAAGTCACATAAAGGTATGATCTTGATATCCATGCATAGCATATTTTGCTCTATATGCCCTTTAGACTCCATTAAAACTTCCTAACTTCAAAACCTCATGTTTGCACAACAATGGCTTCCTACTTTCTGACTCTCTGGATCATACAAGATCCAGATCTATGCCATGCTTAGAAGAGGGGGGTTTGATGCACCCAAAACACCCACCAAAAGTGATATGAGCCCTAATTTCTCATACTCAAAGGATCTATTCAATAAGACAGGAAAGGTAAGGGCTTCATACCTTGATCTGAAGCAGAAGATGGGGATGAAATAGATCCACAAGCTCTCTTCTTGATCCTTGCAACACCCTTGGTCTTCTCCCCAAGGAATGACCTCCAATGAGTCCCTTTCGCTCTCTTGCTCACCAATGACTCTAGGGTTTCTCTCAAGTGACGAATGACAATGATGGGGGGTGTCAAGGAGGCTATAAGTGTCTTTAAATAGGCCCAGGCCCGAGAGAATTAGGGTTTCTGCCAACTGCGCTGACTCGGCGAGCCATCTCTCCGACTCGTCGAGTCCATTCATTAACCACGTCACAAAGTCGCGACCCTACTGTACGAGTTGAGGCACCAACTCGTCCAGTCCCTCCAAAATCCTTGAATTAAATACTTAAAACAAAAATATACCTGGTAAACCGGATGTTACAATTCTCCCCCACTTGAATTAGATTTCGCCCTTGAAATCTCCCCTTAACCACACATAGATTGAATCCAACAACCCGAAAGCACTACCGAAATGATCTCCTACCACACTGATATCTTTTTCCATGGACACCTAAATCCACACAGAAATTCCCAAGTCTAGAACCAAAGCAACCCATCTGCATCTAAGTTACCCCTTTCTGACATTCCCAAACTCTGGAAACTCTAGTGGCATGGCCCGCCGCCAGACCGCCCGTTCAAGCTATCACCATGATATATGCTCCTCGAACACCAACCCTGATAACTCACTGCTCCACTGATTCACACAAAATAAAGTCCAAAAATCGGCGACCGGTCACTCATACCAAACGATCTGAATCACGCCCCAAGGAACGAAAGCGCTCACATCCCACCAGGGGCTCATCCACTGAACTATAATCAGAACGCATCCGAACAATAAACTCTCATCACCCTGACCTTGGACACAAGAGAAATAATCATACCCAATCGGAAGTCCTCAACCTCTAAAATTGTAATCCTATACTTTCTCACAGATATCTCTTTTATCATTTAGCACCTGGTCAACTCTCGACCCTACAGTCGGACCTCCAAAGGTTACCCACTACATGCCTCAAAATGTCTCGCCGCCTTCCCCCTCTCAACAACTATCTCGGTCCATTGTGACACACCAGTCATGAAATTCTCGCTATCCCAAACGAATACTAAAATTTCCTTTGAAGATCGGCTGACCCCTGACCTTTGTCGTCTACGACTCATTAGTTCCATGCACCTCGCGGTACCTCCCGAACCAAGCACTGACCTACACTGGTCTAAGACACCAGATGACACCCAATACCCTTCAACATGGAACTCATCTCTGATTCTGGAATCTCATCTCGCCTACCCGACGCACTACCAGAGCCAAACTCAAACTCGAGAGTTTGGTCTGACCCAGAGTTGGAACCACTCGTCCCAATGAACCACTCAACTCATGACTCATGACCGGCAACCCATACGTACCTCACTGATCTACTTCCCTTTGGTTGCGACAACCACTACTCAATTAAGAATATAACGACTCCCGACAATTATGGAGACCCCAGTCTCGCCCCTGCTTCGACCACCAGGCTCCCACAAACTCAAATATTAGGGCTACCCAAGCCTAAAACACTTCTGCGTCATGCTCTGATCAGAGAGTACTTCATCACAACATTATCTCACTGACTAGTGGATACTGCATCTCCCCGCAGTATCACAATGACCTCTCATTGAATACTGAGTACTACGGCTTCCCGCACCATCACAACAACCTCTCACTGAATAGTGAGTACTACGGCTCCCCGTAGCATCACCACAACCTCTCACTGAATAGTGACTACTACGGCTCCCCGTAGCATCACCACAACCTCTCACTGAATAGTGACTACTACGGCTCCCCGTAGCATCACCACAACCTCTCACTGAATAGTGAGTACTACCGCTCCCCGTAGCATCACCACAACCTCTCACTAAATAGTGAGTACTACAGCTCCCCGTAGCATCACCACAACCTCTCACTGAATAGTGAGTACTACGGCTCCCCGTAGCATCACCACAACCTCTCACTAACTCATTGAAACTACAGCTCCTCGCAGTCTTACCGCACTTGCTCTTACCACTTCACAATCTCATCCTTAGGTCGACGCCACAATGCGATCATTAACTCATGCCCTGCGGACCAACCATAGATACATGTACACACTTACCCAAATTATGCATTGCTATTTCTGACGACATCCGCCATAACAAAACATCTTTCCCTGCTGCAATCCATATTCTCGAATAATCTCGCTTGATGTCAATTGGCCGAAGGGCTCCCACTGGAACCGTAGATACTTGATACACCACTTGCCATCTCAAACTCAAAACTCATAATAATCCGAGATTTAGGACATTAAACTTGGATACCCCGGTACATCATCACAGCCTCGCAGAGTCTTGACTCTACCACTGATCTCATACTCATGGCATCATACTCAGATACTGCATTGCTTCCTCGGAATCTCGCAACTGATCTTTCTCTCATGCCACTTGCAACCCCGGAATACTCCATCTCCCAATTTGAAACATGAAGAAATCGCCAACGAATCAGAACACGAAGATGACCCTCTGAAACTCTTTCCTCTATTGCTCAAAACCAAGCGAGATTACGCATGCCGACCCGGAAATTGGCTGCCCGATTATCTCTTACCCTTTTCCAAAGAGCATAGAAAAATCCATTCATCGAACCAAAATTTCCCAACTGCCGAATTATCCTTACGAACCAACCACCTCAAAAAATTCTTATCTACCATAAGGCCTCTGACCAACAGCCACATGCCGTGCAGACACTCATCCTTTCTTGAACGCGTACAACATGCATTAACTCCCTCTACAACTCATCTCGACCACCAATAACCCTGGTCTCATGAATCCATAGTGCATGCGTCTATCCAGCTCCCTAACCGCTCTTGAACAAATCTTTGATCCTCTCTATAAAATACCCGGTTCTCCCCTACTCGGGGTTCGAACCATCACCAATTGGCGCACCAATAATCTAGTCCACAGACTGTTTCCACCAGGAACATCACACTTGCTCTTGGAAGGTACTACGCAATGCTCGGTGTCTCCTCGATAGAGACCCCGCAACTCCAAATACCCCGAATATCAGATGAAATCCTCAGAAACTTCTCATCATGATTGCCTCTAATCATACAGAATCTCATACCATCCTATTACCGGACATCTCAACTGTCTAGTAGTAACTCTGACTCTTAATCTGAAAATAATGAACTAGCATACTCCTCTTCCTCGACTCCTCAACCAACGTTCCATCACGTCGATTGTAATAAGCGCGGAGACCTCATTACCACACTCGATACTTATCATAGACAATAAGATCCACCGCCCCAATATCCTCTTCTTGATCGTCTGCCGCTGCAGCTAATACATGCCCTACTATGCTCAATTAGGGTGTATCCTTGTCCTTAACCATCTCAGTCCCCACTGACAACCTGCTTATGCTCTTGATGGGTTTTGAGCATTCTAAAACTTCCTAAGTGTACATGCAACCCTAATAACCTTGGATCTATGTTTGTCTAATAATCATGCAAAGTTGAATTCCAAGGTTATATTCCTATCTAGCATACATGGGGAACATTTTTAACTTGAATGAAAGATAGAATAACTTACCTTGTTGTTGATTATGATCCTTGAAACCTTGTGAGAGTAGCACCCCAAGTGTGATGCCTCACATGCTTCACACAACACCAAATGCAAAGGAGTAAACTTTGAGAGAATCTTACACTTGCAAAATCGGCTCTAGCCCTTTTATTTCTTATGTGTAGCCAATTTTGGTGGAGAATGGGTTTCTTATATAGTGTTGACACATCTAGGGTTACACCATGTAAACCCTAATGTGTCATGACTCTTCATTTCCATGACCCATGGGTTTGTAACTCCTATGGAGCATCCATGGAGCATCCTATAGGTGGAACCCAACTTGATAATCCATGGAGCCTCTTAGCCCACTATATAAGATATTGAAGATTTACATAATCTACCCATATATTTAATTAGTTATCTTTTGATCATTTAATTAATTCTAAATTAATTCTTGATCAAACTAATTAAATAATATTATTAATATATTAGAACTTATAATATATTAATAAACCATAAGTGTTATTTCTCTCATTTTAGTTTATCCAATTGCATGGTGCCATGCAACCCAAATGGACCATGCCGGGTCGGGTCAAGTACATACCGTAAATAGTTATGGACTTAGACACCTTATCCAACAGTCTCCCACTTGGATAAGTCTAATAACTATAACTACAATACTTCAGGAACCGATCGGCAATCGTAGCTCTTTCAAGGTCTCTCGGAACTGAGAAGATGATGATACGCCATTTAAGATAAGTGATCATATAATCCTCTGTTCTAGATATCAGCCGGACAAATACATGGAACAATGTCTTACTTATTGTCCAGCAGTTTGTTTCCCGATTTCCGATTTGTTTGACATATCAACTTAGTTATGACCGGGCCCGATACATAGGTCAAAACAAAATCATCGAGGGGCCCAGATATCAGCTTCTATTCCAAGAAGGAACAGATAAACTTCGACTCATATGTTTGTTCTACCACTTATTGAATTATACACAAAAGCACGTTTTATAACATCGAGTTACCAATGCGTTAACGTACAATCAATACATAACCAACTCATAAGTAACAAATCATATCTCTAGGTTTGAAGACTTATATGATATTACCGTCTCACGATCACTCGAGATAAATTCCATGAAGTGATTCCAGTTAGCGTGGGTTGAGTCCAATGCTTAGAACTTATGAGCACTCATGAGTGTTGTAGCCATGTCCAACAACTTAGACCTCTGCAACCAATCATGACAGTCTTGATTCATACCTACTTCCGACATATGACCGACTGTGGAGGTTCGAATAATATGATATACCAAACATAATTATTCTGGAAGTCAAAACATGCAAAAGAAATATAGTAAACGATCGATAAGAGATAGCAACACTTTACTCATAAATAAAACACCTTTTATTCATCATCTAATGTCAATTACACTTTACAAATTTCAAGGTTATCTAACTACTAAATCTAATATCATCCTTCAGCCCTATGCTCCGAGCATGCTGGAGATGCTTAACCCGAGTCAGTCCCTTTGTGAGGGGATCTGCTGGATTCTCATCCGATGATACCCTCTTTGCCACGAGGAGTCCTTCTTCTATTCTATGTCTGATGAAATGGTATTTTCTATCGATGTGTCTGGATCTCCCGTGATCCCTTGGTTCCTTGGCTAAGGCAACTGCACTTTCACTATCACAGAAAATTTCCATTGGCTCTTTAATGGCTGGTACAACTCCAAGGTCTCCAATGAAGTTCTTCAGCTATATCGCCTCCTTTACTGCCTCGCTAGCTGCTATATGCTCTGATTCGCAAGTTGAATCAGCCACTGTCTCTTGCTTGGAACTCTTCCAAGAAATTGCTCCTCCGTTTAAGGTAAAGACCCAGCCTGACTGAGAGCGGAAATTATCCCTATCAGTCTGAAAGCTAGCATCACTATACCCTACAACTCTCACGTCGTCACTACCACCGAGGGTAAGGACCCAGTCCTTAGTCCTCCGTAGGTACTTGAGGATATTCTTTACCGCAGTCCAGTGTGCCTTGCCAGGGTTCCCCTGATACCTGGTAACCATGCTCAAAGAAAAGGCTACATCAGGTCGAGTACACGTCATAGCATACATGATCGATCCTACAGCCGAAGCATAAGGTCTTCGACTCATTTCTGCTATCTCAGCCTCAGTACTAGGGCTTTGTGTCTTACTCAATCTGGCATTACTCTGGATGGGTAACTCTCCTTTCTTGGAGTCCTGCATGCCGAATCTCTTCAACACCTTATCCAAGTAAGTACTCTGACTAAGTCCAATTAGTCTTTTACTCCGGTCTCTCAAGATCCTTATCCCTAGAATATAGGCAGCTTCTCCTAGGTCCTTCATAGGGAAACACTTCCTAAGCCAGGACTTAACTCTGACTCTTAGAACGTGGGAAGAGCTGGAGATTGGGTGTAACTGTCCACTAAGGTGACAAGGGGTAGTGGGAAAGAGTGGCTAATCATAGAGTGAGGTGGTGGTGGTTTGCTTTTGCCATAAATTAAGGAAAAGCAAATATTCCCTCAATAATTAGTTCAACCACTAATTCTTTTAATATATTTTTATAAACACCCTGTAGATTTATATATTTTGGGGCCTTAGTTTATAAAATAAAGTTTTGGGTGAAAATCCCACGTTAAAATAATGAAAAACGGAGTTAAAACGAAGTCGTAGTCGAAAAACCGGTAAAAAGGGGCCGTCTGCGAGACCTCTCGGATGGGGGCCGAGACTTCGGACCCTCGCATGCGAGGCTGCTGTCTGATGGCTTCGGATTCGGTCTCCTGAGAGGCTTCAGCTTCGGTCCTGATGAGAGGCTTCGGATCCGAGGCCTCGGATGAGAGGCTTCGGTCCTGAAGTTTCCGTTTTGGGTCCTTAAGGCTATTTTACCCGTTTTTACCCCGTTTCAAGTGGTTTTTGACCCGGTTAAGGGTCGGGATGACCCGAATGATTCCAAAAAGTTATGGGAACTTTTAAGAGAGATTTGGGAGAGATTTCAAATAGAAAGTGATAGAGTGAAAACGATTTAGAGAGGTTTCGTTTGTGATTAATTTGAGTGTCCGGCTTCATAACGCAAGGTTCGTAAACCCCGTTAAACCGTGTTTTAGTGTCGTACACACTCCCGATGAGTGTGCAATAATGTTTTATCATTTTGGTTCATTGTTTATCACTGTTAAGGCTAAGGAAAATCAAACACATGAACTTTCCAAATGATGATTTCTCATTAAAATAGCGAATTGTATAGTGATTACATAACGTAAACCCTAACATACAAGGGTTATTGGAGTTGACCGGTTTGACTTGTTGACTTTGTTTGACTTTGACTTGACCGAAATTTGACGGTTGTCACATCATCCCCCCGTTAGAAGGAATTTCTTCCCGAAATTTTCATTTTGACTGGGATTTCAAGAGTTTGGGAAGAGATGTGGATACTTTTGTTTCATCTGATCCTCGCGTTCCCAGGTGAATTCGGGTCCTCGTTTAGCGTTCCAGCGGACCTTCACAATGGGAATACGACTTTGCTTTGTTCTTTTGATCACTCGATCCATGATTTCTACCGGTTCTTCCACAAAGTGGAGACTCTCGTTGATTTCAATTTCGTCAAGAGGTATCACGAGGGTCTCGTCGGATAGATTTTGTCAATCATATTCTCGGGGTAAAAAAAATAAAGTTTTATTAGTTACCTATAGCGACGACTTGTCGTCACCACAGGTTTAATCTATTACGATGACTTGTTGTCACCACAGGTTTAATCTATTACGATGACTTGTTGTCGCTATAGGTTTTTAACAAGAGCTAACGACATACCTATAGCGACACACAAGTCATAATTTGCATGTGTGAAGACTTGGAGTACTTTCTAACTGGTTCATGTGTGAAGACTTGGAGTACTTTCTAATGAAAACTGTGCTACTGGGGAAATTGGAAACTAGTACGTAGCTTCAAAGTCAAGAATATACAGTAGGCATGTGATGCATTAAATGCATGAGGCACACAAGTCATAATTTGCAGCAACATATCCGTATATGTGTGTGAATTGAAGAAGAAGGTTACGGCTCAAAGAATATATATATATATATATATATATATATATATATATATATATATATATATATATATATATATATATATATATATTCATTTTCTCTTCATTTGTTAGATACACAATAACCATAACATCATAAACTATATATATTTCATTTCATTTGTAATTTTCACTAGTTTATATTCCGCGAGTGTTACCGAAATCATTTATCAATTTTTTTTTCCAGAAGTGCTTAACTTGTTTTGTTGCATTCCCAACAATTTGCTATTAATTACTTCTCCCACTTTACTTATATAAATCATCACATTCTTACCGCGACTTTTAACTTCTCCCTCACAAATGGATCCACCTGCAGATCATCAAAACCCCATAGATGACCTCGATTGGTTTCAGTACTTTGATCATCAAGATCTTTTCAGGTATATATAAACGTCACTCATTACACCATCTTACGCACAGAAAAGTGATTTTGTCGACATTGATCAAAACATGGTTTGGATTTGTAGTGATCAAAAAGAGTCTTTCATCGTGTTGGATTTGATTATCTTGAGTTTTTTTTTTGATTTTTTGCAGTGGTGACATGCTCAACCATCATGATTACGAGTTGTCGGAAAAATTGCATGAAGTGCTCGATCAGAACATTTCCACAGTACTTAACAAAGATCAAAACATCATTTCTAGAAATGAGTTTCACGATCTTGATCCCCTTGAAGATATAAGCTTATGGGATTGTTGGGAGGATGGTAATTTACCATTGGTTAGTTTCAGTGAAGACTGTAAATCCGGTGGTGAGGCTACATGTAGTTCTAGTGCTGCCACCACTGATCACGGTGGCCGGAAGGTGGCAAAGAGATTGAGACCATTGGAGTTTGAAGAGATATAGAAGTACTTTGAGATGCCGATAATCATAGCAGCAAAGGAACTAGGGATAAGTTTAACAGTGTTGAAGAAAAGATGCAGAGAGCTAAACATAAACAGATGGCCTCATAGAAAACTTAAGAGCCTTCAATCCCTCATTGAAAATGCCAAGGTAAATTATGATAATAACCTTCTATACATTACTCATGCACTTGGTAACCAAAGTAGTTTTGGTATTTTCTAAAATTTTAATTGTTAGTTTCTTTATAACTAAACATAGGTCCTAGGCATATGCCACATCAAATCAATTGATTTACTACGATTTCCTGATTTATATTTATATAAACTTAACTCATTGTAAATTTTGTGAACTCACATGAAAAATATATTGCATCTACCTTTTAAAAAAAATTAGGAGTTGGGATTAAAGGAGGAGATAGAGACGTTAGAAGTGCACAAGAAGATGATGGAGAAATTGCCAGGTATGGAATTGACAGAAAGAACAAAGAAGCTTAGGCAAGCTTGCTTCAAAGCTATTTATAAGAAGAGAGGACTTAACAATCCTTAGCCATTTTGTTATAATTAGTGGATTTTAATCTACATTGTATGTGTTTTTCTCTTGATAGTTTGATACCCTTTTTAGTTTCATTTTATGTATTTGTCTATTGATTTTTAATGCAGAAAATTTTGTATAATTTGGGTATTATAGTTTGTATTAGCCATATTCTAGATTGCCGACACGACTACGCCGACGACTCTATACCAGAGGTCTATATAAATAGACTTATGAATTTAGTAGGAATAACTTGATTATAATCTTGTGATTTGTTCCATGTCTGATCCACCCCTAAGATTCACTTGACATGCCCCCAGTTATGTGTAATTAAAATTTTATTAGACTGTTGATCCTAATGAGTCTACCCTAAGTCCACAACCAAACAAGGAACAGGTCCTAAGGCGGACTCACCATTTCTAGGTCAATCATTCCTTAATTACACATAACTTCGAGGTACACCTAAAGAATCTTAGAGTTACTAGTTGTAACTTGTTTGTAATACCAAGTAGTGAGATTCAATGAAATAAAATGCATGCCTATTTCATTGATAAACCTTTTAGTAAATATCCTTACCATTTATATACACATGTATAATTTCGCACTTTAGTGAACTATTCTTGGTGTTTCTGTTAACGTCTTGGAGACGGAGTTATGGTAGTGGGTAGAAGTAGGTTTTGTACGGGCGTTAAAATTTACACATCATGTTGCTCGTGCGAGAATAGGGGTAGAAGAGATAATTAATAGACGCCTAATCCTATAATTACTTATAGGGGCGATCCTTATTAATTACGTCTATAATCACGTAGTGCATATCAGTTATACATAATTTGAGATAGAATAGACTTTCGAATAAATGACTCTACTCTAAGTCCACAACCAAACAAGGAACATGAAGTAGAGCAATAGTCATAGATTCTGAGTCTATGATATCTTTAATTATGTATAACCTTGGCGTATGCACTCAGTTATCATAGGCCTACTAATAGAGGTCTTTAGTTTTCACATAAGTTGGTTATAGTATCACCAAATACTCCTATAGTATTTTTAGGTGTTTAGATTCGATTCTTAAAGTATTCCCTGTAGGGTGTAGTTAGGTTGTTAGATTTGTTGCCCATTATGACTATCCCCCAGTATATGCAAGTCACTCCTCGGACATATATAGTTGATCAGGCTATATCCTTCCCAGACTTGATTTACATATACCAAGGCATACCCATAATGTACAACTCCTCTTCTTTTACTTTATGTTCTTCTAGTTATGACACTATGTGAGCATGTATGCATGTATTTATACTTTTAATAAGAAACCATTCATTTTCTAAAAGTATATTTATTTGAAAAATGCACAAATCAGAGACTATTAGTCCCAATTGTGTTTATAGTTTGTATATCTTATGTGGTTTGATATACTTAATTCACTATAAACTGTGCTCTGATACCAATCTGTCACACCCTCAAACCAAGGATGGCGGAAACGTCCGGGGGTGGAGGACTTCATGTATAGTATCATAACAACAATTGTAATAGTAATTCAAGCAAACCCAACCAACATATATATAATTGAAAAAGTTACATCATTGTATGAATTACATGTTTACGAATTAATTACATTATGTTGACAAAATATGAAATAGTAGACGCCTTAGCGTCCCATCCTCAAATGCACTTGGTTACCTGTTTAATGATTTCCTGAGAATACAAGTTGTTTGAAAAAGTGTCAACACAAGGGTTGGTGAGTTCATAAGCTTTTGTTTGGTATTATTAAAAGGCTTTCGTTTGTAAAAGTAGTATTTGTGTTAGAAAATCCAATATTTTCCTTAATGTGTAAATGTAGTCTTAAAACCCAAAGACCGAAATGTACAAGTAATTTGTCATATTTATAGTAAAACAATGCAAGTTTAAATCGACATAAACTCGTTAAATTTTAATGAAGTTCCCGTAAATTCCAATGTTTATTAATACTTTATGTGAGTTTATTATAACCATACTATGACCAAGGTTGCCTAAAACGACGTTCTTCAGGCGTCGGAAATGTTATGACATTTGTCACCCCAGACCTATCGGTCTAACTGTTGCATGCAGTTTAGGTGTGGGTTTGTCAAACTAAATATAGATCTATACACAACTATCACGCTCTCCCTCAAGGAGACTCTGGTTACAATACAGGACTTAATGGTAATTTGAAGTAAATGTCCCACAAAGTCATTAACGGAATTACGTGTTATGAAAACTTGGTACCGTATGGCCGTACCTTGCTTAATGAAAATATCCTTTGTATAAATGTACCCTTTTTAAATGTATGTGTCATGTAATGTCTCACAGAAGTCATTAACGAAATTACGTGTTATGAAAACTTGGTACCGTATGGTCGTACCTTGCTTAATGAAAATATCCTTTGTATAAATGTACCCTTTTTAAATGTATGTGTTATGTAATGTTTCATAAAGTCATTAACGGAATTACGTGTTATGAAAACTTGGTACCGTATGGCCGTACCTTGCTTAATGAAAATATATTTTGTATAAATGTACCCTTTTTAAATGTATGTGTTATGTAATGTATCATAAACTATACCTATTATAGTTTATCAACCAAGGGTAGTACGTAGTAATGTATGCAAACTATATTCAAAATAGTTTATTAAATGTTTGAATGTATCGGTTGTACTTTGATTATAATCACTTGTTATTCTTTATATTTTATATGTCCAAATCCATTTGTAAACTGATGTGTGTCTAAATATTAAGATAAAATGTCATATATTGCAATAACATATAATCACATAAAGATATACACCTTGCTCAACATGTTACAAGGTGAAATGAAATTGACAGCAACTTTTTGTTGTATACAGTTTCTGTTACTGTTCTTAGAAAATTTATAGAAAAATCATCAAAGCTCTAAATCCAAATCTGCAAATTCTGGGAGTTTGGAATATGAGTCTAGTTTGTTCGTAAATTTTATCATGATTTTTAGTGAACTCTAACAGAGGTGAAAATGTTCATAATCACAGACTGGTCCGGGTTTGCCTCTGAAATGATAGGCAGTTTTGTAAAAATCACCATAAATTGTAGAAAAATCATATGGAGATGTGCAAGTAGCCATTTTAAAGCTAAGAGTTTGAACTACTTGCACCTGGAACAGTTTTGAAAACTAAAATATTTAAGTTGACCAAAACAGTCCGTGATCGAAGTTCATCTTTTCTGATGTAATCTGATAGAAAAAGTTTAATTGTGTTCTTGATGATTTTACTTGTATTCCCCGCTTAAAACTTAAGAAAAACATGTAAATGTAGGGGTATGAACTCACCCTATGTGGTTTCAGTAGATGAAAGTAAGAGAGAGGAAGTGTTCAACCCAAGAACACTAAGAAGATGTCTTGATGATTCGAGAATCTAACACCGAATAAGATGGAATTTGTGTAAGATATCAATGATTTGAGTAGAATGGGGTGTAATAATTATATGAATGATGAAGATACTTACTAATTGAAGAAAGAAATCCCTGGAGAAAGCCTTGAAGTTCTTGAAGTTGAGAGAAAAGATGAGAGAATTTTGGAGAGTGTTCTTTGGTTGCTAAGTGTAGAATGAAAGAAGTTAATGAGAATGAGGAGAGATGACCAATTCTCCAGCTCTTAGAACGTGGGAAGAGCTGGAGATTGGGTGTAACGGTCCACTAAGGTGACAAGGGGTAGTGGGAAAGAGTGGATAATCATAGAGTGAGGTGGTGGTGGTTTGCTTTTGCCATAAATTAAGGAAAAGCAAATATTCCCTCAATAATTAGTTCAACCACTAATTCTTTTAATATATTTTTATAAAAACCCTGTAGATTTATATATTTTGGGGCCTTAGTTTATAAAATAAAGTTTTGGGTGAAAATCCCACGTTAAAATAATGAAAAACGGAGTTAAAACGAAGTCGTAGTCGAAAAACCGGTAAAAAGGGGCCGTCTGCGAGACCTCTCGGATGGGGGCCGAGACTTCGGACCCTCTCATGCGAGGCTGCTGTCTGATGGCTTCGGATTCGGTCTCCTGAGAGGCTTCAGCTTCGGTCCTGATGAGAGGCTTCGGATCCAAGGCCTCGGATGAGAGGCTTCGGTCCTGAAGTTTCCGTTTTGGGTCCTTAAGGCTATTTTACCCGTTTTTACCCCGTTTCAAGTGGTTTTTGACCCGGTTAAGGGTCGGGATGACCCGAATGATTCCAAAAAGTTATGGGAACTTTTAAGAGAGATTTGGGAGAGATTTCAAATAGAAAGAGATAGAGTGAAAACGATTTAGAGAGGTTTCGTTTGTGATTAATTTGAGTGTCCGGCTTCATAACGCAAGGTTCGTAAACCCCGTTAAACCGTGTTTTAGTGTCGTACACACTCCCGATGAGTGTGCAATAATGTTTTATCATTTTGGTTCATTGTTTAGCACTGTTAAGGCTAAGGAAAATCAAACACATGAACTTTCCAAATGATGATTTCTCATTAAAATAGCGAATTGTATAGTGATTACATAACGTAAACCCTAACATACAAGGGTTATTGGAGTTGACCGGTTTGACTTGTTGACTTTGTTTGACTTTGACTTGACCGAAATTTGACGGTTGTCACATCATCCCCCCGTTAGAAGGAATTTCGTCCCGAAATTTTCATTTTGACTGGGATTTCAAGAGTTTGGGAAGAGATGTGGATACTTTTGTTTCATCTGATCCTCACGTTCCCAGGTGAATTCGGGTCCTCGTTTAGCGTTCTAGCGGACCTTCACAATGGGAATACGACTTTGCTTTGTTCTTTTGATCACTCGATCCATGATTTCTACCGGTTCTTCCACGAAGTGGAGACTCTCGTTGATTTCAATTTCGTCAAGAGGTATCACGAGGGTCTCGTCGGATAGATTTTGTCAATCATATTCTCAGGGTAAAAAAAATAAAGTTTTATTAGTTACCTATAGCGACGACTTGTCGTCACCACAGGTTTAATCTATTACGATGACTTGTTGTCACCACAGGTTTAATCTATTACGATGACTTGTTGTCGCTATAGGTTTTTAACAAGAGCCAACGACATACCTATAGCGACACACAAGTCATAATTTGCATGTGTGAAGACTTGGAGTACTTTCTAACTGGTTCATGTGTGAAGACTTGGAGTACTTTCTAACTGGTTCATGTGTGAAGACTTGGAGTACTTTCTAATGAAAACTGTGCTACTGGGGAAATTGGAAATTGGTACGTAGCTTCAAAGTCAAGAATATGCAGTAGGCATGTGATGCATTAAATGCATGAGGCACACAAGTCATAATTTGCAGCAACATATCCGTATATGTGTGTGAATTGAAGAAGAAGGTTACGGCTCAAAGAATATATATATATATATATATATATATATATATATATATATATATATATATATATATATATATATATATATATATATATATATATATATATTCATTTTCTCTTCATTTGTTAGATACACAATAACCATAACATCATAGACTATATATATTTCATTTCATTTGTAATTTTCACTAGTTTATATTCCGCGAGTGTTACCGAAATCATTTATCAAATTTTTTTTCCAGAAGTGCTTAACTTGTTTTGTTGCATTCCCAACAATTTGCTATTAATTACTTCTCCCACTTTACTTATATAAATCATCACATTCTTACCGCGACTTTTAACTTCTCCCTCACAAATGGATCCACCTGCAGATCATCAAAACCCCATAGATGACCTCGATTGGTTTCAGTACTTTGATCATCAAGATCTTTTCAGGTATATATAAACGTCACTCATTACACCATCTTACGCACAGAAAAGTGATTTTGTCGACATTGATCAAAACATGGTTTGGATTTGTAGTGAACAAAAAGAGTCTTTCATCGTGTTGGATTTGATTATCTTGAGTTTTTTTTTTGATTTTTTGCAGTGGTGACATGCTCAACCATCATGATTACGAGTTGTCGGAAAAATTGCATGAAGTGCTCGATCAGAACATTTCCACAGTACTTAACAAAGATCAAAACATCATTTCTAGAAATGAGTTTCACGATCTTGATCCCCTTGAAGATATAAGCTTATGGGATTGTTGGGAGGATGGTAATTTACCATTGGTTAGTTTCAGTGAAGACTGTAAATCCGGTGATGAGGCTACATGTAGTTCTAGTGCTGCCACCACTGATCACGGTGGCCGGAAGGTGGCAAAGAGATTGAGACCACTGGAGTTTGAAGAGATAGAGAAGTACTTTGAGATGCCGATAATCATAGCAGCAAAGGAACTAGGGATAAGTTTAACAGTGTTGAAGAAAAGATGCAGAGAGCTAAACATAAACAGATGGCCTCATAGAAAACTTAAGAGCCTTCAATCCCTCATTGAAAATGCCAAGGTAAATTATGATAATAACCTTCTATACATTACTCATGCACTTGGTAACCAAAGTAGTTTTCGTATTTTCTAAAATTTTAATTGTTAGTTTCTTTATAACTAAACATAGGTCCTAGGCATATGCCACATCAAATCAATTGATTTACTACGATTTCCTGATTTATATTTATATAAACTTAACTCATTGTAAATTTTGTGAACTCACATGAAAAATATATTGCATCTACCTTTTAAAAAAAAATTAAGAGTTGGGATTAAAGGAGGAGATAGAGACGTTAGAAGTGCACAAGAAGATGATGGAGAAATTGCCAGGTATGGAATTGACAGAAAGAACAAAGAAGCTTAGGCAAGCTTGCTTCAAAGCTATTTATAAGAAGAGAGGACTTAACAATCCTTAGCCATTTTGTTATAATTAGTGGATTTTAATCTACATTGTATGTGTTTTTCTCTTGATAGTTTGATACCCTTTTTAGTTTCATTTTATGTATTTGTCTATTGATTTTTAATGCAGAAAATTTTGTATAATTTGGGTATTATAGTTTGTATTAGCCATATTCTAGATTGCCGACACGACTACGCCGACGACTCTATACCAGAGGTCTATATAAATAGACTTATGAATTTAGTAGGAATAACTTGATTATAATCTTGTGATTTGTTCCATGTCTGATCCACCCCTAAGATTCACTTGACATGCCCCCAGTTATGTGTAATTAAAATTTTATTAGACTGTTGATCCTAATGAGTCTACCCTAAGTCCACAACCAAACAAGGAACAGGTCCTAAGGCGGACTCACCATTTCTAAGTCAATCATTCCTTAATTACACATAACTTCGAGGTACACCTAAAGAATCTTAGAGTTACCAGTTGTAACTTGTTTGTAATACCAAGTAGTGAGATTCAATGAAATAAAATGCATGCCTATTTCATTGATAAACCTTTTAGTAAATATCCTTACCATTTATATACACATGTATAATTTCGCACTTTAGTGAACTATTCTTGGTGTTTCTGTTAACGTCTTGGAGACGGAGTTATGGTAGTGGGTAGAAGTAGGTTTTGTACGGGCATTAAAATTTACACATCATGTTGCTCGTGCGAGAATAGGGGTAGAAGAGATAATTAATAGACGCCTAATCCTATAATTACTTATAGGGGCGATCCTTATTAATTACGTCTATAATCACGTAGTGCATATCAGTTATACATAATTTGAGATAGAATAGACTTTCGAATAAATGACTCTACTCTAAGTCCACAACCAAACAAGGAACATGAAGTAGAGCAATAGTCATAGATTCTGAGTCTATGATATCTTTAATTATGTATAACATTGGCGTATGCACTCAGTTATCATAGGCCTACTAATAGAGGTCTTTAGTTTTCACATAAGTTGGTTATAGTATCACCAAATACTCCTATAGTACTTTTTGGTGTTTAGATTCGATTCTTAAAGTATTCCCTGTAGGGTGTAGTTAGGTTGTTAGATTTGTTGCCCATTATGACTATCCCCCAGTATATGCAAGTCACTCCTCGGACAGATATAGTTGATCAGGCTATATCCTTCCCAGACTTGATTTACATATACCAAGGCATACCCATAATGTACAACTCCTCTTCCTTTACTTTATGTTCTTCTAGTTATGACACAATGTGAGCATGTATGCATGTATTTATACTTTTAATAAGAAACCATTCATTTTCTAAAAGTATATTTATTTGAAAAATGCACAAATCAGAGACTATTAGTCCCAATTGTGTTTATAGTTTGTATATCTTATGTGGTTTGATATACTTAATTCACTATAAACTGTGCTCTGATACCAATCTGTCACACCCTCAAACCAAGGATGGCGGAAACGTCCGGGGGTGGAGGACTTCATGTATAGTATCATAACAACAATTGTAATAGTAATTCAAGCAAACCCAACCAACATATATATAATTGAAAAAGTTACATCATTGTATGAGTTACATGTTTACGAATCAATTACATTATGTTGACAAAATATGAAATAGTAGACGCCTTAGCGTCCCATCCTCAAATGCACTTGGTTACCAGTTTAATGATTTCCTGAGAATACAAGTTGTTTGAAAAAGTGTCAACACAAGGGTTGGTGAGTTCATAAGCTTTTGTTTGGTATTATTAAAAGCCTTTCGTTTGTAAAAGTAGTATTTGTGTTAGAAAATCCAATATTTTCCGTAATGTGTAAATGTAGTCTTAAAACCCAAAGACCGAAATGTACAAGTAATTTGTCATATTTATAGTAAAACAATGCAAGTTTAAATCGACATAAACTCGTTAAATTTTAATGAAGTTCCCGTAAATTCCAATGTTTATTAATACTTTATGTGAGTTTATTATAACCATACTATGACCAAGGTTGCCTAAAACGACGTTCTTCAGGCGTCGGAAATGTTATGACATTTGTCACCCCAGACCTATCGGTCTAACTGTTGCATGCAGTTTAGGTGTGGGTTTGTCAAACTAAATATAGATCTATACACAACTATCACGCTCTCCCTCAAGGAGACTCTGGTTACAATACAGGACTTAATGGTAATTTGAAGTAAATGTCCCACAAAGTCATTAACGGAATTACGTGTTATGAAAACTTGGTACCGTATGGCCGTACCTTGCTTAATGAAAATATCCTTTGTATAAATGTACCCTTTTTAAATGTATGTGTCATGTAATGTCTCACAGAAGTCATTAACGAAATTACGTGTTATGAAAACTTGGTACCGTATGGTCGTACCTTGCTTAATGAAAATATCCTTTGTATAAATGTACCCTTTTTAAATGTATGTGTTATGTAATGTTTAATAAAGTCATTAACGGAATTACGTGTTATGAAAACTTGGTACCGTATGGCCGTACCTTGCTTAATGAAAATATCTTTTGTATAAATGTACCCTTTTTAAATGTATGTGTTATATAATGTATCATAAACTATACCTATTATAGTTTATCAACCAAGGGTAGTACGTACTAATTTATGCAAACTATATTCAAAATAGTTTATTAAATGTTTGAATGTATCGGTTGTACTTTGATTATAATCACTTGTTATTCTTTATATTTTATATGTCCAAATCCATTTGTAAACTGATGTGTGTCTAAATATTAAGAAAAAATGTCATATATTGCAATAACATATAATCACATAAAGATATACACCTTGCTCAACATGTTACAAGGTGAAATGAAATTGACAGCAACTTTTTGTTGTATACAGTTTCTGTTACTGTTTTTAGAAAATTTATAGAAAAATCATCAAAGCTCTAAATCCAAATCCGCAAATTCTGAGAGTTTGGAATATGAGTCTAGTTTGTTCGTAAATTTTATCATGATTTTTAGTGATCTCTAACAGAGGTGAAAATGTTCATAATCACAGACTGGTCCGGGTTTGCCTCTGAAATGATAGGCAGTTTTGTAAAAATCACCATAAATTGTAGAAAAATCATATGGAGATGTGCAAGTAGCCATTTTAAAGCTAAGAGTTTGAAATACTTGCACCTGGAACAGTTTTGAAAACTAAAATATTTAAGTTGACCAAAACAGTCCGTGATCGAAGTTCATCTTTTCTGATGTAATCTGATAGAAAACGTTTAATTGTGTTCTTGATGATTTTACTTGTATTCCCCCCTTAAAACTTAAGAAAAACATGTAAATATAGGGGTATGAACTCACCCTATGTGGTTTCAGTAGATGAAAGTAAGAGAGAGGAAGTGTTCAACCCAAGAACACTAAGAAGATGTCTTGATGATTCGAGAATCTAACACCGAATAAGATGGAATTTGTGTAAGATATCAATGATTTGAGTAGAATGGAGTGTAATAATTATATGAATGATGAAGATACTTACTAATTGAAGAAAGAAATCCCTGGAGAAAGCCTTGAAGTTCTTGAAGTTGAGAGAAAAGATGAGAGAATTTTGGAGAGTGTTCTTTGGTTGCTAAGTGTAGAATGAAAGAAGTTAATGAGAATGAGGAGAGATGACCAATTCTCCAGCTCTTAGAACGTGGGAAGAGCTAGAGATTGGGTGTAAAGGTCCACTAAGGTGACAAGGGGTAGTGGGAAAGAGTGGCTAATCATAGAGTGAGGTGGTGGTGGTTTGCTTTTGCCATAAATTAAGGAAAAGCAAATATTCCCTCAATAATTAGTTCAACCACTAATTCTTTTAATATATTTTTATAAAAACCCTGGAGATTTATATATTTTGGGGCCTTAGTTTATAAAATAAAGTTTTGGGTGAAAATCCCACGTTAAAATAATGAAAAACGGAGTTAAAACGAAGTCGTAGTCGAAAAACCGATAAAAAGGGGCCGTCTGCGAGACCTCTCGGATGGGGGCCGAGACTTCGGACCCTCGCATGCGAGGCTGCTGTCTGATGGCTTCGGATTCGGTCTCCTGAGAGGCTTCAGCTTCGGTCCTGATGAGAAGCTTCGGATCCGAGGCCTCGGATGAGAGGCTTCGGTCCTGAAGTTTCCGTTTTGGGTCCTTAAGGCTATTTTACCCGTTTTTACCCCGTTTCAAGTGGTTTTTGACCCGGTTAAGGGTCGGGATGACCCGAATGATTCCAAAAAGTTATGGGAACTTTTAAGAGACATTTGGGAGAGATTTCAAATAGAAAGAGATAGAGTGAAAACGATTTAGAGAGGTTTCGTTTGTGATTAATTTGAGTGTCCGGCTTCATAACGCAAGGTTCGTAAACCCCGTTAAACCGTGTTTTAGTGTCGTACACACTCCCGATGAGTGTGCAATAATGTTTGATCATTTTGGTTCATTGTTTAGCACTGTTAAGGCTAAGGAAAATCAAACACATGAACTTTCCAAATGATGATTTCTCATTAAAATAGCGAATTGTATAGTGATTACATAACGTAAACCCTAACATACAAGGGTTATTGGAGTTGACCGGTTTGACTTGTTGACTTTGTTTGACTTTGACTTGACCGAAATTTGACGGTTGTCACATGTATCACCTTCCGCAATAATATGGAATCCATAGTAATGCTCAGGTGCATTCCTAACCCCTGTGGAACGCCTCAGAGGTACAAACTTGTCAATTGGCTCAACATAAGTTTCCTCCTCAAGTTGAGTGCTAGGGTTTGAAGTTCCTTCACCACTTGACTCTTGAATTTCTTCAAGGGCAACTTGCCTCCCACTGTCTCCTTGGCTTATGAACTCTCTCTGTCGAAAGAAAGCCCTCCTAGCTACAAAGACCACATTCTCACTAGGTCTGTAGAAGAGGTAACCAAAGGATTTATGTGGGTAGGCGATGAAAATACACCTCTCACTTCGAGGTTCGAGCTTATCATGAGTCTCGCGTCTCACGAAAGCCTCGCAACCCCAAATCTTAATGTGGTCTAGTTTAGGTACTTTACCAGTCCACATCTCATGAGGAGTTTTGGCAACTTTCTTTGTGGGAACTAGATTAAGGATATGGGCGTGTGACAACCGTCAAAATTCGAGTCGGTTCTAGATTTGAATAAACTTAGTTGCACATATAGGCACGACACATAATAGACTTAGTAACTAGAAGCTAAGTTATAACCTACTAGAAACTTGGAAACACTTAGAAACAATGGATAATGTGCTTAGATTTCACATTGATATGTGAATTCTACTACTACTTAACTGTAGTGACTATCTATATTTGGGTCACTCTTTGACTCGAACACCTTTTCATGAATCATATACACACATCATGCACTTGACCTAGTAGTAGAAATTAGGTCAAAGTCTCATAGAAACTTAAGTCAAAGTCAAAGACTAGGACTAGTATACTTGATTCCTCAATTTCGCTTGAATCTCGGAATCACTACATAGAGTGCCAATAAACCGGTAAAAATAAATTAGAAGCATTATTTCTAACTTGAATAAGAGTTAGAAAACCCAAAAATAATTTGAAGTCTCAAAAATTTAATTAATTTTGATATCCAAAGACTTACATACTCTCAAAAACCCTAAATGCCCTAAAAACTCACATTTATAAACTTGAACCTTAAAAATTCTATAAAAATAATTATGAAGCTTCTAATATTATCTTATAATAATTAAAATTATGAAAATGCATTTAAGGAAAATAAAATTTAACTCATTAACATTTACCCTTAATTTATAAATCAAAAATCAACACTTTTATGCATAAAAACTAAGTTAAGGTGCACATTTTATGAAAGGTTTGATATTTTTATAAAATATTTCAATTTTATAAAAATGGAAGAGGGGGAAACCCTATCTTATTCCCCTAAAAATGGACACCCTCTCTCCTCCTTCAAAATTCATCTTTCCAACACACTAAATGACTTATTCTCTCTCACACTCCATCTTCTCTCTCACTCTACCTCTCATTCTCTCTCACACTCTTCATCACCACCACTCCATTTCTCTCTTCATCTCTCTACACTCACGAAAATTTCCAGAAAACAAACCCAATAACACTCCTCAAACTTGAAATCTTCATCATATTGTAGTGTTCTTGAAGGTAAAATCGATTTCCCTTCATTTTCCTTCAAAGTTTTGTTATTTTTCACACACTTTCTTTTTCTTCTACTCCATTCTATTGTAAAATCATGAACACTTGCACCTACTCACGGTTTTGATAATGATGGTGGTAGGATTTCATCCAAAAACAACATGCATGTTGTAAATGGTGAAATCCAAGGACCTAAACCTAAGTCAAGATCATGAAAATGCACTTTTCTACAAGTTTTGGTGTAAAATCACCACATGCACTCTAAATTTTCTTTCAAAAACGATATTTGAACATTTCAAACTCATGAATGGTCTTCAAACAAACATGCATGTGATCATCTTCAAGCTTAGATGCTAGATCATCAAAGTATGTTGTTAAAAGCTTTCAAATATGTTCATGAAGGATTTATTTCCAAATAAATATCTAAAACTCCTTTTCTGACCAAATCCGATTTTTCCCAGATTCCCATCAACAAAATAAGATGCTCTGTAAATTTCCAGAAGATAATTCATTTATCTCGAATTACTATAATTAATGCAAGAAAATAGGGCAATAAATCATATAAAATACTTTCTGGGGTCTATAAATCATAGTTAAATTCGTGGATGACCAATATGATAAATAATGATCCCTCATTAAGTTGCATCGATTTTTGCTACTGTTTAATATGGTTTTGAATTTTCTTTTTGTTTGGCTCCAATAAATCATAAAAGCACTTTAGAAAATCTTAAAATGATATATAACAATTTTCGCAGTTACTACCAGAGGTATAAGACTCAGAAATATATTTTCAGAATTTTTCATGATGCATTCCTATTTTTCCCCGATTTTTGTATTTATAATGACCTAAAAATAGAAAAATTAGTTCTGCTCACCCAAAATTCATGAAAATTTACCAGAACACTTTGTAGTACATGAGGAGGCTACATACAAATTGTGATGATTTTTCTCTTCTGTATACTATTTTTCTCCTATTTTCTAAGATTAAATACACTTAAATACACAAAATCGGATTTCAGTATATAAAAACCACATTTGGTATTTTTCTCAGATTATTTACTCTGTAAATGAAGTGTACGAAAATTTTGGTAATTTACTTTAACTGTTTAATAATTATTCTCCAATTAATGATTATTTAAAAGGATAAAACAAAGAAAAATAGAAAGACTAATTGAAAAATATCTGTTATATTTTTCACAGCTTCTACATGTATAATAAAAGTGTTACAAAACTTTTTGGGTAATTTTGGAAACTGTTTCCTATTTATTTCAATTTTTATTAGAATAAATGCTCAAAAATCATAAAATTTGGTTAAACAGTTTAGAAATCAATTTTTATATTTTTTCCAGCTTAATAATGTTTAATAACAGTAATACAAAAAGTTTGGGTAATTTTGGAAACTGATTTCTATTTTTCATGAATTTGTATCTATTTAGAGAATTAAATATAAGAAAAATGGTTATACATATTCATAATCCATGAAAATTTATCTAGAAGTCTTTTAGTACATTTAGAACCAAAATCTGAAGTTTGGTAATTTTTATTAACAGTTTAGTATTTTTCATGATTTTATGGTTATTCAAGAAACTAAAATCGTGAAAAATAGTCAGACAAATCAAAAATTCAAGAAAATTTATCTTGACGTCTTTGACTTCAATTAAAACTAAAATGAAAACTTTGGGAAATTTTAGAACTAAATTAATTTAGTTTTTGAATATTTAATCATTGGAACACCTCTTAAAATGTTAAATATTAGCATTTCAATAATGGGAAATTTCCACTTAAATTGTTATATAATAATTGATTCATTGAAATTAAATTTTCACAGAAAAATGTTTGTAACTTGTCAATATTAAATTTTGATACACTATTGCCATAATTCTATTGTAGTAGTAAGTATACTAGTGTTAGATTTCGATTAGAGACTCACTAGCGAATACCATTATTGTAGGAATCAATAGTGGTACGAGTGGAGAGTAGTCAAGGCACCATTTGCATCATCTCAATGCATATTGTGAGTATTCACGCACTCCCCTATTTTCAGTTTTTATGTTTTGGGGTGGAAAAGCATGTCCCGAAAAACTATTATTTGAATGTTGTATTTAAATTGATTTGTATCAAACATGATTTCTATTTTATTGCTATATCTCTCTATGTATGTCTATGCAACACGGAACATGAGAACTTATCGTATTAAGGCCCTTCCCTTATCTCTAACCATTAACTCTTTGAGCCAATGGTCATTATGGATAGCGCTATTAGGAATTGACAACTCCTCACTCGCCCTATTGCTGGAGTGCATGATACCATATTCATCTATGAAACGATAAGCATAGATCTTGATAGGGCTTCAGTCATAGGTTTGGTTGAGACTCATTGTTTGCTCATACACATACAAACTCGTTACTTATTATAGCAATAAACTTGTTATTAATTATAGCAATGAACTTTGTTTCTCATTACAACAACAAACTTTTATTACTGAAAACTTATATACATGTTTTAGCAATGAAATTGTTTACTCATTGTAGCAACGAAATTGATTGCTCATTTTAAGCAATGAAACTTGTTTACTCGTTTGAGTAACGAACTTTATCTTCCATGAGAATATGAATGTTGCATCTTATTTGGGCAACATACTTTATCTCTCATGATGACAAAGAACTCTGTTTTTATTTTTACAAACTTATTTACTCATTTTAACAATATACTTTTATTATTGGAAACTTTTATCAAAACTTTGATTTCAATTCATGGAACCAATATTATTTTGTTTATTTGTGAGTACTCACCAACTATTTTTATAGTTGACGCTCGTTTTACATGCTTTTTCAGGAATCATCGAGTAAGTGGCACTTAGGGACACTTCACTTTTAGGAGCATTCGTATGTGTTGTATTTCAATTTACATTGTAATTTCTTTTAAAAGTTGTTCAAACCCATTGTAAAATTGTAATGATTTTTAATACTATGGTTGGTGTAGTCTTTTAACTTTTGCTATGAAACCCTTTATACTGCCACGCCTCGTGTTTCCGCTTTAGCGGGGTGTGACATGGGCGGCAGTCTCTAAGGCATACCCCCAAAATGAGATTGGTAGCGAAGCTCGAATCATCATGGAACGAACCATATCCAACAAGGTTCGATTACGCCTCTCAGCTACACCATTCAACTACGGTGTCCTGGGAGGTGTCAATTGTGAGACAATCCCACATTCCCTAAGATAGTCGAGGAACTCTGAACTAAGATACTCACCACCTCGATCGGATCGAAGCATCTTAATGTTCCTGCCCAATTGATTCTCGACTTCCTGTTTAAACTCTTTAAACCTCTCAAAAGTCTCTGACTTATGCTTGATTAAGTAGACATATCCATATCTACTGTAATCATCAGTAAAAGTCAAATAATAACGATTAGCATCCCTTGTGGCATGTTTGAAGGGCCCACACACATCCGTGTGTATAAGATCCAACAAACCTTCACCCCTCTCACAAGAACCTGTCAAGGGTGACTTTGTCATTTTTCCAAGTAAGCATGATTCGCAACTATCATCTGACTTTAGGTCAAATGACTCCAATACTCCATCCTTTTGGAGTTGGCCTATGCGTTTCTTGCTTATATGTCGAAGACGACAATGCCATAATGATGCTTTATCCAAGTTATTATCATTAACAGAATCAATACACAATACATTATTTCCTAAGTTATCAACCATAGATACAGTTTCATACACACCATCACAAGGTAATGCTTTAAAATAAAGAACATTATTAAAGAAAGCATTAATCGAACCAAATTCATTATTAAATGAAAAGGTGAAACCTTGTTTATACAATGCATGAAAGGAAATAATATTTCTTGCCATTTCTGGCGAATAACAACATTTATTCAAATCTAAACTAAACCCACTACTTAGCGATAAAGTATAAACTCCAATCTTGGTGACAGGTAAAGCTTTCCTATTCCCCATGATTAAGTTTATTCTTCCATGCTCCACATTCTCACTTCTTCTTAGTCCCTGCAAATCAGAACAGATATGAATACCACAACCGGTATCAAGGACCCAAGAGTTAGAATGGGGTGAGTTATTAGATAAGATAGTGTAAATACCTGCATGGTTGGGTTTAACTTTCCCATCCTTCACATCTTGCTGGTACTTTGGGCAGTTCCGCTTCCAATGTGACTTTTCATGGCAATAGAAGCATTCAGCCTCTTTAGGGTCAGAAGAAGGAGTGACAAAACCTTTCTTGGTTCCACTTGAAGAAGAGCCATCAAGGGTCCTAGCCTTGGTACCCTTCGAAGAGCTCTTCCTCTTCTTCCCTCTACCTTTCCCGATTGCCAAAATCGGGGCAGAGTTTGGAGTAGGAGTGTTAACAACCGACTTACCCTTAAGACCTGTTTCTGCGGTCTTGAGGAGTCCCTGAAGTTTGTTGAGTGTGACCTCTTCCTTATTCATGTGATATGTCATGCGGAATTGATCATAGCACGATGGTAAGGAGTGCAAAATGATATATATTGCAAGCTCCTCAGGGAAGTTCACATTAAGCTTCAACAACCGATCCACATACCTTTGCATTTTCTGCATGTGGCTCGTGACGGATTCCCCGTCCTTCATCATGGTTGTTATGATAGAGCATATGATTTCATACCTCTCTTGTCGTGCACTTTGATGGTATCTTTCCATCAGATCTTGGTGCATTTCAAAAGGGTAGAAGTCCTCATAGGACTTTTGGAGTTCCTCTGTCATGGTGGCCAACATGATGCATGCCACTTTTGTAGCATCCCTTTCATGTGCCCGGAAGTCAGTGATCTCCTGGGGAGTTGCAGTGGTCTCATCAATCTCCTTAAGCTCCTTGTCAAGGACATATTCTTTGTCCTCGTAGCGGGTAATCATCCTGATGTTTCTAATCCATTCATTGAAGTTGGATCCATCAAAAGTGACTTTCCCACACAAGTTCATAAGGGTAAAGGAGCCATTAGGATTAGAGCCAGAAGCAGCATTGTTTGAAGACATCTGAAAGAAAAGAACAAGATTAGTTTAGATATTAAGAGAGTCCTTAATAAAACACCCAAATGTAATATTAAGGCTAGGATCCAATCACAATATATTATAACTTAGAAGAGGTATGCCGTAATCCAAGCTATAACATATTTGAAAGGTAGGTGAATGACGATTCACCAATTTCCACCATGAAAAACGAAATATAAATATTAGGTTTTTAATTGGTTCTTAGAAATTCCTAGATTCTTTTGAGATTCAATGAGCTTTTCAAAGGCATGTTTCAATCTCGAGTGTGCCCTCCAAGTTTTGTGACTGGGATACCGAGGATAACAAAACGAGGTGTGAAGTAACCATGCAAATCACTTGGTACCCTCAAGGTTTATCACTCAATCGATGTGCCGGTAAACCACACACGCTCCACCGATGCTATGGTAAACCTTAAGTCACCCTTTACCTACCTTGTTAAGTCCAAGTTAGTGTGTCGGTTAACCACACACGCTCCACCAACGACTTAAACAAAGTGTAAAGTGTAATTTCATGGATTAGCACCTTATTCACATTTTCCTAAAGTAACTAAGATTGGGAATTTAATAAAAGTATTTAGTTACTTGATAATATTCATCATACTTTTAATGAGAATTTATAAGTCCTTGTCTTACCCGTTCGGCTAACGACCCTCCACCGATCAAGGAAGCGGTGGGTGAGAGTGGACACCCATTAAGTTGCCATTTTATAGGCAACAACCTTATACCCCCCTTATAGACCGGCTTCGTGAATGAGGCGTACTAGTGGTAAGACGACTTGTTGTTATACATATATATATATATATATATATATATATATATATATATATATATATATATATATATATATATATATATTAGTAACTTATAATATTATAAAGTATAAGGGTTGAATTTTAACTTTTAAAATTCTAAGGGTTGGAACTAAAGTTTTAATCAAGACTTTATATGTTCCAAAACTTGAGGGCAAGTTTTGTAAACTTCCAAAACTTTTCATTTCTTATAACTTATGAATTAATTGAGTAATAAAAATGAAGACTCTTCATTTTTACAACTCTTGTGTTCGTTTAATGGCTTTAATAAAAGTGAGACTTTTGGTTTTCCATAACTTGAGGACAAGTTATGGACTCCATTAAAACACATTATGATCATGAATTAAACTACCATGAAGGTTACAAACAATTCCTATGATCATCTAATCTTCATAAGTTCAAGAACATGAATATGAACACTTTCAAGAATCAAAAATTACACTTAAAAAAAACTTGTAATTTAACGATTTTTTTTTTCAAGCTGTTTACACAAAAAAAAAACAACAAACAAACCTAGGTTCTGATACCACTGATGGGTTTTGAGCATTCTAACACTTCCTAAGTGTACATGCAACCCTAATAACCTTGGATCTATGTTTGTTTAATAATCATGCAAAGTTGAATTCCAAGGTTATATTCCTATCTAGCATACATGGGGAACATTTTTAACTTGAATGAAAGATAGAATAACTTACCTTGTTGTTGATTATGATCCTTGAAACCTTGTGAGCCTAGCACCCCAAGTGTGATGCCTCAAATGCTTCACACTACACCCAATGCAAAGGAGTAAACTTTGAGAGAATCTTACACTTGCAAAATCGGCTCTAGCCCTCTTGTTTCTTATGTGTAGCCAATTTTGGTGGAGAATAGGTTTCTTATATAGTGTTGACACATCTAGGGTTACACCATGTAAACCCTAATGTGTCATGACTCTTCATTTCCATGACCCATGGGTTTGTAACTCCCATGGAGCATCCATGGAGCATCCTATGGGTGGAACCCAACTTGATAATCCATGGAGCCTCTTAGCCCACTATATAAGATATGGAATATTTACATAATCTACCCATATATTTAATTAGTTATCTTTTGATCACTTAATTAATTCTAAATTAATTCTTGATCAAACTAATTAAATAATATTATTAATATATTAGAACTTATTCTCTCATTTTAGTTTATCCAATTGCATGGTGCCATGCAACCCAAATGGACCATGCCGGGTCGGGTCAAGTACATACCAGAAATAGTTATGGACTTAGACACCTTATCCAACAGCTCTATCATTACCTCTCGGCAGACATTCTGCCCAAATATTCTGGTGGAAGGTCGCCATCAATGCTAACCCGCAGGGTTTTACCCCCAAGCTCAGAAACCAAAATCTCAACACCTCTTATGTTTCCCACAGGAATCGGAAATAACACCACTCAGGTCATAGAAGGTGACATCTCCACTATCGGCTGATTGCTCAACTCAGGCCGCAATCCACCACAAACGGCATCTCGACTTATCCTTGAGTATTGCCACTCCATCTGACATCTCACCAAAAATACCTTGGAATCATCTCGACTTCCCTCACAAGGGATGCTTCGTTGGAACTTGTTCCACATGGCCTTCTGACCTCATACTCTATCGCATCCGATCTCGGTCTAACAGATCACAACGGAATAACTGGTAGAACCAGTAACACTACTCGAACCATGTGGCCACCTCTCGATCTGCTATAAACCATGGTACTCGATCCATGTTATCTCCTCTTAATCTGCTACGGATCATGGTACTCGAACCATGTTCTCTCTTCTCAGTCCGCTACAAAGCATGGTACTCGAACCACGACATCACCAATCAATCTGTCACTTAGCATGGTACTTGAACCATGATATCACCTCTCAATCTGCTACTTAGAATCTCCAGAATACTCCCTGCATCAAGTATGGGTCCTCTGCTTTCAGCAGTACGGGCCCATATTACCTGCCACATCTACCCATACTTTCCACACGGACCATCCCAGATTTCCTAAGTAGCTGCGCAACCTTCTCGTTCGTCCATCCCGTTACATGTGTTCGCTCCCCGGCGAAATGCTCTACTCTGTCCGCGCACTCATCTGACCACGGTCACCCCCTAGGCTCTTCCTAGGTGCTCACACTTCTCTGCCATCAGCTGCTGATGATGGCAGCCATCTACCTCCTGAATATCGTCATATTCACTTAGTAGCTGACTCCCATCATTGAGAGTTCCACAAAGCACGAAGCAAGCAGCATTCGGGCATCGAATAATCTCCACCAATACGTAAACCACTCTAGGTTACAACTCCACTTGCTCTATTTACACACAACAGGTGTCACCGAACTCAAGCAATCTAGCATGCATGATATATCATAAAATATCTCATAAACATCTCATTACATAAAAGAAATGGTATTTTGGGAAATCACCCGTTCGGGCTCTGGCTGATTGTACACACTGCTCCTTCTCGTTTTCTCTTAGAAACTCTTGTCCGCTTTAGAAAAATCATTTCTTTTGAAATTTTTTCTCAAATCCTCAGTTTGAGTCCAGATTTACTCGAAGGCGCATCCGAATCCCTCAAACCAAGGCTCTGATACCAAGTTGATACATTGTAAATTTCCAAACAGTTTTTTTCATTTTAAAATCCTATACTTTTCATAGCATACTGTATAAAAATATCATTTATTCAAATTACAAAACACAACTCCATTAATAATACAGGATCCTCAAAACATAACTCATTCTCTGGTGTGTACAATCCAACCGGTGCCGTCTCGCGATCTTGAGAAACATGAAACACATAACACCTAACACAATAAGCATAAAGCTTAGTGAGTTCCCCAAAATACCACATACATATAACTAGCCACTCAAGGCTATGGCTCTACGAGACCTTCCGGTCAATGTGTCTCAGTAGACCTTCTGGCTCCACAACTCTGGTAGACCTTCTGGTCCTACCCATGATGACCTTCTGGTCCTGCAGCTCGTTGGACCCTTAGGTCCGGTCTAGCTCGTTAGACCCTCTGGTTCGGTTTGGTTGAGCCATCCGGCCCCACAAACCGTTGGACCTTCCGGTCCGGTGTAAATAACTCATAGCATAATATCACATAGACAAGATGCATAACTCAAGTAAGCACATAAGACCTTCCGGTCACACATAAATACCACTCTAGGTAACGTATAGTAAGAAGACTCACCTCGACTAGCAGGTAACCGAAAAGCACTCAGAAATCTTGGACTAGCCTCCACCTAACACATAAGACAAGCATTTCAATCATTATCCGCTTTATTACTCATTTACTCCTTAAGTCCTCTTTCCCCTTTTCTTACCCTCGAGATGGGTAAAAGTCTATTTTACCCCTCCTTGGTCTTTCTTTCCTCTTTGACCCACCCAGGAAGTCAACAGAAAACCTGACTGAGTCAACAGTCAAGGTCGACCTGACTCGCCGAGTGCACACCTGTGACTCACCGATTCCACTCGTATTCTCCACGTTCATCCTAGGGTTCACTCAGCTCACTGAGTTGACTCCCAACTCGCTGAGTTAACACTGGGTCCAGGCGACTAGATCACACCCGCTACGACTCGTCGATTCATCCCATCGACTCGGCAAGTTGGCTCCATCGGATTTCTCATTTAACCACCTGAGGTCAGATCTGTAACTCTAACTCATAGATCTGACCTCTTAATACCCAAAAGTCACATTAAGCTCCGATCTTGATATCCATGCATAGCATATTTTGCTCTATATGCCATTTAGACTTCATTAAAGCTTCCTAACTTCAAAACCTCATGTTTGCACAACAATGGCTTCATACTTTCTGACTCTCTGGATCATACAAGATCCAGATCTATGCCATACTCAGAAGAGGGGGGTTTGATGCACCCAAAACCCCACCAAAAGTGATATGAGCCCTAATTTCTCATACTCAAAGGATCTATTCAATAAGACAGGAAAGGTAAGGGCTTCATACCTTGATCTAAATCTGAAGATGGGGATGAAATAGATCCACAAGCTCTCTTCTTGATCCTTGCAACACCCTTGGTCTTCTCCCCAAGGAATGACCTCCAATGAGTCCCTTTCCCTCTCTTTCTCACCAATGACTCTAAGGTTTCTCTCAAGTGACGAATGACACTGATGGGGGGTGTCAAGGAGGCTATAAGTGCCTTTAAATAGGCCCAGGCCCGAGAGAATTAGGGTTTCTGCCAAGAACGCTGACTCGGTGAGCCATCTCTCCGACTCGTCGAGTCCATTCATTAACCACGTCACCAAGTCGCGACCCTACTCGACGAGTTGAGGCACCAACTCGTCGAGTCCCTCCAAAATCCTTGAATTAAATACTCAAAACATTATACCTGGTAAACCGGATGTTACAATTTGAATTGATATTAAATCTATTATTAATTATTCAAATCTGGATTTATTTGCAAGTTACCTAGACTATAAATAGGACATTTGTGCATCTAATTTTTATGGCTTCTCATACCTAAAAGGTGGAGAACGAAATTCTCCTCTTCCTCTCCCTTTTCTCCTTCAATCCTAGGGTTTCTTGAGCTTTGGATGTGAACCATTAGAGGCGGCCATACTATTGGAGCTAGTTTTTCTAGAAGACTACAAAGGGTATTTGATTAGCTTGTTTCGAATCAAGTATGAGGTATGTAGTTCTATTTATGAATTTGATTCATATGGTTTATAGTTTTTTTCATAAGTATGTTGCTATTAAATGAGAAAAATACATAGATCCAATTTAGGTTGCATGTATCGTTAAGAGTTAAGTGAAATTTCACATGTACATATTAATTTTAACCTTAAAACCCCAATAGTGGTATCAGAGCCATTCTTTTCTATTACTAGTGCAGAAGAGATGAAACCTGCAAAAAAAATAATTAAAAATATATATATATATACCATAATCATAGGGCGCGAAACATCTTTCGAACAATTCGTTTTTTGCCTAATTAGATTAGTAGGTTAATTATTAGTCATTATCTTTTATTTTATACGTTAAAATCTGAACAAATTAATTCTAAATAATTTTGAAACCCTAATTCAAATTTTGAGGAAGTAATAAAGAATCAGAATACTTAATTACAAAATAAATGAATGGAATTGTCCTTAATAGATTTTGATATAAATTTTTAATTAATAGTTTAACTAAAAGATAATTATTAAATCCATAATTGGTTTAAAAGATTAATTAATTAATTTTTTAATTGAGATAATTAAATTTAAACCTTGTGTTTTTAAACGTTTTAAAATACACCTTATACATATGTATAATAGTATGTTACTATATTCATAACTAAAAATCAGTCAAATCAATATTAGGCCTCATTCACGAAGCCAAACTATCAGAGAGCTATTAGAAAACGACCTATAAAATGACCGTTAAAGGGGTGTCCTTTTCACCAATGCTTATTTGTGTGGTGGAGGGTCGTTAACGGAACGGGTTTGAGATGATACTAACCACGTTAAAAGTATAATTTATAAAGTACTAGAACCTTGTATTCAAATCTCACTCTAGTTACTTTAGAAAAAATGTGAAATTGTATGCAAATCCATGAAATTGCACATTATTTCTTTGTGAGTCGTTACTAGAGTGTGTGTGGGTAACCGACACTCTAATGTGGTACTACAGAGATGAAATAATAGAACATACTCGAATTTATGGTTGTTAATGAAGTGTATGTGGTTAAATGGCACATCAAATTGAGATCATAAATGACCTTGAGGATGTCACAAATGATCCTCAACATCCCAGTCACAAATCGAAGAGCATTATACGAGATCAACAGGTCATTGATTGTACAATGAATCTTAATAGATCTAGTAGTTTCATTGTGATTGTAATTAGTAAAATTCTTTACCTACCTAAAATAGTTTCATGATATGACTACGTCATCCCTCTACATATTATGAATCGTATTTATGGATCCTAGCCTTAATTTAAGATTGGGTTAATAATTAAGGATTAAATCGACTTCTTTAAGCCTTCTATCTTAGGTTAGATGGAAATCCTTTCCCGCCTCCTCACTTACTTTCTAAATCTTAACTTCTCTTTGTTCTCCCTCGAGAATGGCTCATTTTTATGGGATCTTCCTTGATTTCGATATTGGGAAACATGTCTATAATGATCATATTGCCTTCAAATCAATAATGTGTCAACTTTGAAGAAGTTGTTATTCCCATAAAAATGTAGATTTTTCAAATATGTTTTTACTGAATCATTATATCTATGTCCTCGATGTTCCAAAATGACCTTATGTGAACATGTAAATATATGAAATTAATTTGTAATTGAGTGAAATGTTTCCCTAAAAGGAAAGATAATAGTGATTTCAAAACTAATTGCATTCAAATTGAAGAAAAGAGTTTTGTATGTAATCAATGAAAGCTACATAGACAAACTCGGGAATCTTAATGTTACCTTATACAAGTGTCTTGCTATAGATCTTGTGTTTGGATCTTTCATTAGTTCTTATGAAAAATTTGGCTTTATTTATCATATGAATAGTATGGAAGAAAAAATTGATGAGTTTCTTAAACCTTCTCCAAACTGAGAATACTGGAAATGAATCAGATTTCTTATCCAATTCTAGTTATTGATGGGTTTTGAGTACTACAACATTCCTTTGGTGTATATCAACCCTAATGCTTGGGATCTAGGTTTTTCTCCAGTTATACATGCAAATTAAAATTCCAAAGCAAGAACCATAATCTAGCATTCATAAGAACGAAATTCTAATTCAAATTAGGGTTAGAAGAACACCTTTCTTGTTGTTGATTTGATCTTGACCTTCAAGAGCTTATTACCTCAAATGTTGCAACTCTAATGGAGTCACAAACACCACTAGCAACAAGGAAGAACAAGAGAGAGAGAGAGAGAGTAGAAGGCCTCAAAAACGGCTAGGGTTCTCTTAGAAACTCATAGGGGCCGATTTTGTGTGCCTTGGGGTTTCTTATATAGTTGAGCTATTAGAGTTTTCAAGTGGAAACCCTAATTTCCCTTGCTTAGGCCCTAAGTAACACATGGACCCCCATATGGCAAGCCTTGGACGAAATTCTATGGGCTCCCATAGATTTTCGTCCATCCTACGCCAATACGACCCATTAGCCCAAACTATAACTATTACTAATTTACATAATCAGTCCCCTTCAATTTAATAAGTCTCTTTTGATCACTAAATTAATTCCAAATTAATTTCTGATAAATACTAATTAAATAATATGATTTCTCAATTAATACATTATTCTTATAATATATTAATAAATCATAATTAACCTCTTTCTCCATAATTCATCCTATCAAATTACTATGGTGAAGGAAACCCAAAAGGACCATGCTACTATCGGGTCAAGTACATCCTAATTATAGTTATGGGCTTAGACACCTAATCCTAACTATAACTGCCAATGTAACTTCATAACTCGATTAGCCATCGTAGCTCTCAAAAGTCGTTGTTGAACTCTGATCACATCAGAAACGCATCCTTTAGATAAGGAATCAAATATTCCTCCATTCTACAAGATATCGTAAGGACATGAGACATGGATTATAATCATTCTCTCTGTCCATGTGTTGTTTCCTGATTTCCGATTGATGACCACCGGCAACAGACTACAATTGAACAAATCAAATCAGTCCAGGTTTGGCCAAGCGCTTCAGGTGTCATCACTAAATCATCGAGGGGCCCACATATATCTCTTTTAACCCACTTTGGGTAAAAGGAGCGGATAAACTTCGACTCATATGCTTGTAGTATTTACTCATCAAATCACACACAACAATATGTTTTATACCATCAAGTTACTGATGCGTTTACATATTATTAATGTGCAACCGACTCGTAAACAACAACTCATATGTCTCCATTTCAAGAATATAAGATATTACCGTCTCACAATCACTCGTGATAAAATCCATGAAGTGATTCAGATGAGCGTGGGTTTAATCCAATACTGAAATTCTTATTTCAGGAGTACTCACGAACACTGTAGCAAACTTTTGCTATGTCTAAACACTTAGACAATCTACAGTCGGATTCATGACACTCTTACCTCATTACTTACTTCCAAAGTATGATTGACTATGGATGTTTGAATAACCTAGTTACTCGGGAAGTAAAACATCCAAATCGAAACCCAAGAATAATCTAATCCAATATGGTCTCAACACTTTTGAGTATGAATAAAACACTTATTATTTAATCACCATATTGATTAGACCTTACTCATTGTATAATGTTTCAAACAATCAACTTGATACTTGAATTAAAACAATAGTCACCCCATGCTCCAAGCATGCACACTATTCTTATCTATGGTCCTTTCTTTGTGAAATAGATTAATTGAACACACTTCCAATGATGCTCATTTCACAATATTTAATCCTTATCTATAAGTGTAAGAATACCAAATTCTTGTCACTATTCGAATGTGTTAGATTATCATGAAATGATCCATTTGTTATGTCAAGGCACCAAAGTCACCAAGAGTTTGCCAATAATATTACAAAACATTCCACTGGAGATTTGTAACAAAACAGTTCCATGGAAATGAAGTGTCAAATTCAAAGTACATTCCTTTGAACATCCTTCTTACATAAAAGTTTCTAATCTTACACATAGATTCTTAATATCCAAATCAAATAATGGAAACATTTCCATATTTCCATATGAATATCTATTCTTAATTGAATCCTATCTATTTAGAATTATATCAATATGGTCCATCCATTACTATACTTCCAACTGCCCACAAGCGACCAATCCTTAGCGAACATTAGATCGTCCTTGACAGTTGTTTAACTACTTTAGTCATATCAAGTTCTATTCCCTTTTCCCTCTTGTTGCCCTAGGAATTTGGAAAATTAGTACACGTGAATATTATAACATATGCAATCGATCCTATACCCGAAGCATGTGGCACACGATTCATAATGTATTACATAAAGACATGATACTTTTACCAGTCTCTCGCTATAATATTTTCATATATAGAATTTCCAAGGTTGAGACATTACATTCATATATATCCATGACAAAGTCCCATTAAAATTTCAATCTAATCTTTTAGATTCGAAATGAAGTATGAGTTCCTCTCCCTAAAATCCTATTATAGCGAAACTACTATCAAATTTTGCAACTTTGCAAATTAAAACTTTGTTTCCTATAAACAGTATTACTAACTCGCAACACTTAACGTAATAATTGTGCTCCCACTATCATAATAATTACATATTTAAAAGCATAACACTTATGCTCCAACTAGCTTTGACATGTATTTAGAAATCAGCTGGACTTCTAGAAATCAATACGTATTGACTTTCTTACCAAAATTCAGATTTCTGATATGAGATGCTTCGATAAGCCTTTATCTACACTTCTCAAGCTCATACACCATTCATTAGACAACTTATGTGTGTGTCTAAACCTTTTCAAAACTTATAGCGATAAGTCCCAAATGTTCAAACCATTTTCCATTTCTCACAATTCGAACTATGAAGAGGGATGTGGTAATCATACTCAAATTTGAGTATGCAATTAACACACCAGCTAACTCATATGTATCCTCATAATCATTTTCATGAAGTAGAGAGAAACCTCTTGCCACTTAGATTTTATGATGTATGTGTTCCTATCCATTTGAATTTGTCATTTCCAACCACTATCATAAGATAAGGTTTATGAAAAATCCAAACTCATATGGATTGAACTTTCTTATCTTAATTTCTTGCCATTTGATAGCACAACGGCCTACCATTGCTCCCAAGATATTTAGCATCTCACCCTTACGAGTCAATGTACTTTCATTGATCAAGGTGTTTTGCCTTACGCAATCAAATGAGAACTCATAGAACTCACATGCATAGTTAACTTAACTGGAACGGGAACAGAAACAAGAATATTTCAACATGATAGGTTACAAACCTCAAGTCGTGTGCTAGTGATAAACAATGGGTTTATTCTTGGTTAGTTCTTGAAACTATTTAAGATCATCAAGACTCCCACTGACCTCTTTGACATATAAGATTCTCTTGTCAAGAAACATTCCTTGACAAATAAATATTCAAGATTTAGTGTGGGTTCTTATCAAGAAAAACGCATCGTACAATTGATCTTAGATATTCTTTGTTTTATCCAAAACATTACAACTACCAATTTCAAATGTGCAAGAGTAAGAAAACATTTTTCTATTCCACATTTCATGATGTGTTATAAACCTACTTAGGATATGTCACTCAAGATACAACTTGGAGTAACTAGAGTACAACTCTAACACTTGATTTTGGAACGAAGTATGACTCATCCTTTAAATTTTAACCATTTCAACAATTCCCGATGCCTCTTCTTAGCCATACAAATATACTAAGGTGTACTTAGAGGATGAATTATAACACACTTCCATAATCATTAGGATGATCATAAAACACGATATCAAAGTACTCTCCTTTCCTTTCAGATCGGAGAAAATTTTATCTTTCTGCCTAATTGATTCTTCTTATTCGTTCTGCTATGCTTTGAAACTTTTCAAGGTATTAGAATTATACTTAAACTTGTAAGCATAACCATATTTACTGAACCATTAGTCAACCACGACGAATAGCCTTTATAATTCTTTGTGGTGGATATGACTTGTACATATTAATGTGCACTATATCCTTTAGTCTCTCACTTGACTGACATACATATGTGAATAAGGAATTAGTCTAAATTTGCCAAAGATAAAGATTCTCATTCATCACACAATACAAGTCGCACGATTCCAAGTTTCTGTCCAATTGAAACTTGGGTGATGTGAATCCATCCTCATATGGTAAATTATGACACTAGCACAAACGATATAACCAAGAATCAAATTTATTTCTAGCATTGCTAATAATACATAAACACCAATTTTCACTAATTTCATTGCAAGGAAATATAAAATAAGACAAACTCAAAATCTTTCTTTCTTTATAAAAATGCGGAAAAACTTGTCCTTACAACGCAAGTACAAATGAAAACTATGTTACTAAATATTCCTAAGCAATCTATCATAACTCCTAAGAAGCAGCCCAAAATTCTGATCATCGAACCGTGCGATAGAAACCCATCTCTTCGCGACCAGACCCAACTTACTCTTCCATTAAGCTTCCTTTCTTTTTGTTAGATCCTACAAAATATCAAAAATGTAATCTTATCACATCATGTATTAAGAATCTATAAATAGGAACTTATTAGAGTTAGATAGTGGACTTACCTGAACTAGATTCATACATTTTGACTTTACCATCCTTGTGATCCTTCAGGTAGACACGACAGCTTCACATCCAATGCCCCCTCTCGTGGCAGTAGAAACAAATAGACTCTTCCAGAATTGCGCATGGGATTATCTCAGATTCGGTCTTTCTCTTATGATCGAACCTTTTAACTATGCCTGATTTCTCTCCCTTAGGAGGAGAAAACATTTTTAGACTATCACCTACGCCATTGTTAGGGTCCTTGGAAATTTGGAATGTAGATCTTCCAATCAAATTTGTTTTACCAGTGCGCCAAATCATTGTTGATTCAGCAGCAATTATCAAATATGTTAGATCAATAAGGGTCACGTCGTGATCTATTATATAGTAGTCTTTAACAAACTGACCATACGACTCGGGATGTGATTGAAGAACCAAGTCAACAGCCAACTTCCTTGGGAAAACGACACCAAACATTGCCAGCTTGTCAATATGCAACTTCATCTTCAGGACGTGTGCACACACAAACTTTCCATCTTCATGTTTGCTTGCCAATAGGGCTTGAGTGACCTTGAACTTTTCAAGTCGACGAATGTGTAGGCCAGGGAGAATAATTGGAGGAGGTAGAGGAAGAGAAGTTCCACCAAGGCACGAAAAAGGGATTGATCTTTCATCTCAATCGTTACTTGCAATATCATCTTAATGAGGAAAGCTTTTTCCATAAGGATAAGAAAGACCACAGTTGTCAAAACTAGACATCTACAAAAAGGGGAGAAATTCAAGTTAGTTGATTTAGTCATTAATATAACACCCAAATGAAATTTTAAGGCTAAGACCCATCTCAATAATTCACAATTCGGAAGAGGGATGTCGTAATTCAATTGTAAATTATTTGTCGGTAGGTAATTGACGATTTACCAATTCCACCACGAAAACGAAATTTTAAACAAATCAGGTTTTAAAAAGAAACTCCTAGATCTTTTGAGATTCGTTGAACTTTTCAATAGCATGTTTAATCTCGATGATATCCTTCAAGTTTGTAACTGAGATACCGAGGATCACAAACAAGGTGTGAATAACCATGCAAATTAGCTTGGTACTCTCGAAGTCATTTACCACCTAATCAATGTGCCGGTTAACCACACACGCTCTATTGATCTATGATAATCTACGAGCTACCCATTGCCATCCTTCATTAGTCCCATATTAGTGTGCCGGTTAACCACACACACTCCACTAACTAACCAATAAGGTGCAATGTGCAATTTCATGGGTTAGCATCAAATTCACATTTTTCCTAAAGTAACTAAGATTGGGAATTTATAAAATGTTTAGTTACATTGTATTTTCACTATGCTTATTAATGAGAATGTCCTACCCTACCCATTCGGCTAACGACCATCCACTAGTCAAGAGTGCGGTGGGTAAGAGTGGATACCCAATGGCGGTTATTTTACAGGCCGCTTCTTTAAACACCTCTTATAGACCAGCTTCGTGAATGAGGTCTACTAATGGTACGACTGACCTTTTACTTATACCTATATAATATATTATACTTTTAATTCTATATATAGTATAAGGGTGTATTTTAAACTTTTAAAATACTACGTGGTTTAATCTATAATAAATTATACTTTTAATTTAATTAAATTTAAACCACTTTATTATGGATTTATTTATTCTCTCTTTTAATTAAACACTTAATTAATTTAATAAAATCCATAAGGGGTAAATTAAACTATTCAAAATACCAAGGTTCTAAATTTAAGATTTCAAAATTAAAACTATTTAATCATATTTTAAATTATAAAACCATGAGGTGCACTTTTGAAACTTTTCAAAATCCTTGGGTTTAACCATCTAAATTTCCAAAACTAAAACTTTTAGTTTCAAATTTAAACTATAAAACCAAAAGGGTGTAATTTAAAACTTTTTCAAATTTACTAGGTTAAATATTTGAATCAAAATAATCTTATATTATCCATATTTAACGAAATCCATCAATTTTGATAAGGATATCTTATACCAATCAGAAAAATCGAATTTAGGCATTAAAATGAGTTTTTGTAATAATGCAAATCAAAATCTGATCAAAAATCGAAATATTAGGGAACTGTCAGGCCAACTCGTCAAGTCCAGGCAGTGCACTCGTCGATTAGGGCCAACTCGTCGACTTCTGGGCACTGAACTCGTCGAGTAGGGCCCACTCGTCGAGTTCCAAATTTGAACTCGTCGAGTCCGTCAGTCAGAGGCCAAAAACAAAACTTTTTCAACTTTGAAAAAAAATACTCCATGGCATCAAATACAACAGAAAAACGACCTAGGCTCTGATACCACTGATGAGTTTTGAGCACTAGAACATTCCTATTGTGTACATGCCACCCTAATGCTTTGGATCTAGGTTTTTCTCAAGTTATACATGCAAATTAAATTTCCAAAGCAAGAACCCTAATTTAGCATTCATAAGAACGAAATTCTAATTCAAATTAGGGTTAGAAGAATACCTTTCTTGTTATTGATTTGATCTTGACATTCAAGAGCTTAGTGTCTCAAATGCCACCTCTAATGGAGTCACAAACACCACTAGCAACAAGGAAGAACAAGTGAGAGAGGAGAAGGCCTCAAAAACGGATAGGGTTCTCTTAGAAACTCATAGGGGCCGATTTTGTGTGCCTTGGGGTTTCTTATATAGTTGAGCTATTAGGGTTTTCAAGTGGAAACCCTAATTTCCCTTGCTTAGGCCCTAAGTAACACATGGACCCCTATATGGCAAGCCTTGGACGAAATTCTATGGGCTCCCATAGATTTTCGTCCATCTTATGCCAATAGGATCTATTAGCCCAAACTATAACTATTACTGATTTACATAATCAGTCCCCGTCAATTTAATCAGTATCTTTTGATGTGAAGATTTGGAGTATTAAACTATTAACGGGGAAAGGGTTGAACTGGCGCGTACGCTGGGTGTACCAAGCGGTACGCTGCACGTACACGGTCAGTGTCTTGTAATCTGGTCAACCACCGAGTACGCCTCACATACAAAAGAGTACGCCCAGCGTACTCGGCTGGGTTGACTCGGTCGGGTTGGCTCGGTTGGGTTGACTGGGCTAGTTGTTGCCTTGATTCTGACTGTTTACCAGGTTTGACCAAGGGTATTTTGGGGAAAATATTATTAATGTATAATGTTTTGACATTTACGTTTTGGGTTTAGCTGGTATTTGGGAGCAAAGTATTAATCAACTATTCGTCATATTGTGAGGTGGGTTTTCCTCACTATACATATGGGTGGAAGACACCAAGGCCGGCCAAATTGGATTGTTATACTGTTATACCAGATCTATATGATTATATGATAGTAGTTGATATGCGTAGACCAGTAGATCTGTAGGACCACCTATGATTTCTGTCTGCATGATTATTTGTCTGTTGAATATGTTTGTTATATGTTATATGTTATATGTTGACATATTGTGTTGGTTGAGACATTACTGTTATGTGCGTGAGTCAACAGACCGGGGGTATTCCAGTCCAATGACTGAGTGGACCCGAGGGTATTCCAGTCTGATGACTGAGCGGGACCGCTTTACATTGGTATTCCAATATGATGACTGAGTGGACCTGTTGTGAAGATTGGCATTCAAGTGTGATGACTGACTAGGCCAGGGGTAATCCAGCTCGATGGTCGTGGACCCATGGGTATTCCGGTATTGTGACTGATTGTAACCAGCATGCTTGTTTGTATATGATATGTATATTATGTGGTGGTACTTTGGGGGAACTCACTAAGCTTTTACTTACAGTTTTTAGTTATTGCTTCAGGTACTTACGAGGATCGTGGGAAGGCAAAGGTATGACCGTACACATCCTGATTTTTATGTTGTTGATCTTGGGAGACTCTATTTATGAATAACGTTTTGAAAACAATGGTTATGTAAACACTTATTTTAGTAAATGGGTTGTTTTAAAAAGTTTAAATTTGTTGTGATTTTTGATATGTTACACAAAATAGGCAAGTTGCAATTAATGTAAAGACAACGATTATAGGAAACGAAGATTCCCCTAAGGATCTAAGATGGTAAAGTTAAATGTTTGACTCTACATCAAGTACTTTAATGATCAAAATCCAAATACATGTAATTTGTAGTTCCTTGATACATGATGTCGTCATCATATTTAGATGGCATTGTAGGAGATAAAGGAAAGAAGGAAATTAAGCATCAAGAGCTAAACACAATCATTGGAATAGACGCATGTTGTATGTCTCCATGATTAAGGATTTCAAACTTATGCTTAGTAATGGAGTAAGGTTTAGATTGGTTATCTGTTATTACTCTTTGGAGATGTCTAGAAATTAAAATTTCATCTTATGCATTATATAAACATGAATTTCAATCTTCTTTTAATAATAGAAAGGTGACAATTCTAGTTTATAAAGATGATGGTTTTATGTATAAAACATCTTCTTACAATTGACATTCATGAAATTGTAATTTGTGTTTCTAATAATCGGAACAATGACTAAACCATTGATTTTTCTAATCGTCTAGATATGATCTCGCTTGTGGCATGATCAACTTGGCCACATAAGTGAGAATCGCATCACCAAGCTCCAATTGGACCGGAATTCGAATTGTTCAAATTTAATTTGAATGATGTATGCGAATCTTGTATGTTGGCAAGACAACTTAGTCACCATTCACATGGACATGTAATGAAGATAAAAAGAATTGGATCTTGTACACTCTAATGTGTGTGGACCCATCAGATTCACCACAAGGAACGACATATACTATTATGTCATATTTATGGATAGGTTCAGTAGATTTGGTTATGTTTATATGATTAAACATAATTCTAACACTTCAAAAAGTTTCAAAGAGTAGCAGAACTAAGTAGGGAATCATTTGGGCATGAAAATAAAGGATCTCCAATTTGAAAGGAAAGGAGAATTCCTTAGTATCGGGTTCTACGATCATCATAGAAATTATGGAATGGTATCCATAACTGGCTTCTCCCAGAACACCATAATGTAATGATGTTGCTAAAAGGAGAATTGAATGCTATATGATTCGATCTATGATGAGTCATGCATCGCTACAAATTTGTTTTTGGGAATATACACTCAAAATAGTAGAGCATATTTTGAACCTTGTATCTACCTAAGTAGGTTTGAAAACACCTCATGAAATGCGGAGTTGGAAAGTTCCCTTACATTCAGATATCGTGTTATGAGGTATTTCGTTAGACAAGAAACCAATGACCTACTTGAATCGAGATTTGAGAAGTGTTACATTTTCGAGTATTCACAGAAGGCATTTGATATTTGTTTTAAAGACCCATAAGAGTGTGGTTCTTATAGCTCGAAAGGAATGTTACTTAAGAGTAAGGAACATATACATATCAAGAAGTTAGTGGAAGTCATATTGATCTTGAAGAAATTCGAGATATGACTGACAATGGACCTATAGTTGGCATTAGCTCTCAACCTGAGGTTGATAAACCAGTTCAGTCAAATGAAATTTCCTTACCTCTTCGCAAGATATAGTAGAGTTAGAGCACCTCCTAAGTTTTATGAGTTTCATCTAATTATGGAAGGAAATATGTTAATTAGTGATAAAATATTGATCAATTTTGATAAGCCTAATAGCTACTATGAAGAAATGGTGGGTCTTATGGCTGTCATTAAAAGAGTCTAAGGATAGAGCTATTTAGTACATGACAGATAACTAATTTTGAAATTAGTTGAACCTAAACCTAGTCTTGTGATAGTGGGTTGTGATTAGATCTTCAATGTGAAGACTAACATGGATAGAAAAGCACATACATTCTAAGCTAGTATGGTACAAATGGGTTTTGCTCGGACACAAGAAATTGATTATGAGGAAACATTCTCACCAGTAGCTGTAAAAGGGTCTTATTAGGTTATTTTTTACCATTGTTGCCTTCTTTGATTAAAAATATGGTAAAGTGGATGCTTAAACGAATTTCCTTAACAGGAAACCTTCGCAAGGTGTGTGACACATTCCGAAAGGATTTTAACATACAAAGTATCCAAGTAATGTGTGTAAGCTTGATAATTCTATTCATAGATTTAAGCAAGCATCACGTACCAGGGATTTGTTCTTTCATGAGAAAGTAAAGAGTGTTGTCTTTCTGTAAGTCCATATGAGTCTTGAGTACATGTCAAAGCTAGTGGGAGTGTCCCTGTCTTCCTGGTGTTGCATCTTTATGGGAATACTACCCATAGGAAACATTGCCTCTAAGTTGCAAAGTGCAAAATGTAACGTCTCAAAAATTATGAGGTAAAAATTTCATTTTTAATTCAACCAAAACATTAATTATCTTTAAGTCAAACATTCATTATCCTTTTTCTTAATATTCAAAAATACTTTATAATAAAACAGTTATCAGAGTACAATCCCAAAGTCATCATAATACGGAAACATGGGAGGATGAGCTGCGATCAAGCCGGACCCTTCACTTTCGAACCAGAAGTACCTGAAACCATAACCATAAAAACCATAAGCACAAAGCTTAGTGAGTTACCCAAGATACCACATACCATACGTGCCATTGGGCCCAACCGATATATTAGGCCCAACCCACCATCATGGGCCTAGCCCGGTCAAACCAATGGGCCTAGCCCGATCATACGAATGCAAAAGATGCAAACACAGTTAGCACCTACATAGCATACAATGGGCCTAGCCCTTCTTGATCTATGGGCCTAGCCCAACATAAAAATGGGCCCAACCCATCATACTAATGGGCGTAGCCCAACATACCATGCAAGAGTTACAAAGACAACTAGCATAACATATCCTAGTTGGCCGACATTGGTGGCTTCGACCCACGAGTATAGTGTGGAGACTCACCTCAAGCTACTGAAACTCTCGAATAAATCTCTGACTGCTGGTCCGGAAAATCCTGGCGCTATCAACATCAAATGGCATCCAATTATTAATTGGGTTCCGACCCATAACCAAGAGTCTAAGCTACTAAGACCAGAACTAGGGTAAAAGACCATTCTACCCATTATCTCACTTGGCCCAAAGGCAAGGCCCAACTCAACTACTTCCAAGGCCCAAATCCTAAACGATATTCCAAAGCGCAATATGGCCCAATCTTCCAAATTGGGCCCAAGACCCATCATGGGCCTAAATCCATGAAACACCCACACTTTCATAATTGAAAACTTTCATACCTCACAATATTGTTACTCCGAAACATGCTACATGCATATTCATAAAACAATATCTTACATTGATAATTTCGATTACATAAGTCTGGATACAGACTGACTAGGTTTTAATATGTTACAAAATTTCCCAGGGTATTATACTTTTATACATACATGATCCCTAAATACAAAAGAAATAGTATAAACTATTCTAAATCTTCCAACAGTATAACACTATACTGGTTGCTTATTGCCTACAATTTTTAAACATTGAGATGGGTAAGCGGTGACGCTTAGTGAGTTCAATAATAGATACAATATAACGTTATGTCATATATATACCAATATGACAGAAACAAAGGGAACACGGAACAACAAAGGCATATGTGAATCATGCGACAGGCTTTCCATAACAATCAATGAGACATAACAATTTCAATACTTGATATACATCAATAACGCTTCAGCCTAAATGGCACGGGAGACATATAATTTCTGATTAAACATTTTGCTAGATTTCAGGCTTTTAGCCCTATCTAACCTTGTCACACCCCGCTAAAGCGGAAACACAGGGCGTGGCAGTACAAAGGGTTTCATCGCAAAAGTTAAAAGACAACACCAACCATAGTATTAAAAATCATTACAAATTCACAATGGGTTTGAACAACTTTTAAAAGAAATTACAATGTAAATTGAAATACAACATATGTGAATGCTCCTAAAAGTGAAGTGTCCCTAAGTGCCACTTACTCGATGATTCCTGAAAAAGCATGTAAAACGAGCGTCAACTATAAAAATAGTTGGTGAGTACTCACAAGTTTAAAATAATAATATTGGTTCATGAATTGAAATCAAAGTTTTGATAAAAGTTTCCAATAATAAAAGTATATTGTTAAAAGGAGTAAATAAGTTTGTAAAAATAAAGTTCTTTGTCATCATGAGAGATAAAGTATGTTGCCCGAATAAGATGCAACATTCATATTCTCATGGAAGATAAAGTTCGTTACTCAAACGAGTAAACAAGTTTCATTGTAAAATGAGCAATAAATTTTGTTGCTACAAGGAGCAAACAATTTCATTGCTGAAACATGTATATAAGTTTTCAGTAATAAAAGTTCGTTGTTGTAATGAGAAACAAAGTTCATTGCTATAATTAATAAACAAGTTTATTGCTATAATAAGTAACGAGTTTGTATGTGTATGAGCAAACAATGAGTCTCAACCAAACCTAGGACTGAAGCCCTATCAAGATCTATGCTTATCGTTCCATAGATGAATATGGTATCATGCACTCCAGCAATAGGGCGAGTGAGGAGTTGTCAATTCCTAATAGCGCTATCCATAATGACCATTGGCTCAAAGAGTTAATGGTTAGAGATAAGGGAAGGGCCTTAGTACGATAAGTTCTCATGTTCCGTGTTGCATAGACATACATAGAGAGACATAGCAATAAAATAGCAATCATGTTTGATAGAAATCAATTTAAATACAACATTCAAATAATAGTTTTTTGGGACATGCTTTTCCACCCCAAAACATAAAAACTGAAAATAGGGGAGTGTGTGAATACTCACAATATGCAAAATATAGTAATCAAGTTTATACGAGTCAACTAAATATAACGAACATAAATAGTTTACGACATGCTTTTCCACCCCAAAACATAAAAACCGAAAATAGGGGAGTTGTGAATACTCACAATGCATTTAGATGATGCAAATGGTGGCTTGAACTACGTTCCACGTGTACCACTACCGATTCCTACAATAATGGTATTCGCTAGTGAGTCTCTAATCGAAATCTAACACTAATATACTTACTACTACAATAGAATTATGCCAATAATGTGTCAAAATTTAATATTGATAAGTTACAAACATTTTTCTGTGAAAATTAAATTTCAATGAATCAATTGTTATATAACAATTTAAGTGGAAATTTCTCATTATTGAAATGCTAATATTTAACAATTTAAGAGGTGTTCCAATGATTAAATATTCAAAAACTAAATTAATTTAGTTCTAAAATTTCCCAAAGTTTGCATTTCAGTTTTAATTGAAGTGAAAGACCTCAAGATAAATTTTCTTCAATTTTTGATTTTGTCTGACTATTTTTCACGATTTTAGTTTCTTGAATAACCATAAAATCTTGAAAAATACTAAACAGTTAATAAAAATTACCAAACTTCATATTTTGGTTCTAAATGTACTAAAAGACTTGTAGATAAATTTTCATGGAGTATGAATATGTATAACCATTTTTCATATATTTAATTCTCCAAATAGATACAAATTCATGAAAAATAGAAATCAGTTTCCAAATTTACCCAAACTTTTTGTAACGCTGTTATTAGTCATTATTAAGCTAGGAAAAATATAAAAATGAATTTCTAAACTGTTTATCCCAAATTTTATGATTTTTGTGTATGTATTCTAATAAAAATTGGGTTTAAGTGTATTTAATCTTGGGAAAATAGAAGAAAAATAGTATACAGAAGAGAAAAATCGTCAAAAATTTTATGTAGCATCCTAATGTACTACAAGGTGTTCTGGTAAATTTGCATGAATTTTGGATGAGCAGAACTATTTTTTCTATTTTTAGTCCATTATAAATACAAAAATCGGAGAAAAATAGGAATACATTGTGAAAAATTCTGAAAATAGTTTTCTAAGTCTTATACCTCGGGTCGAAGCTGCGAAAATTGTTATACATCCTTTTCAAATTGTCTAAAGTGGTTTTATGATTTATTGGGGCTAAACAAAAAGAAAATTCAAAACCATATTAAACAGTAACAAAAGTCATTGAAACTTCATGGGAGATGTTTATTAACTTAAAGAATCATCCAAGAATTTTTCCAGAATTTATTTACTAGCGTAAGTATTTTATATGATTTAACACTCTATTTTCTTATTATTTTCATATAAAAATAAAGAAAATATATATTGAGCTAAAAATATCCAGAATGCATCTTCATAAAATTTAACAACAATGAAAAATTGTTTCCTTATTTTTGATGTTGAAAACCATGCCTAAAGGCTCAATAAAATGTATAGAGAAAACTTGGTTCTTGTGATTTATGTAAAGATTATTGATGTTACTTTGACAATTTTTGCAACATGTTACAAAGACTTTTGAATCAAGATCTTTTTGTTCCTATTAATACATGATATTAAGAGTATAAAATAATTTTCGAATGATTTTTAGTGATGAATAAGTCCTTTGAACATGCAACACAAAACAAATGTTCATAAGGAAAGTGCTGTTTGAGCAACAGTTTTGTAAAAATTGGTAAAAATCGAAATATTAGAATTTTCCAGTGAGGTCAGATGGGTTTGAAAGCTAACTAAAAATATTATATTTAAGAAAAAGAATCACGAATTTTGGCTAAGAAATGAGTGAGATATGACAGTTTAAAGTCAGGTAAAGAAATCTGGCAGATTGCATGCATGATGATTGGTTAGAAAAGTGGGTTTTCATCATTTCCTTGAGTAAATCTTTTCAAGTAATTTAAATATATCATGATAAACTCATATTTTAGTCATGTTTCCAGAGATCAAAAGATTAAAACTTATCAAATGTATACATGCATTTATGAACAAAATTTTGTTTCTCAAAAACTCTTAACTTGAGTTTGATGTTTTAATCCTTAAAATCGATTTTTGCACTAAGATCATGAACATGCAACCTTGTTTATCATACATGCATGGTGTTAAAACACATCCATCATGTTGTAAAAATCATTTTAACAAAAAGAAAACAAGTTTGAAGAAGATGAAGAAGGAGAAAGTGTAAGAAAAAGAGCAAATCTTGAAGGAAAAGTGAAGTAGAAATCGATTTTACCTTCAAGAATATCACAAGATGATGAAGATTTCGAGTTTGAGGATTGTTATTGGGTTTGTTTTCTGGAAACTTTCTTGGTTCTTAGAGGGAGGAAGAGAGAATGGAGTGGTGTTTGGAGAGAAAAAGTAGAGAGAAGGTAGAGAGAGTTTTCTAGAGAGAGAAAGAAGAGAGATGTGTGTTGGTTGGAGAATGAGAGTGTGAGAGAGATATGGGGAGAGAGGGATCCGATTTTAGGGGAGGAGAGGCTCTCTCTCTCTCTTGTTTCTTTTATAAAAATTCAAATCTTTTATAAAAATATCCAACTTTTAATAAAATGTGCACCTTAACCTAGTTTTTATGCATAAAACTCTTGATTTTTGACTTATAAATCAAGGGTAAATGTTAATAACTAAATCTTTATTTTTCATTGAATTTTATTTCATAATAATTATTATGATAAGATAATATTATAAGGTTCATAATTGTTTTTATAGGATTTTTAAGGTTAAAGTTTATAAATATGAGTTTTTAGGGCTTTTAGGGTTTTGGAGTTTAATAAACTTTGAATATCAAAATAAATAGAATATTTGAGACTTTAAATTATCTTATGGTATTATAACTCTTTTATAGTTATAAATAATGTTTGTAATTTATTTTTATCGGTTTATTGGCATTCTATGTAGTGATTCCGAGATTCAAGCGAAATTGAGGAATCAAGTATACTAGTCCTAGTCTTCAAATTTGACTTAAGTTTCTATGAGACTTTGAACTAACTTCTACTTCTAGGTCAAGTGCATGATGTGTGTATATGATTCATGAAATGTTGTTCGAGTCAAAGAGTGATCCAAATATGGATTGTCACTACAGCTTAGTAGATGTAGAATTCACATATCAAGGTGAAATTTAAGTACACCATCCATTGTTTCTATCTGTTTCCAAGTTTCTAGTAGGTTATAACTTAGCTTCTAATTACTAAGTCTAATATGTGTTGTGCCTATATGTGCAACTAAGTTTATCAAATCTAGAACTAACTCGAATTTTGACGGTTGTCAGAGTCTCCCCCGGTTGAAAGAATTTCGTCCCGAAATTCAATTCGTGACACATTCTATTAGAACTCAGCCGAATACTATTGTATAATTGGAGAGATGATGACTTGAAGAGATCTTTGATTATTTTGGGTTAATTCCTCAAGGGAACAACCCAACTCTTTAGCTATAATCAAATTAATGTTTCCCTAATTCGAGTTCTACATTCTAGATTGCGAGAAATTAGGATCATGGAAATCATGATCCAGCCATGGCGACCTAGTTGAAAAAGATTATATAGTTAGATATTATCTAACTTAAAAGAACGTTATAAGTTTTGCTGAAGCACCAACTGCACTGAGCGTTAAATCCGCATTGATGCTTAGGTCGCATTCTAAATTAACACTAAGTGTAACTTCGCCGCTTAAAAAAAGGAAGAGATTAGGAACAATTTGTTCACTTTCGGGTTGGCTACTAAATCTGGAAAAGATATATTCCAAAATAAGAAGGGGTACCACGAATGAAAGAGAAGCGGTCGAGGGTAAGTTCCTAAAAATACGTAGTAAGGGTAGGCAACGAAGTTTTGGTACATCTCAAATGTAAAGGCTAATTAAGTGTCGTCGACAAAATAAATTACGAAATGATTGAGCATCTCCGAGGCTATAATTACTACTACGGTTACTCTTACAATAATAAAACCTTATTCGAAGAATAAATATATTTAGAGAGTCATTGTTGCAAATTGAAGCGATGAAAGTTTATGATAAGTTAAATCACATTGTGTAGATAGCATTTTAAGTGTTTAGAAGTGATAAAAATCTCACTGTTATCAAAATGTGTTTAAAAATGATAATTAATCTCACTATTATTAAAATGTGTAATAATTCCAAGATAATGAAGATACATGTGTGGCGATCCAACAAAGTAGTAAAATAATATAAAGATTAATTAAGGTTAAAGGTTTAAGTCGTCATTAAAGGAATTTGTATAGAAATATTTGTATTAAACTTTTGAGAAATTGTCCAATTGTCTAAGTCAGAACAAATTCAAGCTTACGGGTCAGACTATTTATGAAAACAAAGTTGAGAGTTTAGGAACTCACTGAAAATTGCAAAGTAAAATACTATTTTAAGAAAGGTGTAAAAATGTCAATCTTTGAAAATAGCGCATTCATAGTTTAGTGTTTCTACAAAAACAATCATTTAGAGACTAGATAATCGTAAAATTTAAAACTTTTGATGTATTTAAATAAAAGAAGAAACATACGGATACATATCCTTCACATATATTTTTCGGATATAGAAAAATTATAAGCATAAAGGTATTCATCTTGTGTATTACTTATAACGAAAGATACAATGAAAATTGCATTTTATATCTAGTTTTTGAATTTAGAACGAACGAGTAAATGTAAATAAGGATCACTTGCTTATAGTAGATTTCAAAATAAAAACAAGATGTATATGGTAAAAGGCGTAATTGAATATATCAAAGTTGACTAAAATTAAAGTATGCCTCATGACTATACACGTATTAATCGCTCAAAACGAAAGGGTAGACTTCTAGTCTTTATGTATACGAACGTGATACCACGAGAAGCAAAATAGACAGAAACAAAGTTAGACAATGTATTATGTTAATATTATGGTGTGCGAGATCTAAAATAAGAAGGAGAGCGAGAAATAAAGTTTGGGGGAAAGAAAAAGGAAGGTAGCAGCGACAATGATTGTTATTGTTAAAATTATAAGAACAATACATATAGGTAGATTAAAACCAGGTTGAGATATATTTCAAACTTTAATATTTGATGTATATTGATGATTAAATAGACATGTGAGAGTCTTAGAATGTTTGCTAATAATCACGAGTTACCTTATTAAGTTAAACTCCATTTGTGAAAAAGAAGAAGCACTACAAACGGTAGTTGAAAAGCTGACAATTTGACTTTTTAGAATGGAGTTCAATAATAGTTAAAACATATAAGATAAAGACTCAATAGATGTAGAAGAGTAATTATACATTGTTGAAGGTGTCACTGGAAATTTAAAAGCGAACACTAAGTTTTGCAATGTTGTAAGTTTTATAAACACAGATTATAAAACTAATTTGAAATAAAATAAACAAATAAGGTGTGTTTTGAAATGTAGGCATCAGTGATGTCTTGTAAACACATTTGGATTAGAAAGTTGTAAAAATACCATGTTGGGTTTCAAGAAAACACATTTAAGTAAAGTACGATGCCAAAATGGGGAAGTAGTCAAAAGTCTTAAAACAAAAGTGGTTTGAAGATCCGATGAAGCTTTTACACATAATATGAACTTTAACGTCATATGTTTAAGTTTTATAGTAAAGAGTTTAAACACGATAATAAAAGAAAATGTTTCTAGTTTTTCGAAGACGTGTCAAAATGGTAAGCAATGTTTAAAATGGTTTATATGCCCTTAAAAGCACATTAATCCATTGAAATGAATTTGAAATAGCAAGGTTAAAACCAATATTGGTTAAATTGAGTTTTGAAGAAAAGTGTTAAGTTAAAGCAAGTTGTCAAAAGATTTTTAGCGAGAATATGACTTACATTGTTAGGAAATGTCTAGTAAGTTGTATGAAGTGGTTATAAAGTATTTTATCGATGATAAATAAAACCGATGAAACGAAATAATTTTTTTGATGGAAGATTAAGAAGTAAGGAATAAGTATATTAGTGTAGCTGATCGTACCTAAATACTAAGGCGAGTACAAGGCGAGTATAAGACGAGTACCGATGTCTTTTTCCCTAAGATAAAGGGCAAGAAAAATTGTTTGAAAAATGTTTTATGGTGTCAATGCAGTTTCGTGGCCTTTTATAGAGGTCAAAGGGATATCGTATGTTAAGTTTTAACCTGAAGGTGGAAACAACCTAAAGCTAAATCGTAGCGTAGTAATAAGGTCTCACGTATTAGTAGCAATAGGTTAAACCTTTGTGTCTCCTTGTGAGTCGAATCCGGAATGCCCACCAATGGTATCCAAGTGATTACTTAGTGGTGACTCATCTACATCCTTAAGCGATGCTCCAATTATCATTCGTGTCGGTATCGAAACGCTTTTTCCTAGTTGTAACTCTAGTACGAAGACGATGAAGAGGTATTGAGGGATAATCGGTATTGGTTTCGACTTAAGATTATTACTAGTGTATATCTAACTACTAACCTTATATCTACAGTCAATAGCTACCGAGGAATACCCATTATCAGTACTATGTGCATTGCTCTTAGAGTGGCTAGTGATATAACCTAAGTGGTTAACCTAGCACTTGATAAGGGATAAGAATATTTCTAAATAAGGGCATTGATATAACAGTGAACTTAGTTTCTAAGTGTATCTAGATGAATGCCTATAATATGCAATGCCCGTACGCACACCAAAATTTTTGTTTTTCAAAAGTTTAAGTTGACAATTGATTTGAACATAATTCTACTATAACCGTTTCAAGCCTTGCATTAAGTTTCCTTAATTAAGCATAGTTGGCCAGGCTATACTTAATTAAAGTCCAATAATGCGTACTCGAATTAGTTATACCAGTAGTATGTTCTATATTTTAAAAACGCATAGAAATTTTTTGGCTATAGTTGTGGTTTTCCAAAGGAAAACCGGTATTCTCTATAACCTTCGGCTCTGATACCATTTCCTGTCACACCCCGCTAAAGCGGAAACACAGGGCGTGGCAGTACAAAGGGTTTCATCGCAAAAGTTAAAAGACAACACCAACCATAGTATTAAAAATCATTACAAATTCACAATGGGTTTGAACAACTTTTAAAAGAAATTACAATGTAAATTGAAATACAACACATGCGAATGCTCCTAAAAGTGAAGTGTCCCTAAGTGCCACTTACTCGATGATTCCTGAAAAAGCATGTAAAACGAGCGTCAACTATAAAAATAGTTGGTGAGTACTCACAAGTTTAAAATAATAATATTGGTTCATGAATTGAAATCAAAGTTTTGATAAAAGTTTCCAATAATAAAAGTATATTGTTAAAAGGAGTAAATAAGTTTGTAAAAACAAAGTTCTTTGTCATCATGAGAGATAAAGTATGTTGCCCGAATAAGATGCAACATTCATATTCTCATGGAAGATAAAGTTCGTTACTCAAACGAGTAAACAAGTTTCATTGCAAAAATGAGCAATAAATTTTGTTGCTACAAGGAGCAAACAATTTCATTGCTGAAACATGTATATAAGTTTTCAGTAATAAAAGTCCGTTGTTGTAATGAGAAACAAAGTTCATTGCTATAATTAATAAACAAATTTATTGCTATAATAAGTAACGAGTTTGTATGTGTATGAGCAAACAATGAGTCTCAACCAAACCTATGACTGAAGCCCTATCAAGATCTATGCTTATCGTTCTATAGATGAATATGGTATCATGCACTCCAGCAATAGGGCGAGTGAGGAGTTGTCAATTCCTAATAGCGCTATCCATAATGACCATTGGCTCAAAGAGTTAATGGTTAGAGATAAGGGAAGGGCCTTAGTACGATAAGTTCTCATGTTCCGTGTTGCATAGACATACATAGAGAGACATAGCAATAAAATAGCAATCATGTTTGATACAAATCAATTTAAATACAACATTCAAATAATAGTTTTTCGGGACATGCTTTTCCACCCCAAAACATAAAAACTGAAAATAGGGGAGTGCGTGAATACTCACAATATGCAAAATATAGTAATCAAGTTTATACGAGTCAACTAAATATAACGAACATAAATAGTTTAGGACATGCTTTTCCACCCCAAAACATAAAAACCGAAAATAGGGGAGTCGTGAATACTCACAATGCATTTAGATGATGCAAATGGTGCCTTGAACTACGTTCCACGTGTACCACTACCGATTCCTACAATAATGGTATTCGCTAGTGAGTCTCTAATCGAAATCTAACACTAATATACTTACTACTACAATAGAATTATGCCAATAATGTGTCAAAATTTAATATTGATAAGTTACAAACATTTTTCTGTGAAAATTAAATTTCAATGAATCAATTGTTATATAACAATTTAAGTGGAAATTTCCCATTATTGAAATGCTAAGATTTAACAATTTAAGAGGTGTTCCAATGATTAAATATTCAAAAACTAAATTAATTTAGTTCTAAAATTTCCCAAAGTTTGCATTTCAGTTTTAATTGAAGTGAAAGACCTCAAGATAAATTTTCTTCAATTTTTTATTTGTCTGACTATTTTTCACGATTTTAGTTTCTTGAATAACCATAAAATCTTGAAAAATACTAAATAGTTAATAAAAATTACCAAACTTCAGATTTTGGTTCTAAATGTACTAAAAGACTTCTAGATAAATTTTCATGGAGTATGAATATGTATAACCATTTTTCATATATTTAATTCTCTAAATAGATACAAATTCATAAAAAATAGAAATCAGTTTCCAAAATTACCCAAACTTTTTGTAACGCTGTTATTAGTCATTATTAAGCTAGGAAAAATATAAAAATGAATTTCTAAACTGTTTATCCCAAATTTTATGATTTTTGTGTATGTATTCTAATAAAAATTGGGTTTAAGTGTATTTAATCTTGGGAAAATAGAAGAAAAATAGTATACAGAAGAGAAAAATCATCAAAATTTTTATGTAGCATCCTAATGTACTACAAGGTGTTCCGGTAAATTTGCATGAATTTTGGATGAGCAGAACTATTTTTTCTATTTTTAGTCCATTATAAATACAAAAACCGGAGAAAAATAGGAATACATTGTGAAAAATTCTGAAAATAGTTTTCTAAGTCTTATACCTCGGGTCGAAGCTGCGAAAATTGTTATACATCCTTTTCAAATTGTCTAAAGTGGTTTTATGATTTATTGGGGCTAAACAAAAAGAAAATTCAAAACCATATTAAACAGTAACAAAAGTCATTGAAACTTCATGGGAGATGTTTATTAACTTAAAGAATCATCCAAGAATTTTTCCAGAATTTATTTACTAGTGTAAGTATTTTATATGATTTAACACTCTATTTTCTTATTATTTTCATATAAAAATAAAGAAAATATATATTGAGCTAAAAATATCCAGAATGCATCTTCATAAAATTTAACAACAATGAAAAATTGTTTCCTTATTTTTGATGTTGAAAACCATGCCTAAAGGCTCAATAAAATGTATAGAGAAAACTTGGTTCTTGTGATTTATGTAAAGATTATTGATGTTACTTTGACAATTTTTGCAACATGTTACAAAGACTTTTGAATCAAGATCTTTTTGTTCCTATTAATACATGATAATAAGAGTATAAAATAATTTTCGAATGATTTTTAGTGATGAATAAGTCCTTTGAACATGCAACACAAAACAAATGTTCATAAGGAAAGTGCTGTTTGAGCAACAGTTTTGTAAAAATTGGTAAAAATCGAAATATTAGAATTTTCCAGTGAGGTCAGATGGGTTTGAAAGCTAACTAAAAATATTATATTTAAGAAAAAGAATCACGAATTTTGGCTAAGAAATGAGTGAGATATGACAGTTTAAAGTCAGGTAAAGAAATCTGGCAGATTGCATGCATGATGATTGGTTAGAAAAGTGGGTTTTCATCATTTCCTTGAGTAAATCTTTTCAAGTATTTTAAATATATCATGATAAACCCATATTTTAGTCATGTTTCCAGAGATCAAAAGATTAAAACTTATCAAAATGTATACATGCATTTATGAACAAAATTTTGTTTCTCAAAAACTCTTAACTTGAGTTTGATGTTTTAATCTTTAAAATCGATTTTTGCACTAAGATCATGAACATGCAACCTTGTTTATCATACATGCATGGTGTTAAAACACATCCATCATGTTGTAAAAATCATTTTAACAAAAAGAAAACAAGTTTGAAGAAGATGAAGAAGGAGAAAGTGTAAGAAAAAGAGCAAATCTTGAAGGAAAAGTGAAGTAGAAATCGATTTTACCTTCAAGAATATCACAAGATGATGAAGATTTCGAGTTTGAGGAGTGTTATTGGGTTTGTTTTCTGGAAACTGTCTTGGTTCTTAGAGGGAGTAAGAGAGAATGGAGTGGTGTTTGGAGAGAAAAAGTAGAGAGAAGGTAGAGAGAGTTTTCTAGAGAGAGAAAGAAGAGAGATGTGTGTTGGTTGGAGAATGAGAGTGTGAGAGAGATATGGGGAGAGAGGGATCCGATTTTAGGGGAGGAGAGGCTCTCTATCTCTCTTGTTTCTTTTATAAAAATTCAAATCTTTTATAAAAATATCCAACTTTTAATAAAATGTGCACCTTAACCTAGTTTTTATGCATAAAACTCTTGATTTTTGACTTATAAATCAAGGGTAAATGTTAATAACTAAATCTTTATTTTTCATTGAATTTTATTTCATAATAATTATTATGATAAGATAATATTATAAGGTTCATAATTGTTTTTATAGGATTTTTAAGGTTAAAGTTTATAAATATGAGTTTTTAGGGCTTTTAGGGTTTTGGAGTTTAATAAACTTTGATATCAAAATAAATAGAATATTTGAGACTTTAAATTATCTTATGGTATTATAACTCTTTTATAGTTATAAATAATGTTTGTAATTTATTTTTATCGGTTTATTGGCATTCTATGTAGTGATTCCGAGATTCAAGCGAAATTGAGAAATCAAGTATACTAGTCCTAGTCTTCAAATTTGACTTAAGTTTCTATGAGACTTTGAACTAACTTCTACTTCTAGGTCAAGTGCATGATGTGTGTATATGCTTCATGAAATGTTGTTCGAGTCAAAGAGTGATCCAAATATGGATAGTCACTACAACATAGTAAATGTAGAATTCACATATCAAGGTGAAATCTAAGTACACCATCCATTGTTTCTATCTGTTTCCAAGTTTCTAGTAGGTTATAACTTAGCTTCTAATTACTAAGTCTAATATGTGTTGTGCCTATATGTGCAACTAAGTTTATCAAATCTAGAACTAACTCGAATTTTGACGGTTGTCAGAGTCTCCCCCGGTTGAAAGAATTTCGTCCCGAAATTCAATTTGTGATACATTCTATTAGAACTCAGCCGAATACAATTGTATAATTGGAGAGATGATGACTTGAAGAGCTCTTTGATTATTTTGGGTTAATTCCTCAAGGGAACAGCCCAACTCTTTAGCTATAATCAAATTAATGTTTCCCTAATTCGAGTTCTACAGTCTAGATTGCGAGAAATTAGGATCATGGAAATCATGATCCAGCCATGGCGACCTAGTTGAAAAAGATTATATAGTTAGATATTATCTAACTTAAAAGAACGTTATAAGTTTTGCTGAAGCACCAACTACACTGAGCGTTAAATCCGCATTGATGCTTAAGTCGCATGCTAAATTAACACTAAGTGTAACTTCGCCGCTTAAAAAAAGGAAGAGATTAGGAACAATTTGTTCACTTTCGGATTGGCTACTAAATCTGGAAAAGATATATTCCAAAATAAGAAGGGGTACCACGAATGAAAGAGAAGCGGTCGAGGGTAAGTTCCTAAAAATACGTAGTAAGGGTAGGCAACGAAGTTTTGGTACATCTCAAATGTAAAGGCTAATTAAGTGTCGTCGACAAAATAAATTACGAAATGATTGAGCATCTCCGAGGCTATAATTACTACTACGGTTACTCTTACAATAATAAAACCTTATTCGAAGAATAAATATATTTAGAGAGTCATTGTTGCAAATTGAAGCGATGAAAGTTTATGATAAGTTAAATCACATTGTGTAGATAGCATTTTAAGTGTTTAGAAGTGAGAAAAATCTCACTGTTATCAAAATGTGTTTAAAAATGATAATTAATCTCACTATTATCAAAATGTGTAATAATTCCAAGATAATGAAGATACATGTGTGGCGATCCAACAAAGTAGTAAAATAATATAAAGATTAATTAAGGTTAAAGGTTTAAGTCGTCATTAAAGGAATTTGTATAGAAATATTTGTATTAAACTTTTGAGAAATTGTCCAATTGTCTAAGTCAGGACAAATTCAAGCTTACGGGTCAGACTATTTATGAAAACAAAGTTGAGAGTTTAGGAACTCACTGAAAATTGCAAAGTAAAATACTATTTTAAGAAAGGTGTAAAAATGTCAATCTTTGAAAATAGCGCATTCATAGTTTAGTGTTTCTACAAAAACAATCATTTAGAGACTAGATAATCGTAAAATTTAAAACTTTTGATGTATTTAAATAAAAGAAGAAACATAAGGATACATATCCTTCACATATATTTTTCGGATATAGAAAAATTATAAGCATAAAGGTATTCATCTTGTGTATTACTTATAACGAAAGATACAATGAAAATTGCATTTTATATCTAGTTTTTGAATTTAGAACGAAAGAGTAAATGTAAATAAGGATCACTTGCTTATAGTAGATTTCAAAATAAAAACAAGATGTATATGGTAAAAGGCGTAATTGAATATATCAAAGTTGACTAAAATTAAAGTATGCCTCATGACTATACACATATTAATCGCTCAAAACGAAAGGGTAGACTTCTAGTCTTTATGTATACGAACGTGATACCACGAGAAGCAAAATAGACAGAAACAAAGTTAGACAATGTATTATGTTAATATTATGGTGTGCGAGATCTAAAATCAGAAGGAGAGCGAGAAATAAAGTTTGGGGGAAAGAAAAAGGAAGGTAGCAGCGACAATGATTGTTATTGTTAAAATTATAAGAATAATACATATAGGTAGATTAAAACCAGGTTGAGATATATTTCAAACTTTAATATTTGATGTATATTGATGATTAAATAGACATGTGAGAGTCTTAGAATGTTTGCTAATAATCACGAGTTACCTTATTAAGTTAAACTCCATTTGTGAAAAAGAAGAAGCACTACAAACGGTAGTTGAAAATCTGACAATTTGACTTTTTAGAATGGAGTTCAATAATAGTCAAAACATATAAGATAAAGACTCAATAGATGTAGAAGAGTAATTATACATTGTTGAAGGTGTCACTGGAAATTTAAAAGTGAACACTAAGTTTTGCAATGTTGTAAGTTTTATAAACACAGATTATAAAACTAATTTGAAATAAAATAAACAAATAAGGTGTGTTTTGAAATGTAGGCATCAGTGATGTCTTGTAAACACATTTGGATTAGAAAGTTGTAAAAATACCATGTTGGGTTTCAAGAAAATACATTTAAGTAAAGTACGATGCCTAAATGGGGAAGTAGTCAAAAGTCTTAAAACAAAAGTGGTTTGAAGATCCGATGAAGCTTTTACACATAATATGAACTTTAACGTCATATGTTTAAGTTTTATAGTAAAGAGTTTAAACACGATAATAAAAGAAAATGTTTCTAGTTTTTCGAAGACGTGTCAAAATGGTAAGCAATGTTTAAAATGGTTTATATGCCCTTAAAAGCACATCAATCCATTGAAATGAATTTGAAATGAAATTGAAATAGCAAGGTTAAAACCAATATTGGTTAAATTGAGTTTTGAAGAAAAGTGTTAAGTTAAAGCAAGTTGTCAAAAGATTTTTAGCGAGAATATGGCTTACATTGTTAGGAAATGTCTAGTAAGTTGTATGAAGTGGTTATAAAGTATTTTATCGATGATAAATAAAACCGATGAAACGAAATAATTTTTTTGATGGAAGATTAAGAAGTAAGGAATAAGTATATTAGTGTAGCTGATCGTACCTAAATACTAAGGCGAGTACAAGGCGAGTATAAGACGAGTACCGATGTCTTTTTCCCTAAGATAAAGGGCAAGAAAAATTGTTTGAAAAACGTTTTATGGTGTCAATGCAATTTCGTGGCCTTTTATAGAGGTCAAAGGGATATCGTATGTTAAGTTTTAACCTGAAGGTGGAAACAACCTAAAGCTAAATCGTAGCGTAGTAATAAGGTCTCACGTATTAGTAGCAATAGGTTAAACCTTTGTGTCTCCTTGTGATTCAAATTAGTTGTGTGGTATGAGATCCTTTCGGAGGTGTCGTGAGTCCGACTCGCCGAGTAGGGCTGAGTTGCCAGCGTGGAATTAATGAGTGGACTCGACGAGTCAGAGAGCCGACTCGCCGAGTAGGTGCTGGGCAGAGAAACCCTAATTTCCCAGGGGATGGGGCCTATATAAGGAAACTTATAGCCTCATTTGCGGCTCACCTTCACTGAGAGTAAACCCTAACGTCCTTTTAAGCTAGAGAGTGTGAAAGGAGCTAATTTTGGGGTCTTTTGGTACACTTCTTTTGAAGAGGGAGGAAGGATTCTTCAAGGAACAAGATGGGGGCCAGTGGATCAGTGTTATTTCGTGTAACAGCGTCTGGAGAAGGTAAAAAGTTCCCACCTTTCTCCTTGTGGTAATTAGACCTCATGTTTTGATGAATGGGGTTTTCTATCACCTTTTTGTTGAGATATGAGTGCATGGAGTCCCTTTCTAGGCCTAGACTTCAGATATGGACCTTGTGAGGTCCAGAGGGTCCAAAGGCTCAAGCTTTATTCAGTCACTTAAAGAGTTATTGTGTTTTGATGCCTTGTTGGAGCATGTATTGGCATTATGAGCCTTATATGCCATGTTTGAACGTAAAGCTTGCAGCTTTACGTGACAATCAACCCATAGGATGGTAGATCTAGTGTTAGGAGTGATACATCTGCCTTAAGTAATCTGAATGAGGAATCTGATCAAAGGGACTCGCCGAGTCCATGGCCTGACTCGACGAGTCGGTGAGGGTTTGTCCCGATAGGTTTGATTGTGCGATAACTCGGCGAGTTTGGGGTCAACTCGACGAGTTGATCTGGACTTCCTTGAGACTTCTGAGGAAACGAGGGGACTCGACAAGTCGGGTCAAACATGGACTGTTGACTTGAGTTGACTTTTGTTGACTTTTTCGTTTGGTCATACATGAGTAATGGAGACCATGGAGGGGTATAATGGTCTTTTACCCAATCCAAGAGTTAGAAAGAGAAATAGAGGGTAACCTTTTGGTAGTGAGTATGAATAGAGTATTAATTAGAGATTTTTATCTTATGTGACAGGCGGAGGCTAGTTCGAGATTTCCGTGCGCGAGATTATTACTTGTTAGAGTTCGAGGTGAGTCTTCTCACTATACTTACCTTGAGTGGTAACCTATGTGTGACCAGAGGGTCTTATGTGCATATATTGTGTATTGAGATATCCTGCTATTTGTTTTGTGGTTTATGCTATGTGTTATTCTGAGTATACAGAGTTAGGACCAGATGGTCCCAGAGTTAGGACCGGAGGGTCCACCAGAGTTGTGGGACTGGAGGGTCCCACTGAGACACATTCATCAAGAGGGTCTGACAGAGTTATAGCCTCGAGTGTCTAATTAGTCGTATGTGGTATTTTGGGGAACTCACTAAGCTTCGTACTTACCCTGTTATGTGTCATGTGTTTCAGGTTTTTCTCAGGATCGCAGGAAGGCACCAGTTTGATTGTACACACCAGTGAAACAGTTATGTTTTGAGGATCCTGGATTTTAATCAAACAATTTTGGAGTTAGGATTTGTAAATTAAATAAATGAGGTTTTTGTGAAATGTGTTATGAGAATTATGCGATTTTAAATGAAAATTTTGTTTGAAAATTTACGGTGTTACAAGTTGGTATCAGAGCCTTGGTTTAAGGGATTCGGATACACTTTCGGGTATGTCTGGACTCAAACTGGGGATTTGAGAAATTTTTTCAAAAGAAATGATTTTTCTAAAACGGGCAAGAGTTTTTAAGAGAAAACGAGAAGGAGCAATGTGTACAATCAGCCAGAGCCCGAACGGTGATTTCCCGAAGTACCCTTACTTATTTGTGTTATGAGTTATTATTGAGATATTAGTGATCCATGCTAGGAGATAGGCTAGGTATTTCGTATTATAGAGCTAGTGTTGTCATATTTGTGATGCCTTAGTATAGGAATTTTGCTACCTGTGATGTGCTTTGAGTATGTGCGGAGTAAGAGTATCCAGCAGGAATATTTCAAGGATAGAGCTTTGAGTAGAGGAGTAATCTAGGAGAGATACCTAGATGAGCATTGGAGGAGCTTACTGAGAGAGTAGTTAGATACCCACGTGGGGTAGAGTTGCTTGAGTACGGTGACACCTTTTGAGTGTGAGTAGAGCAAATAGAGTTGTAACCTAGAGTGGTTTTACGTGATGGTGGTGATTATTCGATGCCCGAATGTTGCTTGCTTCGTGCTTTGTGGAACTATCGATGATGGGAGTCAGCTACTAAGTGAATATGATGATATTCAGGAGGTAGATGGCTGGCATCATAAGGAGTTCTTTAGAAACTGATGGCAGAGAAGTGTGAGGACCTTGGAAGAGCCTAAGGAGTGACCTTAGTCAGTTAAGTACGCTGATAGATTACAGTATTCACTGGGGAGCGACCAGGTGTAACAGGATTGGTGATCGAGAAGGTTAAGCAGCTACTTAGGAAATTTGGGACGATCCGTGTGGAAAGTATGGGAAGATGTGGCAGGTAGTCTGGGCCCGTACTACTGAAAGAAGAGGACCCGTACTCAAAACAGGGAGAGTTCTAGAGGTTCTAAGTAGCAGACTGAGAGAAGATGACATGGTTCGTATACCATGATTCATAGTAGACTGAGAGGAGATAACATGGTTCGGGTAGCATGATCCATAGTACATTGAGAGGATATAACATGGTTCGGCTACCATGATTCGCAGCAGATCGAGAGATGATTACATGGTTCGAGTACCATGGTTGAGGCAGTCAGTGCTTCTGGTTTTAGCAACTATCCCGTTGTGATTGATTAGACTGAGATCAGAGGTGATAGAGTGTGGGGCCAGAGGGCCATATTGAACGAGTTTCAAGGGAGCATACCTTGAGAGGGAAATCGAGTTAGTTTCCGAGAGATTTTTGGTGAGATGTCGTTGGAGTCTCAAGACTCAGGGATGAGTAGAGGTGGTGATTTATAGAGGATTACAGTCTGAGTTGAGCAATCGGCCGATAGTGGAGACGTCACTTTCGATGACCAGAGTTGTGCTATTTCCTTTTCCTGTGAGAAGCAGAAGAGCCATTGAGTTTTCAGTTTCTGAGTTTTAAGGTAAACCCTGTGGGGTAGCATTGCTTGCGATCTTTCACCAGAGTATTTGGGCAGTATATCTGTTGCAAGGTAATATTATAGTATGAGAGGGTCATCAGTGGGGACTGAGATGGTCAAGGACAAGGATATACCCTATTTGAGTATAGTATGGCATATGTTTTTAGCAGTGGTTTCAAGTGATCAAGAGGAGTATACTTGGGCGGTGGCCCTTGTTGTCTACATTGTATATCGACGATGAGAGTAAGGTCTCTTGCTTCCATGATGATTTTTGCGATGGGAGGCCGGTCGAGGAATCAGAGACGAGGTGTGTGATAGTGTATTACTTTCAGATCGAGAGTCAGGACTAATTCGGAACAGTTGGGGTATCCGGCGGTGTGTCAGTCTGAGGCTTCGAGATGACTAGGGGCAGTCACATCGGGAGGATTCTGAGATTTTTGTCTGGGTTACGGATATTGGGAGTTGCTTAGTTCCCATCGGGAAGATCATTGAATGATTATGTGGTATGTTCCAAGAGTTAAGTGTGATGTACCTGGTGAAACAATCAGTGGAGTAGATTGTGGGTATGCCAATTGGTGATTGTTCGAACCCTGAGTGGGGGAGAACTGAGTATTTTATTAAGAGGATCAGAGATTTGTTCATGAGCGGTTAGAGAACTGGTTATGGAGATCTGCGGTGCAGACACATGAGACCCGGGTTATTAGTGCATGAGGCGAGACGATGTATGTGCATGTGCTTAAAAAAGGATGAGTGGATCCACAGCAGGTGGCCGTTGGTTAGAGAATTTATTGTGGCCAGGGATTTTTCAGATTTGCAAATGTTGAGTTCGAGGCGGTTGGATCGCTGAGTTCAGGGTGCAATTGCTGAGATTTGTGGGTATCAGTATAAATTGAGATCTATACTCCAGGAGGGACAACAGTTGATTTGCCAACCGATTTCAGAGTCGGTATGAGTAGTTTCGTATAGGTGGAGATCGGAGAGGATGGAGCTTCGGATTTCTATCAACGTGTTTTCAGTCGTTGACAATTCCTCCGTGTTTCGGGTTGCGTAAGTGGAAGATCAGTGGTTATGGCAAGACATCGTGAGATGATGAGATGGTGTACCTGATTGGTTTTCAGCATTCTAACACCCTATGGTGTACATGCAACCATATAAACCTTGGATCTATGTTTTCTCTATTATACATGCAAATATATAATATTCCAAGGTTTCATCCTAACTAGCATAATATGAAGCAACTATACTACAAGAATCTAGTAGAATGACATACCTTTTGATGTTGTAGCTTCATTCCATGGAGCTTAAGAGCCTAGTGCCTCAAGTGCGACACCTCAAATGGTTCACACAACACCAAGAACCCTTGGAATAACTAGAGAATAGGAATACATGCACCAAATCCGTTTTTGCCCTTTTGTGTATACACACTAGTGCAAATTTCATGAACTAGGACCCTCTTTATATAGTATGGAGGATTAGGGTTATATTCATGTAAACCCTAATACCCATGACATTTTATTTCCAAAGGATCCATGGGTTAAACACTCCATGGACTATCCATGAAAGCTTAGCCCAACCTAAATGAACTTGTCCCACGACATATATGAGAGTCCCTATTTAATTAGTTCCTTTTTATCACTAGATTAATTCTAAATTAATTCTTGATCAATACTAATTACATAATATGATTTCATATTAACATATTAGAACTTATAATATATTAATATAAATCACTAGTATCTTTTTTTTTTCTCATTTTGTCTATCCAATTGTTCTGATGCCATGCAACCCAAATAGACCATGCCAAATCGGGTCAAGTGCATACCAATTATAGTTATGGGCTTAGACACTAATCCAACAGTATCCCACTTGGATAAGTCTAAAACTATTATTGCGTATGACTCTAAAACCCGACTAGCAATCGTAGCTCTTAAAAGCTACTGTCGAACTCTGAATAAATCAATGACGCGTCCATTAGATAAGGGATCATATATTAATCCATTCTGGATATCATATGGACTGAGACATGGATTATAATCATTCTCTCTGTCCATTTGTTGTTTCTCGATTTCCGGTTTATGACGACCGACTAATTGAACAAATCAAATCAGTCCAGGCTTGGCCAAGCACTTCGGGGTGTCATCACTAAATCATCGAGGGGCCCACAAATATCACTTTTATCCCTTTAAGGGAAAAGGAATGGATAAACTTCGACTCATATGCTTTTTCTACTACTTGTTGAATCATACACAAAGGCATGTTTTATAACATCGAGTTACCAATGCGTTTTCGTACAATCAATGTATAAACAACTCATAGGCAACAAATCATATCTCTAGGTTTGAAGAATATAAGATATTATCGTCTTATGATCACTCGTGATAAAATCCATGAAGTGATTCAAATTAGCATGGGTTGAATCCAATACTCAAAACTTATGAGCACTCATGAATGTTGTAGCAACTCTTGCTATGTCCAGTACCTTATACATCTACAAACCAGCTTCATGACAGTCTTGCCTTAATACCTACTTCCAACGTATTATCGACTGTGGATGGTTTGAACAACTTAGTCATTCAGGAAGAATGACCTAGTTATTCTGGAAGTCAAAACATGCAAAGTGAAACACAAGAATAATTGAATCCAATATGGTCTCAAAACTTATGAATATAAATAGAACACCTTTTATTTATCATCATATTGATTACACATCATTCATTTTATACTGTTTCAAATTTATCAACTTTATACTTGAATTAAAACAATAGTTGTCCCATGCTCCAAGCATGTACACTATGTTTTTCTAAACAATAATCATGCATACACCAAGTATGCATACTATGTTTGTCTAAACAATAGTTATGCCATAGACCAAGTATGAACACTAAGTTTGTCTATGATCTCTACTTTCTGAAATAGATTGATTGAACATAATTCCAATGATTCTCATTTCACAGTCCCAAACCCTTACCGCAAATGCAAGAATTCCAAATTCCTGCCATTTACCGAAATCTGTTATATTTTTAATATATATGCATTGATCCTCTCATAATGATTAGGCACAAAGTCACAAAGGCTTGTCAACAGTCATTACAGAGTATTCCAATGTAGATCATTCCATGGAAACGAAGTCTCAAATTCAAAGTACATTGCTTTAAACACCTTTCTTGCATTAAGTTTCCTAATCTTACACAGATTTAATGAGTAACTTCCACCTATAAGAGTATTTCCATATTCTCATTTTGACTATCACTTCTGAACAAGAGTTGCCTCTTTCCAGAATATGTCAATATGGTCCTCTCCAAAAATTTACACCGTACGCCAAACTGTCCCTGAGCAACCAATCTTTGGTAAACCTTAGATTGTCCTCGACAATTGCTTAATCAAATTAGTCATATCTAGTTCTAGTACTTTTCCCCTCTTAATGCTCTAGGCATTTGGAAAAATTTAGAACAGATGAATATTATAGCACATGCAATCGACCCTATATCCGAAGCATATGGGACACGATTCATGATGTCTCACATGAAGACATGATACTAGACCAGTCTTTTGCTATAATATTTTTATTTCTATTTGCCATGTTCTCATAATTCAGATTGTGAAAACGGATTCCGTAATCACAATCGAAATTTAGAACGCAAATAATGTTCCTATATATAGAATTTCCTTATGTTGAACCATTCCAACATAACATTCATATATATATATATATATATATATATATATATATATATATATATATATATATATATACTTGACTAAATTTGATTAAAATCTCACGATCTAAGCTTTTAGATTTGAAATGAAGTATAATTTCATCTCCCTTAATTATAGCAAAACAACATTTTTCCCAATTGAACTTTTGTTTTTCTATATTTAACAGTGCTATCTTTCAACACTTATCATAAGTATCATGCTCCCACTAACATGACCATTATTCGCATAACACTTATGCTCCCACTAGCTTTGACATGTACTCAGAAATCAGCTGGACTTCTAGAAATCAATATTTTATTGACTTTCTTACCAAAGTTCAGATTTCTGATAGGAGATGCTTTGATAAAACTTTATCAAAATCATACAACTTTCCTTAGATAGCACACATGTGTATCTAAACAATTTCAGAACTATGAAAAGGGATGCCGTAATCACAGTCTCAATTTGTTAGACCTTTTCCATTCCTCACAAGTCCATGTTAGTGTGCCGGTTAACCACATACGCTCCACTAACGACTTTGAGAATACAAATATCACAATTGCTATCTACTTAAAATCTCTTAGTGAAAGCCTTTCCTCACCATCATTTTCATGAATCGGAGAGAAACCTTATGACGCTTAGATTTTATGGTGTATGTGTTCCTATCCATGTGAATTTGTCAAAACCATAATCATAAGATAAGGTTAGTGAGAAATCCAAACTCATATGGACTGAACTTGTGCAGCCTTAACTTCTTGCCACCTGGCAGCACATGGGCCTGCCATTGCTTCCAAGTTGTTATGCAACCGATTGAGAACTCTCAGTACTCATATGCAAAGCCAACTTTAACTGGAATGGGCACAAAAGTAGGAATATGTCAACACGATAGGTTACAAACCTCGAGTCGTGTGCTAGTGATAAAGTACAGGTTTTATTCTTGATTAGTTCTTGAAACTCTTTCAGGATCTTTAAGACTCCCACTGTCCTCTTGACATATAAGACTCTCTTGCCAAGTACCATGCCTTGTCAAGCAAATATTCCAGAGATAGTGCGGATTTTATCACGACAAACACATCACACAATTGGCCTAAGTTGGTCTCTGTTTTTTCCAAAACATCACAACATACCAATTTCAAATGTACAAGAGTAGGACACATTTTACTCTTACATTTGATAAGTGTTATAAACCTTCTTTAAGATGTGTCACTCAAATTAGAATCTTGGAGTATGACTCTAAGACTTGTTTTTGGAATGAAGTATGACTCATCTTCTTGATTTAACCATTTCAACAATTCATAACTCATCTTCTTAGCCATAAGAATGCAATAAGATGTCCCTAGAGGATGAATTGTGATATGGTCTCACAATCATTAAGATGATCATAAAACATGATACTAAAGTACTCTCCCATCTTTTCAGATTTGACAAACTTTTTATCTTTTTGCCTAATTTGATTCTTCTCATTCGTTCTGCCATACACTGAAACTTTTCCAATGTTATAGAATTATACTTAAACTTGTAAGTATAACCATATTTACTAAACTTTTGTAAATCATGACAAATAGTCTTATCGATCTTTGTGGTGGACTTGACCAGTGCACAAGAATGTGTACCCGATCCCTTAGTCCTTCACTTGACTCACATATACATGTGAACAAGGAATTAGTCTTAATTTTCCGAAGATGAAAATTCTCATTCATCATACAATACAAGTTGCATGATTCCAAGTTCCTATCCAACTAAAACTTAGTTAATGAGAATCTTTTCTTATTTGGTAAATTATGACACTACCACAAACGAAAGAATCAAATCCATTTTCCAATGTTGCTATCAATGGAATCATATAAACAACAATTTTTTCACAAATGCCACTGTATGGATATTTAAAATAAATAAAAACGAAACTTTTCTTTTATTTAAAACTTGCGGAAAAACTTATCCTTATAATGCAAATGCATATGAAAACTATCTTGTTATCTATTCCTATGCAATCTATCACAACTCTTAAGCAGCAGCTCAAAAATTCTGATTACCAAACCATGCGATCGAAATCCATCTTCGCGATCAGAATCAGCTTACTCTTCTTTAAGCTTCCTCTCCTTTCTTTGATTCTTAAAACTTCAACATGTGACCTAGCCACATCATGTAATAAGAATCTTCAAATAGGAACTTAATAGAGTTAGATAGTGGACTTACCTGAAGTAGAGTCAAACTTTTTGACTTGACCAACCTTATGATCTTTCAGGTAAATAGGGCAGCTTTGCAACCAATGCCCCTTCCTTTAGAAATATAAGCATATGGACTCTTTGGGAATGGTACACGAGACTGTCTCAGACTTAGCCTTTATCTTTACCATTTGGTCAACCGAGTTGACTATGGCCGATCCCTTTCCATTGGGAAGAGAAAGCTTTTTTGGATTTTCAGTGTTACCATTGTCAATATCCATGGAAGTTTGGAAAGTTGATACTCTAATCAAATTTGGTTTACCAGTGCTCCAACTCATTTTTGATTCAGCAGTACCTAGCAAATAGATAAGATCATTAAGGGTCATGTCATAGTCTGTTTCATAGTAGTCCCAAAGGAAACTCACTATGTGACTTAGAAAGTGATTGAACAACCAACTTTCCCAAGACTTTGACACCCAACTCTCCCAGCATGTCAATATGTGAGTTAATCTCCAAGATGTGAGCATACATAGGCCTTGCTTTCAAATAGGGCTTGAGTGACCTTGAACTATTCAAGAACTTGTGGGTTAAGGAGAATAATTGGAGGAGGTGGAGGAAGTGAAGTATGATTTCCATGAGCCAACCACGGGACATGATCTTCATGCGGAAACTTGTTCCAAGAGATTTGGGAAGAACATAGTTGTCTGAACCAGACATCTACAATGGGAGATATTCAAGTTAGTTGATTTAAGTCCTTAATATAACACCCAATATGAAATATTAAGGCTAGGACCCAACACAATACTTTTATAACTTCGAAGAGGGATGCTGTAATCCAAGTTATAAAATATTTGAAGGTAGGAGAATGACGATTCACCAGTTTCCACCATGAAAAACAAAATTGAAATATTAGGTTTTAATTGGATTTGAAACTCCTAGATCTTTTGAGATTCATTGTACTTTTCAATGGCATGTTTCAATCTCGATTGTGCCCTCTCAAGTTTTGTGACTGGGATGCCGAGGTTCACAAAACAAGGTGTGAATAACCATGCAAATATCCTTGGTACCCTTATTATTTATCACTTAATCTATGTGCCGGTTAACCACACGCGCTCGACCGATCCTATGATAAACATTAAGTTACCCTTTGCCTACCTTGTTAAATCCAGGTTAGTGTGCCGGTTAACCATACGCGCTCCACTAACGACTTAAGCAAAGTGCAAAGTGTAATTTCATGGGTTAGCACCAAATTCACATTTTCCTAAGTAACTAAGATTGGGAATTTATAAGAGTTTTAGTTACTTAGTATCTATCATTAATACTTTTATTGAAAGGAGAATTATAGTCCTTGTCCTACCCGTTCGGCTAACGACCCTCCACCAGTCAAGGAAGCGGTGGGTGAGAGTGGACACCCATTAAGCTGTCATTTTATAGGCAACAACCTTATACCCCCCTTATAGACCGGCATCATGAATGAGGCCTACTAACGGTAAAACTGACTTGCTCTTATACATATATATTATTAACTTATAATACTATAAAGTATAACGGTTGAATTCTAACTTTTAAAACTCTAGGGTTTGGAATTAAAGTGTGTGTGAGACTTTATAAATTCCAAAACTTGAGGGCAAGTTTTGAACTATTCAAAATATTTTGGATTTTCATAACTTATGAGTTTAATGAAGGTTTTAAAAACTTTAATGAAGAGACTCTTGAACATCCATAACTTGAGGACAAGTTATGGAGTTCATAAAACAAAAAGACTCTTCACTTTTTGTAACCTATGCATTTTAATGGATCTTTAAAAGAAATGACTTTTGGTAATCCATAACTTTTGAAAAAATTATGGACTCCATTAAAACACATTTAGATCAAGAATTAACTAACAAACAATTTTTGCAAATAATTCCTATGATCTACCTAAACTCATAAGTGTATGAACAATCATATCAACAATTTCAAGAATTACATAAACACACATAAAGCTTGAAATTTTTATAACAACTTTGAAATTGGTTTACCATAATCATTACCACATAAAAACAGGTTTTATTGGTCCAAAACAGTTTAAGGTAATGATTCTAGACCAATTCCAGCCTTAAAACTCGAAGATATGTTGTCAGGGGGTCCAACCTGGCGAGTGCATGAACCAACTCGACGAGTTGGATGAATTTAGGCATGGACTCCTTAGTCCCTTACTGGAATCATCGAGTCAGCTGACCAGACAGCATATACACTTTGATTTTCAGCAATTTGCATCAAGTATAAAAGAAAACAAGCCTAGACTCTGATACCACTTATTGGTTTTCAGCATTCTAACACTCCTATTGTGTACATGCAACCCTATAAACATTGGATCTATGTTTTCTCTATTATACATGCAAATATTTAATATTCCAAGCTTTCATCCCAACTAGGATAATATGAAGCAACTATGCTACAAGAATCTAGTAAAATGTCATACCTTTTGATGTTTTACCTTTATTCCATGGAGCATAAAAGACTAGTTCCTCAAGTCTGACACCTCAAATGGTTCACACAACTCTAAGAACCCTTGGAATAACTAGAGAATAAGGATACATGCACCAAATCCTTTTTTGCCCTCTTGTGTATACACACTAGTTCATATTTCATGAACTAGGACCCTGTTTATATAGTGTGGAGGATTAGGGTTACATTCATGTAAACCCTAATACCCATGACCTTACATTTCCATAGGATCCATGGGTTAAACACTCCATGGACTATCCATTAAAGCTTAGCCCAACCTAAATGATCTTGGCCCACCACATATTTAAGAGTCCATATTTAATTAGTTCCTTTTGATCACTATATTAATTCTAAATTAATTCTTGATCAATACTAATTAAATAATATGATTTCATATTAATATATTAGAGCTTATAATATATTAATATAAATCACTTATCCTTTTTTTTCTCATTTTGTCTATCTAATTGTTCTGATGCCATGCAACCTAAATGGACCATGCGAAATCGGGTTAAGTACATACCAATTATAGTTATGGGCTTAGACACTAATCCAACAGTACCGAGGTACCCGTGTATGATGTCCTAATTGTTGGTCATAATGAGACTCGAGTTGTGAGATGGCGAGTAGAGTACGAAGCGACTTTTATTCCAGTGGAAACCCCTTAGTTAATTGTCGTCAGAGTAGGACTGTCTAAGGGTGTATCTGTGCTGAGAAAAGTGCCTTGCCTACGAGAACTTTCATCAGGAGTGGTGGTACATAACTGAGTGGGTGTGTGCACTTATCTAGGTTGGTTTGTGGAGCATAAGTTAGTGAACTCAGCGTAGTGATGACTTGATGATGAGATTATGAGGTGATAAGAGAGCGAGTGGATCCGAGTAGGGGGTAATCACTTAGGATTATCGGGGAAAAACCATGGAGTGAGCCCATGGTGAGTCAGTGAGCGAGAGAGTAATTGTAAGACTACGGTGAGCTGTAGCATCCATGAGTCAGTGGGAGAGGGTATTGTGGTACTACGGGGAGCCGTAGTATTCACTGGATAGTGGGAGAGTGTTGCGATACTGCGGGGAGCCGTAGTATTCGCTATTAAATGACAGAGTATTGTGATACTGTGGGGAGCCATAGTATTCATTGGTTAGTGAGAGAATGTTGTGATACTTGTTCGATTAATGTCTAAGTCCATAACTATATTTGGTATGTACTTGACCCGACCCGGCATGGTCCATTTGGGTTGCACTTCACCGACACAATTTATATTGATAGTCTTTTGAGAATAGTATATTTATGATTTATATTAATATATTATAAGTTCTAATATATTAATATGGAGTCATATTATTTAATTAGTATTGATCAAGAATTAATTTAGAATTAATTAAGTGATCAAAAAGAACTAATTAAATATGGACTCTTATATATGGAATGGGCCAAGTTCATTTAGGTTGGGCTAAGCTTTCATGGATGGTCCATGGAGCTTTTAACCCATGGATCCTATGTAAATGAAAGGTCATGGGTATTAGGGTTTACATGGATGTAACCCTAATCCTCCATAATATATAAAGGGGTCCTTGGCTCACAAAATTTACAACAAGTGTGTGAAAATAAGAGTGGGCCGATTTTAGTGTGCATACATATTCTCTCAAGTTCTTCCAAGGTGTTTTGGTGATTTGTGATTCCATTTGAGGCTTCCACACTATTGGGGCTAAGCTCTTAAAGCTTGAAGACATGAAGCTACATCAAAAGGTATGTCATCTAACTAGAACTTTGTAGTATAGGTGCTTCATAATATGCTAGTTAGGATGAAACCTTGGAATAGTTAATATTTGCATGTATAATAGAGAAAACATAGATCCAAGGTTTATAGGGTTGCATGTACACCATATGAATGTTAGAATGCTCAAAAACCCAACAGTGGTATCAGAACCATGGGTTGTTTTTTGTTATATTGATGAAAATGTTTTATTTTCAAAGTTGGAAAAAAAAGGAAAAAAACATGACGTTTGTCAAATTTTAAGATAATTACTTGTTTTTGTGAAAAACTAATTATTTGTAAAATTTGAATCATTTGCTATATGAGTTGAATTAGGTCAAATTTAGTAAAAGATAAAATGATATGATTATTTTATTAGTTTTAAAAGTTTGATCTAAAGAGTTTTTTGAAACCTCCATAAGTTATGGATATGAAAAGGTTTTTAAAAAAATTGATTCAAAGTTTTTTATGGAGTTACAAAACTTAGTCTTAATGTTTTAAAGAATTATATAACTTGTTCTTAAGTTATGGAACATGAAAAGTTTCATCATAAAACAAGTATTTAACTCCATAAGTTATGGAATCCAAAAGTTTTCAAGAGTTACAAAACTTGCCCTCAAGTTTTGAAATTTGGAAAAAGTTTTTTTATGATAAAAAAAAGAATTGAATTCTAAAACTCTTCGGTTCATAACTTAAACAATTAATTAAATGGTTTTAATTTTGAATTTAATAATTGGAATTATAATGTTTTTATTGAATAATTCAATTAACTCTTATGGACTTTATTAATAGATAATTAAAGTGTTTAATTAAAAGAGAATTAATAATTCCATAATGACATAGTTTAAATTTAATTAAATTAAGAGTAAAGTTTAATTAATAGATTAAACCACCATGTATTTTAAATGTCTAAAATACACCCTTATACTATTATAATATTAAAAGTTTAATATATTATATGTATAAGAGCAAGTCGTCTTACCATTAGTAGGCCTCATTCACGAAGTCGGTCTATAAGGGGGGTATAAGGTTACTGCCTATAAAATGGAAGTTTAATGGGTGTCCACTCTCACCCACCGCTTCCTTGACTGGTGGAGGGTCGTTAGCCGAACAGGTAGGACAATGACTATAATTCTCCCTTCATTAAAAGTATTAATGATAAATACTAAGTAACTAAACCTTTTATAAATTCCTAATCTTAGTTACTTAGGAAAATGTGAATAAGGTGCTAATCCATGAAATTACACTTTGCACTTTGTTTAAGCTGTTAGTGGAGCATGTGTGGTTAACCGGCACACTAACCTGGACTTAACAAGGTAGGCAAAGGGTAACTTAATGTTTATCATAGTATCGTGGGAGCGTGTGTGGTTAACCGGCACATCGATTGAGGGGTAAATATTAAGGGTACCAAGTATATTTGCATGGTTACTTCACACCTTGTTTTGTGATCCTTGACATCCCAGTCACAAAACCTGAAGGGCACAGTCGAGATTGAAACATGCCATTGAAACGTTCAATGAATCTCAAAAGAATCTAGGAGTTTCAAAACCAATTAAAACCTAATAATACATTTCGTTTATCTTGGTGGAAATTGGTGAATCGTCATTCACCTACCTTCAAATATTTTATAGCTTGGATTACGGCATCCCTCTTCCAACTTATAAAATAGTTATATTAAGGACTTAAATCAACTTTACGTGAATTTCTCCCATTGTTGATGTCTGGTTTAGACAACATTGATCTTCCCTAACCAAGCTTTCCTAATGAATATGACTTCCCGAGTTTGGCTCATGGAAGTCATACTTCTCTTCCTCCACCTCTTCCAATTATTCTCCCTAACCCACAAGTTCAAGGTCACTCAAGCCCTAATGGCAAGCAAGGTCTATGTGTGATCACATCTTAGAGATGAAGTCACATATTGACAAGCCGGAAGAGTTGGGTGTCAAAGTCTTGAGAAAGTTGGATGTTCAATCACTTTCTAAGTCACATAGTGAGTTCCTTTGGGACTACTATGAAACAGACTATGACATGAACCTTAATGATCATATCTATTTGCTTGGTGCTGCTGAATCAGCAATGATTTGGAACGATAGTAAAGCAAATTTGATTAGAATATCAACTTCCCAAAAACTTTATGGACAGTGACAATGGTGACACTGGAAATCCAGAAAAAGCATTCTCTTCCCAATGGAAAGGGATTGACCATAGTAAACTCGGTTGACCAAATGGTAAAGAGAAAGGCTAAGTCTGAGATATTCCCATTACCAAAGGGTCCATATGTTTATTTTGCCAAATCAAGGGGCGTTGATTGCAAAGCTGCCAAATTTACCTAAGCATGTTAAAGTCAATAAGTTTGACTCTACATCAGGTAGAGCCCATTATCTAACTCTGTTAAGTTCTATTCTGAGATCCTCATTACATGATGTGACTGGGTCACATGTTGATGTTTTAAGAATCAAAGAATAGAGAGAAATCTTAAAGGAAGTATATGTTGATTCTGATCGCGAAGGTGGATTTCGATCGCATCAGAATTTTGAGCAGTTGCCTAAGAAGTTATGATATATTGTTAAGGAATAGATAACAACAATTTTCCATGTGGATTGTAAGGATAAGTTTTTCCGCAAAGTTTTAAAATACAAGAAAATTGTTTAATTTTATTTATTTGAAGTATCCTTACAATGGTATTTGTGGAAAATTGTTGCTTATATGATTCCACTGACAGCAATATTGGAAAATGGATTTGATTCTTTCATTTGTGGTGGTGTCTAAATTTACCAAATTAGGAAAGTTCCTCATCACCTAAGTTTCAATTGGACCAAAACGTGGAATCATGCAAGTTGAATAGTATGATGAATGAGAACTTTCAAGAATTGGAAAATCAAGACTAATTACTTGTTCACATGGATGTGTGAGTCAAGTGAAGGACTAAAGGGATCGAGTACACATTCTTGTGCACTGGTCATGTCCACCACAAAGCTCGTTAAGACTATTTGATTTACTAAAGTTTAGTAAATATGGTTATACTTATAAGTTTAAGTATAATTTTGAAACATTGGAAAAGTCTCAATGTATGGCAGAACGAATGGGAAGAATCAAATTAGGCAGAAAGATAAAAGTTTCTCAAATCTGAAAAGATGGGAGAGTACTTTAATATCATTTTTGTGATCATCTTAATTATTTAGAAATCATATCACAATTAGTCCTCTAAAGGTCATCTTAGTGCATTATTATGACTAAGAAGAGGAGTCATGAATTGTTGAAATGGTTAGATCAGGAAGATGAGTCATACTTCGTTCCAAAAGAATTCTTAGAGTCATACTCCAAGATTGTAACTTGAGTGACATATCTTAAAGAAAGGTTTAAAACACTTGTCAAATGTAAGAGTAAAAGTGTCCTACTCTTGTACATTTGAAATTGGTAAGTTGTGATGTTTTGGATAAAACAAAGACCAACTAAGGCCAATTGTGTGAAGTGTTTGTCTTGATAAAGAATCCGCACTATCTCTTGAATATTTGGCAAGATAGTCTTATATGTCAAGAGGATAGTGGGAGTCTTAAAGATCCTAAAAAGAATTTCAAGAACTAATCAAGAATAAAACCTGAGGTTCTTCACTAGCACATGACTTGAGGTTTATAACCTATCGTGTTGACATATTCTGTGCCCATTCCAGTTAAAGTTGGCTTTGCATAGGAGTTCTAAAAGTTCTCAATTGGTTGCATAACAACTTGGAAGCAATGGCAGGCCCTGTACTGCCAGGTGGCAAGAAGTTAAGATTGCATAAGTTCAGTCCATATGAGTTTGGATTTGTCATTATCCTTGTCTTGTGACTATGGTTTTGACGATTCACATGGATAAGAACACATACAGCATAAAATCTAATGGTCATAAGGTTTCTCTCCGATTCATGAAAATGATGGTGAGGAAACACTTCCACCAAGTAGATTTGAAGCAGATGGCAAAAGGTCTAAACAATAGAGACTATGATTACGGCATCCCTTTTCATAGTTCTGAAATTGTTTAGACACACATGCATGCTATCTAAAGAAAGGTGTATGATTTTGATAAAGTTTTATCAAAGCATCTCGTATTAGAAATCTGAACTTTGGTAAGAAAGTCAATAAAGTATTGATTTCTAGAAGTCCAGCTGATTTCTGAGTACATGTCAAAGCTAGTGGGAGCATAAGTGTTATGCTAATAATCATCATGTTAGTGGGAGCATGATAATTATTGTTAGTGTTGCAAGTTAGCAATGTTAATTATAGAAAACAAAAGTTTCAATTCGTGAGGCTGTAGGGATTGAAAAAGTTGTTTTGCTATAATTAAGGGAGAGGATATACTTCATTTCAGTTCTAAAGGCTTCGATTGAGACCTTAATCATCCTTAGTCAAGAATATATATATGAATTTCATGTTGGATTGGTTCAACTTAAGGAAATTCTATATATTGCGTTCTCAAAATTCGATTATGATTACGACATCCCTCTTCATAGTCAAATTTTGAAAACATGGCAAATAAAAATATTGTAGCAAAAGACTGGTCTAGAATCATGTCTTTATGTGAGACATCATGAATCGTGTACCATTTGCTTTGGGTACAGGATCGATTGCATGTGCTATAATATTTGTCATTTCTAAATTTTTCCAAATGCCCAGAGGCATTAAGAAGGGAAAAGGTCTAGAATTAGATATGACTAAAATGATTAAGCAATTGTCGAGGACAATCTGAGGTTTACCAAAGATTGGTTGCTCAGGGACAGTTGGAAGTATAGTGCTAATTTTGGAAGGACCATATTGACATATTCTGAAAAGAGGCATCTCTTATACAGAAGTGATAGTCAAAATGAGAATATGGAGTTGTCTCCATAGGTGGAAGTTATCTGTGTAAGATTAGAAAACTTAATGCAAGAAGCATGTCCAAAGCAAGGTACTTTGAATATGAGACTTAGTTTCCATGGAGTTGATCTCCATTGGAATACCTTATAATGACTGTTGACAAGTCTTTGTGACTTTGTACATATTCATTATAGGAGGGTCAGTGCATATAAGTTTAAAATCTAAACAGATTTCGATAAATGATAGGAATTTGAAATTCTCACATTTTTCGATAAGGATTTGGGAGTGTGAAATTAGAATCGTTAAAATTATGTTCAATTGGTTTATTTCACAAAGTAAGGATCATAGACAAACATAGAGTGCATACTTGGTGTATGGCAAAGCTATTGTTTAAGAAAAACATAGTGTACATGCTTGGAGCATGGGACACCTAGTGTTTTTTAATTCATGTATAAAGTTGATAAAACCGAAACAATGAATAATGAGTAATCAGTATGGTGATAAATAAAAGTGTTTATTTATATTCATAGGGTTTGATACCATATTTGATTCATTTATTCTTGTGTTTCACTTTGCATGTTTTGACTTCCAGAATAACTAAGTCGCTCTTCATGAATGATTAAGTTATTCAAACCATCCACAGTCGGTCATATGTTGGAAGTAGATATGAATCAAGACTGTCATGGGTTGGTTTGTAGAGGTCCAAGTTGGTGGACAAAGTGGTGCTACAACACTCATGAGTACTCATAAGTTCCGAGTATTGGATTCAACCCGCGCTCATTTGAATCACTTCATGGATTTTATCACGAGTGATCATGAGACGATAATATCTTATATTCTTCAAACCTAGAGATATGATTTGTTACTATGAGTTGGTTATACATTGATTGCACGAAAGCGCATTTGGTAACTCGATGTTATAAAACGTGCCTTTGTGTATGATTCAACAAATAGTAGAACAAGCCATATGAGTCGAAGTTTATCCATTCCTTTTACCTTCAGGATAAAATCGATATTTGTGGGCCCCTCGATGATTTAGCGATGACACATGTGAGTGCTTGGCCAAGCCAGGACTGATTTGATTTGTTCAATCTGTCAGTCATCATAAATAAAAAATCGGGAAACAACAAATGGACAGAGAGAATGATTATAATCCATGTCTCAGTCCATATGATATCTAGAATGGAGGAATATATGATCCTTTATCTAATGGACAAGTCATTGACAAGGTCAGAGTTCGACAGCGGCTTTAAGAGCTACGATTGCCAGTTAGGTTTTGAAGTCATACTCAATAATAGTTTTAGACTTATCCAAGTGGGAGACTGTTGGATTAATGTCTAAGTCAATAACTATATTTGATATCTACTTGACCCGACCCGGCATGGTCCATTTGGGTTGCACTTCACCGGCATAATTTATATGGATAGTCTTTTGAGAATAGTATATTTATGATTTATATTAATATATTATAAGTTCTAATATATTAATATGGAATCATATTATTTAATTAGTATTGATCAAGAATTAATTTAGAATTAATTAAGTGATCAAAAAGAACTAATTAAATATGGACTCTTATATATATGGAATGGGCCAAGTTCATTTAGGTTGGGCTAAGCTTTCATGGATGGTCCATGGAGCTTTTAACCCATGGATCCTATGTAAATGAAAGGTCATGGGTATTAGGGTTTACATGGATGTAACCCTAATCCTCCATAATATATAAAGGGGTCCTTGGCTCACAAAATTTACAACAAGTGTGTGAAAATAAGAGTGGGCCGATTTTAGTGTGCATACATATTCTCTCAAGTTCTTCCAAGGTGTTTTGGTGATTTGTGATTCCATTTGAGGCTTCCACACTATTGGGGCTAAGCTATTAAAGCTTGAAGACATCAAGCTAGATCAAAAGGTATGTCATCTAACTAGAACTTTGTAGTATAGGTGTTTCATAATATGCTAGTTAGGATGAAACCTTGGAATAGTTAATATTTGCATGTATAATAGAGAAAACATAGATCCAAGGTTTATAGGGTTACATGTACACCATAGGAGTGTTCACTGGTTAGTGAGAGAGTCTTGTGATACTACAGGGAGCCGTAGCATTCACGAGTCAGTGAGAGGGTGTCGTAAGTCTGCGGGGAGCGGTAGCATTCATGAGACAATAAAGGAGCGTATTAAGACTATGGGGAGGGACCGTAGCACTCAGTAGTCGATAAGAGAAAATACTACTCAGCGGAGAGCTGTAGTATTCATTAGTTAGAGTATGATGCAAAGGAGTTCCTAGGTTTGGGTAGCCTTACCACTTGAGTCTTCGAGAACCTGGTTGCCGAACCAGGGGTGAGACTGGGGTCTCCGTGTCGGTCGGAATCATTTTATCCCTGGGATGAGGAAGGATTATCGTAATAGGAAGGAATTGAGAGATGGTGTGTGCGTAAATTCGCAAATCTTGGGTCATGAGTTGACTCCCAGATTGGAAATGAGTGGTTCCAATTCTGTTATTAAATCAGACTAGTGAGATTGAGTCTGGATGCATTCGTGTATTCAGTAGGTGAGTTGAGGTTTCGGATTCACGGATGGGTTTCATTATGAGGGGTATTGTTTGTCATTTGATGCCTTAGACTGTGTGGGACAGTTTGTTTGTATGGAAAGGACCGCGAGACGCATGGAACTAATGAGTAGTAGACGATAGAGGTCGAGGGTGAGATGATTTCAGTTGGGATTGTAGTCTTCGCTTGGGGTTAAGCGAACCTCGTGAATTGTGCGTCACAATGGGCAGAGATAGTTGTTGTGAAAAGGAAGTCAGTGAGACATTTGGGGCATGCAATGGGTAACCTTTGGAGGTTCAACTGTGGGGTCGGGAGTTGACCTGCCGCTCAGTGTTGAAAGGGATAATTGAGAGGGAGCTGGGGCGTATGATTCTTAGATGTCAGAGGATACTTCTGAGCAAGCATGATCATTTTCTTGTGTCTGAGGACAGGGTGTCGAGAGTTCTTTGTTTAGATGGGTTTCGATTGCAGTACAGTGGGTGGGTCTCTGGTGTAATGTGACCCTTTCATTCCTTGGAGTATGATATGGATCATTTAGTATGTCTGGTATGAGTGATCGGTAGCCAATTTTTAGGCTTTGACTTGTTTCTATCAGTCGCAACAAGAGAATCAGAGGGGCAGTGAGTTATCAGGGTCTGTTATTCGAGGAGCGAATAACATGGTGATATCTTGAGAGGGCGGTCTGGCAGTGAGACAGGCCACTAGAGTTTCCAGATTCTAGAAAGTCAGAAGGGGTATTCGTAGCGGCTGAAGGGTATGTTCTCTTTCGGGTTTGGGAGTTCCCATTTGGTTTCAGGTGTCCATGCAGGAAATTAGTTGTGTGGTATGAGATCCTTTCGGAGGTGTCGTGAGTCCAACTCGCCGAGTAGGGCCGAGTTGCCAACGTGGAATTAATGAGTGGACTCGACGAGTCAGAGAGCCGACTCGCCGAGTAGGTGCTGGGCAGAGAAACCCTAATTTCCCAGGGGATGGGGCCTATATAAGGAAACTTATAGCCTCATTTGCGGCTCACCTTCACTGAGAGTAAACCCTAACGTCCTTTTAAGCTAGAGAGTGTGAAAGGAGCTAATTTTGGGGTCTTTTGGTAGACTTCTTTTGAAGAGGGAGGAAGGATTCATCAAGGAACAAGATGGGGGCCAGTGGATCGGTGTTATTTCGTGTAAGAGCGTCTGGAGAAGGTAAAAAGTTCCCACCTTTCTCCTTGTGGTGATTAGATCTCATGTTTTGATGAATGGGGTTTTCTATCACCTTTGTGTTGAGATATGAGTGCATGGAGTCCCTTTCTAGGCCTAGACTTCAGATATGGACCTTGTGAGGTCCAGAGGGTCCAAAGGCTCAAGCTTTATTCAGTCACTTAAAGAGTTATTGTGTTTTGATTCCTTGTTGGAGCATGTATTGGCATTATGAGCCTTATATGCCATGTTTGAACGTAAAGCTTGCAGCTTTACCTGACAATCGACCCTTAGGATGGTAGATCTAGTGTTTGGAGTGATAGATCTGCCTTAAATCGTTTGAATGAGGAATCTGATCGAAGGGAATCGCCGATTCCATGGCCTGACTCGACGAGTCGGTGAGGGTTTGTCCCGATGGGTTTGATTGTACGATAACTCGGCGAGTTGAGGGTCAACTCGACGAGTTGAGCTGGACTTCCTTGAGACTTCTGTGGAAAAGAGGGGACTCGACGAGTCGCAAGAGTGCACTCGACGAGTCGGGTCAAACATGGATTGTTGACTTGAGTTGACTTCTGTTGACTTTAGCGTTTGGTCATACATGAGTAATGGAGACCATGGAGAGGTAAAATGGTCATTTACCCAATCCAAGAGTTAGAAAGAGAAAGAGAGGGCAACCTTTTGGTATTGAGTATGAATAGATTATTGATTAGAGATATTTATCTTATGTGATAGGCGGAGGCTAGTTCGAGATTTCCGTGCGCGAGATTGTTACTTGTTAGCTTTCGAGGTGAGTCTTCTCACTATTCTTACCTTGATTGGTAACCTATGTGTGACCAGAGGGTCTTATGTGCACATATTGTGTATTGAGATATCCTGCTATTTGTTTTGTGGTTTATGCTATGTGTTATTCTGAGTATACAGAGTTAGGACCAGAGGGTCCCAGAGTTAGGACCGGAGGATCCACCAAAGTTGTGGGACTGGAGGGTCCCACTGAGACACATTGATCAAGAGGGTCTTACAGAGTTATAGCCTCAAGTGGCTAATGAGTTGTATTTTGTATTTTGGGGAACTCACTAAACTTCGTGCTTACCGTGTTATGTGTTATGTGTTTCAGGTTTTTCTCAGGATCGCGGGAAGGTGCCAGTTTGATTGTACACACAAATGAAAGAGTTTTTTTTGAGGATCATGGATTTTAATCAAACAATTTTGGAGTTATGATTTGTAAATTAAATAAATGAGGTTTTTGTGAAATGTGTTATGAGAATTATGCGATTTTAAATGAAAATTTTGCTTGAAAATTTACGGTGTCACAAGTTCTCAACCAAACATTACAAGTATAATTTCATAGATATCTAACCGACACACTAGAACTCATGATATAGTTAAATGACTAGATGAAATCCATAAATATAGACCAGGGATCATATTTAAAACCCTAATAGGAGAAGTTCGTCAGTCTACATGTTCATGAAAGGTAACAACCAATCACAATTCATCATGCAATTGCCTCTAAATTCTTCAACTTTTGACTTTGAAGACCATCTTTACACCAAAGAGATATGTATCTCGCCATGAGAGCTTTCAGCCACCAAAGAGAGATTTCTCTTACAAAGAATATTTTTTTGCCACCAAAGGGAACACCCGAACGCTTTTATCATAAAGATCTATCATAATGCTCCATCATAATGCTCTACCATAATGATTCATCATAAAGCTCTGTCATAATGCTTCATCACAATTCTTTATCCTAATTTCAAAATACTTATGTCATATTTAATAGTAAATGGTTCTGAAATACCACAATCGAATAAGAAGTGAAATACCCAATTATCATATTTGGTTAAATATTTCTCAACCTTGAATATAAAATAACTAGTACTTTGTTAATATAATCTATCAAAAAAATACTAACGGATAAATATGCATATTTTCATAATCATATAAGAACTATCAAAATGGCTATTTTCACGGATGATGTTTTTTCCATGTTTCAATGATGTTTTTCACATCTTCTGTTCTTCTACCGACATGGATATGTATATGAAGGTATACATATGTTATTTCTATCTTCTTTTGATCTAACCGAAATATACACGTGAATATATTTGATACAAAATGGAGTAAATGACAATGATATGTATGACGAATCCCAAAGGGATAGTTTTTATTATTTCCAAGATGATTGATAAATCTTATATATCCCTATATATATGGTGGAGCTAAATTTTGCATGTATTTCCAAATTTTAGAATATTAAAATTAACCTTTACTTTCCCTAATTGACCTCTTTAATAAACATTAAAAAGATACATGTAGGAGATTACATAGTCTGCATTTAAAATAGAATAATCAAAATACGTAAATGAGTCCATATTACAATAAATTGATAACTAAGGTTCTAAATGGAGAAATTTGGCAACAACATATTGGCAAACCTCCATTGATTTTTTGAAAATATCTAACCCATGCTGAGTGATTTCCTTCCATATAAGGTAGGCCTCTAAACTCTTGATGAATCAAAAGTTATGATAATTTTACGTTGGACAACTTTTCACCTTGTTTGTCAATGTCCTTTTTATCCATGATTGTTTCGAATGGGTCCTCAATATGCCTTGTACCATTCCCATTTCACTTAATAGGTACTCGTACTTGAATTATTAAGCTAAGCAGATGCCTCTACGGTTAGTATTTGTATATATTGGAGATGTTGAACGTCTTAAAATGAACATTGACTTTGTTAGTGTCTCAATTATACATAATGCTATATATATGACCTTAATGTCCTACACACCATTCCCCTTATTTAAGTGGTACTTATATGCGATTTCTAGGGGTAAACAACTTCCTCTTATAGGTAGTATATTTTTAGGTGTGTCAAATCCAACAAATAACAGGGGTATTATACACTCCAAATATAGTGCTTCGATGCACTAAAAAGTAGTACAAGGCAAGCAGGGTAGATCCTCAGAGACACATGACAAAGGTGTATACCTCTTTGCACAAGGTATTCTAGTCACAAAAAGGGGGAACTATATGAATAATATGAAACAAAGTAAATAACAATCTACTTTGAAAACATGCAAAAAATCAAATAGATTTGTAAACAAGTTGTTGAGATGGTTCCAGTTCTAGTTATCATTGTTTTCATGTAACTTGACTATAACTTGATGTAATTCATGATTGTTATTCTAGGTTGGTATTAAAAGATATTAACACGCTCTAATACCCATCGCTTGCCAAATTATCTAACTGTTAGAACAAAGATCTAGTAGGATCGATAGATTCTAAGCAGAAAAACAATTAAAGACGTAATTTATGTCTTTTTGTATAACAGTTCAAGGGATATGTAATACGCTTCGCCATTGGCTTGCTTCTTTTTCTTGGCAATATACCTTCACCACTAACCGAGCCTTATTTCGTATAACGTTCCCCTCTTTGTCGAATATGGATACAAAAATCCAAAGAGGATCGATAGATTCTAAGCAGAAAAACAATTAAAGACGTAATGATGAACAAAGGAATGGTTTAACTGATGTCGAATGATTAAACTTTAACACCTCAAAAGAGCTCGATTAAGAACTTCGATTGTAGAGGTGTTTAGGGTTACAAAGCAATAATAACTATAATCACGTTTTTTTCTAAGGCATACATGCATGCACTATTTATAGCTAAACCCTATAATAATCACGGATGGACAGGCCCAATCCGGATATACAATACTAAGCCCATGACGCAACATATCATACCCAACAATCTCCCCCTTTGCGTCAATGGAGCCGAAAGCTCGATTTGGTTGAGCTATAGAAGACTTCTTGACAGTCTTGAACACCTTCGGTATGATGGCCAAAAGAGTATGACGAAACGTGATATACCACCGAAGCATGTCCGTGAAGTTCTTCTTGTCTGCCTCAGAGTTCTGCTTGCACCGATGGATGATACTAATTATGTGCTCTAAGCAGTCTGTTGAGAACAGATGTTTGTCAACAAGAGAGAAAAGAAATCTATTGGCATCGCCTCCTGTGAACATCACCGTGAGATGTGTTGAATCAATTTGGCCCATCTTCATTTTATTCACATCTCCAGGTTTTGCTGTTGGCTTTACAGTGGGTTTCTTATTTATCACTTTAGCTATCTCCTAATCCATTGCAGGTACTTCATGGATATAGGAGGCCAACATCCTCTTCAAATGATCCAGGATCGGCTCATATTCTTTCGGATTGGTGAGCAGTATGTTAAACAACAAGATCCAATCATGAGGATTCAAATTTGGAAGATCTGCCAGGGATATAACCGAAACTGAGTTTGCTGAACCTCGAGTTATTTTGAAATTAACATTGGTAAACTTCCCGGCAGATGAAGGTTTCAGCACCTTGACAGTAATAATCGTCTGTGCACTCCATGTTAGGTACTAAGGCTAACCGAACTTCAGATAAAAATCGATAAGTTCGCTATCAACTTTAGGATGAGGGAAGGGAACTTGAACAGTCGAATCAAAGCAATGAAATGTAAATGCCTTTCGTGTTATAGGCATATCGAACTGTGAGTCCCTTGAATTTTCACAATAAAAAGAAGCGACAGGTTCCAGCCAGTACACGCTTGGAAACTCTATTGCCTCTTTGTGAGTGTTTCTCTTGTCCAGAGAGGAAACAAGGCCTTTTTACAGTTTATAGCATCTTGCTCTTCCTTGTTCTTTCGCTCCCTTTCTTCAGCATCCTTCGCAACCCGAAGGGTTTCATCCAATTCTTTATCCCTTTTCTTTCGTTTCAGGGCTTCGGCTATAGTTTCATCTTCATCACTATCATAAGCCAATCCCTTTTTCTTATCTTGATTACCAGAACCCGAAGCTTCATTACCCTTCGGTTCGGTTTTGAATGTGACCTTTCGTTGAGTAGCATGAGCACCTTCTCCCCCTTGTTTTGGAGGTACGAATCTCTCCGAAACACCCTTCATTTCATGTAAGAGAGCAAGGGCAGGAAGAAGCTTGGAAGTCAAATGATTCCTGATGGTCAGAGTAAGTATTGGATCATGAGCACAAAGAAGATTGGTAAGCATATTCTTTACAACACCAGCACAGCTCCGAAAAACAGCTCGCTCTGTCTTTAACAACGAAATCTCCTTTTCAGCTTGAGATAATTGCACTTTTTGAACTTCAATAGTAGAGGCTTGGCGTGCAAGATCTTCCTTTAATGCACTCTCCTTTGCTAAATCAGCTTGGAGTGTTTGAAGATGAAAAGTCACTGAGATAAGTAGAGAAGTGTTCTCAGCTTGAATGGAAGAACGAACAGACTCAAATTTAGCTTGCTCCTCTTTTAGTGACTTTGATAAAGAATCAATGGAAGCGTTCACTTTGGCTGCATTTGTATCAGCATGTCCTTTGAGTGATTCAAGAAAAATCTGAGAACTGTGAACAAGTTCTGCAACTTCAGTAGTAACCTTCTTGCAAGAAGAAGTGGAATCCTCAATGGCCTTCGTCGATTTGTCAATGGCCCCAGTATATTGCTCAAAAGCGGTGTCCATAAAAGCCTTGAGTACAACATCGTTGTATGACTTGTTAGAGGCAAGCAATTTATCAAGCTTTTCATCAATACTCTGCAACTGTTGTCATGAGACAGGAGCCTCTTCATCTTCGTCTGTTGGAAGCCGATAAGGACTATAATAAGTCGAGTCAAACTCAACATTATCACCACCAAGAGTATCACCAGAATCGGTTGAAGGTGAGGGTGAAAGAGGGTTGGAAGTAACAGGAGGTTCGGTTTCAGTATTCGCCCCCGTATCCGATACGTTGACGTTTACTGGAGGTTCGGTTATTGTGGTGGTAGTTACTTGGGAAATGATAGGAGGTGGTAAAGGAGTGGTAGAAATTGGTGGTGGTGGTGGTACAAAAGTTGTTGTTTGAGATGTGGGAAGTGGTGGAATTGGAGCAACCGAAACTGGAACAGTGTTTTTCGGTGGAGATGGAGGAGGTGTTGGAACCGTGTCATTAAGAGGTTCGGTTGGAGTTGGAGAACGAGGAGGTGTGGTACCTCTCGGTGATTCATGATGCTGAATTTCCTCTTCCTTATCCTCCTCATCATTATCGGAACGTGAAGGAGAAGGACTCTTTGATTTCCGTGCCATCTTTTTAACCTTCTTTGGAGCCGAAGAATCACCCTTTTCAGCGTTTCACTTTTTAGACTTGGAAGGTTTAGACGAAGGACCTTCGGTTGTCACTTTCTTGGTAGTTGCCCTTTTGCCTCGGTTGGCTGGCTTCTCTACAGCATCCAAAGCAGCTTGCTGTTTAGGAGTCAGTACTCTCGGTTCTTCGGGAGGAAGCTTTCGGTATTCAGCCATCACCTTACTTTCGGCTGACACACACCTATACATCGTCTCAGGTATGGAACCAATGTGGGAGAATTTTGTGGCATCAGAGAAAATGATCTTCTTCGTATGAAAGGTAGCCACAGACGAGACCAGGGCATCCTTCATTACTGGAATCTGCAAAGAATCAATAGCCCTTCGCGTGATGATGGTCCAGAAGCGACCACAAGAAATTTTATAGTGTCTCGTTGAAGTGTTGAGACTTTGCACCACTTGTGACCAAATAATCGACCCATAGTCAAGATTAATCCCATTGTAGAGACCATAGAGAATGGTCAGAAAACCCTTACTGGTACCATCTGACCCAGCAACCCTCTCCGCCAAACTTTTGTTGAGAAGAGTAAGCAAGCCATTCCATTGCGGCGGCAAACATGATTTCTTAACCTTCGTCACTGTGGGAAGAACATCAGTGTAGCCCATCTCATAGAGAATTGTAAATAGTTGGGTTGTGGTTATGAAATCCGGAGAGATAACAGAGGCATCGACGGCAAGCTATAACAGGAAACATAATCGTCCTTTCGAAATTGATGCCTTGCGCGAGAAGATTTGAAAGTAGATCCTCTCCTTGTTCTTGTCATAGGTTGCAGTAGAATAGACTTCAGATAGAAGAGACATTGGGACAGATTCCACTTGTGTGAGTGCGATAACCAGTGGAGAGTATTTAAGGCATTCAACCACTTGGAGCATGTACGAATCATACAGAAACGGGTTCAGTTGAATGATCATGTTATGATTGGGTTTGATCACGAGCAATGAGGACGAAGCAGTTTGATCTTGAACAGATGAGGAATCCGCCATTGTTAAGATAAGGAAGAAGATGAACAGTTGCAGATCGCCTGGTGTATTGAGAGAATTTGAAGAAGGTAAGAAGGTACAATATGTGTGAGAAACCCTTTATATGCCGTTGCCAGGAGAGAGAAAGAATCTTCGTGATGATGATACGATCACTGAAACGTCGCCTGAAAAAGCGCGATGTGACAGCTTGGTTTCCCCAGATAGACACAGCAAGCGTGGGTTTAGGAACCGTTCAAATTCACGCGCCCAAAATCTTATCCACATATCGTCTTTTCAAATTCACCTTCGCTCCAAATGTGATAATAACCACTTTCGCGCCGAAAAGAAACTTCAAACGAGCTATAAGAAACAGCAACCAGAATTTTGGAAAATCACAAAGTATTCTCGTGCAAGAATGTGCCAAAAATTAAGAAATAAAGCGAAATGTGTATAGGATGTGAGTGATGTCTGTTAGAAGACATAAAACAGATGATTCCGGGGAAGAATCTCTTCCTTCAAAGTCAAGAGAGACTTGAAGTGCTTGCGTGATTTCCCGAAACAATACGATCGAGTGCTTGTAAAGAAACACCGAAAGGCTTCTTTTAAATAATAGGCTAAGGGTGGCTTATCTTTAACCGAACGTCGATTTTTAACATAAGACCGAACGTTGGATGAAGTACTTGTGAGACCGATGTGGTCTGTTGAACAAGTAGGTTGGATATAATTTACTGTGACTATAGATGTTATATAAATCTCAAAAACAAAACTAAACTAGATCTTTTTGGGAAGAAATGCCTTGGTGTTAGACAATTTCATAAAAGACTACTCAAAAATAAAATGAGTGTGTGTTAGGTAACAAGTAAGATCTTGAATATAAAGATTCACCGTCAATTCATTGTTGGTGTTGGATTGTGGGTTTCACTCAGCACGTGGTTTACGTATCTAAGATCATAAACACATATTTTATGCAACCATAAACCTTAGTGGTAAAAGCTGAGAGTCTCAAGGGTTACAGTGATGAACCGAAAGTTGATGGAGAATATAAGGAAGGTGGTTAAGGAACCGAAAGTACCTCTGATATATAAACGTGACAAAGCAGAAAACTCTTAACTCATTTGAGAAGAGTAACGTATCTCTTGACTCGAGTGGATTTTAACAGCCTGATTGAGAAGAAACGATAGGTATAGATCGAATCATTAAGTCCTAGCTCTTAGTCTTAGAGGCTTCGGTCGACATGCAGCAGCATGCTTCTAGGGACACTTAACTAGTTCATATGAAAAGAATCATACCTGCCTTAGCTCCAAATTATGTTGCATTGAAATACTTTAGATCTAATTAAAAATAACAAGCAAACAAACAAACCACACAAACAAAACAAACTAAACAAAACAAAAAAAAACTTTTTAGAAAAGTATTTTTGGAGTTTTGAAATTTTCTGAAAAATAATAAATACAGAAAAATAAAAGAAAAAATATTTTTGGATTTTTGAAGTTTTCTGAAAAATAATAAAAACAGAAAAATAAACCAAAAGAAATTAGCACAAAATATTCTTAAAAAAAATTAATAAAAAAAAATGAAAGAGAAATTAGAGTAATAAATAGACTTAAAAAAATAAACAAAATTTACAGCCGAAACCAAACCTTAAAAGAGTGTAAGGTCGTGAAAAGGATCTTTACCAATGATCAAGCAACAAACAATCACAATAGAAGTAGAAGAAGAAAAGAAATCAAGCTTGCACACGTTTATATCATAAAAACGTCAGGTACAACTCGATGGAATAAACTGTAAACACTATGGCATCAACAACCACACAAAGACCTACACCTCCACTATATATACTTGACTGGGCCGCAAACTGGGTTTACGGCCGTAAACGTGTTGACGGCCGTAAACTCACTTCCTGACCGTAAACACCTAAACAACCCAGAAAATGCATTAAAGACTCATCATGAACTAAATACAATGAAAGCCTAGACCAAACCATTAACTGGACCCTTCAATCTCCCCCTTGGTTTGGTGCTAGCTTGGACTCAGTTTTTGTCGACCACCAGCACATCAGATTTTCCCATAGCTCCGTTCCACATCTCTTTCTCGATAATCTCAGCTACCATCGAAGTGTACTCCTTTGCAATGGACTCAAAAATGTCTTCAGCCACCTTGATCTGATGAATAGAGAGCTGATGTATATCCCACTTACCAAATTGAAGCAAATCCCTCTTGTCATACAAGCGGATACAATCGTCTTTAAGCTTGATGACACCAACAGTTGTAGATTCATCAAACACCCAGTATTGCATGGATGCGCGAGATCCATCTGGATAATTTTGAAGAACGGGAATCTGCTTTACTTGAGCAGTAGCGGGCCACATCACTGACCGAAGTGGCTGACTTGTTTTGGGATCAATGACGCTAGGGTAAATGTTAATAAAAGACTCTGCAGTCTTCATTGAAGGGAAGCCCTTAGCTACTTGATCTTCCAAAAATGATTTGAACTGAGTCGCCCTGGGATTGTTTGATGGATTTTAGAAAGGAGCTTTAGACAGCTCCGTAAGATCAATCCTAGTAAAAGAGTGAAAATCGTGAGCATATTTGTACATTTCAGTATTGCCGCTCTTTCTTCTCACCATCCACATATTCATAGTGTCATGGAATCCCCACAAAATGATTCCTGACCTATCACCATAAACGTCTCTGAAACGATGTTCTCCCAGATCCGTAAAGGTAATCTTTGATTGATCCCAGGGAGCATTATGATCTGCGCTCCTTTTGAATAGAAATTGACCCTTTTCAGCTGAGTTGGCCAATTTAGCGCGTTTTAATGCCATTACACTTGGAGCCTGAGCCGGTTCCTTTTCAAAACGGTTAACAACGGTGGTCATTCTTGTAGGTTGTGGAACTATGGGAGTATCTTGATCAGGAAGATAGATCTTTGGCTCATCAACAGATGACTTGAATTGGTCGCCAAAATCTTCTTCCAGCTTCTTCTTAAGATCGTAGTAGCTGGCAGTTAACAAGCCGAAATGCGTCTGAAGATCAGTAATTTGCTTCGACTTCAGAGCTTTATCTTCAATAAGTTCGGCAACTTGAATATTAAGCTTTGCATTTTCTGTCTGAAGGCCTGCAACCTTGATATCCAGCTCAATATTTTTCTGATCTAAATCAATATTTTTCTGATTCAGAGCATCGATCTCCTTCTGAAGTCCAAGTATTGAAGGATTCTTTTCTCCTGAGCTGCCACCCCCAATAGAAATTCCTTTGCCACGTGAGGGAGGCGTTGTGAATTGTTCTTCGGCCAAATGCCTTGCTAGCCTCAAAGAAGCAGCATCATGCTCTGGCCTGGGAGGAGAGAAATCTGTGGGGAAGGAAGAGCCACCAGCTTCATAGAAGGTACTAGGACCTTCACTGACAGGTTCAGATGAAACGATAACAGGAGTTGTTGTTGGTGGAGTTGTAAAGCTTGGAAATACAACCGAATCAGGAATTCCCTGTCTAGGGTCAAGTCTTCGTCTTTTTGATGGAGGTTGAGAGGCTTGTGTAGTTGTGCGATCACTTTCCAATGGCTCAGATGTAGGTAGAACAATATCAAAGGGAGGAGTCCTTGACACTTTCACCATAGGAGTTGCTATTTCCGCCGTTGGATTGGTAGGAGGAGGCGTGGCTTCGAGAATGTCTTCATTTTCCCTTATCTCCGTTGCTGGATGAGCAACTTCATTGATATTGTCAAGCAGCGTGTTGAGGTTTACACCGGTCATGAAGTCTTCATTACTACCGAAGTTGAGAGGGATTTCATCGTTATCGAAACCGGTGAGATCAAGGTCTTCATACATCTCAGATTCTGTTCCACCCGTTGAAGACTCCTCATTATAATTACTTTGAATGTGAACAGATGTTAGCTCATGTTCTTCAGCTATTTGTGCATGAGTAGCAGGAGTTTCTTCTTCTTCAGCACGATCTGACACAGTAATGACATCATCTTCCGAAATGACTCTCTCGGAAGAAGTAGGCTCAGATGACATCTTGTCAGACGTTCCATGAGATTCGGAAGATTCATTTATCTCAGCAAATTTTCCGAACTTCACAAGAGGATGTAATCCTTGGAAGACGACTTTGCCCTTTCGATTCTGCTTAATGAGACCAATCGTGTGTGGGCCTAATGACTTTATATCCAGTGTGTCGCCCTCTTTGACCATCTCAGGAAATTGGGTGTCAATGAACATCTGAATAAACCTAGGGTACAGCAAGAATGCATCTCTGGTCTCCCGACTCATAGCGTTGATGTTTACTTAGAACTCATCCAGTATGAACTTTGAGAAATTGAATTTGATACCAGCAGCCAGTGAAACAATTGCCCCTGTGTTCCTGTGTGAGATTTCATCAGCACCTGATCTTCTGCCCGAGATACAGATCACGAACACATGCGCCAAAAATCTCCAGTAGGGTGGCAGAAGCTTTTTCACCGTGGGAGGGTAGATGCCTTCATACCCCATCTTCTTGAGAATCTTTTGTACATCACCAATCCCGATTTCAGTAGGAAAATCGGGTTGATCATTGATCAGCAGTGTTTCTCTGATGAACTGCTCAGTGGTCGTAATCTTGCATCCTTTCACAATAGCTTCAATGGTAACTGCTCCTTTGTCTGATGTCATCTTAGCATTCTGCCAGAACTCCCTCACATTTTTCTGATAGATGACTGGATTCACAGTGATGGCAAAGGCCAGGCAGCATTCTCTCAGTCTGTATATAATCGACCTGAAATCTCCATGAGCAGCAGGTGGGTCATCCAGTATAATTGTTAGGTTATGCATGTCAGCAAACTTAAGACTTGCCATTGATCTGCACTAAACCAGGCCAAGTAAGAAAACAAAGTATTTAAACAATTAAAGCTTTAAGTTTTCTTAATTAACCAATTTCATTTTGGCCTTAAGAAAAAATATTTTGATCAATAATTTAGAGTTTACGGTCAAACATGGTCAAAGTTGAGTTTACAGTCCAAAGTGAGTTGACGGTCAACACTGGTCAAAATTGAGTTTACGGTCCAAATTGGGTTTACGGCCGTAAACCCATTGCATTGGTCTCCTGACCGTAAACTGAGTTTACGGTCGTAAACCCAAAGGGAGTTTACGGTCGTAAACTTCTAGACCGTAAGCTCAGGCCGTTTATGGTCGTAAGCTCAACCGTAAACCCTCCCTAAACCGTAAACACCGACGAACACAAAAACCTCGATTAATCCTCCAGTTTCAGTCGAATCGATGAACAACCTCGATTAATCCTCCAGTTGATGTGGACTAACTGATTTTTCAAAATCTCACAAAAAAATTTCGAGGATGAGAGAGAGTGGAGAGAGTTTGCGGCTGGGAAGATGAAAAAGTGAGGTGGAAAAGGGTTTACAGCAGTAAACTCCACCTTTTATACCTCCTTTGAATATTTACCTGTCTCCCACACAGTATAAGTCACAGTCCAAATCCCAATTAAATTTTCAAAAATAAAACTTTTTGAGGATTTTTAAAATTAAAGTAAAATTAAACTAAAAATAAAATAAACTAATTTCTAAAATTTAAGAATTAAGAATTTAAAAAATAAATTTTTGACAATTATAAACATAAAATAAAAATAAAATAAAAATAAAATTAAAGTAAAATAAAAATAAATACTGACACAATTTATCTCAAAAGTCACTGAAAATAATCTTGTGATACTGGGATCAAAGTTGTTAGACAGCCTTAATCCACTTGTCTGGTCGATCGTCGGTATTGTAGTCCACTTAAACATGAAAAATTGTGACAGAATTAGGACATACTATTAGTTACAAGACAAAGTGATCCTAAGTTCCTAGATAATATTTCTTAAGGACCATTCAGCTGACGACGACCAGGGATATTGTTGTCCACCTAAATTGAGCAGCGAGATCTATAGACAATCTGTAAGTGTTCAATTTTAATTGTACTAGAACATGGTTCCCGCTTCCTGATATGCTCTAGTAATCAAGGACTTCCAGAATACTCCTTACATCGGGTGAGCAGACAATTATTAAGAGAGAAGATAGATTTAGAATGCATATGCTATACACCCAAGTCGGATCTCTTCCAATCACGCAGAGGGTGAAACATATGACTAACTGAAGTTTTAGAGGGATTGAGAAAAAGAATGATGCATATACTGTGTACCTGGTCGAATTGTGAGTCACGCAAAGGAGACAGTATATGGCTAACAGATAGAAAGAATTGCATAGATAGAGGATGCAGAGAGATTGAGTTGCATATGCTACATTCCAGGTTGGATCTTTCGATCATGCAGAGGAGGCAACATATGACTAACAGACAGATAGAAAGAAAACAATTTTCTACAGACCTAATTTATCGGAATTCACCAGTCACCCCATCAATACCAGAATTAAGGACAGAATCCTCACATCGAGGAAAAGTTAATCCACGGTTCCAGATACAAGTTCTTTTAATGTGACCAGTAGATTCCCATATATATCTCCCTGCTCAATCTATCGAAGCGTCGTATTGTCAGGCTAAACGGATCTAACTAGGTCAAGATTTGTCAAGTCTATGAATTCCTTAAGTTCAACTCTGCCTAGTCGTGTCCATTTAGAATCTTTCGTGCCTACCAACGCATCAAACCCAGAGCATAGACAATTTAATTTTGGGTACGTTACACAGACTCAGATTGCCTGTTATCACTTGATAATATCACTTCCCAGTACTACATCAACAAGCAAAACTTTGAGCGACAATATTTTTGATTTTTCTGAATTTTTAATGTTTTTGGATTTTTTAATGATTTCTGAAAAAAATAAAACAGAAATAAGATGTTTTTGGATTTTTTTAATTTTTTAATTATTTTTTTGTTTGGTTTTTTTTTTTTGTTTATTTCTCACCCTAAATTTGTGCATGGGTGAGAATGAAATCACTAAAATGTGCAAATTTAAACTAACCTAAGCAAAAATTTAATCCTCAAAATGAATCATCTTTAAAAATCCCACCAGCACATCGAATCGAGCTTTGTTAAAAGGCTTGGTGAACAGATCCGCCACATTATTCGCAGTGGGAACCTGTTCTAGCCGGATGAGCGAGCGCTCATAACAATCTCTGATAAAATGAATTTTGATATCAATGTGCTTGGTTTTGGAGTGTTGGACAGTATTTTTAGTAATTTGAATTGCGGCCTCATTATCACAGTAAATTGGGGTTTCTAGATAATTCAAACTGTAGTCCAACAGCTGATGTTGGATCCAGATAACTTGAGAACAGCAAGCAGATGCAGCAACGTATTCTGCTTCTGCTGTTGAGGTAGAGACGGTATGCTGTTTCTTGCACTGCCACGACACCAGCCTATCTCCAAGGAATTGGCACCGTCCTGATGTTGATTTCCTGTCAAGCTCACAGCCTCCATAATTACTGTCAGCAAAAGCATATAAATCAAATTCAGAATTCTTCGGATACCAAAGACCCAATTTTCGGCTGCCTTTGATATACCGAAAAATTCGTTTGACAGCAATAAGATGAGAAAGTTTAGGATTAGCCTGATAGCGAGCGCATTGACAAACTGCAAACATGATGTCGGGACGACTTGCAGTAAGATACATCAGCGATCCGATCATCGATCTGTAGTTTGTCTTATCTACAGATTCACCATCAATATCTGGATTCAGCAGGGGTATTTCAGCCATTGGTATCGATGCAGGTTTGGCGTCTTGAAACCCGAACTTCTCAAGAATATCCTCCACATACTTAGCTTGATGTAGCAGGATTTCCGGTTGAATTTTGTTTGACCTGAAGCCCCAGAAACATGGTCATTTCACCTAGTGAACTCATCTCAAACCGCTTTTTCATCACGCCTTCAAATTGTTTGCAAAGCTGTGGACTGGTAGACTCGAAGATAATGTTGTCAACGTAGATCTGGACTAGAATCTGATCATTACCAACATGCTTGATGAATAAAGTTTGATCAATAGTGCCACGAGAGTATCCATGCTCGAGCAAGTGCTTTGTTAGAGTCGCATACCATGCTCGAGGAGCTTGATGTAACCCATACAACGCCTTGTCCAACTTGTAGACATGATTAGGAAACTTTGAGTTAACGAACCCAGGGGGTTGATTAACATAGATTTCTTCCTTCACCTTGCCATACAAGAAGGCAGTCTTGACATCCATTAGGTAGACCGTGAAGTTCATGTAGGAAGCATATGTGATAAAGATACGAATAGCCTCCAATCGAGCAACTGGTTAAACCTCAGTATAATCAAGACCCTCAACTTTTCGAAACCCGCGAACCACCAACCTTGCTTTATTGCGCACTATTATAACAGAATCGTCCTGCTTGTTACGATAGACCTAACGCGTGTCAAGAGACCTTTTGCCCTTTGGTAACTTAACCAATTTCCAAACCCTGAGCTTTTCAAACTGATTTAGCTCTTCATGCATCGCATCTACCCAGCTGGGCTCATTCAAAGCCATGTCAATGTTCTTGGGCTCTATTTGAGATATAAAGCAAGAATAGAGACATGCATTGACATCTCCACTCTGACTTCTGGTTTTAACTCCGTCACCCAGCTGGCCAATGACGTTATCGATCGAATGATCGCGTTGAATTCTTGAAGGTATGTCTTGGCTGATATCATTGAGTGAAACAGGAAGAGTGTGGATGTTGAAACCTCCATCATTTGCTGATTGATCCACATTAGATGAATCTGCTACAAACTCATTAGCAATTTCTTTAGGAAAGAGTAGTTCCATAAAAGTTGGAGTGACAGCGGAAGCATCTCTAGACATGAACTCTCTTTCAACTGGGGTAAGAGGTGTAGCATCAGCATCAGGAGTTCCATTTTGAAGTTTAGACTCTGGACTATTAAGTCGATCAGATGACTCCCCCTCAGGTGGAGCAGAGGACTCCTGCTCAGATGGAGCAGAGGACTCCCCTTCAACCGTTGGAGGTCTGTAAACAACTTCTTCATCTTCGTCTTCAGAAACAATCTTCGAACAAGAAGAGGATCCATTTGTGCCATCTGAAGACACATTTAAGGATTTGAAAAGCGATGTGTAATCAAATAACCAGTCAGGACCCAGTCGAGCGTCTGTTTCATTCTCCTCCAACCAGCGCACGTCATAGGATTCGACAATATTCTTAGTCTTCTTGTTGTAAACCCTATAAGCGGTGCGCACAGCATATCCTATAAAATAACAATCATCTGCTTTGGCGTTGAATTTAGGGTTGGATTCCAAGTGAAGAAGGGTGCAAGGGCAGCCAAATACACGGAAATGGTTGACTGAAGGCTTGTGACCATAGAGAATCTCGTACGGTGTCTTCATCTAAGCTTTGTTGATTAGAACACGATTCTGCATGTAGCAAGTAGTGTTAATCACCTCGGCCCAAAAGAAAACAGGTAATTTAGAATCACAAAGCATTGTCCTTGCAGCGTCTTTTAAAGTTCTATTTCTCCTTTCAGCAACACCATTTTGTTGAGGCATGTGAGCAGAGTTGTATTGACGCACGATCCCCTTTTCTGCGCAAAAATGGTCAACAACCGCATTCTTGAACTCAGTTCCATTGCCAGTACGAAGCGCCTTCACCTGGTTGTTGGTTTGATTCTCAATCATCACAATGAACTTCTTTATCAGATTAGCAACCCCAGCTTTGTTGGATAAGAAGAAGACCCACGTAAAACGAGAGAAATCATCGATCACAACAAGACAGTACGAACTTCTGTTCATGCTCAGGACGTTGACCGGACCAAATAAGTCCATATGCAATAATTGGAGCACCTGACTGATTGAGTTGACTTGCTTTGGCAGGTGTGGTTTTCTATGATGTTTTCCTTGGGCACAGGACACACACTTCTCAAATGTAATAAAGTCTCTGACAGGTAAGCCTCGGAGCATTTCATTCTTAGCAAGGCGATTCATTTTTTTCTTGTTAGCATGACCGAGTCGTCGGTGCCACCGCATTGCGTTTTGTTCGGAGACTTTTGAAAATAGGAAAGTGACTTGTTCAGGTATGTTACTGTTCATGTCAATAATATAAGCATTCCCATCCCGCTTAGATTTCACAAGAATCCACTCTTCCGGGATGACAATGCCTGGCTTGAGAATCATGCATTCTTTATCGGTAAAATGGGTTGAATAGCCTTTGTCGCAAATTTGGGAAACACTCAAGAAGCTATGCTTTAACTCGGGAGAAAAGTTGACATTTTCAAAGCTTAGCACTCCATTTGTAACGGTTCCTCTCTGAGTGATCTTGCCACCATCTCCGCCCGCGAAGGAAACATACCCACCATTAAAAGATTGAATGTCGCTCAATTGGGAGATGTCTCCTGTCATATGCCGGGAGCAGCCGCTGTCGACGTACCAAGGACGGACGACATTCCTCCGCAACTATCCCTGCAAAATGAGCGGGATCATTTAGATTTGGGAACCCAGGTCATCACTGTCTTGGGTTTCCTTTTCGCTTTCTCTGATTTGTCCTTTAATGTTTTCAAATTAGGATCCTCATTTCTAATCACTTCAGATGATGGTGATGATGGATTGGAAATTGATTTGGGCATCCAATGATATTTAGGTTTTATAACATTCTCAGGTGGTTTTGAAATAGGTCTCTTATTAGTTTGTACTGAGTCTCTGGATGTTCTACCAGAAGTGGTTGAAGATCCAGAATAGCTTTTTGACGAAACCGATCTTGGCGGAGCCTTGTTCGGTTTTGGCAAACTATTTGGAGCTTTGTTATTAAAAATCTTTTTATTCTTTTGAAAAACAGCCCTTTTTCTACTTCGATCATCTTTCCAATCATCATTTCGAGAACGGGTTCTTGAGGATTTTCTAATTAAAGACCTTCCTCGAGATTCGTTCTCTCCTCTTGGTGACATATAGTTCATAAATATCCAATTTTGACAATTCCTAGCTATATGATCACCAACACCACAATTAAAACAAATATGTTTATTATTTGAACTTGTACTGCATTTCTTAGATTTATTTTCTTGACAGACACTCTTACTCTTCTCAGAAGAACATGCATGAGAAATAGGTTGTGAGATAAGTGAGGGTGCATCAGATGGTGTGACTTGTGGAATTGATGGGTTTTCATGAGAATCACAAGCATCAGAATTACTAAACAATTCATCAAACATATCAAAGAAATTAAGTTCAATAGTAGCAGATGTGGAAACATCACACGAAACATTCTCAGTCTTAACATCAGAAGCAAAAACTTTTTCATTTGAAATAAAAATATCAGAATCAGAAACAGAATCAGAAACAGATTCTCCAGCTTCATGCTTTGTCTGATCTAAGGGTTGATCTGCAGGGGAAGTAGAAATGTTAGTACTTTCAACATTAATAAATCCGCCTGAAACGAAACCAGACGGCTTGCCATAAACCATATACGGTTCGTTGGCAATCTCATCCTTGGATAGGGGTTGATACTGATATGTATGATTATAAGGAGGAGGTACATTATCATATCCTAAACCCTTTTGTTGGTTTCGTTTTGAACTGCATGTCGTGATCAATCATGTTGGCAACTACCTCACTTGATCCATCAAATTTTCTAAAATCAAAATTTGCAGTTTCAAATTGCCTTTTTAATGTATCAAGCTCGGTAATTAACTCATCATTTTGTCTCTTAACATAATCATAAAGCTCACATTTTTCACTGTATTCTGTCTGAATTCTTTTAAAATCTTTTATTTTTGTTTCTAACTGGGCCTTAAGGGGTTTTTGTCCTTTCCTAAGCTGATAGCCCTCATATCTAAGGTCCTCTACATCTCTACGTAATAATTAAATTTCATCATGAAGAATTTTAACATATTCATTACATGCCTGAGAACAAGACGGTAGATTTACCTCACTTTTCCTGGGCTCGGAAGTAGAAGACACCATTAGAGCAAACTGCAGCTCCATCATTTCTGCATCAGGATCAGCTGCATCATTCTTCAGGGGAGCATCATAAATCTGAGCTAGGTGAGCATTTTCTGGCCCTCAAAATATTCAAAGCCTGAATCTGGTCCTCCCAGTCAAAGGACTGAGCGACCATAGCAGTCTCACTATTAACCGCAGCACCTGCACGGTTGTTTCCCACTGCAACCATCGTCCTGTTGTTGTTCATCCTACGATCTGGTTTTGGACACTCACGAGCGAAGTGACTCGGCTCATGGCAGTTGAAACATCGCAGCATGCCCTTGTTGAATCCCACCTTCTTATTAGCATTCATGCCCCAGTTGTTCTTCCCTGTCTTCTTAGCAAACTGCTTGGCCCTAAAAACAGCCATAACAATCTGCCATGTAATGTCCATCTCTTCCACGTCTTTTGGATGAATCTGATCCAGGTCAGCAAATGACAGCTGAGGTGGAAGCTCTCCAGCTACAAAAGCATTGTAGCAGTTAACAAGCCCAGTGGCTAGAGCCAGATTTTCATTAGTGTCTTTCGTGTTTGAGGAAGAGGCTACAACTGACACATTTGGAGGGGGAACAGCTTGTGGAGTGACAAATAGCTGGTTTTGAGAATGAGAAATGGATGATGCAGTAGCAAAAGTCTGAATCTGAGGTTGTTGAGCAGCAAACACTTGACCCGAGGAAGTCATGATTGATGAGAGAGCATTGTTGGACGAGATTCCAAGATTTGCAGTAGAGTACGAGTTCACATGGTTAATTTCTCTCTGTTTGTCATCAATATCACAAGCTTTCATGATCGCCATGATTTCAGCAAGAGTGAGGCGATTTAGATCCTTGGTCTTCTTAATCATAGCAACATTCATGTCCCATGACCTACGAAGAGCATTCAAAAGCTTCTTGTTAATTTCTGACTTGGTCAAGAAAATCCCAGATATGCTCATGTCAGTGGTGAGAATTGTGAACCACTGCAGCTAAGCCTCAAGAGTCTCTCCTGGAATATAGTTGAACATATTGAACTTTTGTCGCAACATGTCCTGGCGACTCTCCTTCATATCTTCATTGCCCTCATATACCTCAATTAGGGCTTCCCACAAATCTTTAGCTGAAGTGTACTCTCAGAAACCTTGAGCAATATCAGGAGATAATGCCATGGTTAGAGTGGCTAAAGCCCTTTCTTGTTCTTCCACTTTCTCAAACTCCTCATCTGTGTAGTTTTCAACAGCCTTGTCAATCACTTGTCCTCCAACTGTCATAGTGATTCTAACGGGGCCTCTAAGAATGCTTCTCCAGACTTTAAAATCCTTCATTTTAATGTATTTTTCAATCCTGTATTTCCACTCAGGAAAGCCATCTGCAGACATTAATCTTGGAATGCGCGTAGTTGTGCCCATGACAGTATCAAGTTCGTGAAAATGAGTTTGACTTTGAGATTCCATTTGAAATTAAAGCAAATTAAAGTCACAAAATAGTTTACGGTTGATGATGATGAGATTACGACCGTAAACTGTGTTTACGGTTAATGAGTTTACGACCGTAAACTTGGTTTACGGTTGAAGTGTTTACGACCGTAAACTGGGTTTACGGTTGAGGTGTTTACGACCGTAAAGTATGTTTACGGTTTGGATGATTACGGTTTGTACGTTTACGGTTTAAGTGTTTACGGTTATTGAAGCTTAGTTTACGGTTAATGAAGATTCACAGTTTACGGTTCTTCAAGTTCTTGAGTTTACAACCGTAAACAGGGTTTACGGTCAACAGTAAGCTCCCAGAAGTTCTTCAAAAACGTGTTTTTCGCAGTAGTTTCAGTCCCTTTAACCATGAAAACACTAAAACCAAACTCGAACAATGAAGAATGTCAATCTAAACAGCTGAAAACTCGATTGAATGAAGCTTTGACACCGGCTTTTGCTCTGATACCAATTGTAAGGTCCTGAAAAGGATCTTTACCAATGATCAAGCAACAAACAATCACAATAGAAGTAGAAGAAGAAAAGAAATCAAGCTTGCACATGTTTATATCATAAAAACAACAGGTATAACTCGATGGAATAATCTGTAAACACTATGGCATCAACAACCAGACAAAGACCTACACCTCCACTATATATACTTGACTGGGCCGCAAACTGGGTTTACGGCCGTAAACGTGTTTACGGCCGTAAACTCACTTCCTGACCGTAAACACCTAAACAACCCACAAAATGCATTAAAGACTCATACTGAACTAAATACAATGAAAGCCTAGACCAAACCATTAATTGGACCCTTCAAAGAGTGAAGCGAAATAAGCCGAGCGTTCGGTTCATTTCGGTTCCTTAAAATTCCGGAGCCGAAATAGACCGAGCTTTCGGTTCATTTCGGTTCCCGAAAATTATGGAGCCGAAATAGACCGAGCGTTCAGTTCATTTCAGTTCCCGAAAAATCCGGAACCGAAATAGACCGAGCGTTCGCTCTATTTGGCTTGTCTAATTTTTAGAGAGAGATTTGAGGGTTCGGTGCCGACTCTGCTTCCATCATTCCTAAACCTTGTAAAATTTTATTGAAGCTTGCTTCTGGTAAGGCTTTAGTGAATATGTCAGCCAGTTGATCTGAGGACCGAACGAAATGTACTTCCACGTTCCCATCTTCTACATGGTCCTTGATGAAATGGTATCTCACTGCAATATGCTTTGTCTTTGAGTGTTTCACTGGATTGTGGCATATTCTTATCGCACTTTATGAGTCACAATAGAGAGGTATTTTCTTCATGCTTAGCCTGTAGTCCCTTATTTAGCTTTGTATCTATATCACTTGAGAGGTACAGGATGCTGCAACAATGTACTCAGCTTCGACTATTGAAAGAGACACACATGTTTGCTTCTTGGACTGCTAGCTAACAAGTTTACCGTCAAGGAATTGGCATCGACCAGTTGTGCTCTTTCGGTCCAGACCACATCCTCCAAGATCGGCATTAGAAAAGGATTGAACAAAAAATCCAGATCTAGGAGGGTACCAAAGACCGAGAGAGGAGGTTCGCTTCAGATAACGGAAAATATTTTTCACTGCCACTATGTGAGGTTCTCTTGGATTAGCTTGAAACCTGGCACAATAACAAACATAAAACATAATGTCTGGTCTACTAGCCGTTAGATACATAAGAGACCCTATCATTTGACGATAGAATGTTACGTCAACAACAAGTTTTTCCAAAGACGGTGTTAACTTTGTGCCAAACGCCATCGGAACCTTCACTTTTGAATCTCCCGTCATACCGAACTTTCCCAGTAAGTTCTTCGTGTAGGCCTCCTGGTTGAAAAAAATACCTTCTGGTCCTTGTCTTATATTCAAACCAAGGAAAAAATTAATCGGACCCATTGCGCTCATTTCAAATTTAGTCTCCATCAACTTCCTGAATTCAGCTGCTAAGCTAGGATTCGTGGAGCCGAAGATGATGTCATCGACATAAATCTGAACTATCATTAGATGTTCGCCTTCTTTCTTTCGGAAGAAGGTAGGGTCAACCGAACCTTGCTAGAATTTTGACATTTTAAGAAAGCGAGTTAACGTTTCATACCATGCCCTCGGTGCTTGCTTCAGACCATATACAACTTTATCTAACACATAGCAGTGATCAGGGTATTTCTCATTCACGAACCCAGGTGGTTGCTCAACATACGCTGTTTCTTCTAGTTCTCCATTCAAGAAAGCACATTTCACATCCATTTGGAAAAGTTTGAAGTTTTTATGAGCAGCATATGCCAGAAAGATTCGAACTGATTCCAACCTTGCTACAGGAGCGAAGGTCTCCTCATAATCTATCCCTTCTTCTTGGCAATATCCCTTCACCACTAACCGAGCCTTATTTCGTATAACGTTCCCCTCTTTGTCTAACTTATTCCTGAAGACCCATTTTAAGCCAACCACCGACGCATCCTTTGGAGTGGGAATCAACCTCCAAACTCGATTACGTTCAAACTCATGGAGTTCATCTTGCATGGCTTGTACCCAATCAACGTGATCAAGTGCAGCATTAACCGTCTTTGGTTCGACTTTGGAGACAAACGAATTAAACATACAAAATTCAACATTAGAGAATAATGCAGTTTGTTTCGCTTTCAATTGAGAACATGTGAGAACTCGCTCAAATGATTCACCAATTATTTGTGCTTTGGGATGATCTTTAGTCCATTTTGTTAGAGGAGGGTAATTAGGGTCATAGGCTGGATCCAACTCTGCATTTACTTCTTCTTCAAGTTCTGATTGATCACCTTCGTCATTTGTATTGTCTTTCTCCCCCTCAAATGGCGAAGCGTATCCCATGTCAGGTTCAGGATGCTCCCCCTCGGTTGGAGTTGGATGCTCCCCCTCGGTTGGAGTTGGATTCTCCGAGGTTGGTCTTGGTGCAGATGAACCCTCCCACTTGAACGTTGAGCTGTTGTTTGGAGGGTCAGTTGAGGGTTGATCATCAGTTAGTTTAGGAGGTTCATTTTCCATTTCTTTTGCAGCTGCATCAATGATCTTTTGCAGATTGTCGATTTTGTTGTCTGCTGCTTTCGCCTCTGAGTGTGCAGCCCTTTCTGGTTCATCAAATAGCCTCATGTATTCTTCAAACAGTCTGGTTCATCAAATAGCCTCATGTATTCTGATTCAGGAAATATTTCCCCCAAGGCACTTTCGGTTCTTTGAACTTTCTTCATGTAGTTGTCATCAAAGGTTACATAGTATGTCTCTTCAATACGTTTGGAATGTTTTTTCAAAACTCTATATGCCTTTGAAGTGAGTGAATAGCCAAGAAAAATTCCCTCATCGGCTTTGACGTCAAACTTGTTTCGGTTCTCTTTGGAGTTAAAAATGAAGCACCTTGAACCGAACACGTGGAAAAATTTAACGTTGGGCTTTCGATTGTTCAGAATCTCATACGGAGTGATTGAGAATCTTTTGTTAAGGAAGGATTGGTTCTGAGTATAGCACGTTGTTGCAACTGCATCGCCCAAAAGTATAGTGGAAGGGAGGCGAAGCTTAACACGGTTCAAGCTGCCTCACACAAGGAACGATTTCGTCTTTCAGCAATTCCATTCTGTTGTGGTGTATAGGGGGCCGAAAAGTTGTGAGATATCCCCTTTTCAGCCAGAAAGTCCTCAAAATTTTTATTCTTGAATTCAAGCCCATTGTCGCTTCTGATATTCCTCACCAGCTTTCGCAGCTGCACTTCCACTTGCTTGATGAACGCCTTCAACTTGGGAGTAGCGTCTGATTTCTGTTTAAGAAAGTAAACCCAGGTGAAGCGTGAAAAATCATCTACTATGACAAGAATGAACTTACTACCACCGAAGCTTTCGATAGCCGAAGGTCCACACAAGTCAATACGCAAAAGTTCAAGAGCTTCAACAATCTTTGTATTGATACGTGTAGGATGGCTCTTTCTGGTTTGTTTGCCCATCTCACATCCTGCACATAGGTGTTCCTTATCAAACTTGAGAAGAGGAAGGCCTCGAACATGATCACCAAGCACCAACTTATTAATGTCTTTGAAGTTCAGGTGTGATAGGCGTCGATGCCACAACCAGCTTTCATCAGTGTTCGCCATTGACAGCAGGCATATTGCTGGTTTTCCTCGAATTGGGTTGAGATTTAAAGGATACATCTCTCCCTTGCGTTCAGACTTCAACAGAACCTTTTTGGATTGCTTCTCAATGATTTCTGATCCCTCATCATCGAATGAAACTTTCAACCCAGTTCCCACAACCAATTGTGATACACTAATGAGGTTGTGCTGCAACCCTTCTACATAATCTACTTTTCGAATTGAGAAGTCTCTGTTGGTTATCATTCCATATCCTTTGATTATGTCATAAGAGTTATTTCCATACTTCACACATCCACCATCCTTAAGGGACCGAAATTCCCTCAGCTCTTCCCTCCTTCCTGTCATGTGACGCGAGCAACCACTGTCTATGTACCATTCGTCATCGAACTGCTCGTCAATTATAACCTGCAAATTCAAGTAGATTTAGGAACCCAAAGTTTCTTGGGCCCTGGTGAGTCTTTTACAGAAAAAGGAATAGCAGTAGAAATATCAACCAAATAAGTTATCTTTATTAGAGTTGTTTGGTCTTTTCATTTGATGGTATACACCTTGATTTTGTTTTTATCTTGTTTAAATTGTGGTGGATGGTGTGTTGTTAGATGGTTTTGGGATATTCTTTTTAATCCTAGGGTTAGCTGACTTTTTCTTATTATTGATATCAGAATCTGAATCAAGCTTTCCGTTTCCTTTGATGTCCTTCACTGAATTCGATTTTCTTTGGGAGTAGGAAGGACCGAAACTCGACTTTCGGTTGTTAGCCTTGGCGTTGTGACCGAAACTTGACGTTTGGTTCTAAGCGCTGGTGTTGGAACCGAAACTAGACGTTCGGTTCTGAGCTTTGGAATAGTAAGAGCTTGGACTAAAATTATCTTTCCCTTTTAGCTTTTCCTTTTCTTTGGCAATGTACTCTTTCTTGGAAGGAACGTAGTTGCGGTTTTGAGATTGCCAATAACGTTTTCGCTCATTCAGATTTTTCATGTATCTTTGATTTCTTTGGCGTTTCTGTTCAGCTAACTCCTTCTGAGATTTGTGAATATTGAAGCTTGATTTTGGCTTCTCCTTTTGAGTTTCGGCAGTCTTGGAAGGAACATTCGGTGTTTTCTTCGGTTCTTCAGGTATCTCTTTCGTTCCACTTGTGCTTGGTTTGTCAAAACTTGAGGGTTTGTTGATGGGTTCTGCAACGTATCTACCTTTTACCCTCCAAGAGGTTTTCTCCGATAAGCCGATAGTTTCGTTTGCGTTATCAATAGGGGCTGACCAGAAATAATCGTCGCACCCTTCAGCATTGTCTTTGTCGACCAAGATTTTCAATTCTGCTGTTTGTTTTGTAGTGACCCCTGTAACAGCATATACCTGATTTGGCATAGTTTGAACCTTTTGATAAACCATTGCTTTCTCTTTGAGTTTCTGTGGCTTGTCCTTTGACAGGCGAGCGTATTCAACCGAGTTTGCAGATATGAGGGGTTTCTCATTCTCGGTTTAGAAGAATACCTTTCTTGTTATTGATTTGATCTTGACATTCAAGAGCTTAGTGTCTCAAATGCCACCTCTAATGGAGTCACAAACACCACTAGCAACAAGGAAGAACAAGTGAGAGAGGAGAAGGCCTCAAAAACGGATAGGGTTCTCTTAGAAACTCATAGGGGCCGATTTTGTGTGCCTTGGGGTTTCTTATATAGTTGAGCTATTAGGGTTTTCAAGTGGAAACCCTAATTTCCCTTGCTTAGGCCCTAAGTAACACATGGACCCCTATATGGCAAGCCTTGGACGAAATTCTATGGGCTCCCATAGATTTTCGTCCATCCTATGCCAATAGGATCTATTAGCCCAAACTATAACTATTACTGATTTACATAATCAGTCCCCGTCAATTTAATCAGTCTCTTTTGATGTGAAGATTTGGAGTATTAAACTATTAACGGGGAAAGGGTTGAACTGGCGCGTACGCTGGGTGTACCAAGCGGTACGCTGCACGTACACGGTCAGTGTCTTGTAATCTGGTCAACCACCGAGTACGCCTCACATACAAAAGAGTACGCCCAGCGTACTCGGCTGGGTTGACTCGGTCGGGTTGGCTCGGTTGGGTTGACTGGGTTAGTTGTTGCCTTGATTCTGACTGTTTACCAGGTTTGACCAAGGGTATTTTGGGGAAAATATTATTAATGTATAATGTTTTGACATTTACGTTTTGGGTTTAGCTGGTATTTGGGAGCAAAGTATTAATCAACTATTCGTCATATTGTGAGGTGGGTTTTCCTCACTATACATATGGGTGGAAGACACCAAGGCCGGCCAAATTGGATTGTTATACTGTTATACCAGATCTATATGATTATATGATAGTAGTTGATATGCGTAGACCAGTAGATCTGTAGGACCACCTATGATTTCTGTCTGCATGATTATTTGTCTGTTGAATATGTTTGTTATATGTTATATGTTATATGTTGACATATTGTGTTGGTTGAGACATTACTGTTATGTGCGTGAGTCAACAGACCGGGGGTATTCCAGTCCAATGACTGAGTGGACCCGAGGGTATTCCAGTCTGATGACTGAGCGGGACCGCTTTACATTGGTATTCCAGTATGATGACTGAGTGGACCTGTTGTGAAGATTGGCATTCAAGTGTGATGACTGACTAGGCCAGGGGTAATCCAGCTCGATGGTCGTGGACCCATGGGTATTCCGGTATTGTGACTGATTGTACCCAGCATGCTTGTTTGTATATGATATGTATATTATGTGGTGGTACTTTGGGGGAACTCACTAAGCTTTTACTTACAGTTTTTAGTTATTGCTTCAGGTACTTACGAGGATCGTGGGAAGGCAAAGGTATGACTGTACACATCCTGATTTTTATGTTGTTGATCTTAGGAGACTCTATTTATGAATAACGTTTTGAAAACAATGGTTATGTAAACACTTATTTTAGTAAATGGGTTGTTTTAAAAAGTTTAAATTTGTTGTGATTTTTGATATGTTACACAAAATAGGCAAGTTGCAATTAATGTAAAGACAACGATTATAGGAAACGAAGATTCCCCTAAGGATCTAAGATGGTAAAGTTAAATGTTTGACTCTACATCAAGTACTTTAATGATCAAAATCCAAATACATGTAATTCGTAGTTCCTTGATACATGATGTCGTCATCATATTTAGATGGCATTGTAGGAGATAAAGGAAAGAAGGAAATTAAGCATCAAGAGCTAAACACAATCATTGGAATAGACGCATGTTGTATGTCTCCATGATTAAGGATTTCAAACTTATGCTTAGTAATGGAGTAAGGTTTAGATTGGTTATCTGTTATTACTCTTTGGAGATGTCTAGAAATTAAAATTTCATCTTATGCATTATATAAACATGAATTTCAATCTTCTTTTAATAATAGAAAGGTGACAATTCTAGTTTATAAAGATGATGGTTTTATGTATAAAACATCTTCTTACAATTGACATTCATGAAATTGTAATTTGTGTTTCTAATAATCGGAACAATGACTAAACCATTGATTTTTCTAATCGTCTAGATATGATCTCGCTTGTGGCATGATCAACTTGGCCACATAAGTGAGAATCGCATCACCAAGCTCCAATTGGACCGGAATTGGAATTGTTCAAATTTAATTTGAATGATGTATGCGAATCTTGTATGTTGGCAAGACAACTTAGTCACCATTCACATGGACATGTAATGAAGATAAAAAGAATTGGATCTTGTACACTCTAATGTGTGTGGACCCATCAGATTCACCACAAGGAACGACATATACTATTATGTCATATTTATGGATAGGTTCAGTAGATTTGGTTATGTTTATATGATTAAACATAATTCTAACACTTCAAAAAGTTTCAAAGAGTAGCAGAACTAAGTAGGGAATCATTTGGGCATGAATATAAAGGATCTCCAATTTGAAAGGAAAGGAGAATTCCTTAGTATCGGGTTCTACGATCATCATAGAAATTATGGAATGGTATCCATAACTGGCTTCTCCCAGAACACCATAATGTAATGATGTTGCTAAAAGGAGAATTGAATGCTATATGATTCGATCTATGATGAGTCGTGCATCGCTACAAATTTGTTTTTGGGAATATACACTCAAAATAGTAGAGCATATTTTGAACCTTGTATCTAACTAAGTAGGTTTGAAAACACCTCATGAAATGCGGAGTTGGAAAGTTCCCTTACATTCAGATATCGTGTTATGAGCTATTTCGTTAGACAAGAAACCAATGACCTACTTGAATCGAGATTTGAGAAGTGTTACATTTTCGAGTATTCACAGAAGGCATTTGATATTTGTTTTAAAGACCCATAAGAGTGTGGTTCTTATAGCTCGAAAGGAATGTTACTTAAGAGTAAGGAACATATACATATCAAGAAGTTAGTGGAAGTCATATTGATCTTGAAGAAATTCGAGATATGACTGACAATGGACCTATAGTTGGCATTAGCTCTCAACCTGAGGTTGATAAACCATTTCAGTCAAATGAAATTTCCTTACCTCTTCGCAAGATATAGTAGAGTTAGAGCACCTCCTAAGTTTTATGAGTTTCATCTAATTATGGAAGGAAATATGTTAATTAGTGATAAAATATTGATCAATTTTGATAAGCCTAATAGCTACTATGAAGAAATGGTGGGTCTTATGGCTGTCATTAAAAGAGTCTAAGGATAGAGCTATTTAGTACATGACAGATAACTAATTTTGAAATTAGTTGAACCTAAACCTAGTCTTGTGATAGTGGGTTGTGATTAGATCTTCAATGTGAAGACTAACATGGATAGAAAAGCACATACATTCTAAGCTAGTATGGTACAAATGGGTTTTGCTCGGACACAAGAAATTGATTATGAGGAAACATTCTCACCAGTAGCTGTAAAAAGGTCTTATTAGGTTATTTTTTACCATTGTTGCCTTCTTTGATTAAAAATATGGTAAAGTGGATGCTTAAACGAATTTCCTTAACAGGAAACCTTCGCAAGGTGTGTGACACATTCCGAAAGGATTTTAACATACAAAGTATCCAAGTAATGTGTGTAAGCTTGATAATTCTATTCATAGATTTAAGCAAGCATCACGTACCAGGGATTTGTTCTTTCATGAGAAAGTAAAGAGTGTTGTCTTTCTGTAAGTCCATATGAGTCTTGAGTACATGTCAAAGCTAGTGGGAGTGTCCCTGTCTTCCTGGTGTTGCATCTTTATGGGAATACTACCCATAGGAAACATTGCCTCTAAGTTGCAAAGTGCAAAATGTAACGTCTCAAAAATTATGAGGTAAAAATTTCATTTTTAATTCAACCAAAACATTAATTATCTTTAAGTCAAACATTCATTATCCTTTTTCTTAATATTCAAAAACACTTTATAATAAAACAGTTATCAGAGTACAATCCCAAAGTCATCATAATACGGAAACATGGGAGGATGAGCTGCGATCAAGCCGGACCCTTCACTTTCGAACCAGAAGTACCTGAATCCATAACCATAAAAACCATAAGCACAAAGCTTAGTGAGTTACCCAAGATACCACATACCATACGTGCCATTGGGCCCAACCGATATATTGGGCCCAACCCACCATCATGGGCCTAGCCCGGTCAAACCAATGGGCCTAGCCCGATCATACGAATGCAAAAGATGCAAACACAGTTAGCACCTACATAGCATACAATGGGCCTAGCCCTTCTTGATCTATGGGCCTAGCCCAACATAAAAATGGGCCCAACCCATCATACTAATGGGCGTAGCCCAACATACCATGCAAGAGTTACAAAGACAACTAGCATAACATATCCTAGTGGGCCGACATTGGTGGCTTCGACCCACGAGTATAGTATGGAGACTCACCTCAAGCTACTGAAACTCTCGAATAAATCTCTGACTGCTGGTCCGGAAAATCCTGGCGCTATCAACATCAAATGGCATCCAATTATTAATTGGGTTCCGACCCATAACCAAGAGTCTAAGCTACTAAGACCAGAACTAGGGTAAAAGACCATTCTACCCATTATCTCACTTGGCCCAAAGGCAAGGCCCAACTCAACTACTTCCAAGGCCCAAATCCTAAACGATATTCCAAAGCGCAATATGGCCCAATCTTCCAAATTGGGCCCAAGACCCATCATGGGCCTAAATCCATGAAACACCCACACTTTCATAATTGAAAACTTTCATACCTCACAATATTGTTACTCCGAAACATGCTACATGCATATTCATAAAACAATATCTTACATTGATAATTTCGATTACATAAGTCTGGATACAAACTGACTAGGTTTTAATATGTTACAAAATTTCCCAGGAGTATAAACTATTCTAAATCTTCCAACAGTATAACACTATACTGGTTGCCTATTGCCTACAATTTTTAAACATTGAGATGGGTAAGCGGTGACGCTTAGTGAGTTCAATAATAGATACAATATAACGTTATGTCATATATATACCAATATGACAGAAACAAAGGGAACACGGAACAACAAAGGCATATGTGAATCATGCGACAGGCTTTCCATAACAATCAATGAGACATAACAATTTCAATACTTGATATACATCAATAACGCTTCAGCCTAAATGGCATGGGAGACATATAATTTATGATTAAACATTTTGCTAGATTTCAGGCTTTTAGCCCTATCTAACCTTGTCACACCCCGCTAAAGCGGAAACACAGGGCGTGGCAGTACAAAGGGTTTCATTGCAAAAGTTAAAAGACAACACCAACCATAGTATTAAAAATCATTACAAATTCACAATGGGTTTGAACAACTTTTAAAAGAAATTACAATGTAAATTGAAATACAACATATGCGAATGCTCCTAAAAGTAAAGTGTCCCTAAGTGCCACTTACTCGATGATTCCTGAAAAAGCATGTAAAACGAGCGTCAACTATAAAAATAGTTGGTGAGTACTCACAAGTTTAAAATAATAATATTGGTTCATGAATTGAAATCAAAGTTTTGATAAAAGTTTCCAATAATAAAAGTATATTGTTAAAAGGAGTAAATAAGTTTGTAAAAATAAAGTTCTTTGTCATCATGAGAGATAAAGTATGTTGCCCGAATAAGATGCAACATTCATATTCTCATGGAAGATAAAGTTCGTTACTCAAACGAGTAAACAAGTTTCATTGCTAAAATGAGCAATAAATTTTGTTGCTACAAGGAGCAAACAATTTCATTGCTGAAACATGTATATAAGTTTTCAGTAATAAAAGTTCGTTGTTGTAATGAGAAACAAAGTTCATTGCTATAACTAATAAACAAGTTTATTGCTATAATAAGTAACGAGTTTGTATGTGTATGAGCAAACAATGAGTCTCAACCAAACCTAGGACTGAAGCCCTATCAAGATCTATGCTTATCGTTCCATAGATGTATATGGTATCATGCACTCCAGCAATAGGGCGAGTGAGGAGTTGTCAATTCCTAATAGCGCTATCCATAATGACCATTGGCTCAAAGAGTTAATGGTTAGAGATAAGGGAAGGGCCTTAGTACGATAAGTTCTCATGTTCCGTGTTGCATAGACATACATAGAGAGACATAGCAATAAAATAGCAATCATGTTTGATAGAAATCAATTTAAATACAACATTCAAATAATAGTTTTTCAGGACATGCTTTTCCACCCCAAAACATAAAAACTGAAAATAGGGGAGTGCGTGAATACTCACAATATGCAAAATATAGTAATCAAGTTTATACGAGTCAACTAAATATAACGAACATAAATAGTTTACGACATGCTTTTCCACCCCAAAACATAAAAACCGAAAATAGGGGAGTCGTGAATACTCACAATGCATTTAGATGATGCAAATGGTGCCTTGAACTACGTTCCACGTGTACCACTACCAATTCCTACAATAATGGTATTCGCTAGTGAGTCTCTAATCGAAATCTAACACTACTATACTTACTACTACAATAGAATTATGCCAATAATGTGTCAAAATTTAATATTGATAAGTTACAAACATTTTTCTGTGAAAATTAAATTTCAATGAATCAATTGTTATATAACAATTTAAGTGGAAATTTCTCATTATTGAAATGCTAATATTTAACAATTTAAGAGGTGTTCCAATGATTAAATATTCAAAAACTAAATTAATTTAGTTCTAAAATTTCCCAAAGTTTGCATTTCAGTTTTAATTGAAGTGAAAGACCTCAAGATAAATTTTCTTCAATTTTTGATTTTGTCTGACTATTTTTCACGATTTTAGTTTCTTGAATAACCATAAAATCTTGAAAAATACTAAACAGTTAATAAAAATTACCAAACTTCATATTTTGGTTCTAAATGTACTAAAAGACTTGTAGATAAATTTTCATGGAGTATGAATATGTATAACCATTTTTCATATATTTAATTCTCCAAATAGATACAAATTCATGAAAAATAGAAATCAGTTTCCAAATTTACCCAAACTTTTTGTAACGCTGTTATTAGTCATTATTAAGCTAGGAAAAATATAAAAATGAATTTCTAAACTGTTTATCCCAAATTTTATGATTTTTGTGTATGTATTCTAATAAAAATTGGGTTTAAGTGTATTTAATCTTGGGAAAATAGAAGAAAAATAGTATACAGAAGAGAAAAATCGTCAAAAATTTTATGTATCATCCTAATGTACTACAAGGTGTTCCGGTAAATTTGCATGAATTTTGGATGAGCAGAACTATTTTTTCTATTTTTAGTCCATTATAAATACAAAAATCGGAGAAAAATAGGAATACATTGTGAAAAATTCTGAAAATAGTTTTCTAAGTCTTATACCTCGGGTCGAAGCTGCGAAAATTGTTATACATCCTTTTCAAATTGTCTAAAGTGGTTTTATGATTTATTGGGGCTAAACAAAAAGAAAATTCAAAACCATATTAAACAGTAACAAAAGTCATTGAAACTTCATGGGAGATGTTTATTAACTTAAAGAATCATCCAAGAATTTTTCCAGAATTTATTTACTAGTGTAAGTATTTTATATGATTTAACACTCTATTTTCTTATTATTTTCATATAAAAATAAAGAAAATATATATTGAGCTAAAAATATCCAGAATGCATCGTCATAAAATTGAACAACAATGAAAATTGTTTCCTTATTTTTGATGTTGAAAACCATGCCTAAAGGCTCAATAAAATGTATAGATAAAACTTGGTTCTTGTGATTTATGTAAAGATTATTGATGTTACTTTGACAATTTTTGCAACATGTTACAAAGACTTTTGAATCAAGATCTTTTTGTTCCTATTAATACATGATATTAAGAGTATAAAATAATTTTCGAATGATTTTTAGTGATGAATAAGTCCTTTGAACATGCAACACAAAACAAATGTTCATAAGGAAAGTGCTGTTTGAGCAACAGTTTTGTAAAAATTGGTAAAAATCGAAATATTAGAATCTTCCAGTGAGCTCAGATGGGTTTGAAAGCTAATTAAAAATATTATATTTAAGAAAAAGAATCACGAATTTTGGCTAAGAAATGAGTGAGATATGACAGTTTAAAGTCAGGTAAAGAAATCTGGCAGATTGCATGCATGATGATTGGTTAGAAAAGTGGGTTTTCATCATTTCCTTGAGTAAATCTTTTCAAGTATTTTAAATATATCATGATAAACTCATATTTTAGTCATGTTTCCAGATATCAAAAGATTAAAACTTATCAAAATGTATACATGCATTTATGAACAAAATTTTGTTTCTCAAAAACTCTTAACTTGAGTTTGATGTTTTAATCCTTAAAATCGATTTTTGCACTAAGATCATGAACATGCAACCTTGTTTATCATACATGCATGGTGTTAAAACACATCCATCATGTTGTAAAAATCATTTTAACAAAAAGAAAACAAGTTTGAAGAAGATGAAGAAGGAGAAAGTGTAAGAAAAAGAGCAAATCTTGAAGGAAAAGTGAAGTAGAAATCGATTTTACCTTCAAGAATATCACAAGATGATGAAGATTTCGAGTTTGAGGAGTGTTATTGGGTTTGTTTTCTGGAAACTTTCTTGGTTCTTAGAGGGAGGAAGAGAGAATGGAGTGGTGTTTGGAGAGAAAAAGTAGAGAGAAGGTAGAGAGAGTTTTCTAGAGAGAGAAAGAAGAGAGATGTGTGTTGGTTGGAGAATGAGAGTGTGAGAGAGATATGGGGAGAGAGGGATCCGATTTTAGGGGAGGAGAGGCTCTCTCTCTCTCTTGTTTCTTTTATAAAAATTCAAATCTTTTATAAAAATATCCAACTTTTAATAAAATGTGCACCTTAACCTAGTTTTTATGCATAAAACTCTTGATTTTTGACTTATAAATCAAGGGTAAATGTTAATAACTAAATCTTTATTTTTCATTGAATTTTATTTCATAATAATTATTATGATAAGATAATATTATAAGGTTCATAATTGTTTTTATAGGATTTTTAAGGTTAAAGTTTATAAATATGAGTTTTTAGGGCTTTTAGGGTTTTGGAGTTTAATAAACTTTGAATATCAAAATAAATAGAATATTTGAGACTTTAAATTATCTTATGGTATTATAACTCTTTTATAGTTATAAATAATGTTTGTAATTTATTTTTATCGGTTTATTGGCATTCTATGTAGTGATTCCGAGATTCAAGCGAAATTGAGGAATCAAGTATACTAGTCCTAGTCTTCAAATTTGACTTAAGTTTCTATGAGACTTTGAACTAACTTCTACTTCTAGGTCAAGTGCATGATGTGTGTATATGATTCATGAAATGTTGTTCGAGTCAAAGAGTGTTCCAAATATGGATAGTCACTACAGCTTAGTAGATGTAGAATTCACATATCAAGGTGAAATCTAAGTACACCATCCATTGTTTCTATCTGTTTCCAAGTTTCTAGTAGGTTATAACTTAGCTTCTAATTACTAAGTCTAATATGTGTTGTGCCTATATGTGCAACTAAGTTTATCAAATCTAGAACTAACTCGAATTTTGACGGTTGTCAGAGTCTCCCCCGGTTGAAAGAATTTCGTCCCGAAATTCAATTCGTGACACATTCTATTAGAACTCAGCCGAATACTATTGTATAATTGGAGAGATGATGACTTGAAGAGATCTTTGATTATTTTGGGTTAATTCCTCAAGGGAACAGCCCAACTCATTAGATATAATCAAATTAATGTTTCCCTAATTCGAGTTCTACAGTCTAGATTGCGAGAAATTAGGATCATGGAAATCATGATCCAGCCATGGCGACCTAGTTGAAAAAGATTATATAGTTAGATATTATCTAACTTAAAAGAACGTTATAAGTTTTGCTGAAGCACCAACTGCACTGAGCGTTAAATCCGCATTGATGCTTAAGTCGCATTCTAAATTAACACTAAGTGTAACTTCGCCGCTTAAAAAAAGGAAGAGATTAGGAACAATTTGTTCACTTTCGGGTTGGCTACTAAATCTGGAAAAGATATATTCCAAAATAAGAAGGGGTACCACGAATGAAAGAGAAGCGGTCGAGGGTAAGTTCCTAAAAATACGTAGTAAGGGTAGGCAACGAAGTTTTGGTACATCTCAAATGTAAAGGCTAATTAAGTGTCGTCGACAAAATAAATTACGAAATGATTGAGCATCTCTGAGGCTATAATTACTACTACGGTTACTCTTACAATAATAAAACCTTATTCGAAGAATAAATATATTTAGAGAGTCATTGTTGCAAATTGAAGCGATGAAAGTTTATGATAAGTTAAATCACATTGTGTAGATAGCATTTTAAGTGTTTAGAAGTGATAAAAATCTCACTGTTATCAAAATGTGTTTAAAAATGATAATTAATCTCACTATTATCAAAATGTGTAATAATTCCAAGATAATGAAGATACATGTGTGGCGATCCAACAAAGTAGTAAAATAATATAAAGATTAATTAAGGTTAAAGGTTTAAGTCGTCATTAAAGGAATTTGTATAGAAATATTTGTATTAAACTTTTGAGAAATTGTCCAATTGTCTAAGTCAGAACAAATTCAAGCTTACGGGTCAGACTATTTATGAAAACAAAGTTGAGAGTTTAGGAACTCACTGAAAATTGCAAAGTAAAATACTATTTTAAGAAAGGTGTAAAAATGTCAATCTTTGAAAATAGCGCATTCATAGTTTAGTGTTTCTACAAAAACAATCATTTAGAGACTAGATAATCGTAAAATTTAAAACTTTTGATGTATTTAAATAAAAGAAGAAACATACGGATACATATCCTTCACATATATTTTTCGGATATAGAAAAATTATAAGCATAAAGGTATTCATCTTGTGTATTACTTATAACGAAAGATACAATGAAAATTGCATTTTATATCTAGTTTTTGAATTTAGAACGAACGAGTAAATGTAAATAAGGATCACTTGCTTATAGTAGATTTCAAAATAAAAACAAGATGTATATGGTAAAAGGCGTAATTGAATATATCAAAGTTGACTAAAATTAAAGTATGCCTCATGACTATACACGTATTAATCGCTCAAAACGAAAGGGTAGACTTCTAGTCTTTATGTATACGAACGTGATACCACGAGAAGCAAAATAGACAGAAACAAAGTTAGACAATGTATTATGTTAATATTATGGTGTGCGAGATCTAAAATCAGAAGGAGAGCGAGAAATAAAGTTTGGGGGAAAGAAAAAGGAAGGTAGCAGCGACAATGATTGTTATTGTTAAAATTATAAGAACAATACATATAGGTAGATTAAAACCAGGTTGAGATATATTTCAAACTTTAATATTTGATGTATATTGATGATTAAATAGACATGTGAGAGTCTTAGAATGTTTGCTAATAATCACGAGTTACCTAATTAAGTTAAACTCCATTTGTGAAAAAGAAGAAGCACTACAAACGGTAGTTGAAAAGCTGACAATTTGACTTTTTAGAATGGAGTTCAATAATAGTTAAAACATATAAGATAAAGACTCAATAGATGTAGAAGAGTGATTATACATTGTTGAAGGTGTCACTGGAAATTTAAAAGTGAACACTAAGTTTTGCAATGTTGTAAGTTTTATAAACACAGATTATAAAACTAATTTGAAATAAAATAAACAAATAAGGTGTGTTTTGAAATGTAGGCATCAGTGATGTCTTGTAAACACATTTGGATTAGAAAGTTGTAAAAATACCATGTTGGGTTTCAAGAAAACACATTTAAGTAAAGTACGATGCCTAAATGGGGAAGTAGTCAAAAGTCTTAAAACAAAAGTGGTTTGAAGATCCGATGAAGCTTTTACACATAATATGAACTTTAACGTCATATGTTTAAGTTTTATAGTAAAGAGTTTAAACACGATAATAAAAGAAAATGTTTCTAGTTTTTCGAAGACGTGTCAAAATGGTAAGCAATGTTTAAAATGGTTTATATGCCCTTAAAAGCACATTAATCCATTGAAATGAATTTGAAATAGCAAGGTTAAAACCAATATTGGTTAAATTGAGTTTTGAAGAAAAGTGTTAAGTTAAAGCAAGTTGTCAAAAGATTTTTAGCGAGAATATGGCTTACATTGTTAGGAAATGTCTAGTAAGTTGTATGAAGTGGTTATAAAGTATTTTATCGATGATAAATAAAACCGATGAAACGAAATAATTTTTTTGATGGAAGATTAAGAAGTAAGGAATAAGTATATTAGTGTAGCTGATCGTACCTAAATACTAAGGCGAGTACAAGGCGAGTATAAGACGAGTACCGATGTCTTTTTCCCTAAGATAAAGGGCAAGAAAAATTGTTTGAAAAACGTTTTATGGTGTCAATGCAGTTTCGTGGCCTTTTATAGAGGTCAAAGGGATATCGTATGTTAAGTTTTAACCTGAAGGTGGAAACAACCTAAAGCTAAATCGTAGCGTAGTAATAAGGTCTCACGTATTAGTAGCAATAGGTTAAACCTTTGTGTCTCCTTGTGAGTCGAATCCGGAATGCCCGCCAATGGTATCCAAGTGATTACTTAGTGGTGACTCATCTACATCCTTAAGCGATGCTCCAATTATCATTCGTGTCGGTATCGAAACGCTTTTTCCTAGTTGTAACTCTAGTACGAAGACGATGAAGAGGTATTGAGGGATAATCGGTATTGGTTTCGACTTAAGATTATTACTAGTGTATATCTAACTACTAACCTTATATCTAAAGTCAATAGCTACCGAGGAATACCCATTATCAGTACTATGTGCATTGCTCTTAGAGTGGCTAGTGATATAACCTAAGTGGTTAACCTAGAACTTGATAAGGGATAAGAATATTTCTAAATAAGGGCATTGATATAACAGTGAAATTAGTTTCTAAGTGTATCTAGATGAATGCCTATAATATGCAATGCCCGTACGCACACCAAAATTTTTGTTTTTCAAAAGTTTAAGTTGAAAATTGATTTGAACATAATTCTACTATAACCGTTTCAAGCCTTGCATTAAGTTTCCTTAATTAAGCATAGTTGGCCAGGCTATACTTAATTAAAGTCCAATAATGCGTACTCGAATTAGTTATACCAGTAGTATGTTCTATATTTTAAAAACGCTTAGAAATTTTTTGGCTATAGTTGTGGTTTTCCAAAGGAAAACCGGTATTCTCTATAACCTTCGGCTCTGATACCATTTCCTGTCACACCCCGCTAAAGCGGAAACACAGGGCGTGGCAGTACAAAGGGTTTCATCGCAAAAGTTAAAAGACAACACCAACCATAGTATTAAAAATCATTACAAATTCACAATGGGTTTGAACAACTTTTAAAAGAAATTACAATGTAAATTGAAATACAACACATGCGAATGCTCCTAAAAGTGAAGTGTCCCTAAGTGCCACTTACTCGATGATTCCTGAAAAAGCATGTAAAACGAGCGTCAACTATAAAAATAGTTGGTGAGTACTCACAAGTTTAAAATAATAATATTGGTTCATGAATTGAAATCAGAGTTTTGATAAAAGTTTCCAATAATAAAAGTATATTGTTAAAAGGAGTAAATAAGTTTGTAAAAACAAAGTTCTTTGTCATCATGAGAGATAAAGTATGTTGCCCGAATAAGATGCAACATTCATATTCTCATGGAAGATAAAGTTCGTTACTCAAACGAGTAAACAAGTTTCATTGCTAAAATGAGCAATAAATTTTGTTGCTACAAGGAGCAAACAATTTCATTGCTGAAACATGTATATAAGTTTTCAGTAATAAAAGTTCGTTGTTGTAATGAGAAACAAAGTTCATTGCTATAATTAATAAACAAATTTATTGCTATAATAAGTAACGAGTTTGTATGTGTATGAGCAAACAATGAGTCTCAACCAAACCTATGACTGAAGCCCTATCAAGATCTATGCTTATCGTTCCATAGATGAATATGGTATCATGCACTCCAGCAATAGGGCGAGTGAGGAGTTGTCAATTCCTAATAGCGCTATCCATAATGACCATTGGCTCAAAGAGTTAATGGTTAGAGATAAGGGAAGGGCCTTAGTACGATAAGTTCTCATGTTCCGTGTTGCATAGACATACATAGAGAGACATAGCAATAAAATAGCAATCATGTTTGATACAAATCAATTTAAATACAACATTCAAATAATAGTTTTTCGGGACATGCTTTTCCACCCCAAAACATAAAAACTGAAAATAGGGGAGTGCGTGAATACTCACAATATGCAAAATATAGTAATCAAGTTTATACGAGTCAACTAAATATAACGATCATAAATAGTTTAGGACATGCTTTTCCACCCCAAAACATAAAAACCGAAAATAAGGGAGTCGTGAATACTCACAATGCATTTAGATGATGCAAATGGTGCCTTGAACTACGTTCCACGTGTACCACTACCGATTCCTACAATAATGGTATTCGCTAGTGAGTCTCTAATCGAAATCTAACACTAATATACTTACTACTACAATAGAATTATGCCAATAATGTGTCAAAATTTAATATTGATAAGTTACAAACATTTTTCTGTGAAAATTAAATTTCAATGAATCAATTGTTATATAACAATTTAAGTGGAAATTTCCCATTATTAAAATGCTAAGATTTAACAATTTAAGAGGTGTTCCAATGATTAAATATTCAAAAACTAAATTAATTTAGTTCTAAAATTTCCCAAAGTTTGCATTTCAGTTTTAATTGAAGTGAAAGACGTCAAGATAAATTTTCTTCAATTTTTGATTTGTCTGACTATTTTTCACGATTTTAGTTTCTTGAATAACCATAAAATCTTGAAAAATACTAAACAGTTAATAAAAATTACCAAACTTCAGATTTTGGTTCTAAATGTACTAAAAGACTTCTAGATAAATTTTCATGGAGTATGAATATGTATAACCATTTTTCATATATTTAATTCTCTAAATAGATACAAATTCATAAAAAATAGAAATCAGTTTCCAAAATTACCCAAACTTTTTGTAACGCTGTTATTAGTCATTATTAAGCTAGGAAAAATATAAAAATGAATTTCTAAACTGTTTATCCCAAATTTTATGATTTTTGTGTATGTATTCTAATAAAAATTGGGTTTAAGTGTATTTAATCTTGGGAAAATAGAAGAAAAATAGTATACAGAAGAGAAAAATCATCAAAATTTTTATGTAGCATCCTAATGTACTACAAGGTGTTCCGGTAAATTTGCATGAATTTTGGATGAGCAGAACTATTTTTTCTATTTTTAGTCCATTACAAAAATCGGAGAAAAATAGGAATACATTGTGAAAAATTCTGAAAATAGTTTTCTAAGTCTTATACCTCGGGTCGAAGCTGCGAAAATTGTTATACATCCTTTTCAAATTGTCTAAAGTGGTTTTATGATTTATTGGGGCTAAACAAAAAGAAAATTCAAAACCATATTAAACAGTAACAAAAGTCATTGAAACTTCATGGGAGATGTTTATTAACTTAAAGAATCATCCAAGAATTTTTCCAGAATTTATTTACTAGTGTAAGTATTTTATATGATTTAACACTCTATTTTCTTATTATTTTCATATAAAAATAAAGAAAATATATATTGAGCTAAAAATATCCAGAATGCATCGTCATAAAATTGAACAACAATGAAAATTGTTTCCTTATTTTTGATGTTGAAAACCATGCCTAAAGGCTCAATAAAATGTATAGAGAAAACTTGGTTCTTGTGATTTATGTAAAGATTATTGATGTTACTTTGACAATTTTTGCAACATGTTACAAAGACTTTTGAATCAAGATCTTTTTGTTCCTATTAATACATGATATTAAGAGTATAAAATAATTTTCGAATGATTTTTAGTGATGAATAAGTCCTTTGAACATGCAACACAAAACAAATGTTCATAAGGAAAGTGCTGTTTGAGCAACAGTTTTGTAAAAACTGGTAAAAATCGAAATATTAGAATTTTCCAGTGAGGTCAGATGGGTTTGAAAGCTAACTAAAAATATTATATTTAAGAAAAAGAATCACGAATTTTGGCTAAGAAATGAGTGAGATATGACAGTTTAAAGTCAGGTAAAGAAATCTGGCAGATTGCATGCATGATGATTGGTTAGAAAAGTGGGTTTTCATCATTTCCTTGAGTAAATCTTTTCAAGTATTTTAAATATATCATGATAAACTCATATTTTAGTCATGTTTCCAGAGATCAAAAGATTAAAACTTATCAAAATGTATACATGCATTTATGAACAAAATTTTGTTTCTCAAAAACTCTTAACTTGAGTTTGATGTTTTAATCCTTAAAATCGATTTTTGCACTAAGATCATGAACATGCAACCTTGTTTATCATACATGCATGGTGTTAAAACACATCCATCATGTTGTAAAAATCATTTTAACAAAAAGAAAACAAGTTTGAAGAAGATGACGAAGGAGAAAGTGTAAGAAAAAGAGCAAATCTTGAAGGAAAAGTGAAGTAGAAATCGATTTTACCTTCAAGAATATCACAAGATGATGAAGATTTCGAGTTTGAGGAGTGTTATTGGGTTTGTTTTCTGGAAACTGTCTTGGTTCTTAGAGGGAGTAAGAGAGAATGGAGTGGTGTTTGGAGAGAAAAAGTAGAGAGAAGGTAGAGAGAGTTTTCTAGAGAGAGAAAGAAGAGAGATGTGTGTTGGTTGGAGAATGAGAGTGTGAGAGAGATATGGGGAGAGAGGGATCCGATTTTAGGGGAGGAGTGGCTCTCTATCTCTCTTGTTTCTTTTATAAAAATTCAAATATTTTATAAAAATATCCAACTTTTAATAAAATGTGCACCTTAACCTAGTTTTTATGCATAAAACTCTTGATTTTTGACTTATAAATCAAGGGTAAATGTTAATAACTAAATCTTTATTTTTCATTGAATTTTATTTCATAATAATTATTATGATAAGATAATATTATAAGGTTCATAATTGTTTTTATAGGATTTTTAAGGTTAAAGTTTATAAATATGAGTTTTTAGGGCTTTTAGGGTTTTGGAGTTTAATAAACTTTGATATCAAAATAAATAGAATATTTGAGACTTTAAATTATCTTATGGTATTATAACTCTTTTATAGTTATAAATAATGTTTGTAATTTATTTTTATCGGTTTATTGGCATTCTATGTAGTGATTCCGAGATTCAAGCGAAATTGAGGAATCAAGTATACTAGTCCTAGTCTTCAAATTTGACTTAAGTTTCTATGAGACTTTGAACTAACTTCTACTTCTAGGTCAAGTGCATGATGTGTGTATATGATTCATGAAATGTTGTTCGAGTCAAAGAGTGATCCAAATATGGATAGTCACTACAGCTTAGTAAATGTAGAATTCACATATCAAGGTGAAATCTAAGTACACCATCCATTGTTTCTATCTGTTTCCAAGTTTCTAGTAGGTTATAACTTAGCTTCTAATTACTAAGTCTAATATGTGTTGTGCCTATATGTGCAACTAAGTTTATCAAATCTAGAACCAACTCGAATTTTGACGGTTGTCAGAGTCTCCCCCGGTTGAAAGAATTTCGTCCCGAAATTCAATTCGTGACACATTCTATTAGAACTCAGCCGAATACAATTGTATAATTGGAGAGATGATGACTTGAAGAGCTCTTTGATTATTTTGGGTTAATTCCTCAAGGGAACAGCCCAACTCTTTAGGTATAATCAAATTAATGTTTCCCTAATTCGAGTTCTACAGTCTAGATTGCGAGAAATTAGGATCATGGAAATCATGATCCAGCCATGGCGACCTAGTTGAAAAAGATTATATAGTTAGATATTATCTAACTTAAAAGAACGTTATAAGTTTTGCTGAAGCACCAACTGCACTGAGCGTTAAATCCGCATTGATGCTTAAGTTGCATGCTAAATTAACACTAAGTGTAACTTCGCCGCTTAAAAAAAGGAAGAGATTAGGAACAATTTGTTCACTTTCGGATTGGCTACTAAATCTGGAAAAGATATATTCCAAAATAAGAAGGGGTACCACGAATGAAAGAGAAGCGGTCGAGGGTAAGTTCCTAAAAATACGTAGTAAGGGTAGGCAACGAAGTTTTGGTACATCTCAAATGTAAAGGCTAATTAAGTGTCGTCGACAAAATAAATTACGAAATGATTGAGCATCTCCGAGGCTATAATTACTACTACGGTTACTCTTACAATAATAAAACCTTATTCGAAGAATAAATATATTTAGAGAGTCATTGTTGCAAATTGAAGCGATGAAAGTTTATGATAAGTTAAATCACATTGTGTAGATAGCATTTTAAGTGTTTAGAAGTGATAAAAATCTCACTGTTATCAAAATGTGTTTAAAAATGATAATTAATCTCACTATTATCAAAATGTGTAATAATTCCAAGATAATGAAGATACATGTGTGGCGATCCAACAAAGTAGTAAAATAATATAAAGATTAATTAAGGTTAAAGGTTTAAGTCGTCATTAAAGGAATTTGTATAGAAATATTTGTATTAAACTTTTGAGAAATTGTCCAATTGTCTAAGTCAGGACAAATTCAAGCTTACGGGTCAGACTATTTATGAAAACAAAGTTGAGAGTTTAGGAACTCACTGAAAATTGCAAAGTAAAATACTATTTTAAGAAAGGTGTAAAAATGTCAATCTTTGAAAATAGCGCATTCATAGTTTAGTGTTTCTACAAAAACAATCATTTAGAGACTAGATAATCGTAAAATTTAAAACTTTTGATGTATTTAAATAAAAGAAGAAACATAAGGATACATATCCTTCACATATATTTTTCGGATATAGAAAAATTATAAGCATAAAGGTATTCATCTTGTGTATTACTTATAACAAAAGATACAATGAAAATTGCATTTTATATCTAGTTTTTGAATTTAGAACGAAAGAGTAAATGTAAGTAAGGATCACTTGCTTATAGTAGATTTCAAAATAAAAACAAGATGTATATGGTAAAAGGCGTAATTGAATATATCAAAGTTGACTAAAATTAAAGTATGCTTCATGACTATACACGTATTAATCGCTCAAAACGAAAGGGTAGACTTCTAGTCTTTATGTATACGAACGTGATACCACGAGAAGCAAAATAGACAGAAACAAAGTTAGACAATGTATTATGTTAATATTATGGTGTGCGAGATCTAAAATCAGAAGGAGAGCGAGAAATAAAGTTTGGGGGAAAGAAAAAGGAAGGTAGCAGCGACAATGATTGTTATTGTTAAAATTATAAGAACAATACATATAGGTAGATTAAAACCAGGTTGAGATATATTTCAAACTTTAATATTTGATGTATATTGATGATTAAATAGACATGTGAGAGTCTTAGAATGTTTGCTAATAATCACGAGTTACCTTATTAAGTTAAACTCCATTTGTGAAAAAGAAGAAGCACTACAAACGGTAGTTGAAAATCTGACAATTTGACTTTTTAGAATGGAGTTCAATAATAGTCAAAACATATAAGATAAAGACTCAATAGATGTAGAAGAGTAATTATACATTGTTGAAGGTGTCACTGGAAATTTAAAAGTGAACACTAAGTTTTGCAATGTTGTAAGTTTTATAAACACAGATTATAAAACTAATTTGAAATAAAATAAACAAATAAGGTGTGTTTTGAAATGTAGGCATCAGTGATGTCTTGTAAACACATTTGGATTAGAAAGTTGTAAAAATACCATGTTGGGTTTCAAGAAAATACATTTAAGTAAAGTACGATGCCTAAATGGGGAAGTAGTCAAAAGTCTTAAAACAAAAGTGGTTTGAAGATCCGATGAAGCTTTTACACATAATATGAACTTTAACGTCATATGTTTAAGTTTTATAGTAAAGAGTTTAAACACGATAATAAAAGAAAATGTTTCTAGTTTTTCGAAGACGTGTCAAAATGGTAAGCAATGTTTAAAATGGTTTATATGCCCTTAAAAGCACATCAATCCATTGAAATGAAATTGAAATAGCAAGGTTAAAACCAATATTGGTTAAATTGAGTTTTGAAGAAAAGTGTTAAGTTAAAGCAAGTTGTCAAAAGATTTTTAGCGAGAATATGGCTTACATTGTTAGGAAATGTCTAGTAAGTTGTATGAAGTGGTTATAAAGTATTTTATCGATGATAAATAAAACCGATGAAACGAAATAATTTTTTTGATGGAAGATTAAGAAGTAAGGAATAAGTATATTAGTGTAGCTGATCGTACCTAAATACTAAGGCGAGTACAAGGCGAGTATAAGACGAGTACCGATGTCTTTTTCCCTAAGATAAAGGGCAAGAAAAATTGTTTGAAAAACGTTTTATGGTGTCAATGCAGTTTCGTGGCCTTTTATAGAGGTCAAAGGGATATCGTATGTTAAGTTTTAACCTGAAGGTGGAAACAACCTAAAGCTAAATCATAGCGTAGTAATAAGGTCTCACGTATTAGTAGCAATAGGTTAAACCTTTGTGTCTCCTTGTGATTCAAATTAGTTGTGTGGTATGAGATCCTTTCGGAGGTGTCGTGAGTCCGACTCGCCGAGTAGGGCTGAGTTGCCAGCGTGGAATTAATGAGTGGACTCGACGAGTCAGAGAGCCGACTCGCCGAGTAGGTGCTGGGCAGAGAAACCCTAATTTCCCAGGGGATGGGGCCTATATAAGGAAACTTATAGCCTCATTTGCGGCTCACCTTCACTGAGAGTAAACCCTAACGTCCTTTTAAGCTAGAGAGTGTGAAAGGAGCTAATTTTGGGGTCTTTTGGTACACTTCTTTTGAAGAGGGAGGAAGGATTCATCAAGGAACAAGATGGGGGCCAGTGGATTAGTGTTATTTCGTGTAACAGCGTCTGGAGAAGGTAAAAAGTTCCCACCTTTCTCCTTGAGGTGATTAGACCTCATGTTTTGATGAATGGGGTTTTCTATCACCTTTTTGTTGAGATATGAGTGCATGGAGTCCCTTTCTAGGCCTAGACTTCAGATATGGACCTTGTGAGGTCCAGAGGGTCCAAAGGCTCAAGCTTTATTCAGTCACTTAAAGAGTTATTGTGTTTTGATGCCTTGTTGGAGCATGTATTGGCATTATGAGCCTTATATGCCATGTTTGAACGTAAAGCTTGCAGCTTTACGTGACAATCAACCCTTAGGATGGTAGATCTAGTGTTAGGAGTGATAGATCTGCCTTAAGTAATCTGAATGAGGAATCTGATCAAAGGGACTCGCCGAGTCCATGGCCTGACTCGACGAGTCGGTGAGGGTTTGTCCCGATAGGTATGATTGTGCGATAACTCGGCGAGTTTGGGGTCAACTCGACGAGTTGATCTGGACTTCCTTGAGACTTCTGAGGAAACGAGGGGACTCGACAAGTCGGGTCAAACATGGACTGTTGACTTGAGTTGACTTTTGTTGACTTTTTCGTTTGGTCATACATGAGTAATGGAGACCATGGAGGGGTATAATGGTCTTTTACCCAATCCAAGAGTTAGAAAGAGAAATAGAGGGTAACCTTTTGGTAGTGAGTATGAATAGAGTATTAATTAGAGATTTTTATCTTATGTGACAGGCGGAGGCTAGTTCAAGATTTCCGTGCGCGAGATTATTACTTGTTAGAGTTCGAGGTGAGTCTTCTCACTATACTTACCTTGAGTGGTAACCTATGTGTGACCAGAGGGTCTTATGTGCATATATTGTGTATTGAGATATCCTGCTATTTGTTTTGTGGTTTATGCTATGTGTTATTCTGAGTATACAGAGTTAGGACCAGATGGTCCCAGAGTTAGGACCGGAGGGTCCACCAGAGTTGTGGGACTGGAGGGTCCCACTGAGACACATTCATCAAGAGGGTCTGACAGAGTTATAGCCTCGAGTGTCTAATTAGTCGTATGTGGTATTTTGGGGAACTCACTAAGCTTCGTACTTACCCTGTTATGTGTTATGTGTTTCAGGTTTTTCTCAGGATCGCAGGAAGGCACCAGTTTGATTGTACACACCAGTGAAAGAGTTATGTTTTGAGGATCCTAGATTTTAATCAAACAATTTTGGAGTTAGGATTTGTAAATTAAATAAATGAGGTTTTTGTGAAATGTGTTATGAGAATTATGCGATTTTAAATGAAAATTTTGTTTGAAAATTTACGGTGTTACAAGTTGGTATCAGAGCCTTGGTTTAAGGGATTCGGATACACTTTCGGGTATGTCTGGACTCAAACTGGGGATTTGAGAAAATTTTTCAAAAGAAATGATTTTTCTAAAACGGGCAAGAGTTTTTAAGAGAAAACGAGAAGGAGCAATGTGTACAATCAGCCAGAGCCCGAACGGTGATTTCCCGAAGTACCCTTACTTATTTGTGTTATGAGTTATTATTGAGATATTAGTGATCCATGCTAGGAGATAGGCTAGGTATTTCGTATTATAGAGCTAGTGTTGTCATATTTGTGATGCCTTAGTATAGGAATTTTGCTACCTGTGATGTGCTTTGAGTATGTGCGGAGTAAGAGTATCCAGCAGGAATATTTCAAGGATAGAGCTTTGAGTAGAGGAGTAATCTAGGAGAGATACCTAGATGAGCATTGGAGGAGCTTACTGAGAGAGTAGTTAGATACCCACGTGGGGTAGAGTTGCTTGAGTACGGTGACACCTTTTGAGTGTGAGTAGAGCAAATAGAGTTGTAACCTAGAGTGGTTTTACGTGATGGTGGTGATTATTCGATGCCCGAATGCTGCTTGCTTCGTGCTTTGTGGAACTATCGATGATGGGAGTCAGCTACTAAGTGAATATGACGATATTCAGGAGGTAGATGGCTGGCATCATAAGGAGTTCTTTAGAAACTGATGGCAGAGAAGTGTGAGGACCTTGGAAGAGCCTAAGGAGTGACCTTAGTCAGTTAAGTACGCTGATAGATTATAGTATTCACTGGGGAGCGACCAGGTGTAACAGGATTGGTGATCGAGAAGGTTAAGCAGCTACTTAGGAAATTTGGGACGATCCGTGTGGAAAGTATGGGAAGATGTGGCAGGTAGTCTGGGCCCGTACTACTGAAAGAAGAGGACCCGTACTCAAAACAGGGAGAGTTCTAGAGGTTCTAAGTAGCAGACTGAGAGAAGATGACATGGCTCGTATACCATGATTCATAGTAGACTGAGAGGAGATAACATGGTTCGGGTAGCATGATCCATAGTACATTGAGAGGATATAACATGGTTCGGCTACCATGATTCGCAGCAGATCGAGAGATGATTACATGGTTCGAGTACCATGGTTGAGGCAGTCAGTGCTTCTGGTTTTAGCAGATATCCCGTTGTGATTGATTAGACTGAGATCAGAGGTGATAGAGTGTGGGGCCAGAGGGCCATATTGAACGAGTTTCAAGGGAGCATACCTTGAGAGGGAAATCGAGTTAGTTTCCGAGAGATTTTTGGTGAGATGTCGTTGGAGTCTCAAGACTCAGGGATGAGTAGAGGTGGTGATTTATAGAGGATTACAGTCTGAGTTGAGCAATCGGCCGATAGTGGAGACGTCACTTTCGATGACCAGAGTTGTGCTATTTCCTTTTCCTGTGAGAAGCAGAAGAGCCATTGAGTTTTCAGTTTCTGAGTTTTAAGGTAAACCCTGTGGGGTAGCATTGCTTGCGATCTTTCACCAGAGTATTTGGGCAGTATATCTGTTGCAAGGTAATATTATAGTATGAGAGGGTCATCAGTGGGGACTGAGATGGTCAAGGACAAGGATATACCTTATTTTAGTATAGTATGGCATATGTTTTTAGCAGTGGTTTCAAGTGATCAAGAGGAGTATACTTGGGCGGTGGCCCTTGTTGTCTACATTGTATATCGACTATGAGAGTAAGGTCTCTTGCTTCCATGATGATTTTTGCGATGGGAGGCCGGTCGAGGAATCAGAGACGAGGTGTGTGATAGTGTATTACTTTCAGATCGAGAGTCAGGACTAATTCGGAACAGTTGGGGTATCCGGCGGTGTGTCGGTCTGAGGCTTCGAGATGACTAGGGGCAGTCACATCGGGAGGATTCTGAGATTTTTGTCTGGGTTACGGATATTGGGAGTTGCTTAGTTCCCATCGGGAAGATCATTGAATGATTATGTGGTATGTTCCAAGAGTTAAGTGTGATGTACCTGGTGAAACAATCAGTGGAGTAGATTGTGGGTATGCCAATTGGTGATTGTTCGAACCCTGAGTGGGGGAGAATTGAGTATTTTATTAAGAGGATCAGAGATTTGTTCATGAGCGGTTAGAGAACTAGTTATGGAGATCTGCGGTGCAGACACATGAGACCCGGGTTATTAGTGCATGAGGCGAGATGATGTATGTGCATGTGCTTAAAAAAGGATGACTGGATCCACAGCAGGTGGCCGTTGGTTAGAGAATTTATTGTGGCCAGGGATTTTTCAGATTTGCAAATGTTGAGTTCGAGGCGGTTGGATCGCTGAGTTCAGGGTGCAATTGCTGAGATTTGTGGGTATCAGTATAAATTGAGATCTATACTCCAGGAGGGACAGCAGTTGATTTGCCAACCGATTTCAGAGTCGGTATGAGTATTTTCGTATAGGTGGAGATCAGAGAGGATGGAGCTTCGGATTTCTATCAACGTGTTTTCAGTCGTTGACAATTCCTCCGTGTTTCGGGTTGCGTAAGTGGAAGATCAGTGGTTATGGCAAGACATCGTGAGATGATGAGATGGTGTACCTGATTGGTTTTCAGCATTCTAACACTCCTATGGTGTACATGCAACCATATAAACCTTGGATCTATGTTTTCTCTATTATACATGCAAATATATAATATTCCAAGGTTTCATCCTAACTAGCATAATATGAAGCAACTATACTACAAGAATCTAGTAGAATGACATACCTTTTGATGTTGTAGCTTCATTCCATGGAGCTTAAGAGCCTAGTGCCTCAAGTGTGACACCTCAAATGGTTCACACAACACCAAGAACCCTTGGAATAACTAGAGAATAGGAATACATGCACCAAATCCGTTTTTGCCCTTTTGTGTATACACACTAGTGCAAATTTCATGAACTAGGACCCTCTTTATATAGTATGGAGGATTAGGGTTACATTCATGTAAACCCTAATACCCATGACATTTCATTTCCAAAGGATCCATGGGTTAAACACTCCATGGACTATCCATGAAAGCTTAGCCCAACCTAAATGAACTTGTCCCACGACATATATGAGAGTCCCTATTTAATTAGTTCCTTTTGATCACTAGATTAATTCTAAATTAATTCTTGATCAATACTAATTACATAATATGATTTCATATTAACATATTAGAACTTATAATATATTAATATAAATCACTAGTATCTTTTTTTTTCTCATTTTGTCTATCCAATTGTTCTGATGCCATGCAACCCAAATAGACCATGCCAAATCGGGTCAAGTGCATACCAATTATAGTTATGGGCTTAGACACTAATCCAACAGTATCCCACTTGGATAAGTCTAAAACTATTATTGCGTATGACTCCAAAACCCGACTAGCAATCGTAGCTCTTAAAAGCTACTGTCGAACTCTGAATAAATCAATGACGCGTCCATTAGATAAGGGATCATATATTAATCCATTCTGGATATCATATGGACTGAGACATGGATTATAATCATTCTCTCTGTCCATTTGTTGTTTCTCGATTTCCGGTTTATGACGACCGACTAATTGAACAAATCAAATCAGTCCAGGCTTGGCCAAGCACTTCGGGGTGTCATCACTAAATCATCGAGGGGCCCACAAATATCACTTTTATCCCTTTAAGGGAAAAGGAATGGATAAATTTCGACTCATATGCTTTTTCTACTACTTGTTGAATCATACACAAAGGCATGTTTTATAACATCGAGTTACCAATGCGTTTTCGTACAATCAATGTATAAACAACTCATAGGCAACAAATCATATCTCTAGGTTTGAAGAATATAAGATATTATCGTCTTATGATCACTCGTGATAAAATCCATGAAGTGATTCAAATTAGCATGGGTTGAATCCAATACTCAAAACTTATGAGCACTCATGAATGTTGTAGCAACTCTTGCTATGTCCAGTACCTTATACATCTACAAACCAGCTTCATGACAGTCTTGCCTTAATACCTACTTCCAACGTATTATCGACTGTGGATGGTTTGAACAACTTAGTCATTCAGGAAGAATGACCTAGTTATTCTGGAAGTCAAAACATGCAAAGTGAAACACAAGAATAATTGAATCCAATATGGTCTCAAAACTTATGAATATAAATAGAACACCTTTTATTTATCACCATATTGATTACACATCATTCATTGTATACTGTTTCAAATTTATCAACTTTATACTTGAATTAAAACAATAGTTGTCCCATGCTCCAAGCATGTACACTATGTTTTTCTAAACAATAGTCATGCATACACCAAGTATGCATACTATGTTTGTCTAAAAAATAGTTATGCCATAGACCAAGTATGAACACTAAGTTTGTCTATGATCTCTACTTTCTGAAATAGATTGATTGAACATAATTCCAATGATTCTCATTTCACAGTCCCAAACCCTTACCGCAAATGCAAGAATTCCAAATTCCTGCCATTTACCGAAATCTGTTATATTTTTAATATATATGCATTGATCCTCTCATAATGATTAGGCACAAAGTCACAAAGGCTTGTCAACAGTCATTACAGAGTATTCCAATGTAGATCATTCCAAGGAAACGAAGTCTCAAATTCAAAGTACATTTCTTTAAACACCTTTCTTGCATTAAGTTTCCTAATCTTACACAGATTTAATGAGTAACTTCCACCTATAAGAGTATTTCCATATTCTCATTTTGACTATCACTTCTGAACAAGAGTTGCCTCTTTCCAGAATATGTCAATATGGTCCTCTCCAAAAATTTACACCGTACGCCAAACTGTCCCTGAGCAACCAATCTTTGGTAAACCTTAGATTGTCCTCGACAATTGCTTAATCAAATTAGTCATATCTAGTTCTAGTACTTTTCCCCTCTTAATGCTCTAGGCATTTGGAAAAATTTAGAACAGATGAATATTATAGCACATGCAATCGACCCTATATCCGAAGCATATGGGACACGATTCATGATGTCTCACATGAAGACATGATACTAGACCAGTCTTTTGCTATAATATTTCTATTTCTATTTGCCATGTTCTCATAATTCAGATTGTGAAAACGGATTCCGTAATCACAATCGAAATTTAGAACGCAAATAATGTTCCTATATATATAATTTCCTTATGTTGAACCATTCCAACATAACATTCATATATATATATATATATATATATATATATATATATATATATATATATATATATATATATATATATATATATATATATATATATATATATATATATATATATATATATATATATATACTTGACTAAATTTGATTAAAATCTCACGATCTAAGCTTTTAGATTTGAAATGAAGTATAATTTCCTCTCCCTTAATTATAGCAAAACAACATTTTTCCCAATTGAACTTTTGTTTTTCTATATTTAACAGTGCTATCTTTCAACACTTATCATAAGTATCATGTTCCCACTAACATGACCATTATTCGCATAACACTTATGCTCCCACTAGCTTTGACATGTACTCAGAAATCAGCTGGACTTCTAGAAATCAATATTTTATTGACTTTCTTACCAAAGTTCAGATTTCTGATAGGAGATGTTTTGATAAAACTTTATCAAAATCATACAACTTTCCTTAGATAGCACACATGTGTATCTAAACAATTTCAGAACTATGAAAAGGGATGCCGTAATCACAGTCTCAATTTGTTAGACCTTTGCCATTCCTCACAAGTCCATGTTAGTGTGCCGGTTAACCACATACGCTCCACTAACGACTTTGAGAATACAAATATCACAATTGCTATCTACTTAAAATCTCTTAGTGAAAGCCTTTCCTCACCATCATTTTCATGAATCGGAGAGAAACCTTATGACGCTTAGATTTTATGGTGTATGTGTTCCTATCCATGTGAATTTGTCAAAACCATAATCACAAGATAAGGTTAGTGAGAAATCCAAACTCATATGGACTGAACTTGTGCAGCCTTAACTTCTTGCCACCTGGCAGCACATGGGCCTGCCATTGCTTCCAAGTTGTTATGCAACCGATTGAGAACTCTCAGTACTCATATGCAAAGCCAACTTTAACTGGAATGGGCACAAAAGTAGGAATATGTCAACACGATAGGTTACAAACCTCGAGTCGTGTGCTAGTGATAAAGTACAGGTTTTATTCTTGATTAGTTCTTGAAACTCTTTCAGGATCTTTAAGACTCCCACTGTCCTCTTGACATATAAGACTCTCTTGCCAAGTACCATGCCTTGTCAAGCAAATATTCAAGAGATAGTGCGGATTTTATCACGACAAACACATCACACAATTGGCCTAAGTTGGTCTCTGTTTTTTCCAAAACATCACAACATACCAATTTCAAAAGTACAAGAGTAGGACACATTTTACTCTTACATTTGATAAGTGTTATAAACCTTCTTTAAGATGTATCACTCAAATTAGAATCTTGGAGTATGACTCTAAGACTTGTTTTTGGAATGAAGTATGACTCATCTTCTTGATTTAACCATTTCAACAATTCATAACTCATCTTCTTAGCCATAAGAATGCAATAAGATGTCCCTAGAGGATGAATTGTGATATGGTCTCACAATCATTAAGATGATCATAAAACATGATACTAAAGTACTCTCCCATATTTTCAGATTTGACAAACTTTTTATCTTTTTGCCTAATTTGATTCTTCTCATTCGTTCTGCCATACACTGAAACTTTTCCAATGTTATAGAATTATACTTAAACTTGTAAGTATAACCATATTTACTAAACTTTTGTAAATCATGACAAATAGTCTTATCGATCTTTGTGGTGGACTTGACCAGTGCACAAGAATGTGTACCCGATCCCTTAGTCCTTCACTTGACTCACATATACATGTGAACAAGGAATTAGTCTTAATTTTCCGAAGATGAAGATTCTCATTCATCATACAATACAAGTTGCATGATTCCAAGTTCCTATCCAACTAAAACTTAGTTAATGAGAATCTTTCCTTATTTGGTAAATTATGACACTACCACAAACGAAAGAATCAAATCCATTTTCCAATGTTGCTATCAATGGAATCATATAAACAACAATTTTTTCACAAATGCCACTGTATGGATATTTAAAATAAATAAAAACGAAACTTTTCTTTTATTTAAAACTTGCGGAAAAACTTATCCTTACAATGCAAATGCATATGAAAACTATCTTGTTATCTATTCCTATGCAATCTATCACAACTCTTAAGCAGCAGCTCAAAAATTCTGATTACCGAACCATGCGATCGAAATCCATCTTCGCGATCAGAATCAGCTTACTCTTCTTTAAGCTTCCTCTCCTTTCTTTGATTCTTAAAACTTCAACATGTGACCTAGCCACATCATGTAATAAGAATCTTCAAATAGGAACTTAATAGAGTTAGATAGTAGACTTACCTGAAGTAGAGTCAAACTTTTTGACTTGACCAACCTTATGATCTTTCAGGTAAATAGGGCAGCTTTGCAACCAATGCCCCTTCCTTTAGAAATATAAGCATATGGACTCTTTGGGAATGGTACACGAGACTGTCTCAGACTTAGCCTTTATCTTTACCATTTGGTCAACCGAGTTGACTATGGCCGATCCCTTTCCATTGGGAAGAGAAAGCTTTTCTGGATTTTCAGTGTTACCATTGTCAATATCCATGGAAGTTTGGAAAGTTGATACTCTAATCAAATTTGGTTTACCAGTGCTCCAACTCATTTTTGATTCAGCAGTACCTAGCAAATAGATAAGATCATTAAGGGTCATGTCATAGTCTGTTTCATAGTAGTCCCAAAGGAAACTCACTATGTGACTTAGAAAGTGATTGAACAACCAACTTTCCCAAGACTTTGACACCCAACTCTCCCAGCATGTCAATATGTGACTTAATCTCCAAGATGTGAGCACACATAGGCCTTGCTTTCAAATAGGGCTTGAGTGACCTTGAACTATTCAAGAATTTGTGGGTTAAGGAGAATAATTGGAGGAGGTGGAGGAAGTGAAGTATGATTTCCATGAGCCAACCACGGGACATGATCTTCATGCGGAAACTTGTTCCAAGAGATTTGGGAAGAACATAGTTGTCTGAACCAGACATCTACAATGGGAGATATTCAAGTTAGTTGATTTAAGTCCTTAATATAACACCCAATATGAAATATTAAGGCTAGGACCCAACACAATACTTTTATAACTTCGAAGAGGGATGCCGTAATCCAAGTTATAAAATATTTGAAGGTAGGAGAATGACGATTCACCAGTTTCCACCATGAAAAACAAAATTGAAATATTAGGTTTTAATTGGATTTGAAACTCCTAGATCTTTTGAGATTCATTGTACTTTTCAATGGCATGTTTCAATCTCGATTGTGCCCTCTCAAGTTTTGTGACTGGGATGTCGAGGTTCACAAAACAAGGTGTGAATAACCATGCAAATATCCTTGGTACCCTTATTATTTATCACTTAATCTATGTGCCGGTTAACCACACGCGCTCGACCGATCCTATGATAAACATTAAGTTACCCTTTGCCTACCTTGTTAAATCCAGGTTAGTGTACCGGTTAACCATACGCGCTCCACTAACGACTTAAGCAAAGTGCAAAGTGTAATTTCATGGGTTAGCACCAAATTCATATTTTCCTAAGTAACTAAGATTGGGAATTTATAAGAGTTTTAGTTACTTAGTATCTATCATTAATACTTTTATTGAAAGGAGAATTATAGTCCTTGTCCTACCCGTTCGGCTAACGACCCTCCACCAGTCAAGGAAGCGGTGGGTGAGAGTGGACACCCATTAAGCTGTCATTGTATAGGCAACAACCTTATACCCCCCTTATAGACCGGCTTCGTGAATGAGGCCTACTAACGGTAAAACTGACTTGCTCTTATACATATATATTATTAACTTATAATACTATAAAGTATAACGGTTGAATTCTAACTTTTAAAACTCTAGGGTTTGGAATTAAAGTGTGTGTGAGACTTTATAAATTCCAAAACTTGAGGGCAAGTTTTGAACTATTCAAAATATTTTGGATTTTCATAACTTATGAGTTTAATTAAGGTTTTAAAAACTTTAATGAAGAGACTCTTGAACATCCATAACTTGAGGACAAGTTATGGAGTTCATAAAACAAAAAGACTCTTCACTTTTTGTAACCTATGCATTTTAATGGATCTTTAAAAGAAATGACTTTTGGTAATCCATAAATTTTGAAAAAATTATGGACTCCATTAAAACACATTTAGATCAAGAATTAACTAACAAACAATTTTTGCAAATAATTCCTATGATCTACCTAAACTCATAAGTGTATGAACAATCATATCAACAATTTTAAGAATTACATAAACACACATAAAGCTTGAAATTTTTATAACAACTTTGAAATTGGTTTACCATAATCATTACCACATAAAAACAGGTTTTATGGGTCCAAAACAGTTTAAGGTAATGATTCTAGACCAATTCCAGCCTTAAAACTCGAAGATATGTTGTGAGGGGGTCCAACCTGGCGAGTGCATGAACCAACTCGACGAGTTGGATGAATTTAGGCATGGACTCCTTAGTCCCTTACTGGAATCATCGAGTCAGCTGACCAGACAACATATACACTTTGATTTTCAGCAATTTGCATCAAGTATAAAAGAAAACAAGCCTAGACTCTGATACCACTTATTGGTTTTCAGCATTCTAACACTCCTATTGTGTACATGCAACCCTATAAACATTGGATCTATGTTTTCTCTATTATACATGCAAATATTTAATATTCCAAGGTTTCATCCCATCTAGCATAATATGAAGCAACTATGCTACAAGAATCTAGTAAAATGTCATACCTTTTGATGTTGTACCTTTATTCCATGGAGCATAAAAGACTAGTTCCTCAAGTCTGACACCTCAAATGGTTCACACAACTCTAAGAACCCTTGGAATAACTAGAGAATAAGGATACATGCACCAAATCCTTTTTTGCCCTCTTGTGTATACACACTAGTTCATATTTCATGAACTAGGACCCTGCTTATATAGTGTGGAGGATTAGGGTTACATTCATGTAAACCCTAATACCCATGACCTTACATTTCCATAGGATCCATGGGTTAAACACTCCATGGACTATCCATTAAAGCTTAGCCCAACCTAAATGATCTTGGCCCACCACATATATAAGAGTCCATATTTAATTAGTTCCTTTTGATCACTATATTAATTCTAAATTAATTCTTGATCAATACTAATTAAATAATATGATTTCATATTAATATATTAGAGCTTATAATATATTAATATAAATCACTTATCCTTTTTTTCTCATTTTGTCTATCTAATTGTTCTGATGCCATGCAACCTAAATGGACCATGCGAAATCAGGTTAAGTACATACCAATTATAGTTATGGGCTTAGACACTAATCCAACAGTACCGAGGTACCCGTGTATGATGTCCTAATTGTTGGTCATAATGAGACTCGAGTTGTGAGATGGCGAGTAGAGTACGAAGCGACTTTTATTCCAGTGGAAACCCCTCAGTTAATTGTCGTCAGAGTAGGACTGTCTAAGGGTGTATCTGTGCTGAGAAAAGTGCCTTGCCTACGAGAACTTTCATCAGGAGTGGTGGTACATAACTGAGTGGGTGTGTGCACTTATCTAGGTTGGTTTGTGGAGCATAAGTTAGTGAACTCAGCGTAGTGATGACTTGATGATGAGATTATGAGGTGATAAGAGAGCGAGTGGATCCGAGTAGGGGGTAATCACTTAGGATTATCGGGGAAAAACCATGGAGTGAGCCCATGGTGAGTCAGTGAGCGAGAGAGTAATTATAAGACTATGGTGAGCTGTAGCATCCATGAGTCAGTGGGAGAGGGTATTGTGGTACTACGGGGAGCCGTAGTATTCACTGGATAGTGGGAGAGTGTTGCGATACTGCGGGGAGCCGTAGTATTCGCTATTAAATGACAGAGTATTGTGATACTGTGGGGAGCCATAGTATTCATTGGTTAGTGAGAGAATGTTGTGATACTTGTTCGATTAATGTCTAAGTCCATAACTATATTTGGTATGTACTTGACCCGACCCGGCATGGTCCATTTGGGTTGCACTTCACCGACACAATTTATATTGATAGTCTTTTGAGAATAGTATATTTATGATTTATATTAATATATTATAAGTTCTAATATATTAATATGGAGTCATATTATTTAATTAGTATTGATCAAGAATTAATTTAGAATTAATTAAGTGATCAAAAAGAACTAATTAAATATGGACTCTTATATATGGAATGGGCCAAGTTCATTTAGGTTGGGCTAAGCTTTCATGGATGGTCCATGGAGCTTTTAACCCATGGATCCTATGTAAATGAAAGGTCATGGGTATTAGGGTTTACATGGATGTAACCCTAATCCTCCATAATATATAAAGGGGTCATTGGCTCACAAAATTTACAACAAGTGTGTGAAAATAAGAGTGGGCCGATTTTAGTGTGCATACATATTCTCTCAAGTTCTTCCAAGGTGTTTTGGTGATTTGTGATTCCATTTGAGGCTTCCACACTATTGGGGCTAAGCTCTTAAAGCTTGAAGACATGAAGCTACATCAAAAGGTATGTCATCTAACTAGAACTTTGTAGTATAGGTGCTTCATAATATGCTAGTTAGGATGAAACCTTGGAATAGTTAATATTTGCATGTATAATAGAGAAAACATAGATCCAAGGTTTATAGGGTTGCATGTACACCATATGAATGTTAGAATGCTCAAAAACCCAACAGTGGTATCAGAACCATGGGTTGTTTTTTGTTATATTGATGAAAATGTTTTATTTTCAAAGTTGGAAAAAAAAGGAAAAAAACATGACGTTTGTCAAATTTTAAGATAATTACTTGTTTTTGTGAAAAACTAATTATTTGTAAAATTTGAATCATTTGCTATATGAGTTGAATTAGGTCAAATTTAGTAAAAGATAAAATGATATGATTATTTTATTAGTTTTAAAAGTTTGATCTAAAGAGTTTTTTGAAACCTCCATAAGTTATGGATATGAAAAGGTTTTTAAAAAAATTGATTCAAAGTTTTTTATGGAGTTACAAAACTTAGTCTTAATGTTTTAAAGAATTATATAACTTGTTCTTAAGTTATGGAACATGAAAAGTTTCATCATAAAACAAGTATTTAACTCCATAAGTTATGGAATCCAAAAGTTTTCAAGAGTTACAAAACTTGCCCTCAAGTTTTGAAATTTGGAAAAAGTTTTTTTATGATAAAAAAAAGAATTGAATTCTAAAACTCTTCGGTTCATAACTTAAACAATTAATTAAATGGTTTTAATTTTGAATTTAATAATTGGAATTATAATGTTTTTATTAAATAATTCAATTAACTCTTATGGACTTTATTAATAGATAATTAAAGTGTTTAATTAAAAGAGAATTAATAATTCCATAATGACATAGTTTAAATTTAATTAAATTAAGAGTAAAGTTTAATTAATAGATTAAACCACTATGTATTTTAAATGTCTAAAATACACCCTTATACTATTATAATATTAAAAGTTTAATATATTATATGTATAAGAGCAAGTCGTCTTACCATTAGTAGGCCTCATTCACGAAGTCGGTCTATAAGGGGGGTATAAGGTTACTGCCTATAAAATGGCAGTTTAATGGGTGTCCACTCTCACCCACCGCTTCCTTGACTGGTGGAGGGTCGTTAGCCGAACAGGTAGGACAATGACTATAATTCTCCCTTCATTAAAAGTATTAATGATAAATACTAAGTAACTAAACCTTTTATAAATTCCCAATCTTAGTTACTTAGGAAAATGTGAATAAGGTGCTAATCCATGAAATTACACTTTGCACTTTGTTTAAGCTGTTAGTGGAGCGTGTGTGGTTAACCGGCACACTAACCTGGACTTAACAAGGTAGGCAAAGGGTAACTTAATGTTTATCATAGTATCGTTGGAGCGTGTGTGGTTAACCGGCACATCGATTGAGGGGAAAATGTTAAGGGTACCAAGTATATTTGCATGGTTACTTCACACCTTGTTTTGTGATCCTTGACATCCCAGTCACAAAACCTGAAGGGCACAGTCGAGATTGAAACATGCCATTGAAACGTTCAATGAATCTCAAAAGAATCTAGGAGTTTCAAAACCAATTAAAACCTAATAATACATTTCGTTTATCTTGGTGGAAATTGGTGAATCGTCATTCACCTACCTTCAGATATTTTATAGCTTGGATTACGGCATCCCTCTTCCAAGTTATAAAATAGTTTGTTGGGTCCTAGCCTTAATATATCATATTGGGTGTTATATTAAGGACTTAAATCAACTTTACGTGAATTTCTCCCATTGTTGATGTCTGGTTTAGACAACAATGATCTTCCCTAACCAAGCTTTCCTAATGAATATGACTTCCCGAGTTTGGCTCATGGAAGTCATACTTCTCTTCCTCCACCTCTTCCAATTATTCTCCCTAACCCACAAGTTCAAGGTCACTCAAGCCCTAATGGCAAGCAAGGTCTATGTGTGATCACATCTTAGAGATGAAGTCACATATTGACAAGCCGGAAGAGTTGGGTGTCAAAGTCTTGAGAAAGTTGGATGTTCAATCACTTTCTAAGTCACATAGTGAGTTCCTTTGGGACTACTATGAAACAGACTATGACATGAACCTTAATGATCATATCTATTTGCTTGGTGCTGCTGAATCAGCAATGATTTGGAACGATAGTAAAGCAAATTTGATTAGAATATCAACTTCCCAAAAACTTTATGGACAGTGACAATGGTGACACTGGAAATCCAGAAAAAGCATTCTCTTCCCAATGGAAAGGGATTGACCATAGTCAACCCGGTTGACCAAATGGTAAAGAGAAAGGCTAAGTCTGAGATATTCCCATTACCAAAGGGTCCATATGTTTATTTTGCTAAATCAAGGGGCGTTGATTGCAAAGCTGCCAAATTTACCTAAGCATGTTAAAGTCAATAAGTTTGACTCTACATCAGGTAGAGCCCATTATCTAACTCTGTTAAGTTCTATTCTGAGATCCTCATTACATGATGTGACTGGGTCACATGTTGATGTTTTAAGAATCAAAGAATAGAGAGAAATCTTAAAGGAAGTATATGTTGATTCTGATCGCGAAGGTGGATTTCGATCGCATCAGAATTTTGAGCAGTTGCTTAAGAAGTTATGATATATTGTTAAGGAATAGATAACAACAATTTTCCATGTGGATTGTAAGGATAAGTTTTTCCGTAAAGTTTTAAAATACAAGAAAATTGTTTAATTTTATTTATTTGAAGTATCCTTACAATGGTATTTGTGGAAAATTGTTGCTTATATGATTCCACTGACAGCAATATTGGAAAATGGATTTGATTCTTTCATTTGTGGTGGTGTCTAAATTTACCAAATTAGGAAAGTTCCTCATCACCCAAGTTTCAATTGGACCGAAACTTGGAATCATGCAAGTTGAATAGTATGATGAATGAGAACTTTCAAGAATTGGAAAATCAAGACTAATTACTTGTTCACATGGATGTGTGAGTCAAGTGAAGGACTAAAGGGATCGAGTACACATTCTTGTGCACTGGTCATGTCCACCACAAAGCTCGTTAAGACTATTTGATTTACTAAAGTTTAGTAAATATGGTTATACTTATAAGTTTAAGTATAATTCTGAAACATTGGAAAAGTCTCAATGTATGGCAGAACGAATGGGAAGAATCAAATTAGGCAGAAAGATAAAAGTTTCTCAAATCTGAAAAGATGGGAGAGTACTTTAATATCATTTTTGTGATCATCTTAATTATTTAGAAATCATATCACAATTAGTCCTCTAAAGGTCATCTTAGTGCATTATTATGACTAAGAAGAGGAGTCATGAATTGTTGAAATGGTTAGATCAGGAAGATGAGTCATACTTCGTTCCAAAAGAATTCTTAGAGTCATACTCCAAGATTGTAACTTGAGTGACATATCTTAAAGAAAGGTTTAAAACACTTGTCAAATGTAAGAGTAAAAGTGTCCTACTCTTGTACATTTGAAATTGGTAAGTTGTGATGTTTTGGATAAAACAAAGACCAACTAAGGCCAATTGTGTGAAGTGTTTGTCTTGATAAAGAATCCGCACTATCTCTTGAATATTTGGCAAGATAGTCTTATATGTCAAGAGGATAGTGGGAGTCTTAAAGATCCTAAAAAGAATTTCAAGAACTAATCAAGAATAAAACCTGAGGTTCTTCACTAGCACATGACTTGAGGTTTATAACCTATCGTGTTGACATATTCTGTGCCCATTCCAGTTAAAGTTGGCTTTGCATAGGAGTTCTAAAAGTTCTCAATTGGTTGCATAACAACTTGGAAGCAATGGCAGGCCCTGTACTGCCAGGTGGCTAGAAGTTAAGATTGCATAAGTTCAGTCCATATGAGTTTGGATTTGTCATTATCCTTGTCTTGTGACTATGGTTTTGACGATTCACATGGATAAGAACACATACAACATAAAATCTAATGGTCATAAGGTTTCTCTCCGATTCATGAAAATGATGGTGAGGAAACACTTCCACCAAGTAGATTTGAAGCAGATGACAAAAGGTCTAAACAATAGAGACTATGATTACGGCATCCCTTTTCATAGTTCTGAAATTGTTTAGACACACATGCATGCTATCTAAAGAAAGGTGTATGATTTTGATAAAGTTTTATCAAAGCATCTCGTATAAGAAATCTGAACTTTGGTAAGAAAGTCAATAAAGTATTGATTTCTAGAAGTCCAGCTGATTTCTGAGTACATGTCAAAGCTAGTGGGAGCATAAGTGTTATGCTAATAATCATCATGTTAGTGGGAGCATGATAATTATTGTTAGTGTTGCAAGTTAGCAATGTTAATTATAGAAAACAAAAGTTTCAATTCGTGAGGCTGTAGGGATTGAAAAAGTTGTTTTGCTATAATTAACGGAGAGGATATACTTCATTTCAGTTCTAAAGGCTTTGATTGAGACCTTAATCATCCTTAGTCAAGAATATATATATGAATTTCATGTTGGATTGGTTCAACTTAAGGAAATTCTATATATTGCATTCTCAAAATTCGATTATGATTACGACATCCCTCTTCATAGTCAAATTTTGAAAACATGGCAAATAAAAATATTGTAGCAAAAGACTAGTCTAGAATCATGTCTTTATGTGAGACATCATGAATCGTGTACCATTTGCTTTGGGTACAGGATCGATTGCATGTGCTATAATATTTGTCATTTCTAAATTTTTCCAAATGCCCAGAGGCATTAAGAAGGGAAAAGGTCTAGAATTAGATATGACTAAAATGATTAAGCAATTGTCGAGGACAATCTGAGGTTTACCAAAGATTGGTTGCTCAGGGACAGTTGGAAGTATAGTGCTAATTTTGGAAGGACCATATTGACATATTCTGAAAAGAGGCATCTCTTATACAGAAGTGATAGTCAAAATGAGAATATGGAGTTGTCTCCATAGGTGGAAGTTATCTGTGTAAGATTAGAAAACTTAATGCAAGAAGCATGTCCAAAGCAATGTACTTTGAATATGAGACTTAGTTTCCATGGAGTTGATCTCCATTGGAATACCTTATAATGACTGTTGACAAGTCTTTGTGACTTTGTACATATTCATTATAGGAGGGTCAGTGCATATAAGTTTAAAATCTAAACAGATTTCGATAAATGATAGGAATTTGAAATTCTCACATTTTTCGATAAGGATTTGGGAGTGTGAAATTAGAATCGTTAAAATTATGTTCAATTGGTTTATTTCACAAAGTAAGGATCATAGACAAACATAGAGTGCATACTTGGTGTATGGCAAAGCTATTGTTTAAGAAAAACATAGTGTACATGCTTGGAGCATGGGACAACTAGTGTTTTTTAATTCATGTATAAAGTTGATAAAACCGAAACAATGAATAATGAGTAATCAGTATGGTGATAAATAAAAGTGTTTATTTATATTCATAGGGTTTGATACCATATTTGATTCATTTATTCTTGTGTTTCACTTTGCATGTTTTGACTTCCAGAATAACTAAGTCGCTCTTCATGAATGATTAAGTTATTCAAACCATCCACAGTCGGTCATATGTTGGAAGTAGATATGAATCAAGACTGTCATGGGTTGGTTTGTAGAGGTCCAAGTTGGTGGACAAAGTGGTGCTACAACACTCATGAGTACTCATAAGTTCCGAGTATTGGATTCAACCCGCGCTCATTTGAATCACTTCATGGATTTTATCACGAGTGATCATGAGACGATAATATCTTATATTCTTCAAACCTAGAGATATGATTTGTTACTATGAGTTGGTTATACATTGATTGCACGAAAGCGCATTTGGTAACTCGATGTTATAAAACGTGCCTTTGTGTACGATTCAACAAATAGTAGAACAAGCCATATGAGTCGAAGTTTATCCATTCCTTTTACCTTCGGGATAAAATCGATATCTGTGGGCCCCTCGATGATTTAGCGATGACACATGTGAGTGCTTGGCCAAGCCAGGACTGATTTGATTTGTTCAATCTGTCAGTCATCATAAATAAAAAATCGGGAAACAACAAATGGACAGAGAGAATGATTATAATCCATGTCTCAGTCCATATGATATCTAGAATGGAGGAATATATGATCCTTTATCTAATGGACAAGTCATTGACAAGGTCAGAGTTCGACAGCGGCTTTAAGAGCTACGATTGCCAGTTAGGTTTTGAAGTCATACTCAATAATAGTTTTAGACTTATCCAAGTGGGAGACTGTTGGATTAATGTCTAAGTCAATAACTATATTTGGTATGTACTTGACCCGACCCGGCATGGTCCATTTGGGTTGCACTTCACCGGCACAATTTATATGGATAGTCTTTTGAGAATAGTATATTTATGATTTATATTAATATATTATAAGTTCTAATATATTAATATGGAATCATATTATTTAATTAGTATTGATTAAGAATTAATTTAGAATTAATTAAGTGATCAAAAAGAACTAATTAAATATGGACTCTTATATATATGGAATGGGCCAAGTTCATTTAGGTTGGGCTAAGCTTTCATGGATGGTCCATGGAGCTTTTAACCCATGGATCCTATGTAAATGAAAGGTCATGGGTATTAGGGTTTACATGGATGTAACCCTAATCCTCCATAATATATAAAGGGGTCCTTGGCTCACAAAATTTACAACAAGTGTGTGAAAATAAGAGTGGGCCGATTTTAGTGTGCATACATATTCTCTCAAGTTCTTCCAAGGTGTTTTGGTGATTTGTGATTCCATTTGAGGCTTCCACACTATTGGGGCTAAGCTATTAAAGCTTGAAGACATCAAGCTAGATCAAAAGGTATGTCATCTAACTAGAACTTTGTAGTATAGGTGTTTCATAATATGCTAGTTAGGATGAAACCTTGGAATAGTTAATATTTGCATTTATAATAGAGAAAACGTAGATCCAAGGTTTATAGGGTTACATGTACACCATAGGAGTGTTCACTGGTTAGTAAGAGAGTCTTGTGATACTACAGGGAGCCGTAGCATTCACGAGTCAGTGAGAGGGTGTCGTAAGTCTGCAGGGAGCGGTAGCATTCATGAGACAATAAAGGAGCGTATTAAGACTATGGGGAGGGAACGTAGCACTCAGTAGTCGATAAGAGAAAATACTACTCAGCGGAGAGCTGTAGTATTCATTAGTTAGAGTATGATGCAAAGGAGTTCCTAGGTTTGGGTAGCCTTACCACTTGAGTCTTCGAGAACCTGGTTGCCGAACCAGGGGTGAGACTGGGGTCTCCGTGTCGGTCGGAATCATTTTATCCCTGGGATGAGGAAGGATTATCGTAATAGGAAGGAATTGAGAGATGGTGTGTGCGTAAATTCGCAAATCTTGGGTCATGAGTTGACTCCCAGATTGGAAATGAGTGGTTCCAATTCTGTTATTAAATCAGACTAGTGAGATTGAGTCTGGATGCATTCGTGTATTCAGTAGGTGAGTTGAGGTTTCGGATTCACGGATGGGTTTCATTATGAGGGGTATTGTTTGTCATTTGATGCCTTAGACTGTGTGGGACAGTTTGTTTGTATGGAAAGGACCGCGAGACGCATGGAACTAATGAGTAGTAGACGATAGAGGTCGAGGGTGAGACGATTTCAGTTGGGATTGTAGTCTTCGCTTGGGGTTAAGCGAACCTCGTGAATTGTGCGTCACAATGGGCAGAGATAGTTGTTGTGAAAAGGAAGTCAGTGAGACATTTGGGGCATGCAATGGGTAACCTTTGGAGGTTCAACTGTGGGGTCGGGAGTTGACCTGTCGCTCAGTGTTGAAAGGGATAATTGAGAGGGAGCTGGGGCGTATGATTGTTAGATGTCAGAGGATACTTCTGAGCAAGCATGATCATTTTCTTGTGTCTGAGGACAGGGTGTCGAGAGTTCTTTGTTTAGATGGGTTTCGATTGCAGTACAGTGGGTGGGTCTCTGGTGTAATGTGACCCTTTCATTCCTTGGAGTATGATATGGATCATTTAGTATGTCTGGTATGAGTGATCGGTAGCCAATTTTTAGGCTTTGACTTGTTTCTATCAGTCGCAACAAGAGAATCAGAGGGGCAGTGAGTTATCAGGGTCTGTTATTCGAGGAGCGAATAACATGGTGATATCTTGAGAGGGCGGTCTGGCAGTGAGACAGGCCACTAGAGTTTCCAGATTCTAGAAAGTCAGAAGGGGTATTCGTAGCGGCTGAAGGGTATGTTCTCTTTCGGGTTTGGGAGTTCCCATTTGGTTTCAGGTGTCCATGCAGGAAATTAGTTGTGTGGTATGAGATCCTTTCGGAGGTGTCGTGAGTCCGACTCGCCGAGTAGGGCCGAGTTGCCAACGTGGAATTAATGAGTGGACTCGACGAGTCAGAGAGCCGACTCGCCGAGTAGGTGATGGGCAGAGAAACCCTAATTTCCCAGGGGATGGGGCCTATATAAGGAAACTTATAGCCTCATTTGCGGCTCACCTTCACTTCTTTTGAAGAGGGAGGAAGGATTCATCAAGGAACAAGATGGGGGCCAGTGGATCGGTGTTATTTCATGTAAGAGCGTCTGGAGAAGGTAAAAAGTTCCCACCTTTCTCCTTGTGGTGATTAGATCTCATGTTTTGATGAATGGGGTTTTCTATCACCTTTGTGTTGAGATATGAGTGCATGGAGTCCCTTTCTAGGCCTAGACTTCAGATATGGACCTTGTGAGGTCCAGAGGGTCCAAAGGCTCAAGCTTTATTCAGTCACTTAAAGAGTTATTGTGTTTTGATTCCTTGTTGGAGCATGTATTGGCATTATGAGCCTTATATGCCATGTTTGAACGTAAAGCTTGCAGCTTTACCTGACAATCGACCCTTAGGATGGTAGATCTAGTGTTTGGAGTGATAGATCTGCCTTAAATCGTTTGAATGAGGAATCTGATCGAAGGGAATCGCCGATTCCATGGCCTGACTCGACGAGTCGGTGAGGGTTTGTCCCGATGGGTTTGATTGTACGATAACTCGGCGAGTTGAGGGTCAACTCGACGAGTTGAGCTGGACTTCCTTGAGACTTCTGTGGAAAAGAGGGGACTCGACGAGTCGCAAGAGTGCACTCGACGAGTCGGGTCAAACATGGATTGTTGACTTGAGTTGACTTCTGTTGACTTTAGCGTTTGGTCATACATGAGTAATGGAGACCATGGAGGGGTAAAATGGTCATTTACCCAATCTAAGAGTTAGAAAGAGAAAGAGAGGGCAACCTTTTGGTATTGAGTATGAATAGATTATTGATTAGAGATATTTATCTTATGTGATAGGCGGAGGCTAGTTCGAGATTTCCGTGCGCGAGATTGTTACTTGTTAGCTTTCGAGGTGAGTCTTCTCACTATTCTTACCTTGATTGGTAACCTATGTGTGACTAGAGGGTCTTATGTGCACATATTGTGTATTGAGATATCCTGCTATTTGTTTTGTGGTTTATGCTATGTGTTATTCTGAGTATACAGAGTTAGGACCAGAGGGTCCCAGAGTTAGGACCGGAGGATCCACCAAAGTTGTGGGACCGGAGGGTCCCACTGAGACACATTGATCAAGAGGGTCTTACAGAGTTATAGCCTCAAGTGGCTAATGAGTTGTATTTGGTATTTTGGGGAACTCACTAAACTTCGTGCTTACCGTGTTATGTGTTATGTGTTTCAGGTTTTTCTCAGGATCGCGGGAAGGTGCCAGTTTGATTGTACACACAAATGAAAGAGTTTTTTTTAGGATCATGGATTTTAATCAAACAATTTTGGAGTTATGATTTGTAAATTAAATAAATGTGGTTTTTGTGAAATGTGTTATGAGAATTATGCGATTTTAAATGAAAATTTTTCTTGAAAATTTACGGTGTCACAAGTTCTCAACCAAACATTACAAGTATAATTTCATAGATATCTAACCGACACACTAGAACTCATGATATAGTTAAATGACTAGATGAAATCCATAAATATAGACAAGGGATCATATTTAAAACCCTAATAGGAGAAGTTCGTCAGTCTACATGTTCATGAAAGGTAACAACCAATCATAATTCATCATGCAATTGCCTCTAAATTCTTCAACTTTTGACTTTGAAGACCATCTTTACACCAAAGAGATATGTATCTCGCCATGAGAGCTTTCAGCCACCAAAGAGAGATTTCTCTTACAAAGAATATTTTTTTGCCACCAAAGGGAACACCCGAACGATTTTATCATAAAGATCTATCATAATGCTCCATCATAATGCTCTACCATAATGATTCATCATAAAGCTCTGTCATAATGCTTCATCACAATTCTTTATCCTAATTTCAAAATACTTATGTCATATTTAATAGTAAATGGTTCTGAAATACCACAATCGAATAAGAAGTGAAATACCCAATTATCATATTTGGTTAAATATTTCTCAACCTTGAATATAAACTAACTAGTACTTTGTTAATATAATCTATCAAAAAAATACTAACGGATAAATATGCATATTTTCATAATCATATAAGAACTATCAAAATGGCTATTTTCACGGATGATGTTTTTTCCATGTTTCAATGATGTTTTTCACATCTTACCGACATGGATATGTATATGAAGGTATACATATGTTATTTCTATCTTCTTTTGATCTAACCGAAATATACACGTGAATATATTTGATACAAAATGGAGTAAATGACAATGATATGTATGACGAATCCCAAAGGGAGAGTTTTTATTATTTCCAAGATGATTGATAAATCTTATATATCCCTATATATATGGTGGAGCTAAATTTTGCATGTATTTCCAAATTTTAGAATATTAAAATTAACCTTTACTTTCCCTAATTGACCTCTTTAATAAACATTAAAAAGATACATGTAGGAGATTACATAGTCTGCATTTAAAATAGAATAATCAAAATACGTAAATGAGTCCATATTACAATAAACTGATAACTAAGGTTCTAAATGGAGAAATTTGGCAACAACATATTGGCAAACCTCCATTGATTTTTTGAAAATATCTAACCCATGCTGAGTGATTTCCTTCCATATAAGGTAGGCCTCTAAACTCTTGATGAATCAAAAGTTATGATAATTTTACGTTGGACAACTTTTCACCTTGTTTGTCAATGTCCTTTTTATCCATGATTGTTTCGAATGGGTCCTCAATATGCCTTGTACCATTCCCATTTCACTTAATAGGTACTCGTACTTGAATTATTAAGCTAAGCAGATGCCTCTACGGTTAGTATTTGTATATATTGGAGATGTTGAACGTCTTAAAATGAACATTGACTTTGTTAGTGTCTCAATTATACATAATGCTATATATATGACCTTAATGTCCTACACACCATTCCCCTTATTTAAGTGGTACTTATATGCGATTTCTAGGGGTAAACAACTTCCTCTTATAGGTAGTATATTTTTAGGTGTGTCAAATCCAACAAATAACAGGGGTATTATACACTCCAAATATAGTGCTTCGATGCACTAAAAAGTAGTACAAGGCAAGCAGGGTAGATCCTCAGAGACACATGACAAAGGTGTATACCTCTTTGCACAAGGTATTCTAGTCACAAAAAGGGGGAACTATATGAATAATATGAAACAAAGTAAATAACAATCTACTTTGAAAACATGCAAAAAATCAAATAGATTTGTAAACAAGTTGTTGAGATGGTTCCAGTTCTAGTTATCATTGTTTTCATGTAACTTGACTATAACTTGATGTAATTCATGATTGTTATTCTAGGTTGGTATTAAAAGATATTAACACGCTCTAATACCCATCGCTTGCCAAATTATCTAACTGTTAGAACAAAGATCTAGTAGGATCGATAGATTCTAAGCAGAAAAACAATTAAAGACGTAATTTATGTCTTTTTGTATAACAGTTCAAGGGATATGTAATACGCTTCGCCATTGGCTTGCTTCTTTTTCTTGGCAATATACCTTCACCACTAACCGAGCCTTATTTCGTATAACGTTCCCCTCTTTGTCGAATATGGATACAAAAATCCAAAGAGGATCGATAGATTCTAAGCAGAAAAACAATTAAAGACGTAATGATGAACAAAGGAATGGTTTAACTGATGTCGAATGATTAAACTTTAACACCTCAAAAGAGCTCGATTAAGAACTTCGATTGTAGAGGTGTTTAGGGTTACAAAGCAATAATAACTATAATCACGTTTTTTTCTAAGGCATACATGCATGCACTATTTATAGCTAAACCCTATAATAATCACGGATGGACAGGCCCAATCCGGATAAACAATACTAAGCCCATGACGCAACATATCATACCCAACAATCTCCCCCTTTGCGTCAATGGAGCCGAAAGCTCGATTTGGTTGAGCTATAGAAGACTTCTTGACAGTCTTGAACACCTTCTGTATGATGGCCAAAAGAGTATGACGAAACATGATATACCACCGAAGCATGTCCGTGAAGTTCTTCTTGTCTGCCTCAGAGTTCTGCTTGCACCGATGGATGATACTAATTATGTGCTCTAAGCAGTCTGTTGAGAACAGATGTTTGTCAACAAGAGCGAAAAGAAATCTATTGGCATCGCCTCCTGTGAACATCACCGTGAGATGTGTTGAATCAATTTGGCCCATCTTCATTTTATTCACATCTCCAGGTTTTGCTGTTGGCTTTACAGTGGGTTTCTTATTTATCACTTTAGCTATCTCCTAATCCATTGCAGGTACTTCATGGATATAGGAGGCCAACATCCTCTTCAAATGATCCAGGATCGGCTCATATTCTTTCGGATTGGTGAGCAGTATGTTAAACAACAAGATCCAATCATGAGGATTCAAATTTGGAAGATCTGCCAGGGATATAACCGAAACTGAGTTTGCTGAACCTCGAGTTATTTTGAAATTAACATTGGTAAACTTCCCGGCAGATGAAGGTTTCAGCACCTTGACAGTAATAATCGTCTGTGCACTCCATGTTAGGTACTAAGGCTAACCGAACTTCAGATAAAAATCGATAAGTTCGCTATCAACTTTAGGATGAGGGAAGGGAACTTGAACAGTCGAATCAAAGCAATGAAATGTAAATGCCTTTCGTGTTATAGGCATATCGAACTGTGAGTCCCTTGAATTTTCACAATCAAAAGAAGCGACAGGTTCCAGCCAGTACACGCTTGGAAACTCTATTGCCTCTTTGTGAGTGTTTCTCTTGTCCAGAGAGGAAACAAGGCCTTTTTACAGTTTATAGCATCTTGCTCTTCCTTGTTCTTTCGCTCCCTTTCTTCAGCATCCTTCGCAACCCGAAGGGTTTCATCCAATTCTTTATCCCTTTTCTTTCGTTTCAGGGCTTCGGCTATAGTTTCATCTTCATCACTATCATAAGCCAATCCCTTTTTCTTATCTTGATTACCAGAACCCGAAGCTTCATTACCCTTCGGTTCGGTTTTGAATGTGACCTTTCGTTGAGTAGCATGAGCACCTTCTCCCCCTTGTTTTGGAGGTACGAATCTCTCCGAAACACCCTTCATTTCATGTAAGAGAGCAAGGGCAGGAAGAAGCTTGGAAGTCAAATGATTCCTGATGGTCAGAGTAAGTATTGGATCATGAGCACTAAGAAGATTGGTAAGCATATTCTTTACAACACCAGCACAGCTCCGAAAAACAGCTCGCTCTGTCTTTAACAACGAAATCTCCTTTTCAGCTTGAGATAATTGCACTTTTTGAACTTCAATAGTAGAGGCTTGGCGTGCAAGATCTTCCTTTAATGCACTCTCCTTTGCTAAATCAGCTTGGAGTGTTTGAAGATGAAAAGTCACTGAGATAAGTAGAGAAGTGTTCTCAGCTTGAATGGAAGAACGAACAGACTCAAATTTAGCTTGCTCCTCTTTTAGTGACTTTGATAAAGAATCAATGGAAGCGTTCACTTTGGCTGCATTTGTATCAGCATGTCCTTTGAGTGATTCAAGAAAAATCTGAGAACTGTGAACAAGTTCTGCAACTTCAGTAGTAACCTTCTTGCAAGAAGAAGTGGAATCCTCAATGGCCTTCGTCGATTTGTCAATGGCCCCAGTATATTGCTCAAAAGCGGTGTCCATAAAAGCCTTGAGTACAACATCGTTGTATGACTTGTTAGAGGTAAGCAATTTATCAAGCTTTTCATCAATACTCTGCAACTGTTGTCGTGAGACAGGAGCCTCTTCATCTTCGTCTGTTGGAAGCCGATAAGGACTGTAATAAGTCGAGTCAAACTCAACATTATCACCACCAAGAGTATCACCAGAATCGGTTGAAGGTGAGGGTGAAAGAGGGTTGGAAGTAACAGGAGGTTCGGTTTCAGTATTCGCCCCCGTATCCGATACGTTGACGTTTACTGGAGGTTCGGTTATTGTGGTGGTAGTTACTTGGGAAATGATAGGAGGTGGTAAAGGAGTGGTAGAAATTGGTGGTGGTGGTGGTACAAAAGTTGTTGTTTGAGATGTGGGAAGTGGTGGAATTGGAGCAACCGAAACTGGAACAGTGTTTTTCGGTGGAGATGGAGGAGGTGTTGGAACCGTGTCATTAAGAGGTTCGGTTGGAGTTGGAGAACGAGGAGGTGTGGTACCTCTCGGTGATTCATGATGCTGAATTTCCTCTTCCTTATCCTCCTCATCATTATCGGAACATGAAGGAGAAGGACTCTTTGATTTCCGTGCCATCTTTTTAACCTTCTTTGGAGCCGAAGAATCACCCTTTTCAGCGTTTCACTTTTTAGACTTAGAAGGTTTAGACGAAGGACCTTCGGTTGTCACTTTCTTGGTAGTTGCCCTTTTGCCTCGGTTGGCTGGCTTCTCTACAGCATCCAAAGCAGCTTGCTGTTTAGGAGTCAGTACTCTCGGTTCTTCGGGAGGAAGCTTTCGGTATTCAGCCATCACCTTACTTTCGGCTGACACACACCTATACATCGTCTCAGGTATGGAACCAATGTGGGAGAATTTTGTGGCATCAGAGAAAATGATCTTCTTCGTATGAAAGGTAGCCACAAACGAGACCAGGGCATCCTTCATTACTGGAATCTGCAAAGAATCAATAGCCCTTCGCGTGATGATGGTCCAGAAGCGACCACAAGAAATTTTATAGTGTCTCGTTGAAGTGTTGAGACTTTGCACCACTTGTGACCAAATAATCGACCCATAGTCGAGATTAATCCCATTGTAGAGACCATAGAGAATGGTCAGAAAACCCTTACTGGTACCATCTGACCCAGCAACCCTCTCCGCCAAACTTTTGTTGAGAAGAGTAAGCAAGCCATTCCATTGCGGCGGCAAACATGATTTCTTAACCTTCGTCACTGTGGGAAGAACATCAGTGTAGCCCATCTCATAGAGAATTGTAAATAGTTGGGTTGTGGTTATGAAATCCGGAGAGATAACAGAGGCATCGACGACAAGCTGTAACAGGAAACATAATCGTCCTTTCGAAATTGATGCCTTGCGAGAGAAGATTTGAAAGTAGATCCTCTCCTTGTTCTTGTCATAGGTTGCAGTAGAATAGACTTCAGATAGAAGAGACATTGGGACAGATTCCACTTGTGTGAGTGCGATAACCAGTGGAGAGTATTTAAGGCATTCAACCACTTGGAGCATGTACGAATCATACAGAAACGGGTTCAGTTGAATGATCATGTTATGATTGGGTTTGATCATGAGCAATGAGGACGAAGCAGTTTGATCTTGAACAGATGAGGAATCCGCCATTGTTAAGATAAGGAAGAAGATGAACAGTTGCAGATCGCCTGGTGTATTGAGAGAATTTGAAGAAGGTAAGAAGGTACAATATGTGTGAGAAACCCTTTATATGCCGTTGCCAGGAGAGAGAAAGAATCTTCGTGATGATGATACGATCACTGAAACGTCGCCTGAAAAAGCGCGATGTGACAGCTTGGTTTCCCCAGATAGACACAGCAAGCGTGGGTTTAGGAACCGTTCAAATTCACGCGCCCAAAATCTTATCCACATATCGTCTTTTCAAATTCACCTTCGCTCCAGATGTGATAATAACCACTTTCGCGCCGAAAAGAAACTTCAAACGAGCTATAAGAAACAGCAACCAGAATTTTGGAAAATCACAAAGTATTCTCGTGCAAGAATGTGCCAAAAATTAAGAAATAAAGCGAAATGTGTATAGGATGTGAGTGATGTCTGTTAGAAGACATAAAACAGATGATTCCGGGGAAGAATCTCTTCCTTCAAAGTCAAGAGAGACTTGAAGTGCTTGCGTGATTTCCCGAAACAATACGATCGAGTGCTTGTAAAGAAACACCGAAAGGCTTCTTTTAAATAATAGGCTAAGGGTGGCTTATCTTTAACCGAACGTCGATTCTTAACATAAGACCGAACGTTGGATGAAGTACTTGTGAGACCGATGTGGTCTGTTGAACAAGTAGGTTGGATATAATTTACTGTGACTATAGATGTTATATAAATCTCAAAAACAAAACTAAACTAGATCTTTTTTGGGAAGAAATGCCTTGGTGTTAGACAATTTCATAAAAGACTACTCAAAAATAAAATGAGTGTGTGTTAGGTAACAAGTAAGATCTTGAATATAAAGATTCACCGTCAATTCATTGTTGGTGTTGGATTGTGGGTTTCACTCAGCACGTGGTTTACGTATCTAAGATCATAAACACATATTTTATGCAACCATAAACCTTAGTGGTAAAAGCTGAGAGTCTCAAGGGTTACAGTGATGAACCGAAAGTTGATGGAGAATATAAGGAAGGTGGTTAAGGAACCGAAAGTACCTCTGATATATAAACGTGACAAAGCAGAAAACTCTTAACTCATTTGAGAAGAGTAACGTATCTCTTGACTCGAGTGGATTTTAACAGCCTGATTGAGAAGAAACGATAGGTATAGATCGAATCATTAAGGCCTAGCTCTTAGTCTTAGAGGCTTCGGTCGACATGCAGCAGCATGCTTCTAGGGACACTTAACTAGTTCATATGAAAAGAATCATACCTGCCTTAGCTCCAAATTATGTTGCACTGAAATACTTGAGATCTAATTAAAAATAACAAGCAAACAAACAAACCACACAAACAAAACAAACTAAACAAAACAAAAAAAAACTTTTTAGAAAAGTATTTTTGGAGTTTTGAAATTTTCTGAAAAATAATAAATACAGAAAAATAAAAGAAAAAATATTTTTGGATTTTTGAAGTTTTCTGAAAAATAATAAAAACAGAAAAATAAACCAAAAGAAATTAGCACAAAATATTCTTAAAAAAAATTAATAAAAAAAATGAAAGAGAAATTAGAGTAATAAATAGACTTAAAAAAATAAACAAAATTTACAGCCGAAACCAAACCTTAAAAGAGTGTAAGGTCGTGAAAAGGATCTTTACCAATGATCAAGCAACAAACAATCACAATAGAAGTAGAAGAAGAAAAGAAATCAAGCTTGCACACGTTTATATCATAAAAAGGTCAGGTACAACTCGATGGAATAAACTGTAAACACTATGGCATCAACAACCACACAAAGACCTACACCTCCACTATATATACTTGACTGGGCCGCAAACTGGGTTTACGGCCGTAAACGTGTTTACGGCCGTAAACTCACTTCCTGACCGTAAACACCTAAACAACCCAGAAAATGCATTAAAGACTCATCATGAACTAAATACAATGAAAGCCTAGACCAAACCATTAACTGGACCCTTCAATCTCCCCCTTGGTTTGGTGCTAGCTTGGACTCAGTTTTTGTCGACCACCAGCACATCAGATTTTCCCATAGCTCCGTTCCACATCTCTTTCTCGATAATCTCAGCTACCATCGAAGTGTACTCCTTTGCAATGGACTCAAAAATGTCTTCAGCCACCTTGATCTGATGAATGGAGAGCTGATGTATATCCCACTTACCAAATTGAAGCAAATCCCTCTTGTCATACAAGCGGATACAATCGTCTTTAAGCTTGATGACACTAACAGTTGTAGATTCATCAAACACCCAGTATTGCATGGATGCGAGAGATCCATCTGGATAATTTTGAAGAACGGGAATCTGCTTTACTTGAGCAGTAGCGGGCCACATCACTGACCGAAGTGGCTGACTTGTTTTGGGATCAATGACGCTAGGGTAAATGTTAATAAAAGACTCTGCAGTCTTCATTGAAGGGAAGCCCTTAGCTACTTGATCTTCCAAAAATGATTTGAACTGAGTCGCCCTGGGATTGTTTGATGGATTTTAGAAAGGAGCTTTAGACAGCTCCGTAAGATCAATCCTAGTAAAAGAGTGAAAATCGTGAGCATATTTGTACATTTCAGTATTGCCGCTCTTTCTTCTCACCATCCACATATTCATAGTGTCATGGAATCCCCACAAAATGATTCCTGACCTATCACCATAAACGTCTCTGAAACGATGTTCTCCCAGATCCGTAAAGGTAATCTTTGATTGATCCCAGGGAGCATTATGATCTGCGCTCCTTTTGAATAGAAATTGACCCTTTTCAGCTGAGTTGGCCAATTTAGCGCGTTTTAATGCCATTACACTTGGAGCCTGAGCCTGTTCCTTTTCAAAACGGTTAACAACGGTGGTCATTCTTGTAGGTTGTGGAACTATGGGAGTATCTTGATCAGGAAGATAGATCTTTGGCTCATCAACAAATGACTTGAATTGGTCGCCAAAATCTTCTTCCAGCTTCTTCTTAAGATCGTAGTAGCTGGCGGTTAACAAGCCGAAATGCGTCAGAAGATCAGTAATTTGCTTCGACTTCAGAGCTTTATCTTCAATAAGTTCGGCAACTTGAATATTAAGCTTTGCATTTTCTGTCTGAAGGCCTGCAACCTTGATATCCAGCTCAATATTTTTCTGATCTAAATCAATATTTTTCTGATTCAGAGCATCGATCTCCTTCTGAAGTCCAAGTATTGAAGGATTCTTTTCTCCTGAGCTGCCACCCCCAATAGAAATTCCTTTGCCACGTGAGGGAGGCGTTGTGAATTGTTCTTCGGCCAAATGCCTTGCTAGCCTCAAAGAAGCAGCATCATGCTCTGGCCTGGGAGGAGAGAAATCTGTGGGGAAGGAAGAGCCACCAGCTTCATAGAAGGTACTAGGACCTTCACTGACAGGTTCAGATGAAACGATAACAGGAGTTGTTGTTGGTGGAGTTGTAAAGCTTGGAAATACAACCGAATCAGGAATTCCCTGTCTAGGGTCAAGTCTTCGTCTTTTTGATGGAGGTTGAGAGGCTTGTGTAGTTGTGCGATCACTTTCCAATGGCTCAGATGTAGGTAGAACAATATCAAAGGGAGGAGTCCTTGACACTTTCACCATAGGAGTTGCTATTTCCGCCGTTGGATTGGTAGGAGGAGGCGTGGCTTCGAGAATGTCTTCATTTTCCCTTATCTCCGTTGCTGGATGAGCAACTTCATTGATATTGTCAAGCAGCGTGTTGAGGTTTACACCGGTCATGAAGTCTTCATTACTACCGAAGTTGAGAGGGATTTCATCGTTATCGAAACCGGTGAGATCAAGGTCTTCATACATCTCAGATTCTGTTCCACCCGTTGAAGACTCCTCATTATAATTACTTTGAATGTGAACAGATGTTAGCTCATGTTCTTCAGCTATTTGTGCATGAGTAGCATGAGTTTCTTCTTCTTCAGCACGATCTGACACAGTAATGACATCATCTTCCGAAATGACTCTCTCGGAAGAAGTAGGCTCAGATGACATCTTGTCAGACGTTCCATGAGATTCGGAAGATTCATTTATCTCAGCAAATTTTCCGAACTTCACAAGAGGATGTAATCCTTGGAAGACGACTTTGCCCTTTCGATTCTGCTTAATGAGACCAATCGTGTGTGGGCCTAATGACTTTATATCCAGTGTGTCGCCCTCTTTGACCATCTCAGGAAATTGGGTGTCAATGAACATCTGAATAAACCTAGGGTACAGCAAGAATGCATCTCTGGTCTCCCGACTCATAGCGTTGATGTTTACTTAGAACTCATCCAGTATGAACTTTGAGAAATTGAATTTGATACCAGCAGCCAGTGAAACAATTGCCCCTGTGTTCCTGTGTGAGATTTCATCAGCACCTGATCTTCTGCCCGAGATACAGATCACGAACACATGCGCCAAAAATCTCCAGTAGGGTGGCAGAAGCTTTTTCACCGTGGGAGGGTAGATGCCTTCATACCCCATCTTCTTGAGAATCTTTTGTACATCACCAATCCCGATTTCAGTAGGAAAATCGGGTTGATCATTGATCAGCAGTGTTTCTCTGATGAACTGCTCAGTGGTCGTAATCTTGCATCCTTTCACAATAGCTTCAATGGTAACTGCTCCTTTGTCTGATGTCATCTTAGCATTCTGCCAGAACTCCCTCACATTTTTCTGATAGATGACTGGATTCACAGTGATGGCAAAGGCCAAGCAGCATTCTCTCAGTCTGTATATAATCGACCTGAAATCTCCATGAGCAGCAGGTGGGTCATCCAGTATAATTGTTAGGTTATGCATGTCAGCAAACTTAAGACTTGCCATTGATCTGCACTAAACCAGGCCAAGTAAGAAAACAAAGTATTTAAACAATTAAAGCTTTAAGTTTTCTTAATTAATCAATTTCATTTTGGCCTTAAGAAAAAATATTTTGATCAATAATTTAGAGTTTACGGTCAAACATGGTTAAAGTTGAGTTTACAGTCCAAAGTGAGTTGACGGTCAACACTGGTCAAAATTGAGTTTACGGTCCAAATTGGGTTTACGGCCGTAAACCCATTGCATTGGTCTCCTGACCGTAAACTGAGTTTACGGTCGTAAACCCAAAGGGAGTTTACGGTCGTAAACTTCTAGACCGTAAGCTCAGGCCGTTTATATTTCTTAAGGACCATTCAGCTGACAAAGTGATCCTAAGTTCCTAGATAATATTTCTTAAGGACCATTCAGCTGACGACGACCAGGGATATTGTTGTCCACCTAAATTGAGCAGCGAGATCTATAGACAATCTGTAAGTGTTCAATTTTAATTGTACTAGAACATGGTTCCCGCTTCCTGATATGCTCCAGTAATCAAGGACTTCCAGAATACTCCTTACATCGGGTGAGCAGACAATTATTAAGAGAGAAGATAGATTTAGAATGCATATGCTATACACCCAAGTCGGATCTCTTCCAATCACGCAGAGGGTGAAACATATGACTAACTGAAGTTTTAGAGGGATTGAGAAAAAGAATGATGCATATACTGTGTACCTGGTCGAATTGTGAGTCACGCAAAGGAGACAGTATATGGCTAACAGATAGAAAGAATTGCATAGATAGAGGATGCAGAGAGATTGAGTTGCATATGCTACATTCCAGGTTGGATCTTTCGATCATGCAGAGGAGGCAACATATGACTAACAGACAGATAGAAAGAAAACAATTTTCTACAGACCTAATTTATCGGAATTCACCAGTCACCCCATCAATACCAGAATTAAGGACAGAATCCGCACGTCGAGGAAAAGTTAATCCACGGTTCCAGATACAAGTTCTTTTAATGTGACCAGTAGATTCCCATATATATCTCCCTGCTCAATCTATCGAAGCGTCGTATTGTCAGGCTAAACGGATCTAACTAGGTCAAGATTTGTCAAGTCTATGAATTCCTTCAGTTCAACTCTGCCTAGTCGTGTCCATTTAGAATCTTTCGTGCCTACCAACGCATCAAACCCAGAGCATAGACAATTTAATTTTGGGTACGTTACACAGACTCAGATTGCCTGTTATCACTTGATAATATCACTTCCCAGTACTACATCAACAAGCAAAACTTTGAGCGACAATATTTTTGATTTTTCTGAATTTTTAATGTTTTTGGATTTTTTAATGATTTCTGAAAAAAATAAAACAGAAACAAGATGTTTTGGATTTTTTTTAATTTTTTAATTTTTTTTTTGTTTGGTTTTTTTTTTTTGTTTATTTCTCACCCTAAATTTGTGCATGGGTGAGAATGAAATCACTAAAATGTGCAAATTTAAACTAACCTAAGCAAAAATTTAATCCTCAAAACGAATCATCTTTAAAAATCCCACAAGCACATCGAATCGAGCTTTGTTAAAAGGCTTGGTGAACAGATCCGCCACATTATTCGCAGTGGGAACCTGTTCTAGCCGGATGAGCGAGCGCTCATAACAATCTCTGATAAAATGAATTTTGATATCAATGTGCTTGGTTTTGGAGTGTTGGACAGTATTTTTAGTAATTTGAATTGCGGCCTCATTATCACAGTAAATTGGGGTTTCTAGATAATTCAAACTGTAGTCCAACAGCTGATGTTGGATCCAGATAACTTGAGAACAGCAAGCAGATGCAGCAACGTATTCTGCTTCTGCTGTTGAGGTAGAGACGGTATGCTGTTTCTTGCACTGCCACGACACCAGCCTATCTCCAAGGAATTGGCACCGTCCTGATGTTGATTTCCTGTCAAGCTCACAGCCTCCATAATTACTGTCAGCAAAAGCATATAAATCAAATTCAGAATTCTTCGGATACCAAAGACCCAATTTTGGGCTGCCTTTGATATACCGAAAAATTCGTTTGACAGCAATAAGATGAGAAAGTTTAGGATTAGCCTGATAGCGAGCGCATTGACAAACTGCAAACATGATGTCGGGACGACTTGCAGTAAGATACATCAGCGATCCGATCATCGATCTGTAGTTTGTCTTATCTACAGATTCACCATCAATATCTGGATTCAGCAGGGGTATTTCAGCCATTGGTATCGATGCAGGTTTGGCGTCTTGAAACCCGAACTTCTCAAGAATATCCTCCACATACTTAGCTTGATGTAGCAGGATTTCCGGTTGAATTTTGTTTGACCTGAAGCCCCAGAAACATGGTCATTTCACCTAGTGAACTCATCTTAAACCGCTTTTTCATCACGCCTTCAAATTGTTTGCAAAGCTGTGGACTGGTAGACTCGAAGATAATGTTGTCAACGTAGATCTGGACTAGAATCTGATAATTACCAACATGCTTGATGAATAAAGTTTGATCAATAGTGCCACGAGAGTATCCATGCTCGAGCAAGTGCTTTGTTAGAGTCGCATACCATGCTCGAGGAGCTTGATGTAACCCATACAACGCCTTGTCCAACTTGTAGACATGATTAGGAAACTTTGAGTTAACGAACCCAGGGGGTTGATTAACATAGATTTCTTCCTTCACCTTGCCATACAAGAAGGCAGTCTTGACATCCATTAGGTAGACCGTGAAGTTCATGTAGGAAGCATATGTGATAAAGATACGAATAGCCTCCAATCGAGCAACTGGTTAAACCTCAGTATAATCAAGACCCTCAACTTTTCGAAACCCGCGAACCACCAACCTTGCTTTATTGCGCACTATTATAACAGAATCGTCCTGCTTGTTACGATAGACCTAACGCGTGTCAAGAGACCTTTTGCCCTTTGGTAACTTAACCAATTTCCAAACCCTGAGCTTTTCAAACTGATTTAGCTCTTCATGCATCGCATCTACCCAGCTGGGCTCATTCAAAGCCATGTCAATGTTCTTGGGCTCTATTTGAGATATAAAGCAAGAATAGAGACATGCATTGACATCTCCACTCTGACTTCTGGTTTTAACTCCGTCACCCAGCTGGCCAATGACGTTATCGAGCGAATGATCGCGTTGAATTCTTGAAGGTATGTCTTGGCTGATATCATTGAGTGAAACAGGAAGAGTGTGGATGTTGAAACCTCCATCATTTGCTGATTGATCCACATTAGATGAATCTGCTACAAACTCATTAGCAATTTCTTTAGGAAAGAGTAGTTCCATAAAAGTTGGAGTGACAGCGGAAGCATCTCTAGACATGAACTCTCTTTCAACTGGGGTAAGAGGTGTAGCATCAGCATCAGGAGTTCCATTTTGAACTTTAGACTCTGGACTATTAAGTCGATCAGATGACTCCCCCTCAGGTGGAGCAGAGGACTCCCCCTTAGATGGAGCAGAGGACTCCCCCTCAACCGTTGGAGGTCTGTAAACAACTTCTTCATCTTCGTCTTCAGAAACAATCTTCGAACCAGAAGAGGATCCATTTGAGCCATCTGAAGACACATTTAAGGATTTGAAAAGCGATGTGTAATCAAATAACCAGTCAGGACCCAGTCGAGCGTCTGTTTCATTCTCCTCCAACCAGCGCACGTCATAGGATTCGACAATATTCTTAGTCTTCTTGTTGTAAACCCTATAAGCGGTGCGCACAGCATATCCTATAAAATAACAATCATCTGCTTTGGCGTTGAATTTAGGGTTGGATTCCAAGTGAAGAAGGGTGCAAGGGCAGCCAAATACACGGAAATGGTTGACTGAAGGCTTGTGACCATAGAGAATCTCGTACGGTGTCTTCATCTAAGCTTTGTTGATTAGAACACGATTTTGCATGTAGCAAGTAGTGTTAATCACCTCGGCCCAAAAGAAAACAGGTAATTTAGAATCACAAAGCATTGTCCTTGCAGCGTCTTTTAAAGTTCTATTTCTCCTTTCAGCAACACCATTTTGTTGAGGCATGTGAGCAGAGTTGTATTGACGCACGATCCCCTTTTCTGCGTAAAAATGGTCAACAACCGCATTCTTGAACTCAGTTCCATTGTCAGTACGAAGCGCCTTCACCTGGTTGTTGGTTTGATTCTCAATCATCACAATGAACTTCTTTATCAGATTAGCAACCCAGCTTTGTTGGATAAGAAGAAGACCCACGTAAAACGAGAGAAATCATCGATCACAACAAGACAGTACGAACTTCTGTTGATGCTCAGGACGTTGACCGGACCAAATAAGTCCATATGCAATAATTGGAGCACCTGACTGATTGAGTTGACTTGCTTTGGCAGGTGTGGTTTTCTATGATGTTTTCCTTGGGTGCAGGACACACACTTCTCAAATGTAATAAAGTCTCTGACAGGTAAGCCTCGGAGCATTTCATTCTTAGCAAGGCGATTCATTTTTTTCGTGTTAGCATGGCCGAGTCGTCGGTGCCACCGCATTGCGTTTTGTTCGGAGACTTTTGAAAATAGGAAAGTGACTTGTTCAGGTATGTTACTGTTCATGTCAATAATATAAGCATTCCCATCCCGCTTAGATTTGACAAGAATCCACTCTTCCGGGATGACAATGCCTGGCTTGAGAATCATGCATTCTTTATCGGTAAAATGGGTTGAATAGCCTTTGTCGCAAATTTGGGAAACACTCAAGAAGCTATGCTTTAACTCGGGAGAAAAGTTGACATTTTCAAAGCTTAGCACTCCATTTGTAACGGTTCCTCTCTGAGTGATCTTGCCACCATCTCCGCCCGCGAAGGAAACATACCCCCCATTAAAAGATTGAATGTCGCTCAATTGGGAGATGTCTCCTGTCATATGCCGGGAGCAGCCGCTGTCGACGTACCAAGGACGGACGACATTCCTCCGCAACTATCCCTGCAAAATGAGCGGGATCATTTAGATTTGGGAACCTAGGTCATCACTGTCTTGGGTTTCCTTTTCGCTTTCTCTGATTTGTCCTTTAATGTTTTCAAATTAGGATCCTCATTTCTAATCACTTCAGATGATGGTGATGATGGATTGGAAATTGATTTGGGCATCCAATGATATTTAGGTTTTATAACATTCTCAGGTGGTTTTGAAATAGGTCTCTTATTAGTTTGTACTGAGTCTCTCGATGTTCTACCAGAAGTGGTTGAAGATCCAGAATAGCTTTTTGACGAAACCGATCTTCGCGGAGCCTTGTTCGGTTTTGGCAAACTATTTGGAGCTTTGTTATTAAAAATCTTTTTATTCTTTTGAAAAACAGCCCTTTTTCTGCTTCGATCATCTTTCCAATCATCATTTCGAGAACGGGTTCTTGAGGATTTTCTAATTAAAGACCTTCCTCGAGATTCGTTCTCTCCTCTTGGTGACATATAGTTCATAAATATCCAATTTTGACAATTCCTAGCTATATGATCACCAACACCACAATTAAAACAAATATGTTTATTATTTGAACTTGTACTGCATTTCTTAGATTTATTTTCTTGACAGACACTCTTACTCTTCTCAGAAGAACATGCATGAGAAATAGGTTGTGAGATAAGTGAGGGTGCATCAGATGGTGTGACTTGTGGAATTGATGGGTTTTCATGAGAATCACAAGCATCAGAATTACTAAACAATTCGTCAAACATATCAAAGAAATTAAGTTCAATAGTAGCAGATGTGGAAACATCACACGAAACATTCTCAGTCTTAACATCAGAAGCAAAAACTTTTTCATTTGAAATAAAAATATCAGAATCAGAAACAGAATCAGAAACAGATTCTCCAGCTTCATGCTTTGCCTGATCTAAGGGTTGATCTGCAGGGGAAGTAGAAATGTTAGTACTTTCAACATTAATAAATCCGCCTGAAACGAAACCAGACGGCTTGCCATAAACCATATACGGTTCGTTGGCAATCTCATCCTTGGATAGGGGTTGATACTGATATGTATGATTATAAGGAGGAGGTACATTATCATATCCTAAACCCTTTTGTTGGTTTCGTTTGAACTGCATGTCGTGATCAATCATGTTGGCAACTACCTCACTTGATCCATCAAATTTTCTAAAATCAAAATTTTCAGTTTCAAATTGCCTTTTTAATGTATCAAGCTCGGTAATTAACTCATCATTTTGTCTCTTAACATAATCATAAAGCTCACATTTTTCACTGTATTCTGTCTGAATTCTTTTAAAATCTTTTATTTTTGTTTCTAACTGGGCCTTAAGGGGTTTTTGTCCTTTCCTAAGCTGATAGCCCTCATATCTAAGGTCCTCTACATCTCTACGTAATAATTAAATTTCATCATGAAGAATTTTAACATATTCATTACATGCCTGAGAACAAGACGGTAGATTTACCTCACTTTTCATGGGCTCGGAAGTAGAAGACACCATTAGAGCAAACTGCAGCTCCATCATTTCTGCATCAGGATCAGCTGCATCATTCTTCAGGGGAGCATCATAAATCTGAGCTAGGTGAGCATTTTCTGGCCCTGAAATATTCAAAGCCTGAATCTGGTCCTCCCAGTCAAAGGACTGAGCGACCATAGCAGTCTCACTATTAACCGCAGCACCTGCACGGTTGTTTCCCACTGCAACCATCGTCCTGTTGTTGTTCATCCTACGATCTGGTTTTGGACACTCACGAGCGAAGTGACTCGGCTCATGGCAGTTGAAACATCGCAGCATGCCCTTGTTGAATCCCACCTTCTTATTAGCATTCATGCCCCAGTTGTTCTTCCCTGTCTTCTTAGCAAACTGCTTGGCCCTAAAAACAGCCATAACAATCTGCCATGTAATGTCCATCTCTTCCACGTCTTCTGGATGAATCTGATCCAGGTCAGCAAATGACAGCTGAGGTGGAAGCTCTCCAGCTACAAAAGCATTGTAGCAGTTAACAAGCCCAGTGGCTAGAGCCAGATTTTCATTAGTGTCTTTCGTGTTTGAGGAAGAGGCTACAACTGACACATTTGGAGGGGGAACAGCTTGTGGAGTGACAAATAGCTGGTTTTGAGAATGAGAAATGGATGATGCAGTAGCAAAAGTCTGAATCTGAGGTTGTTGAGCAGCAAACACTTGACCCGAGGAAGTCATGATTGATGAGAGAGCATTGTTGGACGAGATTCCAAGATTTGCAGTAGAGTACGAGTTCACATGGTTAATTTCTCTCTGTTTGTCATCAATATCACAAGCTTTGATGATCGCCATGATTTCAGCAAGAGTGAGGCGATTTAGATCCTTGGTCTTCTTAATCATAGCAACATTCATGTCCCATGACCTACGAAGAGCATTCAAAAGCTTCTTGTTAATTTCTGACTTGGTCAAGAAAATCCCAGATATGCTCATGTCAGTGGTGAGAATTGTGAACCACTGCAGCTAAGCCTCAAGTGTCTCTCCTGGAATGTAGTTGAACATATTGAACTTTTGTCGCAACATGTCCTGGCGACTCTCCTTCATATCTTCATTGCCCTCATATACCTCAATTAGGGCTTCCCACAAATCTTTAGCTGAAGTGTACTCTCAGAAACCTTGAGCAATATCAGGAGATAATGCCATGGTTAGAGTGGCTAAAGCCCTTTCTTGTTCTTCCACTTTCTCAAACTCCTCATCTGTGTAGTTTTCAACAGCCTTGTCAATCACTTGTCCTCCAACTGTCATAGTGATTCTAACGGGGCCTCTAAGAATGCTTCTCCAGACTTTAAAATCCTTCATTTTAATGTATTTTTCAATCCTGTATTTCTACTCAGGAAAGCCATCTGCAGACATTAATCTTGGAATGCGCGTAGTTGTGCCCATGACAGTATCAAGTTCGTGAAAATGAGTTTGACTTTGAGATTCCATTTGAAATTAAAGCAAATTAAAGTCACAAAATAGTTTACGGTTGATGATGATGAGATTACGACCGTAAACTGTGTTTACGGTTAATGAGTTTACGACCGTAAACTTGGTTTACGGTTGAAGTGTTTACGACCGTAAACTGGGTTTACGGTTGAGGTGTTTACGACCATAAAGTATGTTTACGGTTTGGATGATTACGGTTTGTACGTTTACGGTTTAAGCGTTTACGGTTATTGAAGCTTAGTTTACGGTTAATGAAGATTCACAGTTTACGGTTGTTCAAGTTCTTGAGTTTACAACCGTAAACAGGGTTTACGGTCAACAGTAAGCTCCCAGAAGTTCTTCAAAAACGTGTTTTTCGCAGTAGTTTCAGTCCCTTTAACCATGAAAACACTAAAACCAAACTCGAACAATGAAGAATGTCAATCTAAACAGCTGAAAACTCGATTGAATGAAGCTTTGACACCGGTTTTTGCTCTGATACCAATTGTAAGGTCCTGAAAAGGATCTTTACCAATGATCAAGCAACAAACAATCACAATAGAAGTAGAAGAAGAAAAGAAATCAAGCTTGCACATGTTTATATCATAAAAACAACAGGTATAACTCGATGGAATAATCTGTAAACACTATGGCATCAACAACCAGACAAAGACCTACACCTCCACTATATATACTTGACTGGGCCGCAAACTGGGTTTACGGCCGTAAACGTGTTTACGGCCGTAAACTCACTTCCTGACCGTAAACACCTAAACAACCCACAAAATGCATTAAAGACTCATACTGAACTAAATACAATGAAAGCCTAGACCAAACCATTAATTGGACCCTTCAAAGAGTGAAGCGAAATAAGCCGAGCGTTCGGTTCATTTCGGTTCCTTAAAATTCCGGAGCCGAAATAGACCGAGCTTTCGGTTCATTTCGGTTCCCGAAAATTATGGAGCCGAAATAGACCGAGCGTTCAGTTCATTTCAGTTCCCGAAAAATCCGGAACCGAAATAGACCGAGCGTTCGCTCTATTTGGCTTGTCTAATTTTTAGAGAGAGATTTGAGGGTTCGGTGCCGACTCTGCTTCCATCATTCCTAAACCTTGTAAAATTTTATTGAAGCTTGCTTCTGGTAAGGCTTTAGTGAATATGTCAGCCAGTTGATCTGAGGACCGAACGAAATGTACTTCCACGTTCCCATCTTCTACATGGTCCTTGATGAAATGGTATCTCAGTGCAATATGCTTTGTCTTTGAGTGTTTCACTGGATTGTGGCATATTCTTATCGCACTTTATGAGTCACAATAGAGAGGTATTTTCTTCATGCTTAGCCTGTAGTCCCTTAGTTAGCTTTGTATCCATATCACTTGAGAGGTACAGGATGCTGCAACTATGTACTCAGCTTTGACTATTGAAAGAGACACACATGTTTGCTTCTTGGACTGCTAGCTAACAAGTTTACCGTCAAGGAATTGGCATCGACCAGTTGTGCTCTTTCGGTCCAGACCACATCCTCCAAGATCGGCATTAGAAAAGGATTGAACAAAAAATCCAGATCTAGCAGGGTACCAAAGACCGAGAGAGGAGGTTCGCTTCAGATAACGGAAAATATTTTTCACTGCCACTATGTGAGGTTCTCTTGGATTAGCTTGAAACCTGGCACAATAACAAACATAAAACATAATGTCTGGTCTACTAGCCGTTAGATACATAAGAGACCCTATCATTTGACGATAGAATGTTACGTCAACAACAAGTTTTTCCAAAGACGGTGTTAACTTTGTGCCAAACGCCATAGGAACCTTCACTTTTGAATCTCCCGTCATACCGAACTTTCCCAGTAAGTTCTTCGTGTAGGCCTCCTGGTTGAAAAAAATACCTTCTGGTCCTTATCTTATATTCAAACCAAGGAAAAAATTAATCGGACCCATTGCGCTCATTTCAAATTTAGTCTCCATCAACTTCCTGAATTCAGCTGCTAAGCTAGGATTCGTGGAGCCGAAGATGATGTCATCGACATAAATCTGAACTATCATTAGATGATCGCCTTCTTTCTTTCGGAAGAAGGTAGGGTCAACCGAACCTTGCTAGAATTTTGACGTTTTAAGAAAGCGAGTTAACGTTTCATACCATGCCCTCGGTGCTTGCTTCAGACCATATACAACTTTATCTAACACATAGCAGTGATCAGGGTATTTCTCATTCACGAACCCAGGTGGTTGCTCAACATACGCCGTTTCTTCTAGTTCTCCATTCAAGAAAGCACATTTCACATCCATTTGGAAAAGTTTGAAGTTTTTATGAGCAGCATATGCCAGAAAGATTCGAACTGATTCCAACCTTGCTACAGGAGCGAAGGTCTCCTCATAATCTATCCCTTCTTCTTGGCAATATCCCTTCACCACTAACCGAGCCTTATTTCGTATAACGTTCCCCTCTTTGTCTAACTTATTCCTGAAGACCTATTTTAAGCCAACCACCGACGCATCCTTTGGAGTGGGAATCAACCTCCAAACTCGATTACGTTCAAACTCATGGAGTTCATCTTGCATGGCTTGTACCCAATCAACGTGATCAAGTGCAGCATTAACCGTCTTTGGTTCGACTTTGGAGACAAACGAATTAAACATACAAAATTCAACATTAGAGAATAATGCAGTTTGTTTCGCTTTCAATTGAGAACATGTGAGAACTCGCTCAAATGATTCACCAATTATTTGTGCTTTGGGATGATCTTTAGTCCATTTTGTTAGAGGAGGGTAATTAGGGTCATAGGCTGGATCCAACTCTGCATTTACTTCTTCTTCAAGTTCTGATTGATCACCTTCGTCATTTGTATTGTCTTTCTCCCCCTCAAATGGCGAAGCGTATCCCATGTCAGGTTCAGGATGCTCCCCCTCGGTTGGAGTTGGATGCTCCCCCTCGGTTGGAGTTGGATTCTCCGGGGTTGGTCTTGGTGCAGATGAACCCTCCCACTTGAACGTTGAGCTGTTGTTCGGAGGGTCAGTTGAGGGTTGATCATCAGTCAGTTTAGGAGGTTCATTTTCCATTTCTTTTGCAGCTGCATCAATGATCTTTTGCAGATTGTCGATTTTGTTGTCTGCTGCTTTCGCCTCTGAGTGTGCAGCCCTTTCTGGTTCATCAAATAGCCTCATGTATTCTTCAAACAGTCTGGTTCATCAAATAGCCTCATGTATTCTGATTCAGGAAATATTTCCCTCAAGGCACTTTCGGTTCTTTGAACTTTCTTCATGTAGTTGTCATCAAAGGTTACATAGTATGTCTCTTCAATACGTTTGGAATGTTTTTTCAAAACTCTATATGCCTTTGAAGTGAGTGAATAGCCAAGAAAAATTCCCTCATCGGCTTTGACGTCAAACTTGTTTCGGTTCTCTTTGGAGTTAAAAATGAAGCACCTTGAACCGAACACGTGGAAAAATTTAACGTTGGGCTTTCGATTGTTCAGAATCTCATACGGAGTGATTGAGAATCTTTTGTTAAGGAAGGATTGGTTCTGAGTATAGCACGTTGTTGCAACTGCATCGCCTAAAAGTATAGTGGAAGGGAGGCGAAGCTTAACACGGTTTAAGCTGCCTCACACAAGGAACGATTTCGTCTTTCAGCAATTCCATTCTGTTGTGGTGTATAGGGGGCCGAAAAGTTGTGAGATATCCCCTTTTCAGCCAGAAAGTCCTCAAAATTTTTATTCTTGAATTCAAGCCCATTGTCGCTTCTGATATTCCTCACCAGCTTTCACAGCTGCACTTCCACTTGCTTGATGAACGCCTTCAACTTGGGAGTAGCGTCTGATTTCTGTTTAAGAAAGTAAACCCAGGTGAAGCGTGAAAAATCATCTACTATGACAAGAATGAACTTACTACCACCGAAGCTTTCGATAGCCGAAGGTCCACACAAGTCAATATGCAAAAGTTCAAGAGCTTCAACAATCTTTGTATTGATACGTGTAGGATGGCTCTTTCTGGTTTGTTTGCCCATCTCACATCCTGCACATAGGTGTTCCTTATCAAACTTGAGAAGAGGAAGGCCTCGAACATGATCACCAAGCACCAACTTATTAATGTCTTTGAAGTTCAGGTGTGATAGGCGTCGATGCCACAACCAGCTTTCATCAGTGTTCGCCTTTGACAGCAGGCATATTGCTGGTTTTCCTCGAATTGGGTTGAGATTTAAAGGATACATCTCTCCCTTGCGTTCAGACTTCAACAGAACCTTTTTGGATTGCTTCTCAATGATTTCTGATCCCTCATCATCGAATGAAACTTTCAACCCAGTTCCCACAACCAATTGTGATACACTAATGAGGTTGTGCTGCAACCCTTCTACATAATCTACTTTTCGAATTGAGAAGTATCTGTTGGTTATCATTCCATATCCTTTGATTATGTCATAAGAGTTATTTCCATACTTCACACATCCACCATCCTTAAGGGACCGAAATTCCCTCAGCTCTTCCCTCCTTCCTGTCATGTGACGCGAGCAACCACTGTCTATGTACCATTCGTCATCGAACAGCTCGTCAATTATAACCTGCAAATTCAAGCAGATTTAGGAACCCAAAGTTTCTTGGGCCCTGGTGAGTCTTTTACAGAAAAAGGAATAGCAGTAGAAATATCAACCAAATAAGTTATCTTTATTAGAGTTGTTTGGTCTTTTCATTTGATAGTATACACCTTGATTTTGTTTTTATCTTGTTTAAATTGTGGTGGATGGTGTGTTGTTAGATGGTTTTGGGATATTCTTTTTAATCCTAAGGTTAGCTGACTTTTTCTTCTTATTGATATCAGAATCTGAATCAAGCTTTCCGTTTCCTTTGATGTCCTTCACTGAATTCGATTTTCTTTGGGAGTAGGAAGGACCGAAACTCGACTTTCGGTTGTTAGCCTTGGCGTTGTGACCGAAACTTGACGTTTGGTTCTAAGTGCTGGTGTTGGAACCGAAACTAGACGTTCGGTTCTGAGCTTTGGAATAGTAAGAGCTTGGACTAAAATTATCTTTCCCTTTTAGCTTTTCCTTTTCTTTGGCAATGTACTCTTTCTTGGAAGGAACGTAGTTGCGGTTTTGAGATTGCCAATAACGTTTTCGCTCATTCAGATTTTTCATGTATCTTTGATTTCTTTGGCGTTTCTGTTCAGCTAACTCCTTCTGAGATTTGTGAATATTGAAGCTTGATTTTGGCTTCTCCTTTTGAGTTTCGGCAGTCTTGGAAGGAACATTCGGTGTTTTCTTCGGTTCTTCAGGTATCTCTTTCGTTCCACTTGTGCTTGGTTTGTCAAAACTTGAGGGTTTGTTGATGGGTTCTGCAACGTATCTACCTTTTACCCTCCAAGAGGTTTTCTCCGATAAGCCGATAGTTTCGTCTGCGTTATCAATAGGGGCTGACCAGAAATAATCGTCGCACCCTTCAGCATTGTCTTTGTCGACCAAGATTTTCAATTCTGCTGTTTGTTTTGTAGTGACCCCTGTAACAGCATATACCTGATTTGGCATAGTTTGAACCTTTTGATAAACCATTGCTTTCTCTTTGAGTTTCTGTGGCTTGTCCTTTGACAGGCGAGCGTATTCAACCGAGTTTGCAGATATGAGGGGTTTCTCATTCTCGGTTTTGCTTTTCATAAACTCAGAACAATCAACCACGTCTTCTACCGAGATTTCGCTCATCTCACTTTCCTCATCAAATTCAGATGTATTTTCTATATTCATTTTATGTTCTGAAATTAATTTGGCGTTAGACGAGTCAAATGATTGAATGGTCTCGGACTTAATTTTTAACCTATCATTTTCATCTAAAAGATTTTTGAGCATACACTTATGTTCCTTAGAGTCAATGAAGGTCTCTATTTTGTCCAGTCCGATTTTATAAGCCATGAGGTCTCTTCTGAGGACATTATGGTTTCACATTCAGCGATGACCTCATCCTCCTTAAATTCAAGGAAGGGTAAGATCATCTTATGAATCTTTTTCCCTATTTCACAACTTATGTGCAGCTGAGCAATATTTGTATATAAGCGTTTAGCAATTAAACAAAAAACATTCCTTTGTTTCAAAAACTTTAAATTGTCTCGTTGCAAATAAATAATTTCATCCCTAGCCCTATTTAACTCCGTCTCCTTCAGCTCAATCCACATCCTTCTCTCCTCACTCTTTGAAGACACCCTGCTGAGTTGGTCAGTTAGGTTAGAGTTCGCTAAGCGAGTTTGCATGAGACTACCACTTAAGTTAGAAAATTTAAATTTGAATTCATTTAATTCTTCTTCATAAATTTTTACTGGAACTTTAAGTGATTCAAGGATGGATTGTACCTTTTTGATCATCCGATCACAGTCGTTGATATTCTCACTCACGGGCTTGGCTGCAAAGCACTTGTCCTCAGTTAGGTTCGGCTCCTTACTCACACTTTCGGTTGGTCTATCAGCTGTAACCATCAAACACGTTCCAGCTGAACCTATATCCTTCGCCACATAAGCACTTCCATGTGAGGGCTTTCTCACTTCTTCATCCTCAGAATCTGTTGACCAGACTTCAACGCGACCGAACTCATCTTCATCAGCATTTTCCTGCACAATCAAGGCATTCATTGAACTGTTAGTTGCCTTCTTTTTCTTGATCTCTTCCAACTTTCGCATGTAATACGCCTCATCATCTTCACCATCTCTCTTCTCAGCCATCTTTCTCAGCATGCAATCTTTGGCAAAGTGGTTCTTGCCATGACAGTAATTGCAGTCGAATCCAGAGTCTCCTGCAAGCTTGCTCTCCTTCTTGTCGTCATCCTTTTGAGAAGTATTCTTCGCTTCATCTTTCACCTTCTCAGAACTGTAACTTCCCCGCCAGTTTCGGTTCTTATTGACAGGGAACTTCTTTCGTGCAAACCTTTTTGGATTGGTGACCATCATTGCATACTCTTCGCTAACGATCCCACACCCGAAACTACCTTCGCCTCCTTGGTTACCACATTCTCATGGGATTTAAGTATGCCCACAAGTTTCGCTAGTGAATAAGATTTGAATTGTTCGTGAGCTTTCACCGTTGAAACCACTGCCATCCATTCTGGTCTCAAACCATTAATGAAGGTTACCTTTTGCTCGATTAATTTTCTTTCTATACCATGCTTGATCATCTTGCTAAGGAGATGATTGAAGCGATCGAAGGTTTGTATCAATTTCTCTTCAGGTTTCTGTTCGAAAACTCCAAATTTAGAGAGCAGCAAGGTTTGAATAGAGTGTTCTATATTTTCATCGGTTGAATAAAGTTCCTTCAACCTATCCCAGATTTCTTTAGCCGTCGTGCACGAACCAACTAACCGAAAAGTGTCAGATTGCAGTGCGAATCTGATCATTCTCATGGCCTTCACATTACATAGCAACTTGTCCTTTTCGTCCTGTGGCATCTTATCTACGTCCGCCACAAGCTTATTATATTCTTTTTGAGTCTTTACTGTCATGTTCGTTCCAGAGTGAACAAACGACCCAAGCGTGATAGTTTCCCAGATGAGATAACCATTATCTTCAGATCCAACCACGTAATCTTCAAAGTGATGCGCCCATACTTCATAGTCTTGAGTGTAAAGAATGGGAACCCTTGTAGTGGATCCAATGTTGTTAGAGATGTTGATGGGATTAGTTTGAGAATCTTCGTGAGACATGGTGACCCTTTCCTTAGAACCGCTAGAATCTGACCTGTAAACTTGAGATTAGGGTTTTATTAAACACAAGAGTTACCGTCGACAGGAAGATGACGGCTTATTTATATTCGTTAAAAGCGGAAACCCTAATGAATTCTTAATACAGAAGGAATGTGTATTGATCACCCAGTCTCCTGCTCTGATACCAATTGTTAGAACAAAGATCTAGTAGGATCGATAGATTCTAAGCAGAAAAACAATTAAAGACGTAATGATGAACACAGGAATGGTTTAACTGATGTCGAATGATTAAACTTTAACACCTCAGAAGAGCTCGATTAAGAACTTCGATTGTAGAGGTGTTTAGGGTTACAAAGCAATAATAACTATAATCACGTTAGTTTCTAAGGCATACATGCATGCACTATTTATAGCTAAACCCTATAATAATCACGGATGAACAGGCCCAATCCGGATATACAATACTAAGCCCATGACGCAACATAACATACCCAACACTAACTAAAACACACTCTTTGACTAGACCTAGCTCTACTAATTCAACCTAAACATGCTCTTAGATTGTATTAAAAAGTTGCATTATGTTTTGTACAAGTTTCCTAACATTGTTCATTTCTTCTCATACGCTTGGAAGTGTGAAAACATGTGATATATGTTCTGCAATAAGAAAACCTATTGTTTGTTACCAATCATTAACTTTATAGAATGATTAGGTGCCCTACAAGTTCATTCACTACACAATAATTCAATTCATATAAGTGACCAATTAAACATAAATCAAATTCAAGGATTCTAGTTTAAACACGAACATAATCACTAGAATAGAATCATAAATCAAATTTAAAATCATCTGTTTCAAATCAAACAATCAACATGTTTTGAACAGTAACTAGAAATTAGGGTTTCTTAGCAACATATGGCTAACAACAAATCAAACAAACAGATGGAATTGGAAGTGTTTAATTATTACAAATGGAAATAAAAAGTGTTTTCAATGATTTGTTATCTTCAAAAACCTCCAAGAATCACCCAAAATTACCCACCTCTGCTCTCAAAACTGACTATATTGTTAAAATGATAGATTTCCTCCTTTTTAGCACCATAAGTAACTGTCCATGTGCTGGACTCAAGACCATGAGTTTTTTAGTATGGCTATATGTTTTAGGCATGGCCATGTGCTTTCTGCAAGGCCATATGTTTCGAATCAAGGATGTGTTTTTTGCTAAAACTCAAATTAGTCTTATGAATTGGCTCCATCTTTGGTCTAGCTTCACCCCGAGTAATGTTTCTCAAATATATGATGAAAAGGAAAAACATGACATGTGTCGGTGTGACACAATTTGAGTTTCAAACGTGGTCCTTTGCTATGATGAAATGAAACGAATCAGGTTGTGTCTTCAAGTTTTCCTCCACGACACAACCGGTCCATCTTCTCTTCATGCTCCAATGATCCAAGCTCCATCATCCAAGATCCATGCTCGCCTCCATATCTCCAATGCTCCGTGCTCCATAATTCCTGAAAAATAAATAAAAAAATAGTGAAATACTAGGCATTTTGAATAAAACAAGCAAGTGCCCAAATAGTTAACTAAATGAAATAATCAGGGCGTAAAATGCAATGAAAAGACAGGAATAGACCTGCAAAATAGGTGCACAAAATGCAGTTAACATATATGTAGATATTTAAGATTTTTAATGTCTTGGAGATAAACATTGAGTAAGATATATCTTGGATGTAACTATTATTATGTTATACAAGTTATTAGTAAGGAAGTTTGTTCAAGTAGATATTCAAAAGACCTAAAGAAACTACGCAGAATATAATGCATTAATAGGAAAAGTTGCATTTTGGGCTATATGTTGGGTGTATATGATTTGTATGCCTTATGAAGGCATAAAAACATGTGTTGTATGTTTCCTTGTCGTCCACATGTCACCTTTTTGTAACATTCACATTTGAAGAAGCATTCACTACTTGTCACCTCTATTAGTCCTTATATGATGAATCTTGGTTGGAAAACATGTTATTTGATGTAGGAAGTGGTGTGACATTGTAGGGACATCTTGATATTTAATAACCCATGTCTAAAACTAATAGGTGGTGACTAAAGAACATCAATCTTAAAAGAAGGAGTTGTTGCATTGCTATCATTTTTAGGCGAGTTTACCATGGGTACAAAGCCATATATAAATTTCTTAATTTAGATGCTTTCTAAACTACTATATTCTTAGGATGTTTGAGTTGTTGAAATTATATGATGTTTCCTCAATGATATATGTTTACTGCATGTATTATTTGTGCATAGCATGGAATATCTTTTTAGAAAGTAAGATGCTCATTTGAACTAAAAAAAATATTTTGGCATCTTTCATGTGCATACATTTGGGACGAGAGATGTAACACTCCAAATGAGGCAAACCATTCTAACCCTTTTAAATGATTTAGTTAGCAAAAATGGTCCCTTTTGTACGTTGGGCGTACCTAAGGGTGCGCTTAGCGTACTATGGAGGAAGGATCGTGAAGGAGTATTACGTACGCGTGACATACATATAGGTACATGGGTGTACGCGACAGAGGACCAAAACTGTCACACCCCCAAACTAGACGGAGGAAACGTCTGGGGGTGGAGGACTTCATTTGTAGTATCACAACACATGCATTATAGTAATCAGAGTACAAACAACCACTGTATTTAAAATGTATAAATATTTACATGTGTTTCAACCTTGTATTATGAAACTAAATAGTTGTACAAAAGAAGAAGACAAGACATAAATAGCTCCATCTTCTCAAAATCTCGGGGTGTACCTGCCTACTGGTTCCCTGAGAATACAAGTAATTTAAAAAGAGAGTGTCAACATAAAGTTGAGTGAGTGCATTAGCATTTATGTTTTGAAAGAATGTCTTCTGTTTCTTGAATATGTATACTGTTTCAAGAAAATCCTATATTTTCTGCTGTATGTGAAAAGTAGTTTTAGTTGCATAAAATTGTTCTATTTGTAAACCAATGTTATGTATTTGTAATGCTTTTGTAAACTTGTATCTGAGAGTATATCTAGTTTCACCAACTGTTATTGTAAACTGTAATGTATTACTGTAAACTGTATCTTGTTAACTAGTACTTTGAAAAAGTACATAAGTTTAGTTAATTATACACTAACGTATTGTTAATATCTTTTAATGAGTTATTATAACCATACTGACTAGATGGCCTTACCCAACGCTATGAGTGTGTTGAAAACATGTTGATAACAATTTGTCACTTAGAGGCGTGTATGCCTGACTGTAGCTAGCTGTCCGAGTGCAGGGTTGTCAATCCCAATATAGATCTATACACACATTGTTTCGATCCCCGACTGGAGATTCTGGTTATAATGTCAGGACTTTAACTATGTTGTTTAAAATGAATTAAAGAACATGAACTACTTGTCTCATAAAAGCATATAAACGTTACATGTATAATAGTTATGAAAACCCAATCATTCTGAAATAAATGATTGATAGTATGTTCTTGAATTAGTATTCTTCACATGTACCTGGAAGAATGTATAGTCTTGAATAGTTTTGAATCAAACCTTTGTTCTTGTAAAACAATGTACTCTAGTATACTTGAATCGTGAATTAATGTTCTATGAATCATAAATTATACCTATTATAATTTATATGTACATTCTGATTTGATAACGAGTATTCATGAATGTAACCCCTTGCTCAACATGTTACAAAGGGTAATTTAACTTAATGAACTAACTTGTATACTTGTATACATATACAAATATATATATAAGTAAAATTTAAATGACACTCGGACAAATAACTGATACTTATAATCTCACATCCAAACAAGGAAAAGGAACCAAAGTGGGTTATCAGTCCTAAGCCTTTTAAATCTTATTTATATAAATATATATATATATATATATATATATATATATATATATATATATATATATATATATATATATACTAGTATGATTTTGGGAGAAATATAAGTTTATAAAAACATTTAAAAGAAGTTTGATATTTTGAAATTCATTTTGGTGACTTGATGTCGTTTTGAAACAAACATTGAAAACCATTTGATTTGAGGATTACTGAAATCCATTTTGATAACATATTTGAAATCACTTGTTTATAACACAAAAACTTTGTGTTAGACTTGTATCCCTCCCCCCCTTAAAAACAGTAAAAATTATGAAAATACCGGGGTATGAACTCACCTGTAGTAAGTTATTCAAATGTAATGTCGGTATAGGATGCTAAGTGCCAAGTGAGGTCTTGAACACAACAAATCCTATTAAACATATAATGATACATATATGGATATAATTAGTGTTTAAATAACTAATTATGTTAAGAAACCATCTTAGGGACTAGGAATCGCTTAGATTGAAATGTTACAATCACATGTGATTAAATCAAATGGAGTTCACGGCCACTCCTTGGAGTTTACGGCCACACCTTTGGTGTTTACGGCCAAGGGGAGTTTACGGCCAATGGTGTTCTTCATGGGAGTTTACGGCCAAGGGAGATGCTCATGGACGTAAACCCTTATTGTTCTTTGAAATGGTTGTCTTCAAGGTTGTAAGTTAAGAGCTTCTATAGGATAACTAGTATATGGAAGATTACTTACGTTTTGAAGCTTGAAGGGGTGTTCACGGTTTAAAGAACTAGTGTGTTCTTCGTGTTCTTGAAGATCTAACCCAAAAGAGATGAAATCAAGGATGAAATCAAGGGGTTTTACTAGATCAAGAAGGATATCAACTTAGGAATGGAAGAATCACTTACAAATTTGGTGAGAATTAGAAGTGTTCTTGATGATACTTGAGAGAATTTGAGAGTTCTTGACTGGAGGATATGAGAAATGAAGGAAAAATGAAGAAAATCTCTCTCTCTCTCTCTCTCTATATATATATATATATATATATATATATATATATATATATATATATATATATATATATATATATATATATATATATATATATATATATATATATATATATATATATATATATATATATATATATATATATATATATATATATATATATATATGCGAGGGTTCACGGTCCGAGAGTTTACGACCGTGAACCTCGTTTACGGTCCGAAATCGGTTTGACGTTTACGGCGGAAGCCTCGTTTACAGTTGCGAGGGGTTTACGGTCCGAAGAGTGTACGGCCGTAAACTCTTTGCGGCCCGAAGAGTTTGCGGTCCAAAGCAAAGGAAAAATTGCGAAGTTTCTCAGATTTTTAAGCCTTTTCCTTCCAAATTCAATTGTAGATATCTTATGGATTTTAACAAATAAAGGTTATAATTATAACCTAAATAGAAACCCAAACAATAAAAGAACTTTAGTTGACTAGAGTTGACTTTATATATAGAAAAATAACGGGATGTTACATTATCCCACCGTTAAAGAGATTTTCGTCCCAAAATTAGAGTTTAAGCAATTAATCAATTACAAACAACTAAGCAAAAAGATGAGGATATTTCAATTTCATTTGATCCTCGTGCTCCCAAGTGAATTCAGGTCCCCGCTTGGCATTCCAGCGAACCTTCATTATAGGAATACAGCTTTGCTTTGTTTGTTTGACTTCTCGGTCCATGATTTCTAGTGGTTCTTCCACGAAGTTGAGGCTCTCGTCAATCTCGATTTCGTCGAGTGGGATAACAAGAGTCTCGTCGGACACACACTTTTTCAAGTTCGAGACGTGGAAAACAGGATGTATGTTACTTAGTTCTTGAGGTAGTTGGAGTTTGTAAGCTACGAGACCGATCCTAGAAAGAATCTAGAATGGTCCTATGTACCTTGGATTCAACTTGTCACGTTTTCCAAAGCGTATCATGCCCTTCCAGGGTGAGACCTTCAACATGACGCGGTCACCAACCTGGAACTCCAAAGGTTTTCTTCTTTTGTCGGCGTAGCTTTTCTGTCTATCTCTGGAAGCTTTAAGTCGCTCTCGGATTTGTACGATTTTCTCTGTGGTTTCACGAATGATTTCCGGACTAGTGAGAGTATTGTTAGGAACTTGACTTCTAGCTAGCTACGTATCACCCACTTCAGCCCATCACAGAGGTGATCTGCAATTGCGGCCATAGAGAGCTTCAAAAGGAGCAGCCTTTATGGTAGTGTGATAACTATTGTTGTAAGATAATTCGATAAGAGGTGAATGAGTATCCCATGCCTTACCAAAATCTATCACACAATCTCGCAACATATCTTCTAAAGTTTGAATTGTTCTCTCACTTTGTCTGGTAGTTTGTGGATGGTAGGCTGTACTCATGTCCAACCTAGTTCCCAAAGATTTTTGTAAAGACTGCCAGAAACGGGAAGTGAATCTACTATCTCGGTCAGAAATAATAGATATTGGCGCACCATGCAGTCTAACGATTTCTTTGAGTTAGGTTCTTGTTAAGTTCTCCATCTTGTCTGTCTCTTTGATTGGTAAGAAGTGTACGGATTTGGTTAATCTATCGACGATTACCCAAATAGTATCATAACCACTCGCTTTCTTAGGTAACTTGGTTATGAAATCCATTGTAATCCGCTCCCACTTCCATTCAGGTATTTCAGGTTGTTGCAATAAAACTGAAGGTTTCTGGTCTACCTTGACTTTGGCACAAGTAAGGCACTTGCCTACAAAGATAGCAATTTCAGCCTTCATGTTTGGCCACCAGTATAGTTTCTTGAGGTCCAGGTACATATTGTCTGAACCTGGATGAATGGAGTATCGGGTTTTGTGTGCTTCATTCATGACTATGTCTTTGTAACCACCGACTTTGGTGTCCATATCCGGTTCATGAAACAATAGACTCCATCATCCCTGACTCTGAAGTTTTTATCCATTCCTCTCAAGGCTTCACCTGTCACATTTTCAGGTTTTAAGGCCTCAAGTTGATCCTCTCTTATCTGTGTGGACAAATGTGAATGGATTGTCATGGTCAACGACTTTACTCGGCGTCTTGAGTATTCTTTTCTACTAAGGGCGTCAGCTACTACGTTAGCTTTACCAGGGTGATAAAGAATCTCACAATCGTAGTCGTTCAGTAGCTCCACCCATCGTCGTTGTCTCATGTTTAGCTCTTTCTGATTGAAGATATGCTGGAGACTTTTATGGTCCGTGAATATTGTGCATTTCGTTCCATATAAGTAATGTCTCCAGATTTTTAGAGCAAATACCACTGCTCCTAGTTCAAGGTCATGTGTTGTATTGTTGACTTCATGCGTCTTTAGCTGTCTTGAGGCATATGATATAACCTTTCCTCTCTACATTAGAACACATCCGAGCCCTTGATTAGAAGCATCACAGTACACTACGAAATCCTCCGTCCCTTCAGGAAGAGACAGGATTGGTGCACTACACAAGGCTCGTTTCAGCGTTTGGAACGTTGGTTCTGGTTTTTCTCCCCAGCTAAAAATCGCACCCTTTTGCGTCAGGGTGGTAAGAGGTTTAGCTATTCGAGAGAAATTCTGGATGAATCTGCTATAATAGCCAGCAAGACCTAAGAATTGACTGATTTATGTAGGTGTTTTGGGTGCTGAATAGTTTTCAATTGCCTTAATTTTGGAAGGGTTTTCGTGTATTCCTTCATTACTGACCACGTGACCTAGGAATTCAACCTTCCTGATCCAAAATTCACACGTTGAAAACTTTGCATAGACTTTCTCTGATCTAAGAGTTTGCAATACTTGACGAAGATGTTGGCCATGTTCCTCTTCAGTTCTTGAGTAGATAAGGATGTCGTCAATGAAGACTATGACGAATTTGTCCATAAATGGACGACACACTATGTTCATTAGATCCATGAACACAGCAGGTGCATTCGTCAATCCAAATGGCATCACTACGAACTCATAATGACCGTAACGAGTTCTGAATGCAGTTTTAGGAATGTCATCCTCCAAAATTCGTAACTGGTGATACCCGGATCTTAAGTCTATTTTGGAGAAGTAGCTCGCACCTTGAAGTTGGTCGAAAATATTGTCAATGCGAGGGAGAGGGTATCGATTCTTAATGGTAAGTTTATTCAACTCGCGGCAGTCTATGCACATACAGAATGATCCATCCTTCTTCTTCACGAACAAAACCGGTGCTCCCCAGGGTGAGAAGCTTGGTCTTAGGAAACCTTTGCTAAGGAGTTCGTTAAGTTGGATGGATAATTCCTGCATTTTAGAAGGTGCAAGACGATAGGGAGATTTGGCTACAGGGGTAGCCCCTGGAATTAAGTCGATTCGGAATTCAACTTGTCGTTCAGGAGGCACTCCCGAAAGATCTTCGGGAAAAATGTCGGGAAAGTTGCAGACTTCAGGAATACTCGATATATCTTTCACTTCTTGCTTTTTGTCTACTACATGAGCTAACAATGCATGGTACTCTTTGCGAAGGTACTTTTGTGCCTTTATGCAAGAAATGATCTGGATGTTCGTTCCAGGTTTGTCGCCGTAAATAACAAGAGTTTCGTTAGTTGGCAAGTTCATACAAATGACTCTTTCATAGCATAGAATGTCAGCATGGTTAGGACACAACCAATCCATACCTATTATGACGTCGAAACTTTTGATACAGACCGGCATAAGGTCTATTGGGAACGAAAAGTTATTCAAAGTAAGAGTACATCCTATGTATATATCGTTGGTGGATTCGGATTTCCCGTTAGCTATTTCGACTGTGAATGTTTCTTTTAATGGTTGGGAGTTTTGATTTTGCAAGTGTTTGAAATTATGACTCACAAAGCTCTTCTCAGCACTACAGTCAAATAGAATGCATGCATAAGTGTTGTTGAGAAGGCACATACTCGTGACTACAGCTGGGTTTGCCACGGCTTCTTCGTGACCCAAGGCTAAATTTCTCCCAACTCCACCAACATTTCCAGCTTTAGGACAATCTTTCTTGAAATGTCCTACTTCACCACAATTGTAGCATGCTTGACCCACTCCAGCAGCAGGTACTTGGTTAAGTGGTTGGGTGGTGTTCTACAGAATCGAGCGGTATGCCCTTTTCTGTTGCAGTTACGACACTGCATTTCTCTGCAATTTCCTTTATGGTGAAAAATGCATTTGTTGCACTTCGGGAGATTACCAGCATAAGGCTTAGCTGGTACTGGGTTAACAGGAATAGTAGCAGGTACAGTAGCAGCATTAACTGTAACTAGATGTTGTTTCTTTGAGGAATCCTGTGAAAACTTGCCCTTCCTCTTGTTCAGACCCTTCTTCTTGCTGTTGTTGTTGTCATTGTTGTAGTTGTTGTTTCCCTTTTGTTGTTCTGGCACAACAACCACTGAGTTTTTACGAGCTCCGTGGTCAATAAGAGATTGTGCCAGTTCCTTGGCACTGTCAAAAGTAACAGGCCTCGAAGCTAAGACACTTGACTGAATCTGGGGCGACAGTCCCCAAATATATCTCTCAATCTTCTTGCTCTCCAGAGCAACCATATCTGGAAAAAGAATTGCCAGATCACAGAATCTACTAGTATAGGTTGATATATCAGAACCAACCATTGTGAGATGCCAGAGCTCCTGCTCGAGTTTCTGAACTTCTCCTCGTGGACAATATTCGCGCATAAGCATGGCTTTGAAGTTCTCCCAGCTTATCGAATTAGCCACTACCAGAGTAAGTGACTTAACATGGCCATTCCACCACGTTAAAGCTCTATCTGAAAAAGTACAAGCAGCGAACTTGACCTTGCTGCTCTCAGGACAGGAGCAGATTTCGAAAATTGCTTCTGTCTTTTCTATCCACTGTCTTAATGTCATAACTCCTCCAGTTCCATTAAAGGTCATGAGTTTGGCATTAGAAAAATCTTTATAAGTGCACTCTCGTGAGTGCCCATGACTCTCGCCATGATGTGCACCAGATCCCGACCCAATAGCACCTGGAGTATTAATATGAGACATGACAGCAGCTATAGCCGCCGTGACCGCCGCTTGGAATATAGTGGGGTCGAACTGAGGAGGTGGTGGCAGAGGTGGCACTGGTGGTTTATTTACACTGTGACGTCTTGGATTTCTACGAGGAGGCATCTTTTTCTATAACAGTCAAAAGATACAAATAGGGTAAGATATCACGAGTGCATATGAATTTTGATATCTCTGAACTAAAACATATAGTTCAACACCAATCTTATAATGAGTTGGAAATAGAAGTCTACGACAAGTACAACTTGTAACAGAATGATATGAATGTGAATGGTTATTTTTCAAAGATTATGAAAATGCATGTCGATTAAATTGGTTTATTGAATACATAAAGTCTGGAAAACTTGACCTTAAACAGGTCTACAATACACCAAATTCTTGGAAAAACATCGACATCATACAGACCTACCGAAAATAAAATTTCCGTGGACTTACTGAAAAACATGAAAAATAACGCTAGAACCTATCCGTAGACTTAACTATAACCAAAAGAGTGAATAGGAAACGAGTAGAGCATCTTCTACTGGCGATGGGTATCTCTTGAATGAAACCTCAACTCAGCCAGTTGACGCTCCACAGCAAGCAGATGTCTTTCATACACTGTCAGACGTGCTCGGAGTTCTATGACTTCGGCTCGAGTTTCAGCTAATTCTTGCAGTAAATACTCATTGTCCCTCGTAGTTCTCTCACGAGTATATTCAAGACGATTAATGCAAACTGTATTAACTCTCGCATTGACATCAACTTCCATGATTTGGTTGATGGCTGTTCTACCCTGAATTTCATTTCGGGCAACCCTACAGACCAGAATTGGTAGGACTCTGTCTGCTGAGCCTCCTTCGCTCAGGTTCTAGAAACTTCTGTCTCCATTGTATGGGATAGGTTGAACCTATTCTTGACTCCATGTTTCTAAGCCTTCTACCCACGGAGGTGTCGGACCTTGGAAAGCTGGACGAGGGTTAGGATTTTAGGCTACTGGTGGTGGATTATAGGCTTCTGATTCAGAATCATTGTCTTCAGGAAAATGTTCTCCAAAATCATCATCTAAGGGAATTTCGTGATTTTCTTCTGGCTCTGCATCTTGTTCTTGACCGGGTAAGTATGGGTCTCCAGGTAAGTGAAATCCATCCATTGTTATCTAAGCGAGAATAGGGATAAGAGATATATACTATAGTTAGTAAGGATTGATTAAGGATACAAGTTTCTACGAGAGAGACCTACAGTTAACAAATAATGTATTTTGTATAACTTGTTCTAGATATTACTATAATTATAAATTGTATACTAATTATATATAACTTGGGTATAATCGACCTTCGATTAAATGACCCGGCTCTAAATCCACAACCAAACAAGGAACAGGAAATGAAGCAAGATCACATATTCTAAGTCTATATAACTTTAATTATATATAATTGTAATATACCCTTAATATTTATAGTTCTACCCTTAATTGTTCTATTGTTTTCACATGTTTGTTTTTAGTATATAGTGACTAAAATACCCCTTATAGTATTTTAATCTTTATGTTTTGTTCTAGAGTTCTTCTGAATATGTATGGTAAGTTTTAGACATGTCGCAACACCACTATCACTCCCAAACACATTTTGGTCATATCTCAAATCAATATAGTTGATTACGCTATAATAATCCCAAATATGATTACATAACTATCCAGGTTTGACTGTAATGTTCAACATCCAAATACTTTTAAGTTTTTATGAATATGATATTGTACTTGTAAGTATGAGTGTTAGTATACTTCTTATAAAAATACTTAAATTTTTAAGAGTATACTTGTAGTCAGAGCTCTTAGCCCCAAATGTATTTATAGTTTGTATATCTTTTATGGATTGATATACTGAGTTCACTATAAACAATACTCTGATATCAATCTGTCACACCCCGAAACCAAACAGCGGAAACGTCTGGGGGCGGAGGACTTCATTTGTAGTATCACAACACATGCATTATAGTAATCACAGTACAAACAACCACTATATTTAAAAAGTATAAATATTTACATGTGTTTCAACCTTCTATTATGAAACTAAATAGTTATACAAAAGAAGAAGACAAGACATAAATAGCTCCATCTTCTCAAAAGCTCGAGGTGTACCTGTCTACTGGTTCCCTGAGAATACAAGTAATTTGAAAAGAGAGTATCAACATAAAGTTGAGTGAGTGCATAAGTATTTATGTTTTGAAAGAATGTCTTCTGTTTCTTGAATATGTATACTGTTTCCAGAAAATCCTATATTTTCTACTGTATGTGAAAAGTAGTTTTAGTTGCATAAAATTGTTCTATTTGTAAACTGATGTGTGTTGAATACACTATTTTTAATCCTACTAACTTAGACACAAAATAAACACACGAAAGGCAGTGTACCTATCGATTGGTAATATTGTTCAAGCAAGTAGGGTATCGAACACAGGGAACGGTAAACAATTAAAATAATGCTAATATTATCTAAATATAACAAGTAATAGAAAGGGGATTTTCTCTAGTTTTGCAAGACTAGAAACTTAAGCAATCAAATAACACGCAAACTAAGCAACTAACAGCTAAAGCAAATAAACAATCAACTAAATTCAATAATGGAGAAGACTTCTGTTTAGGTTCGATTCATTTACTTCTATGGTTGATTTTATGGAAAGTGGAATGGATTAATACTTATTGGTTACCGATTAAAGTGATTAGATTCACATTCGCTATTACCAATCCTTTGAAAACAAATTAATTTAAGCAGTGATCAAGTGATTAAACTAATGAATTTCCTAGTTAATTATTCGGGTTAAATAAGATTTGTAATTAGCTAATCAAATTACTAATTCAATTAACCTCTTGTTGATGGTTTGTCACACAAGCTCACACATTAATTTACCCACTTTTTAGTTAATCCTAGTTTCACGTTCGTTAATCCTAGGCACATAACAATATTTTCACATAAATCACATGAGTTAAGCAATTAAGAGATGTTCATGCAGCTTAATTACTTGATAATTAACAGAAAATAGTTATGGTTAATGCATAAGGTTCTTTAACAAGCTTAATAAAACTAAATTCACCAATAAACAATTAATCCAACCACAAATCAATCCATAGTCATAAATTCATCTACCCTAAACAGAAGATATGAGTTTTAACTCATGATTACAGCAGAAAGTAACTCAAAAACGAAATCAATTGATGCAAACATAGTTTAAACAAAAGATTAAGTAAAGAGTAAACTTAAATTGCCTTTGATCTTCTCAAAATTGGAATCTAAGTTGAAATCTCGAAAACCACAGCTTCTAAGAACCCTTCTGGCCTCTAAAAATCGTCCATAGCTACCCCCATTAGTTAGGGTTCGAATGAGAAGCGTTTCTATATATATATATATTCTGAAAACAGGGGCTACTCGGCGAGTCCAGTGACCTACTCGACAAGTCCATCACTTAAAATCCCGGGTACGGCAAGGCAAAGTCAAGAATCTCGAAACTTCTGACCAACTCGTCGAGTTGATGGCCTACTCGTCGAGTCCATTTGGAATCAACATTTTCCCAAAATATGAAAGACGTCCAAAATTGTGTCTAGTTTTCAGAACATTTTGAATCTCATCAATCAGAGTTACGGTTCGTGAGATATGGCCAAAACACTGACGAGGGGTCAAGCTGTCCAGCAACATCCTTCTTTTTTCAAAATCCAAGATGCAAGCTTCCAATTGCTAAATCCGCTTCCTTTTCCTTTCGAGCATGTCTTTGTTGCTGAAAATGAAATATTTAAGCTAATTAAGCACCTTTGGTTCATTATTTGAGATAAAATTAACATAAAGTATTAAGATCATGCATGATTTTTATGACTAAATAAGCCCATATCATAAACCAATGTTCTGTATTTGTAATACTTTTGTAAACTTGTATCTGAGAGTATATCTAGTTTCACCAACTGTTATTGTAAACTATAATGTATTACTGTAAACTGTATCTTGTAAACTAGTACTTTAAAAAAGTACATAAGTTTAGTTAATTATACACTAACGTATTGTTAATATCTTTCAATGAGTTTTTATAACCATACTGACTAGATGGTCTGACTCAATGCTATGAGTTTGTTGAAAACATGTTGATAACAATTTGTAACTCATAGGTGTGTATTCCTGACTATAGCTAGCAGTCCGAGTGCGGGGTTGTCAATCCCAATATAGATCTATACACACATTCTTTCGATCCCCGGCTGGAGATTCTGGTTATAATGTCAGGACTTTAACTATGTTGTTTAAAATGAATTAAAGAACCTGAGCTACTTGTCTCATAGAAGCATATAAACGTTACATGTATAATAGTTATGAAACCCAATCATTCTGAAATAAATGATTGATAGTATGTTCTTGAATTAGTATTCTTCACATGTATCTGGAAGAATGTATAGTCTTGAATAGTTTTGAATCAAAACTTTGTTCTTATAAAACAATGTACTCTAGTATACTTGAATCGTGAATTAATGTTCTATGAATCATAAATTATACCTATTATAATTTATATGTACTTTCTGATTTGATAACGAGTATTCATGAATGTAACCCCTTGCTCAACATGTTACAAAGGGTAATTTAACTTAATGAACTAACTTTTATACTTGTATACATATACAAATATATATATAAGTAAAATTTAAATGACACTCGGACAAATAACCGATACTTATAATCCCACATCCAAACAAGGAAAAGGAACCAAAGTGGGTTATCAGTCCTAAGCCTTTTAAATCTTATATATATATATATATATATATATATATATATATATATATATATATATATATATATATATATATATATATATATATATATACTAGTATGATTTTTGGGAGAAATATAAGTTTATAAAAACATTTAAAAGAAGTTTGATATTTTTTAAATTCATTTTTGTGACTTGATGTCGTTTTGAAACAAACATTGAAAACCATTTGATTTGATGATTATTGAAATCCATTTTGATAAGATATTTAAAATCACTTGTTTATAACATAAAAACTTTGTGTTAGACTTGTATCCCCCCCCCCCCTTAAAACAGTAAAAATTATGAAAATACGGGGGTATGAACTCACCTGTAGTAAGTTATTCAAATGTAATGTCGGTGTAGGATGCTAAGTGTCAAGTGAAGTCTTGAACACAACGGATCCTATTAAACATATAATGATACATATATGAATATAATTAGTGTTTAAAAAAGTAATTATGTTAAGAAACCATCTTAAGGACTAGGAATCACTTAGATTGAAATGTTATAATCACATGTGATTAAATCAAATGGAGTTTACGGCCACTCCTTGGAGTTTACGGCCACACCCTTGGTGTTTACGGCCAATGGTGTTCTTCATAGGAGTTTACGGCCAAGGGAGATGCTTATGGCCGTAAACCCTTATTGTTCTTTGAAATGGTTGTTTTCAAGGTTGTAAGTTAAGAGCTTCTATAGGATAACAAGTATATGGAAGATTACTTACGTTTTGAAGCTTGAAGGGGATGTTCACGATTTAAAGAACTAGTGTGTTCTTGAAGATCTAACCCAAAAGAGATGAATTCAAGGATGAAATCAAGGGGTTTTACTAGATCAAGAAGGATATCAACTTAGAAATGGAAGAATCACTTACAAATTTGGTGAGAATTAGAAGTGTTCTTGATGATACTTGAGAGAATTTGAGAGTTCTTGACTGGAGGATATGAGAAATGAAGGAAAAATGATGAAAATCTATATATATATATATATATATATATATATATATATATATATATATATATATATATATATATATATATATATGAGGGTTCACGGTCCGAGGGTTTACGGCCGTGAACCTCGTTTACGGTCCGAAGTCGCTTTGATGTTTACGGCCGAAGCCTCGTTTACGGTTGCGAGGGGTTTACGGTCCGAAGAGTGTACGGTCGTGGAGCAAAAAAAAAATTCATCCTCCCATTCATGTTCTTCCTTTGAAACACAGCCCCAAGAGGCTGATGAATTATCTCACCATCTTCATACTTATCAATATAAATTTTTCCTTTTAGCAAAGATTGAGGGACTTTCGAAGGCTTTTTGACAGCTAAAGAAAGCTCAATATCAGTGATTGCCAAGTAATCATAGTAGTTGTCTGTGAAAACCTTGATATGAGCAAAACCAATGATGAAATCATCCTTGTTCGTTTCAGTTAACTTCAAAACATCCACATTACTCAAAATCTTTGTAACTGTGATGAAAATGTTTAAGTTCATCAACTGGAAATCTGCAATTGAGAACTCACAAGCAACATTGTTCGCTCTTAAGAACACATAGCAAAAACTTTGCAGAAGACCTTCGAACAAGTTGTCATGCATTATAGTCATCACCTTTACTATGTTCATACATGACGATACTTCTACTTTGCTTTTCCCCAAGACTGCATGGAAACGAATCTTTAGTCTTTTGAACTCATCTTTATCATTAAAATTTTCAACAATCTTGAACTGAGAAGATGTGAATAACTTGTGTTTGATTGGGAAATCAAGCTGATTGAAATCGGAATTCTCAATATCATAATTCTTCTTAGGCACCTTTCGAAAGTAGTCATTCAATCCAATCGAAATAATATCCTCAATCGTCTCATAACATCACTGCTTGTTGGGATCACCCTTGTTCAAGCCAGGTGGGTCATTCTGTATTCGCCTCATGATACTATTGATTTGCCTCTGCTTCTCGATTTCAAGAGCTTGTTGCTTTTTTCTTCTCTTCTTCAGACGGAGCCACAAAAATAGCTTTTCCTGTATTACTTGGATTATCATTCAAAGTTGGTGGAACTGAACTTGAACTCGAACCTCCAGCTCCTTCGTTTATTGAGATCCCTTTTGTTAGTGCTTTTGTAGTTGTTGTTGTAGAAGTCGTGGTCAATGATATGGGAAGTGAAGTCGGAATTTGAGTCGAACTTACTTTCCCGACAACAACCCCTGAGAATCTTTTAAAGAACCAACTCCTCCAAATCATTTCTCTCCCCCGTGTGACACTCGAAACACACGTGGAGCATTAGTTGGCAATCAAAGAACCAACTAAAGGATTGGAGAAAGCTCTGACATGATATTGGTCTCAATAGTTGAAATCAATTGAGAAATAGACTCTTGAGAAACTGTTGATTGGTTCTAACGAGCAGATTTTGAAATAGACTCCTTGATACTAGATAAGAATTCTTCCATCTTTTCAAACACCTGAGAATCCTTTTCTGACTTTGCTGCAAGCTTGTTCGAATATTCAGTGTTAAACTCAACCAACTAGGTGATAGCAGTCGCAATCACATCTACTTACTGTGCAACAAAGTATAGTTTTGCTCCATTTTCTAAACTTCTTTTGACATTTCGAATTTGAGTTCAGCAACTTTGAGATCCACAGACTCTTTCGGCTTCGTCACTTATTCAAAAATATGTCATGACATTCCTTTGCAATGTGACGAGGCTTCTAAATCTCGTAGTCAAAGCTCTTGGAATGAACTGCTAACCTTTCGACTTGTTTTTGCTCAATGCCTTCAACCAAGCTTCGAAAGCGATTTTCTTGAGATTTCAACAAATACTCCATCTCAACCCTGGTCACAAAATTCCTTCCCCCTGTATCTGTCTGTATTTGAAGAAGAGAATTTATTTTCGATTTGAGGATATTGAATTGTTTACCTGACATTAATAAGGCATCATGAACATTTTCCTCCTCTTCATCAAACTGAAAATCATCAAAGGACACCATGATCTCATCATCATTAGGTTCTCCATCATGAATCATTCTCTCAGCCTTAGTGGATCGAGAAGAGAAGAGAGTGGTAAGCGGTTCATGCATGATAGTAGAATATGTTGGTGAGATGGTCGAAACGGGAACTGAAGTTGTTAAGGGTGATGAAATTGGTGGTAAAGCAGTGGAGTTTTCAACTTTAGAAGTTTCGATTGTAGATGAGATGATGGTTGAAGTGTTAATGGTTGAAGTTTCAAAGGTAGAAGTGACATGTGATTCGTTTTTGTGCACCCAATCATCCGTGTTGACATTTGTGTCCTTATCAGATAAGTTTTTAGGGTGTCTGGAGTTCGAACCTCCTCTGTATTGGACTTGGATGGCGAAACCCCAAATGGTATTACCTTAGTATTCTCAAGGATGTATGTTGTTGTTTGATCATTCAAATTGATGTTTGTATCCATACTAGATACGTTTACATTGACATCAGGATCCCCTGTCGCGTCGAAATTCGACTTGAGAAGAGAATCCCTTCAAGGTGATCCAAGGACAGAGTCTTTTATGCGAATATCAGATCTGCCACTATCGTTGTCATTATCAGTTTCGACTGTTACTTGGTCAAGTGGATCCTGGTCCTTTCGTTTCTTATTTTTGCAGCTCTTGAGCCATATCCAGGGCTTAACGTTTCTTTTATGTAGGAGAAACAGGAACATATACTTCTCTCAACAAAACACCATTCCTGTTAAATTGAGGCTTTCGAATCTTCTTGATACCCTTCTGAGAAGAATGAGTACGTGATGAATCAACATGCGTTTTCTCAGTAGTTTTGATTTATGGTTCTTGCACAGATAGCTTCACTGGGAAATCATTGGGTTTCTTCATTGGTTTCTTTGTTCTCTTGAGAGTTCCTGATTTCGAAACAATAATTTCTTTATTAAAATCCTCCTCCACGGTTGGTGGTTTCTCAACTTGCCTCTTCTTCTTTGGAGATTTAGAAGCTTTCGAAGAACCTTCGGCCCCCTTTGAGGGAAGAACACCAATGGATACAGTAGAGTCAATAGAAGCCAAATACTGCACAAGATGCGGATTTTGAGGATCAACAACCTTGACAATTGCATCCGGAATATGAGCAACATTAGGAAACACAACTAGATTATCAACAAATATCCTTTGGGCAGCTATAGTCAGAAACTCATAAGTTTCCACATTAGAAGGAACCAAAATCCCCTCTTGTTGATAAACCTCTTTCAAAATTAGGCTCCAATAATGAGCACTCGAAACACCATTAGCAAGATTGGTCTGATTAATTATCATTCCAAACTCCTCCCAAATTAAAAAAATTATTGATATTGTGATATCAAAGTATTTTTGATACGAAAGCAGAATGATCCCAGGAAAATATATGTTCATTCGACATCAAGAGAGATGACGAATTGCTTGTGTGGTAACTGGTGAATTACAATTGAATACTCATTGAGGAGCATCGAAGGACTTCTTTTTCATTGGTTTCAGAAGGTAGGTTCAATTTTTCTCAACACCACAACTTAACATAAGTGTGATCCAATTGAACAAAATTACTTGGATGACTAGTGTAGTAAAAAACAAGCATGGTTGGATGTGATTTTAAATGACAAGAAGTCAGAAAGATATTCAGATGGAAATCGCATTCCAAAAATAAAATTAAGTATTGGATCTTGTTAGGCAAAAATGTCTTGGTATTAGAACATTTTTTCAAGATCACACAATTTGAATGAAATGTGATTTCGAATATCTAAAAGGTACAGACCAAGTGTTTTGTTAAAATCTTGAACAAAAATATTCACCTTCAATTCATGGATAGTTGGGTTCATTGGGTTTCACCATCATCACGGAAGAATGACTCAGGATCATAAACATAGAGTGTTCACATATCTACATTTTGATTGGTTTCGACCAAATATGTTGAGGATATGCAGTGTAGTGTGTCATCATGAAAGAAATTTTTGGTGAAAAAGATTGGGTATAAGAACTCATTGTATCTCTACGAAACATATGGACGTTGCAGAAATCTCTTTACTGAATATGAGAAGAGAAAGGTAGATCTTTGACTAATATGAATATAGCCTAACTGGGACGAAACTTTCGAAGTTAGAGTTCCATTAAGGCCTCGAACACATAGACTCTATGAGGCTTGAGGACAACATGCAATAGCATGCTTCTAGGGACGCTTAACGAGCACATCAAATCAAATGAATACATATCCTTGTGATGGATATGTCCGTTGAGCATGCATCACAGCATCACGTTGTTACAATGAGACATGAACTATAAAATGTTACCGAGATATGTTCGACCTATCATATAAAAACCCTCAATCATATGTTGCACATCGAATAGATTTTAACAAAAGAAAATTAAGTTCAAAATGGTTCAGAGTGAATTCAAATGCGAACACAGTCGAAAACTGAACGGACACAGTAACCTATAAGTTGTTCAGAAAAACACCTACGAATTGACAGCAATTCGATCAAGAAGAACATGGAACATAACTTGCTTATATCATTCCCAATCCATTCAAAATCATTAATAATGACTTTTCATCTAAAGGTTTTATGAAAATCTCTGCAAGTTGATCCACTGTTTTGAAAAAATGGACTTCAATGTTCTCGTCTTCTACATGCTCCTTTATGAAGTGATATCGAAGAGCAATGTATTTGGTTTTCGAATGTCGGACCGGATTATGGCAAATTCGAATAGCACTTTGTGAATCACAATACAAATGAATTTTCTTCATATTGATTGCATAGTCTCACAATTTTCTTTGAATCCAAATTACTTGTGATGTGGATGCATAAACAACCACATACTCTGCTTCTGCAGTCAAAATCGAAACACGAGTTTGTTTTTTCCGATTGCCAGCTCACAAGCTTTCCATCCAATAATTGATATCCTTCAGTTGTGCTCTTTCAATCTAGTTGACATCCACCCAGATTCGCATCAGATAATGCATGTGTAAAGAATCATGTCTTTGATGGATACCATAATCCCAATAAAATTGTTCCTTTAAAGTATTGAAAGATATTCTTAAAAGCATTAAGATGGGGTTCTCTTGGGTTCGATTCGTACCTGGCACAATTACATACAACAAACATAACACCAGGTCGACTTGCGGTTAAATACAAAAGCGAACCCATCATGCTTCTATACCTCGTTAAGTCCACAATAGGCATATGTAACGAAGGATTGAAGCATACGCCAATAGCGATAGGTACTTTAACTTTAGTGTTATTAGTCATGCCAAACCTTTCCAGTAGATTGCACAATTATTTTTCTTGATTAATAAAAATGCCTTCCCTGCTTTGACGAATATGTAAACCCAAAAAGTTATTAATTTTTCCCATCATACTCATTTCGAATTGACTTTTCATGAGTTTCTCAAATTCTTTAAATAACAAAGGGTCAGTCGAACAAAAAATAATGGCATCGACATAAATTTGAACAATCCTCAGGTGATCCCTTACTTTCATTTGATCCTTGTTTAAATTTAGCGACTTTCAGAAAATTAGTTAGAGTTGCATACCAGGCACGAGTTGCTTGTATCAACCCATAGACAGCGTTATCTAAAATATATAAGTGATATGGTTACTTATCTTTTACGAAACCAGGTGGTTGTTCGGAATATACCATTTCCTCTAGAAATCCATTGAGGAATTCACATTTGACATCCATTTGATAAACATTGAAATCCTTATGAGTTTCATAAGCAAGAAAAAATTATACCATCTCGAGTCTTGCAACAATGCAAAGGTTTCAACATAATGTATTCCTTCTTGTAGAGAATAACCTTTTATGACTAGCCTTGCTTTATTTCGAATAACATTGCCTTCTTTATCAGTTTTATTTATAAAAATCCATTTTAGACCAATTAAGGAAACATCCTTTGGTTTAGGAATTAACCTCCAAACTTTATTTCGTTCGATTTAAGCAAGTTCGGATTGCATTGCAACAACCCAATCGGAGTGTTCTAATGCAACCTTTACCATTTTTGGTTCTAGTTTCGAAATGAACAAATTAAATATATAGTATTCTTGATAAAAATTTAGCATTTCATCTCTATCTCGAACCTGGGCTCGTGTCAAGACACTAGAATTTGAATCACCAAGAACTTGTTCCTTTGTATGATCTCTTGTCCACTTATCCATCGGCAGATATGCAGGATCAAAGTCTAAAGGTGCATCTTTGAAAATATCATCTACTTCTGAACCTTCTTCTACAATCGATATATTGTCAATTACATCATGAAAAACATTAGTTTGATCATTGTTATTAGCAGGATTCATTCCACTTGGCTCCCCCTCGACCAATGGATTTGAGATATGATGCGCCCCCTCCACATTAACATGGTTCAGCACAAGCTCCCCCTCAACTTGAGCTGCATTTGGCATATGCTCCCTCTCAACAGTCGAATCATGATGGTCATCTTGCAATGTCGAACGCAAGTTCACCCCTCCATTTGATCATAAGTCGAAACTGATACTCTTTCGATATTCACCCTTGAAGTGGATGAAGAATGTGTGTCATTTTATTCACATGTGACAATCGAATCATCAAAGTGTTTCGATGCTTTAGGATCATGATTATCATCATCATGGTTTTCAGCATCAATGGCCCTATCATGAATTCCAAAAATCAAATCAATATCAATATCATAAGAATTTATGATTTCAGATTCAACATTTGTTTCAACCATTATAGGATTTTGAACGAAATATTGTTCGAATCTTTTGACGTAATAGTCATCGAATGAAAGGTTGAAAGTTTCCTCGCTCTTCCTCTTTCGTTTTTTCAACACCTTATAGGCAACAGAGCTGTGTGAATATCCCAAGAAGAATCCTTCATCAGCTTTCAACTGAAATTTAGAAAGATTATCCTTGAGATTCATGATGAAACATCGGCACCCAAAAACATGAAAGAATTTAACATTAGGTTTCCTCTTGTTTATTATTTCATAAGGTGTAACATTAAAATGATGATGAATGAAAAAACAATTTTGTGTGATACAAGTAGTCGAAGCAGCTTCTGGCCAAAGATATTGAGGCATGTTCGCATAAGTAAGCATTGTTCTTGCAGGTTCACAGAAAGAACGATTCCTACTTTCGACAACATCATTTTTTTGCAGTCTGTAAGGAGACGAAAAGTTGTGTGAAATTCTCAACTCAGTCAAGAATGAATCTAGAATTCGATTTTTGAATTCGGGTCCATTATCACTCTTTATCCTTTGAATTTTCTTCTTCAAACTCAACATTATGTTCTTGATAAATTCAATCATCACTTGTGTAGTTTCAGACTTCTGTCGAAGAAATAAAACCCAAGTAAACCTTGAAAAATCATCAACCATGACTAATATGTACTTCTTCTTATTGAGAGTTTCAAAAGTCGAAGGTGCACATAAGTCAATATGAAGAAGTTCAAAAGGTTCGATGATTTTTGAGTTTATTATGATTGGATGACCTTGTCTATGTTTCTTTCCCTGTTCACATGCAACACACTATGATTCATTATCAAATTTTGAGACAGGTAAACCTCAAACAAGATCATTTAAAACGAGTTTGTTAAGATTTTTTAGGTTAATATGGGAAAGACATCGATGCCATAACTAGCATAGGTCTGAGGAATCTTTCAACAACAAACACATGGAGGGAACTCCACCAATATGTTTGATGTCAAGAGTGAACATATCTCCTTTTTGTTTCAATTTTAGAATAATCTCCTTTGTTTTCTTGTTAGAGATAATACTTCCTTCCTCATCAAAAAAAACTGATTGCCAGTGCCCACAACAAGTTATGAAACACTAATCAGATTATCATTTAGTCCTTCGACATACGCAACTCAATTCATAGTGAATTTCCCATTCGTTACTTTGTCATATCCTTTGACTTTACACTTGTTGTTGTTGCCAAACTTTACAACTCCAACATTATCCAGCTTTCGAAAATCTCTCAAATTCTCCTTCCATCCAATCATGTGATACGAGCATCCACTATCAATATACTAACTTTCGGTGTATTGCTCGTCACAAAGAACTTGCGATCAATTAGAAGAATTTAGGTCCTCAAGACCTCTTGGGTCCTTCAACATTAGAATGAAACACATTATGCAACGAAGAACCTATAACCCAAGTACGAACTTTCTAATTGAAACTATCAATTAAGTCAATTTCATTGGCTTTAGGCATTGAAATGCCTTTCCCATTGACTTTCACTCTTTCATCCTTTTTCTGAAAGCCATCAACTTTCTTCTTCGGAATTTCTTTCCAATTTTGCATTGCAGGAGTAGATTCTTGAGACAAAGTACTTCCATTCATCGAATCATTCAAGTATATCTCGTAAATAGAATGAATTTGCTCTTGAGAATACTTTCTTGACTGATAATGTTTTCCTTTTCCCTCAAGCCAGTGATTGATGTTCCTTACACAACTTCTTCCTTTTGCATTGATGCTTTCAGCTTCTACGACAAATCATGATTGGGAAAGTGTGGATTTTTAGGTTTGAAAGGTTCGGTTTCCTTTCCTTTAATTTCCAATTTTTCAAATTCTCGTTTTGGAAATGACCTTTTTGGTTGATTTTGAAATGATTTTGGTATTGATTTCGATAACCAGCACCATTTCATTGAAAAACTTTTTGATTTTGATCAAAACTTCTTTGAGCATGAGTTAGACTAAATTTCCTTCGTCCATTATTCTGAACAAAATTCCTTTGTTCATTGTTTTGAACAAAACATCCATTTCCATATTTTTAACCAAAATTTCTTTGACTATTGTTTTGAACATAGCTTCCATTTCCACGATTTTGAAAATTATGTTATCGAAATTGATTTTGAACAATGGTTCGACTCTTTTGAAAACCAATTTGCTTTTGACACGGTTTGTTTTGAAATGTCTTTTTATTTTGAGAAAATGTCTGAACGTTTTCAGAAGATTTTTGTTTAAAAACATTTTGTTTATGAAAAGATTTTACATTTTTCCAATAGGCATTGTATCGTGATTTTGATTTCGAAACTCCTTACTCACAAGCTCTTTTTCTACATTTCCTTTAAAAAATTGTGTTTTCACCTTTTGATGTTTTGAATCATTAGGTAAAGAATTTTCATCTATTTCTTTATTTTTTTTCCACAACGGACTTTTCAGTTTTCACTACCCAAACACGTTTTGATTTTTGTTGTCGAAAAGTTGTTGAGTTTTTGTTCAAACCATTTTCAACAGTGTTTTGATTCGAATGAAAACCTTCTTTTGTCACTCCTTTATTGTCTTCCTTGACCATTTTGTTAAATTCTGGATCCACCTTATCACCAGTTCCTGTGGTGACAAAGACTTGATTAGGAACACACAACTTCATCTGTATCCTCGAACATTGGATAGACCACTAAATTTGATTCTAGATAATGTTTTTCTTTATCTATCAACACCTTCGTGTACTCCTTTGATTTCTCGAAGACTTTTTCAACTACAACTCTAGGAATACGTTTCTCATTCGAAACATCATCCTCATGTGACAACCCGATATTTTTCAAGTCAATGTAACATTCAAAAAGTCAAATATAATGAACTATTTGGAAACAATGAAATTAGCGTAAAAAATGAAGTGTTATAAAATCAAAATTGAGATGCATAAAGTGTTAGATATCGTGCCAAGGTTTCCAAAAATATAAAGAACGCCCAAATCTGACTTCGTATGAGTAAGTTATGATTTTTCTAAGTTTCGGATCAGCGGTAGACAGCTAAAAACTCGAAATAAAGATCGAGCGATTTTTAGCTGACGCAACCTAAACGAGAGTTGAAGGTCTCTACAATAGTATTACAATGGTAAAAAGACAGACGAAAACGGACATCAGATAAAGAAGTTATGGATTTTTAAGGGAATTATCCTGTCCCGGCCTATCTAATAAAATATAATTCCAAATAAATTCAAAACTAGCCGCCGAAGTCTAAATGAAAGTTGTAGAGTATTTTCTCACCTACGCGTGGATATAAAGAACGTCAAAAACGGAGCTCGTATGCGAAAATTACGCATTTTTGAAGTTTTTGGCACGCATTACGAAGCTTATCCGAAGGAGTACGCCCAGCGTACTTCGGAGTACGCCCAGCGTACTAAATGGAGGGCCTCGGATCGGCCACGTCGCCCCTACTGCTCTACTGTCGTACCATCCGAAGACCGGAGACCGTGACATCATTGCTGACGTACGCCCCACGTACGAGGGTACGCCCAGCGTACGAGGTACGCCCCGCGTACTTCGGTGTATGCCCAGCGTACGAGGGCAGTTTTCCTCACCTATAAATACCATGCGAGACCTCCGACTTTTCTTGCCCGATTCTCTCTTCTCTCTCACTTTTACTCTCCGTTTGGCATCCCGAGGCGATCCCGACTTCCCGGTTTCATACCTCAGTCCCGACGAAGGTCCGAAGCTCCGAAATTCCCGAGAATTACACCACTTTCCGGTCGAAGCGCCGCCCAAGAAAATCTCGTTTTCTTCAAATCACCACACTTTCCAGGTGAGTTCATACCCCTACATTTTCACGTCTTTTCAAGTTTTAAGGGGGGAAATACAAGTGCATTATGAGAAAAACTTATGTGCCAAGATATACATCGTTTTATACAGATTCAAATACGTCATCTACATTTTTATAAATGATAAATAACATCGATATCAACGCTATACTTTACATGCAAAGTTATTATTACATCAAGTTTTTACCACCAAATGGAACACACTTTCGGAAAAACTATAATGGGTATAGTTTACGGGTTATTCATTACATCTTTACGTAAACATTGTGAAAATGAAATACTTTCACTCACATGAAATATAGACTTTTCTTTTTTGTAAATCTATTAATACTAAGTGTTGTGAGACATTCAGCTTCAACGTACTCTCAAGTACCCATTTCAAGTCCTGTATTATAAACCATAATCTCTCGGAGGGAGAGCGTGATATTTGTGTATAGATCTATACGGGATTGACAATCCCGCACCTAAACTGTTAGCTACAGTTAGACCGGCAGGTCTGGGGTGACAAACGTCATAACACTACAACGCCTGAAGAACGTTGTTACAGGCAGTCTAGGTCAATAGCATGGTTATAAAACTCACACGGAGTATTAAAATAAGTTTGATTTACGAGACTTTTTGATGCATACAGTAAATACATTATTTGAGTATAAATACACTTTCACCATTTGAGCACGAAAGATACTATTGCAATACCAACCTTTGGAACTTTTTCAGACTACATGTAGAAAATATTGGATTTTCTCGAAAACACGTTCAGTTATTTTTACTAAAGGACATACAAATTTTCAGTACAAAACCCTTATGAACTCACCAACTTAATTGTTGACACTTTTTCAAAACTACTTGTATTTCTCAGGAAATCAGTAATACAGGTAACCATCAGCTTTTGGAGAAGGAACGCTAAGGCGTCTATTATCAAAACATTTTAAATCATCATATTTGTAATATTCTTTTGAAACATGTATTACATGCAACAATGTAAGTTTTTATTATATTTATGATGGTTGTGTTTACTTTCTTTACAATATTCAACTGTTATGATACTACGTGAAGTCATCCACCCCCGAATGTTTCCGCCATTCTGGTTTGGGGGTGTGACAGATTGGTATCAGAGCATTGTTTATAGTGTACTAAGTATATCGAACCACATAAGATATACAGCTATAAATGCAAAGGGAATAAAACCCTCTGATTTAAAAACGTTTTCACAAGACATACTTTTTAAAATGCTAGTTTTATAAAAGTATAAAACACATGCATGCATCGGTCTAGTATCATAGCCAAAAATTTTCAAAAGTATTAAGACAAGTTGTAACGCTATGACTAGGCCTCGGGATATGTAATCAGATCAAGGATGAATATAGCCTGATCAACTATATTTATCCGAGATATGACCAACATATGTTGGAGAATGGTCGTAGTAAGCAACAAGTCGAAAACTTACCGAATGAAATATTATAATCAAACTTACAAATACTATAGGAATATTTTGCTAAAAGAACTGTTATAATCGTGCGAACCTCGATATTTAGTTAAATTTAGCAAATCGTCAAATAAATAAAAATTATTTATCAAAAAAATTACCTTTTTACTCCCAACTTTTTATAAAATTCTCTTACCTCTATTTCTCGACTAGACAAAATGGCAGGATTTCACATTCCCGAGGATCCATACTACCCTAACCAGGGTAATGGATGCTGGATTGAAGAGGACCCAGAGGAAGATCCCGAAGAGATTCCCGAGGAGGAGCCAGAAGAGGATTCCGAAGAGGATCCCGAGGAAGACCCAAATGAAGAGTCAGAAGAGGAAGGAGATGGTGGGAGCACTGACTCGGAACCCGAGATCTACAATCCTCCCCGAGGAGCAGCAAATCCCCAAAGGAACTTTCAGGGCCCGGCGCCCCGCTGGGCTGTGGATCTGAAACGATGGAGCAGGGAACAAGGGCAATGCCCACCCTACGGCATGACACGACGCTTTTATAACCTCAGCAACGGGGGTTCGGCTGACAGAGCACTCCCTGTCATGGTTCGTCTCATTTCCAACCAAGGTGAGAAAGCAAGAGCAAATGCCAGCCAACTCTTGGACATTGGGGCCACCGCTGCTGTCACTGCGGTACGCCTTCATCGTCTGGACGAAGAGCATGAGCGAACAATAGAGCACACCTTTTCCATGCAGAAGGACATCACTGCTACTAGAGCCGAAGTGAGGGAGCTCCGTAGAAGCCAAGCCGCAATGGAGAGGCGCGTCATCGAGGCTGAACGTCAAGTAGCCCGATCTTGGAATTCCACATACCATGGTCCGGAGCGTGCCACCCGCTCGGAGTAGAGCGCGTACTACTGGCGCTATATTTATACCTATCGGATAAGTGTTGGTGTTACCTTTTCTTGTATAAATGTAAACCCGACGGATTGTGAGTACACAATTCGGAGGCCGGAATGCTGTCAAATTTTCCCATTTTCATTGATGTACCCTAGACCTATAAAAGGTCAAATTTTTCTGATCGTTGTATCATATACTAATATCAATGAAATTGACACGCATTTATTATTTCCTTGAGTGTTCCATTTAATTCTTAAAAAGAATCATACACTTATTTTTGAAAGTTTCCATTATCATGCAAAAACCAGAAATGTTCAGAACTAAAACTTATAATACTAAAACCTTCTAATGACTTATCAAGAATTCGTCTCTTAACTTGTGGCAGAATCATGCCACCAAGGAGCACCAACACCACCTCCACCACCCCCTCCATCAATGGATGCTGCTACCTTTCAGGCTGCTGCAACAACTGTTGTAACCGCAACAATGGCACAAATGAGTAACAATGGATCAGGAGGAGGAACAAATAGCTCTACTAATGGCCAAAACCAAGGTCGCTCCGGGGAGTGTACCTATAAGGACTTCTCCAACAGCAAACTCATCCCCTTTAATGGAACTGGGGGAGTGATAGCTCTATCCCAATGGATAGAGAAAACGGAAGCTGTGTTTGAGATATGCTCATGCCCCGAAGAAATCAAAGTAAAATTTGTCGCATGTACTTTCTCCGAACGAGCCCTAACGTGGTGGAATGGCTACGTCAAGTCACTAACTCTGGTGGTGGCAAACTCCATGGGTTGGGAGAACCTGAAGCAAATGCTACTATGAGAGTACTGCCCAAGGGGCGAAATCCAGAAACTTGAACAGGAACTTTGGGAATTGACTATGGTGGGCTCGGACATCACAACTTATACGAATAGGTTTAGTGATTTGACAATACTTTGCCCAGGGATGATGGCCCTAGAAAGCAAGAAGGTGGAAAGGTATATTTGGGGGCTGTCGCCCCAGCTTCGAGGAAGTGTGCTAGCTTCCAAACCCACGACGTTCGATAGTGCCAAACAACTGGCACAGTCCCTCGTCGATCATGGGGTTTGCCAAGATGTCACGACCATCGTCCCGGAACCAACCAAAGGAAGAAACAACAATAACAACAATTCCAACAACAACAACAACAAGAAGTTCTGGAACAAAAGAAAAGGTCAAACTTCGCAAGAACCTTCAAAGAAACAAATAGTGGCGGTCCATGCTGCTACTGCGCCCACTGCTGTCCCTGTTACCCCTACGCCGGTAAAACAATATGTTGGGAACCTACCAAAGTGCAACAAATGCAATTACCATGACAACGGGAATTGCCAGGAGATGCACTGTAAAAACTGCGACAGGAAAGGGCACACTGCCCGTTTATGTAGGGCACCGGCGCGACCAATCACCCAAGTTCCTGGTGCTGGAGTGAGCCAGGCATGTTATGGGTGTGGGGAAACTGGGCACTACAAGAGGTATTGCCCTAAGGCAAAGAATGTTGGCGGTGTAGGAAGAGTGTTGGCAATAGGGCAGAAGGAGGCAATCGCCGATCCCATAGTGGTTACGGGTATGTTTCTCCTCGACAACATTTATGCATGCATACTCTTTGACTGTGGTGCGGAGAGAAGTTTCGTGAGTCATAAATTCAAACACTTACTTAATCAAAAACCCCAAGCACTCAATAAAATATTCACAGTAGAAATAGCAAACGGTAAAACGGAAAGCGCAAACGATATGTACATAGGCCGTACGTTAAATTTAAATGAACACTCGTTCCAAATCGATCTTATGCCGATTACTATAAGAAGTTTTGATGTCATCATCGGTATGGACTAGTTAAGCCTTCACCATGCCGATATACTTTGTCACGAAAGGGTCGTTCGCCTCAATCTGCCAAGCGGCAAACTCTTATCATTTATAGGGACAAACTCAGTACCAATTTACAAATCATCTCTTGCGTCAAAGCCCGAAAATACCTTCGCAAAGAATATCATGCCTTTCTAGCCCACGTGGTAGACAAGAAACGAGCAGTGAAAGACATTAAAGACATTCCAGAAGTCTGCAGTTTCCCCGATATTTTCCCTGAAGATCTTCCAGGAGTTCCACCAGAACGTCAAGTCCAGTTCAGGATCGACTTGATTTCCGGAACTACCCCCGTAGCAAAATCGTCGTACCGTCTAGCACCGGCAGAAATGCAGGAATTATCTAGCTAACTGAACGAACTTCTAAGCAAAGGATTCATTAGACCGAGTTTCTCACCATGGGGAGCACCGGTCCTGTTCGTAAAGAAGAAGGACGGATCTTTTCGCATGTGCATCGATTACCGGAAACTGAACAAACTTACGATTAAGGACAGAGACGCTTTACGCAAAATTCTCAAAGTACGAATTTTGGATTCGGAAAGTAGATTTCCTAGGTCACGTGGTCAGCAAGGAGGGGATACACGTGGACCCTTCCAAAATCAAGGCAATCGAGAACTGGACAACTCCAAGGACTCCAACGGAAATCCGACAATTCTTGGGCCTTGTCGGGTATTACCGAAGGTTCATACAAAACTTTTCGAAGATTGCTAAACCACTTACCACCCTGACTCAGAAGGGTGTAACCTTCAATTGGGGAGAAAAACAAGACACTTCATTCCAAACACTGAAGCGAGCTCTGTGCAGCGCACCTATATTATCCTTGCCAGAAGGAACAGAAGACTTTGTGGTCTACTGTGATGCATCAAACCAGGGACTTGGATGTGTTGGATTAATGTCTAAGTCCATAACTATATTTGGTATGTACTTGACCCGACCCGGCATGGTCCATTTGGGTTGCACTTCACCAGCACAATTTATATGGATAGTCTTTTGAGAATAGTATATTTATGATTTATATTAATATATTATAAGTTCTAATATATTAATATGGAATCATATTATTTAATTAGTATTGATCAAGAATTAATTTAGAACTAATTAAGTGATCAAAAAGAACTAATTAAATATGGACTCTTATATATATGGAATGGGTCAAGTTCATTTAGGTTGGGCTAAGCTTTCATGGATGGTCCATGGAGCTTTTAACCCATGGATCCTATGTAAATGATAGGTCATGGGTATTAGGGTTTACATGGATGTAACCCTAATCCTCCATAATATATAAAGGGGTCCTTGGCATTGGCACAAGTGTGTGAAAATAAGAGTGGGCCGATTTTAGTGTGCATACATATTCTCTCAAGTTCTTCCAAGGTGTTTTGGTGATTTGTGATTCCATTTGACGCTTCCACACTATTGGGGCTAAACTCTTAAAGCTTGAAGACATCAAGCTACATCAAAAGGTATGTCATCTAACTAGAACTTTGTAGTATAGGTGCTTCATAATATGCTAGTTAGGATGAAACCTTGGAATAGTTAATATTTGCATGTATAATAGAGAAAACATAGATCCAAGGTTTATAGGGTTGCATGTACACCATAGGAGTGTTAGAATGCTCAAAACCCAACAGTGGTATCAGAGCCATGGGTTGTTTTCTGTTATATTGAATTAGGTCAAATTTAGTAAAAGATAAAATGATATGATTATTATATTAGTTTTAAAAGTTTGATCTAAATGTTTTAAGGAGTTACATATTTTGTCATAAAATTTTGGAGCTCAAAAGTTTTTTTTAAAGTTGTGATCTTAAGGGTTTTGAAACTTCCATAAGTTATGGATATGAAAGTTTTTTTAAAAAAAAAATTGATTCAAAGTTTTTATGGAGTTACAAAATTTGGTGTTAATGTTTTAATGAATTCCATAACTTGTTCTTAAGTTATGGAACATGGAAAGTGTCACACCCCGCTAAAGCAGAAACGCAAGGTATGACAGCGACAACGGTTTCATTGCAAAAGATAAAGATACATCACCATAGCAATATTTAAAAGTTTACAACCCATAACTTAAACAAAACAAAGTACAAGTTTTCCAAAATGACATTGTTCAAAATATAACTTCATAAAATAACTTCCACACGATGCAGCATGCTCTATGATGATGAATCTCTATATCCACTTACTAATTATTTCCTGAAAAAGCATGTAAAACGAGCGTCAACTATGAAAATAGTTGGTGAGTTCACAGGTTTATAAAATCAAGAATTGGTATAAGACTTTTCATAAATACAAGTACATTGCTTTAATGAGAACAAAGTTCATTGCTATAATGAGAAACAAAGTTGATTGCTAAAATTGATAAACGAGTTTATTGCCATAATAGATAACAAGTTTATTGCTATAATGTGTAACGAGTTTGTATGTGTATGAGCAAACAATGAGTCTCAACCAAACCTATGACTGAAGCCCTATCAAGATCTATGCTTATCGTTCCATAGATGAATATGGTATCATGCACTCCAGCAATAGGGCGAGTGAGGAGTTATCAATTCCTAATAGCGCTATCCATAATGACCATTGGCTCAAAGAGTTAATGGTTAGAGATAAGGGAAGGGCCTTAGTACGATAAGTTCTCATGTTCCGTGATGCATAGACATACATAGAGAGACATAGCAATAAAATAGCAATCATGTTTGATACAAATCAATTTAAATACAACATTCAAATAATAGTTTTTCGGGACATGCTTTTCCACCCCAAAACATAAAAACTGAAAATAGGGGAGTGCGTGAATACTCACAATATGCAAAATATAGCAACCAAGTTTATACGAGTCAAATAAATACAATGAGCATAAATAGTTTAGGACATGCTTTTCCACCCCAAAACATTTAAAAACGGAAAATAGGGGAGTGGTGAATACTCACAACGTTTCGAGTAGGTACAAGTGGTACTTCGGAATGCACCAACGTCTTACTACCGGGATCCTACGACATCTAACACACACTAGTGAGTTTCCATGTCGAAATCTAATGCTAATATACTAAATTCTACATATAGTGAAATGCCAATTTATGTTTTAGTATTTGATTTTATATTAATTGGTTACACTTTTTCTGAAATAATGAAATTCTACAAATCGTGCGATTAATTACAACATTGGAATATAAATTTTCCAAATTTTTAAGTCCTTATTACAACATAAATTCACGGAAATAGCATTCAAAGGATAAAAATTCTCAAACTTTTTATTTAACTGTTATTACACAATACTAAGCTGGGAAAATTATAAAAATGGATTTCCAAGCTGTTTAATTATATTTTATGATTTTTGAGCATTTATTCCAATAAAAATTTAAATAAATAGAAAACAGTTTCCAAAATTACCCAAATTTTTATTTAACTGTTATTATACATAAACAGGCTGGGAAAAATATAAAAGATATTTTTCAGTGGGTATTTCTATTTTTCCTTGTTTTATTCCTTTAAATAATCTTTAATTGAAGAAATAATATTAAACAGTTAAAATAAATTACCAAAAATTTTTGTAATATCATTTACAGTATAAATAACCTGAGAAAAATATCAAAAGTGGTCTTCATATTATATAATCCAGTTTTGGGTATTTATGTGTATTTAAGTGTAATTAACTTTAGAAATTAAGAGAAAAATAGTTTACAGTGGAGAAAAATCCTTAAAATTTTTATGTAACCTCCTACTGTAAAACATGATGTTCTGGTAAATTTTCATGAATTTTGGATAATCAGAACTATTTTTCCTATTTTTAAACCATTATAATTACCAAAAATTGGGAAAAACAGCAAGGCATGATGAAAAATGTTGAAATTATTTTTCTGAGTCATCCATCACATGTAAGGTATGCGAAAATTGTTAGATAAAATTTTCACACCCTCCAAAGTGGTTTTGTGATTTATTATATCCTAACAAAAAGAAAATTAGAAATCATACCAAACAGCAACAAAAATTGATGAAATTTAGTGAGGGGTCATTATCCATCATAAGGGTCATTCATGAATTTGTTCCGGATTTATTAACCTCTGGAAGTTTTTTATGTGATTTATGCGCTTGGTTTCTAGCAATAATTTTAATAAATCAAAGAAATAATAAAAGCTTTTGGTATTTTACAGATTATCACATGCATGTGAGGGCTTTCAAAAGGAAAAATGTTGCATGCAATGGTGCATGCAATGGTGCACCAAACAAGTTAAGAAATGTTGCATGCAATGGTGCATGAGATATAAATGTGGCTGAAGTTTATGAATTTATGTAGCCCATTCAGTGGGGTTTTAAGCCACGAAATTTCAGCCATCATTCACTGGATATGTTAAGTTTCTAAAGTATTTTTCCCCAGATTTATGGTTGGGTTTAAGGCCATTGATTATGCAAGGCAAAAATGGTGATCATAGAAAAAGAGCTGTTTGCGCAACCATTTTGTAAAAATTGCCAAATATCGGATATTTAATATTTTACAGTACGACCAGTTGGATTTGAAAGTTAACTCGTGGAGCTATCCAATGCAAAAAGAATATCATGTTTTGGTTAAGGAATGACCGAGATATGGTCGTTCAAAGCTGAATAAAGTAATCTGGCAGATTGCATGTTTGCTTTGAGTGCATCCTTAGGACATTTTGACAAGAACATCATGCATGCCTTTGATAAGGTCCGATTTCTAGCACATGCATGGAGTGAATGAGCATCCAAGATGTACTAGAAATGGTTTAAATGCTTTTGATCATGCAAGAACACAAAAGAAATGGAGAAGAAGATGTAATACTTGTTTTTGAAGTCACATGAACATATGTGCATCATTTTCACTCCTTGCATGGGTTTGATCCCGGATTTTCACCATTTCAAACACATGCATTGTGTTATGGTGAGAATCTACAAACCACAAGGGAAAAATAAAGATTTCTAGCCATGGAAAGGCATAGAATCCGAAAAGAAGAGAAAACTAAGAAGAAGAGGTAGTAGAATCATGAAATTATGGAAGAAGATGTTGTTGTTTACCTTGGTTTTGATCTTGAGGGAAGTAAGAACACTTCAAGGTCTTCTAAATCTCGAAATTTAGCAGAGGAATGGGAGGATTTTCGTGAGTTAAAGAGAGAGAGGAAGAGAGTTTGTGTATGTTAGGAGGGTGGAGTGTGAGAGAGTGAAGAGATAAGAGGTATAGTGAGGGAGAAGTTCTAATGATTGAGTTTTGGGAAGAGGGAGCATGGGGAGAGGGGAGATGGCCGGTTTTTGAGTGGATTAGGAGCCCTCTCTCTCCAAAAATTCAAATTAATAATTTCCCTCTTCATTTTTTTAAAAAAATCTAATTTTTATAAAAGTGATTCTTTAAGCAATTTTTGATTTATTTAAAAATCTTGTTTTTAACTAATTAATTATGATTAATGCATTTATATTTCTATTTCATTGGTATAATCCATAATTTGATTAATAAAATTTGATATTTGGAAGTTTATAGCCAAATTTTATAAGGTTTTTAAGCTTTATGATTTATAAATTTGGATTTTTAGCTCTCTTAGGGTTTTTGGAATATTGTTTGATATTCATCATCATAATGAAGTATAATTAGAATATTTTAATTTATTTTTAGGGTTTTATACCCTTTTTCAATTATAACAAATCTTGAAAGTTTCATTCAAATTATAGCATTGGCATTTCCTATTGTAGTTAAGCAACTTACTAGAATCGTAAGTGTCAAGTATATTAGTCCTAGGTCTTAGATGGATCCTAGTTTATGTAAGATTTTGACCTAATTTATACTACTAGGCCATGACATGATGTGCATGAATGCTTATTATAAAGATGCATGAGTCCGAGAATGACCTGAATTGACAGTTGTCACAGAAAGTTTCATCATAAAACACCATTAATTCCATAAGTTATGGAATCCAAAGGTTTTCAAGAATTACAAAACTTGCCCTCAAGTTTTGGAATTTGAGAAGAGTTTTTTATGAAAAAAAGAATTGAATTCTAAAACTCTTGGGTTCATAACTTAAACAATTAATTAAATGGTTTTAATTTTGAGTTTAATAATTGGAATTATGATGTTTTGTTGAATAGTTCAAATTAACTCTTATGGACTTTATTAATAGTTAATTAAAGCGTTTAATTAAGAGAGTATTATTAATCCATAAATATATGGTTTGAATTTAATTAAATTAAAAGTCTAGGTTAATTAATAGATTAAACCACCAAGTACTTTAAATGTCTAAAATACACCCTTATACTATTATAATATTAAAAGTTTAATATATTATATGTATAAGAGCAAGTCGTCTTACCATTAGTAGGCCTCATTCACGAAGCCGGTCTATAAGGGGGGTATAAGGTTACTGCCTATAAAATGGCAGTTTAATGGGTGTCCACTCTCACTCACCGCTTCCTTGACCGGTGGAGGGTCGTTAGCTGAACAGGTAGGACAAGGACTATAATTCTCCCTTCATTATAAGTATAATGATAAATACTAAGTAACTAAACACTTATAAATTCCCAATCTTAGTTACTTAGGAAAATGTGAATAAGGTGCTAATCCATGAAATTACACTTTGCACTTTGTTTAAGCTGTTAGTGGAGCGTGTGTGGTTAACGGGCACACTAACCTGGACTTAACAAGGTAGGCAAAGGGTAACTTAATGTTTATCATAGTATCGTTGGAGCGTGTGTGGTTAACCGACACATCGATTAAGGGGTAAATATTAAGGGTACCAAGTATATTTGCATGGTTACTTCACACCTTGTTTTGTGATCATCGGCATCCCAGTCACAAAACCTGAAGGGCGCACTCGAGATTGAAACATGCCATTGAAAAGTTCAATGAATCTCAAAAGAATCTAGGAGTTTCAAAACCAATTAAAACCTAATAATACATTTCGTTGATCTTGGTGGAAATTGGTGAATCGTCATTCACCTACCTTCAAATATTTTATAGCTTGGATTACGGCATCCCTCTTCCAAGTTATAAAATAGTTTGTTGGGTCCTAGCCTTAATATATCATATTGGTTGTTATATTAAGGACTTAAATCAACTTTACGTGAATTTCTCCCATTGTTGATGTCTGGTTTAGACAACAATGATCTTCCCAAACCAAACTTTCCTAATGAATATGACTTCCCGAGTTTGGCTCATGGAAGTCATACTTCTCTTCCTCCACCCCCTCCAATTATTCTCCCTAACCCACAAGTTCAAGGTCACTCAAGCCCTAATGGCAAGCAAGGTCTATGTGTGATCACATCTTAGAGATGAAGTCACATATAGACAAGCCGGGAGAGTTGGGTGTCAAAGTCTTGAGAAAGTTGGATGTTCAATCACTTTCTAAGTCACATAGTGAGTTCCTTTGGGACAACTATGAAACAGACTATGACATGAACCTTAATGATCATATCTATTTGCTTGGTGCTGCTGAATCAGCAATGATTTGGAACGATAGTAAAGCAAATTTGATTAGAAGATCAACTTCCCAAAAACTTTATGGACAGTGACAATGGTGACACTGGGAATCCAGAAAAAGCATTCTCTTCCCAATGGAAAGGGATTGGCCATAGTCAACCCGGTTGACCAAATGGTAAAGAGAAAGGCTAAGTCTAAGATAGTCCCATTACCAAAGGGTCCATATGTTTATTTTGCCAAAGGAAGGGGCGTTGATTGCAAAGCTGCCAAATTTACCTAAGGATGTTAAAGTGAATAAGTTTGACTCTACAACAGGTAGAGCCTATTATCTAACTCTGTTAAGTTCTATTCTGAGATCATCATTACATGATGTGACTGGGTCACATGTTGATGTTTTAAGAATCAAAGAATAGAGAGAAATCTTAAAGGAAGTATATGTTGATTCTGATCGATGAGACTCCTCTAGTACTATGTCTCTCAGATTGTTAACCCTTGGAATCCAGACTCTATCCTTAAAATAACGAACTCCATCAGGTTTGGTTTCAAATCTCACTTCTAAACCATGTAAAGTTTCACCTGGAAGATTTTCCCTAAATAAAGCTTTCTCCTGGGCATCAATGATTTGAGATTTCAAGTTTGTCTGAATTACCATTCCCAAAGCTCTCACACGGGAAGGTTTCACTCTTTCTTTTCTACTAAGAGCGTCGGCTACTACGTTAGCCTTCCCTGGGTGATATCGTATCTCACAGTCATAATCACTAAACAACTCTACCCATCTCCTCTGCCGCATGTTTAACATTTTCTGATCTAGGATGTGCTGAAGGCTTTTGTGATCGGTATAAATGGTGCACTTGGTTCCGTACAAATAATGCCTCCATATTTTAAGAGCGAAGACTATTGCTCCTAGTTCTAGATCATGGGTGGTATAATTCTTCTCATGCGGTTTGAGTTGTCTGGAAGCATACGCAATGACCTTATCTTTTTGCATTAACACACATCCTAATCCTTGATGAGACGCATCACAATACACTACAAAGTTCTCTGATCCCTCTGGTAAAGCCAGAATTGGTGCATTACACAACTTGTTTTTCAGGATTTGAAACGCCTCTTCGTGTTTCTCTTCCCAGAGAAATTTTCTGTCTTTTTGGGTCAAAGATGTTAATGGTTGAGCAATCCTAGAGAAATTCTCAATGAAGCGTCTGTAGTACCCAGCTAATCCTAGGAACTGTCGTATTTCTGTCGGGGTTTTGGGGGCTTCCCATTTCTTGATTGCCTCGATCTTAGCTGGATCTACATGAATTCCTCTTTCGCCGATCACATGACCAAGGAAATGTACTTCCCGAATCCAAAATTCACACTTAGTGAACTTGGCATACAATTTCTGCTCCTTCAACAGCTCCAACACTAGCTTCAGATGTCTCTCATGATCTTCTTTGGTTTGTGAGTAAACAAGTATGTCATCGATAAATACAATTACAAACTTGTCTAGGTATGGTCTAAAGACCCTATTCATCAAATCCATGAAAACAGCGGGTGCGTTCGTTAGTCCAAAAGGCATGACTAAGAACTCATAATGTCCATAACGGGTTCTAAATGCTGTTTTGTGAATGTCTCCTTCGTGAACTCTTAGTTGATGGTATCCTGACGGAGGTCGATCTTTGAGAAGTATGAAGCGCCCTGCAACTGATCGAACAAGTCATCTATTCGAGGGAGAGGATATCGATTCTTGATTGTCAACTTGTTCAGTTCTCTATAATCAATACACATTCGGAATGACCCGTCTTTCTTTTTGACGAATAACACTGGAGCTCCCCAAGGTGAAGAACTTGGTCGTATGAACCCTTTGTCTAGAAGTTCTTGAAGTTGTCCGGACAGTTCTTGCATCTCAGATGGCGCGAGGCGATATGGTGCTTTTGCTACCGGTGCCGCTCCGGGAATTAAGTCTATCCGAAATTCGACCTGTCTGTGAGGGGGTAGACCGGGTAATTCCTCCGGAAACACTTCGGGATAGTTTTGAACCACCGGGATCTCCTTGAGTTGCTTAGCTTCAGGTTCTCTTTCTATCACGTGGGCCATGAATGCAATACAATCCTTTTTCAGGTACTTATGAATCTTTATGCTCGATACAATGTTTAAACTTCTTCCTGGCTTCTCACCGTGTATGATAAGGGTTTCTCCATTAGGGAGAGGTATCCTAATGACTTTCTTGTAACAACCAATGTCAGCTCTATTCTTGGATAACCAATCAATTCCTACTATTACATCAAAACTACCTAGCTCGATAGGAATTAGGTCAATGCTAAAGAGTTTATCAGCTAAATTCAGAGTACAGCCAGGAATTATTTCATTAGCCCTAATTTCATACCCATCAGCAAGTTCAATAGTAGGAGTATTCCTCATCTTTCTTGATTTCAAGTCGAGTACCGGTCTAAATGTTAAAGAAACGAAACTCCTATCTGCTCCCGCATCGAATATTACTGATGCAAAATGATTGTTCAGGAGAAACGTACCTGTTATCACTTCAGGGTTCTGACGAGCTTCTTCTGCACCAATCACAAAGGCTACACCTCTTGGCCGCCCACCTTGATTTCCTTGGAAATTTTGCCTAGCTTGGCCTTGTCCATTGTTACCAGGCCCCTTGTTCAGTTTGGGACAAGCACTACGCAGATGATCAGTACTCCCGCACTCGTAACATGCCCTTTTTCCATCCTTATTCAGCTTACAATACTTCGGGTAATGGCCTGTCTGTTTACAGTTTTGGCACACTGGGCAAGCTCCCTTGTGATGGAAGTTACACTTATTGCACTTCGGGTGCGGTCCCGTGTACTGCTTTCGTTCCTGCACTTCCATGACTTTCTGTTCTTGAGTTTTCACTGGTTCTTGCTCCTGGGCTCTTACCATAAAGTTTCTTGAGACTTTCTGCTTCCTCCCTGACTTGCCTCCATACTTCTTCTCTCCCTGATCTGCTGGCTTCCTCTTGCTACTAGAGCTTTCCTTTGTTGATGCTCCCATCCTTATCACATCATTGGTTAGTCGATTTGCTAGGCTTACTGCACTTTGAATAGTAGTTGGGTTTGCTGAGGTAACCATTCCCCGAATCTCTGGTGCCAGACCCCAGATGTAACGATCTATCCGTTTCTCCTCAGGAGTAACCATGTGAGGTACCAGTTTTGCTAGTTCATGAAATCGGACTGAGTACTTCTCTATTTGTGTTCCAACCATAGAATGGTTCCAGAACTCAGATTCAAGCTTCTGAATTTCATCCTTGGGACAATACTCCTCTATCAGCAGCTTCTTTAGGTCTTCCCAAGTTAGCTGATATGCCGCTGCACGACCTCGGGTTTGCACTAAAGTATTCCACCAGGTCAATGCCCTATCCTGAAGTAGACAAGTTGCATACTCCACTTTGTTGCGTTCGAGGCATTTGCTAATGTGAAGGACCGACTCCATACTGTCAATCCATTTCAGCAACCCAACTGCACCTTCCTTTCCATGGAATTCCTTAGGTTTACAGACCATAAAGGACTTGTAGTTGCATTCTCTTTCATTGTTTCCCCGGTTTTCTCCACTACTTCCTTGGTTAGCATTAAGTCCTGCAGTTACTTGAGTGACAATGTTTGGGATTGCTGCCATGAGTTGTTGTGCTACCACTTGAGCAACATCGGGTGTTTCGTTCTGTGGGCGCCTGCGATTAGGCCTTCCTGACATGGTTCTAAGACACAAGAGAAGAAATACGTATGAATACATAAAATAATGTATAATTTTTAGTTCACTACTATTTTGAAAACCATAAGTGTTGTCAAATTAATGGTTTGCATTAATACTATGCACATAGATTTGAGAAAGGAAAAAAAATATATATTTTTATTCAACTATTGACTAAATAAATTCTAGGGTTTGACCTCATAGTAAAAGTTTTCAAACATAAAATAAACTTCTTCATTACCATTTGAAATAGTCTTAAAACCAAAACAATACATCAATCCCAAAATAAAGTTTTAATGTCCTTCCCCAAAAGATACCCAACATGGGTTTTCATTTCATGACACAATAAAATACTAAAATCAGAACCAAGTACGAATCGCTATCCCAACAAGAAACATCCACACCACAATCAGTAACAGCCCTCCAAACACATAACATGCGGTCATCGCACGACCTGCCACTCGTCTAGCAGCACCAGCAGTGTCAGCAGTCTCCATCGAATGCTGAAACAGGATTTCCATCCTTGTCAACACTTCATCCAAAACTTCCCGATGCTCAGCTATCACAGCAAGGCTGTGATGTAGGCCCGCTGCCATCGAATGCATCCTTCGGGACTCCTCCGGGGTCATACCTGACTGCCTGACAGGTATCCCTATAACTCGCTGAGGTGGGGGTGCTCTCGGTCCTGCCATGCTGGGTCCTACCCGACTGGTTCCTGCCGTGCCAAGTCCTGCTGTACTAGTTGTTATCCTTCCTGGGATAGGGACACTCTTCCTTGCTGTCCTCCGAATACGAAGCCCATAAAGTGGTGGTTGTGGCAACACCGATGCAGGCGATGCCTCACGTTGCTGACTCGGGGCGTTGTCATTGCTGATCTCCACCGAGTTTCCTGTATCTTCTGTGTCTTCCGAGGGGTCTTCCTCCACCGAGGCGGGGGGATCACGTCGAGGAATAACAGTGACGTAGTCGGACTCATCAGCTGAGGCGGTAGCGTGAGAAGATGACGATTTCGACATAGTGGACTGAGACATAGATTCAATGAGATATGAAATAAATGACAATGCATGGCTATAATATGCAATGCTTACACACACCAAAATTAACCTTTTTGAATTTTTGAAATAAAGTTTTCTCAAGAATTTTGTTGAACATATTCCCATTATAATTAGCTCAAGCTTTGTATAAATCTTTCCTTAATTAAACATAGGTGATCAGGCTATGTTTAATTAAGATCCAACGATACAATTCCCGACCTAATTATATTAGTAATATGTTTGATGTAAAAAGAATTTTTATAAGTTTTGGTTATAGGTTGTGTTTTCTTAAAGGAAAACTGATGTTCTCTATAACTTTTAGCTCTGATACCATTTCTGTCACACCCCGCTAAAGCGGAAACGCAAGGTATAACAGCGACAAAGGTTTCATTGCAAAAGATAAAGATACATCACCATAGCAAGATTTAAAAGTTTACAACCCATAGCTTAAACAAAACAAAGTACAAGTTTTCCAAAATGACATTGTTCAAAATATAACTTCATAAAATAACTTCCACACGATGCAGCATGCTCTATGATGATGAATCTCTATATCCACTTACTAATTATTTCCTGAAAAAGCATGTAAAACGAGCGTCAACTATGAAAATAGTTGGTGAGTTCACAGGTTTATAAAATCAAGATTTGGTATAAGACTTTTCATAAATACAAGTACATTGCTTTAATGAGAACAAAGTTCATTGCTATAATGAGAAACAAAGTTGATTGCTAAAATTGATAAACGAGTTTATTGCCATAATAGATAACAAGTTTATTGCTATAATGTGTAACGAGTTTGTATGTGTATGAGCAAACAATGAGTCTCAACCAAACCTATGACTGAAGCCCTGTTAAGATCTATGCTTATCGTTCCATAGATGAATATGGTATCATGCACTACAGCAATAGGGCGAGTGAGGAGTTATCAATTCCTAATAGCGCTATCCATAATGACCATTGGCTCAAAGAGTTAATGGTTAGAGATAAGGGAAGGGCCTTAGTACGATAAGTTCTCATGTTCCGTGATGCATAGACATACATAGAGAGACATAGCAATAAAATAGCAATCATGTTTGATACAAATCAATTTAAATACAACATTCAAATAATAGTTTTTCGGGACATGCTTTTCCACCCCAAAACATAAAAACTGAAAATAGGGGAGTGCGTGAATACTCACAATATGCAAAATATAGCAACCAAGTTTATACGAGTCAAATAAATACAATGAGCATAAATAGTTTAGGACATGCTTTTCCACCCCAAAACATTTAAAAACGGAAAATAGGGGAGTGGTGAATACTCACAACGTTTCGAGTAGGTACAAGTGGTACTTCGGAATGCACCAACGTCTTACTACCGGGATCCTACGACATCAAACACACACTAGTGAGTTTCCATGTCGAAATCTAATGCTAATATACTAAATTCTACATATAGTGAAATGCCAATTTATGTTTTAGTATTTGATTTTATATTAATTGGTTACACCTTTTCTGAAATAATGAAATTCTACAAATCGTGCGATTAATTACAACATTGGAATATAAATTTTCCAAATTTTTAAGTCCTTATTACAACATAAATTCACGGAAATAGCATTCAAAGGATAAAAATTCTCAAACTTTTTATTTAACTGTTACTACACAATACTAAGCTGGGAAAATTATAAAAATGGATTTCCAAGCTGTTTAATTATATTTTATGATTTTTGAGCATTTATTCCAATAAAAATTGAAATAAATAGAAAACAGTTTCCAAAATTACCCAAACTTTTTATTTAACTGTTATTATACATAAATAGGCTGGGAAAAATATAAAAGATATTTTTCAGTGGGTATCTCTATTTTTCCTTGTTTTATTCCTTTAAATAATCTTTAATTGAAAGAAATAATATTAAACAGTTAAAATAAATTACCAAAAATTTTTGTAACATCATTTACAGTATAAATATCCTGAGAAAAATATCAAAAGTGGTCTTCATATTATATAATCCGATTTTGGGTATTTATGTGTATTTAAGTGTAATTAACTTTAGAAATTAAGAGAAAAATAGTTTACAGCGGAGAAAAATCCTTAAATTTTTTATGTAACCTCCTACTGTAAAACATGATGTTCTGGTAAATTTTCATGAATTTTGGATAATCAGAACTATTTTTCCTATTTTTAAACCATTATAATTACCAAAAATTGGGAAAAACAGCCAGGCATGATGAAAAATGTTGAAATTATTTTTCTGAGTCATCCATCAAATGTAAGGTATGCGAAAATTGTTAGATAAAATTTTCACACTCTCCAAAGTGGTTTTGTGATTTATTGTATCCTAACAAAAAGAAAATTGGACATCATACCAAACAGCAACAAAAATTGATGAAATTTAGTGAGGGGTCATTATCCATCATAAGGGTCATTATTGAATTTGTTCCGGATTTATTGACCTGTGGAAGTATTTTATGTGATTTATGCCCTTGGTTTCTAGCAATAATTTTAATAAATCAAAGAAATAATAAAAGCTTTTGGTATTTTACAGATTATCACATGCATGTGAGGGCTTTCAAAAGGAAAAATGTTCGAAATTTATTCAGAAGGGAAATAGGGGTATTGAACCCAAACAAGTTAAGAAATGTTGCATGCAATGGTGCATGAGATATAAATGTGGCTGAAGTTTATGAATTTATGTAGCCCATTCAGTGGGGTTTTAAGCCACGAAATTTCAGCCATCATTCACTGCATATGTTAAGTTTCTAAAGTATTTTTCCCCAGATTTATGGTTGGGTTTAAGGCCATTGATCATGCAAGGCAAAAATGGTGATCATAGAAAAAGAGCTGTTTGCGCAACCATTTTGTAAAAATTGCCAAAAATCGGATATTTAATATTTTACAGTACGACTAGTTGGGTTTGAAAGTTAACTCATGGAGCTATCCAACGCAAAAAGAATATCATGATTTGGTTAAGGAATGACCGAGATATGGTCGTTCAAAGATGAATAAAGTAATCTGGTAGATTGCATGTTTGCTTTGAGTGCATCCTTAGGACATTTTGACAAGAACATTATGCATGCCTTTGATAAGGTCCGATTTCTAGCACATGCATGAAGTGAATGAGCATCCAAGATGTACTAGAAATGGTTTAAATGCTTTTGACCATGCAAGAACACAAAAGAAATGGAGAAGAAGATGTAATACTTGTTTTTGAAGTCACATGAACATATGTGCATCATTTTCACTCCTTGCATGGGTTTGATCCCGGATTTTCACCATTTCAAAGACATGCATTGTGTTATGGTGAGAATCTACAAACCACAAGGGAAAAATAAAGATTTCTAGCCATGGAAAGGCATAGAATCCGAAAAGAAGAGAAAACTAAGAAGAAGAGGTAGTAGAATCATGAAATTATGGAAGAAGATGTTGTTGTTTACCTTGGTTTTGATCTTGAGGGAAGTAAGAACACTTCAAGGTCTTCTAAATCTCGAAATTTGGCAGAGGAATAGGAGGATTTTCGTGAGTTAGAGAGAGAGAGGAAGAGAGTTTGTGTGTGTTAGGAGCGTAGAGTGTGAGAGAGTGAAGAGAGAAGAGGTAGAGTGAGGGAGAAGTTCTAATGATTGAGTTTTGGGAAGAGGGAGCGTGGGGAGAGGGGAGATGACCGGTTTTTGAGTGGACTAGGAGCCCTCTCTCTCCAAAAATTCAAATTAATAATTTCCCTCTTCATTTTTTTATAAAAATCTAATTTTTATAAAAGTGATTCTTTAAGCAATTTTTGATTTATTTAAAAATCTTGTTTTTAACTAATTAATTATGATTAATGCATTTATATTTCTATTTCATTGGTATAATCCATAATTTGATTAATAAAATTTGATATTTGGAAGTTTATAGCCAAATTTTATAAGGTTTTTAAGCTTTATGATTTATAAATTTGGATTTTTAGCTCTCTTAGGGTTTTTGGAATATTGTTTGATATTCATCATCATAATGAAGTATAATTAGAATATTTTAATTTATTTTTAGGGTTTTATACCCTTTTTCAATTATAACAAAGCTTGAAAGTTTCATTCAAATTATAGCATTGGCATTTCCTATTGTAGTTAAGCAACTTACTAGAATCGTAAGTGTCAAGTATATTAGTCCTAGGTCTTAGGTGGATCCTAGTTTATGTAAGATTTTGACCTAATTTATACTACTAGGCCATGGCATGATGTGCATGAATGGTTATTATAAAGATGCATGAGTCCGAGAATGACCTGAATTGACAGTTGTCACAGAAAGTTTCATCATAAAACACCATTAATTCCATAAGTTATGGAATCCAAAGGTTTTCAAGAATTACAAAACTTGCCCTCAAGTTTTGGAATTTGAGAAGAGTTTTTTATGAAAAAAAGAATTGAATTCTAAAACTCTTGGGTTCATAACTTAAACAATTAATTAAATGGTTTTAATTTTGAGTTTAATAATTGGAATTATGATGTTTTGTTGAATAGTTCAAATTAACTCTTATGGACTTTATTAATAGTTAATTAAAGCGTTTAATTAAGAGAGTATTATTAATCCATAAATATATGGTTTGAATTTAATTAAATTAAAAGTCTAGGTTAATTAATAGATTAAACCACCAAGTATTTTAAATGTCTAAAATACACCCTTATACTATTATAATATTAAAAGTTTAATATATATATATGTATAAGAGCAAGTCGTCTTACCATTAGTAGGCCTCATTCACGAAGCCGGTCTATAAGGGGGGTATAAGGTTACTGCCTATAAAATGGCAGTTTAATGGGTGTCCACTCTCACTCACCGCTTCCTTGACCGGTGGAGGGTCGTTAGCTGAACAGGTAGGACAAGGACTATAATTCTCCCTTCATTATAAATATAATGATAAATACTAAGTAACTAAACACTTATAAATTCCCAATCTTAGTTACTTAGGAAAATGTGAATAAGGTGCTAATCCATGAAATTACACTTTGCACTTTGTTTAAGCTGTTAGTGGAGCGTGTGTGGTTAACGGGCACACTAACATGGACTTAACAAGGTAGGCAAAGGGTAACTTAATGTTTATCATAGTATCGTTGGAGCGTGTGTGGTTAACCGACACATCGATTGAGGGGTAAATATTAAGGGTACCAAGTATATTTGCATGGTTACTTCACACCTTGTTTTGTGATCATCGGCATCCCAGTCACAAAAACTGAAGGGCGCACTCGAGATTGAAACATGCCATTGAAAAGTTCAATGAATCTCAAAAGAATCTAGGAGTTTCAAAACCAATTAAAACCTAATAATACATTTCGTTGATCTTGGTGGAAATTGGTGAATCGTCATTCACCTACCTTCAAATATTTTATAGCTTGGATTACGGCATCCCTCTTCCAAGTTATAAAATAGTTTGTTGGGTCCTAGCCTTAATATATCATATTGGGTGTTATATTAAGGACTTAAATCAACTTTACGTGAATTTCTCCCATTGTTGATGTCTGGTTTAGACAACAATGATCTTCCCAAACCAAACTTTCCTAATGAATATGACTTCCCGAGTTTGGCTCATGGAAGTCATACTTCTCTTCCTCCACCCCCTCCAATTATTCTCCCTAACCCACAAGTTCAAGGTCACTCAAGCCCTAATGGCAAGCAAGGTGTATGTGTGATCACATCTTAGAGATGAAGTCACATATAGACAAGCCGGGAGAGTTGGGTATCAAAGTCTTGAGAAAGTTGGATGTTCAATCACTTTCTAAGTCACATAGTGAGTTCCTTTGGGACAACTATGAAACAGACTATGACATGAACCTTAATGATCATATCTATTTGCTTGGTGCTGCTGAATCAGCAATGATTTGGAACGATAGTAAAGCAAATTTGATTAGAAGATCAACTTCCCAAAAACTTTATGGACAGTGACAATGGTGACACTGGGAATCCAGAAAAAGCATTCTCTTCCCAATGGAAAGGGATTGGCCATAGTCAACCCGGTTGACCAAATGGTAAAGAGAAAGGCTAAGTCTAAGATAGTCCCATTACCAAAGGGTCCATATGTTTATTTTGCCAAAGGAAGGGGCGTTGATTGCAAAGCTGCCAAATTTACCTAAGGATGTTAAAGTGAATAAGTTTGACTCTACATCAGGTAGAGCCTATTATCTAACTCTGTTAAGTTCTATTCTGAGATCATCATTACATGATGTGACTGGGTCACATGTTGATGTTTTAAGAATCAAAGAATAGAGAGAAATCTTAAAGGAAGTATATGTTGATTCTGATCGCGAAGGTGGATTTCGATCGCATCAGACTTTTGAGCAGTTGCTTAAGAAGTTATGATATATTGCTAAGGAATAGATAACAATAATATTCCATGTGGATTGTAAGGATAAGTTTTTCCGCAAAGTTTTAAAATAAAAGAAAATTGTTTAATTTTATTTATTTGAAGTATCCTTACAATGGCATTTGTGGAAAATTGTTGCTTATATGATTCCACTGACAGCAATATTGGAAAATGGATTTGATTCTTTCATTTGTGGTAGTGTCTAAATTTACCAAATCAGGAAAGTTCATCATCACCCAAGTTTCAATTGGACCGAAACTTGGAATCATGCAAGTTAAATAGTATGATGAATGAGAACTTTCAAGCATTGGAAAATCAAGACTAATTACTTGTTCACATGGATGTGTGAGTCAAGTGAAGGACTAAAGGGATCGAGTACACATTCTTGTGCACTGGTCATGTCCACCACAAAGCTCGTTAAGACTATTTTATTTACTAAAGTTTAGTAAATATGGTTATACTTACAAGTTTAAGTATAATTCTGAAACATTGGAAAAGTCTCAATGTATGGCAGAACGAATGGGAAGAATCAAATTAGGCAGAAAGATAAAAGTTTCTCAAATCTGAAAAGATGGGAGAGTACTTTAGTATCATGTTTGTGATCATCTTAATGATTTAGAAATCATATCACAATTAGTCCTCTAAAGGTCATCTTAGTGCATTCTTATGACTAAGAAGAGGAGTCATGAATTGTTGAAATGGTTAGATCAGGAAGATGAGTCATACTTCGTTCCAAAACAATTCTTAGAGTCATACTCCAAGATTGTAACTTGAGTGACATATCTTGAAGAAAGGTTTAAAACACTTGTCAAATGTAAGAGTAAAAGTGTCCTACTCTTGTACATTTGAAATTGGTAAGTTGTGATGTTTTGGATAAAACAAAGACCAACTAAGGCCAATTGTGTGAAGTGTTTGTCTTGATAAAGAATCCGCACTATCTCTTGAATATTTGGCAAGATAGTCTTATATGTCAAGAGGATAGTGGGAGTCTTAAAGATTCTAAAAAGAATTTCAAGAACTAATCAAGAATAAAACCTGAGGTTCTTCACTAGCACACGACTTGAGGTTTATAACCTATCGTGTTGACATATTCTGTGCCCATTCCAATTAAAGTTGGTTTTGCATAGGAGTTCTGAAAGTTCTCAATTGGTTGCATAACAACTTGGAAGCAATGGCAGGCCCTGTACTGCCAGGTGGCAAGAAGTTAAGATTGCATAAGTTCAGTCCACATGAGTTTGGATTTGTCATTATCCTTGTCTTGTGACTATGGTTTTGACGATTCACATGGATAAGAACACATACACCATAAAATCTAAGGGTAATAAGGTTTCTCTCCGATTCATGAAAATGATGGTGAGGAAACACTTCCACCAAGTAGATTTGAAGCAGATGGCAAAAGGTCTAAACAATTGAGACTATGATTACGGCATCCCTTTTCATAGTTCTGAAATTGTTTAGACACACATGCATGCTATCTAAGGAAAGGTGTATGATTTTGATAAAGTTTTATCAAAGCATCTCGTATCAGAAATCTGAACTTTGGTAAGAAAGTCAATAAAGTATTGATTTCTAGAAGTCGAGCTGATTTCTGAGTACATGTCAAAGCTAGTGGGAGCATAAGTGTTATGCTAATAATCATCATGTTAGTGGGAGCATGATAATTATTGTTAGTGTTGCAAGTTAGCAATGTTAATTATAGAAAACAAAAGTTTCAATTCGTGAGGCTGCAGGGATTGAAAAAGTTGTTTTGCTATAATTAAGGGAGAGGATATACTTCATTTCAGTTCTAAAGGCTTAGATTGAGACCTTAATCATCTTTAGTCAAGAATATATATATGAATTTCATGTTGGATTGGTTCAACTTAAGGAAATTCTATATATTGCGTTCTCAAAATTTGATTATGATTACGGCATCCCTCTTCATAGTCAAATTTTGAAAACATGGCAAATAAAAATATTGTAGCAAAAGACTGGTCTAGAATCATGTCTTTATGTGAGACATCATGAATCGTGTACCATTTGCTTTGGGTACAGGATCGATTGCATGTGCTATAATATTTGTCATTTCTAAATTTTTCCAAATGCCTAGAGGCATTAAGAAGGGAAAAGGTCTAGAATTGGATATGACTAAAATGATTAAGCAATTGTCGAGGACAATCTGAGGTTTACCAAAGATTGGTTGCTCTGGGACAGTTAGAAGTATAGTGCTAATTTTGGAAGGACCATATTGACATATTCTGAAAAGAGGCATCTCTTATTCAGAAGTGATAGTCAAAATGAGAATATGGAGTTGTCTCCATAGGTGGAAGTTATCTGTGTAAGATTAGAAAACTTAATGCAACAAGCATGTCCAAAGCAATGTACTTTGAATATGAGACTTAGTTTCCATGGAGTTGATCTCCATGGGAATACCTTATAATGACTGTTGACAAGTCTTTGTGACTTTGTACATATTCATTACAGGAGGGTCAGTGCATATAAGTTTAAAATCTAAACAGATTTCGACAAATGATAGGAATTTGAAATTCGAACATTTTTCGATAAGGATTTGGGAGTGTGAAATTAGAATCATTGAAATTATGTTCAATTGGTTTATTTCACAAAGTAAGGATCATAGACAAACATAGAGTGCATACTTGGTGTATGGCAAAGCTATTGTTTAAGAAAAACATAGTGTACATGCTTGGAGTATGGGACAACTAGTGTTTTTAATTCAAGTATAAAGTTGATAAAACCGAAACAATGAATAATTAGTAATCAGTATGGTGATAAATAAAAGTGTTTATTTATATTCATAGGGTTTGATACCATATTTGATTCATTTATTCTTGTGTTTCACTTTGCATGTTTTGACTTCCAGAATAACTAAGTCTCTCTTCCTGAATGATTAAGTTATTCAAACCATCCACAGTCGGTCATATGTTGGAAGTAGATATGAATCAAGACTGTCATGGGTTGGTTTGTAGAGGTCCAAGTTGGTGGATAAAGTGGTGCTACAACACTCATGAGTGCTCATAAGTTCTGAGTATTGGATTCAACCCGCGCTCATTTGAATCACTTCATGGATTTTATCATGAGTGCTCATGAGACGATAATATCTTATATTCTTCAAACCTAGAGATATGAGTTGTTACTATGAGTTGGTTATACATTGATTGCACGAAAACGCATTTGGTAACTCGATGTTATAAAACGTGCCTTTGTGTATGATTCAACAAGTAGTAGAACAAGCCATATGAGTCGAAGTTTATCCATTCCTTTTACCTTCGGGAAAAAACCAATATATGTGGGCCCCTCGATGATTTAGCGATGACACATGTGAGTGCTTGGCCAAGCCAGGACTGATTTGATTTGTTCAATTAGCCAGTCATCATAAATCGAAAATCGGGAAACAACAAATGGACAGAGAGAATGATTATAATCCATGTCTCAGTCCATATGATATCTAGAATGGAGGAATATATGATCCCTTATCTAATGGACAAGTCATTGACAAGGTCAGAGTTCGACAGCGGCTTTAAGAGCTACGATTGCCAGTTAGGTTTTGAAGTCATACTCAATAATAGTTTTAGACTTATCCAAGTGGGAGACTGTTGGATTAATGTCTAAGTCCATAACTATATTTGGTATGTACTTGACCCGACCCGGCATGGTCCATTTGGGTTGCACTTCACCGGCACAATTTATATGGATAGTCTTTTGAGAATAGTATATTTATGATTTATATTAATATATTATAAGTTCTAATATATTAATATGGAATCATATTATTTAATTAGTATTGATCAAGAATTAATTTAGAATTAATTAAGTGATCAAAAAGAACTAATTAAATATGGACTCTTATATATATGGAATGGGCCAAGTTCATTTAGGTTGGGCTAAGCTTTCATGGATGGTCCAAGGAGCTTTTAACCCATGGATCCTATGTAAATGAAAGGTCATGGGTATTAGGGTTTACATGGATGTAACCCTAATCCTCCATAATATACAAAGGGGTCCTTGGCTCACAAAATTGGCACAAGTGTGTGAAAATAAGAGTGGGCCGATTTTAGTGTGCATACATATTCTCTCAAGTTCTTCCAAGGTGTTTTGGTGATTTGTGATTCCATTTGAGGCTTCCACACTATTGGGGCTAAGCTCTTAAAGCTTGAAGACATCAAGCTACATCAAAAGGTATGTCAACTAACTAGAACTTTGTAGTATAGGTGCTTCATAATATGCTAGTTAGGATGAAACCTTGGAATAGTTAATATTTACATGTATAATAGAGAAAACATAGATCCAAGGTTTATATGGTTGCATGTACACCATAGGAGTGTTAGAATGCTCAAAACCCAACAGGATCTGTCCTAATGCAGCGAGGGAAGGCCATCGCCTACGCCTCAAGACAACTGAAGACGCACGAGGTAAACTACACGACGCACGACCTTGAATTGGGAGCAATAGTGTTCGCCCTAAAAATCTGGAGGCATTACCTTTACGGTACCAAGTGCACCATCTTCACCGATCACAAAAGCCTTCAACATATCCTCAATCAGAAAGAACTCAACATGAGACAAACACGGTGGGTGGAATTACTAAATGACTACGAATGTGAAATTCGTTATCACCCCGGAAAAGCCAACGTGGTTGCAGACGCTTTAAGCAGAAAGGAGTACTCGGGCCGCCGAGTAAGAGCATTAACCATGACCATCCACTCACACATGTCCGCACAAATCAAAGAAGCACAGGAAGAAGCCTTGAGGCCAGAGAACGTGGCAGGTGAAGCATTGAGAGGAATGGACAAAAACCTTGAAGTCAGGGATGACGGAGTTCGTTGTCTCATGAACCGGATCTGGACACCAAAATTTGGTGGATTCAGGGATGTTATCATGAAAGAAGCTCATAAAACTCGCTACTCCGTACATCCCGGCTCAGACAAGATGTACTTAGACCTCAAGAGGTTGTATTGGTGGCTCAAAACCCAACAGGATGTGTCCTAATGCAACGAGGGAAGGCCATCGCCTACGCCTCAAGACAACTGAAGACGCACGAGCTAAACTACACGACGCACGACCTTGAATTGGGAGCAATAGTGTTCGCCCTAAAAATCTGGAGGCATTACCTTTACGGTACCAAGTGCACCATCTTCACCGATCACAAAAGCCTTCAACATATCCTCAATCAGAAAGAACTCAACATGAGACAAAGACGGTGGGTGGAATTACTAAATGACTACGAATGTGAAATTCGTTGTCACCCCGGAAAAGCCAACGTGGTTGCAGACGCTTTAAGCAGAAAGGAGTACTCGGGCCGCCGAGTAAGAGCATTAACCATGACCATCCACTCACACCTGTCCGCACAAATCAAAGAAGCACAGGAAAAAGCCTTGAGGCCAGAGAACGTGGCAGGTGAAGCATTGAGAGGAATGGACAAAAACCTTGAAGTCAGGGATGACGGAGTTCGTTGTCTCATGAACTGGATCTGGACACCAAAATTTGGTGGATTCAGGGATGTTGTCATGAAAGAAGCTCATAAAACTCGCTACTCCGTACATCCCGGCTAAGACAAGATGTACTTAGACCTCAAGAGGTTGTATTGGTGGCTCAAAACCCAACAGGATGTGTCCTAATGCAGCGAGGGAAGGCCATCGCCTACGCCTCAAGACAACTGAAGACGCACGAGGTAAACTACACGACGCACGACCTTGAATTGGGAGCAATAGTGTTCGCCCTAAAAATCTGGAGGCATTACCTTTACGGTACCAAGTGCACCATCTTCACCGATCACAAAAGCCTTCAACATATCCTCAATCAGAAAGAACTCAACATGAGACAAAGACGGTGGGTGGAATTACTAAATGACTACGAATGTGATATTCGTTATCACCCCGGAAAAGCCAACGTGGTTGCAGACGCTTTAAGCAGAAAGGAGTACTCGGGCCGCCGAGTAAGAGCATTAACCATCACCATCCACTCACACATGTCCGCCCAAATCAAAGAAGCACAGGAAGAAGCCTTGAGGCTAGAGAACGTGGCAGGTGAAGCATTGAGAGGAATGGACAAAAACCTTGAAGTCAGGGATGACGGAGTTCGTTGTCTCATTAACCGGATCTGGACACCAAAATTTGGTGGATTCAGGGATGTTATCATGAAAGAAGCTCATAAAACTCGCTACTCCGTACATCCCGGCTCAAACAAGATGTACTTAGACCTCAAGAGGTTGTATTGGTGGCTCAAAACCCAACAGGATGTGTCCTAATGCAGCGAGGGAAGGCCATCGCCTACGCCTCAAGACAACTGAAGACGCACGAGGTAAACTACACGACGCACGACCTTGAATTGGGAGCAATAGTGTTCGCCCTAAAAATCTGGAGGCATTACCTTTACGGTACCAAGTGCACCATCTTCACCGATCACAAAAGCCTTCAACATATCCTCAATCAGAAAGAACTCAACATGAGACAAAGACGGTGGGTGGAATTACTAAATGACTACGAATGTGAAATTCGTTATCACCCCGGAAAAGCCAACGTGGTTGCAGACGCTTTAAGCAGAAAGGAGTACTCGAGCCGCCGAGTAAGAGCATTAACCATGACCATCCACTCACACATGTCCGCACAAATCAAAGAAGCACAGGAAGAAGCCTTGAGGCCAGAGAACGTGGCAGGTGAAGCATTGAGAGGAATGGACAAAAACCTTGAAGTCAGGGATGACGGAGTTCGTTGTCTCATGAACCGGATCTGGACACCAAAATTTGGTGGATTCAGGGATGTTATCATGAAAGAAGCTCATAAAACTCGCTACTCCGTACATCCCGGCTCAGACAAGATGTACTTAGACCTCAAGAGGTTGTATTGGTGGCTCAAAACCCAACAGGATGTGTCCTAATGCAGCGAGGGAAGGCCATCGCCTACGTCTCAAGACAACTGAAGACGCACGAGGTAAACTACACGACGCACGACCTTGAATTGGGAGCAGTGGTGTTCGCCCTAAAAATCTGGAGGCATTACCTTTACGGTACCAAGTGCACCATCTTCACCGATCACAAAAGCCTCCAACATATCCTCAATCAGAAAGAACTCAACATGAGACAAAGACGGTGGGTGGAATTACTAAATGACTACGAATGTGAAATTCGTTATCACCCCGGAAAAGCCAACGTGGTTGCAGACGCTTTAAGCAGAAATGAGTACTCGGGCCGCCGAGTAAGAGCATTAACCATGACCATCCACTCACACATGTCCGCACAAATCAAAGAAGCACAGGAAGAAGCCTTGAGGCCAGAGAACGTGGCAGGTGAAGCATTGAGAGGAATGGACAAAAACCTTGAAGTCAGGGATGACGGAGTTCGTTGTCTCATGAACCGGATTGGACACCAAAATTTGGTGGATTCAGGGATGTTATCATGAAAGAAGCTCATAAAACTCGCTACTCCGTACATCCCGGCTCAGACAAGATGTACTTAGACCTCAAGAGGTTGTATTGGTGGCTCAAAACCCAACAGGATGTGTCCTAATGCAGCGAGGGAAGGCCATCGCCTACGCCTCAAGACAACTGAAGACGCACGAGGTAAACTACACGACGCACGACCTTGAATTGGGAGTAATAGTGTTCGCCCTAAAAATCTGGAGGCATTACCTTTACGGTGCCAAGTGCACCATCTTCACCGATCACAAAAGCCTTCAACATATCCTCAATCAGAAAGAACTCAACATGAGACAAAGACGGTGGGTGGAATTACTAAATGACTACGAATGTGAAATTCGTTATCACCCCGGAAAAGCCAACGTGGTTGCAGACGCTTTAAGCAGAAAGGAGTACTCGGGCCGCCGAGTAAGAGCATTAACCATGACCATCCACTCACACATGTCCGCACAAATCAAAGAAGCACAGGAAGAAGCCTTGAGGCCAGAGAACGTGGCAGGTGAAGCATTGAGAGGAATGGACAAAAACCTTGAAGTCAGGGATGACGGAGTTCGTTGTCTCATGAACCGGATCTGGACACCAAAATTTGGTGGATTCAGGGATGTTATCATGAAAGAAGCTCATAAAACTCGCTACTCCGTACATCCCGGCTCAGACAAGATGTACTTAGACCTCAAGAGGTTGTATTGGTGGCTCAAAACCCAACAGGATGTGTCCTAATGCAGCGAGGGAAGGCCATCGCCTACGCCTCAAGACAACTGAAGACGCACGAGGTAAACTACACGACGCACGACCTTGAATTGGGAGCAATAGTGTTCGCCCTAAAAATCTGGAGGCATTACCTTTACGGTACCAAGTGCACCGTCTTCACCGATCACAAAAGCCTTCAACATATCCTCAATCAGAAAGAACTCAACATGAGACAAAGACGGTGGGTGGAATTACTAAATGACTACGAATGTGAAATTCGTTATCACCCCGGAAAAGCCAACGTGGTTGCAGACGCTTTAAGCAGAAAGGAGTACTCGGGCCGCCGAGTAAGAGCATTAACCATGACCATCCACTCACACATGTCCGCACAAATCAAAGAAGCACAGGAAGAAGCCTTGAGGCCAGAGAACGTGGCAGGTGAAGCATTGAGAGGAATGGACAAAAACCTTGAAGTCAGGGATGACGGAGTTCGTTGTCTCATGAACCGGATCTGGACACCAAAATTTGGTGGATTCAGGGATGTTATCATGAAAGAAGCTCATAAAACTCGCTACTCCGTACATCCCGGCTCAGAGAAGATGTACTTAGACCTCAAGAGGTTGTATTGGTGGCTCAAAACCCAACAGGATGTGTCCTAATGCAGCGAGGGAAGGCCATCGCCTACGCCTCAAGACAACTGAAGACGCACGAGGTAAACTACACGACGCACGACCTTGAATTGGGAGCAGTAGTGTTCGCCCTAAAAATCTGGAGGCATTACCTTTACGGTACCAAGTGCACCATCTTCACCGATCACAAAAGCCTCCAACATATCCTCAATCAGAAAGAACTCAACATGAGACAAAGACGGTGGGTGGAATTACTAAATGACTACGAATGTGAAATTCGTTATCACCCCGGAAAAGCCAACGTGGTTGCAGACGCTTTAAGCAGAAAGGAGTACTCGGGCCGCCGAGTAAGAGCATTAACCATGACCATCCACTCACACATGTCCGCACAAATCAAAGAAGCACAGGAAGAAGCCTTGAGGCCAGAGAACGTGGCAGGTGAAGCATTGAGAGGAATGGACAAAAACCTTGAAGTCAGGGATGACGGAGTTCGTTGTCTCATGAACCGGATCTGGACACCAAAATTTGGTGGATTCAGGGATGTTATCATGAAAGAAGCTCATAAAACTCGCTACTCCGTACATCCCGGCTCAGACAAGATGTACTTAGACCTCAAGAGGTTGTATTGGTGGCTCAAAACCCAACAGGATGTGTCCTAATGCAGCGAGGGAAGGCCATCGCCTACGCCTCAAGACAACTGAAGACGCACGAGCTAAACTACACGACGCACGACCTTGAATTGGGAGCAATAGTGTTCGCCCTAAAAATCTGGAGGCATTACCTTTACGGTACCAAGTGCACCATCTTCACCGATCACAAAAGCCTTCAACATATCCTCAATCAGAAAGAACTCAACATGAGACAAAGACGGTGGGTGGAATTACTAAATGACTACGAATGTGAAATTCGTTATCACCCCGGAAAAGCCAACGTGGTTGCAGACGCTTTAAGCATAAAGGAGTACTCGGGCCGCCGAGTAAGAGCATTAACCATGACCATCCACTCACACATGTCCGCCCAAATCAAAGAAGCACAGGAAGAAGCCTTGAGGCTAGAGAACGTGGCAGGTGAAGCATTGAGAGGAATGGACAAAAACCTTGAAGTCAGGGATGACGGAGTTCGTTGTCTCATGAACCGGATCTGGACACCAAAATTTGGTGGATTCAGGGATGTTATCATGAAAGAAGCTCATAAAACTCGCTACTCCGTACATCCCGGCTCAGACAAGATGTACTTAGACCTCAAGAGGTTGTATTGGTGGCTCAAAACCCAACAGGATGTGTCCTAATGCAGCGAGGGAAGGCCATCGCCTACGCCTCAAGACAACTGAAGACGCACGAGGTAAACTACACGACGCACGACCTTGAATTGGGAGCAGTAGTGTTCGCCCTAAAAATCTGGAGGCATTACCTTTACGGTACCAAGTGCACCATCTTCACCGATCACAAAAGCCTCCAACATATCCTCAATCAGAAAGAACTCAACATGAGACAAAGACGGTGGGTGGAATTACTAAATGACTACGAATGTGAAATTCGTTATCACCCCGGAAAAGCCAACGTGGTTGCAGACGCTTTAAGTAGAAAGGAGTACTCGGGCCGCCGAGTAAGAGCATTAACCATGACCATCCACTCACACATGTCCGCACAAATCAAAGAAGCACAGGAAGAAGCCTTGAGGCCAGAGAACGTGGCAGGTGAAGCATTGAGAGGAATGGACAAAAACCTTGAAGTCAGGGATGACGGAGTTCGTTGTCTCATGAACCGGATCTGGACACCAAAATTTGGTGGATTCAGGGATGTTATCATGAAAGAAGCTCATAAAACTCGCTACTCCGTACATCCCGGCTCAGACAAGATGTACTTAGACCTCAAGAGGTTGTATTGGTGGCTCAAAACCCAACAGGATGTGTCCTAATGCAGCGAGGGAAGGCCATCGCCTACGCCTCAAGACAACTGAAGACGCACGAGGTAAACTACACGACGCACGACCTTGAATTGGGAGTAATAGTGTTCGCCCTAAAAATCTGGAGGCATTACCTTTATGGTGCCAAGTGCACCATCTTCACCGATCACAAAAGCCTTCAACATATCCTCAATCAGAAAGAACTCAACATGAGACAAAGACGGTGGGTGGAATTACTAAATGACTACGAATGTGAAATTCGTTATCACCCCGGAAAAGCCAACGTGGTTGCAGACGCTTTAAGCAGAAAGGAGTACTCGGGCCGCCGAGTAAGAGCATTAACCATGACCATCCACTCACACATGTCCGCACAAATCAAAGAAGCACAGGAAGAAGCCTTGAGGCCAGAGAACGTGGCAGGTGAAGCATTGAGAGGAATGGACAAAAACCTTGAAGTCAGGGATGACGGAGTTCGTTGTCTCATGAACCGGATCTGGACACCAAAATTTGGTGGATTCAGGGATGTTATCATGAAAGAAGCTCATAAAACTCGCTACTCCGTACATCCCGGCTCAGACAAGATGTACTTAGACCTCAAGAGGTTGTATTGGTGGCTCAAAACCCAACAGGATGTGTCCTAATGCAGCGAGGGAAGGCCATCGCCTATGCCTCAAGACAACTGAAGACGCACGAGGTAAACTACACGACGCACGACCTTGAATTGGGAGTAATAGTGTTCGCCCTAAAAATCTGGAGGCATTACCTTTACGGTGCCAAGTGCACCATCTTCACCGATCACAAAAGCCTTCAACATATCCTCAATCAGAAAGAACTCAACATGAGACAAAGACGGTGGGTGGAATTACTAAATGACTACGAATGTGAAATTCGTTATCACCCCGGAAAAGCCAACGTGGTTGCAGACGCTTTAAGCAGAAAGGAGTACTCGGGCCGCCGAGTAAGAGCATTAACCATGACCATCCACTCACACATGTCCGCACAAATCAAAGAAGCACAGGAAGAAGCCTTGAGGCCAGAGAACGTGGCAGGTGAAGCATTGAGAGGAATGGACAAAAACCTTGAAGTCAGGGATGACGGAGTTCGTTGTCTCATGAACCGGATCTGGACACCAAAATTTGGTGGATTCAGGGATGTTATCATGAAAGAAGCTCATAAAACTCGCTACTCCGTACATCCCGGCTCAGACAAGATGTACTTAGACCTCAAGAGGTTGTATTGGTGGCTCAAAACCCAACAGGATGTGTCCTAATGCAGCGAGGGAAGGCCATCGCCTACGCCTCAAGACAACTGAAGACGCACGAGGTAAACTACACGACGCACAACCTTGAATTGGGAGCAATAGTGTTCGCCCTAAAAATCTGGAGGCATTACCTTTACGGTACCAAGTGCACCATCTTCACCGATCACAAAAGCCTTCAACATATCCTCAATCAGAAAGAACTCAACATGAGACAAAGACGGTGGGTGGAATTACTAAATGACTACGAATGTGAAATTCGTTATCACCCCGGAAAAGCCAACGTGGTTGCAGACGCTTTAAGCAGAAAGGAGTACTCGGGCCGCCGAGTAAGAGCATTAACGATGACCATCCACTCACACATGTCCGCACAAATCAAAGAAGCACAGGAAGAAGCCTTGAGGCCAGAGAACGTGGCAGGTGAAGCATTGAGAGGAATGGACAAAAACCTTGAAGTCAGGGATGACGGAGTTCGTTGTCTCATGAACCGGATCTGGACACCAAAATTTGGTGGATTCAGGGATGTTATCATGAAAGAAGCTCATAAAACTCGCTACTCCGTACATCCCGGCTCAGACAAGATGTACTTAGACCTCAAGAGGTTGTATTGGTGGCTCAAAACCCAACAGGATGTGTCCTAATGCAGCGAGGGAAGGCCATCGCCTACGCCTCAAGACAACTGAAGACGCACGAGGTAAACTACACGATGCACGACCTTGAATTGGGAGCAGTAGTGTTCGCCCTAAAAATCTGGAGGCATTACCTTTACGGTACCAAGTGCACCATCTTCACCGATCACAAAAGCCTCCAACATATCCTCAATCAGAAAGAACTCAACATGAGACAAAGACGGTGGGTGGAATTACTAAATGACTACGAATGTGAAATTCGTTATCACCCCGGAAAAGCCAACGTGGTTGCAGACGCTTTAAGCAGAAAGGAGTACTCGGGCCGCCGAGTAAGAGCATTAACCATGACCATCCACTCACACATGTCCGCACAAATCAAAGAAGCACAGGAAGAAGCCTTGAGGCCAGAGAACGTGGCAGGTGAAGCATTGAGAGGAATGGACAAAAACCTTGAAGTCAGGGATGACGGAGTTCGTTGTCTCATGAACCGGATCTGGACACCAAAATTTGGTGGATTCAGGGATGTTATCATGAAAGAAGCTCATAAAACTCGCTACTCCGTACATCCCGGCTCAGACAAGATGTACTTAGACCTCAAGAGGTTGTATTGGTGGCTCAAAACCCAACAAGATGTGTCCTAATGCAGCGAGGGAAGGCCATCGCCTACGCCTCAAGACAACTGAAGACGCACGAGGTAAACTACATGACGCACGACCTTGAATTAGGAGCAATAGTGTTCGCCCTAAAAATCTAGAGGCATTACCTTTACGGTACCAAGTGCACCATCTTCACCGATCACAAAAGCCTCCAACATATCCTCAATCAGAAAGAACTCAACATGAGACAAAGACGGTGGGTGGAATTACTAAATGACTACGAATGTGAAATTCGTTATCACCCCGGAAAAGCCAACGTGGTTGTAGACGCTTTAAGCAGAAAGGAGTACTCGGGCCGCCGAGTAAGAGCATTAACCATGACCATCCACTCACACCTGTCCGCACAAATCAAAGAAGCACAGGAAAAAGCCTTGAGGCCAGAGAACGTGGCAGGTGAAGCATTGAGAGGAATGGACAAAAACCTTGAAGTCAGGGATGACGGAGTTCGTTGTCTCATGAACTGGATCTGGACACCAAAATTTGGTGGATTCAGGGATGTTGTCATGAAAGAAGCTCATAAAACTCGCTACTCCGTACATCCCGGCTCAGACAAGATGTACTTAGACCTCAAGAGGTTGTATTGGTGGCTCAAAACCCAACAGGATGTGTCCTAACGCAGCGAGGGAAGGCCATCGCCTACGCCTCAAGACAACTGAAGACGCACGAGCTAAACTACACGACGCACGACCTTGAATTGGGAGCAATGGTGTTCGCCCTAAAAATCTGGAGGCATTACCTTTACGGTACCAAGTGCACCATCTTCACCGATCACAAAAGCCTTCAACATATCCTCAATCAGAAAGAACTCAACATGAGACAAAGACGGTGGGTGGAATTACTAAATGACTACGAATGTGAAATTCGTTGTCACCCCGGAAAAGCCAACGTGGTTGCAGACGCTTTAAGCAGAAAGGAGTACTCGGGCCGCCGAGTAAGAGCATTAACCATGACCATCCACTCACACCTGTCCGCACAAATCAAAAAAGCACAGGAAAAAGCCTTGAGGCCAGAGAACGTGGCAGGTGAAGCATTGAGAGGAATGGACAAAAACCTTGAAGTCAGGAATGACGGAGTTCGTTGTCTCATGAACTGGATCTGGACACCAAAATTTGGTGGATTCAGGGATGTTGTCATGAAAGAAGCTCATAAAACTCGCTACTCCGTACATCCCGGCTCACACAAGATGTACTTAGACCTCAAGAGGTTGTATTGGTGGCTCAAAACCCAACAGGATGTGTCCTAATGCAGCGAGGGAAGGCCATCGCCTACGCCTCAAGACAACTGAAGACGCACGAGCTAAACTACACGACGCACGACCTTGAATTGGGAGCAATAGTGTTCGCCCTAAAAATCTGGAGGCATTACCTTTACGGTACCAAGTGCACCATCTTCACCGATCACAAAAGCCTTCAACATATCCTCAATCAGAAAGAACTCAACATGAGACAAAGACGGTGGGTGGAATTACTAAATGACTACGAATGTGAAATTCGTTATCACCCCGGAAAAGCCAACGTGGTTGCAGACGCTTTAAGCATAAAGGAGTACTCGGGCCGCCGAGTAAGAGCATTAACCATGACCATCCACTCACACATGTCCGCCCAAATCAAAGAAGCACAGGAAGAAGCCTTGAGGCTAGAGAACGTGGCAGGTGAAGCATTGAGAGGAATGGACAAAAACCTTGAAGTCAGGGATGACGGAGTTCGTTGTCTCATGAACCGGATCTGGACACCAAAATTTGGTGGATTCAGGGATGTTATCATGAAAGAAGCTCAAAAAACTCGCTACTACGTACATCCCGGCTCAGACAAGATGTACTTAGACCTCAAGAGGTTGTATTGGTGGCTCAAAACCCAACAGGATGTGTCCTAATGCAGCGAGGGAAGGCCATCGCCTACGCCTCAAGACAACTGAAGACGCACGAGGTAAACTACACGACGCACGACCTTGAATTGGGAGCAGTAGTGTTCGCCCTAAAAATCTGGAGGCATTACCTTTACGGTACCAAGTGCACCATCTTCACCGATCACAAAAGCCTCCAACATATCCTCAATCAGAAAGAACTCAACATGAGACAAAGACGGTGGGTGGAATTACTAAATGACTACGAATGTGAAATTCGTTATCACCCCGGAAAAGCCAACGTGGTTGCAGACGCTTTAAGCAGAAAGGAGTACTCGGGCCGCCGAGTAAGAGCATTAACCATGACCATCCACTCACACATGTCCGCACAAATCAAAGAAGCACAGGAAGAAGCCTTGACGCCAGAGAACGTGGCAGGTGAAGCATTGAGAGGAATGGACAAAAACCTTGAAGTCAGGGATGACGGAGTTCGTTGTCTCATGAACCGGATCTGGACACCAAAATTTGGTGGATTCAGGGATGTTATCATGAAAGAAGCTCATAAAACTCGCTACTCCGTACATCCCGGCTCAGACAAGATGTACTTAGACCTCAAGAGGTTGTATTGGTGGCTCAAAACCCAACAGGATGTGTCCTAATGCAGCGAGGGAAGGCCATCGCCTACGCCTCAAGACAACTGAAGACGCACGAGGTAAACTACACGACGCACGACCTTGAATTGGGAGTAATAGTGTTCGCCCTAAAAATCTGGAGGCATTACCTTTATGGTGCCAAGTGCACCATCTTCACCGATCACAAAAGCCTTCAACATATCCTCAATCAGAAAGAACTCAACATGAGACAAAGACGGTGGGTGGAATTACTAAATGACTACGAATGTGAAATTCGTTATCACCCCGGAAAAGCCAACGTGGTTGCAGACGCTTTAAGCAGAAAGGAGTACTCGGGCCGCCGAGTAAGAGCATTAACCATGACCATCCACTCACACATGTCCGCACAAATCAATGAAGCACAGGAAGAAGCCTTGAGGCCAGAGAACGTGGCAGGTGAAGCATTGAGAGGAATGGACAAAAACCTTGAAGTCAGGGATGACGGAGTTCGTTGTCTCATGAACCGGATCTGGACACCAAAATTTGGTGGATTCAGGGATGTTATCATGAAAGAAGCTCATAAAACTCGCTACTCCGTACATCCCGGCTCAGACAAGATGTACTTAGACCTCAAGAGGTTGTATTGGTGGCTCAAAACCCAACAGGATGTGTCCTAATGCAGCGAGGGAAGGCCATCGCCTATGCCTCAAGACAACTGAAGACGCACGAGGTAAACTACACGACGCACGACCTTGAATTGGGAGCAATAGTGTTCGCCCTAAAAATCTGGAGGCATTACCTTTACGGTACCAAGTGCACCATCTTCACCGATCACAAAAGCCTTCAACATATCCTCAATCAGAAAGAACTCAACATGAGACAAAGATGGTGGGTGGAATTACTAAATGACTACGAATGTGAAACTCGTTATCACCCCGGAAAAGCCAACGTGGTTGCAGACGCTTTAAGCAGAAAGGAGTACTCGGGCTGCCGAGTAAGAGCATTAACCATGACCATCCACTCACACATGTCCGCACAAATCAATGAAGCACAGGAAGAAGCCTTGAGGCCAGAGAACGTGGCAGGTGAAGCATTGAGAGGAATGGACAAAAACCTTCAAGTCAGGGATGACGGAGTTCGTTGTCTCATGAACCGGATCTGGACACCAAAATTTGGTGGATTCAGGGATGTTATCATGAAAGAAGCTCATAAAACTCGCTACTCCGTACATCCCGGCTCAAACAAGATGTACTTAGACCTCAAGAGGTTGTATTGGTGGCTCAAAACCCAACAGGATGTGTCCTAATGCAGCGAGGGAAGGCCATCACCTACGCCTCAAGACAATTGAAGACGCACGAGGTAAACTACACGACGCACGACCTTGAATTGGGAGCAATAGTGTTCGCCCTAAAAATCTGGAGGCATTACCTTTACGGTACCAAGTGCACCATCTTCACCGATCACAAAAGCCTTCAACATATCCTCAATCAGAAAGAACTCAACATGAGACAAAGATGGTGGGTGGAATTACTAAATGACTACGAATGTGAAATTCATTATCACCCCGGAAAAGCCAACGTGGTTGCAGACGCTTTAAGCAGAAAGGAGTCCTCGGGCTGCCGAGTAAGAGCATTAACCATGACCATCCACTCACACATGTCCGCACAAATCAATGAAGCACAGGAAGAAGCCTTGAGGCCAGAGAACGTGGCAGGTGAAGCATTAAGAGGAATGGAGAAAAACCTTGAAGTCAGGGATGACGGAGTTCGTTGTCTCATGAACCGGATCTGGACACCAAAATTTGGTGGATTCAGGGATGTTATCATGAAAGAAGCTCATAAAACTCGCTACTACGTACATCCCGGCTCAGACAAGATGTACTTAGACCTCAAGAGGTTGTATTGGTGGCTCAAAACCCAACAGGATGTGTCCTAATGCAGCGAGGGAAGGCCATCGCCTACGCCTCAAGACAACTGAAGACGCACGAGGTAAACTACACGACGCACGACCTTGAATTGGGAGCAATAGTGTTCGCCCTAAAAATCTGGAGGCATTACCTTTACGGTACCAAGTGCACCATCTTCACCGATCACAAAAGCCTTCAACATATCCTCAATCAGAAAGAACTCAACATGAGACAAAGACGGTGGGTGGAATTACTAAATGACTACGAATGTGAAATTCGTTATCACCCCGGAAAAGCCAACGTGGTTGCAGACGCTTTAAGCAGAAAGGAGTACTCGGGCCGCCGAGTAAGAGCATTAACCATGACCATCCACTCACACATGTCCGCACAAATCAAAGAAGCACAGGAAGAAGCCTTGAGGCCAGAGAACGTGGAAGGTGAAGCATTGAGAGGAATGGACAAAAACCTTGAAGTCAGGGATGACGGAGTTCGTTGTCTCATGAACCGGATCTGGACACCAAAATTTGGTGGATTCAGGGATGTTATCATGAAAGAAGCTCATAAAACTCGCTACTCCGTACATCCCGACTCAGACAAGATGTACTTAGACCTCAAGAGGTTTTATTGGTGGCTCAAAACCCAACAGGATGTGTCCTAATGCAGCGAGGGAAGGCCATCGCCTACGCCTCAAGACAACTGAAGACGCACGAGGTAAACTACACGACGCACGACCTCGAATTGGGAGCAGTAGTGTTCGCCCTAAAAATCTGGAGGCATTACCTTTACGGTACCAAGTGCACCATCTTCACCGATCACAAAAGCCTCCAACATATCCTCAATCAGAAAGAACTCAACATGAGACAAAGACGGTGGGTGGAATTACTAAATGACTACGAATGTGAAATTCGTTATCACCCCGGAAAAGCCAACGTGGTTGTAGACGCTTTAAGCAGAAAGGAGTACTCGGGCCGCCGAGTAAGAGCATTAACCATGACCATCCACTCACACATGTCCGCACAAATCAAAGAAGCACAGGAAGAAGCCTTGAGGCCAGAGAACGTGGCAGGTGAAGCATTGAGAGGAATGGACAAAAACCTTGAAGTCAGGGATGACGGAGTTCGTTGTCTCATGAACCGGATCTGGACACCAAAATTTGGTGGATTCAGGGATGTTATCATGAAAGAAGCTCATAAAACTCGCTACTCCGTACATCCCGGCTGAGACAAGATGTACTTAGACCTCAAGAGGTTGTATTGGTGGCTCAAAACCCAACAGGATGTGTCCTAATGCAGCGAGGGAAGGCCATCGCCTACGCCTCAAGACAACTGAAGACGCACGAGGTAAACTACACGACGCACGACCTTGAATTGGGAGTAATAGTGTTCGCCCTAAAAATCTGGAGGCATTACCTTTACGGTGCCAAGTGCACCATCTTCACCGATCACAAAAGCCTTCAACATATCCTCAATCAGAAAGAACTCAACATGAGACAAAGACGGTGGGTGGAATTACTAAATGACTATGAATGTGAAATTCGCTATCACCCCGGAAAAGCCAACGTGGTTGCAGACGCTTTAAGCAGAAAGGAGTACTCGGGCCGCCGAGTAAGAGCATTAACCATGACCATCCACTCACACATGTCCGCACAAATCAATGAAGCACAGGAAGAAGCCTTGAGGCCAGAGAACGTGGCAGGTGAAGCATTGAGAGGAATGGACAAAAACCTTGAAGTCAGGGATGACGGAGTTCGTTGTCTCATGAACCGGATCTGGACACCAAAATTTGGTGGATTCAGGGATGTTATCATGAAAGAAGCTCATAAAACTCGCTACTCCGTACATCCCGGCTCAGACAAGATGTACTTAGACCTCAAGAGGTTGTATTGGTGGCTCAAAACCCAACAGGATGTGTCCTAATGCTGCGAGGGAAGGCCATCGCCTACGCCTCAAGACAACTGAAGACGCACGAGGTAAACTACACGACGCACGACCTTGAATTGGAAGCAATAGTGTTCGCCCTAAAAATCTGGAGGCATTACCTTTACGGTACCAAGTGCACCATCTTCACCGATCACAAAAGCCTTCAACATATCCTCAATCAGAAAGAACTCAACATGAGACAAAGACAGTGGGTGGAATTACTAAATGACTACGAATGTGAAATTCGTTATCACCCCGGAAAAGCCAACGTGGTTGCAGACGCTTTAAGCAGAAAGGAGTACTCGGGCCGCCGAGTAAGAGCATTAACCATGACCATCCACTCACACATGTCCGCACAAATCAATGAAGCACAGGAAGAAGCCTTGAGGCCAGAGAACGTGGCAGGTGAAGCATTGAGAGGAATGGACAAAAACCTTGAAGTCAGGGACGACGGAGTTCATTGTCTCATGAACCGGATCTGGACACCAAAATTTGGTGGATTCAGGGATGTTATCATGAACGAAGCTCATAAAACTCGCTACTCCGTACATCCCGGCTCAGACAAGATGTACTTAGACCTCAAGAGGTTGTATTGGTGGCTCAAAACCCAACAGGATGTGTCCTAATGCAGCGAGGGAAGGCCATCGCCTACGCCTCAAGACAACTGAAGACGCACGAGGTAAACTACACGATGCACGACCTTGAATTGGGAGCAATAGTGTTCGCCCTAAAAATCTGGAGGCATTACCTTTACGGTACCAAGTGCACCATCATCACCGATCACAAAAGCCTTCAACATATCCTCAATCAGAAAGAACTCAACATGAGACAAAGATGGTGGGTGGAATTACTAAATGACTACGAATGTGAAATTCGTTATCACCCCGGAAAAGCCAACGTGGTTGCAGACGCTTTAAGCAGAAAGGAGTACTCGGGCTGCCGAGTAAGAGCATTAACCATGACCATCCACTCACACATGTCCGCACAAATCAATGAAGCACAGGAAGAAGCCTTGAGGCCAGAGAACGTGGCAGGTGAAGCATTGAGAGGAATGGACAAAAACATTGAAGTCAGGGATGACGGAGTTCGTTGTCTCATGAACCGGATCTGGACACCAAAATTTGGTGGATTCAGGGATGTTATCATGAAAGAAGCTCATAAAACTCGCTACTCTGTACATCCCAGCTCAGACAAGATGTACTTAGACCTCAGGAGGTTGTATTGGTGGCTCAAAACCCAACAGGATGTGTCCTAATGCAGCGAGGGAAGGCCATCGCCTACGCCTCAAGACAACTGAAGACGCACGAGGTAAACTACACGACGCACGACCTTGAATTGGGAGCAATAGTGTTCGCCCTAAAAATCTGGAGGCATTACCTTTACGGTACCAAGTGCACCATCTTCACCGATCACAAAAGCCTTCAACATATCCTCAATCAGAAAGAACTCAACATGAGACAAAGACGGTGGGTGGAATTACAAAATGACTACGAATGTGAAATTCGTGATCACCCCGGAAAAGCCAACGTGGTTGCAGACGCTTTAAGCGGAAACGAGTACTCGGGCCGCCGAGTAAGAGCATTAACCATGACCATCCACTCACACATGTCCGCACAAATCAAAGAAGCACAGGAAGAAGCCTTGAGGCCAGAGAACGTGGCAGGTGAAGCATTGAGAGGAATGGACAAAAACCTTGAAGTCAGGGATGACGGAGTTCGTTGTCTCATGAACCGGATCTGGACACCAAAATTTGGTGGATTCAGGGATGTTATCATGAAAGAAGCTCATAAAACTCGCTACTCCGTACATCCCGGCTCAGACAAGATGTACTTAGACCTCAAGAGGTTGTATTGGTGGCTCAAAACCCAACAGGATGTGTCCTAATGCAGCGAGGGAAGGCCATCGCCTACGCCTCAAGACAACTGAAGACGCACGAGGTAAACTACACGACGCACGACCTTGAATTGGGAGCAATAGTGTTCGCCCTAAAAATCTGGAGGCATTACCTTTACGGTACCAAGTGCACCATCTTCACCGATCACAAAAGCCTTCAACATATCCTCAATCAGAAAGAACTCAACATGAGACAAAGACGGTGGGTGGAATTACTAAATGACTACGAATGTGAAATTCGTTATCACCCCGGAAAAGCCAACGTGGTTGCAGACGCTTTAAGCAGAAAGGAGTACTCGGGCCGCCGAGTAAGAGCATTAACCATGACCATCCACTCACACATGTCCGCACAAATCAAAGAAGCACAGGTAGAAGCCTTAAGGCCAGAGAACGTGGCAGGTGAAGCATTGAGAGGAATGGACAAAAACATTGAAATCAGGGATGACGGAGTTCGTTGTCTCATGAACCGGATCTGGACACCAAAATTTGGTGGATTCAGGGATGTTATCATGAAAGAAGCTCATAAAACTCGCTACTCCGTACATCCCAGCTCCGACAAGATGTACTTAGACCTCAGGAGGTTGTATTGGTGGCTCAAAACCCAACAGGATGTGTCCTAATGCAGCGAGGGAAGGCCATCGCCTACGCCTCAAGACAACTGAAGACGCACGAGGTAAACTACACGACGCACGACCTTGAATTGGGAGCAATAGTGTTCGCCCTAAAAATCTGGAGGCATTACCTTTACGGTACCAAGTGCACCATCTTCACCGATCACAAAAGCCTTCAACATATCCTCAATCAGAAAGAACTCAACATGAGACAAAGACGGTGGGTGGAATTACTAAATGACTACGAATGTGAAATTCGTGATCACCCCGGAAAAGCCAACGTGGTTGCAGACGCTTTAAGCAGAAAGGAGTACTCGGGCCGCCGAGTAAGAGCATTAACCATGACCATCCACTCACACATGTCCGCACAAATCAAAGAAGCACAGGAAGAAGCCTTGAGGCCAGAGAACGTGGCAGGTGAAGCATTGAGAGGAATGGACAAAAACCTTGAAGTCAGGGATGACGGAGTTCGTTGTCTCATGAACCGGATCTGGACACCAAAATTTGGTGGATTCAGGGATGTTATCATGAAAGAAGCTCATAAAACTCGCTACTCCGTACATCCCGGCTCAGACAAGATGTACTTAGACCTCAAGAGGTTGTATTGGTGGCTCAAAACCCAACAGGATGTGTCCTAATGCAGCGAGGGAAGGCCATCGCCTACGCCTCAAGACAACTGAAGATGCACGAGGTAAACTACACGACGCACGACCTTGAATTGGGAGCAATAATGTTCGCCCTAAAAATCTGGAGGCATTACCTTTACGGTACCAGGTGCACCATCTTCACCGATCACAAAAGCCTTCAACATATCCTCAATCAGAAAGAACGCAACATGAGACAAAGACGGTGGGTGGAATTACTAAATGACTACGAATGTGAAATTCGTTATCACCCCGGAAAAGCCAACGTGGTTGCAGACGCTTTAAGCAGAAAGGAGTACTCGGGCCGCCGAGTAAGAGCATTAACCATGACCATCCACTCACACATGTCCGCACAAATCAATGAAGCACAGGAAGAAGCCTTGAGGCCAGAGAACGTGGCAGGTGAAGCATTGAGAGGAATGGACAAAAACCTTGAAGTCAGGGATGACGGAGTTCGTTGTCTCATGAACCGGATCTGGACACCAAAATTTGGTGGATTCAGGGATGTTATCATGAAAGAAGCTCATAAAACTCGCTACTCCGTACATCCCGGCTCAAACAAGATGTACTTAGACCTCAAGAGGTTGTATTGGTGGCTCAAAACCCAACAGGATGTGTCCTAATGCAGCGAAGGAAGGCCATCGCCTACGCCTCAAGACAACTGAAGACGCACGAGGTAAACTACACGACGCACGACCTTGAATTGGGAGCAGTAGTGTTCGCCCTAAAAATCTGGAGGCATTACCTTTACGGTACCAAGTGCACCATCTTCACCGATCACAAAAGCCTTCAACATATCCTCAATCAGAAAGAACTCAATATGAGACAAAGACGGTGGGTGGAATTACTAAATGACTACGAATGTGAAATTTGTTATCACCCCGGAAAAGCCAACGTGGTTGCAGACGCTTTAAGCAGAAAGGAGTACTCGGGCCGCCGAGTAAGAGCATTAACCATGACCATCCACTCACACATGTCCGCACAAATCAAAGAAGAACAGGAAGAAGCCTTGAGGACAGAGAACGTGGCAGGTGAAGCATTGAGAGGAATGGACAAAAACATTGAAGTCAGGGATGACGGAGTTCGTTGTCTCATGAACCGGATCTGGACACCAAAATTTGGTGGATTCAGGGATGTTATCATGAAAGAAGCTCATAAAACTCGCTACTCCGTACATCCGGCTCAGACAAGATGTACTTAGACCTCAAGAGGTTGTATTGGTGGCTCAAAACCCAACAGGATGTGTCCTAATGTAGCGAGGGAAGGCCATCGCCTACGCCTCAAGACAACTGAAGACGCACGAGGTAAACTACACGACGCACGACCTTGAATTGGGAGCAATAGTGTTCGCCCTAAAAATCTGGAGGCATTACCTTTACGGTACCAAGTGCACCATCTTCACCGATCACAAAAGCCTTCAACATATCCTCAATCAGAAAGAACTCAACATGAGACAAAGACGGTGGGTGGAATTACTAAATGACTACGAATGTGAAATTCGTGATCACCCCGGAAAAGCCAACGTGGTTGCAGACGCTTTAAGCAGAAAGGAGTACTCAGGCCGCCGAGTAAGAGCATTAACCATGACCATCCACTCACACCTGTCCGCACAAATCAAAGAAGCACAGGAAGAAGCCTTGAGGCCAGAGAATGTGGCAGGTGAAGCATTGAGAGGAATGGACAAAAACCTTGAAGTCAGGGATGACGGAGTTCGTTGTCTCATGAACCGGATCTGGACACCAAAATTTGGTGGATTCAGGGATGTTGTCATGAAGGAAGCTCATAAAACTCGCTACTCCGTACATCCCGGCTCAGACAAGATGTACTTAGACCTCAAGAGGTTGTATTGGTGGCCGAACATGAAAGCCGAAATAGCTACCTTTGTGGTCAAGGGCCTGACCTGCGCCAAGGTTAAGGTAGAATATCAAAAGCCCTCGGGACTACTTCAACAGCCAGAGATACCCGAGTGGAAGTGGGAGCGGATAACCATGGATTTCATAACCAAGTTGCCTAAGACTACGGGTGGACTCGACACCATTTGGGTTATCGTTGACAGATTAACCAAATCTGCACACTTCCTACCAATAAAAGAGACAGACAAACTGGAGAAGCTGGCAAGGATCTACATTAAAGAGATAGTGCCCCTTCACGGAGTACCGATATCTATTATCTCCGATAGAGATAGCCGATTCGCATCACGATTCTGGCAGTCGCTGCATAAAGCTATGGGAACTAAGCTGGACATGAGTACAACCTACCACCCACAGATAGACGGGCAGAGTGAAAGGACCATGCAAACGTTAGAGGACATGCTAAGAGCTTGTGTGATAGACATTGGTAAGGCTTGGGATACCCATTTACCATTGATTGAGTTCTCGTACAACAATAGCTATCACACTAGCATCAAAGTTGCTCCTTTCGAAGCCCTCTACGGCCGTAAGTGCAGATGACCTCTGTGCTGGGCTGAAGTGGGTGACACACAACTAGCAAGAGGACAAGCAACCGACAGCACTCTCACTGGACCAGAAATCATAAGGGAAACTACGGAGAAGATAGTTCAAATTCGGGAATGACTGAAGGCTTCAAGAGACAGACAAAAGAGTTATGCGGATAAAAGACGGAAACCCTTGGAATTCCAGGTTGGAGACCGGGTATTACTAAAAGTCCCACCCTGGAAGGGATTAATACGTTTCGGAAAGCGTGGGAAACTAAACCCAAGGTATATCAGACCATTCGAGATCCTTGCCAGGATCGGCCCGGTGGCATACAAACTTCGATTACCGCAGGAACTCAATAACGTGCACCCTACCTTTCACGTATCGAACCTAAAGAAGTGCTTGTCCGATGAGACCCTCATTATCCCTCTGGACGAAATTGAAATCAACGAGAATCTCCAATTCGTAGAAGAGCCAGTAGAGATCATGGATCGGGAAATTAAAAGAACTAAACAAAGCCGCATACCCATTGTGAAGGTCCGTTGGAACGCCAAGCAAGGACCTGAATACACCTGGGAACGCGAGGATCAGATGAAACAAAAGTACCCGCATCTTTTTCCTAGAACTTTATCTTAGATTAAATTTCGGGACGAAATTCCCTCTAACGGCGGGATGATGTGACAACCCGATATTTTTCAAGTCAATGTAACATTCAAAAAGTCAAATATAATGAACTATTTGGAAACAATGAAATTAGCGTAAAAAATGAAGTGTTCTAAAATCAAAATTGAGATGCATAAAGTGTTAGATATCGTGCCAAGGTTTCCAAAAATATCAAGAACGCCCAAATCTGACTTCGTATGAGTAAGTTACGATTTTTCTAAGTTTCGGATCAGCGGTATACAGCTAAAAAGTCGAAATAAAGATCGAGCGATTTTTAGCCAACGCAACCTAAACGAGAGTTGAAGGTCTCTACAATAGTAGTACAATGGTAAAAAGACAGACGTAAACGGACATCATATAAAGAAGTTATGGATTTTTAACGGAATTATCCTGTCCTGGCCTATCTAATAAAATATAATTAAAAATAAGTTCAAAACTAGCCGACGAAGTCTAAATGATAGTTGTAGATTATTTTCTCACCTACGCGTGGATATAAAGAACGTCAAAAACGGAGCTCGTATGCGAAAGTTACGAATTTTTTAAGTTTTTGGCACGCATTACGAAGCTTATCCGAAGGAGTACGCCCAGCGTACTAAATGGAGGGCCTCGGATCGGCCACGTCGCCCCTACCACTCTACTGTCGTCCCATCCGAAGACCGGAGACCGTGACATCATCACTGACGTACGCCCCGCGTACGAGGGTACGCCCAGCATACGAGGTACGCCCCGCGTACTTCGGTATATGCCCAGCGTATGAGGGCAGTTTTCCTCACCTATAAATACCATGCGATACCTCCGACTTTCCTTGCCCGATTCTCTCTTCTCTCTCACTTTTACTCTCCGTTTGGCATCCCGAGGCGATCCCGACTTCCCGGTTTCATACCTCAGTCCCGACGAAGGTCCGAAGCTCCGAAATTCCCGAGAATTACACCACTTTCCGGTCGAAGCGCCGCCCGAGAAAATCTCGTTTTCTTCAAATCACCACACTTTCCAGGTGAGTTCATACCCCTACATTTTCACGTCTTTTCATGTTTTAGGGGGGGAAATACAAGCGCATTACGAGAAAAACTTATGTGCCAAGATATACATCGTTTTATACAGATTCAATTACATCATCTACATTTTTATAAATGATAAATAACATCGATATCAACGTTATACTTTACATGCAAAGTTAGTATTACATCAAGTTTTTACCACCAAATGGAACACACTTTCGGAAAAACTATAATGGGTATAGTTTACGGGTTATTCATTACATCTTTACGTAAACATTGTGAAAATGAAATACTTTCATCCACATGAAATATAGACTTTTCTTTTTCGTAAATCTATTAATACTAAGTGTTGTGAGACATTCAGCTTCAACGTACTCTCAAGTACGCATTTCAAGTCCTGTATTATAAACCATAATCTCTCGGAGGGAGAGCGTGATATTTGTGTATAGATCTATACGGGATTGACCATCCCGCACCTAAACTGTTAGCTGCAGTTAGACCGGCAGGTCTGGGGTGACAAACGTCATAACACTATAACGCCTGAAGAACGTTCTTACAGGCAGTATGGGTCAAGAGCATGGTTATAAAATTCACACGGAGTATTAAAATAAGTTTGATTTACGAGACTTTTTGATGCGTACAGTAAATACATTATTTGAGTATAAATACACTTTCACTATTTGAGCATGAAAGATACAATTGCAATACCAGCCTTTGGAACTTTTTCAGACTACATGTAGAAAATATTGGATTTCTGGAAAACACGTTCAGTTATTTTTACTAAAGGACATACAAATTTTCAGTACAAAACTCTTATGAACTCACCAACTTAATTGCTGACACTTTTTCAAAACTACTTGTATTTCTCAGGAAATCAGTAATACAGGTAACCATCAGCTTTTGGAGAAGGAACTCTAAGGCGTCTATTAGCAAAACATTTTAAATCATCATAGTTGTAATATTCTTTTGAAACATGTATTACACGCAACAATGTAAGTTTTTATTATATTTATGATGGTTGTGTTTACTTTCTTTACAATATTCAACTGTTATGATACTACGTGAAGTCATCCACCCCCGAATGTTTCCGCCATTCTGGTTTGGGGATGTGACACCTCATCACTCACATAGTCTTCAACCACAACATGATCAAAAGGATCACAAACTATGGATGTAGAAGGTCGATCAGTTTTTACTTTCGAAATTGAATCATGACATTTTTCTTTGCCTTTAGCCATCGAATTGACATTAATAACAGACAATTATGAGCAATAGACACTCTCCTCAACCTAAATTCCATTGATATTATCATAATCATTTTTGTTGAGAAACAAATGAAGACTTATCAGTCATGTTCGAAATCTTGACTTGTTCATTTTTAGTTAAAGTTTCATTAACAATATGTACAAGATCATCAGCATTCAAGTAATCATCAATGTTAACTATTCCATATTCATGTGAATCATTAGGAATTTTATCATATTCATATATCTTCTTTTCATAATCATAAGAAGTTTCATCTATCTTTTCTCTATTATAAGCCAAAAAAAAGTAATTCTCGATGTTGTTCTTTGCATATGTCAAATGAATGATACAGCTCAGTCAATTTTGCATACAAGCATTTAGCTGAATTACAATAAATATTCCTCTATTTGACTAACAACATGTTATATGTCCTAACAGAATCACTATCTACTGTAACTGTTCTTATTTTAAGCTCTAAACTCTCAATGACACTCTTCTTTACTTCCAATTTGTTTTGAACATCATATAGCAACGATTTCGATAGTTCAGCTTCTGTACTCATGGAAATCAACATATCATTAAGATAAGAAAAAGTATCATCAAATTCTGATAAAGCTGCAGGATAAGTATTCGAACGAATATTAAGAGACACAAGAAGATCACGTACCTTTGCTGTCATAGGAGATTTATCAGCACTATTTGTGACGAAACATCTTCCTGAGATCTTCTCCTCATCAGAATCACCTTTTTCATACTATTCATACATTGCTTCGTACGTAGGATTTTGCATCTCTTCATCATCTGAACCAGACACCATATCGGATATGTACCCTCTTCCTCATCTCCTCTTCTAGCCATCAACGAAACTCCCTTATTTCGAGAATGAATTTCCTCAATCTTTTTAGCGTATTATGCTTCATCCTTGAATTTATCCTTCTTTTCTTCTTTCTTCCAGAGTTGCCTTTTAGCTTTAGCCCCTTCTTCTCAACCAAGTTTTTAACTTCTTTGTTTTCCTCTTTCGACCCAACCTTCACATTCTTTCCAGTCGCATTGTTACCCTTAAACTCATTATTGTTCTTGAACTTCGGATTGAAAGGCTTTGAAGAATTTCTTCACTTTGTTTTTTGAGTAGTAAGCCATACTTTCATCAGCGAAATTAAACAGTAAACCTTCTTTCTCAAGATTAGCTTCTTTAGCAGATTTGACTTCATATTTCTTGGCAATCACTTCCGACATCAGTGCTAATGGTCCTCCTAAACTTAATTTTCATTCTTAAGCAATTTCATTTATTTCACTTTCATGAGCTTTTAGAAGATTAAACAAATTTACCAATAAATAACCATCGAAACTCTCTTGAGTTTTAATCGTCAAGCTAATGTTTCTCCATTCTTTTCTCAATCCCATCGAAAAAGTAAGATTAAACTCCATGGACGAACAAGTAACACCGTATCGAGAACATATGAATATCAGTTCGTTCAAACGATCATAGTAAGACTCGACTGATTCGTTGTCCTTCTGTTTGAACTCAGCCAGTTCCAACAAACACTACTTCATAGAACTTTTCTTCGTCTTCTCATTGCCTTGATATTTTTCCTTTAAGGTGTCCCAAATCTCCTTTGCGGTTTTACAACTTCAGACGAAATTGTAAGCTACTGGTAGAAGGGCACATCGTAGTTCACGTAGACATTTCTTGTCATTAGCTTCTATTTTGTCCTCTCGCAAAATCATATCAGCAGAAGAACCAGCAGTTACAACATTCACGAGCATGCCGGTACGAAAATTACCACTTATGATTGATCTCCAAAGATCTTCAAGTATTCCATTCAAATAGTCCTCCATTCTGTCGGCCCATTGCTCGTAGTATTCTGGACTAAGCATTAGAATCTTAGTTGATGATCTGAGCAAGTGTGAGAAACTCGACATAGTGTTCATATAGAAATTCGCCAGTGTTGTATGGATGAATGAGATTTTAGATTGAAAAAGAGATATCTGAAAGGATAATCAAACAGAGATTAACCATTAATTGTAAGGTCACACCTTATGATCTGATGAGTCAAACACATAACATGCTGATCCATCAGCGTCAGTGTCTACGAGTCGACAACGGCAACATTACAAGTTCAATAACATCAGCTTATATTATAGTTGTTCGATTGTGATGTTTTGTATATTAGGTAGTTATTATAGATAAATATAGAATATATCAGATCCCGTATCTTTATGATAAGATCGGCTCTTAGTATGGATTAGATACAATCCCGTCAATCATGGGATATACATGTATAGATTAGTATATATACAGCATTAGGGAAAACTATAATGTTGTTGTAGAGGTTGTGGTCGAGTAGTTTTGTTCGTGGCTTTTTGTCAATTGTCTTAGTGACAAACCCGTCTTCTTGGTGAAGACAAAATCTCTTTTCTTGGTGAAAGGAACATTTGGATAACTCTTGTGTTATTTACTTTCTATTTATTATTTTGTTTAGATTAGGTTTGCTTTTCCTATTCATACTTTAAGTGCATACGATCAAATACAAACCTTCAATTGGTATCAGAGCAGGTTTGCGATACACTCAACTAATCATGTTGTCTTCCTTAGTTCCTAAGTCATCTGTTTGTAACAAGATTCCTCTATTTGACCATTACAACTTCTCTGATTGTAAATCAAAGGCCATTAATGTTCTAGAGTTCATGGATTTCAGCATACATGACGTCGTCAACAAAGGTCCTATAGCTGCTTCACATCAATTATCAAATAGTGGTGCATCTGGAAGTAAGCTGAAAGGGATGCTTGTTGCCTGTTATAGCAAGCAAGAGAAAACGATGTTGAATCTTGATGTAAAAGCTAGAATTGCTTTTGGAAACTCACTTCCATTTTCTGTCTATCGTTTGGTCTAAAACTGCTCAACTGCTTAAGAGATGAAGATCACTCTATCATCTGCTTTTGAAAATGAAATCTATTCAGACGATAAAGTTAAGTGTCTGATCGCTCAAACTTTTGAATCTCACGCTGACACTTCACATGACAGCATTGGGATTCTTGATGTTGATTCTTCTACTGCTGATAACCTCAAGTCAGAATGGGACGATGCATCAACGTATCATGTAAAAAATCATGTTAATTTTTCTTCTATTGATAATATCTAAAAGGATGACACGATTGATCTCCTTTGTTTCAATTTATTGATATCAAATAAAGAAAAATCTTCTCTCAGTCTTAAGCTAATTATTCTCAATGAAAAACTTCTTTCTCTAGAAAAATCCCTTTCCACTTCAAAAAGTGAAAACACTTGTATATCGCTTACCAATAATTTTCTTCACACTAAAAAAGAAATGGTTTTTTATCATGGTAATCGCAATCAACGTATTTTGAATTTTTGGGCATCCTCACACTTTAATGTCACAAGAATCATTAATGCCCAGATTCCAGATAAGTGTAAGAAAATCCTTGGAGGTGATATAAAAGGTGTCGTATCTTTAACAAAAGTTGAAACTAAACAAACCTTTTATAAAGTTGATAGCTTAAAAGAAGACTTTAAAATTAGATTTGTTAGTTCTCACTTTATGAATCAAACCCTAATCAAAACTCACTGCTCTACTGATTCTAATAGCATTACTAAATGTGTTACTAAATTGTCTGCTCTTGATCCTTCTCTCCAACCTTCACATCATGAGTATATTCTTCCTCCACTAAGACTTTGCTAAAGTTTCCTATATGTAATGGTGAAGTTCATTGTGTAAGTGAAATTCTTAGCATGTTTCCTCAGTGCTCAGTTTGCAATTCTAAACTTGAAGATCAGTCAAAGCCTTCTACTCCTGACAAATCTTCAAAGGATCACGAGTCTCATGACAACGTAGTATATATGCATACCATTGACAACACTCATTGTTCTTCAGATTCAACAGATGAAAAGAAATCAAAATCTAATGTTAAAAAAAAATCTTGGAATTAAAGTTTGTTATCGATGTGGTGATGCCTCTCACAAAGTCAGCGAGTGATCTTTTAAAAAGAACACTCTTTGCGCTGATAATATCTTGACTCGAAATGATAAGTGGATCAAAAAGGGAAACTTGTTGAACTGTCTCCCTAATGATTGTTATAACATCTTTCCTTAGTGATCCTTTGCAAATGGGTCAATGTATATTTAGTCTATATTTTTTAGACTTATTGTACATCTTAGTTTCAGGGTAAACAACATATTTGGTATTTAGATAGCGGCTGCTCAATACATATGACAGGATTCAAATCTCTCCTGAAAGATTTCATAAAGAAGGATGGTCTGTCAGTTACATATGGAAATAATAGCAAAGGAACTACAAAGGGTTATGAAACCATCAAGTGCAATACTGTTATTTTCAAGAATGTCTCTTATGTGAAAGGTATTCAGTATAATCTCATCTCTATCAATCAACTGTGTGACGTTGGCTATGAAGTTTTTTTTAACAATAAAGAAGGGAAAGTTCTTGATCAAAAGAACATCATAGTTCTTACTGCAAATCGACAAAATGACATCTATGTTATTGATATGTTTTATGCTGACAAATCTCTTCGTTGCTGCTTCTTCTCTCGTGCTCAGTCTCATCTAAATTGGATATGGCACAAAAGGCTATCGCATCTGAATTTCAAGAACATCTCAAGGATTGCAGGGAACCAGCTTGTGAGAGGAATTCCTAAGATGCAATCTGTCAAAGACAAAGTGTGCTCAGCATGTGAGAAAAGGGAAGAAAACCAAGTCTTCGTTTAAACGAAAGTCATGTTCCTCAATCGTTAAACCTCTTCATCTCCTTCATATGGACCTTTTTGGACCAGTTTCGATTAAGTCAAGAGCTGCAAAGAAATACACTCTTGTCATTGTGGATGAATTTTCAAGGTTTACATGGGTAGTGTTTTTAAGAAAGAAAATTCATGTTGCTGATGAAATCATTCCTTTCAATAAGCAATAGGAAGTCCTCTATGATTACAAAGTAAAGCAATTACGTAGTGATTATGAAACTGAATTCAGAAACACTTCTCTAGAATATTTTTGGACTGTCTTAGGAATCTCTTAGAACTTTTCAGCAGTTAGAACTCCCCAACAAAATGGTATTGTAGAAAGAAGAAACAGAACTCTTATTGAAGTTGGAAGAACTATGGTTGTTGAAGCTGGTCTTTCATTATCATTTTGGGCTGAAGCTGACAATACAGCGTGTTATACTCAAAACCGGTCTATTATTGTCAAACCTCATGGGAAAACTGCTTATGAGCTATTTAAGGGAAGAAAATCATACATTTCTTATTTTCATGTGTTTGGATGTGTTTGTTACATCTTTAATCCAAGAGATCAATGTTCGAAGTTTGAGGCTAAAGTTGATGAGGGAGTGCTTCTAGGATTCTCCAGCGTATCCAACGCTTTCAGAGTATTTAATCTTTCAAAACAAATTATTGAAGAAACAATTCATGTCACCTTTGATGAGAATTCATTCATTCATGATCGATTTGATCACCCCTCTTCAATTCTGAATGAACTTACTTTCAGCCCGTCAGACCCAATTCATGAGCTCTTGTCAAATGACATTGATGTCACACCCCAAAACCGGAACGGCAGAAACGTTCTGGGGTGGAGGACGTCATGTCAAGTATCACAACATATGCAGTATAGTAATCAAAGTACAACAACCATTGCATTAATAGTAATAATTTTACATAGGTTACATTTAACAACAACAAAAATGTAAATACAGAGAATAACATAAAATGCAGCTCGGTACAAGGCTGTCTTCACAAAAGCTTCCGGAGTGTACCTGTCTACTGATGACCTGAGAATACAAGTTATTTTGAAAGCGAGTATCAGCATTTTAATGCTGGTGAGTTCATAAGTATTTAATGACATTGATATAAATACATGTTTTTCTTCAAAATAATCTCACTAGATGATGGTGATTTGAGTTTACAGAGTATTAGAATTCTTTCCAGAAAATCCTATATTTTCTAATAAAAGTAGTCTTCTACCAAGACCCAACTATTTTATGTTTAAGGAGTATTTTTCCCCAAAAGTAACTATCATTATCAAAATATAGTTTATACTTTTAATAATTATTTGAGAAGGTCACAAGTAAAACTAATAGGGAAAATAATACTTTTCTTCAGCAATGATGTTGCTGTTTATAAAGGAACACAATACAAACTCCAGGTAGTATTGAATGAACAATATACCTCAGGGAGTCTAAAGAAAGAAAATGCAGACTCCAGGTAGTATTAAATGAACAATACGCCTCGGAGAGTCTAAGTGAGTGAAATATAGACTCCAGGCGGTATTAAGTGAACAATACGCCTCGGGGAGTCTAAAGTAGCCTTTAATCCTAGGTAGGTTAGTTAAAGGTTTAAACTGTGGCCTAGTGTATAACTAGGAAAATATATCATGACGGTTTTATATATAGAAAATACCGTGATAACACTTATTACCTTAAAGGCATGAATTATAAGGTAAATGTAAAGATACTCGTAACCATACTGATTGACTGATGTAAACATGACGACCTGCTGGCGTCGGAATGAATGTGACATTTGTCACCCTTTGGCTTGGTCGGCCGGGACTGTAGGTAGTAGTCAGGATGTGGGATGGTCTGTCCCGTATAGATCTATACACACAATGCCCGCTCTCCCTCCAGGAGACTCTGGTTACCACTCGACAACGGTGAAATCCGCGTCATGAGTATGTATCTCGTGTTTTGATTTCTATAAACCTGTCTTTTTACTAAAAGTATAAGTTTTCAGAATATAGATATAACTAAGTTCTCCTTCATGAAAGTTATAGTTGGTTTCTAAACTATACCTATTATAGTTTACTCGAGAGGTTATCTAGATACCTTTGCTACCCAAAGCTGTTGAACTGGAATAAGAGTATTAACATCTAACCAGATATACATAATATATAACTAGGATTTCAACGACACTCGGACAAATAACCGGATGCTCTAAGTCCACAACCAAATAAGGAACAGGAAATAAAGCGGGTTATCAGTCCTAAGTCCTTCAAATCTTACTTATATAACTATATCTATATAGACATGAATCTATCAAGAATATAAGTTTAAAAGGCTTTGATAAAGGCTTGGTAATTTAAAAAGAGGTTTTGGTACTTTAAAAGAGATTTGAAAACAGGATAGGAAAAACTTTTAGTTGGATAAAACAGTTTAACATGCAAAAATCTATTTGATTGACAGTTATTAATCACATGTGATTGATATAATAACTTATCAATTCAACTTGTATTCCCCCCCTCCCCATAAAAGCATTAAAATGCTGATACTCGCTTTCAAAATAGCTTGTATTCTCAAGTCATCAGTAGACAGGTACACTCCGGAAGCTTTTGTGAAGACAGCCTTGTACCGAGCTGCATTTTATGTTATTCTCTGTATTTACTTTTTTGTTGTTGTTAAAAGTAACCTATGTAAAATTATTACTGTTAATGCAATGGTTGTTGTATTTTGATTACTATACTGCATATGTTGTGATACTTGACATGACGTCCTCCACCCCAGAACGTTTCCGCTGTTCCGGTTTTGGGGTGTGACAGATTGGTATCAGAGCATTATTTATAGTGAGCTCAGTATATCAAATCATAAAAGATATACAACCTATAAATACAATGGGATAAAAACACTCTGACCAAGAATTATACTTTAAAATATAACCATATTTTACAAAAGTATAAGAACATCCAGAATATAAAAACCCAAACAAGTATCACAAGAAGAACAAGAATAAAAGTCTTTGGATGTTGATCATTACCGTCAAACCTGGGCAGTTATGTAATCGTAAGCTGGAATAAATATAACCTGATCAACTATATTTATTCGAGATGCGACTAACGTGTGTCTGGGAGTGATGGTGGTGTTGCAATGAATCTGAAACTTACCAAATAGGAATGCTAGAGCCAAACATAAAGTTTAAAATACTATAGGGGTATTTTAGGATACTAAAAACTCTCAATAAACCCAAAAGCATGTTCAGAAGTTAAGAATCAAACATGTAATTAAAATACTATAGGGGTATTTTAGGAACCATAAATAACCTTGCGTGAAAACTAAAAGAGATCCTTATTGATAGACCTATGATTACAGAGTGTATACTCCCAAGGTTATATATAGTGAGGACCTCATAGGCTAAGAATGTGTGGTTTCGCTCTACTTCCTTTTCCTTGTTTGGATGTGGATATAGAGTAGTATCACATATTCGAAGGCCTATCAGATCTAAGTTATATATGATTTGTGTACACTTTGTAATTATAGCAGGACTCGATATGGGTCACCCAGTAAAATGTTTTAATAATCTCTTAAGATTCTTTAGACATTCCCATTATCGCACGAACCCCTTTAGGAAACCTTATCCACTTCAGTAATCAGCAGAGGAGTCGATAAAGACCCAGAAGAGGTTCATTAAGAAAGATTTCCAAGTAGGAAGTAAACGAACAGTGATGAGGCTATTGACAGCACCTTGTGCCTATACCTTTTAGGGACATCGGTGGGGAATTCGCCTGAACTTCTGAGATTCCAGTCATCCATTATGAGGTGATGACACTCATAATCAGAATCAGAAGTAAGGCGGAGCAGAAATTCAATATGTCTACGAGGGCAGAGAACCCTACCTAGATACCGGGAGGAAACCAACGCTTGTTCCAGTCAGGGATAAGAGGTGGACAGAGGGAGCCAATGCATGGAACCCGAGAAGTGTTTCTACCTCTTTAACGTCACACTAATAATCCATTAAATAATATAATTTAGTGAGCTAGTGCTTACACTACTCATACTATGTGTTAGGCAAATCGTCTTTCCCGTCGCGATTAATATAAATAGATCGGATCACAATACCTCGATTGAGAGTGTTTAGCCATAAGTTTTCATGAGCCTTTTCTTCCGTGATCTTCGTTCCGAACTTCTCTAAAATCTTTTCAAAGCCGGAGAGTGAACCTCTCCAATATAAAGATAACTTAGTAGGAACGAAACCCATTTTATGGCTTTCCGATACACTTACTCCTACCCTGTTACCCAGACTGCATCATAGCGATGTAGGTCGACGCTCCGATAACCATAAATCAAGGCACGGGAAAATTTATGCCTATCATAGTAAAGAAAGATAAGTCTAGGGTTAACCGTCGTTTCTCATCAACTGGTGTTCCTTTCGTGTAGGAAAAACCATGCCTCCAAAGAAACGTAACCAACCCGCTGGTAAGACACCGATTCTTCAAATCGATGAAGCTACATTTCAAGCTGCAGTTTCAGCAGCCGTATCAGCTGTCATGGCTCACCTGAACGCTAACAACGCCAATGTTAGCAGGAGCCCTATCGGGAATCCCGATCATAGCAATGGACAGCAACAACCAGCGCCGGTGTGTAAAACCACACAAGAACTCTAACCTAATCCACTGAAAAGAAAGTTTAAGAACGAGGAGGGAAGTACCTCGACTCATGGACCTTCCAAAGGGCAACGAGCTGAGGTAGTCAATACCCCTATCAACCCGCCCGTCTCGACACCTGGAAGACCATACCTAGGAAACCTTCCCAGCCGCAGCAGGTGTGACTTCCATCATTATGGAGTCTGTCGGGAACCCTTTTGTGTTAGGTGCAACATGAAGGGGCATATCGCTCGCATCTGCAGAACCCCGGTTGAGTTCATTACATCAACCACCAATGTTGGGACCAGTCCAGTATGCCACCTCTGTGGTGAAGTTAGGCACTTTAAGAGGGAATGCCCAACTGAAAGAAATGACAAGGGCGCAGGAGGAGTTTAACCCTAATGCCTAGGGGAAGCATCAAAGAACCCGGTAGAATTTTGGTACGTTTCTCAAACCTTAAGTAGCTAATCGAAAACTTAAAATAATCCATTCTATTTGTAATTACTCCCTCGTTAAGGCGAAAGTCGCAGCACTGTTGTAACACTTAAAAACCCATCAGGTAAAGCTATGATGGCTTAGTATAGACGTTAAGGCCATTTATAATTAAGATTGATAGACCTCGAGTGAGTGATGCTGCCTTATCTCCTGTGCCTTGTTTGGTTGTGGATTTAGGGCGGAGTCGCTCAGTCAACAGTCCTTTTAATCCTAATTATACATGACTAGTGTATACTAGGCGGTTATAGAGAGGCCTCGTGAGAAATCCGTTCATGAAAAGTACATTATTCCGAAGCATCAGGACCTCTAAAGTTCAGCGTCAACCATGTCGGTCCAAGTATCCACGATAGTGATACCATGGACGAAACCCGAGATGCTAAGAACTTGTGTGCCCTGTTCAGCACACGGTCCTATCGATCTTCATTCCATATCGTGTCGATAGTTGTAAATATCGACACTACCGTCAGCCATGGCTTGACTTGGTTCAACCATGCGAGAATTCCTGGTGTTGTGTAAAAGAACTTTCACCCTATCCTGAGCGTCAAATAAAGGTTCTTCCGAACCTAATGAGAAAAACTAACGCGAACCGTCAGTAGTCTCTCTTATCCAACCTTCGGAAGTACCCAGCAGAGGGGTACCACGCGCTGTTAACCAACCCCGTTAGACTGTAAAACCAGAAGCAAAAGGCACTGCAGATATTCTGGAAGACAGTAACCGCCCGAGGCCTACCCAATAGGTCCCCCAGAAAGGCCATTTGCACCGCACGAGTTAGTTCGTGAATCAAGAGAAAAGAACTCGTGGGATTAAATCACTACTACTGAGTATAGGCATTAGAGTGGTATATAATTTAGATTAATGAAATTTAAGATGTGTGCTTCCTCCCTACTCCCTGTTCCTTGTTTGGTTGTAGGTTGGGGATGGGGCCACATATCTGAACATCCTGTCAAATTCAATTATATACGACTTGCATACACCGGGTAATAGTGATTGAGCCAAGTACGAGGTCTACCACGAACCTTATAATAAGACCCTTCATCCTACCCCATGGAAAAGGAGTTGGAGTCAAGAGAACCACTGTGGGTCGAGCTACTAAAATGACCACAAATTCGAAATTTGTTGTCATCCCGGTTAAGCCAACATAGTAGCTAACACCCTCAGTTAGGAGAAGTAACTCAAGTTGTAAGAGTCGAAAACATTGACTACAACCATCCATTCACGCCAAATCCCACGGATTAAGCATCTCAGTAGTAGGCCAAGAAACTGAAAAGCTATGACAGGTTAAACTTTGAGATGAATGGATGAAGAAATTTGAGGTCCTGTGTAGCGGAATCCATTTCTATCTAGATTTAACCTAGATAGAGAAACTCAGTAACACCGGAAGGGTAGTTGCAAGGGATACTCGCACTACTCAGGCACTTCGTCCATCCAAATACAGACGAGTAGTGCCTAGGATGCCACGCCTCCTCATGCGAGAAAGGTCACCGTCGCCCCGTAGACGATCGACCGCATTCATCGAAGTTAGTACTAGGATGCTAAGAACCACATGACTACCTCCGCAACCAAGAATACTTGAATAAAGTAGATGGTAAGTTGCATTAACCTTTTAACCCAGGTCATAAAGAGATTGAAGACTCGACACCAGTCTAGGTGTTAGTCGATGGGTTATACAAGAACACGCGCTTCCTACAAACTGGAGGGAGCAGACGCGATGGAGAATGGAGCAAGTCTTAGAGATTTGTTAGACTACTAGGTGTTCCAAAGGATACTATGCCTAAAGAGATAGTAGAACCACCTCCTGAAATAGTCAAGCGCTTCGGAAAATCTCTAAGGACGAAGTTAGCCCTGATCAGAGACTGCTATCCATGAAACAGCGAAGCGAGTAAGAGAATGATTCTTTCCGGTTAGGAATCATATTGTGAAAGCATCTATTGGACGGTGACAAAAGTTGAAATTTTCTAAGCAACGTCTGGTAAAACCCTCTATCTCTCTGACTTTAAGAGTTTCTGTTAGAAACACCTCGAGAGTCAGAAGTGCAGGTCCATTTTGCACAAGGTCGAGATAGATGCCACGAAAACAATAGATGCCAGTATACAGCCAATACCTCCAATGATCCAGAAAACCTCCGAAAACCAATCAGTAGGAAATACGAATCCGAAGACGACCTGAGCCTTCTAAGAACCAACCCGGGGACTACACCCCCAGTAAGAGAGAACTTTTGGAACTCCAGAATGGCGATCACGCCTAGTGATGACCTAACCATGGAAGTACATTATGTTCTAAGTACTGAAACATTCTATCTTCCCAAAAACTTAGGACCATCAAAGATTCTTGATAAGAATGGGTCCAGCATCCGTCAGACCTCGACTAACTTAGGGATTCCAAAACTTCCATCCGAATCTATCCCACGTCTCAAACTTGAAAAAGTGCTTGTCCGACATGTCTCTTGAAATCCCACTCGTCAAGATCGAAATCAATGAGAGCCCCAACTTCGTGTAGGAACCTGTAAAGATCATGGACCGAGAGGTCAAGGGAAACGAAACAAATCCGCATGCCAATTGTGAAGGTTCGCTGGAACACCAAGCGAGTACCGGAGTTCACTTGGGAGTGCGAAGAGCAATTGAAACTTAAACGTCCCCATCTTTTTGCTTAGTTATTTTGTGATAACTTAGTGGCTTGAACTCTAATTTCGGGACGAAATTCCCTCTAACGGGGGGATGATGTGACAACCTGAAATTTTCATTTGTATAAACTCCGCAGTCAAGCACATCAAATAACGGTCAAATTCATCTCAGTACATTTTTGGCCGATTTTAAGTCCGTTTGGATATTTTATTTTAATTTTCCGTCAAACGAACAAATAAATGGAAGTACCCGTTAGGAGTGTTGTGAAACAAATAAACGATTAACACCTTGACTTGGTGTTTACGGCCAAACAAGGGAGTTTCGGCCGTAAACTCCCTTTGACCATGGACTCATGCATATAGCATGAGTTTACCCTTCATTCTTCATTTTTCACTTCCTAACTCAAGAACACCAAGATTCTCTCTCAAGTATCATATCACATTTCTTCCAATCCTCCAAAAATGTAAGTATTTCCTTCCTTGATTCGTTCATATAACACTTTATCTAGTGTTTATACTCGATTTCATCCATGGAAATCTCCTCTTTTCTTAGATCTTCAAGTGTTCTTCAAAACACCAAGAACACCAAGAACACACACTAGTGTTATTTGGCCCATAAACACTCCTACAAGCTTCCTGTATGTAAGTACACTCCTCCTAACTAGTTGTTTGCATAGAATACATGTTAAACCCTTGAAGAACATCAAAATCCCCAAGAACATATGTGTTTACGGTTCAAGAAGATCTCCTTGGACCGTAAACACCTTCAAGTGGGGTTTAGGTGCCCCTAACACCTTCTATAGCTTGTATAAAGGACTAGAACCTTGCATGCATGAGCTAGAAACACCAAAACACGAAATGGTTGGGTAACCATGAGTTTACGGCCGTAAACTCATGGGTTTACGACCGTAAACACATGTGTTTACGTCTGTAAACTCCCAAGGAGTGGTCCAAGGATCGTAAACTCCAAAGAAAGGCCATTTCGAGCCCTAGTCACTTCCTAAGCCTTGGATTCGAGTCTAGCTTACTTCCTTGTGTGGTATAAGACCTTAAAACACCCAATGGTACCATTACCATTAGTTTACGGCCGTAAACTCATGGGGGACATGGTCCAAGAACCGTAAACCCATATGGTGCTACCATATGGGGAGTAAACTCCAATGTGAGGTCATACTCTCTTTAAATGCAACCCTTGGTACTCCTAGCACTTGTAGCAAAGTGTTTCCATGTATTAGGGTGTCTTTACTTGCTTAATTAGTTGTTAAATGACTAATTAGATACATAAAATGTATCATTGCATGTTAAATAGGATACGCGTGTGTGTTCAACTCCTCACTTGACACTTAGCATCCTATACCATCCGTTCATCCGAATCACCCACTACAGGTGAGTTCATAGCCCTTTAATCAACCTTTTAAATGATTTTAAATGTTTTTATAGGGGGAATACAAGTTCAATTGATAAGTTATTATATCAATCACATGTGATTAATAACTGTCAATCAAATAGATTTTTGCATGTTAAACTGTTTTATCCAACTAAATGTTTTTCCTATCCTGTTTTCAAATCTCTTTTAAAGTACCAAAACCTCCTTTTAAATTACCAAGCTTTTATCAAACCCTTTTAAACTTATATTCTTGATAGATTCATGTCTATATAGATATAGTTATATAAGTAAGATTTGAAGGACTTAGGACTGATAACCCGCTTTATTTCATGTTCCTTGTTTGGTTGTGGACTTAGAGCATCCGGTTATTTGTCCGAGTGTCGTTGAAATCCTAGTTATATATTATGTATATCTGGTTAGATGTTAATACTCTTATTCCAATTCAACATCTTTGCGGGCATTGTGTGTATAGATCTATACGGGACAGACCATCCCACATCCTGACTGCTAGCTATAGTCTCGGCCGACCAAGCCAAAGGGTGACAAATGTCACATTCATTCTGACGCCAGCAGGTCGTCATGTTTACATCCGTCAATCAGTATGGTTACGAGTATCTTTACATTTACCTTATAATTCATGCCTTTAAGGTAATAAGTGTTATCACGGTATTTTCTACATATAAAACCCTCATGATATATTTTCGTAGTTATACACTAGGCCACAGTTTAAACCTTTAACAAACCTACCTAGGATTAAAGGCTACTTTAGACTCCCCGAGGCGTATTGTTCACTTAATACCGCCTGGAGTCTATATTTCACTCACTTAGACTCTCCGAGGCGTATTGTTCATTTAATACTACCTGCAGTCTGCATTTTCTTTCTTTAGACTCCCTGAGGTATATTGTTCATTCAGTACTACCTGGAGTTTGTATTGTATTCCTTTATAAACAGCAACGTCATTGCTGAAGAAAAGTATTATTCTCCCTATTACTTTTACTTGTGACCTTCTCAAATAATGATTAAAAGTATAAACTATATTTTGATAATGATAGTTACTTTTGGGGAAAATACTCCTTAAACATAAAATAGTTGGGTCTTGGTAGAAGAGTACTTTTATTAGAAAATATAGGATTTTCTGGAAAGAATTCTAATACTCTGTAAACTCAAATCACCATCATATAGTGAGATTATTTTGAAGAAAAACATGTATTTATATCAATGTCATTAAATACTTATGAACTCACCAGCATTAAAATGCTGATACTCGCTTTCAAAATAACTTGTATTCTCAGGTCATCAGTAGACAGGTACACTCCGGAAGCTTTTGTGAAGACAGCCTTGTACCGAGCTGCATTTTATGTTATTCTCTGTATTTACTTTTTTGTTGTTGTTAAATGTAACCTATGTAAAATTATTACTATTAATGCACTGGTTGTTGTACTTTGATTACTATACTACATATGTTGTGATACTTGACATGACGTCCTCCACCCCAGAACATTTCCGCCGTTCCGGGTTTGAGGTGTGACAATTGATCCCATTGTTCCCAATGTTGATCAATTAGTCAGTTCTCAGCCTACCCCTGAAGATCAGCATGTTGTCCATGACGAAGTTGATTCATCAAATCAGGAAGACTCTACCCAAAGCAATACAAATGAAGGTTTTGGGCCAAGAATCCTTCGAGATCATCCAAAATCTCAAATCATTGGAGATGTAAATTCTAGGATTCTCACTCGTAGCAGAGACAGCAGCAACTTTTGCATGTTTGTTAACTTCGTCTCAATGATTGAACCAAAGAACGTTGTTGATGCATTGAAAGAGGCTGATTGGATTAAGGCCACACAAGATGAGCTAAATGAATTCGAATGTCATCGTGTGTGGACTCTTTTTCCCAAACCTCAAGGAAAGACTATCATTAGTACTCATTGGGTTTTCAGATACAAAATGGATGAAGATGGGATCGTCATAAGGAACAAAGTCAGGCTTGTAGATCAAGGTATTTTTCAGCTTGAAGGGTTAGATTATGATGAAACATTTGCTCTAGTTGCAAGACTTGAAGCAATTCGTCTGTTTCTAGCTTTTGCTTCCTTCAAAAATTTCGAAGTCTACCAAATGGATGTCAAGACTGCCTTTCTACATGGAGTTATTCAAGAATAAGTCTTTCTAAAACAAGCTCTAGGGCTTGAAAATGAAGAGTTTCTAGATCATGTGTATCGTCTTAATAAATTTTTCTATGGCTTAAAGCAGGCTCCCAGGGCATGGTATGACATGTTGGCAAGCAATCTTCTTTTAAGTGGATATAAATGATGAATGATAGGCTCTCTACTCTATCTTACAGCTAGTCACCCTGACATTATGTTTGCCACCATATTGTGTGCTCGCTATCAAGCCAGTTCTAAGGAATCTCATCTTCATGCTGTCAAAAGGATCTTCCGATACTTAAAACATACACCTAAACTGGGGCTATGGTATCCTCGTAACTCTGAGTTCAAGTTGGTGGGGGTACACTGACTCCAATCATGGTGGGTGTGGCATTGATCGTAAAAGTGATTTAGGATGAGCTCAAATGTTTGGAAATAGATTGGTAAGCTGGTCCAGCAAAAAGCAGACATCAGTGGCTTGTTCTACCACTAAGACTGAATATGTTACCGCTGGAAGGTGTTGTGCTCTGATTCTATGGATTCAAAATCAGCTTTTGGATTATGGTCTGAACTTCTTGAAGACACCCAACTGTTGTGATAATACAAGTGTCATTCAGATGATTCAAAATCCAGTGCAACATTCCAAGACCAAGCACATCGACATTCGCCATCATTTTATCATGGACATAGGTCAAAAGGGAAAAGAGGAATTGTTCTATATTCCATCCACAGATCAGCTAGCTGACATCTTAACTAAGCCATTGGATGAAAAGAGTTGGAACAAATTAATTGTTGATCTTGGATGCTATCTATGGTTGAATTGTTAATTAACTTCTTTTGATCTTATAAGTGCTTCTTTTATTATGAATGCAAAATCTTACATTTAGTATTTACATGTATTTCCTTTCAAACCTATCTAAGATTTATTTGCATCTTATTTGTAAGGACTGAAGCTATCTTGAAGGATCTCAATGCTCTTGGTATTGAGAAAAAGAGTGGCATCATGTCCTTTTTCTCTTATGGATACCCTCTTTATCATGCACTCATTGTTATGGATACAAAGAGACACCATCAAAGCAGTAGGTCTTAGCTTCATCTACTGACACATAATCTAATAAAACCTCGTATTCCCTCATGTTGATCTTGATGACACAATGGTTTTATGGATTCAAGTCAGTTAACTCGTAAGTTACAAAGACTTATCTTTTCTTCTCTCTTGCTCCTAATGAAGCCTGGAATCCATTTGTGAGGTTGTAATAATAACAGACTTCATCAATTGTGAGATGTTTGATGATGTACTTACCATTTTTTGTTCTCTTTTATAGCTGAAATTTCAAGTGGTAAATATCTTGGAAAATGGAAGTATATGTATGACCATTCAATTCCAAAGATTTGATGGATCAAGTCGTGATCTACTTTCTAAAAAAGTTGCACATGCTGCTGTTTAAACTATTTTTTTTTTCTTTTTTGACTAATTCTTTTGTTGTTATTCTCACTTCGTACCATTTAAAAAATATATGGCGGTGTTATTTTGAGCCTAGTATGCAACTTTTGACATATAATCATCCCTAGAAGCATGCTGATGTATGTGACAAAATCTCTCTAAGTTTCTCATCAGCAAGACCATCTGCTGAGAACATTGAGTCACCCTCTCGTGCTCATTGTTTAGTATTGTCTAAACTCTCAAAGTGAGGTTACCTAGTCCAAATAAAAAAATTGATAAAAAGGCTAGTGTGGTTATTTTTTTATTAAATCATCTTTACCTAAACCTGACCCTGAAAGCATGATTGTCGTATGCATCAAGTCTCATGGTTTGCTAAAACATTGAGCATAACCCAATGGCTTATCCTGATTGCATAGTCATCAGCGTAAGAGATACTTGTTAGGTCCTTAAATGAAAAAGGGTTGTTCATGTCCTTGACCTCCTAGTTTGAGGTAGACACGGTACTAGTATGAATTAACGGTGAATCTTTGATTCTAGATTGCAACTTACTTTATGATATAGAAGTTTAAACCACTTCCTTTTGATGAGTTGTATTGTTAATGATTCACGCTGATTTCACATCAGTGTGATTGAAATAATCCATTCTTTCCTTTATATTCTTATTTAAAGTTTTATGATTCAACGTAATGTAGCATACGGTGATGAGAGCTTGACAAATCTATGCCGATGGGTATATCATTGTCCGTGATATATTACACGTACCAATACATTCTTTCCATCTTTCTTCTAATAAAAGAGATTTATGATTCATCGTATCACACCACACGCTGATGAGATCTCTAAATACTATGTCAGTGACTGGTAGTTTTAACCCACGCTATCAGGAGACGTCACGATCTTACTAGAGTAAAAGTTCATATTATATTCTGCTTAAACATTAGCTGTTGATGTCAAAAAGGCGGAGATGAAAATCTTGCTGAAGAAATCTCACTACCAGAAAAGAATATTCTAAGAGGGAGTTGAGTCAAGGTGATGTCAACTTTCTCAGCTGAAGCTCAAGCTTTCATAAATGTTAAATGTTTGATGAGTCGTTCACCTTCTCAGGGGGAGCATTTGTTAGAACTACAAGAATCAAGACTTCATTATTGTTTTCAGGGGGAGCACAAGTCAAAAGCCTTCAGCATCTGCTTATATCTCAGAAGATGTTTACTTTTGACATCATCAGATAGGGGAGATTTTAAGGTCACACCTTATGATCTGATGAGTCAAACACATAACATGTTGATCCATCAGCGTCAGCATCTATGAGTCGACAGCGCCAGCATCACAAATTCAACAGCGTCAGCTTATAATATAGTTGTTCGATTGTGATCTTTTGTATATTACGCAGTTATTATAGATAAATATAGAATATATCAGATCCTATATCTTTATGATAAGATCGGTTATTAGTATAGATTACATACAATCCCATGAATCATGGGATATACATGTATAGATTAGTATATATATATAACATTAGGGAAAACCCTAATGTTGTTGTAGAGGTCATGGTCTAGTAGTTTTGTTTGTGGCTTTGTGTCAATTGTGTTTGTGACAAACCCATCTTCTTGGTGAAGACAAAACCTCTTTTCTTGGTGAAACAAACATTTGGAGAACTCTTCTTTTATTTACTTTCTATTGATTATTTTGTTTAGATTAGTTTTGCTTTTCCTATTCATACTTGAAGTGCATCCAATCAAATACAAACCTTCAGTAACTAATCAATCTAACACACAGAGTGCAGAATCGAAACAAAACAATCAATTGAAACAAATTTTCTGATTGACATTCCGGAATATTTTCAATCGGAACAAACGATTAAAAAAATGAAAAAACGAGGAAAACTTCAATAGATTGGATGAATCCTGCTCTGATACCAATTGATGTGTGCTAGATTTGATTACGAACACAAATTGATTCAAGAAAAACTGTTAAGAACATAAGATGTAAATATAATCTTGTTGGCTCGTATTAAGTATGAAGAAAGTACAAAGTTTCAAGAGTTTTTTACAATGAATGGTGCACAAAAGTTACTCTCAACTCTAGTACTTACCCTATTTATAGGGTACAACAGACTAAGTAAAAAATACAAAGACTAATCTTTCTCGCTTCGAATACAGACAGTGCCTTGCAAACACATAGAGAGTCGAAGTCATTTGGACTTCGACCCCTTACAGACTCATACTATTTCGACACCTCAATATAAACATTTTGACCTGTACAATTTACATTTGTTTTCCAAATAAAAAGGTGTCACAAGGTATGGGAAATAATTTGAATCAATTTTTACAAATAAATGAAAAGCATTAGAAACAAGGAAGCAGAAATAAGAATCAAAGGTATGAAGGAATAGATAGGCATCATATTGCAAAAAGCTTAACTTTGGGTGATGTAAAATGTTTCAAATATGGAATGAAAGGTCATTATGCCACTGCATGAAAAAAGGATGGTTAATTGTTACACTCGCATTTCAAACCTAGTAATTTTAGATTTTTCGGTAAAAATAGAAATTTTCTAAACTTCGAAATAAATTAATGCTAATAAATAGAAATAATCAAAAATAGAAAAAACAAAAATCATATTATTAGTTGATATTTGATTATTGGTGGAATTATTGAAGTACTTAGTGAAAAAGGGTTAAAAGTGAAAATTTGGAAAAAGTGAGTTTGTCCAATATTTTACAGACTTAAGTGGATTTTGGACTATTAAAGTCGTAGAAATGTTGGGGAAGGACTAAATATGGAAGTGTTCAAAGGTTTGTTGCAAGACTTAAGGGATGGTGGTCACTTTGCAACAATTAAAAGTTATATGGCCAATGTGAGATAAAGAAAACTTAAAATAACATCCCAAAGCTACCATTGTCCCTCTTATTTCTTCTTACTCAAAGTTTGAGAGCTCCGGAAGGGACAACATGGAAATTTTGTGAGATCGGCTTAAAGTTAGATCTAAAGTATTCTAGTGTTGCAAGGTATACTTATCCATAAAAAAATCATGTTCGAAATACGGTTTGGAGAGGAGAGATAATCTTTTTTCATTGAATAACTGTAGCTAGGGTTTTTGTAATCCATTCTATTATGTTCTCCATAGTTTAAGCTTGAATCATCATCACATTTGCTGTATTTGAGTTTGGGATGGTTTTGATCATAAACCCTAGATATGGGGAAACAAGTATTTGGTCCATGAATAATGTAACAGATTTCATTCTAGTAATAAACTAACATTTATAGTGATAAATCCCAAACTGGAAGTTGTTATGTAATATTAATAGGGATATATAGCTTCAATGGGGTTTTAGGAGAAATGTAACCCCAGTTCCTTTGTGAAAGTTGTACATTGGCTATTCTAACTTGTACATTTGTTATAGACTTATTATTGAATTGAATGTCACGGTAATTTGTTATAGAGATTAGTCATTATGATGATTCATTGTTGTGATTTCAAAGGCAAAAGACCTAGACTAAATAATTTTTACATTATGAATCCTAAATCAAAAGATAAGGTTGCACTGACAAATGAAATCAATATTAGGATGTCAATAACTCTAAATTAGGTTGCTCACCTAAGAACAACAAATACTTAGTTATTGTTTCTCCTAGGACCAAAATATCTTACCAACCCTTTGAAAAAAAAGCTAATTGTAGGATCCCATTTTCACTATCCTAAGAGAAACAATTCCAAAATTCATAGGAAGACCAAAGAAAGTTTCAATCGAATAGTTAAGCTTGCATTTCATTGCTCTTTCACTCAAACATAGAAGGTCCCAGGGACTATAGCTCCCACAATTGTTGCTTTCAGATCTTTTACGAAAAATATTGTTTTTCACAAAACTATAATCTATAATGAAAAGAAAAAACAACTTATTCCACATACTACTAAGAAGAAACACGAAATATTTGACCAGGGAAAAACCATGGAATCTTCTATCAAGAATTCCAAGTTTATTGATCAAAAGCCTAAAACATTCAAGAATAATCCTGCAAAGGAGAAACTGCAACTCTTTTAGGCAAAAACAAAAAAATAGGTTATTTATAATTGGTATGTCAACAAATCCTACTTGACCTAATATATTTATCCATTTAAATTCAATCCCAAAGAAATGAATATTTAAATATGCTCTAATAATGTAAAAAAACTCAAAAGGAAAGAATGTCCAAAATAATGAGGTTATCCTTACAAATTTTCTTGATGAAATCTTCCCTGATTGACTACAGCTATTGAATGCTTTGAGTGCCTATATATTGTAATTCTAAAACTTCCATATCCCTTTCTATAATCCAATTTATTACTCAATGACTAAGCACATCGATTATGATCCCACTTCAATAAGGACAATAATTTAAAAGTTAATATCGAACTAGATTTTGTCCCATTTAATGAAGATATAGACAATGTTTTTTTACCAAATCACTTGATCAAACCACTTTCAATCACGTTATAAAATATTTAGGTATGATGAACCTTAGACTAGTGGGTGTAGGGAACTAGTTAAGGATTTTATCACACCCAAAGGTTTCCACCTCACATGCCATGTCTATATGATGTTATAACATCAAATGGAGGAAATGGGAAACATACAATCACACCCTCAACTTTCCATGTCATCGTTTCTTTTTTCTCTTTTCTCTTTTCATTTTTTATTTCTTTTTTCAATTTATTTATTTTAGAATTATTTATTTTTATTTTTCAAATTAGTTTTTTATTCACGTTAGATAATTTTAAAAAAATGAAACATGCAATTTAATCAAATCCTAATTAACCATAACATTTAAAAACTAAAAATAACATTACACAAAAAAAAACATTGAATGCAAAAAACCATTGTCACATGCTTAGCCGAGGCGGCGGAACATGTCGGGATGTGCGACTAAGTTCATGGATCACAGATAAACTCAATATATAGCACAAGTATAACGATAAACAAAACAACATTTATATTACATCTTTAACTTTGAATATATGGTTCTTACAGATAATGGTTATACATGAATTGTCATAACAGATAGGCTTAACATAACAAAAACTAGAATTTAAATTGTCTGCAATCCATGATCTTTCCAATGTCTGAAGTGCTTGAAATCACTAATTTCCTGAGAATACATGTATTTTGGAAGTCAACACAAGGTTGGTGAGAGTCACAGGTTTTCTGCTAACAGCAGTATAATACTTTTAAAAAGTCTAAAAAGTATTTTCTTTGTAAGTATCAAAACAGTGTTTGTAAATATGATTTGAAGTTTCAGAATGTATCATAAGTAAATCAATACTTAAAAATAGCTTTGAGATCAACCAAATCCATGGTTTTTAGTGAGAGAGAGAGAGAGAGAGAGAGAGTTTAGTTACCGTTTATAGTGAGTCCTATAACTGACATATGTGACTGTATGTACCCCCCCTAAGTTGCTTCATTATACGTCGTAGTAACGATTGTAGACACTTATCACCTGCTTTAATTGATCATTCGAGGTTGTAGCTAGCAACCGCAGGTAGGGATATCAACCTCGTATAGATCTATACAAATGTATCTCACTCCAAAACAGTTATAGTGGTGTGGGAATACTAAGTGATTAGACTTACCTAATGAATACAGTATCACTAAAAGCCCTTAACTAAGGTAGTTGGAAAAGCTCTCAGCCCTAACTTATAAGTGGATAAGTGATTAGCAATAATGAATTTGTATAGAGTTTACAACGGCTAAGCATAATTGGTATACATGTACAGTATAAGACACTTGCTTTTATAACTGAGTATGTTTCTTGTATAAACTTTGTTGTGACAAGGTATATGTTATCTTAATAATTGTAATATCTGAACAACATAATGTATGTATATCTTTATGTTGGAAACTAATTATATATTCATGATATATAACATCAAAGTATTATTTCATAACCGGTATAGGCTTTGCATAAAATAATAATATTTTATGTAGATTATGTATGAATTTATACTATATTGCACATTTATTCTCTCCCAAAACATTTAAAAATATAAAAGAGGGGCCGTAACACTCACCTTAACGTGCGGTAATCGAGTTGTTTCAAGTATTGAATGCGAGAAACCGAAAAGCGTTGTCGCGAATTCGAAACTCCGAGATTAATTTAGTTTCCTAGAAAATTTCAATGTAAATTAACATTTGGATGATTATTTTATACTGTATCTAAGTATAGGACTTATTTTTCAAATTTATTTTAAACATTTATTTATTTAAACCAAATTTTAAAATTTATTTAAACTAAAATTTCTTTAATCTAAAATTTATTTAAACTAAGATTTATTTAAACCAAAATTTATTTAGATAAATTTTATTTAAACCAAAAGGGTTTTTGAGTTGGGGTAAAAACTGTCGCATTTGAATCAACTTTGGACCAAGTTTGTAAAGGAATTTGGATTGAGGGGGCATTTTAATTTATTTTAATTGAAAATTGCATATTGGAGGAGGTCATCCTCCTCATTCAACTGTCTTCGACAAGCATGATGACGCAACAAAAAAATTGATCAGGCCTTCGTTTAAGCTTACGATCGACTGGAATCAATCCCAAACGAAGATGGTTGACTTACAATCTGTAGTAGGAAGTAGAGGACGGGGCAAGGTGGCAGCAAACGGTGGTTAGGGGGCAGCAGTGGGGGTCTTTGGTGATGATGGAAGAAGGGCGGCAGCCACCTGTTGCCGGTTTTTGTTGCTTTCTGATGAAGATGAAGGGAGAGGAGGGTGGAGGGAGCTCTTTATGGTGGTCCCACAGTTGATAACCTCCCCGGAAATGGGTTTTGAAGGTGGTGGCAGTGAATGCTGGGGTGGCGGCAATAGGGTGGCAGCAAGGTGGTTGTTAGTCATTTCTTCTTTCTTCTTGGCAGTTTCCGGTGAGGGGAAGGATAGGGAAGAGTGGAGAAGGTGCTTGGGGGTATTTTTATCAAGAGAGGAAGGTATAAGGGTGGTTAGAGGTGGTGGTTTTGTGGTGTATGGATGGTAGTGTTGTGGTGGTGACGTTGAAATAAAAAAAATAGAGAGAGATATGGAGGGAGACATTGAGAGGTGGTTGAGCTGATGATTTGTGGTGAAATGTGGTTGTATATGCCTCCTTTTATAGTTAGAGAACTCACACACATGCATACAATAGCCATACTCTTCACCATGTTTGGTACCTTTTGGTGAAGAGAGTATGCAAGTAAGGAAATGATGGAAGGGAGAGAAGCACGTGGGCATCAAAAGAAATAGTTGATGATTTGCTTCTTCTAAGTCTAGTGGGTCCCACATGATGGCCTAATCAATTTAATTGTCCAAAACACACATAACCGGGTGCATCGGGATCCCGATGTCGAGAAATTTTTCCGACGATGCCATTATATAGAGTTTAATTCAAGAATTTCAAAAACCCAAACGGATTAATTTTTTGAGTTATGGAACTACGGGAAATTACTTTTATAGTTTCACGTCTAAATTGCCCGTAACGCTCGATTTTTTGACTTTTGAAAATATTTTTGCTAAAAAAATTTGAGTATAAACTTAAATATTAGGCCATATCCTGAGTTCAAAAACGCTTCCGTAATTTCCATCGGAGGTGTGCAAGTGCCTCAACGGATCGATTTGGTTTTAAACGATTAAAGAAAACTAGAGTTTTACTGTCTGTTTTCTTAAAACTGTAGTATCTTTTGCATACGAACTCTATTTTGGATGTTCTTTATATTTTCGGAAATAGTGGAACATGTGGTATAAGGTTTTAATGTTTTCTTCACTCATAACTTATTATTATGAATTTTGCAGTTTTTCAGACGCATTAACCGGTGTTGCAGTTTGAGGTGTTTGATTCGTTTGACAACTTATAAATTTGGAAGTAAGGTATCATTTGATATCTTATAATATTTGAAATAAATTCATTTATTTCATATCAAATGCACTAAAACTCAATGAGTTAAATTACAAAAAGATTTACTGTAATTTAGTCGTTCGTAGTCTATGACCTAAATTCTGGGATGTCACATTACCTCCCCGTTAAGGGAATTTCGTCCCGAAATTATTAAGTTTTAGGCTACTCTGTGCTATCATTATGTCGTTCCACTAGTACAGGGAGCATCGTTGAACAAATGTGGATAATTTTGTTTCATTTGATCCTCATGTTCCTAATTAAACTCTGACCCTCTACGAGAGTTCCATCAGAGTTTTACTATAAGTGTGTAACTTTGCTTGAGGCTTTGGATATCTCGATCCATGATCTCCACCGGTTCCTCCAAAAAGTGAATCTTAGTGTTGACCTGGATCTCATCGAGTGGAATGATGAGGTTCTAATCAGCTAGACACTTTTTGAGATTACACACGTGGAAGGTATCGTGAACTTTGTTGAGTTCTTGAGGTAATTTGAGCTTCTAAGCTACCGGACCAACCCTTTCCAGGATTTCGAAAGGTCTAATATGGCGGGCATTTAACTTTCCTCGTTTTCCAAATCTAATGACGCCCTTCCATGGAGTAACCTTTTGGTAGAACATGATCTCCTACTTTGAATTGCAATGGTTTACGCCTCATGTTGTCGTAGCTTTTCTGACGACTATGTGCGGCTTTCAGCCTTTCTTTTATCTGAAAAACGTTTTTTGTTTTTTCTTCAGTGATATCCAGACTAGTAAATAGTGTATCCCCAACATGTTTTCTTGCTAGTTAGGTATCTCCAACTTCTGTCGATCATAGCGGAGAACGACATTTGTGTTTGTTCATGGCCTCAAATGGAGCGGCATTTATGCAAATGTGGTAGCTATTGTTATATGACAACTCAACTAGTGGCAAGTGACTATCCCATGCATTAACGAAGTCTATTACACAAGCGTGGGCCATATCTTCCAGAGTTTGTATTGTTCTTTCGCTCTAGTCATACGTTTGTGGATGGTATGTTATTCTCCTATCGAGTTTGGTTCCCAGGGACCTTTGTAGTGATTGCCAAAATCTGAAAGTGAATGTACTATATCGGTCCGAGATAATAGATATTGGCACGATGTGTAGTCTGACTATCTCTCTGAGACATGTCCTGGTCAGTTTCACCATCTTGTCAGTTTCTTTGATGGCTAAGAAGTGGGCGGACTTGGTCAAACGGTCAATCACTACCCATATGACGTCACAACCGCTTGATGTCTTTGGCAGCTTTGTTATAAAGTCCATCGTTATCTGTTCCCACTTCCACTCGACTACTGTTGTAGTAGGTCAGACGGCTTCTGGTACTCTATCTTGACCTTGGTGCAGGTCAAACATTTACCGACGTAGGTAGCAATTTCATCCTTCATATTGGACCTCCAATAAAGCTTTTTGAGATCGGGATACATCTTGTGTGATCCAGGATGTATTGAGTATCTTGATTTTTGATCTTCGTTTAAAACTAAATTCCTGACTTCACTAAACGTTGGGGTCCAAATTCGGCTCATGAAATATCATGTTCCATCTTCCTTGAGGTCGAACTGTTTGTACATACCTCGCAAGTCTTCTTGTACGATGTTTTCATATTTGAGTGCTTCTAGCTAAGCATCACGAATTTGGGTTGTGAGGTTCGATTGGATGGTTAGTGTTAGATCCTTTATACGAAGAGGCTTTCTCGCTCTTTCATGCTTAAATCATCTTCCACGACATTTTCTTTATCATGATGATAACGAATTTCACATTCGTAATCATTTACCAATTTGACCCATCTTCATTGTTTCATATTTAGCTCCTTTTGAGGTGAAAACGACACACTTTGTTCGATACAGGTAAGTTATGAGTGTCATAACCGTACTTAGACTGGATAAGGCACGTAACGGGGCCAGTATCTTTTTATGACTTTTGTCACCCCTAAACCTAACGGTCCCGCTGTAGCTAGCAGCGAAGGTGCGGGATAGTCTGTCCCTACAAGAGATTCTGGTTACAAGTGTTAGTCCTACACTCTAGAATCCGGTGGAGTGTCACCAAGGACGTGTCTCAAACTTAGCCTAACAAATTTACAAGTAATCATACTGAAAATCTTGTTTATGTTTTGTATAAATCCTTTATAAAATATCACATTTTATGATAAGATTTACAAGTTCCTTGCTTTAGTTTTGAAAACTGTTTCTACGAGTTGATTTCTTAATCGTTTGGTAAAACGGTTTTCTGAGTTAAAAGCATGCTGAACATATAATCATTTTATGCAAAATGAGATAACCTGAGCACAAGTTTCCTTGTACTTTTGCTTGTATTCCCCCCTGAAAACATGAAAAACTCAGAAAAAGCATAGGGGTATGAACTCACCTGAAGTGAGTGATGCGAATGTAAGATCGGAAAAAGGATGCTAAGTGTCAAGTGAAGACTTGAGCACACACGTATCCTATTTAGCATATAAAGGCACATATATGAATACAATTAGTGTTTACTCAACTAATCAGGTAAAGAATAACACTTTAAGGACTAAGAAATCCTTAAATGGAAGTGTTACAATCACTTATGATTGCATAAAAGGGTTGTATAGCCACTTAAAGGAGTTTTCGGTCCAAGTAGCATGTTTCTTGAGGTTTTCGGCCCAAAGGGTTTTCGGTCTAAGAGGTTTTCGATCCAAAGAGTTTTCGGTCCAATGACCTTTCGGTCATGGAGTTCTCGGTCTAAGGAGATTCAACCGAAAACTCATCAAATCTTGTAAAAATGATGTTTTTCAAGGGTTATGCTCAATGGGATCGGTTTCTAGGGTTCATGCTTAGTCTTAGGAAGGTTTAAGGCTATAAGAACCCCTTAATGAGGGTTTTCGGTCTAAGGAGATTAACTAGACCGAAAACACTTATTGTTCTTGGATAAATGATGATTTCAATGCCTTAAACAAGAGTTTCAACTAGATATTAAGTATAGGAAAGTAATACTTACGATTTAGAGGGTAATGGGGTTGATTTTGGACCAAAACACTAGTGTGTGTTCTTGGTGTTCTTGAAGATTAAACCCAAAAGATGAAGTTAATGGATGAAATCGAAGGGTGATGCTAGTTAAGAAGATCTATCAACAATTTAAGGTGAAAGAAACTCTTACATTTTTGAGGATTTGCAAGAATATGTTATGATACTTGAGAGAGTTTTTCGAGTTCTAGACTTGTAAAGGGAAAGAATGATCAAAATGATCATGAAATATATATGTATAGGGGAGTTTTCGGTCACCTTGACCGAAAACCCAAGGATCTTGACCGAAAACTCCTTTTTGAGGAGGTTTTCGGTTTGCTTCATGACTAAAACTTCAACCAATTCATCCTAACACCGATTCCTTTGATGTACTAAGTTTAGAATACTCGAATAGACTCCAATTAGGGTTAAAAGTTAACAAACAAGGCTAACTCTGATAAATTTGAATGTATATACAAGCTAGAAATTTCGGATTGTCACATCATCCTCCCGTTAGAGAGATTTCGTCTCGAAATTTGAACATAGAATACAATTCATGGATTAGCAAAGAGATGCGGATACTTCTGTTTCATCTGATCTTCACGCTCCCAAGTGAATTCAGGTCCCCGCTTGGCATTCCAGCGAACCTTCACTATCGGGATGCGACTTTGTTTTGTTCGTTTGATCTCTCTATCTATGATTTCGACTAGTTCTTCCACGAAGTTCAGGTTCTCGTTGATTTCAATCTCGTCGAGAGGAATCGTAAAGGTTTCGTCGGATACGCATTTCTTAAGATTCGAAACGTGGAATACAGGATGGATGTGGCTAAGTTCTTGCGGTAAACGAAGTTTGTAGGCTACGGGACCGATCCTAGCGAGGATCTCGAATGGTCCTATGTACCTCGGGTTTAGCTTTCCACGCTTTCCGAAGCATATCATGCCTTTCCAAGGTGAGACTTTTAGCAGGACACGATCTCCAACGAGGAACTCCAAGGGTTTTCGTCGTTTATCGGCGTAGCTCTTTTGTCTATTGCGTGAGGCCTTAAGTCGTTCTCAGATTTGTACGATCTTTTCAGTGGTTAATGATTTCTGGACCAGTGAGAGTATTGTCAGGGACTTGCCCCTTGGCTAGCTCCGTGTCACCCACCTCAGCCCATCACAGAGGGGATCTGCACTTGCGCCCATAGAGGGATTCGAAAGGCGCAACCTTAATGCTGGTATGGTAACTATTGTTGTAGGAAAATTCAACCAAAGGAAGATGAGTTTCCCATGACGCGCCGAAATCGATGACGTAGGCTCTCAACATATCTTCCAATGTCTGAATTGTTCTCTCACTCTGTCCATCAGTCTGAGGATGGTAAGTTGTGCTCATATCCAGCTTAGTTTCAAGAACTTTCTATAGTGACTACCAGAACCTCGAAGTGAACCTGCTATCTCGATCGGAGATAATGGACACAAGCACACCGTGCAGTCGGACTATCTCTTGGATGTAGATTTGCGTGAGTCTCCCCATTTTGAAAGTTTCTTCGATTGGTAGGAAGTGAGCGGATTTAGTCAGTCGGTCGACAATTACCCAAATGGCGTCGTGCCCACTAGGAGACTTGGGTAGTTTGGTGATAAAATTCATAGTAATTCTCTCCCACTTCCACTCAGGTATCTTCGGCTGGTGGAGTAGACCTGAGGGTTTCTGATATTCGACCTTCACCTTGGCGCAATTCAGGCACTTGCCCACGAAGGTAGCAATCTCTGCTTTCATGTTCGGCCACCAATACAGTTTCTTGAGATCGAGGTACATCTTGTCCGAACCTAGGTGAACGGAGTATTTAGTCTTGCGAGCTTCGTTCATTACAACCTCTTTGTAACCACCAAACTTCGGGGTCCAGATCCGGTCCATGAAAGGATAGAGTCCATTTCCTTTAATCTCTAGGTTCTTTTCCATTCCTCTCAAGGATTCACTCGACGTATTCTCTGGTTTTAAGGCTTCCAGCTGAGCCTCCTTGATTCGCGCGGGAAAATGGGAATGGATAGGCATGGTTAGCGCCTTCACTCTACGTCCTGAGTATTCCTTCCGGCTGAGGGCATCTGCGACCACATTGGCCTTGCCGGGATGGTAGCGGATTTTGCACTCGTAATCGCTGAGTATCTCAACACATCGCCGTTCTCTCATGTTCAGCTCCTTCTGGTGACCACAAAGCCATCTCTGTGGGAGGCTGCTACCCCTAATCCGTCTATCTACTTACTCTCTAACTAAGAGAATGTTATTTAATAAGAGAAGAGCAAAGGGCTTTTTCAGCTGGATCCAGAACGAATAGGAGATATTCCGATTGGTATCACTCGCATAAGACTTTTCCTTTATTTGTAGCGGCCATGTGGCATAGTCCATCTTTTCCTTCTATTTTTCCCTCAAAATAGAATAGACTTCACGCCATGGAACATGCCCAGGTCTACCAGAAAAGGGGGCGAGCAGGAGAATATAGATCGGTCTGTCTTGTAATATATGCTGCAGACTTTTATGGTCAGTGAAAATAGTGCACTTGGTTCCGTAGAGATAATGTCTCCATATCTTCAGTGCGAAGACTACTGCTCCCAATTCCAGATCGTGTGTTGTATAGTTGACTTCGTGTGCTTTCAGCTGTCTTGAGGCATAAGCAATGACTTTTCCCCGTTGCATGAGCACACAGCCTAGGCCCTGACTAGATGCATCACAGTAGACAACGAAGTCCTCCGTCCCTTCGGGTAGGGACAAGATAGGTGCGCTGCACAGGGCCTGCTTCAATGTTTGGATCGCAGTGTCTTGTTTTTCACTCCAACAAAAGGGTACGCCTTTCTGAGTCAGAGTGGTTAAGGGTTTGGCAATTCTGGAGAAATTCTGGATAAATCTGCGATAGTAGCCAGCGAGGCCCAAGAATTGACGGATTTCTGTGGGCGTCTTCGGTGCTGACCAGTTCTCTATCGCTTTGATTTTGGAGGGGTCCACGTGTATGCCTTCCTCGCTTACCACGTGACCTAAGAAGGTTACTTTTCGAATCCAGAATTTGCACTTGGAGAATTTCGCGTATAGCTTCTCCGTCCTTAGGGTTTCCATCACCGATCTCAAGTGCTGTCGATGATCTTCCTCACTTCTAGAATAGACAATTATATCGTCTATGAACACGATTATGAACTTGTCCAGGAAAGAACGACACACTCGATTCATCAGGTCCATGAATACTTCCGGTGTGTTGGTTAGACCAAAGGGAATTACTACAAATTCGTAGTGACCATACCGAGTCCGAAATGCTGTTTTAGGAACATCACTCTCATGGACTCGCAGGTGATGGTACCCTAATCTTAGATCTATTTTGGAAAAGTAACTAACTCCTTGAAGTTGATCGAAGAGGTCGTCGATTCGAGGAAGAGGGTAACGGTTTTTGACTGTGAGCTTTTTCAGCTCTCGGTAGTCAATACACATCCGAAAGGATCCATCCTTCTTTTTCACAAATAAGATCGGGGCTCCCCATGGTGAGGAACTCGGTCTGATGAACCCTTTGCTGAGCAGCTCATTGAGCTAACTGGATAACTCCTGCATTTCTGCCGGCACTAATCGGTATGGGGATTTAGCTACGGGGGTAGCTCCGGAGACTAAGTCGATGCGAAACTCGACTTGGCGTTCGGGAGGGATTCCCGGGAGGTCTTCGGGAAAAACATCGGGAAAGTTGCAGACTTCGGTGATGCTCTCGAGGTCTTTAACTTCCTGTTTCTCGTTAATGACATGGGCTAGGAATGCATAACACTCCTTTCGCAGGAGTTTATGGGCTTGGATGCATGAAATGATACGGAGGTTCGAACTGAGTTTATCGCCGTAAATCATGAGAGTTTCATCAGAAGAGAGATTGAGGCGGATAGCTTTTTCGTAACAAAGGATATCAGCATGATTGAGGCTCAACCAATCCATGCCGATAATGACATCGAAGCTTTTTATGGAGACTGGCATATGGTCGATGGGAAAAGAATGATCGTTTAGGGTAAGAGTACAGCCTACATATATATCATTAGTGCTCTCTTTCTCACCGTTAGCCATCTCGACGGTAAATGTTTTAGTTAATGGTTGAGGTTTATGCCTAAGAAGATGTTTGAATGCATGGTTAACAAAACTTCTCTCCGCACCAGAATCGAAAAGAATGCATGCATAAGAGTTGTCGAGGAGGAACGTACTGGTGGTTGTCGAGGCCAACAAAATTAATAACCCTAATTATTACACACTAAAATAGTGTATAGTGGTAAAGGGATCGAATCCACAGGGATTGGTTCAATTTAATAACTCTATGAAAAATCTCTTTGTAAAAATACTTGGAAAATGACAATAAATTAAAACTGGGGGTTTTGGTGTTTTGAAATACTTGAAACAAACTAGAATTAACTAAGATTTAAATAGACAATTTCAACAAAAATAAGAGTTTGATGTAAAATCAATAAGAGAAGGATGGTTGACTTAAGGTTCCTCACTTTGACTTTTGATGAATATATCATTAGAATCAAATGGTGCAATACTTGTTTTAAACCCTTAATTTGGCTATAGTAATCCAAGGAGCTTGAGATTACCTAGACTTTTCTTAATTGTTGAAATGGTTAGAGAAGCTCATAACAATTTCCTTAGTTAAAGTCACTAATTCCATTAAGCATGTAATTAGTGAAAGTCAACTAGCATTAAGAACCAAAAAAATCACCAAATCCAAGACGGGTCAAATGCTTTCACCACCATGTTGGAGAAAATGTTTTTATGATTGTGTGAAGTAAAACTAACACAAGAATCACTTGTTGCTTGCTAATTTGAAGATCCTTTACTTAATCAAGAAATTAGCCAACTAATCACCACAAACACATTTAAACTCATGAATAAAAACATGCAAGTAATGATAAGATGTTAAAACACAAAACATTTTCATAAAGATTCAAACACAAATTCATGGATTCTTCAATATTCAACAAAAGTTCAAAGGATTCAACAAAAGTCAACCAAGATTAGTTTAGCCAAGCATGACTAAACTCAAGGAAACAAAGTTAGTTAAGATTGTACCAAACATTTAGCAAGAATTAAGAGATGAAATGGTGAAGTTCTTGAGGGTTCTTGGCCTTCAAAAAAAATGCTCCAAACTCCAGAGAGAAAGTATCAAAATCGGACCTCCAAGATTATGCTAAAGAGGCACACCAACCTTCCCAATATAGAGCTATAAGTAAAATCCCGAAATTGCCCTTGTCAGGAATCCACGCGGGCCGCGGGAAATCTTACGCGGGCCGCGTGACTTCGACGGAAATTTTTTGGGCTTCTTCAAGTCTTGGGCCCCCACAGCTAATCCATTGGCCCAGTTCGAATCCAATCTGCTTCTAGCCCATTTCTCTTCAATATTTCTTCAATTTGAGCCCAATTTGTCTCTCCACATCACTCAAAACTTCCGCAAATTCCTAAACATCGATCTTGCACACTCAAGAATTCTCCCGTGGCTTTCAAATTTAAAGTTTAATTCTTCCAACCCTTCAAATAATTGACAATCCCACTCCATGCATCACCTCTATAGCCATCAAGCCTAAAATCCTCGTTGTCCTCCAAGTCCAATTGCTTTCCAAAAGATCCCGCTCCGCTAGTCTCCTTAAAATCTGTAATTAAGCTCACAAAACTCGAAAGAACCCGAAAGTGGTCATAAAATAACAAAAAGGAAAATATGCATGGAAATTATCTAAATTGTGAATGAAATATGCTAAAATAAACTATAAAATGAAGTAAATAAAATGAAGCTATCACGTACCCGAAACAACGATGGGGTCTGCAACTGCCTCTTCTTGACCCATCGTTAGCACTCTCCCTGTGCCACCTGCTGTTGTTGCCTTGGGGCAGTTTCTCCTATAGTGCCCGACTTCTCCACAATCATAACAGGCTTGACCGACGCCTGCTCCAGATGCCTGATTGGCTGGTGGTACTAGTGTTTTGCAAACTCGAGCTGTGTGCCCCTTTTTGCCACAGCTGGTGCATGACATTTCTCGACATGGGTCGGGATTATGATGATAGTTATACTTGTCGCACCGAGGAAGGGTACCAACATATTTACTGGTAGGTGCTTGAGTGGCAGGAGCAGCGGCAGGAGTAGTAGCAGCATGGACTGCCACCGTTTGCTGTTTCTTTGAGGGCTCCTGTGAAGACTGGCCCTTCCGCTGCTTCCAGAACTTTCTTTTCTCACCACTCCCTTTCGCTGGCTTAGGAGCGGTTGCCACTTTATCAAGATCAACTCCGTGATCTATGAGAGTTTGCGCCAGGCACTTAGCGCTGTCAAAGGTGTTTGGCCTAGCAGCCAAGACATTTCCTTTGGTGGGTTGTGTCAGTCCCCAAATGTATCTCTCTATCTTCTTGCTTTCCGGGGTGACCATTCCCGGGCAAAGAAGTGCTAGGTCTTCAAACCTAGAAGTGTAGGCAGTAATGTCGGATTCCTTCATCCTTAGGTTCCAGAGTCCGTGCTCTAGTTTCTGCATCTCGCCCCATGGGCAGTACTCAGCTATCATGAGTAACTTTAAGCTTTCCCAACCCATAGCATTTGCCACTAGTAGGGTTAGGGATTTGACCCGACCATTCCACTAGGTCAGTGCCCTGTTGGCGAAGGTACAAGCGGCGGATTTTACTTTGTTGACCTCAGAACAGGAACAGATTTCAAAAATGGACTCGATCTTTTCGAACCATTGAGTCAGGGCAATAACCCCTCCTTTGCCGTCGAAAGATGTGGGTTTCGTGCTCATGAAGTCCTTACAGGAATACTCCTTATGGTGTCCTTGACCACCTTCATGATTTTGGGGATGCGTACCACCTCCCTGTCCACCAGATCCGCCAGGATTCATCTGTGACATCGCGGCAGCCACAACAACAGTAACAGCTGCTTGGAACATAACGGGATCGAACTGAGGGGGCGGTGGTGGTGGTGAAGCGTTGTCATTTCTTTTGATGGGTCTTTTTCGGGGAGGCATCTTGTTCTAGAAACAATCAGGAAGAAGAGGATGGTAAGTCCTCAAGATATATGAGGCAAAATATATCTCATCCTGATAATAAAGTGTTCTACCAAGCGATAAGCAAATAAAAGTTACTAGCGTAAGTAAGTTATCGCTAAGAAACAAATAGGTAGCAACACTAGGAATGAATTTCTACAATGTATTCGGCTCTGACTAAAATACTCCTATAGTATTCTAAGTTGTATGGATACTGGGTAAGTTTTAGGCTTGTTGCAACATAACAGTCACTCCCAAGCACATGTTGGTCATGTCTCGAATAGATATAGTTGATCAGGCTATATTGATCCTAGACATGATTATATAACTTCCCAGGTTTAACCGTTGTGTCCAACATCGAAAATACTTTTGTTTTGTTCTACTCATGATATTGTTTCTGGTATGTAGGTATACTTGTATACTTTTTGTAAAAATACTTATATTTTTAAAAGTATACTTTTAGTTCAGAGTACTTCAGGCCCTTTGTCTTTATAGTTGTATACCATGTAAGGTTCGGTATACTTTGTTCACTATAAACAATAGCTCTGATACCAATCTGTCACACCCTGAAACCGATGGCGGAAACGTTCCGGGGCGGAGGACGTCATGTTTAGTATCACAACATTTGTATCATAGTAAGCGAAGTAAACACAACCATTACATTATAATATGAATATTTACATTGTTCAAAACATGGTTTATCCATAACAGTACATAACAAAAGTAAAAGACGTGACACCAAAACGCTCCGTCTTCTCCAAAAGTTGGCAAGAGTACCTGTCTATTGTTGCCTTGAGAATACAAGCAGTTTAAAAAATATCAGCATAAAGTTGGTGAGTTCATAAGCGTTTAGTTCTGGTGAAAGGAATGTTTCTTTGATCCTTTGAAAAATGTTTTCCCAAGAAAATCCTATATTTTCTTATGAAAGATGTTTGATTATCCATATGTTAAACAGCCTGTTTACGAAAGGTTGAGTTATCCCAGGAAAATCCTATATTTTCCTTAAAAGTTGATAGTTGGTTTTCTATTCTGGAATGAGGTGTACAAGTATCTACCATACTTATATCGTTAGATGTAGTTTCCTTGAAAAACCCTGGTTGCTCGCTGTGAGATGTATTAGCCTTGTTACATAAATAAAACTAATAAAATAGGTAGTGAACTAGATCCTAAGGGTATTATCAATTCCCTTTAATAATCAAATCGGTTATTACTTTGAGGTTAGTTCACTTGTTTCATTATTACAAAAGTAAATTTTTGCTACCTAAGTTATGAGTGTCATAACCGTACTTAGACTGGATAAGGCACGTAACGGGGCCAGTATCTTTTTATGACTTTGTCACCCCTGAACCTAACGGTCCCGCTGTAGCTAGCAGCGAAGGTGCGGGATAGTTAGTCCCATATAGATCTATACACAATAGTCACGCTCTCCCTACAAGAGATTCTGGTTACAAGTGTTAGTCCTACACTCTCGAATCCGGTGGAGTGTTACCAAGGACGTGTCTCAAACTTAGCCTAACAAATTTACAAGTAATAATACTGAAAATCCTGTTTATGTTTTGTATAAATCCTTTGTAAAATATCCCATTTTATGATAAGATTTACAAGTTCCTTGCTTTAGTTTTGAAAACGGTTTCTACGAGTTGATTTCTTAATCATTTGGTAAAACGGTTTTCTGAGTTAAAAGCATGTTGAACATATAATCATTTTATGCAAAATGAGATAACTTAAGCACAAGTTTCCTTGTACTTTTGCTTGTATTCCCCCCCTGAAAACATGAAAAACTCGAAAAAAGCGTAGGGGTATGAACTCACCTGACGTGAGTGATGCGAATGTAAGATCGGAAAAAGGATGCTAAGTGTCAAGTGAAGACTTGAGCACACACGTATCCTATTTAGCATATAAAGGCACATATATGAATACAATTAGTGTTTACTCAACTAATCAGGTAAAGAATAACACTTTAAGGACTAAGAAATCCTTAAATGGAAGTGTTACAATCACTTAGGATTGCATAAAAGGGTTGTATAGCCACTTAAAGGAGTTTTCGGTCCAAGTAGCATGTTTCTTGAGGTTTTCGGCCCAAAGGGTTTTCGGTCTAAGAGGTTTTCGGTCCAAAGAGTTTTCGGTCCAATGACCTTTCGGTCATGGAGTTCTCGGTCTAAGGAGATTCAACCAAAAACTCATCAAATCTTGTAAAAATGATGTTTTTCAAGGGTTATGCTCAATGGGATCGGTTTCTAGGGTTCATGCTTAGTCTTAGGAAGGTTTAAGGCTATAAGAACCCCTTAATGAGGGTTTTCGGTCTAAGGAGATTCACTAGACCGAAAACACTTATTGTTCTTGGATAAATGATGATTTCAAGGCCTTAAACAAGAGTTTCAACTAGATATTAAGTATAGGAAAGTAATACTTACGATTTAGAGGCTAATGGGGTTGATTTTGAACCAAAACACTAGTGTGTGTTCTTAGTGTTCTTGGTGTTCTTGAAGATTAAACCCACAAGATGAAGTTAATGGATGAAATCGAAGGGTGATGCTAGTTAAGAAGATCTATCAACAATTTAAGGTGAAAGAAACACTTACATTTTTGAGGATTTGCAAGAAGATCTTATGATACTTGAGAGAGTTTTTCGAGTTCTAGACTCGTAAAGGGAAAGAATGATCAAAATGATCATGAAATATATATGTATAGGGGAGTTTTCGGTCACCTTGACCTAAAACCCAAGGATCTTGACCGAAAACTCCTTTTTGAGGAGGTTTTCGGTTTGCTTCAGGACTAGAACTTCAACCAATTCATCCTAACACCGATTCCTTTGATGTACTAAGTTTATAATACTCGAATAGACTCCAATTAGGGTTAAAAGTTAACAAACAAGGATAACTCTGATAAATTTGAATGTTTATACAAGCTAGAAATTTTGGATTGTCACATCATCCCCCCGTTAGAGAGAATTTCGTCCCGAAATTTGAACATAGAATACAATTCATGGATTAGCAAAGAGATGCGGATACTTCTATTTCATCTGATCTTCGCGCTCCCAAGTGAATTCAGGTCCCCGCATGGCATTCCAGAGAACCTTCACTATCGGGATGCTACTTTGTTTTGTTCGTTTGATCTCTCTATCTATGATTTCGACTGGTTCTTCCACGAAGTTCAGGTTCTCGTTGATTTCAATCTCGTCGAGAGGAATCGTAAAGGTTTCGTTGATTTCAATCTCGTCGAGAGGAAATGTAAAGGTTTCATTGGACACGCATTTCTTAAGATTCGAAACGTGGAATATAGGATGAATGTTGCTAAGTTCTTGCGGTAAACGAAGTTTATAGGCTACGGGACCGATCCTAGCGAGGATCTCGAATGGTCCTATGTACCTCGGGTTTAGCTTTCCACGCTTTCCGAAACGTATCATGCCTTTCCAGGGTGAGAATTTTAGCAGGACACGATCTCCAACGAGGAACTCCAAGGGTTTTCGTCGTTTATCGGCGTAGCTCTTTTGTCTATCTCGTGAGGCCTTAAGTCGTTCTCGGATTTGTACGATCTTTTCAGTGGTTTCGCGGATGATTTCTGGACCAGTGAGAGTATTTTCAGGGACTTGCCCCTTGGCTAGCTGCGTGTCACCCACCTCAGCCCATCACAGAGGGGATCTGCACTTACGACCATAGAGGGCTTCGAAAGGCGCAGCCTTAATGCTGGTACGGTAACTGTTGTTGTAGGAAAATTCAACCAAAGGAAGATGACGCAGGCTCTCAACATATCTTCCAATGTCTGAATTGTTCTCTCACTCTGTCCATCAGTCTGAGGATGGTAAGCTGTGCTCATATGCAGCTTAGTTCCAAGAGCTTTCTGTAGTGACTGCAAGAACCTCGAAGTGAACCTGCTATCTCGATCGGAGATAATGGACACAGGCACACCGTGAAGTAGGACTATCTCTTGGATGTAGATTCGCGTGAGTCTCTCCATTTTGAAAGTTTCTTTGATTGGTAGGAAGTGAGCGGATTTAGTCAGTCGGTCGATAATTACCCAAATGGCGTCGTGCCCACTCGGAGACTTGGGTAGTTTGGTGATAAAATCCATAGTAATTCTCTCCCACTTCCACTCAGGTATCTCCGACTGGTGGAGTAGACCTGAGGGGTTCTGATATTCAACCTTCACCTTGGCGCAAGTCAGACACTTGCCCACGAAGGTAGCGATCTATGCTTTCATGTTCGGCCACCAATACAGTTTCTTGAGATCGAGGTACATCTTGTCCGAACCTGGGTGAACGGAGTATTTAGTCTTGTGAGCTTCGTTCATTACAACCTCTCTGTAACGACCAAACTTCAGGGTCCAGATCCGGTCCATGAAATGATAGACTCCATTTCCTTTAATCTCTAGGTTCTTTTCCAGGTAATCACACACTTGAGGTATACCATTGATTTCCTTACCCTTGATTTCCAGGTAACTAGAGGTAGTCTAGGTAGATCTTCTGGAAATACATTCAGGTAATCGCACACTTGCGGTATACCATTGATTTCCTTACCCTTGTCTTTCATACCCACCATGTGGGCCAAGAAAGCGAAGCATCTCTTTTGCAAATACATCCTTGCCTTCATGCAAGTGATGACTCTTAGGTTCTTCCATGCCTTATCTCTGTAAATCAAAAGGGCTTCATCGTTTGGTAAGGATAATCGTATAGCCTTTTCGTAACATAGATTCTTTGCTCAATGGGTTAATAAGCAATCCATTCTGATGATCACATCAAAACTTCCAATGGTCATGGGCATTAAGTCAACATGGAAAATGTGATTATTCAGGGTGAGAAGCAGTTGGTGAGTATTTCTAAGGTGCTTTCTATTTGACCATTTGCAACTTCTGCCGTTTAAGCTTCATTAAGTTTGCATGATTTATGATTTGTCATTTTTCGAAACATGTGGGAAATAAAGCTCCTATCGGCAGCAGTATCAAATAGCACGGAAGCATAAATATTGTTGATAGGAAACGTACTAGCAACCAAAATTGGTTCTTGGCATGCATATCTCGCACCTATCACAAATGTCCTTCCTTTACCACCTTTATTCTTCATCTTAGGGCAGTCTTTCTTGAAATGTCCTGGTTGGTTGCATTCAAAGCATTTTCGACTTCCTCTTGCAGCAGTAGTTGGGGTTATGTTGTTCGGGCGTTTTCTACAAAACTTAGTGGTGTGACCCCTTAAGTTGTAGTTGAAGGGTTTTGTGCATTCTAACACTCCTATGGTGTACATGCAACCCTATAAACCTTGGATCTATGTTTTCTCGATTATACATGAAAATACTCAATATTCCAAGGTTTCATCCTAACTAGCATAATAAGAAGTAACTATACTACAAGTATCTAGTAGAATGACATACCTTTTGATGTAGTAGCTTGATTCCATGGATCTTAAGAGCCTAGTGCCTCAAGTGTGACACATCAAATGGTTCACACAACACCAAGAACCATTGGAATAACTAGAGAATAAGGATACATGCACCAAATCCGTTTTTGCCCTCTTGTGTATACACACTAATGCACATTTCATGAACTAGGAACCTCTTTATACAGTGTGGTGGATTAGGGTTACATTCATGTAAACCCTAATACCCATGACCTTTCATTTCCATAGGATCCATGGGTTAAACACTCCATGGACTATCCATGAAAGCTTAGCCCAACCTAAATGAACTTGGCCCACCACATAGATAAGAGTCCATATTTAATTAGTTCCTTTTGATCACTAGATTAATTCTAAATTAATTCTTTATCAATACTAATTAAATAATATGATTTCATATTAATATATTAGAACATATAATATATTAATATAAATCACTAGTATCCTTTTTTTTCTCATTTTTTCTATCCAATTGTTCTAATGCCATGCAACCCAAGTGGACCATGCCAAATCGGGTCAAGTACATACCAATTATAGTTATGGGCTTAGAAACTAATCCAACAATCTCCAATTTGGATAAGTCTAAACCTATTATTGCGTACGACTCCAAAACCCGACTAGCAGTCGTAGCTCTTAAAGCCGCTGTCGAACTTTGAACAAATCAATGACGCGTCCATTAGATAAGGGATTATGTATTCCTCCATTCTACATATCATATGGACTGAGACATGGATTATAATCATTCTCTCTGTCCATTTGTTGTTTCCTGATTTCCGATTTATGACGACCGACTAATTGAACAAATCAAATCAGCCCAGGCTTGGCCAAGCACTTCGGGCTGTCATCACTAAATCATCAAGGGGCCCACAGATATCGCTTTTATCCCTCCAAGGGTAAAAGGAATGGATAAACTTCGACTCATATGCTTGTTCTACTACTTGTTGAATCATACACAAAGGTATGTTTTATAACATTGAGTTACCAATGCGTTTTTGTACAATCAATGTATAACCAACTCATAGGAAACAACTCATATCTCTAGGTTTGAAGAATATAAGATATTATCGTCTCATGATCACTCGTGATAAAATCCATGAAGTGAGTCAAATGAGCGTGGGTTTAATCCAATACTCAGATCTTATGAGCACTCATGAATGTTGTAGCAACTCTTGCTATGTCCATTACCTTAGACATCTACAAACTAGCTTCATGACAGTCTTGCCTTAATACCTACTTCCAACGTATTATCGACTGTGGATGGTTTGAATAACTTAGGCATTCAGGAAGAACGACCTAGTTATTATGGAAGTCAAAACATGCAAAGTGAAACACAAGAGTAATCAAATCCAATATGGTCTCAGAACTTATGAATATAAATAGAACACCTTTTATTTATCACCATATTGATTACACATTATTCATTGCATACTGTTTCAAATTATCAACTTTATACTTGAATCAAAACAATAGTCATGCCATGCTCCAAGCATGCACACTATGTTTATCCAAATAATAGGCACGCCATACACCAAATATGCACACTACGTTTGTCTAAACATTAGTTATGCCATACACCAAGTATGCACACTAAGTTTGTCTATGATCTTTTACTTTGTGAAATAGATCGATTGAACATAATTCCAATGATTCTCATTTCACAATCCTAAATCCTTACAGCAAATGCAAGAATTCCAAATTCCTGCCACTTACCAAAATCTTGTTAGATTTTAAACTTATATGCATTGATCCTATTGTAATGATTATGCACAAAGTCACAAAGACGTGTCAACAGTCATTAAAGAATATTCTAATGGACATCATTCCATGGAAACGAAGTCTCAAATTCAAAGTACATTGCTTTGAACATCCTTCTTGCATTAATATTCCTAATCTTACACAGATTTAATGAATGACTTCCACCTATGGGAATTTTTCCATATTCTCATTTTGACTATCACTTCTGAATAAGAGTTTCCTCTTTTCAAAATATGTCAATATGGTCCTCTCAAAAAATTTACACCATACTTCCAACTGTCCCTGAGCAACCAATCTTTGGTAAACCTTAAATTGTCCTCGACATTTTATTAATCATTTTAGTCATATCCAATTCTAGACTATTCCCCTCTTAATGCCCTGAGCATTTGGAAAAATTTAGAAAGGATGAATATTATAGCACATGCAATCGACCCAATATCTGAAGCATATGGGACACGATTCATGATGTCTTACATAAAGACATGATAATGGACCAGTCTTTTGCTCTAATATTTCTATTTCAATTTGCCATGTTCTCACAATTCAAATTATGAAAAGGGATGCCGTAATCATAATCGAATTTTAGAACGAAAATAATGTTCCCATATAGAAGTTCCTTATGTTGAACCATTCCAACATAACATTCATATATCTACTTGACTAAATTTGATTAAAATCTCAATCTAAGCTTTTAGAATTGAAATGAAATATAATTTCCTCTCCCTTAATTATAGCAAAACAACTTTTCCCAATTGAACTTTTGTTTTTCTATAATTAACATTGCTAACTTTCAACACTTATCATAATTATCATGCTCCCACTAACATGACGATTATTCGCATAACACTTATGCTCCCATCAGCTGGACTTCTAGAAATCAATACTTTATTGACTTTCTTACCAAAGTTCAGATTTCTGATACGAGATGCTTTGATAAAACTTTATCAAAATCATACACCTTTCCTTAGATAGCACACATGTGTGTCTAAACAATTTCAGAACTATAAAAAGGGATGCCATAATCATAGTCTCAATTGTTTAGACCTTTACCACTTCTCACAAGTCCATGTTAGTGTGCCGGTTAACCACACACGCTCCACTAACGACTTTGAGAATGAAAATATCTCAATTGCTATCTACTTAAAATTCTACTTAGTGAAAGTGTTTCCTCACCATCATTTTCATGAATCGGAAAGAAACATTATGACACTTAGATTTTATGATGTATGTGTTCCTATCCATGTGAATTTGTCAAAACCATAATCACAAGACAAGGTTAGTGACAAATCAAACTCATATGGATTCAACTTGTGCAATCTTAAATTCTTGCCACCTGGCAGCACAAGGGCCTGCCATTGCTTCCAATTTGTTATGTACCCGATTGAGAACTCTCAGAACTCATACGTAAATCCAACTTTAACTGGAATGGGCAAAGAAATGGAATATGTCAACACGATAGGTTATAAACCTTAAGTTGCGCGCAAGTGATAAACTACTGATTTTATTCTTGATTAGATCTTGAAACTCTTTCAGGATCTTCTAGACTCCCACTGTCCTCTTGACATATAAGACTCTCTTGCCAAGAACCATTCCTTGACAAAACAAATATTCAAGAGATAGTGTGGATTCTTATCAAGACAAACACTTCACACAATTGGCCTTAGTTGGTCTTTGTTTTATCCACAACTTACCAATTTCAAATGTACAAGAGTAGAATACATTTTACTCTTACATTTGACAACTGTTATAAACCTTCTTAAGATTATGTCACTCAAGTTACAATCGTGAAGTATGACTCTAAGACTTGTTTTGGAACGAATTATGACTCGTCTTCTTGATTTAACCACTTCAACAATTCATGACTCCTCTTCTTAGCCATAAGAATGCACTAATATGTCCCTAGAGGATCAATTGTGATATGGTTTCATAATCATTAAGATGATCATAAACATGATACTAATGTACTCACCCATCTTTTCAGATTTGAGAAAATTTTTATCTTTCTGGCTAATTTGATTATTCTCATTCATTCTGCCATACACTGAAACTTTTCCAATGTTACAGAATTATACTTAAACTTGTAAGTATAACCATATTTACTAAACTTTTGTAAATCATGACGAATAGTCTTATCAATCTTTGTGGAGGACTTGACCAGTGCACAAGAATGTATACTCGATGCCTTAGTCCTTCACTTGACTCACATATGCATGTGAACTAGGAACTAGTCTTAATTTTCCAAAGATGAAAATTCTCATTCAATATACAATATAACTTGCATAATTTCAAGTTTCTATCCAACTGAAACTTGGGTGATGATAATCTTTCCTTATTTGGTAAATTATGACACTTCCACAAACGACAGAATCAAATCCATTTTCCAATGTTACTATCAATGGAATCATATAAACAACAATTTTTCACAAATTCCCTTGTAAGGATACTTAAAATAAATAAAAACAAAACTTTTCTTTTATTTAAAACATGCGGAAAAACTTATCCTTACAATGCAAATGCATATGAAAAACTATGTTGTTATCTATTCCTATGCAATCTATCACAACTCTTACGCAGCAGCTCCAAAAATTCTGATCACCGAACCATGCAATTGAAATCCATCTACGCGATCAGAATCAACTTACTCTTCTTTAAGCTTCCTCTCCTTTCTTTGATTCTTAAAACTTCAACATGTGACCCAGTCACATCATGTAATAAGAACCTCCAAATAGGAACTTAATAGAGTTAGATAGTGGACTTACCTAAAGTAGAGTTAAACTTTTTGACCAACCTTATGATCTTTAAGGTAAATAGGGCAGCTTTGCAACCAATGCCCCTTCCTTTGGCAATATAACCATATGGACTCTTTGGGAATGGTACACGATACTGTTTTAGACTTAGCCTTTCTCTTTACCATTTGGTCAACCGAGTTGACTATGGCCGATCCCTTTCCATTAGGAAGAGAAAGCTTTTCTGGATTTTCAGTGTTACCATTATCAATGTCCATGGAAGTTTGGAAAGTTGATCTTCTAATCAAATTTGCTTTACCAGTGCTCCAAATCATTGCTGATTCAGCAGCACCTAGCAAATAGATAAGATCATTAAGGGTCATGTCATAGTCTGTTTCGTAGTAGTCCCAAAGGAAACTCACTATGTGACTTAGAAAGTGATTGAACAACCAACTTTCTCAAGACTTTGACACCCAACTCTCCCGGCTTGTCAATATGTGACTTCATCTTCAAGATGTGAGCACACATAGACCTTGCTTGCCAATAGGGCTTGAGTGACCTTGAACTATTCAAGAACTTGTTGGTTAGGGAGAATAATTGGAGGAGGTGGAGGAAGTGAAGTATGATTTCCATGAGCCATGATCTTCATTAGGAAACTTGTTCCAAGAGATTTGGGAAGATCATAGTTGTCTGAACCAGACAGTTACAATGGGAGATATTCAAGTTACTTGATTTAAGTCCTTAATATAACACCCAATATGAAATATTAAGGCTAGGACCCAACACAATACTTTTATAACTTGGAAGAGGGATGCCGTAATCCAAGCTATAAAATATTTGAAGGTAGGTGAATGACGATTCACCAATTTCCACCATGAAAAACGAAATGGGAATTAGGTTTTAATTGGTTTTGAAACTCCTACATATTTTGAGATTCATTGAACTTTTCAATGGCATGTTTCAATCTCGATTGTTCCCTCTCAAGTTTTGTGACTGGGATGCCGAGGATCACAAAACAAGGTGTGAATAACCATGCAAATATACTTGGTACCCTTAATATTTATCACTTAATCGATGTGTCGGTTAACCACACGCGTTCCACCGATCCTATGATAAACATTAAGTTACCCTTTCTTGTTAAATCCAAGTTAGCATGTCGGTTAACCACACACGCTCCACTAACGACTTAAGCAAAGTGCAAAGTGTAATTTCATGGGTTAGCACCAAATTCACATTTTCCTAAGTAACTAAGATTGGGAATTTATAACAGTTTAATACTTTTAATGAAGGGAGAATTATAGTCCTTGTCCTACCCGTTCGGCTAACAACCCTCCACCAGTCAAGGAAGCGGTGGGTGAGAGTGGACACCCATTGAGCTGCCATTTTATAGGCAACAACCTTGTACCACCCTTATAGACTGGCTTCGTGAATGAGGCCTACTAACGGTAAGACTGACTTGCTCTTATACATATATATATATATATTATTAACTTATCATACTATAAAGTATAAGGGTTGAATTTTAACTTTTAAAACTCTAGGGTTTGGAATTAAAGTATGTGTGAGACTTTACAAATTCCAAAACATGAGGGCAAGTTTTGAACTATTCAAAAACTTTTGGATTTTCATAACTTATGAGTTTAATTAAGGTTTTTAAAAACTTTAATGAAGACACTCTTGAACAACCATAACTTGAGGACAAGTTATGGAGTTCATAAAAAAAAGACTCTTCAATTTTCAAACCTATGCATTTTAATGGATCTTTAAAAGAAATGACTTTTGGTAATCCATAACTTGAGGACAAATTATGGACTCCATTAAAATACATTTAGATCAAGAATTAACTAACAAACAATTTTTTTTCCAAATAATTCCTATGATCTACCAAAACTCATAAGTGTATGAACAATCATATCAACAATTTCAAGAATTACATAAACACACATAAAGCTTGAAATTTTGATAACAACTTTAAAATTGGTTTACCATAATCATTACCACATCAAAAACAGGTTTTATAGGTCCAAAACAGTTTAAGGTAATGATTCTAGACCAATTCCAGCCTTAAAACTCGAAGATATGTTGTCAGGGGGTCCAACTCGTCGAGTGCATGAACCAACTCGACAGGTTGGATGAATTTATGCATGGACTCGTCGTGTCCCTTAATGGACTCGGCTAGTCAGCTGACCAGACAGCATACAATTCGATTTTCAGAAATTTGCATCAAGTATAAAAGAAAACAAGCATTGGCTTTGATATCACTAAAGGGTTTTGAGCATTCTAACAGTCCTATGGTGTACATGCAACCCTATAAACCTTGGATCTATGTTTTCTCTATTATACATGCAAATATTCAATATTCCAAGGTTTCATCCTAACTAGCATAATAAGAAGTAACTATACTACAAGTATCTAGTAGAATGACATACCTTTTGATGTAGTAGCTTGATTCCATGGAGCTTAAGAGCCTAGTGCTTCAAGTGTGACACCTCAAATGGTTCACACAACACCAAGAACGATTGGAATACCTAGAGAATCAGGATACATGCACGAAATCCGTTTTTGCCCTCTTGTGTATACACACTAGTACACATTTCATGAACTAGGAACCTCTTTATATAGTGTGGAGGATTAGGGTTACATTCATGTAAACCCTGATACCCATGACCTTCCATTTCCATAGGATCCATGGGTTAAACACTCCATGGACTATCCATGAAAGCTTAGCCCAACCTAAATGAACTTGGCCCACCACATATATAAGAGTCCATATTTAATTAGTTCCTTTTGATCACTAGATTAATTCTAAATTAATTATTGATCAATACTAGTTAAATAATATGATTTCATATTAATATGTTAGAACTTATAATATATTAATATAAATCATTAGTATCCTTTTTTTCTCATTTTGTTTATCCAATTGTTCCGATGCCATGCAACCCAAATGGACCATGCCAAATCGGGTCAAGTACATACCAATTATAGTTATGGGCTTAGACACTAATCCAACAGTAGTTGTTGCACGTCATGCAATTTCCAATATGATGGTAGTTGCATTTAGTGTAGTGAGGTAGGGTTTTATTGGAATGGGAGTGTTTGTGACTGCATCGTATACTGTTATAGGTTCGGGATTAGGCTTGCGCTACTTCAAGTTCCCTTTCGACTTTCCATGGAACTTCCTCTTTGTACTCCCAACTTGTTTCCTTTCTTTTGACGGGGCCATGGTACCTTGACAGATACATTGCTCGTCTACTGATTGGCCAGTTGTTTGGCACTATCAAAAGTGGAGGGTTTAGATGCAGTAACCAGACCTTGGACCGGTGATCCTAGTCCCTAAATGTATCTCTCCATCTTTTTGTCCTCAGGGGTCATCATTCCTGGGAAAAGGTTAGCAAGGTCATTTAATCAGGAGGTGTAGGCAGCCACCTCTGATCCTTGCATGGTCAGATTCCAAAGTTCTTGTTCTAGAGCCTGGACTTCCTGTCGTGGGAAGTACTCCGTGATCATCATTTGTTTCATAGGTTCCCACCCCATGGCATAGGCTTCAGTGATTCCTATGGACTTGGCATGGTTATTCCACCAAGTTTATGCGAAGTCCATAAGTGTACAGGTAGCATACTTAACCCGACAATCATCAGTGCAAGAATTGATGTGAAAAACTGTCTCCGTCTTTTCTATCCAACAGGATAGACCGACAGCTCCTTCAGTTTCGTAAAAGGATCGAGGTTTGCAGCCAATGAATTCCTTGTAAGGGCAGTGTCTGGGTTTTTTTGGTTAGTTATTAGAGTGCCACTTCCACTATTCCCAGTGTTTCTGTTTCGGGCAGCCTCGTATGCTGCCAAGGTTGTAGTAATTCCTTGTGTAAGCATGTTTTGCATCAAGGTAGGATCCATTTGGAATGTTGGGTTTGAATTTTTTGCATCTAGAGCTCCTCCATAGTTTGGAGTTTCTACTGATGTTTGAGTTACTTCTGGAGCACTCCTTCTGTTGCCGTGAGGTGTTGCTGGTGGATGGACTCGTGGACTTTTTCGTGGAGGCATTGTCCTAATATGTTTTAGATGGAGATGTTACGTTATTTTTCATTATGTAGTTATAACAAGTAGGCATGCATTTTGTATTCATTTAATTTGTTTTTTTTTCGAAATGATACAAATTTCCAAGTCATAAAATGAAGGTTTTACCTAATATAGTGTTTTGCAAGCAATACATAATACGTGCAAACATTTAACAAAATACTAAACATTTTTCATTAGAACTGATTGTTTTTTGCTACAAAAGTATCAACCATGTAAGATTAGAAATGGAAAATATTTAAAAAGGATCTAATACAAACAAGGCAGTGAGAAACACTTGCAAAAAAAAGTTATTCCTTAAAAGTTCTAACCCTATCCTAGGGCACAAGTCGCCCTAGATTAAGCATCTATCTCCCAAAGCCCAACATCATGTAGAGGATAAACTCCTAAAATTGGTCCAAAATATAGTGTCTCTCCTATACGGAAACAAGCGCCTGCTGCTCAATTGCAGCCAGTTGAGTCTCGAGAATTTGTACCATGTAGTCGTGTGCTCTATAGTGAGCACTCATGGCATTCGTCTTGGTGTGATTAGCACCTACACGATGATACAAGATCTGAATGGCCTCAATATCCTCCTTCTTGTCTTCCTCGAGTCTCTCAACTCGGTACCCTAGTAAGGTAGAGCCTGAATATCAGACGAAACTCTCAAGAGATTTGACTCTATATGTAGTTGGTCGGTATAAGACATAAGGTGTAGTATGGGATCATTCTCAGGGTCGTCCCAGAGTGGTGCCTGTGAAGACTCGCCAATCTCAAATCGTGGCGGAAGGTCAGTAATCCTCTTCTTACAGAGGTGGTCTGGCAGCCAAGCTGACTCGTGGGTCATGGTTCATTTCCCCAGTTGACCACAAGTAGGTCGGGAAACATGTGCTGTAGGATCCAAATGGTAAAGGGGGGAGCACTTGTCCCCGGGGTCCTCATCAGATGGGGACCCTTTCCATGAAGGAGATATGGTTTGTAGTGCGGTGAGGATGGTGGGGTAGGAGGGCCAGGCTCCTCATCAGTAAGTGATGGGGTCATCATCTTCTATCTCATGGGCATCTTGTAGTATGTCCTCATCATCCAGCTCCTCGTCCTCTTCGGGGCCATCTTCCTCCTTGTCCTCAGATGGATCCTTCTCCTCTGAGAAATCTGTGGGGGCAACTGGAGCGTCCTATGGGAAATATGGATCCCCAGCTAGATGTATCGGAACCTCATGTAACTTGTTGGGGATTGTAATCTACATCCATGTTGGTTGGTCGTTGGGTATGTCTGACATCTACGTAAAAGGTTTTTAATTGTGTTAGTAAATTTTTAAATGTATTAAAACCACATAAGTGTATTAAGGTTTACATAAAGGCTCTAGGGACTAGCTATCTGCAACGAATCTTGAGAACACTCTTCAAATTCTAAAACTCTCAACTTTTGTAGCCTGTCAAACTCCTTCCTCAAGTTTGGTTGTGAACTGGCCCAACCATAAGTAACATAGGCACGCGTTCTAGGTTTATTTTTAGTATGGATTATGTACGGTACTAACCTTAATTGAGGCGTCTGACCTAAAGGGTTGAGTTGGTAGTTTTAGTTGCAGGCATGTTTAACATTTTATTAAGTATTCTCATTGGGGGTCAGAGTATATATATATAACTCTTATATACTAATTTTGGTGAGGTTTGGGGATTTATTAAATTTTTTTTTTGTACTCCAAGGTTAATATGTACAGACGAGGGCCAGACATGAAACACTAGAGGGCAGTACCATTTTGGCAATTAAGTTGTTCTGAAATCTAATAAACATATGCGTCCCCTCAAAATAGATTCTCATTACCGTACCTAGCCAATAAGTAGTGTAATTAATAATAATACTTTTATTTGGAGCTTGTTGCTATAGTTGTATTTCCTCTTTCGAGGATACAAGTTCTCTATAGCCAATTTAGCTTTGATACCAATTTGTCACACCCTCGGTCGAGGCGACGGAACATGTCGGGCTGTGCAACAAAGTTCATGGGTCGCAGATAAACTAAATATATAGAACAAGTAAAAAAATAAACAAAACAACATTTATATTCCATCTTTAATTTTCAATATAGGGTGCTTACAGATAATAGTGTTGGAACCTGAAAGTGAACCGCTAGCAATCCTAAGTACTGATTCCAAAGTTCATGTTCTGAAATAGGAGAGTGGTCCGAAATCCGTCCAGACCAAGTATGAAGACCAGAAGAATGAAGTCATTACGGAACTGACCCTCACGTCCGGAATGATGCTGATCCGGAATGAAGCTATTTTGTCTTTTATGCATTTATTGTATTTGTACTTGTCTTGATGTAACGTTTCATAGGACAAAGTCTATAGTTGTATTTGGACATTTAGAATGTCAGAGTCATGTCTTTTGTCCGGTTCTATGTAATCTCTTTGGTTAATTCGTTGTTATATTCTCTCCTATAAATAGGAGCATTCAATACAAGTCAACTACGGATCTTTCACTCACTTTGTTATTCTCTTGAGTTTACTTCAAACATTCTTCTTGTTCTTCATTTATTAGGTTTACTCTGATCAGTTATTCTCGTTGCTTATTAAATGTCTTGATCATTTGTTGAAAACGTTATCTAAGACTTGACTAGTCTTTCCGGACTTGACTTGAACATTTATTAGCAAGCAGACATTAATCGTAAGCATTCACTCAAGGTTTGAGTTCTCAAACCTTGTCCCTGCGCATAAGTAAGATCGTTTTCTCACAATTGGTATCAGAGCTTGAGTGGTTGTCCTTTGAATCCATAAAGATCATATTATAGTTGGTTTGAAATTACCTTGGCGTTTCAACCATTTTTGTATCAAGGATAAAAGTTCTCCTATATACCACTTTATCTTGAAGATATCTTAACTTCAATGGCTGCTTCTAATTCTCAGCAAATGATTTCAATGCAAATCGTAAATTGTGTGGGTGGACCTACTCGTGCCCCATTACTAGTTGTGGAAGAATATGATCACTGGAAAGTTAGAATGGAAAGATTTCTAATTGCCAAAAAAAAGGTGAAGAAATACGGAGATCCGTAACTGAAGGTCCACATGTTCCTGTAAGAACAACTGTAAGAGATGCAGTAGCTCAGCTCATGAGAGAAGATGAAACTCACCATGCTCCTCTGACTGCATATGATATCGAAAAGCTTCATGCTGACCAAATTGCTTTCTCTGAAATGGTGTTTGGTGTTCCTCCTTCACACTTTGAGCACATCAAGTTGTGCAAATCTGCCAAAGAGATTGGGACACTCTTCACGACCTAATTGAGGGTTCCGAAAACATGAAAGACAAGCGCCTCACCTCAATTGTCAACGACTTCGACACCTTCACTACCACTCCAGGTGAATCTGTGGCCTCAGCTTCCAGCCGTTACCGAATTATTGTCAACAACATGACTGCTTATGGGATTGTCCGAACTTCTTTGCAGTACAATCTCAAATTTATAAAGATTATCGGCAAAGGATGGGGAAATGTGAAATCTTGTCTCCAAACCAATGGTTCCTTGAAAAAGTTGAAGCTCTATCAACTTTTTGATGAACTTCAAGGACATGGGTCAAATGTTCCTCAGAACATGAGGGAACTCTCCGGAGTTCCTCTTGCCCTCGTCAGTTCCTTTGAATCAACCAATCCGAACACATCTGCTTCGGATCCCTTCACACCCATTGTTCCATTGGTTCAAACATCTGTACCTATGTTACCCACAAAAAACGGTTATGTTGATGAGTTTGAAGCCATGAACGCTGACCTCCGTTTCCAACAGGAGTTCACCCTACCCCATTGAAGTACAAACGCCCGTTAAATTCCTCTTACAAACCATACCAAAACCGATTCAATGCTCCTCACCATAACAATCCTCAACCTCACTCAACTCCTGAACCTAAACCAACTTTCGAAAATCCTCCAGCATACCAACCAAACATCTCTAAACCAAACTCTACTCCGGAACACTCTCAGAGTTCCATATCGGACAAACCAAAAATTGTTTGTCATAAGTGTGGACATGCAAATCATTTTGCTAAAGATTGTCAGGCTGAAGCTCAGTAGAAACCAAAAATCAAGGATTCTGCTTACTACGTCCGAAAAGCACAAGAGATGGCTGAAAGCGAAAAAGCCTTTGTAACAATAGTTTCAAGAGATGTTGAAGGGTATTGGTCATCCGGAGATGATGATGACATGGTAACTGGAAGAAACATGTGTCTGATGGCAAGACAAACAGTTTAATGTGATGAAGGATATTGGTCTTCTGGTTCCGAAGATGAAGATGATGCTGCTGAACCTCACCACTGCTACATAGCCACCAATGATCCACCCGGTCGAAGCATTGTTCAGCAGGTAAAATCTATGATCTCTGATAATAATTTTGATTTATCTCTTTGTGAACCTTATCTGACCCAAATCCAAACAGATATGAGCACCATTTATAAAGCCTATGAGTCTGCCATAGATGCCAGTGAGAAGAAGAACTATAAACTGAATCGTCTTAGGTTACGTTTTGAGGATAAGAAATTAAAAATCGAGTCTTTAGAGCATGCGCTTGTAATGTCAAACGATGAATGTATCATTTTGAAATCACCTATTCTGAACGAAATGTTTTAATTGCTGATAACAAACGTCTCAATGGAAAAATCGATGCTTTGCATAATTCTGAAGACATGCTTGAAGCAGACATTCGAATGACTCATAATTTTCGTCATCCATGGTCTAAAGTACCTGGTCTCGGAAGCGAGTTTCCGAAACCAATTGTTAGTCCCTTGAAGGAATTGCAAAATTTGACATTCATGGGAGAGGTTCCGAATATCAAACATTCGGACACCCCTGTTTCCCCCTTGTCTCAACTTCTTGAGACTACAGAACGTTTTGAGTCCCTAATTCCTGAGTTTAAACCAATAGTTGTCACGTGTCCTGATTCCACGCCTCTTCCGCCTATGAAAAACCTGGACCTAAATCAGACCACGAATTTTCATCACAATCCCACAAATTGTGTAGATCATGTTCCCAAAAGTAATCATGTGAACAACTGTGTGATTGAAGAAATCATTCCGAAGACAACTTAATCTATTGCCTCTAAGTTTGTATGGGCATCATTAGATGACAAAATTGACGTCTCAAGTTGTGTGTCCTCTGATTCCTACGAATCGGATTCCTTAGTCATCTCAAAACCCAAATTGGTTCCCATTACTCCTGAGTTTGAAAATCCATCCGTAGGACGAACCTCAAAATCCTCATCTCATCCTAAGAGAAAACCAATGCTGAATAGGAAGGATATTGTAGATCCCAAAGTACAAGCTGGAAATGCACTTAAAAAGGAAGTTAAAACTAGACAAAATTCTAGGTTCCTTGTAAACTCCAAACCAAGTTCATCCAGGAACTCTCATGCATCCACTCATAGTCAAAATTCCTTTGTTCTCACTAAGATTCTCAAAAGACCTTCCGAACCTCTTGGTCACGTTGAACCTAAGAAAGTCATCAGCTCAAGTTAGTCTCAAGCTCATGTCACTGCCAAAACCGTCTGAAATACCTCAATAGAATCTCGGACTGCGTCCTCTGTCCTTATTGCAAAATCTGATGGCACAATTTTTAAACCAAATCTTTCAAAAACCAATGTGTCATCAAGAAATGAAAAGAAAACATCTTCAAAATCATCTAAGAAAAATCATGTGTGGAAAGTCAAAACTCCCATTGCTGAAACAACAATTCCGGAGGAAACAAATGCTACCAACCCTCCGGACGTCAAAGGTCCGAAGAAGCCAGTTCGGAACCTTCAAGTCATCGAATATGACTACTGGATACATGAAAAGACTTTAGCATTCTGTCTATTTCCAAAAATTCCTAGGAGATCACCCAGAAACACAAAGTTGTTCCTAAGTCACAATCAAAGTCCAAAGCCCGTGTATATGTCCCAAAGTCTAATTCGGAGCCGAAAACCCCATTACTCACTAATTTTGCAGGCACTTTGTGCTTCGGAGCAAGAAACAATATGGTATATTTATAGTGCTTGTTCCATGCACATGACGGGGCAGAAAGATTTTTTGCGGGATTTAAAACTTTCTCCAAATGCTGGTTACGTGACGTATGGCAACAATTCCAACTCTCAAATTTGTGGTTATGGAACTCTCACCAACGGAAATTTCTCTATTTCACATGTGGCTTATGTTGCTGATCTAAAACATTATTTGATAAGTGTTGCTCAGCTCACTCATTCAAATCGACGTGTGGAATTTTGCAAAAAGTACAGCTATGTAATGACCGAACACCGGAAAGAGTGTTTAATCAAGTCGCTTTGCAACAAGAACATGTACCTGCTCGACATCAACATGATTATTGGCAAACCGCAACACTGCCTTCTCTCAAAAGTTGTTCCTGACGTCAGTTGGTTATGGCACCGAAGGCTCGCTCATTTAAACTTTCGGTACATGAATGATCTTGTATCCGATGAAATGGTGAGAGGTTTACCTCTTCTCAAATTCGAAAATGATCATTTGTGTGCTGCTTGTGAGTGTGGTAAGCAATCAAAGAAGGGTCATCCTATCATCATCGAAAAATCCATTTAGGAACCATTGGAGCTTCTACACATTGATCTCTGTGGACCATCCACTGTAGAAAGTCTTCATCATAAGAAATACATTCTTGTGATTGTTGATGATTTTACAAGGTTCACTTGGGTCTTCTTCTTAAGGATGAAATCCGAAACAGCCTCAGAGCTCATAAATTTCATCAAAGGAATAGAAGTTCTTACAAAAATCCCAGTTAGGAGAATCCGAAGTGATAATGGATCGGAATTCACTAATTCCACCATTGAGAAATTTCTCACAGAAAAAGGAATCGACCACAACTTCTCAACTCCTTATACTCCACAACAAAACTGTGTAGTCGAAAGATGCAATAGAACTCTCGTTGAAGCTGCTCAATCCATGCTGAACTTCGCAAATCTACCACTCTATCTTTGGGCTGAAGCCGTATCCACTGCATGCTTCACTCAAAATCGGAGTATCATCAATCGACGCCTCAACATGACACCGTACGAAGCAATGAATGGTCGGAAGCCAACAATCTCATTTTTACATGTCTTCGGATGCAGATGCTTCATCAAGAGCAACCGTGATCAGCTTACCAAGTTCCAACCTAAAGCTGATGAAGCCATTTTCATTGGGTACTATTCAAAATCGAAAGCTTACAGAGTTCTTAACCGGAGAACTCGTGTTCTGATAGAAAGCTTTGACATTACTTTCGATGACAACTTCGTTCGGAATTCTGGCCCCACTCATTTTACAACTCACATTATGGAGTCTGAAGCTCCTCCGCCAGGATGTCCGAACCCTCAAACAATTCTTGAAGTTGACTTTGAAACTCTCTTTGGTCCTTCCGAAACCGCGCTTGATTCGGAATCTCGCTTAAGACCATCTCTCATTCCAATTCCCTCTTCGCAAGCTCGAGTTTCTGAAAATGACTCCGGTCCGATCCCAAGCCTATCTCCATTTGATTCCGTTCAATTTCAACCTTCTCAGGTTGAGGGGGAGAATGCTAATCCCTCTCTTGAATCAAATGTGGATGGCTTCCAAGATGCAGCTGCTGATTTCGATGACTCCAATCCTCTCAACAATGATGAAAATGAAAACTTTTTTGAGTTCCCTTATGATGACGATGTCAACCTCTCCGGTTTAGAAGTTCAAGGGGAGCATCATCCCAAAATTCAAACCATTCAGGGAGAGCAAATCAATTCCACTGTTGATATCGGCTCGTCGGTTGCCCAAGAACTCCCACGATTATATGTTTGGACGAAGGATCATCCTCTGAACCAAGTAATTGGTAACCCCAATGCTGGTGTACAGACTAGTTCTGCTGTTAATATTCAAAATGAATGTCACTTCTCAGCTTTCAAATCCATGGTTGAACCCAAATCCATCAAGGAAGCATTGGAGCATGCTGAATGGATTACAGCCATGCAAGACGAACTGGCAGAATTTGACCGAAATGAAGTTTGGACTCTCGTGCCTCCCCCTCGGAATCATCCCATTGTCGGTACGAGATGGGTGTTTCGCCACAAACTGGATGACGCAGGAGTGATCATTAGAAATAAAGCAAGGCTGGTGGCTAAAGAATTCACTCAGATCGAAGGCCTCGACTACGATGAGACCTTTGCGCCTGTTGCACGTCTTGAAGCCATCAAAACCATTCTTGCTTATGTTGCTCATAAAGGCTTCAAAGTTTACCGAATGGATGTTAAGAGTGCCTTTCTTAACGGTGAACTTGACACTGAAGTGTACCTTCAACAGCCCCGCAGATTTATTAATCTCTCCTTTTCGAACTACTGTTATAAACTCCGGAAGGCTGTCTACGGACTCAAGCAAGCTCTTCGCGCATGGTACGAGACACTCACTGATTTTCTAAAATGCTCCGGTTTTCAAAGAGGAATTCTTGATCCCACTCTATTTCGAAGATCCAATGGAAAGCATCTCATTCTGGTATAAATCTATGTGGACGACATCATTTTTGGATCTACAGATTCATCTATGGTTGCTGACTTTGCTAAACCGATGGTCAATCGATTCCAAATGAGCATGAATCGGGAGTTAAGCTTCTTTCTTGGCCTCCAAGTCAAACAGACTAATAGAGGAATTTTCATTCACCAAGAGAAGTACATTTCGGAACTCCTCAAGAAATACTCCATGGACACCTGTGCCTCAGCAAAGGTACCAATGGGCTTCGAACACAAGATCTTTGCCGACCCTTCGGGTGTTCCTGTTGATGAAAAGAAATACCGCGGAATGATTGGATCCCTGCTCTACCTCACAACAAGTCGTCCGGATATTATGTTCTCTACATGTCTATGTGCCAGATTTCAAGTCAACCCAAAGATGTCTCATCTCTTGGCTGTGAAATAAATCTTTCGATATCTTAAAGGCAGAAAAAGTCTCGGACTCTGGTACCCAACAAATGAGAGCTTCCTACTTCAAGCCTATTCGGATTCAAACTATGGTGGTCTTCAACTTGATAGAAAAAGCACTTCAGGTGGCTGCCAATTCTTAGGAGGTCGGTTGGTCAGTTGGTCTTCCAAGAAACAAAACTGCATTGCTCTCTCTACAGCCGAAGCTGAATACAATGCTGCTGCCAGCTGTACATCTCAGGTTTTGTGGATGAAATCTCAACTCTTGCATTATGGTTACCGTTTTCAATGCATTCCTATTTACTGTGACTCTCAAAGTGCCATTGCGATTTCACACAATCCAATTCAGCACTCCATGACCAAGCACATTGACATAAGGTACCATTTCATAAAAGACCATGTACTGAATGGTAACATTGAACTCATTTTTGTTCCATCTGATGATGAGATTGCTGATGTCTTTAGCAAGGCATTAGACGAAACCAAATTCAACGGGTTTCTGAACAAGATGGGTATGATGATACCAGATCCTCAGTTCTTTCAGGAGATTTCTCTCTTTGATAGACGTATTCGAAAGAAAATTAGTTCCGAATTAAACTTTTTCATCTCGAAACTACTTTCTCTCTGAATACATAGGATCTTTTTTTGCTTGTCTTTATTTATGACCATCTCTTGAGTTTTGTATTTTAAGTTGTACAGTTCACCCTGATTGTTTGCCATTTAAAGTCCACATTGTCAATATCACCCCAGAATTTTCAAAAAAGCACTCCAGGATTTTCAAAAAGCACTCCGGAATTTCAAAATGTGCTCCGGAATTTCAAAAATCACTCCGGAAGGTCTCTAAAATTTCATACCGGAATTCTTTTCACAACTTACTCCGGAACTCTTTAAAATCTCACTCCGGAATGCTTTCACAAATTCTCTTCGGATGGTTGTTCAAAATTCAACCATGGATGTTTTACAAATTTTGCTTCGGAAACCTTAACATTCTCTCCGGTAGGCTCTCACAATCTTGTTCCGGAACCATTTTCAAATTCACTCCGGAATTTCTTAAAAATCACATTTCCGGAATTTTTTAAAATAAACTGAGTTTTTGCTCCGGAATTTCCAAACAAACTGAATCTCTACTCCGGAATCAAAACTCACTCCGGATTATCTTTGCTTTCCGAACCTCTTTTCAAAACAAGTATGTTCCGGAACACAACTCTTTATCCTCCGGATCATACTCTGTCCGGAACAACTCATCCGGAATACCAAAGGGCAATAAGGTGGAACGTTTTTTCTCAACGGTTACTTTCTAGGAAGATCTTTATCCTATCTTCCTCGATTTGCGTGACACGATTGCACTCCCCCATGAAAATAGACATCGAATCGCCGGTTGAGACTTCCATTTTTAGCCACAAATTACTTTACCTTTCACCTCCCCAGTCAAATCAACGTTCCTAAACATTAAATGCGACCCATTACGTTTTCGGATCCTCATCATCACTTTTCTGACCCGACCCATTTCCCTTACCTATAAATACCCACTTAAACCCCCTTTTACCTCTTTACGCTCTCAAAACCCTCAATCTCCCAAATTCTCTCAACTGTTCTTCGTGTTCTTCAACAACTCATAACCTGCAACAATGGCGTATTCACAAGAACCCACACAAACTGCACCAACTCCAAAGAAGTCGATTGCAAGGAAGAAATCTTCCAAAGGCTCAAAAGTTTCCTCCTCCTCTGTCGATCAAGAACCTTTTCTGAGAGACACTACCCAAGTGTTTTCCCTCAACCCACTGATTATGATGAATCGATAAGAGTGATGATCGAGTTCATAGCAAATCACCCTATCTCCATTCCTCTCACCAAAATCCCTGAACTTCCACTACCACTTCATCACCTTCATCGAGCTTTCACTCGTATCAGATTAGTCGACGGTGCTCTAGAAACAACAATTATCGGTTAAAGAATCGTACTCATCTACAAATCGACCTTTCTCAAGGAGATTGGTGTCAAAGTAAACCCAAGGGGCTTCAAAGTTGTTGAACCAATGACTGAAGAGTTTCAGACGTTCCTAAACTACATTGGGTACTCCCAAGACTATAGATCCAAAGATTTCAAGAAGTCCGTTGTTTCCGGACTATGGACTTTACTCATGCACTTCATCCTCAGAGGGCTGTCCAGAAAGCATGGAGGAATGGACACCTTAAGCAAGGATTGGCTCAACGTCGTCTTCAGTATCTACTCTGGACGAGACAATGTTGCAGATCTTCCTGAAGTCCTATGGCAAGAGTTCTGCAAGTTTGCCACCAAGAGAAAGAATAATGAAATTTTGAGCCCTCGGTTCTGGGCACTAACACTTCAACAGATCTTCAAGGAGCTTTCCGAACCAATTCTGGTTAACACCATCCCTCCGGAGGTCTGTGTCTCATTTAAACTTGTTAAGGCTTATAGGATTTCAGACCAATCTTCTTTTGGTCCGGTCAGACGTCTTCCGGACCACATGTTGGCCCTCATTCCTTCCGAGTCCCCTTATTTAAAACATCACTTAGAGACTTCGGTTGTGTTCGATCCAACACAACCTGCCCCTGTCTCTGTTGAGCCCATCTCGGAAGAGGCCAAACCAACCATGTCCGGACCTAAAAGCAAGAAGCCACCCAAGCGAAAGGCATCTCCCACAAAGCCAAAAACCAAAAAGAAAGCCAAAGTCAGTGCCTCCTCTCCACAAGAAGGCACCCATGACATTCCGGCTAATTCTGGTCGTCCGTATACCTCACCTACCCACTCATCCGAGGTTCCCCTCGATGTTTCAAAATCACCTGCACACTCACAGGGAGTCTCCACATAATCCACCTTCACCTTCCTAAAAAGGTGATGTCGGTGTTGATCATAGTTCCTTGTAGCCCCCTGGAACACACCCACGAGTCTCTTTTGATGATCCCATTATCTCTTCTACACACACACACTTCGGAACCACTGTTCTAGACCCCAAGCATTCTGGAGCGGGAGCAGTCCCTCCTCCTCCGGATGCCCCAACTGGTCTGATACCCGGAAGGCGTACAGGACGACCAGGAGTTAATGATCCCCAATGGGAAGACTTTGTTAACAGGGCCGCATCCAAGCGTCCAGATCTCACCAAAGCTCAAGTGGAGTCCACTCTTATCTCCATGGGGAATAGGGCCACCCAAAGCAACATACCCTATGTCCTTCCTTCTGACGATGCTGCTGTAAATGAGCTCACTACGAAACTACCCCCCATTACAACACACCAAAGCATCTTCCATACCGATCCGGATGAAGAGGTTTCCGAAAAAAGTTATGTTGGATGATGAAGCAAAGACCGTTCCAGACACAAATCTCACGACTTCACTCCATTTCCAATCAAAGGCTTCTGTATCCAAGTCTGCCTATGACTTCGGATCCTCCTCCTCAACCACTCCGGACGGAGGTTCAAACTCCAAATTGCAAGAAGATGATGATGCAACCAAACCGGGTCCCTCCACTAATCCTTCCTCACACCAATCTCCTCCGTAACACTCAGATTCCGATTCGGAATCCTCCGCTGGTGACTATGTTGACCCCTTTGCTCTCCTCGAGATACGAACCAACGTCTCTAACACCATGAAGAAAATGTCATCTGTGGAATCTTCTGTAACAGAGCTCAACACAAAATTGGATCAAAAAGTCTCCGGACTTGATTCCAAACTTGATGCCATTCTCCAGTCACTATCCCAGCATTCCGGACCATCTGTTGCGGAACGTGAAGCTCAATTGGATCAACTTATCTCCCTCCGGCTCAAGCATACCATTGAGGAAGTCGACTCCAAATATGACATTTTGGTTGATAATTATCTCAACACCATCACTTCCATGCTCAAGGTTCATGATGATCTGGTGTCTGCTACCAACGACTTAATTAAGCAGACCCACATTCAAAGGCTGGAGAAGGAGAACCGGAAGAAGGACAAAATTAACATGATAATTCAACAAGTCCTCATTAAACTTATGCGCTCAACTTGGAATATTGTTGATGTTCCGAACCAAAAGTTTGATGAGATGATAGCTATCCTCAGCAATATGTTCAAGCACCTCTCTGATCAAGCCCCAACGGCCGAAGCCTACGACAACCTCACTCTCCAACTTACAACAGGCCTTCAAAAAGTCTTCTCCAAATTCGAAGACCTCAAAGACAATTTTCTCCTTGCACCAGTTCCGAAATCCACCAATTCAAGAGGGGGAGAAGGACCAAGCAAACCTTGGAAACCTGCCTCGGAGTTCATACTCCGAGATGAAGATCTAAATTCCGGTGATAAAGTCCAGGTTGTGTCCGGACTTCTAGGAAACTCCTCAACTGAAGATGAAGACAGCGACGAAGAAAACTATGTCACAAATGGAGTTCCGGGTCTTGAAGCTCTAAAGAAAATAACTCCAAAGGTTCTGACTGAAGAAGAAAAGAGGATATGGTCCGCAGTCTCTTGGCCATCCTCCTTGTCGGATGCCTTTCAAAGAGCCGTTCAAATGGCTAAGGCAAAATCTTTCTTAACCGCTCATGCCTTCCGAGCCACTCCTTCAGTTCAGCCTCCCATTCCGGAACCAAAAATCGCTACAATCAACCAGGGCTCCCCCCCCCCCCCCGGATCCCTGATGAAATTCCGGAAGAACCACTTCTAACTCCCACTCCGGAATTTACAATTGATGAAAACATGAAGATGGTCATAAATGCTCTTCAAAGAGACAAAGGGAAGAAACCAATGATTGTCGAACAACAAGTCCTTCCCTTCGGACCTCCTCTCAAGCACAAACATGGATGGTCTCAGGAGGAAATCAATCAGGCATTAGAGGACAGCATCCGGATCCAAGCCCTAAAATACAATCCTGATCCAATGCGTGGCATCTCTCCTCTTTGCCGTGAAGGCATCCTCAAGTCTTTAGAAATCATTATGTGCCTCTACTATGATCTTCCCACCAATGACTCCGATCATCTAGATCTTCCTCTCTCTTCGTACAGCAAATTTTATACCAAGTTTGTCCCTCTTCATCCTTCAGACGATCCGCAAGTCATCATCCGGACTGAGAGAGTAAGACTTAAAACTTTCTACTCTAAGCATGCTCAACCGCTCAAGGAAGTATGGACGAGGAAGAGGATTACCAAAGTTCAGGGCTTCAGTAGAAAAATCTTGGTGAAATTCGAACTGAACAACCCTCTATTCCATTTTCACCTCCTCCGGAACAAGCCAACTCCCCGGACCGTTACTGATGCAGATTTTCCTTCCATGAATCCGAACGACATCCTCACCTTAGCTGCTTACTTCAGAGAAAATAGAAAGGATGACATCAGTATGGGAGCTTATCACGCAACTCTGAGCTTTCTAAAAGATTAAGCATTCACTCAAGGTTTGAGTTCTCAAACCTTGTCCCTGCGCATAAGTAAGATCTTGTTCTCACAAATAGTAATACTTGAATTCCAATAACAAATAGGCTTAACATAACAAAAACTAGAATTTAAATTTCCTGCAATCCATGATTTTGCCAATTTATGAAATGCTTGAAATCACTCACTTCATGAGAATACATGTAGTTTGAAAATCAACACAAGGCTGGTGAGAGTCACAGGTTTTCTGGTAATAGCAGTATAATACTTTTAAAACTTTTAAAAAGTATTTTCTTTGTAAGTATCAAAACAGTGTTTGTAAATAAGATTTGAATTTTCAGAATGTATCATAAGTAAATCCATACTTAAAAATAGCTTTGAGATCAACCAAATTCTTGATTTGTAATGAGAGAGAGAGCGAGAGAGAGTTTAGTTAATGTTTATAGTGAGTCCTATAACTGAGCTATGTGACTATATGCACCCCCTACGTTGCTTCATTATACGCCATAGTAACGATTGTAGACACTTATCACCTGCTTCGATTGATCAGTCGAGGTTGTATATAGCAACCGCAAGTGGGGATACCAACCCTGTATAGATCTATACATATGTATCTCGCTATAAAGATTAACGGTTATAGTGGTGTGGGTATACTAAGGTAGTTAAAAAATCTATCAGCCCTAACTTATAAGTGGATAAGTTATTAGGCATAATGAATTTGTATAGAATTTATAAAGGCTAAGCATAATCTGTATGCATGTATATTATAAGACACTAGCTTTTATAACTAAGTATGTTTCTTGTATAAACTTTGTTGTGACAAAGTATATGTTATATTAATAGTTGTAACATCCTAACATCATAACATATGTATATCTTGATGTTAGAAACAAATTATGTATTCACGATATATAAAATCAAACTATTATTTCATAACCGGTATAGTCTTTGCATAAAATAATAATATTTTATGTGGATTATGTATGAATTTATACTATATTGCACATGTATTCTCCTCCAAAACATGTAATAAATAAAAGAGGGGTCGTAACACTCACCTTAACGTGCGGTTATTAAGTTGTTTCGATTATTGAATGCGAGAAACCGAAAAGCGTTACCGCGAATTAGAAACTCCAAGATTAATTTAGATTTCTAGAAAATTTCAATGTAAATTAACATTTGGATGGTTATTTGATATTTTATCTAAATATAGGACTTATTTTTTTTAATTTATTTAAACATTTATTTATTTAAACCAAAATTTAAAAGTTATTTAAACTAAAATTTATTCAAATTTATTTAAACAAAGATTTATTTCAACTAAAATTTATTTAAACCAAAATTTATTTAAATAAATTTTATTTACACCAAAATAAATCAATATTTTCTAAAAGTAAATTATTATTATTATTATTATTATTATTTAGGATACGTTTTGAAAAAGGGTTTTTGAGTTGGGGTAAAAACTGTCGCATTTGAATAAACTTTGGACCAAGTTTTTAAAGGATTTTGGATTGAGGGGGAATTTTAATTTATTTGAATTGAAAATTGCATAGTGGAGGAGGTCATCCTCCTCCTTCCACTGTGTTCGACAAGCATGATGATGCAACAAAAAAATTGATCACGCCTTTGTTTAAGCTTACGATCGACTGGAATTAATCCCAAACGAAGATGGTGGACTTACAATGTGTAGTAGGAAGTAGAGGGTGGAGCAAGGTGGCAGCAAACGGTGGTTAGGGGCAGCAGTGGGGGTCTTTGGTGATGATGGAAGGTCGGCACCCTCCTGTTGTCGGTTTTTGTTGATTCCTGATGAAGGCGAAGGGAGAGGAGGCTGGAGGCAGCTCTCTACGGTGGTCCCACAGTTGATAACCTCCCCGAAAATGGGTTTTGAAGGTGGTAGCAGTGAATGGCGGGGTGGCGGCAATGGGGTGGCAGCAAGGTGGCTGTCACTCGTTTCTTCCTTCTTCTTGACATTTTCTGGTGAGGGGAAGGAGATAGAATAGTGGAGAAGGTGCTTGGGGTATTTTAATCAAGAGAAGAAGGTATAAGGGTGGTTTTAAGTTGTGGTTTTGTGGTGGATGGATGGTAGTGTTGTGGTGGTGATGTTGAAATCAAGAAAAATAGAGAGAGATATGGAGGGAGACATTGAGAGGTGGTTGAGCTGATGATTTGTGGTGAAATGTGGTTGTATATGACTCCTTTTATAGTTAGAGAACTCACACACATGCATACAATAGTCATACTTTTCACCATGTTTGGTACCTTTTGGTGAAGAGTGTATGCAAGTAAGGAAATGATGGAAGGGAGAGAAGCACGTGGGCATCAAAAGAAATGGCTTATGATTTGCTTCCGCTAAGTCTAGTGGGTCCCACATGATGGCCTAATCCATTAAATTGTCCAAAACACACATAATCGAGTGCATCGTGATCCCGATGTCGAGAACTTTTTCCAAACATGTCGTTAAATAGAGTTGAATTCATAGATTCCAAAAACCCAAACGGATTAATTTTTCGAGTTACGGAACTCCGGGAAATCGCGTTTAAAATTTCTCGTCTAAATAGCCTGTAACGCTCGATTTTCGACTTTTGCAAATATTTTTGCTAAAAATATTTTTAGTATGAAATTAAATATTAGGTCATAGCCTAAGTTCAAAAACGCTTCCAGAATTTCCATCGGAGGTGTGTAATTGCCTCAACGGTTTTACGCGATTAAAGAAACCAATGTTTTACTATCTGTTTTCTTAAAACGGTCGTATCCTTTGCATACGAACTCCATTTTGGACGTTCTTTATATTTTCGGAAACAGAGGAACATGTAGTATAAGGTTTTAATGTTTGCTTCACTCATAACTAGTTAATATGAATTTTCAGTTTTTTCAGACGCATTAACTAGTGTTGCAGTTTGAGGTGTTTGATTGGTTTGACAATTTACAAATTTGGAAGTAAGGTATCATTTGATATCTTCTAATATTTGAAATAAATTCATTTATTTCATATTAGACACACTAAAACTCAATAAGTTAAATTACAAAAAGATTTATTGTAATTTAGTTGTTTACATTCTATGACCTAAATTTTGGGATGTCACAACCATAGTTCTAAAAACGTAAAAATGATACACTAGTCATCCATGTATTTCTTTTTGATAATCTCCTTCATCTTTCGGAGCACTTGTACTTGTCATGGTGCTATATTTTGTTCGCCAGTCTGTAGAATTGTTAAATCCTTCGTTATTTCATCTTCATGTGCTTTCTTACAAAGAAACTCCTAGTGCTCACGTTGCACATCAACCTTTTGTTGTGCGATTATATTGTATTGGTCAAACTTTGCTTTCATTTCCGCCAACTCTTGTACCCTTCTATCAGCTTCATCCGTATGACGTTCAATGCGCTTCGCTTTGCACCACGCCACCGCCAACGCTTACTCCTCCTCTGGTGTCCACCATAGTGGAGGTTCTTCTTCAGTTGTCCTGAATGCCTTCCCTTTCTGTTTCCCTTTCCCTCACCCTTTCAGACCGCCTCATGCTTGTGTTTTGGGAAAATTTTCTTACGTTGATTGTGTGGGCGGTGGTTGGGTAATTATTTGTTACATGGAGGCGAAAGTACTGAAAAGGTTATGTAGAAGATTTGGGTTTTGTTGCATGTAAGGGGATTTAGGAAATTGCATTGGTGTGAATTGGGATTAAAAAAGTTCCCTTGAAACGATATTTGTGGTGAATTTGTGTTGAGTAGGTTCATATAACTCTCGTATTGTGCGAACCTCATCGGAGAAAATGTTTTTGTGTTTGGAGGCGAGGTGTTCGGGTTTTGCTCCATATTTTGTTGAAACGAAAAGTGATTTTTATTTGTGTAAAACATGAGAGAATAGGTAAAAAATGAGGTATATGTGTGTATTTGTATGTAAAATTAAATTAAATTAAATTATATATATATATATATATATATATATATATATATATATATATATATATATATATATATATGTGTATATGTGAGTGTGTGTATGTTCAAATGAGAACAATTCTTAATTTGAGAACACATGAAAACAATTTTCAACCACAAATTTTAAATGTTGAAAATTTAAAAATTTAATAAAAAAAAGTTATTATTTATTATTTATTAACTTAATCCTTAAAAAAAGATATCTTATCCCACCAACCTACCCACTCCACCAATACACTATCGCTTTCTTATACCCTGTACCACCATTGAAACCATGAAAAGTGCCCGATCAGTGTCAGAGCCACTTTCTTATACCTTGTACCACCATTGAAACCACCGAATGTCCCCGATCAGTAACACCATTGAAACCACCAGACAGTTGTCGATGCCACAAGACAGTCGTCGGAACCACCGTAACGTTATCAGAACCACAGTAATATTGTCGAAACCACCGGATCAGCGCCTCTTCATTCTTTCCGAATCTTCTTGTCATCATGTCGCTTCACTTACCACCGTCGGAAACTGCCTCCTATGCCTTTTCACTAAAATTCATCTCCTCCACCTCCCTCTATGTGAACGAAGAATAGAAGAAAGGAAGCAACGAATCAGGAAGGGCTCTGAAAAGATCATTCACGTCCAATACCAATTCGTAAACCAATTCTGAAACCTAAACCCTGACTTGAACCTTTTCACGAGCGTTCATCCAATTTTTCACCGGAACTAGCCAAGAGGCCATCATATTTGTCGCTGCAAGATGATAGCAAGGACTGATAGTTATTGATAATTGTTGAAACTTCAACCACAATGGTGAAATTTGATATTTTCTCGTTGCTTTTGTTAGTACAAAACGAGTGTCATCCACAGGATTTGAATCTCCAACTTCGCCGGAGAAGAAAGCTTCTTTGGAGGAGGGAGCCATCAGATAGAAAGATGTCGCCGGAAGAGCAATCAGCTACCTGAAACCTCTTTCGCTATGTTGTTGATGATGAGCTGAAACTGATTCGAGATCTGGTGACAATAGCGTGTTCTTGAAACGATAACACATCTGGTCAAATGGAGGCAAGGTAGGTCATATCAATGCCATGAGTAAATGCAACAATTACTTTACCCAAACTTATCGTGTGACTTTGGCACTCTATATATCTGCACCCCTGATCTATATGACCGTATCCTCCTAAAAATAATATTATTTTATTATTATAAAAGCATTATTTTAATATTCAGTAGATTATGTTATAATAAATTTAAAATAAGAATATTATTATAGGATTGTAATCATAATAACGTTTGACATTCTCATTTGCATTTTGAAACACAATCAAATAAATATTTACAACATTTTTATTTAAAGACATAAAAACAAATTATATTATATTAAATCTAAAGATTCATCAATTTTATCAATCATATGAAAACATATAAATAATCATTTTAAATAATATAATATTTAATTAAAATATGTTAGATGTGTAAAAAGAAAAGTTAGATTAACTTGGAAAAAAATTAATAGTTATTACTTACATAATAAAACTTTCATCAAATTTTCATTTTATAATATTTACCAATCTTAATAATATTTAAATAAATTAACATAATATGATAATCTTTAAATAAACGAAATCGATTTGAAAATAAAAATATTTTTAAAAGTTATATGTATTTATAACTTTTATTAGAATTTATATTATGTGATGAGGCTTAGTTACATTTTTTTATTCATTTAATCATATGTGATTATCACACACGATTTATATAGACAATATTTATTTGTATGTTCTGGATTCAATAATTGTTTCCATGTGTTTAATCACATGTGATTATATGTATTTTATCTCATATGATTTATGTGCACCAAGTTCGATTTCGCGTTCTCGATTCAATTGCTGTTTTTTTATCCAAATTAATCATATGTGATTAAATGCATATAATCGCATATGATTAAACACATGCCATTTTTTTTTGAATCAATGTAAAAATAAATATTTTCTAAATAAATCATATGTGATTAAATACATATAATCATATGTCATTAAACACAACTAAAAATAAAATAAAAAAACTATTGAATCATGAACGCAAAAACAAATCTTTTACACATAAATCATATTTAATTAAATATATGATGGGTTATGGAGGTAACAAAACAATGCTCTAAGCGGAAAAACATTTATACAATTAAATGATAAGGGCACATGCAACCTAATAAGGATCTATGTCTTTCACATATAGGCAACATACTATGAACTATCTATCTACAATAATTTTCCTATGAAAAACTAATTCATAACAATGAAGAGTTACCTTGAAGATTGTTATAGCAAACAATCTTGAATTCCTTCTTCAAAACTTTTGGCAACAAGCACCACAAGTATCGTGCCTCTGATGGTTCACACCCGAACCTTAGCAACCAAGGAACTTGAAGAGAGAGAGGAGAAGAGTAGGATTTCCGGCCAGGTCTTCTTAGGGGAAGGAGTGTAGAAATTTTGAAGGGTATGACCCTTTATATAGCTGAGTTAACTTAGTGCCAAAGCTAGGATTTAAGGAGGAAACCTAAATCGCTTTGCTTGGTGACCAAACAGCCCATGCCCTCATCATCCAAGGGCTTGGATGAAAAATCATTGGGCTTGCCCAAGTGATTTTCGTCCACCTCATCCAATAAGGTCCATGGGCTCATTTCCTCAACTTTCAATAAACAACCAAACAGACCCTGCATTTTTAATTAATGTGATTAATCTCAAATTTAATTTATGATTAATTATTAATTAAATAATACTATTTCCAATTAATATATTATTCTCATAATATATTAAAAAATTATTTATTATGATTTCTAGTTAATTTATTAATCATATAATAAATTAATAAATCAGTCTCTCTCTTATCTGTCTCTCTCTCTCTCTCAAAGTTATCATTTTCAATTGTTATGTTTGAAGACAACCCAAAAGGACTGTTCTACCATCAATTCAAGTTTATACCAATTATAGTTAATGACTTAGACACCTAATCCAACAATATATATATATATATATATATATATATATATATATATATATAATCACATGTAATTAAATATATAAGACTAACTATCTGATCGAAAACACAAAAATTTATATTTTTCACATAAACCATATGTGATTAAATACATATAGCTACATGTGATTATATTTATCTAATCACATATGATTTATGTAGTCAAGATTCCTTTTCGAGTTCTCGATTCAATAGTTGTTCTTATGTATCTGATGACATGTGACTTTATGTATCCAATCACATGTGATTATATATATCTAATCACATATGATTTATATGAAAAAATTTGTTTTCATGTTCTCGATTCAATAGTTGTTCTTGTGTATTCAACCATATGTGATTATATGTATTTAATCGTGTATGATTTATGTGTACAAGTTTCGTTTTCAGGTTATCGATTAAATAGTTGTTCTTTGTCCATATGAATCATACGTGATTAAGTACATATAATCACATTACATGAGAAAAACTATTGAATCGACAACGTGAAAACAAATACTATCCATATAAATGATATGTGATTATATATATATATATATATATATATATATATATATATATATAATCGCATGTGATTATATATAGGACAACAACTATTGAATCAAGAACAACGAAAACAAATATTTTCCACAAAAAAAGCATGTGATATTAATTACAAATAAGCACATGTGATTAAATATGTGAGAACAACTACTGAATCAAGAACACAACAAATAATGTTGTCTACATAAATTATATGTGATTAAATAAATATAATCACATGTGATTGGATATACATATAATCATTTGTATAGGTGGGTGGTGGTGGCGAGTGGTGATGGGTGATTGTAGGTGGTGGGTTAGGGTCGCGATGGGTGGTGATACTAGTGGAGGTAGGGGAGCGTGGTGGGTGGTGGATGATGGTGACGGGTAGTAGTGGTGGTTGCTAGTGATGAGTTTTGAGCATAACATCATTCCTATGGTACACATGCAACCCTAAAGCTTTGGATCTAGGTTTTTCTCTAGTTATACATGAAATAAATATTTCCAAAGCTATCAACCCTAAACTAGCATGCCAATATCGAAATCTACATATAATACATGGCTAAAATGTTACCTTACAATTGTAGCTTGCTTGATCTTCAACCATTGAGAACTTAGCACCTCAATTGTGATGCCTCTAATAGATCACAAGGGTTCCTTATATAGCTGAGCTGCTAGGGTTTCAGTCAAAAGCCTAATCTACTTGCTTAGGCCTCAAGCAGTCCACAGGATCTTTCCAGAAGGCCCCTATGGACGATTTCTATGTGGGCTTCCCCATAGAATTTGCCTATCCCTTCTTTAGGGACCTTAACCCCAACTTTGTAACTATCTGATAATTACAGTATCAGTCCTCTTAATTTAATTAATCTCTTTTGACCACAAAATTAGGTCTAAATTAATTCTTCACCAATATTAATTAAATAATATGATTCCTCTTTTAATATAATATTCCTATAATATATTAATAAATCATAATTAACCTTTTACTCCATACTTAATCCAGTCAAGTTGCTATGGTGAAGGAAACCTAAAAAGACCATGCTACTATCGGGTCAAGTAGATACCAAATATAGTTATGGGCTTGGACACCTAATCCAACAGTCTCCCACTCAGATAAGTCTAATAACTATAAATGCAAGTACGAATTCAAAATTCGATTAGCAAACGTAGCTCTCAAAAGCCGTTGTCGAACTCTGACACGTCCTATAGATAAGGGATCATGTAGTCCTTCGTTCTGAAGATATCATGCGGACAAATACATGGAACATAGTCATACTTATTGTCCAGCAGTTTGTTTCCCAATTTCTGATTTGTATGACATAGAACTTAATTGAACACATCAATTTAGTCCTGATCGGGCCCGACACATAAGTCAAAACAAAATCATCGAGGGGCCCAAGATATCTCTTTTAATCCTCTTAGGATAAAAGAAACAAATAAACTTTGACTTATATGCTTGTACTATTTAATCATTAAATGGTCACAACAATACGTTTTATAACATCAAGTTTCTGATGCGTTTACGCATTATCAATGTACAACCAATTTGTAAACAACAACTCATATATCTCGGTTTAAAGACTATATGATATTATTGTCTCACAATCACTCGTGATAAATTCCATGAAGTGATTCATGTGAGCGCGGGTTTAATCCAATAATCAAATCTTATTTCAAGAGCACTCATGAAAGTTGCAACAAACCTTTGTTATGTCTAAACGCTTAGATAATCTACAAGCCAATTCATGATAGTCTTGCGTCAATACCTACTTCCAAAGTATGATCGACTGTGGATAATTTGAATAATCTTATTATTCTGGAAGTCAAAACATGCAAAAAATGAAACAACAGCAAACAATTGACACAAGACAGTAACATTACTTATAAATAAAACTCCTTTATTTAACCATCAAATGTCAATTACCTTTTATCTATTACAAGTTTCTGAAAGCTATCTAATCACTAAAACTAATGTCGTCCTTCAGCCCAATACTCCTAGCATGTTGCAGGTGCTTAACCCTATTCAGTCCCTTCGTAAAAGGATCTGTTGGGTTCTCCTCTGCCGATACCCTCTTCACTACGAGGAGTCCCTCTTCTACTTGATGTCTGGTGAAGTGGTATTTTCTGTCAATGTGTCTGGATCTGCCATGATCCCTTGGTTCCTTGGTTAAGGTGACCGCACCCTCGTTATCATAGAAAATTTCTATAGGCTCCTTTATGGCTGGTACAACCCCAACGTCTCCAATGAAGTTCTTTAGCCATATCGCCTCCTTCGACGCTTCGCTCGCTGCTATGTACTCTGATTTGCACGTTGAATCAGCTACGGTCTCCTGCTTGGAACTTTTCCAAGTCACTACTCCTCCATTTAAGGTAAACACCCAGCCTGACTGAGAGCGGAAATTATCTCGGTCATTCTGAAAACTAGCGTTACTATACCCTCGCACTCTCAAGTTATCACTCTCACCAAGGATAAGAACCCAATCTTTAGTCCTCCGTAGGTACTTAAGAATATTACTTTACTGCATTCCAATGAGCTCTACCAGGATTCCCTTGATATCTGATGACCATGCTCAAAGCGGAAGCATAAGGTACTCGACTCACTTTTGCTATCTCAGCATCGGTACTCGGACTCTGAGTCTTACTCAATTTGGTATTGCTTTGTATTGGTAATTCCCCTTTCTTGGAATTCCCCATGCTGAAACGTTTCAACACTTTATCCAAGTAAGTACTTTGACTAAGTATTATTAGTCTCTTATTCCTATTTCTCAATATCCTTATCCCTAGGATATAGGCAGCTTCTCCGAGGTCCTTCATAGCGAAGCACTTCCCAAGCCAAGACTTAACCTCCTGCAAGGTTAGGATGTCGTTTCCCACTATCTTTGACATATACACAGGACTCATCCTCGCTTCTCGAAAAACCAAACTCTTTGACTTTCTCATCGAAACAAAGATTCCATCTGCGAGATGCTTGTTTTAATCCATAAATGGATTTCTCAAGCTTACACACTCTATTAGGGTGCTGCGCATCGACAAAACCCTCTAGCTGACTCATGTAAACATCTTCAGCCAACTTCCCATTTATGAAAGCGGTTTTGACATCCATCTGCCATATTTCATAATCATGAAATGCAGATACGGCTAGCATAAACCTTATAGATTTAATCTTTGCTACTGGTAAGAAGGTCTTATCATAGTCAACTCCAGGAGTTTGAGTAAAGCCCTTCGCAACCAATCGCGCCTTATATGTGTGTAGTTTCTCATCCATGTCGGTCTTTTTCTTGACGATCCATTTGCACCCGACCGTCTTACGACCTGCTACATTGTCAACCAAGTTCCAAACTTGATTGTCATACATGGACTGAGTCTCGCTGTCCATAGCCTCTTTCCATTTCGCATCCAGGCCTGCCATGGCTTCCTTGTAGTTCTTAGGTTCATCTAAATTTATTAGTGTACTATCACTAATAAACATATCACCTTCAGTAGTAATATGGAAACCATAAAACTCAGGTGGAACACTAACTCTACTGGAACGTCTAAGAGGTAAGGACTCATCAATCGGTTCAACAGGAGTTTTCTCCTCGGGTTAAGTGCCAGTGTTAGATGTTCCTTCATCGCTTGATTCTTCAAGCTCTTCAAGATCAATTTTCCTCCCACTGTCCTCTTGGAATATGAGTTCTTTCTCTCTCATAAAACCCCTCTCCTCGCAACGAAGACAACATTGTCACTCGGTCTATAAAAGAGATATCCAAAGGACTTCTGTGGGTAGCAGATGAAAATACATCGCTCACTACAAGGTTCGAGCTTGTTGTGAGTCTCTCGTCTTACGAAAGCCTCGCAACCCCAAACGTTGATATGTGCTAACGAGGGAACCTTCCATATCCACATCTCGTGATGTGTTTTGGCAACCTTCTTAGTTGGGACTAGATTAAGGATATGGGCGGCAGCCTCTAAGGCATACCCCCAAAATGAGATAGGTAATGAAGCACGACTCATCATGGAACGGACCATGTCCAACAAGGTTTGAATTCTCCTCTCAGTCACACCATTAAGTTGTGGTATCCTAGGTGGCGTCAATTATGAAACGATTCCACATTCCTTAAGATACTCGTGGAACTCGATACTAAGATACTTACCACCTCCATCGGATCAGAGCATCTTTATCTTCCTGTCCAGCTGATTCTCCACTTCTTGTTTAAACTCTTTGAACTTTTCAAAGGTTTTGACTTGTGCTTAATTAATTAGATATACCCATATCTGCTATAATCATCGGTAAAAGTCATATAGAAGCCGTTTGCATCCCTTGTGGTGGATCTAAAGGGCCTACATACATCCGTATGTATGAGATCCAATAAACCCTCACCCCTTTTACAAGTACTAGTGAAGGGTGACTTGGTCATCTTTCCAAGTAAACAAGACTCGCACGTGTCATCGGCCCTAAGGTCAAATGACTCCAACACTCTATCCTTTTGGAGTTGGGTTATGCGCTTCTTGTTGACATGTCCAAGACAACAATACCACAAGCATTCTTTGTCCAAAACATTGGACGAATCGATATGCAACACATCATTTCCTAAGTTGTCTACAACCATCATAGTTTCATATATACCATTACGAGGCAATGCTTCAAAATAGAAAGTACCATTCAATAAAGCATTAATAGAACCAACTTCATTATTAAATGAAAATCTAAAACCTTGTTTATACAGACCATGAAAAGAAATAATGTTTCGTGTCATTTCTGACGAGTAGCAACAATTATTCAACTTTAAGCCTAACCCAATACTAAGCACTAAAGAATAAACTCCCATCTTGGTGACAGGCGACGCTTTCTTATTCCCTATGATTAATTTCATCTTCCCATGCTCCACATCCTTACTTCTTCTTAGACCCTGCAAATCAGAACTAATGTGAAAACCACATCTTGTACCAAGGACCCAAGAAATAGGATGTGATGAGTTATTAGATTGAATAATATAAATACCTGTGAAGGTGGGCTTTATCTTCCCATCCTTGATATCATGCAGATACTTCGGGCAGCTTCGTTTCTAATGCCCTTTGGCGTGACAGTGGAAGCACTCTGCATCCTTTGGATTGGAAGAGGGAGTAGCAGAACCACCTTTGGTCCCACTAGAAGAGGATCCATCGTGAGACTTTCCTTTGTGGCTCTTAGAAGGAGCCTTCCTCTTCTTCCCTTTCCCTTGTCCAATTTTCAAGACAGGGGCAGCAGCAGTAGGAGTGCACACAATAGATTTGCCTTTTAGACTACTCTCAGCAGTTCGTAGAAGGCCTTGGAGCTTGCTAAGAGTGACCTCCTCCTTGTTCATATGATAGGTCATACGAAACTGATCATAACAAGGACGCAAAGAGTGTAGGATAATATCTATGGCCAACTCTTCCTTGAAGTTTACATTCAACTTTAGCAAGTGGTCCACGAATCTCTTCATCTTCTATAAGTGGGTGGTGATGGACTCTCCATCCTTCATCTTTGTAGTAATCATGGAGGCGATGATCTCGTAACATTCCTAGTTAGCACTTTGATGGTACCTTTCCATCAAATCTTGGTGCATCTCGTAGGGATAGTAGTCCTCGTAGGACTTTTGGAGTTCGGAAGTCATGGTTGCAAGCATGATACATGAGACCTTTGTCGCGTCCCTCTAATGAGCATCATATTGAGCGATTTTCTCAGGAGAAGCAGTGTTGTGGTCAATCTCCTTTAGCTCCTTGTCGAGAACATATTGTTTGTCCTTTTAGCGGGTGACCATGCGAATATTGCGAATCCAATCATTAAAATTCGATCCATCAAAGATCACCCTCCCACACAAGTTCATGAGGAAGAAAGAGCCAGAAGGGTTAGAGCCAGAAGTGTTGTTGTTCGAGGTAGACATCTGAAAAAGAAAAGAGACAAAGTTTAGATTAGATAAGAATCCCCAATTTAAAACCCAAATGAAAAATTAGGGCTAGGACCCAACACAATTATTTACAATTCAGAAAAGGGATACCGTAATCTAATTGCAAATAATTTGAAGGTAGGTAAATGATGATTTACCAATTTCCACCATGAAAAACAAAAAAGAATATTAAGTTTTAAATGAATTGAAATTCCTAGATTCTCTTGACATTCATTGAACTTTTCAATGGCATGTTTAAATCTCGACTATGCCCTTCAAGTTTGCGACTGGGATACTGAGGATCACAAACAAGGTGTGAATAACCATGCAAATGTGCTTGATACTCTTGATGTCAGTTATCACCTAATCAATGTGCCGGTTAACCATACACGCTCTTTTAATCTATGATAAACATCGAGCTACCCTTTGCCACCCTTATTAGTCCCAAATTAGTGTGCAGGTTAGCCACACACGCTTCACTAACAACTTGGCAAGGTGCAAAGTGCAATTTCATGGAATAGCATCATTTTCACATTTTTCCTAAAGTAACTAAGATTGGGAATTTATGAAAACATTTAGTTACTTTATAAAATCATTTTACTTATTAATGAGGAATTAGTTTGTCCTATGCTACCCGTTCGGCTAACTACCCTCCACTAGTCAAGGGTGCGGTGGGTATGACTGGATACCTAATGGCAGTCATTTTACAGGTCGCTTCCTTAAACACCTCTTATAGACCAACTTCGTGAATGAGGCCAACTAACGGTAAGACTGACTTATCTTATACATATATATAATTATTAATCTTTTAATATTATAATAGTATAAGAGTTGAATTTTAAACTTTTAAAACACTAGGGTTTAGAATTTAAATATTTCAAAATTAAAACTTTTTAATTAAAATTTAAATTTCAAAACTTGAGGGAAAATTTTGTAACTTTTCAAAATATATTTTAGATCAAATTTAAAAAAATAATTAAATAATCATATTATCAGTATTTATCACAAAATTTGACCTTATCCATATTTATAGTAAGATAATTCAAATCAAATAATACAAATAATTAAATTCTCATATAAACTAGTAATTATCTTAAAATTTGACAATTATCTTTTAATTTGATGAGGATATCCATTACCATAACAGAAAAATCAGATTTTAATTTGCAAAATAATTTGTGGTAATTATCCAAATCAAATTAGGGCAAAAATTTCGAAGTTGGTTGTCAGAACCGACATAAAAAATTTCGAAGGGCAAGCTTTTGCCACGTCGTGAACATGGTGCAGAACCAAAACGAAAAACTTTTCAGCTTTGAAAACTTTACTTTTGCATCAGACAACAGAAAACTACCCTAGGCTTTGATACCACTGATGAGTTTTGAGCATAACATCATTCCTATGGTGCACATGCAACCCTAAAGCTTTGGCTCTAGTTTACTTGTGACACCAAAATTTTTTGCAAAAACTTTAAACTTTTAAAACGCATATTAAATTAAATTAAAACAACTGAAATAGTCATAACATAATCCATCAACTTAATAATCATATAAAATAAGTGCGGAAGTAATAATCGTAATAATAAGGTCCCAACAAAAATAACTAGTAGCGATGTCCCGGTGCTCCATGTCAAGCCTTAGCCTCTTTAATCTTAACACCTGAAAAGTTATAAGGGAAACCGTAAGCACAAAGCTTAGTGAATTCAAACACAGACATTGTACTAACATTCATATTTACTAACCCTAATCCATTTTCCATTTATAATTATATGATAAGGACAAAGAACGAATCATTGCCTATAATACAAGAAGGACTTGTAGGTTTGAACCACACTGGGAAGATCCCGTATCATTTGACCCTAATCACCGCACCTCATGATGAGTATTACGTTGGTGATATTACCTACCCACCGCACCGGTAAATCCGTATCCTTTGGTGGTGTCCCCATATCCATAATTAGTTACATACAGTGCACATGTACGAATTAAAACAATGGTTATATAGCATGCCTTTATAATAAATTCAAATAATCACACACGAGCTAACTAGCAAACGCAAACATCAATACAACGGTGTGAGAGAACTCACCTTGAGTGAGTAGTAAGGATAGCTAACAATCAAATAATGCTACCAAGCTTGAGCAAACTTCAAAACCTCACCTAAGAAGGACTAAAGGTTAGAAAGGAGAAGTAATGAAGCTATGAGTTGAGAAATGAGTAATCACAGCAAGGTCTCTAAAACAGACCTACTGTTCAAAACGGATTTACTTCAAAATATAAAACAGAAACATAGCTTTAACAAAATTTTATAGGAAACTATGATTGTTCAGGATTCCAGAACTATAAAGAACTCCTTCTAACTCCAAAAGATGAATTAAATATGAATTTTACAAAATGGTGTATCACTTCTTTCTCCAACAATACAGTCAAGTGATGTTGGCCAATTTACCCAACTTGTGAGTAGAATTCGTCCAAACCAAAATTCAGAGAAGTAAAGGACATACAAATGAAAGTCTCAGAGTTGGAATTGAATGAAAATCATCTCCCAAGATCCGGATATAAAATTCACATTGTGGACAATCACAGCACTAGTAAAATTTGGTGACTACCCACTGATCTGGAGTGTGGATCCATTATAACCAGTTTATAATTGGAAACAACACCTCATCTGCTCCAGATCTTAAATTCATAATATAATGAACATATAGAAACTTGGAATCACTCTGGATCCTTTTCCAAGCCTTAGAAATGATGAAAACAAAATGACATATCATAACAGACCCGGATCAGACCTAACAGCAAAGATGCCATTCTTTCCCATAGATAAAGTCCTTATCAGTGAGGTTGGCCTGCTTAAGAAAGTTAGCCAACTCATTTTGTGAACTTTTGGAACTGGTTTGGGGTCCGTTGGAGTTCTAGAACTCAAGATATGAGTTTTACAAAATGACCACAGATCTGATGGAAAACAGAATCGTAGCCACCCGTGATTCCTTTTTGGCTTATCCATCCTTCCCCCTTTGAAACACATTTTAAGATGTGTTCATCATCCCAATTTAGTCCCCATGATCATGGTGGTACTAAAAAGGGTTAGGTATCATTAGGATTTCATTTTGCCACAAGATTGTAATAATAATCAACATGAAAATGAACATAAAGCACATAAAATCACCATTCTCCCTTTTAGGGTTTCCATGATCTTTTGCAACATGTAATCCCCTAGATCCATCATCCACCATATATGGGGTGAAGATAGGATCTTGAGATGATGTATAACATACAATTCTATGCAAATAACAAAAGAGATACAAATCAAATAAGAAGGAGAAGAAGTGAAGATGAAATCATAAAACTAGAACAAGGTTATGAATCAAGTTGTAAGAAATGATAAGGAGGTTCATACCAATACGAATCAAGGCTGGAAATGAAGAAGAATTAAGCTCCAAACAACAACCCCTTGGCTGCTCTTGTTCCCAAAGAGAGAGAGAAGGATGGCGTGAGGGCAGTGGCGGAGCCAGGATCAAAGTAAAGGGGTATCCCAATTTTATTTTTAAGGTAACCCAAATTTTTTTCCGGGGTACTTGGGCTTCCCAGATTCAATTTCGGTTTTCTAAACCAAAACCTTAATCGAATCTTTAGCTAACCTCAAGTATTGTTATATAAACATGAAGTTGAAGTATATTTTGATACTTGAATCGATGTGGGATTCAAAGTAGATATCAAATGAAGTATGAGGATAACAAGCTTATATAATAGACAAAAATGGTTGATTTTACATATGTTTGGCGATGTGGGATAGAATAGCTGGGAAAATAAAACAAAAATAAACAAAGAATATGCAAGGAGCAAGAATTGAACCTGAGACATTTACTTCAATAAGGCAGCGCCTTAACCAGTAGCTCTACTATTTGTTTGTGTTTATAATTGAAGGGATACATATATATACATTATAACGAAAAATTGAATAAATCGTAAACAAAAATTACACTATCGAAAAAAAATTGAGGGGTATCCCGGGCTACCCCGGGATCCCCTTGGATCCGCCTATGCGTGAGGAGAGAGAGAGAGAGAGAGAGAGAGAGAGAGAGAGAGAGAGAGAGAGAGAGAGAGAGAGAGAGAGAGAGAGAATGGGGTTTAGAGTGTTTTTCTTGTGTGTGTTCCAAATGACTCAATTAACACATTAAGTACTATTAACTAGATGGATTTTGCAAATAGGCCCATAGCCCATGGACTTCAATAAAAGGAGTTTACAAGATGATCAAAAGAGTCCAATAACATAAGAAAATCAGACATTGGTTAAATAAATTAACAGAAGGTTACAAGAATAATTAAATTAAAATAACTAAACGTACTGAGAAAAACCGGGGCGTTACAACTCTCCCCCACTAAGAACGGACTTCGTCCTCGAAGTCAACACCTAAAAACAGATCCAGATAGTGAGCCCTCATCTCGCCTTCCGGTTCCCAAGTCCATTACGAACCCTTCCTATGTTGCCACTGCACCTTAACCAGGTTTATAGTCTTGTTGCGGAGAGCTTTCGTCTTTCGTTCTAAAATAGCGATTGGTTTCTCAACATAATTGAGATGCTCGTCAACCTGTATGTCCTCCAGTGGTATCACAGTGGTCTCATCAACAAGGCATTTCCGTAACTGATACACGTGAAACGTATTATGAATTAGACTAAGCTCTTCAGGCAGCTCTAAACGGTAAGCCACCTTTCCCACACGGGCTATGACCTTGTAGGGTCCAATGAATCGGGGTCTGAGCTTTCCCCATTTTCGAAATCGAATCACACCTTTCCAGGGGGAGACTTTGAGCAACACATAATCTCCCACCTGGAACTCAAGATCGGAGCATCTTTTGTCGGCATAACTTTTCTGACGACTCCTCGCTGTAACCAAATGATCCCGAATCACGTGGATTTTCTCTGTAGTCCGAAGCACGATATCGGTACTCCCAAGTACCCTCTGCCAAACCTCACCCCAACAAACGGGCGCCACAAATCATATCTAACAAAGACGACACCATCGTCATCCGGAGACACTTAGATCGAATCGGTTCAGCAGTTTGTTTACGACTGAGAGCATCAGCTACAACATTAGATTTACCGGGGTGGTAGTGAATTTCACAATCATAATCTTTTACCACATCCAACCATCTGATCTGCCTCATGTTCAAATCCCGCTACTCGAACAAGTATTTCAGACTCTTATGGTCAGTGTATATGATACACTTCACTCCATAGAGATAGTGTCTCCAAATCTTAAGAGCGAAAACAACAGCCCCAAGCTCCAAATCATGAGTGGGGTAGTTTCGTTCGTGGGGTTTCAGCTGTCGGGAGGCATAGGCTATCACCCTGTCCCGTTACATTAACACGGCACCAAGACCCTGAAGCGATGCATCACAGTAAACCACCATATCCTCAACCCTATCAGGTAAGGCCAAAATCGGAGCATCACACAATCGCTTCCTCGGCTCATCAAACGCAAATTGTTGCTCCGGGCCCCAAACGAATTTCACTGATTTCTTGGTCAATCGGGTGAGTGGCAAGGCGATTTTAGAGAAATTTTCAATGAACCTACGGTAATAACCGGCTAAACCCAAGAAACTGCGAATTTCAGAAGGTGTTTTTGGAATCTCCCATTATTTAACCGTATCAACCTTGGCTTGATGGACTTTAATACCGTGTTTGTTTACCACATGCCCCAAGAACTGAACTTCATATAACCAAAATTCACATTTTGAGAATTTAGCATAAAGCCTTTCTCTTGCCAGAGTTTCCAGAATCTCCCGAAGGTGTTGCTCATGCTCCTCTTTGGTCTTAGAATAGACCAAGATGTCATCAATGAACACTATGACCGAACGGTTAAGCATCGGGCTACACACCCGGTTCATGAGATCCATAAACGCTGCGGGTGCATTGGTGAGCCCAAAAGGCATCACCACGAACTCAAAATGCCCATAACGAGTACGGAATGCTTTTTCCTCAATGTCTTCTTCACGAACCCGCATCTGATGGTAACCGCAACGTAAATCAATCTTGGAGAATCAAGACGCTCCCTGAAGCTGATCGAAAAGATCGTCAATACGTGGAAACGAGTACCTATTCTTTATCGTTCGCTTGTTTAGCTCCCTATAATCAATATACATTCGCTGGGATCCATCTTTCTTCTTCACAAAGAGAATAGGAGCACCCCATGGCGAGCAACTTGGCCGCATAAACCCTTTATCACTTAGTTCCTGAAGTTCATCTTGGAGCTCTTTCATCTCAGGTGGTGCCAAGCGGTAAGGAGATTTAGCTACCGGAGTCGCACCCAACACCAAATCAATGCGAAACTCCACTTGCCGAATAGGTGGCAAACCAGGGAGTTCCTCCGGAAAGACATCACTAAAGTCGGAAACGATAGGAACGTCGTCTAGTGCTATAGCAGAAGAGCAAGAAGCGATGGCCACGCGGGGAATGTCCCCCTGAATGATAAGTTCTCCACCTCTAGGGTTTTGAACACGAACTTGCTTCTTACGACAGTGGATTTCCACATCACACGCATCAAGCCAATCCATGCCTACGATAACGCAGAGCTCTCGCATCGCAATAGGGATAAGATCAATGAGGAATTCAACTCCAGAAAACTCGAGAGTGCAACCCCGATAAACATCGGTGACATAAATAGTGCGGTTGTCGGCAACTTCGACAACCATTGGGTGAGCCAATTTTCCGATACTACGCCCCAAACGATTTATAAACATGCGAGATACAAAAGAATGGGTAGCACCACTATCAAACATAACAACATCGTGCTCAGAATCTAGCAAATAAGTGCTTGCCACTATCGCTGTAATCACCGGCTCCTCCGCAGTCATCTGGTGAACACGACCTCGTGTCACCATAGTGGGTCCCTGAGAGGACGATGCAATTGCAGGATTTGTACCCCCGTCACCTTTACCAGTCTTCAACTTCGGGCATTCGGGCTTCTTGTGTCCCGTCTCGTTGTAGTGATAGCAGACGGGAACTGCAGAAGTAATATGAGGTGCTGCACTCGCAGGGGGATCCCTATAATTCTTCCAATGATGCCCTGGCTTTTTGCAGTTGTAGCATATCAACGGATTTTTCTCGCCCTGAAGACGTCCTATACTCATACCTTGACTTACTACCCTGCGTTCGCTTTTTCTGGGCATCTCTGGATGTCTTGGAAGAGGTGTCATTGGCCTTCCTCTTGGACTGGGTCTGCAACTCGATTTCCCTCCTCCTCACTGCATTCATGATCGCGGATAAGGTCGAGAACTCCTGCATGCTAACGAATTCCCAAATCTCGGTACGTAGGATGGCCATGTATCGGCTGACCAACCAGGCCTCGTTCCCAGCAAACGAGGGGTAAAAACATAGCATCTCCAAGAACTTGGCGTTCAGGTCGCTAACGGACTCGGTAGTCTGCTGTAAGGCCATGAACTCTTGCTGCATCCGCTGCTGCTCCACCTTAGGCACATATTGTGCCTCGAACCTCTCCACAAATTGGGCCCAAGACATGGCCCTCACTTCTTCTTCGCTTAATAGAGCGGTGATGGTGTTCCACCATGTCTTTCCCCTTTTCCGCTGCTGATTCATGGCGATCACAACTTTATACTGGTCCGGACACCCAACAGTCATGAAGGCGCCCTCAACATCTGACACCCAGTGCTTAGCAGCAACTGGGTCGGATTCACCGTTCCAAAGAGGAGGGCTACACTTGCTGAACTTCTCGAAGTAGTATGTCGAATCCCGAACGGGCGGAGCCGGTAACGCTCCCCCGGGAATAGCTGCGAGGCGCTCATCCAGAAGAGCACCGACTTGGTTGATTATGTCATTGGTCACACCCGGGATTAGTTCGTTGAAAGCGTTATTGAATTCCTCAGCGACAATATCCCTAAGTTGCTCCATTTGGAGCTGATTCAGTCGAGCAGGCGGAGCCATTGGTATCCGCAGAAGAAGGAAAATCTTTGAAACAATTCAGCCTAGATATTTCTAGGAAGACAAAACACTCAGCTTGCCGAAAATTTTTCAACCTTGCCCCGACCCGAAACCGGCACCGATGTTTCAAATAGTAGGGGCCCTTCTACTACCTTCCACACAAGTTCCAATTTCGCATTCGCGTCTAGTTTCAAAATTTCCAGTTCGCTCTAGCCGTTAATTTTACAACTCTCTCACATGTTAACACTAAATAAGTGTGTAATCTAACATTTTAAGACTAGTAGAAGCCAATTCATAGTCAACAATTTAACATAAACATTTAACATAAGAAATAAGGCTTACTTGGCTGGCTGACTGGCACACCGCGACATCTTCCACTACTAGTCTTCATAAGGTTTGAAAAATATTTTAAAAAGAAAATAAACTCTTATCGAGCCTCAAATTTGAGTCTAGAACATCCACAAGAATGCCTAGTTCCCTCAAACTGTGGCTCTGATACCAACTTGTGACACCCAAATTTTTTTGCAAAAATTTTAAACTTTTAGAACGCATCTTAAATTAAATTAAAACAACTGAAATAGTCATAACATAATCCATCAACTTAATAATCATATAAAATAAGTGCGGAAGTAATAATAATAATAATAATAAGGTCCCAACAAAAATAACTAGTAGCGATGTCCCGGTGCTCCATGTCAAGCCTTAGCCTCTTTAATCTTAACACCTGAAAAGTTATAAGGGAAACCGTAAGCACAAAGCTTAGTGAATTCAAACACAAACATTGTACTAACATTCATATTTACTAACCCTAATCCATTTTCCATTTATAATTATATGATAAGGACAAAGAACGAATCATTGCCTATAATACAAGAAGGACTTGTAGGTTTGAACCGCACCGGGAAGATCCCGTATCATTTGGCCCTAATCACCGCACCTCATGATGAGTATTACGTTGGTGATATTACCTACCCACCGCACCGGTAAATCCGTATCCTTTGGTGGTGTCCCCATATCCATAATTAGTTACATACAGTGCACATGTACGAATTAAAACAATGGTTATATAGCATGCCTTTATAATAAATTCAAATAATCACACACGAGCTAACTAGCAAACGCAAACATCAATACAACGGTGTGAGAGAAGTCACCTTGAGTGAGTAGTAAGGATAGCTAAAAATCAAATAATGCTACCAAGCTTGAGCAAACTTCAAAACCTCACCTAAGAAGGACTAAAGGTTAGAAAGGAGAAGTAATGAAGCTATGAGTTGAGAAAAGAGTAATCACAGCAAGGTCTTTAAAACAGACTTGCTGTTCAAAACGGATTTACTCCAAAATATAAAATAGAAACATAGCTTTAACAAAATTTTATAGGAAACTATGATTGTTCAGGATTCCAGAACTATAAAGAACTCCTTCTAACTCCAAAATATGAATTAAATATGAATTTTACAAAATGGTGTATCACTTCTGTCTCCAACAATACAGTCAAGTGATGTTGGCCAATTCTACCCAACTTGTGAGTAGAATTCGTCCAAACCAAAATTCAGAGAAGTAAAGGACATACAAATGAAAGTCTCAGAGTTGGAATTGAATGAAAAGTATCTCCCAAGATCCGGATATAAAATTCACATTGTGGACAATCACAGCACTAGTAAAATCTGGCGACTGCCCACTGATCTGGAGTGTGGATCCATTATAACCAATTTATAATTGGAAACAACACCTCATCTGCTCCAGATCGTAAATTCATAATATAATGAACATATAGAAACTTGGAATCACTCTGGATCGTTTTCCAAGCCTTTGAAATGATGAAAACAAAATGACATATCAGAACAGACCCGGATCAGACCTAACAGCAAAGATGCCATTCTTTCCCATAGATAAAGTCCTTATCAATGAGGTTGGCCTGCTTAAGAAAGTTAGTCAACTCAGTTTCTGAACTTTGGGAACTGGTTTGGGGTCCGTTTGAGTTCTAGAACTCAAGATATGAGTTTTACAAAATGACCACAGATCTGATGGAAAACAGAATCGTAGCCACCCGTGATTCCTTTTTGGCTTATCCATCCTTCTCCCTTTGAAACACATTTTAAGATGTGTTCATCATCCCAATTTAGTCCCCATGATCATGGTGGTACTAAAAAGGATTAGGTATCATTAGGATTTCATTTTGCCACAAGATTATAATAATAATCAACATGAAAATGAACATAAAGCACATAAAATCACCATTCCCCCTTTTAGGGTTTCCATGATCTTTTGCAACATGTAATCCCCTAGATCCATCATCCACCATATATGGGGTGAAGATAGGATCTTGAGATGATGTATAACATCCAATTCTATGCAAATAACAAAAGAGATACAAATCAAATAAGAAGGAGAAGAAGTGAAGATGAAATCATAAAACTAGAACAAGGTTATGAATCAAGTTGTAAAAAATGATAAGGAGGTTCATACCAATACGAATCAAGGCTGGAAATGAACAAGAATTAAGCTCCAAACAACAGCCCCTTGGCTGCTCTTGATCCCAAAGAGAGAGAGAAGGATGGCGTGAGGGCAGTGGCGAAGCCAGGATCAAAGTAAAGGGGTATCCCAATTTTATTTTTAAGGTAACCCAAATTTTTTTTCCGGGGTACTTGGGCTTCCCCGATTCAATTTCGGTTTTCTACACCCAAACCTTAATCGAATATTTAGCTAACCTCAAGTCTTGTTATATAAACATGAAGTTGAAGTATATTTTGATACTTGAATCGATGTGGGATTCAAAGTAGATATCAAATGAAGTATGAGGATAACAAGCTTATATAATAGACAAAAATGGTTGAGTTTACATATGTTTGGCGATGTGGGATAGAATAGCTGTGAAAATAAAACAAAAATAAACAAAGAATATGCAAGGAGCAAGAATTGAACCTGAGACCTTTACTTCAATAAGGCAGCGCCTTAACCAGTAGCTCTACTATTTGTTTGTGTTTATAATTGAAGGGATACATATATATACATGATAACAAAAAATTGAATAAATCGTAAACAAAAATTACACTATCGAAAAAAAATTGAGGGGTATCCCGGGCTACCCTGGGATCCCCTTGGATCTGCTTATGCGTGAGGGAGAGAGGGAGGGAGAGAGAGAGAGAGAGAGAATAGGGTTTAGAGTGTTTTTCTTGTGTGTGTTCCAAATGACTCAATTAACACACTAAGTACTATTAACTGGATGGATTTTGCAAATAGGCCCATAGACCATGGACTTCAATAAAAGGAGTTTACAAGATGATCAAAAGAGTCCAATAACATAAGAAAATCAGACATTGGTTAAATAAATTAACCCAAGGTTACAAGAATAATTAAATTAAAATAACTAAACGTACCGAGAAAAACCGGGGTGTTACATTTTTCTCTATATATACATGCAATAAATATTTCCAAAGCTATAAACCCTGAACTAGCATGCCAATATCGAAATCTACATCTAATACATGGTTAGAATGTTACCTTTCAATTGTAGCTTGCTTGATCTTCAACCTTTGAGAACTTAGCACCTCAAATGTGATGTCTCTAATAGATCACAAACACCAAGAGCAAGTTGGAAGAATGATGTCACACCCCTAAACTGGAACGGCGGAAACGTTTGGGGGCGGAGGACGCCATGTACAGTATCACAAAAATTTCATAATAGTAATCAAAGTACACAAACCATGTATTGATAAATTATAAGTTATTACATATGTCTTCAAATTATTGTATATTGACACCAAAAATGTATAGAAAAAGTTCAAAGACATGAGTCTATGAAGCTCCGTCTTCTCAAAAACTCGTGGGTGTACCTGTCTACTGATTTGTTAAGAATCCAAGTAGTTTTGAAAAGAGTGTCAACAATTAAGTTGGTGAGTTCATAAGCATGTTTGTAATTGAAATTTTTTTTCTGTTCTTTGAAATTGTAAGTATGTTTTTACCAGAAAATCCCATATTTTCTGTCATAATATGTTGTAATCGAACGTGTAATTGTTATTATACTCTGAAGTGGTATAACGTAGTTATCGTCCATATAAAACCATGAAAAGTGTGTTTTCTCTATACTGAAATAGTGTTCTGTATTTGTACTTGTATGAAAACTGGGTATTTGTAACTTTCTAGTTTTACCAGCTATACGTGTAAAAATATTGTATTATAGTTTTATTATTAAATAAAACTATGTGAAAATGTTTACTTATTCTTACACTAATCATATTGTTCAATACCAAATTGTGAGTTATTATAACCATGCTTGATGACCTAAGATGGCCTGAAGACGACGTTCTTCAGGCGTCGAAATTGGTACGACATTTGTCACCACAGGTCTGCCGGCCTAGCTGTTGTAAGCAGCTATGGTGCGGGATTGTCAGTCACATATAGATCTATACACAAGTGTCACGCTCTCCCTCTAGGAGACTCTGGTTATAATTTCAGGACTTGGTTGGTACTCAAATTTGTACTTGAAATGTGTCTCACAAATGCTATATTGATGATTATGTATATAATAATGAAAAGTTACTTTGTAATGAATAAACTGTAAGTATATCTCATAAACTATATTTATTATAGTTTATATGTTTGTTTTCCATCATGTTTTCTGAGTATGTAAAGTAGTGCATATGATTTATATTGTATTCTGAGCATTGAAAAGTAATATGTAAGTTCCATGAACTATACCTATTATAGTTTATATGTTTGTGTTTTACTGAAATGAAAACCTTTGTTTAATTTGTAAAATTTGTAATACGATTGTTCCGTGAAATTCAACTTTTAAGTCCAAATGGTACTAAACTACTTTGTAAAATTTATAATTTTTATTTAACGACTTTGAAATCATTTTATACTTATATAAATATAATATTTATATAATTATGATTAAATAGACAGTCGAATAAATAATTCTACCCAAGCCCACATCCAAACAAGGAATAGGAAATGAAGTCAAATTATCAATTCTAAGCCTGTTGAACCCTAATTATATAATTTATACATATATAAATATATATTTTTAATAATGGAAACAGTTAATAAAATATTGAAAACATTTAGATATTAACACAATTTTTATTGTGTTACACTTGTATTCCCCCCCCCCCTAAACCAGTGTAAAATCATGAAAACGTAGGGGTATGAACTCACATTTGTGTGATAACGATTTTGCTAATGGATAGAAAATAGTGGCTTCAGTCTATAACACGGTTATCCTAATGATTTTAATCACATAAAAAGTGTGATTAAATTGATACACGAATTATATATGTTTGTATAATCATAAGTCTTATAATAAAAACTTACCAAAACTTGTAATAAAATGGAAGAAAAATACTCCTTGAATTTGTTTTTGTTCTTGGAAGTGAAAGAAAATGGGTTAATATTTGAGAGGAAAAATGAAGGAAATATCGTTCACTAGATGTAAGAAATGAGAGGTATCCTCTTTTGATTGCTTAAATATGAAGGAAGGTATGAGGCGGCAATAAGGTTTTCGGCCGAAAAAGGAAACCCACCGAGGGTTTGCGGTCCGAGAGTTTTTGGTGTAGAACTATTTCGGTCCGAAGGGGATAAGAACTTGCATGTTTGCGGCCGAAAATAGGGTTTGCGGTCCGAGGTTTGTTGTCCGAGGGGTTTTCGGTGGAGCTAGATGCAAGGGTTCTTGGTTTAAGTGGGAAAATCCCAAGTTTGCAACACTTGAATAATAAAAGGTTTATACATATCAAAATCATTAATTTAACTTTAATAAATTAACAATTCAACAAATTTGACTTTTATTTGACAGGTTTGACTTTTATTGACCTTGGTTGACTTTTGTTGACTTTTACAGATTTGAAATTAACGGGTTGGTACATTATCCCCCCGTTAGAGGGAATTTCGTCCCGAAATTGTTTCTAAGGTGGTACTCATGAATTATGGAACAGATGTGGATACTTTTGTTTCATTTAATCTTCCCGTTCCCAAGTGAATTTAGGTGCCCGCTTGGCATTCCAGCGAACCTTCACTATTGGTATACGGCTTTGTTTTGTTCTTTTGACTTCCCTATCCATGATTTCCACTGGTTCTTCTACGAAGTGTAGATTCTCGTTTAACTCGATTTCGTTGAGTGGGATTACAAGAGTCTCGTCAGACAGACACTTCTTGAGATTAGAGACGTGAAAAATGGGATGAATGTTATTGAGTTTATGCGGTAGATTGAGTTTATAAGCAACCAGACCAATTCTAGCAAGAATCTCGAATGGCCTGATGTACCTTGGATTTAGTTTTCCATGTTTGCCGAAATGTATCATTCCTTTCCAGGGTGAGACCTTTAAAAGAACGCGATCTCCAACCTGGAATTCCAAGGGTTTTCGTCGTTTGTCCGCATAACTCTTTTGTCTGTCTCTAGAAGCTTTCAATCATTCTCGGATTTATACAATCTTTTCTGTGGTTTCTCGAATGATCTCGGGACCGTTTAGTGTATTGTCGGGTATCTGGTTCTTGGCTAGTTGCGTATCACCCACTTCAGCCCAACACAGAGGAGATCTGCACTTGCGGCCATAGACGGCTTCAAATGGAGCAACTTTGATACTAGTGTGATAGCTATTGTTGTACGAGAATTTGACGAGTGGTAAATGGGTATCCCAAGCTTTACCAAAATCTATAACACAAGGTCTTAATGTTGGGTTTTGAGCATTCTAACACTCCTATGGTGTACATGTAACCCTATAAACCTTGGATCTATGTTTTCTCTATTATACATGCAAATATTAACTATTCCAAGGTTTCATCCTAACTAGCATATTATGAAGCACCTATACTACAAAGTTCTAGTTAGATGACATACCTTTCGATGTAGCTTGATGTCTTCAAGCTTTAAGAGCTTAGCCCCAATAGTGTGGAAGCCTCAAATGGAATCACAAATCACCAAAACACCTTGGAAGAACTTGAGAGAATATGTATGCACACTAAAATCGGCCCACTCTTATTTTCACACACTTGTGCCAATTTTGTGAGCCAAGGACCCCTTTATATATTATGGAGGATTAGGGTTACATCCATGTAAACCCTAATACCCATGACCTTTCATTTACATTGGATCCATGGGTTAAAAGCTCCATGGACCATCCATGAAAGCTTAGCCCAACCTAAATGAACTTGGCCCATTCCATATATATAAGAGTCCATATTTAATTAGTTCTTTTTGATCACTTAATTAATTCTAAATTAATTCTTGATCAATACTAATTAAATAATATGATTCCATACTAATATATTAGAACTTATAATATATTAATATAAATCATAAATATATTATTCTCAAAAGACTATCCATATAAATTGTGCCGGTGAAGTGCAACCCAAATGGACCTTGTCGGGTCGGGTCAAGTACATACCAAATATAGTTATGGACTTAGACATTAATCCAACCGTCTCCCACTTGGATAAGTCTAAAACTATTGTTGAGTATGACTTCAAAACCTAACTGGCAATCGTAGCTCTTCAAGCCGCTGTCGAACTCTGACCTTGTCAATGACTTGTCCATTAGATAAGGGATCATATATTCCTCCATTCTAGATATCATATGGACTGAGACATGGATTATAATCATTCTCTCTGTCCATTTATTGTTTCCCTATTTTCGATTTATGATGACTGACTGATTGAACAAATCAAATCAGTCCTGGCTTGGCCAAGCACTCACATGTGTCATCGCTAAATCATCGAGGGGCCCATAGATATCGATTTTATCTCGAAGGTAAAAGGAATGGATAAACTTCGACTCATATGGCTTGTTCTACTACTTGTTGAATCATACACAAAGGCACGTTTTATAACATCGAGTTACCAAATGCGTTTTCGTGCAATCAATGTATAACCAACTCATAATAACAACTCATATCTCTAGGTTTGAAGAATATAAGATATTATTGTCTCATGATCACTCGTGATAAAATCCATGAAGTGATTCAAATGAGCGCGGGTTGAATCCAATACTCGGAACTTATGAGTACTCATGAGTGTTGTAGCACCACTTTGTCCACCAACTTGGACCTCTACAAACCAACCCATGACAGTCTTGATTCATATCTACTTCCAACATATGACCGACTGTGGATGGTTTGAATAACTTAATCATTTAGGAAGAGCGACTTAGTTATTCTGGAAGTCAAAACATGAAAAGTGAAACACAAGAATAAATGAATCAAATATGGTATCAAACCCTATGAATATAAATAAACACTTTTATTTATCACCATATTGATTACTCATTATTCATTGTTTCGGTTTTATCAACTTTATACTTGAATTAAAAGTACTAGTTGTCCCATGCTCCAAGCATGTACACTATGTTTTTCTTAAACAATAGCTTTGCCATACACCAAGTATGCACTCTATGTTTGTCTATGATCCTTACTTTGTGAAATAAACCAATTGAACATAATTTCAATGATTCTAATTTCACACTCCCAAATCCTTATCGAAAAATGTGACAATTTCAAATTCCTATCATTTATCGAAATCTGTTTAGATTTTAAACTTATATGCACTGACCCTCCTATAATGAATATGTACAAAGTCACAAAGACTTGTCAACAGTCATTATAAGGTATTCCAATGGAGATCAACTCCATGGAAACTAAGTCTCATATTCAAAGTACATTGCTTTGGACATGCTTCTTGCATTAAGTTTTCTAATCTTACACAGATAACTTCCACCTATGGAGACAACTCCATATTCTCATTTTGACTATCACTTCTGAATAAGAGATGCCTCTTTTCAGAATATGTCAATATGGTCCTTCCAAAATTAGCACTATACTTCAAACTGTCCATGAGCAACCAATCTTTGGTAAACCTCAGATTGTCCTCGACAATTGCTTAATCATTTTAGTCATATCCAATTCTAGACCTTTTCCCTTCTTAATGCCTCTGGGCATTTGGAAAAATTTAGAAATGACAAATATTATAGCACATGCAATCGATCCTGTACCCAAAGCAAATGGTACACGATTCATGATGTCTCACATAAAGACATGATTCTAGACCAGTCTTTTGCTACAATATTTTTATTTGCCATGTTTTCAAAATTTGACTATGAAGAGGGATGCCGTAATCATAATCGAATTTTGAGAATGCAATATATAGAATTTTCTTAAGTTGAACCAATCCAACATGAAATTCATATATATATATTCTTGACTAAAGATGATTAAGGTCTCAATCTAAGCCTTTAGAACTGAAATGAAGTATATCCTCTCCCTTAATTATAGCAAAACAACTTTTTCAATCCCTGCAGCGTCACGAATTGAACCTTTTGTTTTCTATAATTAACATTGCTAACTTGCAACACTAACAATAATTATCATGCTCCCACTAACATGATGATTATTAGCATAACACTTATGCTCCCACTAGCTTTGACATGTACTCAGAAATCAGCTGGACTTCTAGAAATCAATAGTTTATTGACTTTCTTACCAAAGTTCAGATTTCTGATATGAGATGCTTTGATAAAACTTTATCAAAATCATACACCTTTCCTTAGATAGCATGCATGTGTGTCTAAACAATTTCAGAACTATGAAAAGGGATGTCGTAATCATAGTCTCAATTGTTTAGACCTTTTGCCATCTGCTTCAAATCTACTTGGTGGGAGTGTTTCTTCACCATCATTTTCTTGAATCGGAGAGAAACCTTATGACCCTTAGATTTTATGGTGTATGTGTTCTTATCCATGTGAATCGTGAAAACCATAGTCACAAGAAAAGGATAATGACAAATCCAAACTCATATGGACTGAACTTATGCAATCTTAACTTCTTGCCACCTAGCAGTACAGGGCCTGCCATTGCTTCCAAGTTGTTATGCAACCAATTGATAACTTTCAAAACTCCTATGCAAAGCCAACTTTAACTGGAATGGGCACAGAATATGTCAACACGATAGGTTATAAAACTCAATTCGTGTGCTAGTGAAGAACCTCAGGTTTTATTCTTGATTAGTTCTTGAAATTCTTTTTAGGATCTTTAAGACTCCCACTATCCTCTTGACATATAAGACTATCTTGCCAAATATTCAAGAGATAGTGCGGATTCTTTATCAAGACAAACACTTCACACAATTGGCCTTAGTTGGTCTTTGTTTTATCCAAAACATCACAACTTACCAATTTCAAATGTACAAGAGTAGGACACTTTTACTCTTACATTTGACAAGTGTTTTAAACCTTTCTTTAAGATATGTCACTCAAGTTACAATCTTGGAGTATGACTCTAAGAATTGTTTTGGAACGAAGTATGACTCATCTTCCTGATCTAACCATTTCAACAATTCATGACCCCTCTTCTTAGTCATAAGAATGCACTAAGATGACCTTTAGAGGACTAATTGTGATATGATTTCTAAATCATTATGATGATCACAAACATGATACTAAAGTATTCTCCCATCTTTTCAGATTTGAGAAACTTTTATCTTTCTGCCTAATTTGATTCTTCCCATTCGTTCTGCCATACATTGAGACTTTTCCAATGTTTCAGAATTATACTTAAACTTGTAAGTATAACCATATTTACTAAACTTTAGTAAATCAAATAGTCTTAACGAGCTTTGTGGTGGACATGACCAGTGCACAAGAATGTGTACTCGATCCCTTTAGTCCTTCACTTGACTCACACATCCATGTGAACAAGTAATTAGTCTTGATTTTCCAATGCTTGGAAGTTCTCATTCATCATACTATTCAACTTGCATGATTCCAAGTTTCGGTCCAATTGAAACTTAGGTGATGTGGAACTTTCCTGATTTGGTAAATTTAGACACTACCACAAATGAAAGAATCAAATCCATTTTCCAATATTTTTGTTAGTGGAATCATATAAGCAACAATTTTCCACAAATGCCATTGTAAGGATACTTCAAATAAATAAAATTAAACAATTTTCTTTTATTTTAACACTTTGCGGAAAAACTTATCCTTACAATCCACATGGAAAATTGTTGTTATCTATTCCTTAACAATATATCATAACTTCTTAAGCAACTGCTCAAAATTCTGATGCGATCGAAATCACCTTCGCGATCAGAATCAACATATACTTCCTTTAAGATTTCTCTCTCTTCTTTGATTCTTAAAACATCAACATGTGACCCAGTCACATCATGTAATGAGGATCTCAGAATAGAACTTAACAGAGTTAGATAATGGGCTTTACCTGATGTAGAGTCAAACTTATTGACTTTAACATCCTTAGGTAAATTTGGCAGCTTTGCAATCACTGTCCATAAAGTTTTTGGGAAGTTGATCTTCTAATCAAATTTTCTTTACTATCGTTCCAAATCATTGTTGATTCAGCAGCACCAAGCAAATAGATATGATCATTAAGGTTCATGTCATAGTCTGTTTCATAGTAGTCCCAAAGGAACTCACTATATGACTTAGAAAGTGATTGAACATCCAACTTTCTCAAGACTTTGACACCCAACTCTCCCAGGTTGTCAATATGTGACTTCATCTCTAAGATGTGATCACACATAGGCCTTGCTTGCCATTAGGGCTTGAGTGACCTTGAACTTGTGGGTTAGGGAGAATAATTGGAGGAGGTGGAGGAAGAGAAGTATGACTTCCATGAGCCAAACTCGGGAAGTCATATTCATTAGGAAAGCTTGGTTTGGGAAGATCATTGTTGTGTAAACCAGACATCAACAATGGGAGAAATTCACGTAAAGTTGATTTAAGTCCTTATATAACACCCAATATGATATATTAAGGCTAGGACCCAACAAACTATTTTATAACTTGGAAGAGGGATGCCGTAATCCAAGCTATAAAATATTTGAAGGTAGGTGAATGACGATTCACCAATTTCCACCAAGATAAACGAAATGTATTATTAGGTTTTAATTGGTTTTGAAACTCCTAGATTCTTTTGAGATTCATTGAACTTTTCAATGGCATGTTTCAATCTCGAGTGTGCCCTTCAGGTTTTGTGACTGGGATGCCGAGGATCACAAAACAAGGTGTGAAGTAACCATGCAAATATACTTGGTACCCTTAATATTTACCCCTCAATCGATGTGCCGGTTAACCACACGAGCTCCACCGATACTATGATAAATATTAAGTTACCCTTTGCCTACCTTGTTAAATCCAGGTTAGTGTGTCGGTTAACCACACACTCTCCACTAACGGTTTAAGCAAAGTGCAAAGTGTAATTTCATGGATTAGCACCTTATTCACATCTTCCTAAGTAACTAAGATTGGGAATTTATAAAAAGTTTAGTTACTTAGTATTTATCATCCATAATTTTAATGAAGGGAGAATTATAGTCCTTGTCCTACCCGTTCGGCTAACGACCCTCCGCCAGTCAAGGAAGCGGTGGGTGAGAGTGGACACCCATTAAACTGCCATTTTATAGGCAATAACCTTATACCCCCTTTATAGACCGGCTTCGTGAATGAGGCCTACTAACGGTAAGACCGACTTTTAATATTATAATAGTATAAGGGTGTATTTTAGACATTTAAAATACTTGGTGGTTTAATCTATTAATTAAACTATACTCTTAATTTAATTAAACTTAAACCATGTCATTATGGAATTATTAATTCTCTTTTAATTAAACACTTTAATTATCTATTAATAAAGTCCATAAGAGTTAATTGAATTATTCAATAAAACATCATAATTCCAATTATTAAATTCAAAATTAAAACCATTTAATTAATTGTTTAAGTTATGAACCCAAGAGTTTTAGAATTCAATTCTTTTTTTTTCATAAAAAGCTTTTTCCAAATTCCAAAACTTGAGGGCAAGTTTTGTAACTCTTGAAAACCTTTGGATTCCATAACTTATGGAGTTAAATACTTGTTTTATGATGAAACTTTTCATGTTCCATAACTTAAGAACAAGTTATGGAATTCTTTAAAACATTAACTCCAAATTTTGTAACTCCATAAAAACTTTAAATCAATTTTTTTTTTTTAAAAAAACTTTCATATCCATAACTTATGGAAGTTTCAAAACTCTTAAGATCACGACTTTAAAAAAGAAAACTTTTGAGCTCCAAAATTTTATGACAAAATTTGTAACTCCTTAAAACATTTAGATCAAACTTTTAAAACTAATAAAATAATCATATCATTTTATCTTTTACTAAATTTGACCTAATTCAACTCATATAGCAAATGATTCAAATTTTACAAATAATTAATTTTTTCACAAAAACAAGTAATTATCTTAAAATTTGACAAACGTCATGTTTTTTTTCCTTTTTTTTTCAACTTTGAAAATAAAACATTTGCATCAATATAACAGAAAACAACCCATGGCTTTGATACCACTGTTGGGTTTTGAGCATTCTAACACTCCTATGGTGTACATGCAACCCTATAAACCTTGGATCTATGTTTTCTCTATTATACACGCAAATATTAACTATTCCAAGGTTTCATCCTAACTAGCATATTATGAAGCACCTATACTACAAAGTTCTAGTTAGATGACATACCTTTTGATGTAGCTTGATGTCTTCAAGCTTTAAGAGCTTAGCCTTAATAGTGTGGAAGCCTCAAATGGAATCACAAATCACCAAAACACCTTGGAAGAACTTGAGAGAATATGTATGCACACTAAAATCGGCCCACTCTTATTTTCACACACTTGTGCCAATTTTGTGAGCCAAGGACCCCTTTATATATTATGGAGGATTAGGGTTACATCCATGTAAACCCTAATACCCATGACCTTTCACTTACATAGGATCCATGGGTTAAAAGCTCCATGGACCATCCATGAAAGCTTAGCCCAACCTAAATGAACTTGGCCCATTCCATATATATAAGAGTCCATATTTAATTAGTTCTTTTTGATCACTTAATTAATTCTAAATTAATTCTTGATCAATACTAATTAAATAATATGATTCCATATTAATATATTAGAACTTATAATATATTAATATAAATCATAAATATATTATTCTCAAAAGACTATCCATATAAATTGTGTCGGTGAAGTGCAACCCAAATGGACCATGCCGGGTCGGGTCAAGTACATACCAAATATAGTTATGGACTTAGACATTAATCCAACACTTAACATGTCTTCCAGTGTTTGTATGGTTCTCTCGCTTGGTCCATCAGTCTAAGGATGGTACACTGTACTCATGTCAAGATTGGTTCCCACAGACTTTTGTAGTGATTGCCAAAACCGTGAGGTAAATCTACTATCTTGGTCAGAGATAATAGATATTGGCACACCATGCAACCTTACGATGTCTTTAATTTAGGTCCTTATTAAGTTCTCCATTTTGTCAGTTTCTTTTATTGGCAGGAAATGTGCGGATTTGGTTAATCTGTCGACGATTACCGAAATGGTGTCATGACCACGCGTTGTCTTGGGTAACTTGGTTATGATATCCATTGTAATCTGATCCCACTTCTACTCAGGTATTTCTGGTTGTTGTAGTAAACCTGAGGGCATTTGATATTCTACCTTAACTTTGGCGCAAGTTAGACACTTGCCAACATAGGTAGCAATTTGTAACGCCCGTAGATCCGCGCTACTCAATTTAGAGATAATAGGGGTCGAAAACGACTTTTCGACAAAAGAATATTCAGAATAAATAATCTTAACCAAAGGTGTAGAATATGTCTCAACGGTTCCGTAAATATAAAGAACGCCGAAATCCGAGTTATAACGAAGAAGTTATGGCCCGTCAAAGTTTTTCGGCAAAACCGGCACGGCATCGGGAGACGTAAATAATGAATTTACGATAGAGAACTTTTTAGCCTTAGTGATCTAAACAAAAGTTGTAGTATATGTTAAACCGAGAACATACAAAAAAAGAACGCCCAAATCTGACTTTGTATGAGGAACTTATGAATTTTCTAAGATTTGGCATAGAAGTGCACGACCCGAAACTCGAATTTCAGCTCGAGCGGTTTTTGGCCCACGCAACCTAAATGAGAGTTGAAGACCTCATTAATAGGAACTCAACAATAAAAATACAGACAAAAATGGAGACCGTATGAAGGAGTTACGAATTCTTCGCGGTCATTTAACAGTCTAATCTCCTTCTACTGTTAAATTTAAGATCGGTCGAGAATTAGGTGACGGAGTATAAATGAAAGTTGTAGATATTGTTTTTACCTACGCGTGTATATAAAGAACGTCGAAAACGGATATCGTATGCGAAGGTTACGGGGTTTATAAGTCGGCAGGGTGCTGTACGAAATCGGGTGACGTGGCTGAATATGGGCCAAGGCTTTCTACCCAAGGCAAGCCACCAGATGTTGACACCTGGCCATGGACTCAACGAGTAGGACCTCCTACTCGACAAGTAGAGCAGGATTCCAGCCTATAAATAGAGGTGTCGGGTTCCCTTATTCTTCACACCTTCCCAACTTCACTTTCTCTCTCTACTTTCTCTCTCTAAGCCCCCAAAGCCCCCCCCCCCTAAGCCAAGGTAAACCCCGTATCATCCGAAGGAAGCCCCGAGGCTCCCGAAGCCCCGAGAAAAGTGCATTTCGGCTCGGAAACGGTACTCCGGCGAAGCCCGGTTTTCGGGAAAACCCGCTATAAGTGAACTACGCCTAACCTATCATTAGTATAGTTTATGTTTCAAGATAGTAATGTTATTAGGAACTTATAATGAGTAATTGGGTTATTATTATGAGTTATATAAGTGTCTTTATAATATATTTTTAACCACTCGCGGTACGGGGAATCTGGTTTGGAGGGCTGCTTAGGTTGCTGGATTCAGAAGTGCTATATGCCGAAATGATCCTGCCCTCCGGTGTTTCATGCCTGGCCCCTGTCTGTACATAGTGGGTGAAGAGTATTGTTTAATGCTTATAGTAATAATAGCAAGACTATTAATTAGTTTTGTCAAACATTATACTAAACTCTAGTGGTAATGATACTAGGTTTTGTCCGAGGGAAATTGTTTTAAGATTAACGAAGCGCTGTCCGAGTACCGAGTCACCACCTTTTCAAGTGAGTGCATAGTTACTTTCATCTTACACATAGATATGAAATATTTTAATATAAATTACGTGTTATGTGTGCATATTGTCTGAATACTTGTTGTCTATGCTGAATGAAAGATTTTTATAAATGTTTTAAATGATTTAAACTGTATATGTATTTTATATCTACGAATATGTTGGGTAAAGCATGGGTAGATGAATGATGAGAGATGAAAGATGATATGAGTGAACATTGGAAACTATAGACTTAGTGCCTAATAATTAACATCGGCAGCTATGGACTTAGTGCCTATTGAATAAACGCTGGTAGCTATGGACTTAGTACCTGATAGATAAACATTGGTAGCTATGGACTTAGTACCTAATGAATAAACGCTGGTAGTTATGGACTTAGTACCTGATAGATAAACATTGGTAGCTATGGGCTTAGTACCTATTGAATAAATGCTGGGAGCTATGGACTTAGTACCTGATTGATAAACGTTGGTAGCTATGGACTTAGTACCTATTAGATAAACACTGGTAGCTATGGATTTAGTACCCGATGGATGAACTTTAGCAGCTATGGAATTCGTGCTTTAAGCACAAGCATTAGCAGCTATGGACTTAGTGCCTGTTATACAAACCCTGGAAGTAACGGACTTCGAAATGAACGGATACACGATAGACGATTCTTAGGGTAGATCCTTATGAGTAAAGAAGATAATGGGGATGGGTAATTGGGTTGATTGTTTGATGTTTAAACATAATAATTTTATTATTGTGGGTTGAAAAACCCTATGTACTCACCAGGTTTCCCAACCTGACCCACTCAAGCTTATGTGTATCACAGGTGTCGATAGGAAGCTACTTTACACTGAGAGATTTAAAAGAGATGTAGATCACTAGTGTAAATGAATGTAAGTTCTGTTTATGCTTATGTTTCGGTATTGAAAATGACATCCCAAGGTTTTAAAAGGAATAAAGATACATTTCTTCGTAAATGCTTTCATAACACATTTATCATGTTTTACTGGGAATAAATTTCGCAACATTTTTAGCAAAAGAACTACTCTTATTTTTATAAAGCATAAACAATTTTTTCTGGCCGTGAAAAATAGGGATGTCACAGTTGGTATCAGAGCATTAGTTTAAGAGAACTAGGAATTTGTAGGATTTCTAGACTTAAACTTAGAATGATAAGCGATGATTGTAAGGAGCGTGTCTAATAAAATTTAGGTAATACGCCTGAATAGACACAAGCACTAGCTTATTTAGGGAAAATGCCTAACATGCTTTTATGTGTTAAATGATTTGTGAGGCTTTATGCTATCGTTTGATCGGATCTATGGTATGTTGCCGACCAGATCTGGAAATTTTATGTGCTCAGGTTTCTAAACGTTTAATTACGATATTAGAACTGGCATGTAACTTTTTGATGTAATAAGGAGGAATACGCGTCTAAATCTTCCTCTGTCTATATTCTCGTCTTAATACACCGAACGCCTTCTTTGGTGTATAGAATGTCATGATAAGGACTCATAGCAGACTGAGCAAATCGAGGAAATGAGAAGGCTTACGATATTGAATGATATACCTATCGGAAGATATTTTAAGAGTGATATCTTACCTTTAGAACGTGTCTAAGAAATAATATGTCTAGTATGGGAGAAGTACACTTTCAATTAGAAGAAAAAAAGATTTTTTGTATAATCCATGAAGTTGTCCCATCGTCTGACATTTCCATCACCAACCGAGTTGAAGCAGAATTGATGATTGAAGATACGCATGGAAGAAGTCCTAGTAGAGTCTAGGGAAAATTTTATGATTGTGTGAACACATTTTTATGTGTTAAAATTGTTTTTGTGATATTGACTTGGAGAACTGCGAGACAATATTTGGGACGAGTATGAGTAGGTGTGAAAGGTAGTAGAGGCCTATACTACCGGAAGCACAGGACTCACACTTGGATCAGGGAAAGTCACAAGGTTACCAACAAGCTAGTAATTGATACCATTTTATTCAAGTATGTCGTTACCATTGTTTCGATAATGACTAAGAAGATTGTTGTTATTCCGACCCTAGTGGTCATATCGAATTGAGTCCAACTATGAGGAGTACGTTACGTGGTTCTGAGAACCAAGTTTGTTGTAACATCTGACTTTGTCACACCCCAAAACCGGAACGACGGAAATGTTCTGAGGCGGAGGACGTCATGTTTAGTATCACAAGACATGCATCATAGTAAGCAAGTAATAAACAACCATTTCATTTGAAAGAAAGTGTTTACAAAGTATGTTATTCACATAATATAGAATACATAGCAAATAACAAAAAGACATGAAGCTATATTGCTCCATCTTCTGAATCCCAGTGCGCGAACCTGTCTACTGGTCTCCTGAGAATACAAGTTATTTTGAAAGCGTAGATCAGCATTTAAGCTGGTGAGTTCATAAGATTTTAGTGATGTAGTAAGTAGTAAGAAAGTTTGTAGAAAGTTGTAGTAAGTTGTAGTAAGTTGTAGTAAGTTCTTGTTTAGAAACGTTTGCCTGTTCCTCCAGAAAATCCTATATTTCCTACTTTGATGAAAGATAAGTAAAAATGACTCTACAGTCCTTTCTATGAGTATTAAATGGATACAAGTTATATAAAACCCAGAGTAAACAAACAATCGGTTGTGTGTATCTGCCCTAAGCCCACAACCAAACAAGGAACCGGAAATGAGGCGGAACACACACATCCCATTGTTTGTTAGATCATCGTTGTATATAACCCCTGCGTATTCACTCGGTACTCACAGAGTTAACTGTAATAGTTCCTTTATATTTGATGAAAATATCCTTTAAGAAAACCCTTATTTCTTATAATAAAATGATAACCACAGTAGTTCCTTCTATAATCACTTAGTTTATACTAGTTATATATAATCTAATATCGAACAGATAGTTAATTGTGTGAATCTGCCCTAAACCCACAACCAAACAAGGAACAGGGAATGAGGCGGAAAACACACATCCAACTACCTATCGGATATTAATTATATATAACCTGGTGTATAAACTAAGTTATTATAGAATGAACCACCTAAGGTCCTTTAAGTTTTACTGGTTTAATAAAATGGATTAAACCCTTTATTGGTTAAGTTTCTAGTTTTGTATTCCAAAAGTTCTTCATTTGAAAAGTATGTTTTGTACTAGAAAATTGTGCATTGAATTAGTGTCCTATGACCTGACCCATACATGGTATCCCTTATGATTTCTTTGTACAAGGAACATATATATATATATATATATATATATATATATATATATATATATATATATATCTAAGATCGGATAGATAGTAGGCTGAGTGTATCTGCTTTATGCCCACAACCAAACAAGGAATAGGAAATGAAGTGGAAAGCACACATCTTACTACCTGTCGGGACCCGATTAATATATATCCCTGAATGCATACACTAAGGAATCATAAAGTTAGCATTATAGGTCCCTTTCTACTGAATGTAGTAGACCCGACTGTTCTGTGTGTCGTTTGTAAAATGTAAGTTTTCCCTAGTTTATAACTATCTTGACTCGAAAATAGTTTGTATTAGCTTTCAAGTGGAACTGTCACTTACTGAAAGGAATGGGAATTTATACGTACGCAGTTGTCTTTTGAATTGACAATCTGTAGTACTAATTACCTTAAAACATGTATGTTTTAGTAAGGTTATAATGTGAAGGCTAGTGCCCGTACTATACGTTCTCCTTGTCAAGAGATTCTGGGGACCAAACGCGACCTCTGCAAACAAGTGCAAGCCGTGTAATTCACATTAATGTTTTATGATCATGTATACCCAATTTAACTATCACCTTTTGTTACAAACAATGACTTAGTGATTCATTGGTATAATTAGATCTAGTATGTTCTCATGCTATAGCATCTTAGTATGTTCGTTATGTTTAGTATGTAGTGTATAGTATGTCTCTCTAAAATATTGTATCTACCTCCTTGTTTCTCTTTATGTTATCGTGTATTGTTTCTACCTCCCTGTTTCTCTTTATAGTATGCTCTACTATTAGTATAAACTGAACCCGTAAACTATACCCCTTATAGTTTACTAGTGTTTTACTTGTACTGTTATTGAAAAGACTCATTTTGCTACTAAGTTATGCTGGTACTTTAAAAACGGTGTTTTGTTAAACTATTAAGTAACATAACTTGAAAAGAGTTTTTGAAATATTTTGACAAGTTATAAATGACATAAGTTATCTTTTAAAAATGTTTATAACAAACAATTACACAATTATCATTGTGTTAAACTTGTATCCCCCCCCCCCTTAAAAGCATTTAAAGCAGTTTAAAAGATTGATTACGGGGTATGAACTCACCTTATGTGGGTGATTCAAACGAATATGCGCGTAAGGATGAGAAGTTCCACGAATGAAGTCCCGAGATACAACAAGTCCTAAATGACTTATATTGGCATGAATATAGTGTTTATAAGAAACTATATGAAAGGAAACACCTTCCGGGACTAGGAAACACTTTGACCAAGTGTTGGAATCACATGTGCTTCATCTAAGGGATGTTTAAGGCCAAGGGTTTGTGTTCACGGCCATGAAAAGGTGTTTACAGCCAGGGTGTAAACTCATTGCCGTAAACTCATGGTAATGTGCATAAGAGGGTGTTTGAAGCCTAGGGAATCTTGAGGGACCATTGCTCTACACAAGGATGAGAAAGACCAACTCAATGGAGAGTGTTGAGGTGTTTACGGCCACACCATAAACCCGATGGCCGTAAACTCTCTAAAGGGTGTTTTATTGGGTCTTAAAGGCAAGGTGTTTAAAAGGCTCAAGTGTTCCAATGGTTAGTAAAGGTCTAGATGTGTTTAAGGTCAAAATCATGACAACTACAAGGGTTTACGGCCAAGGTGTAAACTCCTGGCCGTAAACTCTCTTTAATGATGAGTTTGGTGATGATTCAAGGTCTTACAAAGCACAAGGGAGTGTTCTAGCCTCAAATCCATGCCTTAGGAAGAGTTTAAGGCTCAAATGGCACCTTTATAGGGGTTTACGGCCAAGGGAGATGCTCTTGGCCGTAAACTCCTTTTGTTCTTGAGAATTAGATGATTTCAAAGTGTAGATCAAGTGTTTCTAGCGTACAACTTAGTTAGGGGAAGAGTACTCACACTTTGGACGCCCTTTGATGAAGATCGGGAGTGAAATCTCGATGATACTTGACAAAGAATGGGAGATTTCGGCCAAGGAAAGGAAAAGAATGAAGAAATGGCTAAGTCTTACATATATAGGGGTGAGTTTACGGCCAGGCCATAAACTCTATGTTCTTTGGCCGTGAACTCCATTTTGGTGGTGTTAAGGCTTGAATGCTGCACAGTGTCTCTAGCAGGTACATTCTAACACTCATTCCTTAAGTGTACTAGGCTTAAAATTCCTTAGAATGACCTTTTTCAAGGCTAGAAGTCAAAAATATTTCGGGTTGTCACACCATCCCCCCGTTAGATGGAATTTCGTCCCGAAATTAGCTTTCTTAGCAATACTACTGGGGTTGCGCTCCTCTGATTTGCAGAATACCCACTCGTAGACCTGGCAACTTTGCCCTGGTGTTCATGATAGGATTCGTACTTGGTCCATCTATCATTACCTCGTGTATACAAGTCGTATATAATTAGGATTAGTTAGACGGTTGAATGTGCGACTCTGCCCCAGGTCCACAACAAACAAGGAACAGGAGATAGGGCGGAAACACACATACTAGATCTGCGTAATCATAATCATATACTACTCTCGCGTATACACTTAATAGTGATAGGTGGGCTGTATTCGTCCTTAGCCTCTGTGTTTGAACTTGGTCTGCTGGACGGGTGGTATTTCGGAAAGGTTTGCGTACATATGACGGCAAGGCTTCGGAGGATAAAGTACTCTTCGCACGAGTACTCCGGGGTTTAGAATACGAAAGACAAAACTAAGTTTTTCGGTCGGACTGTCGTTATGAATGACGAAGGTTTCGTGAACTTGACGATCGAGACGATAGGAACATATGAACTTAGAATGGTGAGGACCACGCCAACTCATGACGAATGATCGAAACAGACTCTTTACTGAACAAAGTTTGGCCGATTTGAAAGAAATGTATGTTATACGATGATGTACTCCCTAGTGTGCTCGAAAAATGTACTCTTTGTAAATGTTCTAGTGCTTTCTGTTTTCCTCTTGATGTTAACACTTCTACGTATCGTACCGCGATGTGCGCATACATACCGCGAAAGTGCTTTGTTATCTAGTATTGATACTTAGACTACAATCCTCCTTGGTACCACTACAATCGCCTGAAATATACAAGTTATGAATAATTAAGATAAATTGGACGGTTGACTGAGTAACTCTACCTCAAATCCACAACCAAACAAGGAACATGAATTAAGGCGGAATCACTCACTCTAAGTCTGCAAAATCTTAGCTATGCACAATCCTTAATGTACATACTAAGCCATCATAGCTTCTCAGAACGGATCTCTTAGTTCTTTAGAATACTGTGACCTACTTCATTATGTGAGTTATTTACTTTTAAGTGTTATCCCCCAAGTTTTAATCTTATATGAATATAAATTAATTTTCAAAGTAATTACTATTTCGAAAACGAACCGCTGCTCGATGGCGACTCCGAGGTCGATTCTCCTGCGGTGATCATCAGAATTCGCCCATCCACTCCTAAGTTCTTTGTTATCGGGCAGTCCTCCTGGTAGTGTCCAGTCTCACCACAGCCATAGCCGGCTTGGTTTTCTTCAACCCCAGGGACTTGGGAGATCGGTTGAGCCGGTGCCCTACAGAAACAGATTGTCTGTCCCTTTCTGTGGCAGTTCAGGCACTGCATTTCCCGACATACTCCGGTGTGGTGATAGTTGCACTTTCCACACTTCGGGAGGGTTCTAACATATCGACTAGCAGGTGCTGGAGTAGCAGGTGTTGTGGCGGTGTACATAGTACTTGTTTGTTCCTCCTGCGGGGTGTCCTGTGTTGTTCGCTACTTCTTTCCGTTGTTCCCCGACTTCCGTTTATACTCTTCTTCCCTCGATGGGTCGGGAACAGGGACTTCCACACCATGGCGGACTCCGTGGTCGATGAGTCGCTGAGCCAGGCGTTTCGCACTATTTAATATGGCTGGGTTAGAAGACAGTACATCTCCTTGGATCGGGGCAGATAGACCCCAGATGTATCTTTCTATCTTCTTGCTCTCCGGGGTAACCATCTGGGGCATAGAGCTGCTAGGTCGCTGAACCGGTCAGTGTAGGCCGCTATGTCTGAGCCGACCATCGTGAGCTCCCACAGTTCTTGTTCCAGCTTTTGAACTTCGCCTAACGGGCAATATTCTTCCAGCATTAACCCTTTTAGGTTATCCCAACCTATTAAGTTAGCCACTGAGAGGGTCGGTGACTTAACATAGCTGTTCCACCATGTCAGGGCTCTGTCAGAGAAGGTGCAGGCAGCAAACTTCACTTTGCTCCCTTCAGGGCACGAACATATTTCGAAGACCGAATCTGTTTTCTCGAACCATCGCATCAGAGCGACGACTCCACCATTTCCATCGAAGGAATTGGGTTTGCAGTTCATGAAGTCCTTATACGAACACTCCCTTGGGTGTCCGTGAGTAACTCCGGGGTTGGTTAAGTGGGTACCGCTACCAGATCCGAGGGTACCACTTTCACCGAAGTGAGCTAGAGCAGTTGCCACTGCGGAGGATATCGCTGCTTGAAGAGCAGCAGGATCGAATTGCGACGGTGGAGTTGGATTTATCGGAGTAGCGCGTCTGTTTGATTTGTGAGGAGGCATCTTTGCTAAAAGAATACAAAGATGAGATGGAATAATTCTAAAGCAATGGACACAAGCCGAAAGCTGAAAAAACAAGGTTATCCTAGTTCTGGGTGTATCGGGTCCTGACTTCCACAGGGTCCTGGAAACAATTCATAGAAGAGTCTATACCTAATAAACTTTATGAATTTGGAATGGCTATCCTCGAATGAATATCTGTTGCCTGAATAACTGTTACCAGCTGCATGTAAGAAAATAATCCTAACATATAATGTGAGTAGTGTCTCCACTCACTCATTAAGTTAAACAAGATTATTATTTATTAGTGTGACGCATAAGACGTTTTGGTTACTTCGGTTGATCCTTCTTTGAAAGCTGCTCATGAACTTGGTCTCATTTCCTCATGACTCTTCTGTTGTCTACTATGAGGAAGTGGTTACATCTATCTGGGTTTGTCGTGCGAGAATGGAAGTGACTAAAGAATCTATGAGATTTAAGTGAAACATTATGGGGTGATCCTTACAGAGTCCTCCTATAATTGCACAATGTATACAAGTTGTATATAACTTAAGACTAAATAGACCTTCGAATAAGTGATCCTACTCCAAAACCACAACCAAACAAGGAACAGGTAGTGAAGCGTAGATCACAAATTCTAAGTCTATAAATTCTCAATTATATATAACCTTGGAAGTATACATTGTAAAATTATAGACCTATCCGTAAGGGTCTTTTAAGTTATCACATAAGTTATTTATATGGTGCCTAAAATACTCCTATAGTATTTTAATGTAATCTACTTGGTATGTTTTAAACTTATTAACGCGTTATAGTATCATAAAATACTCCTATAGTATTATAACTATAATGTACTTGATCTAGTATTCTCTTGACTATTATTAGGTAAGTTTTAAGACCGTTGCAACACTACATCACTCCCAAACACATGTCAGTCACATCTTGAATTAATATAGTTGATTAGGCTATATTGATCCTAGCTATGATTACATAACTGTCCAGGTTTGACCATAGTGTTCAACCTTTAACTTCTTATGTTTTATTCTTCTTGTGATACTTGTTCTAGTATGTATATATGTATAAGCAAGTATGTATACTTTTATAAGGTATCATTATATATTTATAATATATCTTTATCCAGAGCACTTTGGCCCCATTGCATTTATAGTTGTATATCTTTTATCGGTTGATATACTTAGTTCACTATAAACAATGCTCTGATACCAATCTGTCACACCCCAAAACCGGAACGACGGAAATGTTCTGAGGCGGAGGACGTCATGTTTAGTATCACAAGACATGCATCATAGTAAGAAAGTAATAAACAACCATTTCATTTGAAAGAAAGTGTTTACAAAGTATGTTATTCACATAATATAGAATACATAGCAAATAACAAAAAGACATGAAGCTATACTGCTCCATCTTCTGAATCCCAGTGCGCGAACCTGTCTACTGGTCTCCTGAGAATACAAGTTATTTTGAAAGCGTAGATCAGCATTTAAGCTGGTGAGTTCATAAGATTTTAGTGATGTAGTAAGTAGTAAGAAAGTTTGTAGAAAGTTGTAGTAAGTTGTAGTAAGTTGTAGTAAGTTCTTGTTTAGAAACGTTTGCCTGTTCCTCCAGAAAATCCTATATTTCCTACTTTGATGAAAGATAAGTAAAAATGACTCTACAGTCCTTTCTATGAGTATTAAATGGATACAAGTTATATAAAACCCAGAGTAAACAAACAATCGGTTGTGTGTATCTGCCCTAAGCCCACAACCAAACAAGGAACCGGAAATGAGGCGGAACACACACATCCCATTGTTTGTTAGATCATCGTTGTATATAACCCCTGCGTATTCACTCGGTACTCACAGAGTTAACTGTAATAGTTCCTTTATATTTGATGAAAATATCCTTTAAGAAAACCCTTATTTCTTATAATAAAATGATAACCACAGTAGTTCCTTCTATAATCACTTAGTTTATACTAGTTATATATAATCTAATATCGAACAGATAGTTAATTGTGTGAATCTGCCCTAAACCCACAACCAAACAAGGAACAGGGAATGAGGCGGAAAACACACATCCAACTACCTATCGGATATTAATTATATATAACCTGGTGTATAAACTAAGTTATTATAGAATGAACCACCTAAGGTCCTTTAAGTTTTACTGGTTTAATAAAATGGATTAAACCCTTTATTGGTTAAGTTTCTAGTTTTGTATTCCAAAAGTTCTTCATTTGAAAAGTATGTTTTGTACTAGAAAATGTTGCATTGAATTAGTGTCCTATGACCTGACCCATACATGGTACCCCTTATGATTTCTTTGTACAAGGAACATATATATAGCTAAGATCGGATAGATAGTAGGCTGGGTGTATCTACTCTAAGCCCACAACCAAACAAGGAACAGGAAATGAAGCGGAAAGCAAACATCTTACTACCTGTCGGACCCGATTAATATATATCCCTGAATGCATACACTAAGGAATCATAAAGTTAGCATTATAGGTCCCTTTCTATGAATGTACTAGACCCGACTGTTCTGTGTGTCGTTTGTAAAATGTAAGTTTTCCTTAGTTTATAACTATCTTGACTCGAAAATAGTTTGTATTAGCTTTCAAGTGGAACTGTCACTTACTGAAAGAAATGGGAATTTATAGGTACGCAGTTGTCTTTTGAATTGACAATCTGTAGTACTAATTACCTTAAAACATGTATGTTTTAGTAAGGTTATAATGTGAAAGCTAGTGCCCGTACTATACGTTCTCCCTTTCAAGAGATTCTGGGGACCAAACGCGACCTCTGCAAATAATTGCAAGCCGTGTAATTCACATTAATGTTTTATGATCATGTATACCCAATTTAACTATCACTTTTGTTACAAACAATGAGTTACTGATTCATTTGTATAATTAGATCTAGTATGTTCTCATGCTATAGCATCTTAGTATGTTCGTTCTGTTTAGTATGTAGTGTATAGTATGTAGTGTATAGTATGTCTCTCTGAAGTATTGTATCTACCTCCTTGTTTCTCTTTATGTTATCGTGTATTGTTTCTACCTCCCTGTTTCTCTTTATAGTATGCTATAGTATTTAGTATGTACTGAACCCCTAAACTTTACCCCTTATTGTTTACTAGTGTTTTACTTGTACTGTTATTGAAAAGACTCATTTTGCTACTAAGTTATGCTGGTACTTTAAAAACGGTGTTTTGTTAAACTATAAAGTAACATAACTTGAAAAGAGTTTTTGAAATGTTTTGACAACTTATAAATGACATAAGTAATCTTTTGAAAATTTTTATAACAAACAATTACACAATTATCATTGTGTTTAACTTGTATTCCCCCCCCCCCCTTAAAAGCATTTAAAGCAGTTTAAAAGATTGATTACGGGGTATGAACTCACCTTATGTGGATGATTAAAACGAATATGCGCGTAAGGATGAGAAGTTCCACGAATGAAGTCCCGACATACAACAAGTCCTAAATGACATATATTGGCATGAATATAGTGTTTATAAGCAACTATATGAAAGGAAACACCTTCTGGGACTAGGAAACACTTTGACCAAGTGTTGAAATCACATGTGATTCATCTAAGGGATGTTTAAGGCCAAGGGTTTGTGTTCACGGCCATGAAAAGGTGTTTACGGCCAGGGTGTAAACTCATGGCCGTAAACTCATGGTAATGTGCATAAGAAGGTGTTTGAAGGCTAGGGAATCTTGAGGGACCATTGCTCTACACAAGGATGAGAAAGAGCAACTCAATGGAGAGTGTTGAGGTGTTTACGGCCACACCATAAACCCTATGGCTGTAAACTCTCTAAACGGTGTCTTATTGGGTCTTAAAGGCAAGGCGTTTCAAAGGCTCAAGTGTTCCAATGGTTAGTAAAGGTCTAGATGTGTTTAAGGTCCAAATCATGACAACTACAAGGGTTTACGGCCAAGGTGTGAACTCCTGGCCGTAAACTCTCTTTGATGATGAGTTTGGTGATAATTCAAGGTCTTACAAAGCACAAGGGAGTGTTCTAGCCTCAAATCCAAGCCTTAGGAAGAGTTTAAGGCTCAAATGGCACCTTTATAGGGATTTACGGCCAAGGGAGATGCTCTTGGCCATAAACTCCTTTTGTTCTTGAGAATTGGATGATTCAAAAGTGTAGATCAAGTGTTTCTAGCATACAACTTAGTTAGGGGAAGAGTACTCACACTTTGGAGGCCCTTTGATGAAGATCGGAAGTGAAATCTCGATGATACTTGAGATAGAATGGGAGATTTCGGCCAAGGAAAGGAAAAGAATGAAGAAATGGCTAAGTCTTACATATATAGGGGTGAGTTTACGGCCAGGCCATAAACTCTTTGTTCTTTGGTCGTGAACTCCATTTTGGTGGTGTTAAGGCTTGAATGTTGCACAGTGTCTCTAGCAGGTACATTCTAACACTCATTCCTTAAGTGTACTAGGCTTAAAATTCCTTAGAATGACCTTTTTCAAGGCTAGAAGGCAAAAATATTTCGGGTTGTCACAGACTTAAGTCGGAAGATTGAAATAAAACATAATCAAAGCGATCGGTAGATGTATCGCGTTAGTTGCTTGTAGCTAGAAATGCTACCATTTAAGATATGATTAGAACATGAAGGAAGGTATAGTCTGTTCTGGAATTTGACTCTAAAAGACCTGAGTCCAAGCAATGCATCATACGATGAGAGGTCATTAGAACATGTCCCATCGGTCTATTATGATAATCGAAGGAAGAAACTGATCTCAAGTTTCTTAAAGAATGAGTCTCCAACAAAGATCGATATCGTGACATGAAGATCATGATTGGAAGTCTAACATGACATAGAGAGCAGGTCGAAGATCGGGCACCGCCTGCAGTCAAGAAGTCTAAGAGTTAGATACTCATTGGAAGAAACATCAAAGTTACGGTTATTACTTAGGATGAATAGATAACGTATGGAGTCATCATGTGAGCCCTGTTTCGTTGATGATTTCGGGACGTAATCATCCTAAGGGGGAGATAATTGTAACACCCGCAGATCCGGGCTAGTCAATTTAGAGATAATAGGGGTCGAAAACGACTTTTCGACAAAAGAATATTTAGAATAAATAATCTTAACCAAGTTTTAGAATATGTCTCAAGGGTTCCGTACATATAAAGAACGCCGAAATCCGAGTTATAACAAAGAAGTTATGGCCCGTCGAAGTTTTTCGGCAAAACCGGCACGGCACCTGGAGACGTAAATAGTGAATTTACGATAGAGGACTTTTTAGCCTTAGTTATTTAAACAAAATTTGTAGTATACATTAAACTGAGAACATACAAAAAAAAGAACGCCCAAATCTGACTTCGTATGAGGAACTTATGAATTTTCTAAGATTTAGCATAGCAGTGCACGACCCGAAACTCGAATTTTAGTTCGAGCAGTTGTTGGCCTATTCAACCTAAATGAGAGTTGAAGATCTCATTAATAGGAACTCAACGATAAAAAGAGAGACGAAAACGGAGTCCGTATGAAGGAGTTACGAATTCTTCGCGGTCATTTAACAGTCTAATCTCCTCCTACTATTGAATTTAATATCGGTCAAGAATTACCCGACGAAGTCTAAATGAAAGTTGTAGATCTTGTTTTTACCTACGTGTGGATATAAAGAAAGACGAAAACGGAGCACGTATGCGGAAGTTACGGGGTTTAGAAGTCGGCAGGGTGCTGTGCGAAATCGGGTGACGTGGCTAAATATGGGCCAAGGCTTTCTCCCCAAGGCAAGCCACCAGATGGTGACACCTGGCCATGGACTCGATGAGTATGACCTCCTACTCAACGAGTAGAGCCAGATTCCAGCCTATAAATAGAGGTTCCGGGTTCCCTCATTCTTCACACCTTCCCAACTTCACTTTCTCTCTCTACTTTCTCTCTCTAAGCCCCCTAAGCCTAGGTAAACCCCCTAGCACCCGAAGGAATCCCCGAGGCTCCCGAAGCCCCGAGAAAAGAGCCTTTTGGCTCGGGAACGCTGCTCCGGCGAAGCCCGATTTTCGAGAAAATTCGGTGTAAGTGAGCTACACCTAACCTATCTTTAGTATAGTTTATGTTTCAAGATAGTAATGTTATTAGGAACTTATAATGAGTATTTGGGCTATTATTATGAGTTATATAAGTTTCGCTATAACATCTTTTTAACCACTCGCGGTACGGGGAATTTGGTTTGGAGGGCCGCTTGGGTTGCTGGATTCAGAAGTGTTATATGCCAAAATGATCCTGCCCTCCGGTGTTTCATGTCTGGCCCCTGTCTTTACATAGTGGGTGAAGAGTATTGTTTAACGTTTATAGTAATAATATCAAGACTATTAATTAGTTTCATCAAACATTAGACTAAACTCTAGTGGTAATGATACTAGCTTTTGTCCGAGGGAAATTGTTTTAAGATTAACGAAGTGTTGTCCGAGTACCGAGTCACCACCTTTTCAAGTGAGTGCATAGTTACTTTCATCTTACACATAGATATGAAGTTATTTAATATAAATCACGTGCTATGTGTGCATATTGTCTGAATATTTGCTGTCTATGCTGAATGAAAGATTTTTATAAATGTTTTAAATGATTTAAACTGTATATGTATTTTATATCTACGAATATGTTGGGTAAAACATTGGTAGATGAATGATGAGAGATGAAAGATGATACGAGTGAACACTGGCAGCTATAGACTTAGCGCCTAATAATTAACATCGGCAGCTATGGACTTAGTGCCTGTCACACCCCAAAACCGGAACGGCGGAATCGTTCGGGGGTGGAGGACGTCATGTTTAGTATCACGAGATATGTATATGGTAAGCAAGTAATGAACAACCATTTCATTTCAAAAGAAAGTGTTTACAATGTGTGTGTTCACAAAACATAGAATTCATAAACAAATAACAAGACAAGACTCGAAGCTATAATGCTCCTTCTTCTGAATTCCCAGCACGAGCACCTGTCTAATAGTCTCCTGAGAATACAAGTTATTTGAAAGAGTTGATCAGCAATTAAGCTGGTGAGTTCATAAGATTTTAGTGATATGAGTAAGTTGTAAAATGTTGTTAAAAATGTAGATGTAAAATAGTGTTGAAAATGTAGTTGAAACATGTAGTTGTAAAATGTTGTAAGTTGTAAGTTCTGTTTTGAAAAGTTCGCCTGTTCCTCTAGCAAATCTTATATTTTCTACCTTGATGGAGGTTTGAGTAAAATGACACTACAACCCTTTCTATGGGTACTAAGTGGGTACAACTTATATAAGACTCAGAGTAAACAAACAATCGATTGTGTGCATCTGTCCTAAGGTCACAACCAAACACGGAACAGAAACTAAGGCGGATAGAACACATTCCATTGGTTGTTAGATCATCGTCATATATAACCCCGGTGTATTCACTTGTTACTCATGGAGTTAATTGTAATGGTGCCTTTATATGTAATGAAGAAGTTCTTTAAGAAAACCCTTATTTCTTATAATAAAATGGTGACCACAGTGACTACTTTTATAATAGCTTAGTTTATACTGCTATACATAATCTAGTATCGGATAGAAAATTAATTGAGCGAATCTGCCCTAAGTCCACAACCAAACGAGGAACAGGAAGAAAGGCGGAAAGCACACATCCAACTACCTATTGGGTATTAGTTTTATGTATAAACATGATGTATAAACTAAGGTATTATAGAGTTACTCACCTAAGGTCCTTTAAATTTAACCGGTTTAATAAAATGGATTAAACCCTTTACTGGGAAGTTTCTAGTTTTGTATACCAAAAGTACTGATTTTGGAAAGTATGTTTTGTACTAGAAAAACTGTGCGTTGACTCTGTGTCCTATAACCTGACCCATACCTGGTACCCTTATGATGACTTAATGTATACTAAGCATACATATATCTAGAATCGGATAGAAAATAGATTGGGTGAATTCGTTCCAAGCCCACAACCAAACAAGGAACAGGAAATGAAGCGGAGAGCACACATCCTATTTCCTGTCGGACTCTGTTGGTATATATATATCCTGTGATGTATATATCAAGGAATCATAAGACTAGCATTATGGTCCTTTCTTTTAGACGTAGCCTTCTACCAAGGCATCTTCTACTATGTGCTAGACTCGACTGATCTGCTTGTCGTTTGTAGAAATGTATATTTTCCCTAGTTTATAACTATCTTGACTAGAAAATAGTTTGAGTTTGACTTTAAAGTGGTACTGTCACTTTATGAAAGTGATGGGAAATGGAAGTACACAGTTGTCGTTTATAATGACATGCGGATGTACTAATAACCTAAAAACATATTTGTTTTATTACGGTTATAATGTGAAGGCTAGAACCCCTACTAAACGCTCTCCTTGTCAAGAGATTAAGGGAACCAAACGCGACCTCTGCAAATTCTTGCAAGCCGTGTAATTCACATTAAAGTATATGATCATGTATACCCAATATAACTATCACCTTTTGTTTAAAACAGTGAGTTAGTGATTCATTGGTATAGTTAGATCCTGTATGTGTTCTCATGCTATAGCAACCTAACTTGTTTGTTTTGTATTGTATATTGTGTGTTCTCTCTGTATCGTATTGTTTGATTCTCTTCACTGTGTGTTTGACTTATGTATGAACTAACTCTTTGGGTGCTTCATTGTACTAGAAGTAATGAATAGCATTCTCCTAAACTATACCTATTATAGTTTACTAATGTTCTACTTAGACTGTTACTGAAAAGACTCGTCTATCTACTAAGTTATGCTTGTACTTTAAAAACAGAGTTTTGTATAACTATTAAGTAACATAACTTTAAAAGAGTTTTTGAAATGTTTTGACAACTTATAAATGACATAAGTAACATTTTGAAAGATGTTTATAACAAACATTTACACAATTATCATTGTGTTCAACTTGTATTCCCCCCCTTTAAACAGTTAAAACAGTTAAAAGATTCATTACGGGGTATGAACTCACCTGATGTGGGTGATTCAAACGGGTATGCGTGCAAGGATGAGAATTTCCACGAATGAAGTCCCGAGACACAATAGGTCCTAATTGACATATCAGGACACATATTGACATGAATATAGTGTTCATAAACAACTATATGAAAGGAAACACCTTCTGGGACTAGGAAACACCTTGATCAAGTGTTGGAATCACATGTGATTCATCAAAGGAAAGTGAAATGGCACTAACATGTGTTTACGGTCATGAGTTTACGGCCCAAGGGAGTTTACGGCCGTAAACTCATCGTCAAACATGGCTAAGTGTTGGTTTGAAGGCTAGGGAAACTTTAGGGACTTTTGTTCTACACATGTATGAGGAAGACCACCTCAAATGAGGCTTTTGATGAGTTTACGGCCCAAAGGGGTTTACGGCCGTAAACTCATGGTCATAATGGATTTGAGTGAAGTTTAAGGTCCTTCAAACATCAAGGAAGGGTTCTGGTTCACTTGCCTTGCATCTTATAGGGTTTATGGCCCTAATGGCCACCAAAAAGGTCTTTACGGCCTTGGGAGTTTACGGCCGTAAACTCCCTTTGATCTTGTGTTCTTGATGTTTCCAAGCCTCTAAGCATGGATACTAACTAGATATAAAGTATTGGGAAGTGTACTTACGATCTAGAAGCTTGAAATGGTTGATATTGGCCAGTAACACTAGTGTGTGTTCTTGGTGTTCTTGGTGAAACTTGAAGATCTAAGAAAACATGATTTTCATGGATGAATCATGAGGATGAAGCTAGTTAAGAATGATTAACAACTAATTGGAGAAAGAACACTTACGATTTTTGAAGATCAAGTATGAAGATCGGGATGATAATTGAGAGAAAACTCATGTGTTCTTGAGGTGAAAGTGAAAGAATGAAGAAAAGTTGAAGGATATGAACTTACATGGAGGAGTTTACGGCCTACATGAGTTTACGGCCGTAAACTCCATGTTTACGGTCGTAAAATCCATAGGATGGAGTTTAGGGCTTGAATCTTGTACTGTGGCCTTTAGCAGATAAAATCCAACACTTATTCCTTAAGTGTACTAGGCTATAACTCCTTAGAATGACCTTTAACCGGGCTAGAACTCAGTACTAGTGAGTTTGACACTCAGTTGAATTAATTCACTGGGTCTTAAAAGCAAAAAAATTTCCGGGTTGTCACATCATCCCCCCGTTAGATGGAATTTCGTCCCGAAATTAGCTTTCTTAGCATTACTACTGGGGTTGCGTTCCACTAATTAGCAGAATACCCACTCGTAGACTTGGCAACTTTGCCCTTCTGTTCATGATAGGATTCGTACTTGGTCCATCTATCATTACCTCATGTATACAAGTCGTATATAATTAGGGTTAGTAAGACGGTCGGATGTGCGACTCTGCCCCAGGTCCACAACCAAACAAGGAACAGGAGATAGGGCGGAAACACACATACTAAATATGCGTAATCATAATTATATACCACTCTCGCGTATACACTAAACAGTGATAGGTGGGCTATATTCGTCCTTAGCCTCTGTGCTCGAACTTGGTCTGCTGGACGAGTGGTATTTCGTGACGGTCGGCAGACATCTGACGATAAGGCTTCGGAGGGCAAAGTACTCTTCGCACGAGTACTTCGGGGGTTTAGAATACGAAAGATAAAATTTAGGTTTAGGTCGGACCTTCGATACGAATGACGAAAGTTTCAAGAACTTTCTGATCGAGGCGATAGAAACATATGAACTCAGTATGGTGAGGACCACGCCAACTCATGACGAATGAAAACAACGGACTCTTTACTGAACAAAGTTTTGTTCAAATGAAAGAAACGTCTGATATACGACGTTGTATCCCTTGTATGCTCGATATTGTACTCCTAGTATGTTCGACAATGTACTCTTGTAAATGTTCCCGTGTTCCCTGTTTTCTCTTTGAAGTTAACACTCCTACGTATCGTACCGCTATGTGCGCATACACACAAACAAAAATGCTCTACTAACTGGTGGGGATACTTTATATCATAATCCTCTTTGGTACCACTACAATCGCCTACCATATACAAGTTATGAATATTTAAGATGAACAAGGCAGTCGACTGAGTAAGTCTGCCTCAAATCCTCAACCAATTAAGGAATGGGGACCTAAGCGGAGTCACTCACTCTAAGTCTGCAACATCTTAGTTGTGCACAACCCTGATGTATATGGTAAGCCATAATAGCTTCTCTAAGGGATCTTTTAGTTCTCTTGAATATTGTGACCTATTTCAACATGTGAGTTGTTATAGTTACTTTTAAGTGTTATCCCCAAATTTTAATCTTATATGAACATAAATTAATTTTTAAATGTAATTACTATTTCGAAAAACGTACCGCTACTCGTCAACGACTCCGGCGTAGATTCTTCTGTGGTGATCATCAGAATGCGTCCATCCGCGCCTGAGTTCCTTATTATCGGGCAGTCCCTATGAAAATGTCCAGTCTCACCACAGCCATAGCAGGCTTGGTTTTCTTCAGCTCCAAGGACTTGGGAGATCGGTTGAGCCGGTGACCTGCAGAAATGGACTGTGTGTCCCTTTCTGTGGCAGTTCAGACACTGCATTTCCAGGCATACTCCGGTGTGGTGAAAGTTGCACTTTCCACACTTCGGAAGGTTTCCATCATATTGACTGGCAGGTGCTGGAGCAGTAGGCGTCGTAGCGGCGTACATAGTACTCACTCATTGCTCTTGCGGGGTGTCTTGTGTTGTTCGCTTCTTCTTCCTCTTGTTCCCCGACTTCTGATTATAGTCCTCTTCCCTCTACGACTTGGGAATAGGGACTTTTACACCATGGCGGACTCCGTGGTCGATGAGTCGCTGAGCCAGGCGTTTAGCACTATCGAACGTGGCTGGGTTAGAAGACAACACATTTCCTTGGGTCGGAGCAGTCAGACCCCAAATGTATCTTTCTATCTTCTTGCTCTCCGGGGTAACCATCCCGGGGCATAGAGATGCTAGCTCGTTGAACCGGTCAGTGTAGGTCACTATGTCTGAGCCGATCATAGTGAGATCCCACAGCTCTCGTTCCAACTTTTGAATTTCTCCTAACGGGCATTATTCCTCCCGTATTAACTCTTTTAGGTTTTCCCAACCTATTGAGTTAGCCACTAATAGAGTCAGTGACTTAACATGGCTGTTCCACCATGTTAGGGCCTTGCCAGAGAAGGTGCAGGCAGCAAACTTCACTTTGCTTCCTTCTGGGCAAAAACAGATTTCGAAGATCGACTCTGTTTTCTCGAACCATTGCATAAGGGCAATGACTCCTTCAGTCCCATTAAAGGACAATGGCTGGGAATTGGTGAAGTCCTTGTAGGAGAACTCTCTCGAGCGCACGAGGACCTCACCTCAAGTAGAATCAGTAGGCGTTTCACCTCCACTGGTACTGATGGAGTGATATTGAGCCATGGTTGTTGCCACAGCCGCGGCCACTGCAGCGTTTATAGCTGCCATATCGATTTGCGAAGGAGGCGGTATTGGAGTTATCGGAGTAGTGCGTCTGATAGATCTGCGAGGAGGCATCTTTGCTAAAAGAACACAAGGATGAGACAGAATAAGTCTAAAGCAATGGACACAAGCCGAAAGCTGGAAAGACAAAGTTATCCTAGTTCTGGATGTATCGGGTCCTGACTTCCACAGGGTTCTAGAAACAATTCATAAAAGAGTCTATACCTAATAAACCCTATGAATTTGAAATAACTATCCTCGAATGAATATCTGTTTCCTGAATAACTGTTACCAGTTGCATGTAAGAAAATAATCTTAACATATAATGTGAGCAGTGTTTCCACTCGCTCATTAAATTAACCAGATTATTATTTATTAGTGTGACGTGTAAGACGTTTTGGTTACTTCGGTTGATCCCTCTTTGAAAATCTCTCATGAACTTGTTCTTGTTCCTCCTGGACTCTTCTATTGTCTACTATGAGGAAGTGGTTACATCTATCTGGGCTTGTCGTGCGAGAATGAAAGTGACTAAAGAATCTATGAGCTTCAAGGTAACTTTATGGGGTGATCCTTACAGAGTCCTCCTATAATTGTACAAGGTACACAAGTTTGTATATAATTGAAGATTAAATAGACCTTCGAAAACAGTGATCCTACTCCAACACTACACCCTTAAGAGGAATGGATAGCGATGCGTAGACCACAGATTCTAAGTCTATAAGATCTTGATTATATGTAAAACTTTAGGAATATGCCTTGTAAGATTATAGACTTATCCGTAAGGGTCTTTTTAGGTTATCACTTAAGTTATTTATATTGACTAAAATACTCCTATAGTATTCTAACGTAATGTACTTGTTCTGGTGTTCAGGTAAGTTTTAACACTGTTGCAACACCACATCATTTCCAAACACATGTCGGTCACATCTCGAATGAATATAGTTGATCAGGCTATATTGATCCTAGCTATGATTACATAACTGTTCAGGTTGACAACAGTGCCCAACCTTTAAATACTTTTAGTTCTGTTCTCCTCGTGACACTAGTTCTATTATGTACATGTATAAGCAAGTAGGTATATTTTTATAACTTGTAGTTATACTCTAACAATATATCATTATCCAGAGCACTTAAGCCCCATTGTATTTATAGTTGTATATCTTTTATCGGTTGATATACTTAGTTCACTATAAACAACGCTCTGATACCAATCTGTCACACCCAAAACCGGAACGGCGGAATCGTTCGGGGGTGGAGGACGTCATGTTTAGTATCACGAGATATGTATACGGTAAGCAAGTAATGAACAACCATTTAATTTTGAAAGAAAGTGTTTACAATGTGTGTGTTCACAAAACATAGAATTCATAAACAAATACCAAGACAAGACTCGAAGCTATAATGCTCAATCTTCTGAATTCCCAGCACGAGCACCTGTCTAATAGTCTCCTGAGAATACAAGTTATTTGAAAGAGTTGATCAGCAATTAAGCTGGTGAGTTCATAAGATTTTAGTGATATGAGTCAGTTGTAAAATGTTGTGAAAAATGTAGATGTAAAATAGTGTTGAAAATGTAGTTGAAACATGTAGTTGTAAAATGTTGTAAGTTGTAAGTTCTGTTTTGAAAAGTTCGCCTGTTCCTCTAGCAAATCTTATATTTTCTACCTTGATGGAGGTTTGAGTAAAATGACACTACAACCCTTTCTATGGGTACTAAGTGGGTACAAGTTATATAAGACTCAGAGTAAAAAAACAATCGATTGTGCGCATCCGCCCTAAGCTCACAACCAAACACGGAACAGAAACTAAGGCGGATAGAACACATTCCATTGGTTGTTAGATCATCGTCATATATAAGCCTGGTGTATTCACTTGTTACTCATGGAGTTAATTGTAATGGTGCCTTTATATCTAATGAAGAAGTTCTTTAAGAAAACCCTTATTTCTTATAATAAAATGGTGACCACAGTGACTACTTTTATAATAGCTTAGTTTATACTGCTATACATAATCTAATATCGGATAGAAAGTTAATTGAGCGAATCTGCCCTAAGTCCACAACCAAACGAGGAACAGGAAGAAAGGCGGAAAGCACACATCCAACTACCTATTGGGTATTAGTTCTACGTATAAACATGATGTATAAACAAAGGTATTATAGAGTTACTCACCTAAGGCCCTTTAAATTTAACTGGTCTAATAAAATGGATTAAACCCTTTACTGGGAAGTTTCTAGCTTTGTATACCAAAAGTACTGATTTTGGAAAGTATGTTTTGTACTAGAAAAACTGTGCTTTGACTCTGTGTCCTATAACCTGACCCATACCTGGTACCCTTATGATGACTTAATGTATACTAAGCATACATATATCTAGAATCGGATAGAAAATAGATTGGGTGAATTCGTTCCAAGCCCACAACCAAACAAGGCACAGGAAATGAAGCGGAGAGCACACATCCTATTACCTGTCAGACTGTGTTGGTATATATATATCCTGTGATGTATATATTAAGGAATCATAAGACTAACATTATGGTCCTTTCTTTTAGACGTAGCCTTCTACCAAGGCATCTTCAACTATGTGCTAGACTCGACTGATCTACTTGTCGTTTGTAAAAATGTATATTTTCCCTAGTTTATAACTATCTTTACTCGAAAATAGTTTGAGTTTGACTTTCAAGTGGTACTGTCACTTTATGAAAGTGATGGGAAATGGAAGTACACAGTTGTCGTTTATAATGACATGCGGATGTACTAATAACCTAAAAACATATTTGTTTTATTACGGTTATAATGTAAAGGCTAGAACCCCTACTAAACGCTCTCATTGTCAAGAGATTAAGGGAACCAAACGCGACCTATGCAAATTCTTACAAGCCGTGTAATTCACATTAAAGTATATGATCATGTATACCCAATATAACTATCACCTCTTGTTTAAAACAATGAGTTAGTGATTCATTGGTATAATTAGATCATGTATGTGTTCTCATGCTATAACAACCTAACTTGTTTGTTTTGTACTGTATATTGTGTGTTCTCTCTGTATGCTATTGTTTGATTCTCTTCACTGTGTGTTTGACTTATGTATGAACTGACTCTTTGGGTGCTTCATTTTACTAGAAGTAATGAATAGCATTCTCCTAAACTATACCTATTATAGTTTACTAATGTTCTACTTGGATTGTTACTGAAAAGACTCGTTTATCTACTAAGTTATGCTTGTACTTTAAAAACAGAGTTTTGTATAAGTATAAAGTAACATAAGTTTAAAAGAGTTTTTGAAATTTTTTGACAACTTATAAATGACATAAGTAACATTTTGAAAGATGTTTATAACAAACATTTACACAATTATCATTGTGTTCAACTTGTATTCCCCCCCTTAAACAGTTAAGACAGTTAAAAGATTCATTACGGGGTATGAACTCACCTGATGTGGGTGATTCAAACGGGTATGCGTGTAAGGATGAGAAGTTCCACGAATGAAGTCCCGAGACACAATAGGTCCTAATTGACATATAAGGACACATATTGACATGAATATAGTGTTCATAAACAAATATATGAAAGGAAACACCTTCCGGGACTAGGAAACACCTTGATCAAGTGTTGGAATCACATGTGATTCATCAAAGGAAAGTGAAATGGCACTAACATGTGTTTACGGTCGTGAGTTTACGGCCCAAGGGAGTTTACGGCCGTAAACTCATGGTCAAACATGGCTAAGTGTTGGTTTGAAGGCTAGGGAAACTTTAGGGACTTTGGTTCTACAGATGTATAAGGAAGACCACCTCAAATGAGGCTTTTGATGAGTTTACGGCCCAAAGGGGTTTACGGCCGTAAACTCATGGTCATAATGTATTTGAGTGAAGTTTAAGGTCCTTCAAACATCAAGGAAGGGTTATGGTTCACTTGCCTTGCATCCTATAGGGTTTATGGCCCTAATGGCCACCAAAAAGGGGTTTACGGCCTTGGGAGTTTACGGCCGTAAACTCCCTTTGATCTTGTGTTCTTGATGTTTCCAAGCCTCTAAGCATGGATACTAACTAGATATGAAGTATAGGGAAGTGTACTTACGATCTAGAAGCTTGAAATGGTTGATATTGGCCAAGAACACTAGTGTGTGTTCTTGGTGTTCTTGGTGAAACTTGAAGATCTAAGAAAACATGATTATCATGGATGAATCATGAGGATGAAGCTAGTTAAGAATGATTAATAACTAAATGGAGAAAGAACACTTACGACTTTTGGAGATCAAGTATGAAGATCGGGATGATACTTGAGAGAAAACTCATGTGTTCTTGAGGTGAAAGTGAAAGAATGAATAAAAGTTGAAGGATATGAACTTATATGGAGGAGTTTACGGCCTACATGAGTTTACGGCCGTAAACTCCATGTTTACGGTCGTAAACTCCATAGGATGGAGTTTAGGGCTTGAATCTTGTACTGTGGCCTTTAGCGGATAAAATCCAACATTTATTCCTTAAGTGTACTAGGCTAAAACTCCATAGAATGACCTTTAACGGGGCTAGAACTCAGTACTAGTGAGTTTGACACTTAGTTGAGTTAATTGACTGAGTCTTAAAAGAAAAAAAAAATTCGGGTTGTCACATCTGTTGAATAAACGCTGGTAACTATGGACTTAGTACCTGATAGATAAACATTGGTAGCTATGGACTTAGTACCTATTGAATAAACGTTGGTAGCTATGGACTTAGTACCTGATAGATAAACGTTGGTAGCTATGGGCTTAGTACCTTTTGAATAAACGCTGGTAGCTATGGACTTAGTACCTGATAGATAAACGTTGGTAGCTATGGACTCAGTACCTATTAGATAAACACTGGTAACTATGGATTTAGTACCCGATGGATGAACTTTAGCAGTTATGGAATTAGTGCTTTAAGCACAAGCATTGGCAGCGATGGACTTAGTGCCTGTTATACAAACCCTGGAAGTAATGGACTTCGAAATGAATGGATACAGGATAGACGATTCTTAGGGTAGATCCTTAAGAGTAAAGAAGATAACGGGGATGGGTAATTTGTTTGATGTTTAAACATAATAATTATATTATTGTGGGTTGAAAACCCCTATGTACTCACCAGGTTTCCCAACCTGACCCACTCAAGCTTATTTGTATCACAGGTTTCGATACGAAGCTACTTTACACTGAGAGATTTAAATAAGATGTAGATCACTAGTGTAAATGAATGTAAGTTCTGTTTATGCTTATGTTTCGGTATTGACGATGACATCCCAAGGTTTTAAAAGGAATAAAAGTACATTTCTTCGGAAATGCTTTGATAACACATTTATCATGTTTTACTGGGAACAAATTCCGCAACATTTTTATCAAAAGAAGTACTCTGATTTTTATAAAGCATAAACAAAATCGGTCTTTTCTGGCCGTGAAAAATGGGGATGTCACACAATCTCAGCTTTCATGTTCGGCCACCAATAGAGTTTCTTGAGGTCCAGATACATCTTGTCTGAACCTGGATGAACGGAGTATCGAGTTTTATGGGCTTCATTCATGACAAAATCTCTATAGCCACCAAACTTCGGTGTCCAGATCCGATTCATGAGATAATGAACTCCATCACCCTTGATTTCCAAGTTCTTTTCCATTCCTCTTAATGTTTCACCCGTCACGTTCTCAGGTTTCAATGCTTCCAGTTGAGCCTCCTTGATCTGTGTAGACAGGTGCGAATGGATAGTCATATTTAGAGACTTTACTCGGCGGCCCGAGTACTCTTTACGACTAAGGGCATCGGCCTTGCTGGGATGATAGTGAATCTCGCATTGGCAATCATTGAGTAGTTCTACCCATCGTCGTTGTCTCATGTTCAGTTGCTTTTGATCGAAGATGTGCTGAGGCTTTTGTGATCAGTAAAGATCGTGCATTTCGTGCTGTACAGGTAATGCCTCCAGATCCTTAGAGCAAAAACCACTGCTCCCAGTTCAAGGTCATGTGTGGTATAGTTGACTTTCTTGTTCTTAAGCTGTCTCGAGGCATAGGATATGGCATTTCCTCGCTGCATAAGAACGCAACCTAGCCCTTGCTTGGACGCATCGCAGTAGACTACGAAATCTTCCGTGCCTTTTGGGAGGGACAAGATCGGTGCGATGTAGAGGGCTTGCTTTAATGTCTGGAAATTAGTTTCTTGTTTCTCCTCCCAGTTGAAAGTTACACCCTTCTGAGCCAGGGTAATGAGTGGCTTCGCGATCTTTGAAAAGTTTTGAATAAATCTTCTGTAGTAGCTAGTGAGACCTAGGATTTGAAGAATATATGTTGGCCTTCGTGGGGTTGCCCAATTTTCAATAGCTTTGATCTTGGAGGGACCAACATGTATCCCTTCCTTGCTGACTACATGACCCAATAATTCTACGTTCCGGATCCAGAATTCACACTTTAAGAACTTCGCATACAATTTCTCTGCCCTTAAGGTTTCCAAGACATGTCGTAAATGTTGGTTGTGTTCTTCCTTACTTCGAGAATAGACTAGTATATCATCGATGAAAACTATAACGAACTTGTCTAAGTAAGGTCGACACACACGGTTCATCAGGTCCATGAACACTGCGGGCGCATTTGTTAAACCAAAGAGAATTACTACAAATTCATAGTAACTGTAGCGAGTTCTAAAAGTGGTCTTAGGAAGATCGGCATCCTGGACTTGTAGCTGATGGTATCCTGATCTCAGGTCAATCTTGAACAAGAAACTTGTCCCTTGAAGTTGATCGAAGAGGTCGTCTCTCCGTGGTAGAGGGTATCAGTTCTTAATGGTAAGCTTATTTAGTTCGCGGTAGTCTATGCACATTCGGAATGATCCATCTTTCTTTTTCACAAACAAGACCAGTGCTCCGCAGGGTGAGAAGCTTAGTCTAATGAATCCTTTGCTAAGAAGTTCGTTTAACTGGCTGGATAGTTCCTGCATTTCTGATGGTGCAAGACGATATGGGGATTTAGCTACGGGCATAGCTCCGGGAATTAAGTCGATTCAGAATTCGACTTGGCGTTCAGGAGGAACTCCTGAGAGATCTTCGGGGAAAACATCAGGGAAATCACAGACTTCAAGGATATCCTTGATGCTTTTTACTTCTTGTGTCTTATCTACCACATGGGCTAAGAAGGCATGATAATCTTTGCGAAGATACTTATTGGCCTTGATGCAACAAATGATTTGAAGATTTGCACCGGATTTGTTGCCATAGATAACAAGAGATTCGTTACTTGGCAGATTAAGATGAATGGCTCTTTCAAAACATAGGATATCAGCACGATGAAGACATAACCATCCTATGCCGATTATAATGTCAAAGCTTTTAATTGAGACCAGCATAAGGTCAATTTGAAATGAATGGTTGTTTAGAGTAAGTGTGCATCCTATGTATATGTCATTTGTACTCCCGGTCTTTCCGTTTGCCATCTCTACTGTGAATGTGCCTTTTAATGTTTGGGAATTTTGTTTTAGTAGATGTTTGAATTTATGGCTCACGAAGCTTTTATCCGCACCACTATAAAAAATAATGAATGCGTAAGAATTTTTGAAAAGAAACGTACCGGTAACCACGTTAGGATCTGTCATCGCTTCTTCATGGCCAATTGCCAAAATTATCCCCGCACTGCCAGCATTCTTTGTCTTTGGGCAGTTTCTCTTTAAATTCCCGATTTCACCACACTCATAGCAAGCTTGACTCACTCCCGCAGTAGGAACTTGAGAGATGGGTTGTGATGGTGCTTTACAGAAGCAGACGGTATGCCCCTTCTTGTTGCAGTTTCTGCAATGCATTTCCCTGCAAACTCTCGTGTGATGGAAGTTGCACTTATTGCACTTTGGCAAATTTCCAGCATAACGACTTGGGGTTTCTAAAGTATTAGAAATACTGGTAGGTGTAGAAGCAGGAGCAACAGCAGGAACAATAGCAATGTGTACTACCACAGTTTGTTGCTTCTTAAAAGGTTCTTGCGATGATTGCCCCTTTCGTTTATTCGAAAACTTCTTTTTGCTGCCTCTTTCTTTGGGCTTTTCAGGAACAGCTGGCATGGAGCCTTGACGAACTACATGATCTACAAGTGTCTGTGCTAGACGCTTGGCACTATCAAATGTAAGTGGATTGGCGGCAATAACGTTTCCTTGAGTCGTGGGAGTTAATCCCCAGATGTACCTCTCCACCTTTTTACTCTTCGAGGAGACCATCCTGGGACATAGTAGAGCCGGGTCACTAAATCTGGCAGTATAAGCAGCAATATCGGAGTCCTTCATCGTCAAACTCCAGAGTTCCTGCTCTAACTTTTGAATCTTGCCTCTGGGACAATATTCTGCCAGCATCGGAATCTTTAAATCTTCCAAGCTCATGGCATTGGCAATTAGGAGAGATAACGACTTGACATAGCCATTCCACCAAGAGATGGCTCTGTCTAATACAGTGCATCCAGCAAACTTTACTTTGCTTGCTTCAGGGCAAGCACATATTTCAAACTCTGATTAGGTTTTCTCAAACCAGCATATCAGAGCAATGACACCTCCATTGCCATTAAAATATTTGGGTTTAGCATTCATAAAGTCTTTATAAGAACACTCCCTTGGGTGTCCAAGACTTTCCCCGTGGTTAGAGTTATGAGCACCACTGCCACCTCTACTAGTACCACTGGCGTTTATTTGCGTCATGGCAGCAGCCACGGCGGCGGTTACTGCTGGTTGGAAGACAACAGGATCATACTGTGGAGGTGGTGGTGGTGTTGGAATAGGTGGATTATTGTTGAAATGCCTATTTGATTTACGTGGCGACATCTTTTTCTACAAAGTTTGAAGAGATAAAAGATGTTAAGTTCTCTATAGTAGTTACAAGTCAGGTGGTATTGAACAAGATATATCTTAGTTCTAAAAATATTATACCCTGTACAATAGAAGTCTACTAATATAAGTAAACAATCGTTGATGCCATTATAGCAATACTTGTAATAAATTTGTATAGTGTGTTCCATACCAGGTCTCTTTAAAATTACAATAAGTAATCATAGATTACCATAAGTAAGTAAATTGAAATCACAAAGCCATGAAATGAGTGTTAACTAAAATGCTTGTCAATTACTTTGATATATTTGATATATAGCATTTTGGAAAATTTGACCTTGGTACAAGTCTATAATACATCAAAGTTTTAAAGGAAAATCTTGACAGTATTAGGATTCCCTGAATAGTATAAACACCTAGGCACATGGTTGAGTTTATATATACATAAGGTAGTATCTAACGCATATCTGTAGTCCTAGTTTATATCAAAAATGTGCGTAGTGTAAACTGTACTCGTGGAGGGCACTACCCTGAGTACTAGACTCTGCTACATGGCGCTCTACTTCCATCAAACGCCTCTCTAATGTAGTTTGATGCTCCCGAAGTGCTCTGATTTCGGTTCGGGCAACAATCATCTCTTCTAGAAGAGCTTTAGTGTTGTTCCTGGTCTGAATATGGTCTTCGTTTAGGTAGTGAATATGAATCGTGTTGACTTCAGTGGTAGCACCAACCTCCACGACTCGGTCGATGGTCGCTCTAGTTTGCTCATCATGGTGAGCAACAGGACGTACTAATACAGGGAGGGCTCTGTCTGCTGAGCCTCCCCCATCAAGGTTATAGAAACCTCTTTCCATTCCAAAAGGAGGGTGTTGGCCTTGTTCTTAACTCCAACTATGTAAATCTACGACCCATCTTGGTGTTGGTCCTTGAAAATCCTGTCTGACTACGGAGTGTTGATCCACCTGCGGTGGATTGTAGACCTCAGGATCCATGTCGGAGCCTTCCGAATCCTCTTCATCTTCGACTCCCATTAATTCTTCAGGATCTTCCTCCGGATCCTCTATAATCCAACCACCGTTGCCTTGATTTGGAAAACGGGGGTCTCCATGTAAGTGAAATCCTGCCATTGTGTCTGTGCGAGAATAGAGATATACGAAAACTCAAGAGTATGATACATGTTAAAGCCTAGATGTTATAGTTACGGTTCTTATGGTATCGTAAAATACTCTTATAGTATTTTAACTTTATGTTTGATTCTAGAGTTCTTCTGGTATATAGGTTTGGTAAGTTTTAGACTTGCTACAACACCACGATTACTCTCAAACACATGTTGGTTGTATCTCAAATAAATATAGTTGATCAGGTTATATTTATTCCAGATATGATTACATAACTGTCTAGGTTTAACTGTAGTGTTCAACATCTAAATACTTTTATGTAGTTCTTACTGTGAAATTGTTTCTAGTATGTATGCATGTTCGTATACTTCTTATTAAATACTTAAATTTTAAAACTATACTTTTAGTCAGAGCGCTTCAGCCCCATTGTATTTATAGTTGTATATCTTTTGTGGTTTGATATACTTAGTTCACTATAAACATTGCTCTGATACCAATCTGTCACACCCCCAAACCGGAACGGTGAAAATGTTCGGGAGCGGAGGACGTCATGTACAATATCACAACAATTGCATAATAGTAATCAAATTACATCAACCATGTATTGATAAAGTATAAGTTATTACATACGTGTTCAAATTATTATATATTGACTCCAAAAATGTATAGCAAAAGTTAAAAGACATGAGTCTATGAAGCTCCGTCTTCTCAAAAACTCGTGGGTGTACCTGTTTACTGATTTCCTGAGAATACAAGTAGTTTTGAAAAGAGTGTCAACAATTAAGTTGGTGAGTTCATAAGCATGTTTGTAATTGAAATCTGTTTTTTGGTCTTTGAAATTGTAAGTATGTTTTTCCTAGAAAATCCCATATTTTCTGTCGTAATATGTTGTAATCGAACGTGTAATTGTTATTGTACTCTGAAGTGGTATAATGTAGTTATCATCCATATAAAACCATGAAAAGTGTGTTTTCTCTATACTGAAATAGTGTTCTGTATTTGTACTTGTATGAAAAGTGGGTATTTGTAATTGTCTAGTTTTACCAGCTATACTTGTAAAAATATTGTAATATAGTTTTATTATTAAATAAAACTATGTGAAGATGTTTACTTATTCCTACACTAATCATATTGTGTAATACCAAATTGTGAGTTATTATAACCATGCTTGATGACCTAAAATGGCCTGAACACGACGTTCTTCAGGCGTCGAAATCGATACGACATTTTTCACCACAGGCCTGCCGGCCTAGCTGTTGCAAGCAGCTCTGGTGCGGGATTGTCAGTCCCGTATAGATCTATACACAAGTGTCATGCTCTCCCTCCAGGAGACTCTGGTTATAATTTCAGGACTTGGTTGGTACTCAAATAAGCACTTGAAGTGTGTCTCACAAATGCTATATTTATGATTATGTATAGAATAATGAAAAGTTACTTTGTAATGAATAAACTGTAAGTATATCTCATAAACTATATTTATTATAGTTTATATGTTTGTTTTCCATCATGTTTTCTGAGTATGTAAAATAGTGCATATGATTCATATTGTATTCTGATCTTTGAAAATTAATATGTAAGTTCCATAAAGTATACCTATTATAGTTTATATGTTTGTGTTTTACTGAAATGAAAACCATTGTTTAATTTGTAAAATTTGTAATACGATTGTGTAACACTACTCAAAATAGGTCAATAAACAATCACATGTGATTATGCCAATCATGTAATGTGATTTTGTTAAACTAGTAATATGATAAGAGTGCTATGTAGTTCATGATAAATTCTAATACAAATATGAACTTTCTTTATGATAAAACTCAAAGTATACGTCCATACGATTCCAAAAATATAGAGAATGTCTGAATCTGACTTCGCATGAAGAAGTTATGATAAACCAAACACTATAAATCTCTATAATAAGAGGAATTTAAAATAGACTTAGAATTAGCTATTGGAGTCTAAAAGATAGTTGTAGTTCTTGTAAATACCTACGCGTGCATATAAAGAATGTAAAAAACGGAGTTTGTATGTGAAAGTTACGACCTTCCGAAGATTCAACTGTCAGAAACCCTACTGAGCTCACGACGTGAGCACAGAACTCACAACGTGAGGAGTCATTTTGCCACATTTCGGAATCTAGAAGGTGTGTGACGAGGCTGCGAGGGGATAAGGTCCAAACTCACGACGTGAGCAAGGATATCTCAAGACGTGAGGAGTCACATGGCCACCTTCCGAAGCTAGGGACGCAAATGGCAAGTCTACGGGGATAACATCGAAACTCACGACGTGAGCCTTACAAAACTCACGAAGTGAGAGTCCAAAATCCTTACTATAAATAGCAGGTCCGACGTCAGCCATTCTTACACCTAAACATCTTTCTCCTCTCTCCTTTGCTGAGGCCATCTTGCATCCCGAGCCCCGACGACCTTGTACGCTGACCGTTTCTGCTTAGATTACATAAAATCACGCTACTAGGGTGAGTTTCATGGCCCTACTTTCTAATATTTCCGGGGAAAACGCATGCTAAATATTATATATTCGTTATTATTATGACTATATGATAGTATATAGTTATATTAGTCGGGTATAGTTGTTCTAAATATAATATTTTGAATATATACAACTATTATCAACCTGTCGGCATGTTATATTACTAATGTAGATCTTGATTTATACTTAGGATTCTATATATATGTTGTGTGCGATATAGTTCCGAAGTTATATTCGGAAGTTCTATATGTTAAGTTATAAAGTATGTTGTTATTATTGGTTTTATGTCAAGATAAAACTTGGTATGTTATATGTTGTTATTGTTAGTTTTACATCAAGATAAAACTTACTATGTTATATACTGTTATTGATAGTTTTATGTCAAGATAAAACTAGGAACGTTATATGTTGTTATTATTGGTTTTAGGTCAAGATAAAACCTGGTTTTACTTCAAGATATAACTGTTATACTGCCTAAATGTTATGAAGTTAGGAGTAATGTTTAAAAGCTGTCACACCCCCGAACCAGACGGCGGAAATGTCTGAGGGCTTGCGTGACTTAAATTGAATATCATCACAATGATTATACATGAAACACAACATAAACTTCACCATGCATTAATACATAACGATTGACATTGTTCACATCCAGTACATTGTTTAAATGTTACATATCCGTAGCATCAATTGTTTGAGAGTTTTCAAAACATAACATCCTAATATACTTGATATTACCCTTCAGCTTACCTGTTACCTGAGAATACAAGCGATTTTGAAAAACGTCAACATATGAAATGTTGGTGAGTTCATAAGCAGGGTTGTGATAAAAATGATTTGTGTAGTTTATAAAACCCAGAAAATCCGATATTTTCTGAAAAGACAATTGTTTACCAAAGTGTGAAGATCCATAAGTTGATGCATGAATGATTTCAAAACGTGTATAAATGGGAAGTTTTGTATTATAGTTATAGAAAAATACAAGCGAGTGGTGCTGATTTCCTCGAAAAACCCGATGTTTTCCGATAACATAAAATATAATTGTTTTCAAATTGTTATACCGCCACACGAGTGATTTTGATTACTTTTCCATGATTACTCGGATAGTATTGGATTTATTTAATTTTGTGAGTCGTTATAACCATGCATAATAATGACTAGTTCGTCTGTCTTGGCATCCTAATGTACGCCGGAATTGATCTTAAGATTTTGTCACCCTAGACTGGCCAAGTCTAACTGTAGCGAACAGCTGAGGTGTGGGGGAGTCACCACCGTATAGATCTATACACAAACTCTCGCTCTCCTTCCAGGAGACTTTGATTATAACTACAGACTACGAACGACACTTAGAGGTGTCGCCCGTTATTACTCACTTAATCCAAACAACATTGATTACTATTGATTAACGATCTGAATTTGTTTACTTTGATTTCAAATAAGCCTAACAAACGAGGAGAAGAGGAATACAAAGTCCTGCTAATTACGTGAGTTATTTTAGGCTATTGGTTATACGAAGGACGCGTTGGTCCATTTCATATTTGATTTAATTTGGACCTTACTAGCAATGCTAATGGGCCACCAAGGCCCAATAGCATATATATATGACATTGACGGTCCCTTAAACATGTAATTGGGTCACCGGAGGCCCAATAAACATTTATTATTAGAGTTAGGGCCAAAAGTCATGTCGATGGGCCACAAAGGCCCAATAAGCATGATTAGGATCTTTCAAGACCAACTATTTGGATATTTACTTGTTTTAGGTATAGTATAATTGTTAGAAAGTTTGATTGAACGATTGTTATCTTCATATCGGCACGAGACCGGTCGGTTGTTTATAACGATATTTGGAATTATACGTATATTCATCTTTCTATTTTCATGAGTTGTAGTTTGGTATTTTTGACTCAAATATCTTAAAAACAAAATAATTGGTTCAAAATGTTGGTTTGACCTTTTCAGCCCTTCCTTAATAAAAATGACAATATTAGTCCCTTATTTTTTTAAAAAAAAAACATTTTAGGCCCTTAAACCATTTTCTTGACATATTTGACCCATAGACTTATTAAAATGATGTTTTTAGTTCAAAATTTACTCTTTGGCAGTTTCAGCCCTTCCAGTAAGAAATTTTTCAGTTAAAACCCAAACTTTTCGCAACTTTTACAATTTCGGCCCAAAATCCAAAAAGTTTACATTTTTGATCCTTGTTTGGAAAATAAATCATTTTAACCCCTGAATTAGTTTTATTTACCCTTTTTCTCCCTGTTTTGAGAAGTTTATAATTTCAATCCCTAGAAAATTATGTTTTTCGCAATTTTGGGCTCAATGGGCCGAAAAGCCCAAAAATCGGCCCATTAAGCTACAATTTACATTTCTAGCCCTTTAAAGAGTATGATATTCATAAAAACATTTATTTTTACTGTTTTGACTCTTTTAGTCCTTAAGAAAACCGTGGATTGCAACTCTCAACTCAGCTTTTAATTGTTTGACAAATTTAGCCCAAAAATGAGTTTTATGTTGCATTTTGTTTATTATGACTTAAGCTAGCAACTTTTCTTGACTTGTTCAATAAAAGCATATTAGATCATGTTTGTTTCCTCTTTTGTGTCATAGATCTCGATATTTCTTCCCTTTTTGTTACATATTTACCACATAAACACATAAAATCATACATACATACATGAAATCATACATAACATACACATACACATAGATCTACACATTTTACTTGTATTACCCCCCATAAAACTTGTGAAAACCGAAAAGAGAGGGGTATGAACTCACCTTTTCTTGTAGATCTCGGTTTTGAAGAAGAAATGAAAGAAATTTGTGAGATTTTTCGGCCTAGCAAGCTTTTTGGAAGATCTTTGGCTTAGATGTGTTCTAATAAACAAGATCATGAATTTTGTATGAGTTAAGGGAGATTTTTGAGGTAATCAAGAAGTTAAAGTATGGATCAAACAACAACTTACCAAGGATTAGTGATATTAAGAAAAGATCTTTTTATAGCCCCTTGTGAATCTCGAAATTTTGAAGGAAAAGTGAAGGAGTTGTAGAGTGAGTTTTGAAGAAACTTTGAAATGGTGATGGGGTGTGTGTGTGTGTTTCGGCCGAATTAAGAGGAGGGGAGAGAAGAGAGTGTGAATTGAGTTGACATGCATGGAAGTATGGGATTTGTGCATGGGTTTCCAATGGACAAATATGAGGTGGCATATAAAAGTCAACTCTTCCCCCCCCCTTTTTTTTGTAGTTGGGCCGAGAGAGGAAGAAGAAAGAAAGAATTTGGGGCCTTTTTGTGCTTAAATCCATATTATGGCCCATTTTGATGATTTTTTGGCCCAATAGGTCTTTGTAGATGGTTCACGGCCCAAAACAATCAAAGTACGAGTCTTATGGCCCAAAAGGGCTAATTAAATTTGTTATGGCCCAATAAGAGTATTTTATTTCATTCTAGGCCCATTATGGCCCAAAATGTTAAAATCAATGAAAGTGGGTCCAATTAGAGCCCATTTAAGAGTTCTAACCCCAAAATAGTCAAATTGGAAGCTTATTGGTCCATTAGGCCCAATAAGAAAATCCTAGTCCAAAATGGACTTGAACCGGGATTTTTAGGGATTTCAACTTTTGTTGACTATTTGAAAGTTTGTATAGGTTATTTGATGGAATTTTTGTTGTCATTGAATAAACACCATACATGTTTTCTAGTTTTAGCCACAATGTCATTCTTTGTTAAGTGTTTTACAAGGTATCGGAATTCCTGGTTGTGACATCATCCTCCCGTTAGAGGGAATTTCGTCCCGAAATTCTTTTTAAAGCTAGATTCGAGAATGTGAGAATAGATGAGGGTACTTCTGCTTCATTTGGTCTTCGCGTTCCCATGTGAATTTTGGTCCACGTTTCGCGTTCCACCTAACTTTCACAATCGGAATGCGACTTTGCTTAGTACGCTTCACTTCCCTGTCCATGATTTCGACTGGTTCTTCGATGAACAAGAGATTCTCATTGATTTCGATTTCTTCTAATGGAATGACGAGTGTCTCGTCGGATAAGCACTTCTTTAAATTGGAAACATGGAACACGGGGTGTACACTGCTGAGCTCAGCGGGTAGCTGCAGTCTATAAGCCACTGGACCTATTCGGGCAAGAATCTCGAAGGGTCCAATGTATCGAGGGTTTAGTTTTCCCCGTTTCCCAAAACGAATCACCCTTTTCCAAGGAGAGACCTTTAACAACACCCGATCCCCGACTTTGAATTCCAAGGGCATTCGCCGTTTATCAGCGTAGCTCTTCTGTCTGTCTCGTGATGATTGCAGTCGGGCTCTGATCTGAATTATCTTCTCGGTCGTTTCGCGTATGATTTCTGGTCCCGTGAATGCATTGCCTGGTGTCTGTCCTCTTGCTAGCTGAGTGTCACCTACCTCAGCCCAACACAATGGTGATCTACATTTACGCCCATACCATGCCTCGAAAGGAGCAACTTTGATGCTTGAGTGATAACTGTTGTTGTACGAGAATTCGATCAAAGGCAAGTGGATATCCCACGACCTTCCAAAGTCTATCACACATGCGCGAAGCATATCTTCTAGCGTTTGAATGGTTCGCTCGCTTTGACCATCCGTTTGTGGGTGGTAGGCAGTGCTCATGTCAAGTTGTGTTCCCATAGCTTTCTGAAGCGATTGCCAAAAGCGTGAAGTAAACCTACTATCTCTATCTGAGATGTTAGATATCGGCACTCCATGGAGTCTCACGATTTCCTTGATATAGATCCTTGTCAAACGTTCCATCTTGTATGATTCTTTTATTGGCAGGAAATGAGCGGATTTTGTCAACCTATCGACTATTACCCATATGGTATCCAAACCATCAGTCGACTTGGGTAGTTTGGTCACAAAGTCCATTGTAATCCTTTCCCACTTCCACTCGGGAATCACTGGTTGTTGTAGCAATCCCGAAGGCTTCTGATATTCCACCTTTACTTTAGCACATGTGAGGCACTTGCTAACGTAAGTGGCAATTTCTGCCTTCATGTTAGGCCACCAATAATGTTGCTTGACATCCAAGTATATTTTATCTGAACCCGGATGGATGGAGTATCGCGTCTTGTGGGCTTCATTCATGACTAATTCTCTGAATCCCCCAAGTTTAGGGACCCAAATGCGGTTCATAAGGTAATATGCTTCGTCCTCCTTCACTTAGAAATTCTTTTCCATTCCACGTCACGCTTCGCTTGTTTTGTTTTCTGTCTTAATGGCATCCAACTGGGCTGCTCTGATTTGCGAGGTCAGGTGGGATTGGATGGTTATGGAGAGAGTCTTCAAACGACGATTCGAGTAATCCTTTCGACTCAAGGCATCAGCTACCACGTTAGCCTTACCTGGGTGGTACTTGATTTAGCACTCATAATCGTTTAGCAGCTCAACCCATCTTCGTTGCCTTATGTTTAACTCCTTTTGATTTAAAATGTGCTAGAGACTCTTGTGGTCGGTGAAAATGGTGCACTTGGTACCATAAAGGTAGTGCGTTCAAATCTTCAGGGCGAAGACCACAGCTCCCAATTCGAGATCATGGGTGGTATAATTCACCTCATGTGTTTTTAATTGTCAGGACACATAAGCTATCACCTTCCCACGATGCATGAGTACACAGCCTAAACCTTGATTCGACGCATCATAGTAAACTACAAAGTCCTCTGTTCCCTCTGGTAGTGATAGTACCGGTGTACTGCAGAGTGCTTGCTTTAGAGTTCGGAATGCAGCTTCTTGCTTATCTGTCCATTCAAAGGGTACGCCCTTTTGCGTAAGCGAGGTAAGTGGCTTGGCCGTTTTGGAGAAGTTCTGAATGAATCTCCTGTAGTAGCCTGTGAGGCCTAAAAATTGGCGAATTTTTGTGGGTGTCGTTGGGATCGCTCATCCTTCAACGGCTTTGACTTTAGAAGGATCCACATGTATCCCTTCTTGACTAACAACATGACCTAAAAAGTTCACGCTACGGAGCCAAAACTCACACTTAGAGAGTTTTGCGTATAACTTTTCGGTTCGCAGGGTTTCCAGGATTTGTCGGAGGTGTCGGCCGTGTTCCTCTTCGCTTCGAGAATAGACTAGGATATCGTCGATGAAAACGATGACAAAGTTGTCAAGGAATGGTCGGCAGATTCGATTCATTAGGTCCAAGAATGCGCAGGGGCATTCGTTAGACCAAAGGGCATTACGACAAATTCATAATGTCCATAACGAGTTCGGAAGGCGGTTTAGGGGATATCCTCCTCCAAGAATTTGAGTTGATGGTATCCGGATCGCAGATCTATCTTAGAGAAGTAACTTGCTCCTTGGAGTTGGTCAAATAGATCGTCGATTCGCGGAAGTTGATAGCGATTTTTGATAGTGAGCTTATTAAGTTCCCTGTAGTCAATACACATCGTAAAGGTACTGTCTTTCTTCTTAACAAAGAGAACCGAAGCTCCCAAAGGTGAGAAACTGGGTCGGATGAATCCTTTGTCCAAAAGTTCGCTGAGTTGACTGGACAACTCTTGCATTTCCGCAGGAGCCAATCTGTAGGGCAATTTGGCGATGGGTGTAGCTCCTGGCACGAGGTCAATTCGGAACTCGACTTGTCTTTCTGGGGGTATCCCCGGAAGATCTTCCGGAAAGACATTCGGGAAATCGCAAGCCACAGGGATGTTTCGAATATTGATATCTTCTTTGGACTTATCCACTATATGAGCTAGAAACGTCAAGTCATTCTTTCGTAGATACTTCTGTGCCTTAATGCACGAGATAAGACGAAGGTTCGTGCTAGGTTTGTCTCCGTATATAATTAGGGTTTCGTGATTTGGGAGGTGAAGGCGAACGGCCTTCTCGTGACACATAACTTCAGCATGGTGGGGGCTTAACCAATCCATACCGATAATTACATCAAAACTCCTAATGGAAACAGGCATTAAGTTTATTTGAAAGACGTGATGATTTAAGGTCAGGGTACATCCGATGTAGATTTCCCCAGTGGATTCTGTTTTCCCATTAGCCATTTCCACCGTAAAGGTTTCATTAAGCTTCTGGGGTTGTTGTTTTAACAAGTGTTTGAATTTATTACTCACAAAGCTTCGTTCTGCCCCGGTATCAAATAGGATGCATGCATAAGTGCGGTTTAGGAGAAACTTACTGGTAACAACAGTGGGATCCTGAACCGCTTCTCCCTGTCCCATGGTCAGCACTCTTCCTGCTCCTCCATTCCCAGGGTTGTTGATGTTGGGGCAGTTTCGACGGATATGCCCAGTCTTTCCACATCCATAGCAGGTGGGGCTTGATCCTGCATTATTGCCGCTGTTGGTGGTGTTGTTGTTGTTGTTGTTTCCTTGTTGCTGGTTCTGGGGAGGATAGGTCCTGCAATATTTTGTTGTGTGACCCTTCCGATTGCAACTGGTACAATGCATCTCCCTGCATTCCCCATTATGATGGAGACTGCACTTGTTGCACTTTGGGAGATTCCCGGAATACTGCCTAGGGGCACTTGGATTAGCTGAGGCTGGAGCATATGGTGTGGAGGGTACTTGGGTGGTTGCAGCATTGACTGTCACTGTTTGTTGCTTCTTTGACGACTCTGAGCCTTGTCTCCCTTTTCTCTTGTTGTTCTTTCCCTTCTTGTTGTCACTCTCCTTCTTGCCTTCAGTTTCCACTGGCTTCTCGCCCTTCTTGTTGTTGTGGTCGTACAGTTTCTTGGCCAATCTCTTGGCACTGTCGAAGGTTTCAGGATTTGCAGCTATCACATTTCCTTGAATTGAGGAGGTTAATCCCCAGATGAATCGTTCGATTTTCTTTCCCTCTAAAGTAATCATGCCAGGGCACAACAACGACAGTTCGCTAAACCTTGATATGTATGCATCTATGTCGGAGTTTCGTACGGTGAGATTCCATAACTCTTGCTCCATTTTCTGGATTTCGCCTCGCGCGCAGTACTCAGCCATCAGCATTTCTTTCAACTCCGCCCATGGCATGGCGTTGGCTACGGGGAGAGTCATGGCCTCTACATGTCCATTCCACCAGGTGAGAGCTTGGTCAACGAATGTGCATGCGGCGAACTTCACTTACACCTCCTCGGGGCATTTACATATCTCAAATACCGATTCCACTTTTTCCATCCATCTCTTTAGGGTTATCATTCCACCCGTGCCATTAAAGGTTCGTGGCTTGGCATTGGTGAAATCTTTGTAAGAGCATGTCTTGGTAGGTCCTTGATTTATTCCGTTGTTCGAACTTCCAGCCCCTTGTCCATTGCCTCCACCATTGTTCCCTTGGTGGATTTGCGCCATGGCTGCAGTAACCGCAGCAAATATAGCTGCTTGGAATGCAGCTGAGTTGACTTCGGGTGGGGTTGGTCCAGGGTTTCCACGGGTTGGTCGTTGAGGCATCTTTCTGTCATGGAACGGAAAGATGTTGAGTGCCTATGATTTTTGTTGGATTGTGGTCCTATAAACTAGGTGTATTGCATGTACTTAAGTGGTTTCAGAAATTAGTATACAATCATGGATACATAACACATAGCAGATCACAACATCACAATAGAGCACATAAAATTTTCCATTAATAATATCCGTACTTTGATACATGAAAATTTACTCGAAGGAGCATACGTAAGTGGTGCAAGTTCGGCAGCGTAACGGCTCTATGAGTAGTGTAATCACTTAAACATAGGGTCGATGGTACATAGCATAGATCATATAAGCATAATACTAAGTATAGATATGACTAGTCCTAACACTCTAAGGAGCGCTCGACGGCGGTAGTGAGGTCATATACCGAAGTGTTGTGCCAACAACTGGGCCATCTCAGTCATTTCTCCAATGACTTCATTTCTTTCCTGTCCAGCTTGCACCGCTCGTGCTTCCATGGCAAATAGTTGTTGCCGCAGAGCATCAATCTTAGCTTCCGGAGAGCGATACTCCCTCGCGGGATTCCCTGGTGGGGCGGGGTGGTCCTGCTGCATCTCGCTGGTAGGTGATGTGGCAGAATCCTTGTCTGAGTCTTGTTCTTCATCCATGTCGTCGTCGATCCCATCAAACTCGTAGTCTGTGTCCGTGTACTCGTCGGGCCCAATGTCGTGTGCTCCCCCTTGATCTCCCTCGGGTTCGTCCTCGATCATTCTGTGGGCCACTAAGACCTAATGAAACTGAATGCCCTGGTGTTCTCCTTCCATGGTGACTGAGAGGAGGTATATGAATAAACTATTATTACTCCTAAGATGTTTTAGTTATCATGTAAATTGAGTTGATGTTCTTTTCTTGGTAACAAAGGGGTATGTTTTTAGGTTGACCGACCATCCAGGTTTCCCCGGGGCATGTAATAGTTGTACTTCGGAGAAAATGTAGTTGATCAGGCTACATTCACCCCTTAATACAACTAGGAACAGTCCCGACTTAACCGAGATGTCAGTATTATCTTATTTGATTTGGTATTATGTTTTTTTCCTATATCGCACAAGTAAAGATGTTTTATCGTTGTGTTTTATTTGTTTTGTTCAGAGTTGTTATAGTCCCTCTTTGGTTTATAGTTGCATATCAATGTGTGGTTAGATATGCCAGTTCACTATAAACCTGGCTCTGATACCAACCTGTCACACCCCCGAACTAGACGGCGGAAACGTCTTAGGGCTTGCGTGACTTAAATTGAATATCATCACAATGATTATACATGAAACACAACATAAACTTCACCATGCATTAATACATAACGATTGACATTGTTCACATCCAGTACATTGTTTAAATATTACATATCCGTAGCATCAATTGTTTGAGAGTTCTCAAAACATAACATCCTAACATACTTGATATTACCCTTCAGCTTACCTGTTACCTGAGAATACAAGTGATTTTGAAAAACGTCAACATATGAAATGTTGGTGAGTTCATAAGCAGGGTTGTGATAAAAATGATTTGTGTAGTTTATAAAACCCAGAAAATCCGATATTTTCTGAAAAGACAATTCTTTACCAAAGTGTGAAGATCCATAAGTTGATGCATGAATGATTTCAAAACGTGTATAAATGGGAAGTTTTGTATTATAGTTATAGAAAAATACAAGCGAGTGGTGCTGATTTCCTCGAAAAACCCGATGTTTTCCGATAACATAAAATATAATTGTTTTCAAATTGTTATACCGCCACACGAGTGATTTTGATTACTTTTCCTTGATTACTCGGATAGTATTGGATTTATTTAATTTTGTGAGTCGTTATAACCATGCATAATAATGACTAGTTCGTCTGTCTTGGCATCCTAATGTACGCCGGAATTGATCTTAAGATTTTGTCACCCTAGACTGGCCGAGTCTAACTGTAGCGAACAGCTGAGGTGTGGGGGAGTCACCCCAGTATAGATCTATACACAAACTCTCGCTCTCCTTCCAAGAGACTTTGATTATAACTACAGACTACGAACGACACTTAGAGGTGTCGCCCGTTATTACTCACGTAATCCAAACAACATTGATTACTATTGATTAACGATCTAAATTTGTTTACTTTGATTTCAAATAAGCCTAACAAACGAGGAGAAGAGGAATACAAAGTCCTGCTAATTACGTGAGTTATTTTAGGATGTTGGTTATACGAAGGACGCGTTGGTCCATTTCATATTTGATTTAATTTGGACCTTACTAGCAATGCTAATGGGCCACCAAGGCCCAATAGCATATATATATATATATATATGCCATTGACGGTCCCTTAAACATGTAATTGGGTCACCGGAGGCCCAATAAACATTTATTATTAGAGTTAGGGCCAAAAGTCATGTCGATGGGCCGCAAAGGCCCAATAAGCATGATTAGGATCTTTCAAGACCAACTATTTGGATATTTATTTGTTTTAGGTATAGTATAACTGTTAGAAAGTTTGATTGAACGATTGTTATCTTCGTATCGGCACGAGGCCGGTCGGTTGTTTATAACGATATTTGGAATTATACGTATATTCATCTTTCTATTTTCATGAGTTGTAGTTTGGTATTTTTGACTCAAATATATTAAAAACAAAATAATTGGTTCAAAATGTTGGTTTGACCTTTTTAGCCCTTCCTTAATAAAAATGACAATATTAGTCCCTTATTTAAAAAAAAAACATTTTAGGCCCTTAAACCATTTTCTTGACATATTTGACCCATAGACTTATTTAAATGATGTTTTTAGTTCAAAATTTACTGTTTGGCAGTTTCAGCCCTTCCAGTAAGAAATTTTTCAGTTAAAACCCAAACTTTTCGCAACTTTTACAATTTCGGCCCAAAATCCAAAAAGTTTACATTTTTTATCCTTGTTTGGAAAATAAATCATTTTAACCCCTGAATTAGTTTTATTTACCCTTTTTCTCCCTGTTTTGAGAAGTTTATCATTTCAATCCCTTGAAAATTATGTTTTTCGCAATTCTGGGCTCAATGGGCCGAAAAGCCCAAAAATCGGCCCATTAAGCTACTATTTACATTTCTAGCCTTTAAAGAGTATGATATTCATAAAAATATTTATTTTTACTGTTTTGACTCTTTTAGTCCTTAAGAAAACTGTGGATGGCAACTCTCAACTCAGCTTTTAATTGTTTGACAAATTTAGCCCAAAAATGAGTTTTATGTTGCATTTTGTTTATTATGACTTAAGCTAGCAACTTTTCTTGACTTGTTCAATAAAAGCATATTAGATCATGTTTGTTTCCTCTTTTGTGTCATAGATCTCGATATTTCTTCCCTTTTTGTTACATATTTACCACATAAACACATAAAATCATACATACATACATGAAATCATACATAACATACACATGCACATAGATCTACACATTTTACTTGTATTCTCCCCCATAAAACTTGTGAAAACCGAAAAGAGAGGGGTATGAACTCACCTTTTCTTGTGGATCTCGGTTTTGAACAAGAAATGAAAGAAATTGGTGAGATTTTTCGGCCTAGCAATCTTTTTGGAAGATCTGTTGCTTAGATGTGTTCTAAGAAACAAGATCACGGATTTTGTATGAGTTAAGGGAGATTTTTGAGTTAATCAAGAAGTTAAAGTATGGATCAAACAACAACTTACCAAGGATTAGTGATATTAAGAAAAGATCTTCTTGTAGCCCCTTGTGAATCTCGAAATTTTGGAGGAAAAGTGAAGGAGTTGTAGAGTGAGTTTTGAAGAAACTTTGAAATGGTGATGGGGTGTGTGTGTGTGTGTTTCGGTCGAATTAAGAGGAGGGGAGAGAAGAGAGTGTGAATTGAGTTGACATGCATGGAAGTATGGGATTTGTGCATGGGTTTCCAATGGACAAATATGAGGTGGCATATAAAAGTCAACTCTTTCCCCCCCTTTTTTTGTAGTTGGGCCGAGAGAGGAAGAAGAAAGTAAGAATTTGGGGCCTTTTTGCGCATAAATCCATATTATGGCCCATTTTGATGATTTTTCGGCCCAATATGTCTTTGGAGATGGTTCACGGCCCAAAACAATCAAAGTACGAGTCTTATGGCCCAAAAGGGCTAATTAAATTTGTTATGGCCCAATAAGAGTATTTTATTTCATTCTAGGCCCATTATGGCCCAAAATGTTAAAATCAATGAAAGTGGGTCTAATTAGAGCCCGTTTAAGAGTTCTAAGCCCAAAATAGTCAAATTGGAAGCTTATTGGTCCATTAGGCCCAATAAGAAAATCCAAGTCCAAAATGGACTTGAACCGGGATTTTTAGGGTTTTCAACTTTTGTTGACTATTTGAAAGTTTGTATAGGGTATTTGATGGAATTTTTGTTTTCATTGAATAAACACCATACATGATTTCTAGTTTTAGCCACAATGCCATTCTTTGTTAAGTGTTTTACAAGGTATCGGAATTCCTGGTTGTGACAAAAGCATAGTCTAGTAACTTAGGGTTTTAGACATAAAAATGCTTTTGTTGTTAGAGTTATAGGAAGCCGTCGAAGTCGACATGAGTAATTGTAGTCATCAACTAAGATTGGGGATCTTAGTGGAAATCCTCTGAACTGTGACCGTTAATCCCGTGTGAGCGAGGAAGTCGTGTATAATTAGTATACTAGTTGACCACCCCACTTGTGACTGTTAGCTACAGTCAACCAAAAGCGAGTGATGAACTATCCTTTTACTTGTTATTGTTCCGGCGTCGATGAACCGTATGGTGTTGTTCTCATGGTAAATCATGAGTGTGTTTGTTTCTCATGGTAAATCATGAGTGTATTTTATCAGAGGTATTACGTCACAGCCGCGGTTACAGGCTCATGGTAGCAAATTATTAGAAGCATTATACTTTGTCGTATACAAGTATTAATGTTAAGTATAAGTTTTCCCCTACTTATACCATAGGTTTAAGGAATGTTTAGGTATAACACTTAATTGATAAGTAAACTATTATACCTAATATACCTACTAAATGTTGGAGAGTCAAAATGATACTTTCAAAACTATACTTTTGAATGTGGAAAAATGTATTATTTTATGGAGTCAAAACCTGTGAACTCACTAACTTTATGTTGACGTATTTTAAAATGCATGTGTTTTCAGGAACTTGAAAAGCGGGTATGTATTCGAACAGAAGAAGTTTTACTATTACCTTTCTGTTCATTAAGAAGTATGCCATAGTCGGATATTATGTAATAGGTTCTAGAAAAACAGTTATGTAACTTTCAATTATCAATAAAGGTATGTATTTTCTTAGTACCGTTCAATGTATGTTATATAACTGTGATACGAAGAATGAGGTTACACTACCCGGTGTTTCCACCGATAGCTGGGGGAGTGACAGAAATTGGTATCAGAGCTATTAACTATAGTGAACTAGTACTTTCTTAGGAAAGCAGGACTACAGTTTAGGGCTTACTCTATTAGGTTTAGGTATATCCCTTAGCATACAAAAAAAATGTTTATTAATTATTCTACTGAAGGACTACTTACGGGAGCGGTGTCAAGGATAGACATGTCGATTTGGGTTGCTGGATTCCAGAACGGCTATATGCTAAAATGATCCTGCCCTTTCGACTGTCCTGACTGGCCGGAGCCTTATCAGATAGACCTGAAGTAACAAACAATAGTTAAAACATGAATACAATAAATAATAATATAGAGTCACACATAAAGACTCAGACCCGCGATGAAAATACACCTTAATACCCGGAATGTTTTTTATCTCAAGGATTTAGATCAAATATTCCAACTAAAGTTGATATGTGCGTATATCCTATCACAATTAAGTGTAGGTGCGCAACTACATTTTATTATGATCAGATCATATGAACTATTTAATTTGGGAGTAATATTTGATAGACTAAACTCTTGGTGATCCAAAACATATAGGAATTCGACATGGCATATTCACGAGAATGGATAATCATCGAGGATACGGATGAAGAAGAGGAAGTTTCATTCCCCATGATGGTAGGCGATCCTTACTACCCTATAAATCCAACCACCTTTCATCCAATACCTTCTGACGATGGAGCACCTTTACCGTCCAACGAATGGGAAGAGAGTGAACCAATGGAAGAAAGCGAATCCATGGAGGAGACAGAGTCGGTGGCATCATCTTTACCACCACTGAACACTCTTTACCGTAAAGTTCCAGGAGGAGCAAAAATGAAACGCACGGCACGTAAATCCATACCGATATGGCAAAAGATTAAGAAGAGTCAGAAGGCGACATCTTCAGGAAGTCATAGAGTTCAAGATGAACCTGCACGGATCACACAAACCGTTGATAGGTGGGTGGCGGAAGAAAGAAATGCTAAGATGTATGAGACTGGTCAATCATCTCAACCACATCTCCCACATTCTTCTGAAGATAACACTTTATCTCAATTCTTTGAGGAAAGTGTGAAAATTGAAGATAAGATGGAAATTGTAGAAGGAAGGGCTACTCATCTCTCTAGAAGAGTACGAAGGCTAGAAGGACAAAGGACGCGAGATCAGGAATCGGTGATGGATGTCCATCATCGTATAAATTTCGCCTATAACGACATGATTACTCACGATGCAAGGATTGCAGAGTTAGAACTCTACAACAAACCTCAAGAAATGAAGAACGCGCGGGAAGTCTTGAGCATAGAACTCAAGCACTTGAGGAGCAAGTTGTTAATGTCACTGACGTGCTAGGTCATCATTTAGGTTTCTGGTAGATAAGCTAAAACTAGTGGTTGTGTAAATAGAGAAATCAGACTAGTTAAGGCGAAAAGAGGAAAGTTTATAGCAAGGATGTAGAAAACCTTGCAAATATTGCAATGTTTATAGAAACTTTTCTCTTATAAACCTAAATAATCTGATGTAATCGCTGGTAATAATATGAAGCATATATTACAGTAATCATTGTGTTGTCCATTATGTTTTACACTTTGAAGAATAATTGAAGTATTTAGTACTCGTGTATTAAATAATTAACAAAACTTATAAAATTCTTATTATTTTAGGAACTAAAACAAAATGCCTAGAAGGAGTAATCGGCTAAACCCTAACCGGCCATCAGCACCTCAACAACCACCAGAACCAAACCCCCCAATAGGTACAGCACAACTGGATAAATCATAGCTCAAAGAATTGTTGCGACTCTATCTAATGTCACAAGAGATGGAGTTAGAAATGAAGGCCATGTAGGGACCGCTAGAACGTGTACCTACAGAGATTTTATGAATTGCAGGCCAAAAAGCTTGCATGAAAATGAAGGGGTAGTTAATTTGACTAGGTGGATAAAAAAGACAGAGTTCGTCTTTCAAATAAGCTTCTGTCCAGATGATTGTAAAGTACAATTTGCAGCATGTACTTTAGCTGATGCAGCACTCACATGGTGGAATAACCATGTGAATACAATGGGAATTGATACTGCAAATTCCATGAAATGGGAGGAGCTAAAAATGATGCTAGTGGAGGAGTATTGTCCTAGGGAGGAGATACATAAACTGGAACAAGAACTGTGGACCCTAACCATGAAGGGTTCAGAGATAAAACCTTATACCGCTAGATTGATCTTGTTGTAATGTGTCCAGCACTTGTAACCCCCGAATATAAGAAAATTGAGCGATATATCTGGGGTTTAGCATCGCAAATTAAAGGCATGGTGATTGCATCAAAGCCTACGACTTATGACAGCACCAAGAGAATAGCTCATCATCTAACCCTCACGGAGATCCAAGGAACATAAGTGGTCTCAAAGGCTGAGTCTCCTAAATCTGGGACAAACAAGCGCAAGTTTAATAGGAAGAATCCCAAACAATCATCTGAGAAAAGACAAGAAGTGGCAACCAATTATGCAGCCACGACAGCAGTACCCACACAACCAAATTTTTCATGGTGCAATCAGTGCAACCGTCATCATCCAGGTGACTGTTTTGTCTGCACGACGTGCAAGAAAAAGGGGCATACTGCTAGTTACTGCAGGAGCGCAACACCTGCAATAGTGAATCAGGGAACAAATACTGGAGCAGGCCATGGTGAAGGAAGAAAGTGATATGAGTGTGGGGAGGTTGGACACATCAAGAAAGAATGTCCAAAGTTAAGGAGTCAAGGAGGCATAGGACGTGGCAGGGCGTTTTTGATCGGAAGCAGAAAGGCTATCCAGGACCCTTCGGTCGTATCTGGTATGTTTCTTATAGATAATTTATATGCTACTATACTCTTCGACTCTGGAGCAGATCGAAGTTTTATAATTCCGACGTTTAGAAAATTGTTAAGTCATAAGTCTAGCAGATTAAAAGAAATCTATGAAGTAGAAATCGCTAACGGTCAAACTGAGAAAACACATGAAATCCTAGAAAACTGTCTATTAACTCTTAATAACTACCTTTTTCACGTCAACCTCATGCCAATGCCTATCGGGAGTTTTGATGTCATAATTGGCATGGATTGGTTATCTTCACACCGCGCCGAAATTCTATGTCATGAGAAAGCCATACGACTACCCTTACCAAACGGCGTAGCCCTGATTATCTATGGTGATAAATATGGGAAGAACCTCAAAGTCATCTCTTGTACTAAGACCCAGAAATATCTACATAAGAAATGTAGTGCATTCTTAGCCCACATTGTAGATAGGAAGAGAAAGACAAAAGAAATCAAGGACATACCTCAAGTATGTGATTTCCCTGACGTGTTTCCTGAAGATCTACCTGCAATACCTCCCGTCCGACAAGTCGAGTTTCGAATCGACTTAATTCCAGGAGCAACACCAGTAGCAAAATCTCCTTATCAGTGGGCTCCATCTGAAATGCAAGAACTGTCTAGCCAACTACAAGAACTTCTTGACAAGGGCTTTATTCGACCAAGTTTTTCACATTGGGGAGCACCAATCTTGTTTGTCAAGAAGAAGGATGGATCCTTTCGAATGTGTATTGATTATCGGGAGCTGAACAAGCTAACTATCAAGAATCGTTATCCGCTTCCGAGAATTGATGATCTATTCGATCAACTGCAAGGATCCAGCTACTACTCAAAGATAGATCTCAGATCAGGATACCATCAACTCAGAGTACAAGAAGACGACATTCGAAAAACAACATTTAGAACTCGTTATGGTCATTATGAGTTCTTAGTTATGTCTTTTGGATTGACCAATGCCCCAACAGTGTTTATGGATCTCATGAATCGTGGTTGCAAACCATACCTGGATAAATTCGTGATCGTATTTATCGATGATATATTGATATATTCACGAACCAAGGAAGAACATGGTCAACACCTACAAATAATCTTGGAACTACTAAGAAAAGAAAAGTTGTACGCTAAATTCTTGTTGACCCATCCAAAGTTGAAGCAATCAGGAATTGGGAAGCACCAAAGACGCCAACAGAGGTGCGTCAATTCCTAGGACTTGCTGGCTATTACCGTAGATTCATAGAGAATTTCTCCAAAATAGCCAAGCCGCTTACAACACTAACCCGGAAGGATACGAAGTTCAACTGGGAAGACAAACAAGAAGCTGTTTTTCAGAAACTGAAGCAAATGTTGTGTAGTGCACCAATCCTATCCCTTCCAGATGGAACAAAAGATTTCGTTGTATACTGCGACACATCAAATCAAGGATTGGGATGTGTGTTGATGCAAAGAGGAAAAGTTATCGCCTATGCATCACGACAACTTAAGGTGCATGAGAATAATTATACTACCCATGATCTCGAATTGGGAGCTGTAATTTTTGCACTAAAAATTTGGAGACATTACTTATACGGTACTAAGTGTACTATTTTTACCAACCACAAGAGTCTCCAGCACATCTTCAACCAAAAAGATCTTAATATGAGACAACGAAGATGGGTCGAATTGTTGAATGATTACGAATGTGAGATTCATTATCATCCCGGAAAGGCAAATGTGGTAGCAGATGCCTTGAGCCAGAAAGAATATATTAAAACCCGACGGGTATGAGCATTAACTATAACTATCCATTCTAACTTTACCACACAAATAAGAGAAGCTCAACTTGAGGCTCTAAAAGAAGAAAACATCAAGAAAGAAGCTTTGCGAGGAATGGAAAAGCAACTTATGTTGGATTAATGTCTAAGTCCATAACTATATTTGGTATGTACTTGACCCGACCCGGCATGGTCCATTTGGGTTGCACTTCACCGGCACAATTTATATGGATAGTCTTTTGAGAATAGTATATTTATGATTTATATTAATATGTTATAAGTTCTAATATATTAATATGGAATCATATTATTTAGATAGTATTGATCAAGAATTAATTTAGAATTAATTAAGTGATCAAAAAGAACTAATTAAATATGGACTCTTATATATATGGAATGGGCCAAGTTCATTTAGGTTGGGCTAAGCTTTCATGGATGGCCCATGGAGCTTTTAACCCATGGATCCTATGTAAATGAAAGGTCATGGGTATTAGGGTTTACATGGATGTAACCCTAATCCTCCATAATATATAAAGGGGTCCTTGGCTCACAAAATTGGAACAAGTGTGTGAAAATAAGAGTGGGCCGATTTTAGTGTGCATACATATTCTCTCAAGTTCTTCCAAGGTGTTTTGGTGATTTGTGATTCCATTTGAGGCTTCCACACTATTGGGGCTAAGCTCTTAAAGCTTGAAGACATCAAGCTACATCAAAAGGTATGTCATCTAACTAGAACTTTGTAGTATAGGTGCTTCATAATATGCTAGTTAGGATGAAACCTTGGAATAGTTAATATTTGCATGTATAATAGAGAAAACATAGATCCAAGGTTTATAGGGTTGCATGTACACCATAGGAGTGTTAGAATGCTCAAAACCCAACAGTGGTATCAGAGCCATGGGTTGTTTTCTGTTATATTGATGCAAATGTTTTATTTTCAAGTTGGAAAAAAAAAGGAAAAAAAAAACATGACGTTTGTCAAATTTTAAGATAATTACTTGTTTTGTGAAAAACGAATTATTTGTAAAATTTGAATTATTTGTTATATGAGTTGAATTAGGTCAAATTTAGTAAAAGATAAAATGATATGATTATTTTATTAGTTTTAAAAGTTTGATCTAAATGTTTTAAGGAGTTACATATTTTGTCATAAAATTTTGGAGCTCAAAAGTTTTTTTTTTAAAGTTGTGATCTTAAGGGTTTTTGAAACTTCCATAAGTTATAGATATGAAACTTTTTTTTTTTAAAAAAAAATTTGATTCAAAGTTTTTATGGAGTTTCAAAATTTGGTGTTAATGTTTTAAAGAATTCCATAACATGTTCTTAAGTTATGGAACATGGAAAGTTTCATCATAAAACACCATTAATTCCATAAGTTATGGAATGCAAAGGTTTTCAAGAATTACAAAACTTGCCCTCAAGTTTTGGAATTTGAGAAAAGTTTTTTATGAGAAAAAGAATTGAATTCTAAAACTCTTGGGTTCATAACTTAAACAATTAATTAAATGGTTTTAATTTTGAGTTTAATAATTGGAATTATGATGTTTTGTTGAATAGTTCAAATTAACTCTTATGGACTTTATTAATAGTTAATTAAAGCGTTTAATTAAAAGAGTATTATTAAATCCATAAATATATGGTTTGAGTTTAATTAAATTAAAAGTCTAGTTTAATTAATAGATTAAACCACCAAGTATTTTAAATGTCTAAAATACACCCTTATACTATTATAATATTAAAAGTTTAATATATTATATGTATAAGAGCAAGTCGTCTTACCATTAGTAGGCCTCATTCACGAAGCCGGTCTATAAGGGGGGTATAAGGTTACTGCCTATAAAATGGCAGTTTAATGGGTGTCCACTCTCACTCACCGCTTCCTTGACCGGTGGAGGGTCGTTAGCCGAACAGGTAGGACAAGGACTATAATTCTCCCTTCATTATAAGTATAATGATAAATACTAAGTAACTAAACACTTATAAATTCCCAATCTTAGTTACTTAGGAAAATGTGAATAAGGTGCTAATCCATGAAATTACACTTTGCACTTTGTTTAAGCTGTTAGTGGAGCGTGTGTGGTTAACCGGCACACTAACCTGGACTTAACAAGGTAGGCAAAGGGTAACTTAATGTTTATCATAGTATCGTTGGAGCGTGTGTGGTTAACCGGCACATCGATTGAGGGGTAAATATTAAGGGTACCAAGTATATTTGCATGGTTACTTCACACCTTGTTTTGTGATCCTCGGCATCCCAGTCACAAAACCTGAAGGGCACACTCGAGATTGAAACATGCCATTGAAAAGTTCAATGAATCTCAAAAGAATCTAGGAGTTTCAAAACCAATTAAAACCAAATAGTACATTTCGTTTATCTTGGTGGAAATTGGTGAATCGTCATTCACCTACCTTCAAATATTTTATACCTTGGATTACGGCATCCCTCTTCCAAGTTATAAAATAGTTTGTTGGGTCCTAGCCTTAATATATCATATTGGGTGTTATATTAAGGACTTAAATCAACTTTACGTGAATTTCTCCCATTATTGATGTCTGGTTTAGACAACAATGATCTTCCCAAACCAAGCTTTCCTAATGAATATGACTTCCCGAGTTTGGCTTATGGAAGTCATACTTCTCTTCCTCCACCTCCTCCAATTATTCTCCCTAACCCACAAGTTCAAGGTCACTCAAGCCCTAATGGCAAGCAAGGTCTATGTGTGATCACATCTTAGAGATGAAGTCACATATTGACAAGCCGGGAGAGTTGGGTGTCAAAGTCTTGAGAAAGTTGGATCTTCAATCACTTTCTAAGTCACATAGTGAGTTCCTTTGGGACTACTATGAAACAGACTATGACATGAACCTTAATGATCATATCTATTTGCTTGGTGCTGCTGAATCAGCAATGATTTGGAACGATAGTAAAGCAAATTTGATTAGAAGATCAACTTCCCAAAAACTTTATGGACAGTGACAATGGTGACACTGGAAATCCAGAAAAAGCATTCTCTTCCCAATGGAAAGGGATTGGCCATAGTCAACCCGGTTGACCAAATGGTAAAGAGAAAGGCTAAGTCTGAGATAGTCCCATTACCAAAGGGTCCATATGTTTATTTTGCCAAAGGAAGGGGCGTTGATTACATGATGTGACTAGGGTCACATGTTGATGTTTTAAGAATCAAAGAATAGAGAGAAATCTTAAAGGAAGTATATGCTGATTCTGATCGTGAAGGTGGATTTCGATCGCATCAGAATTTTGAGCAGTTGCTTAAGAAGTTATGATATATTGCTAAGGAATAGATAACAACAATTTTCCATGTGGATTGTAAGGATAAGTTTTTCCACAAAGTTTTAAAATAAAAGAAAATTGTTTAATTTTATTTATTTGAAGTATCCTTACAATGGCATTTGTGGAAAATTGTTGCTTATACGATTCCACTGACAGCAATATTGGAAAATGGATTTGATTCTTTCATTTGTGGTAGTGTCTAAATTTACCAAATCAGGAAAGTTCCTCATCGCCCAAGTTTCAATTGGACCGAAACTTGGAATCATGCAAGTTGAATAGTATGATGAATGAGAACTTTCAAGCATTGGAAAATCAAGACTAATTACTTGTTCACATGGATGTGTGAGTCAAGTGAAGGACTAAAGGGATCGAGTACACATTCTTGTGCACTGGTCATGTCCACCACAAAGCTCGTTAAGACTATTTGATTTACTAAAGTTTAGTAAATATGGTTATACTTACAAGTTTAAGTATAATTCTGAAACATTGGAAAAGTCTCAACGTATGGCAGAACGAATGGGAAGAATCAAATTAGGCAGAAAGATAAAAGTTTCTCAAATCTGAAAAGATGGGAGAGTACTTTAGTATCATGTTTGTGATCATCTTAATGATTTAGAAATCATATCACAATTAGTCCTCTAAAGGTCATCTTAGTGCATTCTTATGACTAAGAAGAGGAGTCATGAATTGTTGAAATGGTTAGATCAGGAAGATGAGTCATACTTCGTTCCAAAACAATTCTTAGAGTCATACTCCAAGATTGTAACTTGACTGACATATCTTAAAGAAAGGTTTAAAACACTTGTCAAATGTAAGAGTAAAAGTGTCCAACTCTTGTACATTTGAAATTGGTAAGTTGTGATGCTTTGGATAAAACAAAGACCAACTAAGGCCAATTATGTGAAGTGTTTGTCTTGATAAAGAATCCACACTATCTCTTGAATATTTGGCAAGATAGTCTTATATGTCAAGAGGATAGTGGGAGTCTTAAAGATCCTAAAAAGAATTTCAAGAACTAATCAAGAATAAAACCTGAGGTTCTTCACTAGCACACGACTTGAGCTTTATAACCTATCGTGTTGACATATTCTGTGCCCATTCCAGTTAAAGTTGGCTTTGCATAGGAGTTCTGAAAGTTCTCAATTGGTTGCATAACAACTTGGAAGCAATGGAAGGCCCTGTACTGCCAGGTAGCAAGAAGTTAAGATTGCATAAGTTCAGTCCATATGAGTTTGGATTTGTCATTATCCTTGTCTTGTGACTATGGTTTTGACGATTCACATGGATAAGAACACATACACCATAAAATCTAAGGGTCATAAGGTTTCTCTCCGATTCATGAAAATGATGGTGAGGAAACACTTCCACCAAGTAGATTTGAAGCAGATGGCAAAAGTGTTGGATTAATGTCTAAGTCCATAACTATAATTGGTAAGACTTGACCCGACCCGGCATGGTCTATTTGGGTTGCATGGCATCATGCATTTGGATAGACTATAATGAGAGAAATAACACTTAAGGTTGGTTAATATATTATAAGTTCTAATATATTAATAAGGTTATTTAATTAGTATTGATCAAGAATTAATTTGGAATTAATTAAGTGATCAAAAGGAGACTAATTAAATATATGGGTTGATTGTGTAAATCATTCATTCTTATATATGTGGGCTTGTGATCTAAGATTCCTTATGTTGGACTAAGTCCATGGGGTGACCCATGGATACTCCATGGAGATTAAAATCCATGGAGCATAAGGAATGGGTAAAGTTATGAGTTACATGGTGTAACCCTAATAGCCACCATATAAAAGAATCTCATGGCTCAAGAAATCATGCACTAATGTGTGAATATGAGGGCTAGACGATTTCAAGGAGTGTTCCATTTCTCTCAAGTCATTACATGTGCATTTGGTGTTGTGTGAACCATTTGAGGTGTCACACTTGGGGCACTAGGCACTCAAGCTTCATGGAGACAAGCTACATCAAACAAAGGTATGTATTCTATCCATTTGATTACCCAAGTATCAAGTATTGTATGCTAGATAGGGTAATACCTTGGAAAGTTCATAATTGCATGTATAATAGAGAAAACATAGATCCAAGGTATTTAGGGTTGCATGTACACTTAGGAGTGTTAGAATGCGCAAAACCCATCAGTGGTATCAGAGCCAAGTCTTGTTTTCTTGTTATACTTGCAAAATTAGCTGAAAAATCGAATTGTATTAGTTTAAAAGTTATGCTAATTACTTGGAAAATTTTTGATGTGAATTATCTTTGTTCATATGAGTTTATTAGATTAATAGAAAAGTTAATTAATAATGTGTTTTCAATCCATTTTAATCTAAGAGTTGATTCTAAAATGTGTTTTTGTAACTTGTCCTCAAGTTATATGAAAAGTCACATTTAAGTTTCATAAAACTCATAAAAAGTTGGCAATGGTTACAAAAATGAAGAGTCTTGTCCTCATTAAATGGTTTTATGACTCCATAACTTGTCCTCAAGTTATGGAGGTTCAAGAGTCACATCATTAAATGATAAAATGTGTAACCTTAATTAGTTCCATAAGTTACAAAAATAAAGAAAAGTTACATTCTTTTATTAGTTTAAAGTCTTCCATAACTTGTCCTCAAGTTATGGAACTTGAAGAGTTTTTTTTTAATTAAAACTACTTTAAACACATAAGTTATGGAATTAATTAGTTTTGAATATTTTCAAAACTTGCCCTCAAGTTTTGGAATTTGTAAAGTTTTCCCCATGAATACTTTAATTCCAAGTTAGCCCTTAGAATTTTAAAAGTTAAAATTCAACCCTTATACTTTATAGTATTATAAGTTAATAATAAATATATGTATAAGAGCAAGTCAGTCTTACCGTTAGTAGGCCTCATTCACGAAGCCGGTCTATAAGGGGGGTATAAGGTTACTGCCTATAAAATGGCAGTTTAATGGGTGTCCACTCTCACCCACCGCTTCCTTGACTGGTGGAGGGTCGTTAGCCGAACGGGTAGGACAAGGACTATAATTTTCCCTTCATTCAAAGTATTAATGATAAATACTAAGTAACTAAACTTTTTATAAATTCCCAATCTTAGTTACTTAGGAAAATGTGAATAAGGTGCTAATCCACGAAATTACACTTTGCAATTTGTTTAAACCCTTAGTGGAGCGTGTGTGGTTAACCGGCACACTAACCTGGATTTAACAAAGTAGGCAAAGGGTAACTTAATATTTATCATAGTATCGGTGGAGCTCGTATGGTTAACCGGCACATCGATTGAGGGGTAAATATTAAGGGTACCAAGTATATTTGCATGGTTACTTCACACCTTGTTTTGTGATCCTCGGCATCCCAGTCACAAAACCTGAAGGGCACACTCGAGATTGAAACATGCCATTGAAAAGTTCAATGAATCTCAAAAGATCTAGGAGTTTCAAATCCAATTAAAAACCTAATTACATTATTTCGTTTTTCATGGTGGAAATTGGTAATTCGTCATTTACCTACCTTCAACTATTTTATAACTCGGATTACGGCATCCCTCTTCCAGTTATAAATAGGTTGTTGGATCCTAGCCTTAATATTTCATATTGGGTGTTATATTAAGGACTTTGAATCAACTATCTTGAATATCTCCCAAAAGTTGTCTAGCTCAGACATCTATGATCTTCCCAAATCTCTTGGAACTTTACTTCCTCCACCTCCTCCAATTATTCTCCCTAACCCACAAGTTCAAGGTCACTCAAACCCTATTGGCAAGGCAAGGTCTATGTGTGATCACATCTTGGAGATGAAGTCACATATTGACAAGCCGGGAGAGTTGGGTGTCAAAGTCTTGAGAAAGTTGGATGTTCAATCACTTTCTAAGTCACATAGTGAGTTCCTTTGGGACTACTATGAAACAGACTATGACATGAACCTTAATGATCATATCTATTTGCTTGGTGCTACTGAATCAGCAATGATTTGGAGGACCAGTAAAGTAAATTTGATTAGAAGATCAACTTCCCAAACTTCTATGGACTTTGAAAATGGTAACATTGGATACCCAGAAAAAGCATTCTCTTCCCAATGGAAAGGGATTGGCCATAGTCAACCCGTTTGACCAAATGGTAAAGAGAAAGGCTAAGTCTGAGATAGTCCCATTACCAAAGAGTCCATATGTTTATCTTGCCAAAGGAAGGGGCATTGATTGCGAAGCTGCCTATTTACCTGAAAGATCATAAGGTTGATCAAGTCAAGAAGTTTGACTCTTCTTCAGGTAAAAGTCCATTATCAAACTCTGTTAAGTTTCTATTATGAGATTCTCATTACATGATGTGACTGGGTCACATGTTGATGCTTTAAGAATCAAAGAAAAGTGAAGAAACTTAAAGGAAGTACATGCTGATTCTGATCACGAAGATGGATTTCGATCGCATGGTTTGGTGATCAGAATTTTTGAAGATGTTACTTAGGAGTTATGATATATTGCTTAGGAATAGATAACAACAAGTTTTTCATATGCATTTGCATTGTAAGGATAAGTTTTTCCGGAAGTTTTAAAATAAAAAACAGTTTTGATTAATTTATTTTAAGTATCCTTACAATGGCATTTGTGAAAAATTGTTGTTTACATGTTTCCATTGATAGCAATATTGGAAAATGGATTTGATTCTTTCATTTGTGGTAGTGTCATAATTTACCAAATAAGGAAAGATTCTCATTCCCAAGGCTTCAGTTGGATAGAAACTTGGAATCATGCAAGTTGAATAGTATGATGAATGAGAACTTTCAAGCATTTGAAAATTAAGACTTGTTCACATGGATGTGTGAGTCAAGTTAATGACTAAAGGGATCGAGTACACATTCTTGTGCACTGGTCAAGTCCACCACAAAGCTCGTTAAGACTATTCGTCATGATTTACTAAATTTTAGTAAATATGGTTATACTTACAAGTTTAAGTATAATTCTGAAACATTGGAAAAGTCTCAATGTATGCCAGAACGAATGGGAAGAATCAAATTAGGCAGACAGATAAAAGTTTCTCAAATCTGAAAAGATGGGAGAGTACTTTAGTATCATGTTTTGTGATCATCTTAATGATTAAAGAACCACATCACAATTGGTCTTCTAAGGACATCTTAGTGCATTCTTATGAGTAAGAAGAGGAGTCATGAATTGTTGAAATGGTTAAATCAAGAAGATGAGTCATACTTCGTTTCAAAACAAGTCTTAGAGTCATATTCCAAGACTATAAGTTGAGTGACATATCTTAAAGAAAGGTTTATAACACTTGTCAAATGTAAGAGTAAAAGTGTCCTACTCTTGTACATTTGAAGTTGGTAAGTTGTGATGTTTTGGATTAAACAAAGACCAACTAAGGCCAATTGTGTGAAGTGTTTGTCTTGATAAAGAATCCGCACTATCTCTTGAATATTTGGCAAGATAGTCTTATATCTCAAGAGGACAGTGGGAGTCTTAAAGATCCTAAAAAGAATTTCAAGAACTAATCAAGAATAAAACCTGAGGTTCTTCACTAGCACACGACTTGAGGTTTATAACCTATCATGTTGACATATTATGTGCCCATTCCAGTTAAAGTTTGCTTTGCATATGAGTTCTGAAAGTTCTCAATTGGTTGCATAACAACTTGGAAGCAATGGCAGGCCCTGTACTGCCAGGTGGCAAGAAGTTAAGATTGCATAAGTTCAGTCCATATGAGTTTGGATTTGTCATTATCCTTGTCTTGTGACTATGGTTTTGACGATTCACATGGATAAGAACACATACACCATAAAATCTAAGGGTCATAAGGTTTCTCTCCGATTCATGAAAATGATGGTGAGGAAACACTTCCACCAAGTAGATTTGAAGCAGATGGCAAAAGGTCTAAACAATTGAGACTATGACTACGGCATCCCTTTTCATAGTTCTGAAATTGTTTAGACACACATGCATGCTATCTAAGGAAAGGTGTATGATTTTGATAAAGTTTTATCAAAGCATCTCGTATCAGAAATCTGAACTTTGGTAAGGAAGTCAATAAAGTATTGATTTCTAGAAGTCCAGCTGATTTCTGAGTACATGTCAAAGCTAGTGGGAGCATAAGTGTTATGCTAATAATCATCATGTTAGTGGGAGCATGATAATTATTGTTAGTGTTGCAAGTTAGCAATGTTAATTATAGAAAACAAAAGTTTCAATTCGTGAGGCTGCAGGGATTGAAAAGGTTGTTTTGCTATAATTAAGGGAGAGGATGTACTTCATTTCAGTTCTAAAGGCTTAGATTGAGACCTTAATCATCTTTAGTCAAGAATATATATATGAATTTCATGTTGGATTGGTTCAACTTAAGGAAATTCTATATATTGCGTTCTCAAAATTCGATTATGATTATGGCATCCCTCTTCATAGTCAAATTTTGAAAACATGGCAAATAAAAATATTGTAGCAAAAGACTGGTCTAGAATCATGTCTTTATGTGAGACATCATGAATCGTATACCATTTGCTTTGGGTACAGGATCGATTGCATGTGCTATAATATTTGTCATTTCTAAATTTTTCCAAATGCCCAGAGGCATTAAGAAGGGAAAAGGTCTAGAATTGGATATGACTAAAATGATTAAGCAATTGTCGAGTACAATCTGAGGTTTACCAAAGATTGGTTGCTCAGGGACAGTTGGAAGTATAGTGCTAATTTTGGAAGGACCATATTGACATATTCTGAAAAGAGGCATCTCTTATTCAGAAGTGATAGTCAAAATGAGAATATGGAGTTGTCTCCATAGGTGGAAGTTATCTGTGTAAGATTAGAAAACTTAATGCAAGAAGCATGTCCAAAGCAATGTACTTTGAATATGAGACTTAGTTTCCATGGAGTTGATCTCCATTGGAATACCTTATAATGACTGTTGACAAGTCTTTATGACTTTGTACATATTCATTACAGGAGGTTCAGTGCATATAAGTTTAAAATCTAAACAGATTTCGATAAATGATAGAAATTTCAAATTCTCACATTTTTTGATAAGGATTTGGGAGTGTGAAATTAGAATCATTGAAATTATGTTCAATTGATTTATTTCACAAAGTAAGGATCATAGACAAACATAGAGTGCATACTTGGTGTATGGCAAAGCTATTGTTTAAGAAAAACATAGTGTACATGCTTGGAGCATGGGACAACTAGTGTTTTTAATTCAAGTATAAAGTTGATAAAACCGAAACAATGAATAATGAGTAATCAGTATGGTGATAAATAAAAGTGTTTATTTATATTCATAGGGTTTGATACCATATTTGATTCATTTATTCTTGTGTTTCACTTTGCATGTTTTGACTTCCAGAATAACTAAGTCGCTCTTCCTGAATGATTAAGTTATTCAAACCATCCACAGTCGGTCATATGTTGGAAGTAGATATGAATCAAGACTGTCATGGGTTGGTTTGTAGAGGTCCAAGTTGGTGGACAAAGTGGTGCTACAACACTCATGAGTGCTCATAAGTTCTGAGTATTGGATTCAACCCGCGCTCATTTGAATCACTTCATGGATTTTATCACGAGTGATCATGAGACGATAATATCTTATATTCTTCAAACCTAGAGATATGAGTTGTTACTATGAGTTGGTTATACATTGATTGCACGAAAACGCATTGGTAACTCGATGTTATAAAATGTGCCTTTGTGTATGATTTAACAAGTAGTAGAACAGGCCATATGAGTCGAAGTTTATCCATTCATTTTACCTTCGGGATAAAAGCGATATCTGTGGGCCCCTCGATGATTTAAAGATGATACATGTGAGTGCTTGGCCAAGCCAGGACTGATTTGATTTGTTCAATCAGTCAGTCATCATGAATCGGAAATCGGGAAACAACAAATGGACAGAGAGAATTATTGATAATCCATGTCTCAGTCCATATGATATCTAGAATGGAGGAATATATGATCCCTTATCTAATGGACAAGTCATTAACAAAGGTCAGAGTTCGACAGAAGCTTTTGAGAGCTACAATTGCTGATCGGTTCCTGAAGTCATACACAATAATAGTTTTAGACTTATCCAAGTGGGAGACTGTTGGATTAATGTCTAAGTCCATAACTATAATTGGTAAGACTTGACCCGACCCGGCATGGTCCATTTGGGTTGCATGGCATCATGCATTTCGATAGACTATAATGAGAGAAATAACACTTAAGGTTGGTTAATATATTATAAGTTCTAATATATTAATAAGGTTATTTAATTAGTATTGATCAAGAATTAATTTGGAATTAATTAAGTGATCAAAAGGAGACTAATTAAATATATGGGTTGATTGTGTAAATCATTCATTCTTATATATGTGGGCTTGTGATCCAAGATTCCTTATGTTGGACTAAGTCCATGGGGTGACCCATGGATACTCCATGGAGGTTAAAATCCACGGAGCATAAGGAATGGGTAAAGTTATGAGTTACATGGTGTAACCCTAATAGCCACCATATAAAAGAATCTCATGGCTCAAGAAATCGTGCACTAATATGTGAATATGAGGGCTAGACGATTTCAAGGAGTGTTCCATTTCTCTCAAGTCATTACATGTGCATTTGGTGTTGTGTGAACCATTTGAGGTGTCACACTTGGGGCACTAGGAACTCAAGCTTCATGGAGACAAGCTACATCAAACAAAGGTATGTATTCTATCCATTTGATTACCCAAGTATCAAGTATTGTATGCTAGATAGGGTAATACCTTGGAAAGTTCATAATTGGATGTATAATAGAGAAAACATAGATCCAAGGTATTTAGGGTTGCATGTACACTTAGGAGTGTTAGAATGCTCAAAACCCATCAAAAAGGTCTAAACAATTGAGACTATGATTACGACATCCCTTTTCATAGTTCTGAAATTGTTTAGACACACATGCATGCTATCTAAGGAAAGGTGTATGATTTTGATAAAGTTTTATCAAAGCATCTCGTATCAGAAATCTGAACTTTGGTAAGAAAGTCAATAAAGTATTGATTCCTAGAAGTCCAGCTGATTTCTGAGTATATGTCAAAGCTAGTGGGAGCATAAGTGTTATGCTAATAATCATCATGTTAGTGGGAGCATGATAATTATTGTTATTGTTGCAAGTTAGCAATGTTAATTATAGAAAACAAAAGTTTCAATTCGTGAGGCTGCAGGGATTGAAAAAGTTGTTTTGCTATAATTAAGGGAGAGGATATACTTCATTTCAGTTATAAAGGCTTAGATTGAGACCTTAATCATCTTTAGTCAAGAATATATATATGAATTTCATGTTGGATTGGTTCAACTTAAGTAAATTCTATATATTGTGTTCTCAAAATTCGATTATGATTACGGCATCCCTCTTCATAGTCAAATTTTGAAAACATGGCAAATAAAAATATTGTAGCAAAAGACTGGTCTAGAATCATGTCTTTATGTGAGACATCATGAATCGTGTACCATTTGCTTTGGGTACAGGATCGATTGCATGTGCTATAATATTTGTCATTTCTAAATTTTTCCAAATGCCCAGAGGCATTAAGAAGGGAAAAGGTCTAGAATTGGATATGACTAAAATGATTAAGCAATTGTCGAGTACAATCTGAGGTTTACCAAAGATTGGTTGCTCAGGGACAGTTGGAAGTATAGTGCTAATTTTGGAAGGACCATATTGACATATTCTGAAAAGAGGCATCTCTTATTCAGAAGTGATAGTCAAAATGAGAATATGGAGTTGTCTCCATAGGTGGAAGTTATCTGTGTAAGATTAGAAAACTTAATGCAAGAAGCATGTCCAAAGCAATGTACTTTGAATATGAGACTTAGTTTCCATGGAGTTGATCTCCATTGGAATACCTTATAATGACTGTTGACAAGTCTTTATGACTTTGTACATATTCATTACAGGAGGTTCAGTGCATATAAGTTTAAAATCTAAACAGATTTCGATAAATGATAGAAATTTCAAATTCTCACATTTTTTGATAAGGATTTGGGAGTGTGAAATTAGAATCATTGAAATTATGTTCAATTGATTTATTTCACAAAGTAAGGATCATAGACAAACATAGAGTGCATACTTGGTGTATGGCAAAGCTATTGTTTAAGAAAAACATAGTGTACATGCTTGGAGCATGGGACAACTAGTGTTTTTAATTCAAGTATAAAGTTGATAAAACCGAAACAATGAATAATGAGTAATCAGTATGGTGATAAATAAAAGTGTTTATTTATATTCATAGGGTTTGATACCATATTTGATTCATTTATTCTTGTGTTTCACTTTGCATGTTTTGACTTCCAGAATAACTAAGTCGCTCTTCCTGAATGATTAAGTTATTCAAACCATCCACAGTCGGTCATATGTTGGAAGTAGATATGAATCAAGACTGTCATGGGTTGGTTTGTAGAGGTCCAAGTTGGTGGACAAAGTGGTGCTACAACACTCATGAGTGCTCATAAGTTCTGAGTATTGGATTCAACCCGCGCTCATTTGAATCACTTCATGGATTTTATCACGAGTGATCATGAGACGATAATATCTTATATTCTTCAAACCTAGAGATATGAGTTGTTACTATGAGTTGGTTATACATTGATTGCACGAAAACGCATTGGTAACTCGATGTTATAAAATGTGCCTTTGTGTATGATTTAACAAGTAGTAGAACAGGCCATATGAGTCGAAGTTTATCCATTCCTTTTACCTTCGGGATAAAAGCGATATCTGTGGGCCCCTCGATGATTTAAAGATGATACATGTGAGTGCTTGGCCAAGCCAGGACTGATTTGATTTGTTCAATCAGTCAGTCATCATGAATCGGAAATCGGGAAACAACAAATGGACAGAGAGAATTATTGATAATCCATGTCTCAGTCCATATGATATCTAGAATGGAGGAATATATGATCCCTTATCTAATGGACAAGTCATTAACAAAGGTCAGAGTTCGACAGAAGCTTTTGAGAGCTACAATTGCTGATCGGTTCCTGAAGTCATACACAATAATAGTTTTAGACTTATCCAAGTGGGAGACTGTTGGATTAATGTCTAAGTCCATAACTATAATTGGTAAGACTTGACCCGACCCGGCATGGTCCATTTGGGTTGCATGGCATCATGCATTTCGATAGACTATAATGAGAGAAATAACACTTAAGGTTGGTTAATATATTATAAGTTCTAATATATTAATAAGGTTATTTAATTAGTATTGATCAAGAATTAATTTGGAATTAATTAAGTGATCAAAAGGAGACTAATTAAATATATGGGTTGATTGTGTAAATCATTCATTCTTATATATGTGGGCTTGTGATCCAAGATTCCTTATGTTGGACTAAGTCCATGGGGTGACCCATGGATACTCCATGGAGGTTAAAATCCACGGAGCATAAGGAATGGGTAAAGTTATGAGTTACATGGTGTAACCCTAATAGCCACCATATAAAAGAATCTCATGGCTCAAGAAATCGTGCACTAATATGTGAATATGAGGGCTAGACGATTTCAAGGAGTGTTCCATTTCTCTCAAGTCATTACATGTGCATTTGGTGTTGTGTGAACCATTTGAGGTGTCACACTTGGGGCACTAGGAACTCAAGCTTCATGGAGACAAGCTACATCAAACAAAGGTATGTATTCTATCCATTTGATTACCCAAGTATCAAGTATTGTATGCTAGATAGGGTAATACCTTGGAAAGTTCATAATTGGATGTATAATAGAGAAAACATAGATCCAAGGTATTTAGGGTTGCATGTACACTTAGGAGTGTTAGAATGCTCAAAACCCATCAAAAAGGTCTAAACAATTGAGACTATGATTACGACATCCCTTTTCATAGTTCTGAAATTGTTTAGACACACATGCATGCTATCTAAGGAAAGGTGTATGATTTTGATAAAGTTTTATCAAAGCATCTCGTATCAGAAATCTGAACTTTGGTAAGAAAGTCAATAAAGTATTGATTCCTAGAAGTCCAGCTGATTTCTGAGTATATGTCAAAGCTAGTGGGAGCATAAGTGTTATGCTAATAATCATCATGTTAGTGGGAGCATTATAATTATTGTTAGTGTTGCAAGTTAGCAATGTTAATTATAGAAAACAAAAGTTTCAATTCGTGAGGCTGCAGGGATTGAAAAAGTTGTTTTGCTATAATTAAGGGAGAGGATATACTTCATTTCAGTTATAAAGGCTTAGATTGAGACCTTAATCATCTTTAGTCAAGAATATATATATGAATTTCATGTTGGATTGGTTCAACTTAAGTAAATTCTATATATTGTGTTCTCAAAATTCGATTATGATTACGGCATCCCTCTTCATAGTCAAATTTTGAAAACATGGCAAATAAAAATATTGTAGCAAAAGACTGGTCTAGAATCATGTCTTTATGTGAGACATCATGAATCGTGTACCATTTGCTTTGGGTACAGGATCGATTGCATGTGCTATAATATTTGTCATTTCTAAATTTTTCCAAATGCCCAGAGGTATTAAGAAGGGAAAAGGTCTAGAATTGGATATGACTAAAATGATTAAGCAATTGTCGAGTACAATCTGAGGTTTACCAAAGATTGGTTGCTCAGGGACAGTTGGAAGTATAGTGCTAATTTTGGAAGGACCATATTGACATATTCTGAAAAGAGGCATCTCTTATTCAGAAGTGATAGTCAAAATGAGAATATGGAGTTGTCTCCATAGGTGGAAGTTATCTGTGTAAGATTAGAAAACTTAATGCAAGAAGCATGTCCAAAGCAATGTACTTTGAATATGAGACTTAGTTTCCATGGAGTTGATCTCCATTGGAATACCTTATAATGACTGTTGACAAGTCTTTATGACTTTGTACATATTCATTACAGGAGGTTCAGTGCATATAAGTTTAAAATCTAAACAGATTTCGATAAATGATAGAAATTTCAAATTCTCACATTTTTTGATAAGGATTTGGGAGTGTGAAATTAGAATCATTGAAATTATGTTCAATTGATTTATTTCACAAAGTAAGGATCATAGACAAACATAGAGTGCATACTTGGTGTATGGCAAAGCTATTGTTTAAGAAAAACATAGTGTACATGCTTGGAGCATGGGACAACTAGTGTTTTTAATTCAAGTATAAAGTTGATAAAACCGAAACAATGAATAATGAGTAATCAGTATGGTGATAAATAAAAGTGTTTATTTATATTCATAGGGTTTGATACCATATTTGATTCATTTATTCTTGTGTTTCACTTTGCATGTTTTGACTTCCAGAATAACTAAGTCGCTCTTCCTGAATGATTAAGTTATTCAAACCATCCACAGTTGGTCATATGTTGGAAGTAGATATGAATCAAGACTGTCATGGGTTGGTTTGTAGAGGTCCAAGTTGGTGGACAAAGTGGTGCTACAACACTCATGAGTGCTCATAAGTTCTGAGTATTGGATTCAACCCGCGCTCATTTGAATCACTTCATGGATTTTATCACGAGTGATCATGAGACGATAATATCTTATATTCTTCAAACCTAGAGATATGAGTTGTTACTATGAGTTGGTTATACATTGATTGCACGAAAACGCATTGGTAACTCGATGTTATAAAATGTGCCTTTGTGTATGATTTAACAAGTAGTAGAACAGGCCATATGAGTCGAAGTTTATCCATTCCTTTTACCTTCGGGATAAAAGCGATATCTGTGGGCCCCTCGATGATTTAAAGATGATACATGTGAGTGCTTGGCCAAGCCAGGACTGATTTGATTTGTTCAATCAGTCAGTCATCATGAATCGGAAATCGGGAAACAACAAATGGACAGAGAGAATTATTGATAATCCATGTCTCAGTCCATATGATATCTAGAATGGAGGAATATATGATCCCTTATCTAATGGACAAGTCATTAACAAAGGTCAGAGTTCGACAGAAGCTTTTGAGAGCTACAATTCCTGATCGGTTCCTGAAGTCATACACAATAATAGTTTTAGACTTATCCAAGTGGGAGACTGTTGGATTAATGTCTAACTCCATAACTATAATTGGTAAGACTTGACCCGACCCGGCATGGTCCATTTGGGTTGCATGGCATCATGCATTTCGATAGACTATAATGAGAGAAATAACACTTAAGGTTGGTTAATATATTATAAGTTCTAATATATTAATAAGGTTATTTAATTAGTACTGATCAAGAATTAATTTGGAATTAATTAAGTGATCAAAAGGAGACTAATTAAATATATGGGTTGATTGTGTAAATCATTCATTCTTATATATGTGGGCTTGTGATCCAAGATTCCTTATGTTGGACTAAGTCCATGGGGTGACCCATGGATACTCCATGGAGATTAAAATCCACGGAGCATAAGGAATGGGTAAAGTTATGAGTTACATGGTGTAACCCTAATAGCCACCATATAAAAGAATCTCATGGCTCAAGAAATCGTGCACTAATATGTGAATATGAGGGCTAGACGATTTCAAGGAGTGTTCCATTTCTCTCAAGTCATTACATGTGCATTTGGTGTTGTGTGAACCATTTGAGGTGTCACACTTGGGGCACTAGGAACTCAAGCTTCATGGAGACAAGCTACATCAAACAAAGGTATGTATTCTATCCATTTGATTACCCAAGTATCAAGTATTGTATGCTAGATAGGGTAATACCTTGGAAAGTTCATAATTGGATGTATAATAGAGAAAACATAGATCCAAGGTATTTAGGGTTGCATGTACACTTAGGAGTGTTAGAATGCTCAAAACCCATCAAAAAGGTCTAAACAATTGAGACTATGATTACGACATCCCTTTTCATAGTTCTGAAATTGTTTAGACACACATGCATGCTATCTAAGGAAAGGTGTATGATTTTGATAAAGTTTTATCAAAGCATCTCGTATCAGAAATCTGAACTTTGGTAAGAAAGTCAATAAAGTATTGATTCCTAGAAGTCCAGCTGATTTCTGAGTATATGTCAAAGCTAGTGGGAGCATAAGTGTTATGCTAATAATCATCATGTTAGTGGGAGCATGATAATTATTGTTAGTGTTGCAAGTTAGCAATGTTAATTATAGAAAACAAAAGTTTCAATTCGTGAGGCTGCAGGGATTGAAAAAGTTGTTTTGCTATAATTAAGGGAGAGGATATACTTCATTTCAGTTATAAAGGCTTAGATTGAGACCTTAATCATCTTTAGTCAAGAATATATATATGAATTTCATGTTGGATTGGTTCAACTTAAGTAAATTCTATATATTGTGTTCTCAAAATTCGATTATGATTACGGCATCCCTCTTCATAGTCAAATTTTGAAAACATGGCAAATAAAAATATTGTAGCAAAAGACTGGTCTAGAATCATGTCTTTATGTGAGACATCATGAATCGTGTACCATTTGCTTTGGGTACAGGATCGATTGCATGTGCTATAATATTTGTCATTTCTAAATTTTTCCAAATGCCCAGAGGCATTAAGAAGGGAAAAGGTCTAGAATTGGATATGACTAAAATGATTAAGTAATTGTCGAGGACAATCTGAGGTTTACCAAAGATTGGTTGCTCAGGGACAGTTGGAAGTATAGTGCTAATTTTGGAAGGACCATATTGACATATTCTGAAAAGAGGCATCTCTTATTCAGAAGTGATAGTCAAAATGAGAATATGGAGTTGTCTCCATAGGTGGAAGTTATCTGTGTAAGATTAGAAAACTTAATGCAAGAAGCATGTCCAAAGCAATATACTTTGAATATGAGACTTAGTTTCCATGGAGTTGATCTCCATTGGAATACCTTATAATGACTGTTGACAAGTCTTTGTGACTTTGTACATATTCATTACAGGAGGTTCAGTGCATATAAGTTTAAAATCTAAACAGATTTCGATAAATGATAGGAATTTGAAATTCTCACATTTTTCGATAAGGATTTGGGAGTGTGAAATTAGAATCATTGAACTTATGTTCAATTGGTTTATTTCACAAAGTAAGGATCATAGACAAACATAGAGTGCATACTTGGTGTATGGCAAAGCTATTGTTTAAGAAAAACATAGTGTACATGCTTGGAGCATGGGACAACTAGTGTTTTTAATTCAAGTATAAAGTTGATAAAACCGAAACAATGAATAATGAGTAATCAGTATGGTGATAAATAAAAGTGTTTATTTATATTCATAGGGTTTGATACCATATTTGATTCATTTATTCTTGTGTTTCACTTTGCATGTTTTGACTTCCAGAATAACTAAGTCGCTCTTCCTGAATGACTAAGTTATTCAAACCATCCACAGTCGGTCATATGTTGGAAGTAGATATGAATCAAGACTGTCATGGGTTGGTTTGTAGAGGTCCAAGTTGGTGGACAAAGTGGTGCTACAACACCCATGAGTGCTCATAAGTTATGAGGATTGGATTCAACCCACGCTCATTTGAATCACTTCAAGGATTTTATCACGAGTGATCATGAGATGATAATATCTTATATTCTTAAAACCTAGAGATATGAGTTGTTACTATGAGTTGGTTATACGTTGATTGCACGAAAACGCATTGGTAACTCGATGTTATAAAACGTGCCTTTGTGTATGATTCAACAAGTAGTAGAACAAGCCATATGAGTCGAAGTTTATCCATTCCTTTTACCTTCGGGATAAAAGCGATATATATGGGCCCCTCGATGATTTAGCGATGACACATGTGAGTGCTTGGCCAAGCCAGGACTGATTTGATTTGTTCAATCAATCAGTCATCATAAATCGAAAATCAGGAAACAACAAATGGACAGAGAGAATGATTATAATACATGTCTCAGTCCATATGATATCTAGAATGGAGGAATATATGATCCCTTATCTAATGGACAAGTCATTGACAAGGTCAGAGTTCGACAGCGGCTTTAAGAGCTACGATTGCCAGTTAGGTTTTGAAGTCATACTCAATAATAGTTTTAGACTTATCCAAGTGGGAGACTGTTGGATTAATGTCTAAGTCCATAACTATATTTGGTATGTACTTGACCCGACCCGACATGGTCCATTTGGGTTGCACTTCACCGGCACAATTTATATGGATAGTCTTTTGAGAATAGTATATTTATGATTTATATTAATATGTTATAAGTTCTAATATATTAATATGGAATCATATTATTTAATTAGTATTGATCAAGAATTAATTTAGAATTAATTAAGTGCTCAAAAAGAACTAATTAAATATGGACTCTTATATATATGGAATGAGCCAAGTTCATTTAGGTTGGGCTAAGCTTTCATGGATGGTCCATGGAGCTTTTAACCCATGGATCCTATGTAAATGAAAGGTCATGGGTATTAGGGTTTACATGGATGTAACCCTAATCCTCCATAATATATAAAGGGGTCCTTGGCTCACAAAATTGGAACAAGTGTGTGAAAATAAGAGTGGGCCGATTTTAGTGTGCATACATATTCTCTCAAGTTCTTCCAAGGTGTTTTGGTGATTTGTGATTCCATTTGAGGCTTCCACACTATTGGGGCTAAGCTCTTAAAGCTTGAAGACATCAAGCTACATCAAAAGGTATGTCATCTAACTAGAACTTTGTAGTATAGGTGCTTCATAATATGCTAGTTAGTATGAAACCTTGGAATAGTTAATATTTGCATGTATAATAGAGAAAACATAGATCCAAGGTTTATAGGGTTGCATGTACACCATAGGAGTGTTAGAATGCTCAAAACCCAACAACTTATACATAGAGATGACGGAACGCGACACTTTATGAACCGAATTTGGACGCCTAAGTTCGGTGGAGTCAGGGACTTGGTCTTAGAAGAAGCCCACAAGTCCAGATATTCCGTACATCCAGGCTTTGACAAAATGTACTTAGATTTAAAGGTACATTATTGGTGGCCAAACATGAAGGCAAAAATTGCTACTTATGTGAGCAAATGTTTGACTTGTTCTAGAGTAAAGGCAAAACATCAAAAGCCTTCAGGTTTACTTCAACAATCGGAAATACCTGAATGGAAATGGGAGCAGATATCAATAGACTTCATCACTAAGTTACCTAAAACTCCTAGTGGGTTCGACACTATTTGGGTAATAGTCGATAGGTTGACTAAGTCCGCCCATTTCTTACCAATTAAGGAGAACGACAAGATGGAGAAGCTTACTAGAGTTTATCTTAAGGAAATTGTCATATTGCATGGAGTTCCAAATTCTATTATTTCTGACCGAGATAGTAGATTCACTTCACGATTTTGGCAATCTCTACAAAAATCCTTAGGAACACATCTAGATATGAGTACAGCTTACCATCCACAGACTGATGGTCAGAGTGAGAGAACCATTCAAACATTAGAAGATATGCTCCGAGCCTGTGTAATACACTTTGGAAATGCGTGGGATACTCATTTACCGTTAATTGAGTTTTCCTACAACAATAGTCATCACACTAGCATCAAGGCTGCACCGTTTGAGGCTCTTTATGGACGAAAATGTCGTTCCCCAGTATGTTGGGTAGAAGTTGGAGATACACAGATGGCCAGAGAACGTACAGGCGATACCTTACGTACTGAACCAGAAATAATCCACAAGACAACTGAAAAGATCGTGCAAATTAAGGATCGATTAAAGGCTGCGTGTGATCGTCAAAAGAGCTATGCTGACGTAAGACGTAAGCCTTTAGAATTCCAAGTTGGAGATAAAGTAATGTTGAAGGTCTCTCCTTGGAAAGGCGTAATTTGATTCGGGAAACGAGGCAAACTAAACCCACGGTATATAGGACCTTTTGAAATTCTAGCAAGATTTGGCTCTGTCGCATACCAACTCAAGTTGCCTCAAGAGCTAAGTAATGTGCACGATGTTTTTCACGTATCAAATCTCAAAAGATGTATTTTCGATGACACTCCTGTTATACCTCTCGAAGAGATACAAGTCAATACGAAACTCAACTTTGTAGAAGAACTTGTTGAGATCATGGATCGAGAAGTCAAACGATTAAAGCAAAGTCGTATTCCCATAGTGAAAGTTCGATGGAACTCTTTACGAGGACCTGAATTTACTTGAGAACGTGAAGATCAGATGAAAGAAAAATACCCCCAACTGTTTGACAATGCCCCATCCATAAGACAAATTTCGGGACGACATTATTCTAACGGGGGGAGAATGTAACACTAGTCAAAATAGGTCAATAAACAATCACATGTGATTATGCCAATCATGTAATGTGATTTTGTTAAACTAGTAATATAATAAGAGTGCTATGTATTTCATGATAAATTCTAATACAAATATGAACTTTCTTTATGATACAACTCAAAGTATACGTCAATACGATTCCAAAAATATAGAGAATGTCTGAATCTGACTTCGCATGAAGAAGTTATGATAAACCAAACACTATAAATCTCTATAATAAGAGGAATTTAAAAATAGACTTAGAATTAGCTATTGGAATCTAAAAGAGAGTTGTAGTACTTGTAAATACCTACGCGTGCATATAAAGAACGTCAAAAACGGAGTTCGTATGTCAGAAACCCTAATCTGACTGAGCTCACGACGTGAGGAGTCATTTTGCCACATCTTGGAATCTAGAAGGTGTGTGACGAGGCTGCAAGGGGATAAGGTCCAAACTCACGACGTGAACAAGGATATATCACGATGTGAGGAGTCACATGGCCACCTTCCGAAGCTAGGGACGCAAATGGCAAGTCTACGGGGATAAGATCCAAACTCACGACGTGAGCCTTACAAAACTCACAACGTGAGAGTCCAAAATCCTTACTATAAATAGCAAGTCCGACTTCAGCCATTCTTACACCTAAACTTCTTTCTCCTCTCTCATTTGCTGAGGCCATCTTGCATCCCGAGCCCCGACGACCTTGTACGCTGACCGTTTCTGCTTAGATTACATAAAATCACACTACTAGGGTGAGTTTCACGGCCCCACTTTCTAATATTTCGGGGGAAAACGCATGCTAAATATTATATATATGTTATTATTATGACTATATGATAGTATATAGTTATATTAGCCGGGTATAGTTGTTCTAAATATAATATTTTGAATATATACAACTATTATCAACCTGTCGGCATGTTATTTTACTAATGTAGATCTTGAGTTATACTTAGGATACTATATATATGTTGTGTGCGATATAGTTTCGAAGTTATATTCGGAAGTTCTATATGTTAAGTTATAAAGTATGTTGCTATTATTGGTTTTATGTCGATATAAAACTTGGTATGTTATATGTTGTTATTGTTAGTTTTACGTCTAGATAAAACTTAGTATGTTATATATTGCGATTGATAGTTTTATGTCAAGATAAAAGTAGGAGCGTTATATCTTGTTATTATTGGTTTTAGGTCAAGATATAAAACCTGGTTTTACTTCAAGATATAGCTGTTATACTGCCTAAATGTTATGAAGTTAGGAGTAATATTTAAAAGCATAGTCTAGTAACTTAGGGTTTTAGACATAAAAATGCTTTTGTTGTTAGAGCTATAGGAAGCCGTCGAAGTCTACATGAGTAATTGTATTCATCAACTAAGATTGGGGATCTTAGCGGAAATCCTCTAAATTGTAACCGTTAATCCCGTATGAGCGAGGAAGTCGTGTATAATTAATATACGGGTTGACCACCCCACTTGTGACTGTTGGCTACAGTCAACCAAAAGCGAGTGATGAACTATCCTTTTACTGGTTATTGTTCCGGCGTCGATGAAGCGTACGGTGTTGTTCTCATGGTAAAACATGAGTGTGTTTGTTTCTCATGGTAAATCATGAGTGTATTTTATCATAGGTATTACGTCACAGCCGCGGTTACAGGCTCATGGTAGCAAATTATTAGAAGCATTATACTTTGTCGTATACAAGTATTAATGTTAAGTATAAGTTTCCCCCTACTTATACCTTAGGTTTAAGGAATGTTTAGGTGTAACACTTAATTGATAAGTAAACTATTATACCTAATATACCTACTAAATGTTGGAGAGTCAAAATGATACTTTCAAAACTATACTTTTGAACGTGGAAAAATGTATTATTTTATGGAGTCAAAACCTGTGAACTCACCAACTTTATGTTGACGTATTTTAAAATCCATGTGTTTTCAGGAACTTGAAAAGCGGGTATGTATTCGAACAGAAGAAGTTTTACTATTACCTTTCTGTTCATTAAGAAGTATGCCATAGTCGGATATTATGTAATAGGTTCTAGAAAAACAGTTATGTAACTTTCAATTATCAATAAAGGTATGTATTTTCTTAGTATTGTTCGACGTATGCTATATAACTGTGATACGAAGAATGACGTTACACTACCCGGTTTTTCCGCCGATGGCTGGGGGTGTGACAGATTGTTCCGTGAAATTCAACTTTTAAGTCCAAATAGTACTACAAACAGATTTTAAAATTTATAATTTTTATTTAACAAGTTTGAAATCATTTTATACTTATATAAATATAATATTTATATAATCATGATTAAATAGACAGTCGAATAAATAATTCTACCCCAAGCCCCCAACTAAACAAGGAACAGGAAATAAAGTCAAATTATCAATTCTAAGCCTGTTGAACCCTAATTATATAATTTATACATATATAAATATATATTTTTAATAACGGCAACAATTAATAAAATATTGAAAACATTTATATATTAACACAAATTTTAATGTGTTACACTTGTATTCCCCCCCCCCCCCCCCAAAAAAAAAAAAACAGTGTAAAATCATGAAAACGTAGGGGTGTGAACTCACCTCTGTATGATAACGATTTTGCTATCGGATAGAAAATAGTGACTTCGGACTATAACACGGGAAGGATATCATTATCCTAATGATTTTAATCACATAAAAAGTGTGATTAAATTGATACACGAATTATATATGTTAATCATAAGTCTTATAATAAAATCCCAATTTTGCAACACTTGAATAATAAGTGGTTTAAGTGGGAAAATCCCAATTTTGCAACACTTGAATAATAAAAGGTTTATACATATCAAAATCATTAATTTAACTTTAATAAATTAACAATTCAATAAATTTAATTTTATTTGACATGTTTGACTTTTATTGACCTTGGTTGACTTTTGTTGACTTTTACAGATTTAAAAATAATGGGTTGTTACAAATGAGAGAAATAGCGAGGCACAAAATCGGCTCAAGATCCTTCTAGGGTTTCTAGTGGCCGATTTTGGGATGCCCAAGGGTTCCTTATATAGCTGAGTTGCTAAGGTTTCCGTCAAAACTCTAATCCAGTTGCTTAGGCCTTAAGCAGTCCACAGGATCTTTCCAGAAGGCCCCTATGGACGATTTCTATGTGGGCTTCCCCATAGAATTTGTTCATCCCTTCTTTAGGGAACCTAAGCCCAACTTTGTAACTATCTTATAATTAAAATACCAGTCCCTTAATTTAATTAATCTCTTTTGACCACAAAATTAATTCTAAATTAATTCTTGATCAATATTAATTAAATGATAAGATTTCGATTTTAATATATTATTCCTATAATATATTAATAAATCATAATTAACCTCTTTCTCCATAATTCATCCAGTCAAGTTGTTATGGTGAAGGTAACCCAAAAGGACCATGCTACTATCGGGTCAAGTACATACCAAATATAGTTATGGGCTTAGACACCTAATCCAACAGGTAGGTGGTGATGGGTAATGATGGTCATAGGTGGTAGTTGGTTTGTGTTAGTTGTGGGTGGTGATAGGTAGTCGTGGTCGTGGTTGTGGCGGGTGGTGGGAGTAACAGGTGGGGTGGTGGGGGTGGTGGTTATAGTGGGTGGTGAGTGGGTCGGTAGGGGTGGTGTTGATGGGTTGGTGATGGCGGGTGGTTTTGATGTTTGGTGGTGGTAGGTGGTAGGTGGTGGTGGTGGTAGGAGTGACATGTGGGGTGGCGAGTGGTGGTAGGGGTGACATGTAGGGTGGTGGGTGGTGGTTATAGTAGGTAGTGGATGGTGGTGATGGGTGGTGCAGATGGGTGGTGCTGATAGGTGATGGTGGTGGGTGGTGTTGGGTGGGTGGGTGGTTGTGGGTATGGTGGTGATGGGTGGTGGTAGTAGTGTATGGTGGTTTTGGTGGGTGATGGATGGGGTGGTGGTGGTGTATGGTGGTGATGGGTGGTGGAGGTGGGTGATAGTGATGGGTGGAGGTGGTGGTGGTGGTTGGAAGTGGTCGGTGGTCGGTGGTGATGGTGGTAGGTGGGGGTGGTCTTCGTGGGTGGGCGGTGGGTTGTGGTTGTGACAGATGGTTATGATAAGTGGTGGAGGTGGGTGGGTGGTAATGAACGGTGGTGGCGGTAGGCAGGTGGGGTGGTGGTGGTGGTGGTGGTAAGCGGGTGGGTGGTGGTTGGTGGTAGTGGTAGGTGCTAGTCACAATGGTGGGTGGTAGTGATGGGTGGTGGATGTGGGTGGTGGGTGGTGGTTATTATTGGTGGTGGTAGTGGTTGGTGGTTGGTGGTTGTGGTGAGTGGTGATGGTGGGTGGTGGTGGGTGGTGGTGATGGTGGTGGGTGGTGGGAGAGGGTGGTGGCGGTGGATGGTGGTGGTGGTGGTGGATGGAGGCCGTGGTTGACAGTGGTGGTGATGGTGGTGGGTAGTAGTTTTTTGTGGGTGGTGGGTGGGGGTAGTGTGATCGTTGGTGGAGTGGGTGGCGATGATGGGTGGTGGTGGTGGTGAGTAGTGTTGTTTGGGTGGTCAGTGGATTTTTTATTTTTTTTAATTATTTTTTTATTTATAGTAATATTATTTAATGATTTTAATTAAAAAGAATTGTGTCCTCCAAATTTGGTCTCAGATGTTATCGTAATAAAAAATGTTCTCGATTGAACGCTCATATATATATATATATATATATATATATATATATATATATATATATATATATATATATATATATATATATATATATATATAAAAGTTCAAATAAAAACACTAAATAGTATGAAAACGTAAAAACAATATGTTTATGTTATTATTCTGCAATGCATGTTGTATATGTGTATTGTTGAATTAATTCTAGTATAAATATTAACGTTTAATTATTCATATATTAATTAAAATTTTATTATTCTATTATAAATTTATGTATGTGCATTTTTGTAGTAAAATTCTAATTTTAGTTTTAACCTGTGACTATTCATTTATTCGTTGTTGAATAATGACATAAAGCTATGGATACAAAATTTATTTTAGATTAATAGCACAAAAATAGTGTTTTTACATTTTACACTATTTACAGTTTTTATGTGAACTATCCTATATATATATATATATATATATATATATATATATATATATATGTGTGTGTGTGTGTGTGTGTGTGTGTGTGTGTGTGTGTGTGTGTGTATATATATACCGCTCGCCAACGGTAAAAAAAATGACCGTTTCACTCGATTATATGGCGTTACGATTCATTATGGGAGTAATGGGAGGCAACAAAAATGCTGATAACGGCCGAAAACAAGAAAGAGGGGAAGTGTTCAGGCGTGGTAACACCGTTTTTTTGATGCCACATAACAAAAACGAGAGTGAGAGTTGCCTACACCATTCAGTCTTAAAGAACAATTAACTATCCCCTTCACCCCTAAATTTTTATCTAACTTTGCTTCACTGAGTTACTCCAATATTCTTTGGCGCTTCACTAGTATAGTCATAAATTTGTTTAGCACTATTACTAGAAATTCATTATTTAAAGTTAATATATATCCTAACTTCACTTCTTATTATAACTTAAATCCAGTTATCTATCCTTTTATAGCTACGCTTCTTAGGCTTGTTTGTCAGGATCTGAATTATTAAGATCTGAATTTTTAAGAGATCTGAATTTCTAAGAGGGTCTGAATTTTTAAGATCTGAATTTTTAACATGATATTTGGTTGGAAGTTCTTAATTTTTGTGCTAAACTATAAAATGACAATTTTACCCTTCTGTATTATTTTTTGTTGAATTCAATATTCTGTTTTATAAATAAATAACCAAATCAACTTCTTAAATAATTATAAAAATAAATATAAACACCATATAAAATCCAAGTTAAACATAAATAAAAAATTAACACGAATCCAAATCAAACATAAATATTTTAAAATTGAAAAAATCATAATAAATCCAAATAAAATCTTACAAATTTAATTTGAAGCATCTAAAAATATTTGTAGCACTAAATTCAATAAAAAAATCCAAATAAAATCTTGCAAATGGTCAACACCAATCCTTGACGGAATTTATAACCTTCTACAACACAGATTGGATGAATACCATGTTCTGATAGCCCTCAGCTTGTTCTAGAAGTGCACAGCCATAACAACAGCTCACCAGCCATAACAACAGCTCTTGTTGTTCCATAACCATTCTCATAGTCCTGACTTCTTTGAGAGTTCAACCATCAGCTAACAAATTTGATTACCAACACCCATTTGATCCAAGATTGTTGCACTATTGATAAGTTATGCTGAAAACCTCAATCCAATTGTATTATAGCCATGTTACATAGCATAGAATAGAAGACCAATCAATCAAACCCTAATAAACAATTACTAGTAAAAGAATTCATGAAAATACATGTTAAAAAAATTACTCCACCCTCTAAACCTTAGGATCTTTAAATTACCACATATCTCCATATTCTTCTCCACTGCAAATATAATCGTAGCTACATATTACATCTCAATTTCATGAATTGAGCAGATAAACAAACAATTTCAGCAAACAAACGATTTAGTAGCAAACGGACGTTTTCAGCAGAAAATAATAAGAAAATCAGCGATTTCACGTCATATTTTATAGTATCTCATGATTTCACGCCATATTTTCCTCAATTTCTTCATCAGCAAAAAGGCATGAGGAATCAGGAGCTGTGATTTGCGACACTGGCACTAGATATGTGTTGTGTAATGGAAACCGATTTCAAAGCCGGAGAAGAAAAGCTTACGGGCGGCGTTGGTGGAGGAAGGTGTTGGAGTGGCAGCCCTGGCGGAGAAAGCAACTAAGCAAGTGGTCGGAGGTGGGGTTCGATGAGTAACAGAAGAAAAATCACATACCTTCATTGCCTTGATCGAAGACGACAACAATGAGGAAGCAGGCGGCGGCGGTCGGAGTGCGAGGGGAAGAAGGAGGCGGCGATCTGCGTGGAGAGGGGGAAGGATAAGGAAGTGGATATGGCTTCAAGAAAAATAGGAGGCGTTTTAATGAGAAAAAAAAGGAGGAGGCGTGTTTTATCAGGGGCACATATGTCTTTCTTTCTTTTTCAGATACGTGTATATATCTGAATTTTTACGAGGTAATTTTTCAATTAAGAGGTTTTTTATAAGAGGCTACCAAACATGGTATATCTGAAATTTTTTAGAGGTAGTCTCTTAATTTTTCAATTAAAAGGTAAACAAACAGCCCCTTAGATTGATTTATTATCTCCACATAATGAACTTTTATCTATCCCATAAGTTAACTATTCTAGTCTCGAATACATTACATTCTCAAAAGATCTTATATTTCTCAAAGTTTGTACATGTCTTTAATATATAAGGGTCTTATTTAATGCTTATTTTGCTAACATTTCACCGACGTTTGATTTCATAACATTTCCTAAATCCCATATATTATCCCACCTTCGGATACAGAATATGTTATAGTTGGCAATAAATAGAGTTTTTTATTTATCATGGGAAAAACAATTGGAATGTTTTCATATTTATTAATATAAGAAAATGGTTCGAAATAAATTCAGATCTTTTGGTTCTCTTTAGAAAACCCGTTGAGGACACATGTAACAACCAATAAATTTTATTCATTAATATCTCTCCTACTAGCCGAATGCTCGTGCGTTGTGCAGAAAGACCTATATAGTTGAAATCTTTACAAATATATGTTTTTTTAAATATAGCAATAACGTTGTTGTTAAATTTGATATAACAATTCGTATACTAAATTGATATAATATATTGATTATTTTGAATTATATGAAAATATATACATCTATTATAACTGCATAATCTCAATCGTTTGAATGACTTCTATCTGCGAGTTACACATGAACAAAATTAAATATAATATATGGTTTAATGTTATTTATAGTTGTTGTTATTGTTAATTAATTTTTTAAAATTTATTTGTTTAATGTTTTAATTTCTATCATTATAATTATTTAAAACATCAAACGTTGTTTTTTGATTTTAAAGGTAACAATATAATCATTTATATAGAGTTATTTTTAACTATTGTTATTGTAAGTTATTTTAAGCTACTTATTTGAAAACTTTTAATGATTATAAAAATATCTTTAGGAAATATTTTAGTTAAATTGAGATTACAATTTAGTTTTTGCATTTATCACTACAATTTATCACCTTTAACTATTTACAAAATATTCTTTGGTTTTTTAAGTGGAACTGAAATTTATATTCAAGTTGACATTGTAATGCTATATTTAAATTAACAATTTAGGTATTTTGTTCAAACTGTTCAAAAGTTGTAGCTTTAAACTGATAATGATTTACATACAACAACATATTAAATCTAATAAATTAAGTATAATATGTTAAAAATTAAAGACATAACTTTATAAGTAGAATTAAAGATATTATTTTAAAATTAAAATTTAGTATATATTTATGATTACACTTTTGGTTTGATATTTATTTAACATTATTAACAAACTTATAAACATTATTAGAAAGACACCACAATTATTCATTTTTAATTATTTACAAAATATTCTTTGGGTTGTTTAAGTTAAACTAAAATTTATATTTAAGTTGAACCTGTAATGTTATATTCAAATTAATAATTTAATATTTTATACAATTTGTTCCAAAATTGTATCTTTAAAATGATAATGGTTTACATCCAACAATATATTAAATCTAATAAGTTAAGTATAACATGTTAAAAGTTAAAAAACATAACTTTATAAGTAGAAGTAAAGATATTACTTTAATATTGAAATTTAGTTTATATATGATTACACTTTAGCTTTGATATTTTTTTAACCTTATTAACCAACTTATAATTATTATTAGAAAAAATTGAAAAGTCATGGGAGTTTCAAATGAATGTAGTGAAAGGAAAAATGTTTCATTTATTATATAATATGATATGATGATATGATATGATATGATATGATATGATAATATGATGATTAGGCATAAGTGAGGCCACCGTTCATAAATTGTCTAACACCAAAACCTAATTTATAGGGTAACTAGGCAAATGTCTGCGTGTTGGGCAGAAACATCTATATAGTTAAAATCTTTACAAATATATATATTTTTAATATAACAATAAAATTGTTGTTAAATTTGATATAATAATTCGTATACTAAATTGATATAATATATTGGTTATTTTGAATTATATGATAATATATACATCTATTATAACTGCATAATGTCAATCGTTTGAATGACTTCTACCCGCGCGAGTTACTCATGAATAAAATTAAATATAACACATGGTTTAATGTTATTTATAATTGTTGCTATTTTTAATTAATTTTTTAAAATTTATTTGCTTAACGTTTTAATTTCTATCAGTATAATTATTTAAAACATCAAACATTGTTTTTTGATTTTAAAGGTAACAATATAATCATTTATATAAAGTTATTTTTAACTGTTGTTATTGTAAGTTATTTTAAGCTACTTATTTGAAAACTTTTAACGATTATAAAAATATATTTAGGAAATATTTTAGTTAAATTGAGATTACAATTTAGCTTTTGCATTTATTACTACAATTTATCACTTTTAACTATTTACAAAATATTCTATGGTTTTTAAGTGGAACTCAAATTTATATTTAGGTTGACATTGTAATGTTATATTTAAATTTACAGTTTATGTATTTTGTCCAAACTTTTCAAAAGTTGTAGCTTTAAACTGATAATGGTTTATATACAACAATATATTAAATCTATTAACCAACTTATAATTATTATTAGAAAGAAATTAAAAAGTCATGAGAGTTTCAAATGAATGTGATGAAAGGAAAAATGCATGGGAGTTTCAAACGAATGTGGTGAAAGGAAAAATGTTTCTTTTATAATATAGTATGATGATTGGAGGAACATGATCACACGTCATATATGCATCCGACGTGCACTTTCTTAAATCCGATCCATTTCTGAAATACCTCACTCATTTTCTAAAAAATTGGCAAATTTCTTATAAAATATGACATATTTAAAATTCCAACAACAACATTTGTTATGTCTTTAACATGGAATACCAATCTGTATGAAATCAGTTGTTGCTTACTTCTTTCAAACATTTGCACATAATAAATTGTTAGTTTCACATGCACTATCATATACTTAATTGTATGGTGAAAAAAATTAAATAGCTTTATCGTATAAATACTTAAAGTGTTGGTCTTACCAGACTTCTTAAACTAAGTAAGATAAGAAGAGCAGATCCTCTTCCAGTGCCATGTTTTCTCCACAGTAAAAACAAAATCCATCATTATAGCCCTTTTTTATTTCTTGGATTTATTATGTCTTTCCATTTTATGAACCATATTCCTCTTAAAGAATCCAGTATGATTCTTTTCGACCTTGGTAATATCCAACGTTTGAACAGGTTTGAACTATTCATCAATGTTATGTTGGAATATATGCTTTATTTGAAGAAAACTCTGATATGCTTTGTAATTTTCCAAGGCCTTCTGGAGGTCATGGATCATTGTTCTTAGTATGATGTGAGATATATCAATGACCTCATAATAATGCTTCCAACAAGCATCATGATCATACCAACTGGTGGGCAGAGGTTGTCCAGGAACGAGACCTTTTAGAATATATAATTTAAGTTCGTTTTGTAGAGCAATTCTCAAGTCACGATCCAAGTTACAGAAAGTATATCCATCAACTGTTTCTATCTCTTGAAAAACATCAAGAGAGAGAGATTGTTCATGGGCGTAAGAGTAGTATATGCGGTCATATACAAAATTAAAGAAAAATTCATTTAATATTTTCAACATTTAAGTATTTAAAAATAATTAATGCCTTTTATGTTTCTAAAACATTAATTAACTAAAGTCTAGGATTCAAGTTGTGAAGCAAGTAAATACTTAGGGGACATTTATCCCATCAACTTAATCCAACCTGGTAGGTAACGATTACTAATTTCATCATATGTGATTCCTAACATATGGGATCCTAAAACAAACTGTGACATCGACAAGCATCATGATCATACCAACTGGTGGGCAGAGGTTGTCCAGGAATTGGACCTTTTAGAATATATAATTTAAGTTCGTTTTGTAGAACAATTCTCAAGTCACGATACCAGTTACAGAAAGTATATCCATCGACTGTTTCTATCTCTTGAAAAACATCAAGAGAGAGAGATTGTTCATGGGCGTAAGAGTGGTATATGCGGTCATATACAAAATTTAACAAAAATTCATTTAATATTTTCAACATTTAAGTATTTAAAAAAACTTAATTCCTTTTATGTTTCTAAAACATTAATTAACTAAAGTCTAGGATTCAAGTTGTGAAGCAAGTAAATGTTTAGGTGACATTTATCCCATCAACTTAATCCAACATGGTAGGTAACGATTACTAATTTCATCAAATGTGATTCCTAACATATGGGATCCTAAAACAACTTGTGACATCGATACTAAACTAGTGGTTAGGTGATCTTTATCCCACTAGAAAATGTAAAGACCATCTCGACCATCATAAAATAAAATCCAAGTGGTTAGGTGATATATCTTTCACAAGGACTGTAAAAACGATGCGTGAGTGTTGTTAAAAAAGAAGGCATTGACTTTCATATTTAAGAAAAGGTTGTACATATGTTTTACAAATCTAGTTTTAAAACATAGTCTCATGAATATTGATGCGTCCAACAATTCAGGTTACCTTTTGAAAAAATCATAATTCTTGTATAAGGTTATTTTGGTTCCAAATAAAATCTTCATTTTATTAACCTCTTACGATAAATTTAAAATAATTTTTTATATTAAAGTTTAATTGTTAAACAAATATTTTATATTTGAAGTTTGGCATTTAAGCCTTTAAGAACCAATTATGTTATTTTAATAAAACTTCATTTTATTGTTGAGACTTGGAGTTTGCCTGAGTTTCAAATCATTATTTTAAATCTCCTTTTAGTAATTCAAAATTTATTGACAATATGAATTTTTAGAATAAAACTCTTTTATTTTATTAACTCATTTTATATATCTTATGTTAAAAGTCATATTTTGAAAAAACCGAAAATTATGTGATAATAATTATATATATATACAGTTTTAACATTAAAATAATATCTAATATTATAGCTTTGATGTAATCACGTTATAAAATGAATTTTAAACTTTTTAATAATACCTTATTTTATTATAAAATGCATGGAATTTAAATTTAGTTTAACACGTATTTTAAACCATCTTAAATAGAAAGTTGGTTATTAAGAGTTTTTACAATGAAAACCAATTTTAATAAAAACTCAAATTTAAACATTTTAAAACCCTTTTAATAAAAACTCATTTGTAAAAGTCTTATGTTATAATCTAAATACCTAATTCTTAAACTCTAAATGATGTTAATTTATAATAAAATGTTATTTAGTATGAAAAAACCCATTTTCATATATATATATATATATATATATATATATATATATATATATATATATATATATATATATATATATAAATAAACATCACAAACATGCATCAAAAAATATATAAACCAAGCCATTTTAATAATAATTTTTTTGAGCCATCACAAAAGTTATTACGTCATTCCTAAAGGATTTAAAGGACACTTCAAAAGGTTTTCTAGCTCCAAGTTGCCAAAACAACTCTGGATTATAAAAGAACTTCAAGACACCATAGTCGTAGAGGTCTTGAGACTTAAACCATTAAGACCGTAATAAAGCCCAAAAACTGTGACTTCAAATTCAAGGTACAAATTATATTTTTAAATGGTTAAGACAATGGACAATCTTCCGAACTTGGTAATATCTTCATTGTGTTTGTAGAGTTCGCAGTTTTTGTTGTGTCAACTTGTATTCATATGTTTGTAATATCTTTACTTTGTGTGAGTCACGTTGCAATCTCGCACTTTTTGTTACCTTAAGTCCACAGCCTAGTTGTTGACTTGAGATGCCTTTCAAACATAATAAGTACCTTTTGTCCATATTAAGCATAATTATAGCTACAAGTATTAAGAAATGTGGATAAAATACATGACTAGATATGCACATATCAAAATACCCCACACTTAGCTTTTGCTTGCTCTCAAGCAAAAATAATTTTATTATCATCACATCAAAACCCTAGCTACCAACATCACACAAGACAATCCATTTTGAGCATATCCATTACATCAAGATCGCAATGCATGTATTTGGTTCTAGTTTTTCCTAAGAACTTCCCAAATATTAAATACTCACAATATTCATAAACACTTACCAAATTATTGTGAACAACACTTATTTTATAAATCCTTCGGAATCCATCCCCAGAAAACTTTCTTAACCTCAAGGTATTTTTGGTTAAGCTCCCAAGCATACATATGGTAAAATAACATAGAAAGAGAAATTAGAATATAAATTAACTTGGCAATTTGTCTTATTCTCGAGTCTTCGATAATTTGGAGCTTTTCTTCATGATATTTCTTGATCTTCATAGCTTTGTAGACACTTATTTTCTTTCAGCTTTTGAAAGTTTTTTTTCTTTTTCTCTTTTTTTTCTTTTCTTTTTTCACTTTTTTCGCTCAAAACTAAAAATCCTAAAAATAAAAACATATGCTTAAGCAAGGGAACTTAACTTCAACACTTATTGGTTAGAGGTATTAGTCTAAGGTGCAATGACTACATAAGCTCTCCTAGATATATTTCTGGTACACGATGTGAAACATATTGTGACCCTCAAACTAAGCAAGGTCATGTTTTAGTTCCATGATTTCACTAGGATAAGGAAGCCACAAATACACTATAACATATGTTTGCTTAAATAAACATTGAAACTCTCGTCGGATCGTCCCACAAAAAACTAGCAACCTAGGTCTCAACACAACAATATAACAATTTTTAACTAGATTCAAGTTTAGATTATTGTTTAAAATCTTTCTAATAATTTTTTAAATCCTAGTCATTTTTTTCAATTTTTTTTATCAGTATGCTTGCATTCCTATATTCAACCCCTACCCCACACTTAAATGATGCAATGTCCCCATTGCATGCTAAAACAATTAAAGAACATAAAATTAAAAACGAAGAATTGGAACATACTCCCCTTGTGTAGTAGTGGTGACATCGAATTCTGAAAATTATGTGGTAAATCTTGGACTTTTTGTATAATGGTTGGAAATAGTACTTCTGGGCTCTTCACTTGTGAATGCAAATGTGTCTGATCAAAATAAATCAAAGAACCATTCTTTAAAAAGTGTGTAGAACCTCTGCTACGACGTGGCAAAGCAACACCACGTGGTGGTGTCGAGGTAGAAGTCGTGATGATCGTGGAAAATAAGAACACCACATCGTGGTTTAAAGATGCCACTACGTGTGTATAGAGTTGATGAAATTCAATCGAGATAAATAAAAACAAATGCCACGACGTGGTGATGATGGCCACGTCATGGTGACTTCTCAGAACGCCAATTACATCCAAAATTAATCATCGTTTCTTTTTAATGGAGTAGGATCATTCCCAAAATCTTCTTTCTGAAAAATATCATCAAAAATCTTCTATTCATCAGGTGGGAACCCCACACTTATTCAAAAATATGGTCTTCATTTATAATCTTCAAAAATTGCATGGCTTCTTCATCAATTAAGCTCATTCGTTGTTTTACTTTCCTTCAAAACTACATAATAAGATCAAAGACTAGAGGAACACATCATCATTCGGTTAAACTAAATTAAAACTAAAAACTAAAAAGAAATCAAAAAGAAAGAAAATTCAAACTCTTAAAACATCGGGTTGCCTCCCGATAAGCGCTTCTTTTTTAGGAGTCGTGAGCCGGACTCCTTCCTACTCTACGTTGCGTTAGGTGGAAGTGTAACCTCCCCCTTCTCCATCGTCTTGAACCTCGCTCGTTTGTGGCAACCCTTCTATTGAATGCCTTTTTCGAGCTTTCTTTCATTGTTGACATCTTCTTTGTGTTTCCGCTTGGGTTGTTTCTTCATTCCTTTGTCTTTAGCTTTTGTCGTGTCTCTTTTCAAATTTTTCTTGTCAAAATGAGGCTCATCACTCTCTTATTCTTTAGCTTCAACTGGCTCTAAGGTTTGATCTAGAGGTCTTGTAAAAGCAAACACCTCAAAAATCATAAGCGTTGAAACTGGAGGTTTCGATTCACTTTTTCTTCTAATTTCTCTTTAGGTTCTTTATGCTCTATGAACTCTGCGTTTCCTTCCTTCACCAGATTGAAATCTCCACCACCTCTTCTATGTGCTCGTAGGCATCCTCGTACTCCTTCCCATAAAAGGTAGATCTTTTAGCTTATTAAGAATGTGCCCCGGAAGTTCAAACTTTTTCGTGGTAGGGATTTTTAGTGGATCAAGACGCCATATGTTGTCGTTCCTCATATGTCGTTTGTACTCGTCCATTGCCATGGTCGTGATGTCCCCCATTTTTTTCCTGCTAAGATAAAACTATAAAACACACATAAAACGAACAAAAAAGAAATAAAGTCAATTCTAATTGTAATGTGACCACGATGTAGCCAAGGTACCCACAACGTGGTTGCTAGTCAGACAAAAAAATAAAATGCAGAAAAATTAACTTTTTGCAGTTTTTACCCCACAAAAGGGATCGAATAACTAAAAGAAATTAAACTAAAAATTAAATAAGCCATTCCCCGGTAACGGCGTCAAAAACTTTGATGTGCACTTTATATACCTATCTAGCTTTAAATTTACAAACCTAACTACTTAGCTAAATTATGCATTTATAGGCAGTGTACCTAGTCAGATTATAGAATAGCTTGGGTAACGCGGGTGTCGATCACAAAGAACGGTATTTAATTAATAAAATAACTACTAAAAGTTCAACAAAGAAAAAACAAATAAAAGTGGGGGTTTTATCTGATTTTACAAGTTCAGAAATACTTAAACTAAAATACCTAATTAATGACTAAAAAGTCGATTTAAAAAGCAAAAATAAAAGATACACTCGTTTAGCTTCGAATCCCTCCTTTTCCTATGGTTGATTTCAAGACAATGGATTAGTTCTGTTAGTTACCAAATAAAATTTACTAGTCATCATGGTCAGACTAACTAGCATAAGTCAATTTCATAACTTTAATCCCAATAATCATGCAAGTTAAGGACACTAAACTGATTTTAAAGGTAATTTGGACTCTTAATGATAAAATCTACAGACTACTATTCTTTGGTCAAGTATAGTAATCGATCAAATATTATGATCAAATACTGATCTCTAACACAGTTAAATAACTAACTTATCACCTATACTAGGATATTGCCAATCCTATCTCTAGCAATTCAATGATCTTCGCGAATTTGGCGTCAGAGCACATGATTTATAAATTTTATAAATTTTGTAACTCTCGCGTACGATTCCTCTTTTCAACGTTCTATGTACCCACGTGATGGTCTCGATGAGGACTACAACTTTCCTTTAGGTTGTTATATTGGTTTCCAACTTTTCTTTTTTCCTGGTACTTCGTAAGGAAGGGGTATTCTAAAATGATTTTATAAAAATCATATCTGCCTCATAAGAACTCTAATTTTGGTTATCTTTGTTTCAAAAATATTATCTCAAGGAGAATTACGATTCTCATTTTTATGATTTCGGCTAACACTCAACCAATCTCTTTGTAACATTTTACGTTGCAAGTTTTTACGCGCAGTTGATTTTTATATCTTACAAAATTTATATATCCTTCATATGAATTCCGATTTTTACGAAATTTATATTTTCGGGATCACACTAACATGTACATTCCAAATATGTCATTATATATATATATATATATATATATATATATATATATATATATATATATATATATGTGTGTGTGTGTGTGTGTTAACTAGACTTTTCGCGCACTTGATTTCTAGTCTTTTGGTATGACTACCCATATTTTACGAATATGTAAGGACATAATAGCATAATTTATTAATACTAAATAAATTTTACATCCTTTATCTATTACAATCGTTTAATTATACTATTTTTAACGGCGGTGTAACGCCCCAAAACTCATAACCAAAAAATTTTGTTTTTATAAAAAATAAACCATTACTCAAACATGTTTTTCAAAACCATAAAATATTCAGAAAACATCCCAAAAGTACATCAGATTCAAATAAACGGAAATCCATCGTGTGTGCAATGCGGTCATCCCGAACTCTTCCCCTTCGCACCGCTAGTACCTGAAACATAAACTGAAAACCGTAAGCACAAAGCTTAGTGAGTTTCCCTGAAATACCTCATACCATACATATCAAACATACAATGGGCTATACCCGACAACCAATGGGCCTTGCCCGACATTGAGCCCCGCTCGGAACAGATCTATCTATATCATGTAATGGGCCCCGCCCAACACACCCATCAGGTCCCGTCCGGAATACATACAATACATACACACATGAAAGGTCACACATACAACTAGCATACAAATAACAATAATCCATGGGTCGGAGTTGGTGCCTTCGACCTGTCAAACACAGTGAGGTGAGTCACCTCAATCTGCTGGGAAATCAGGTAAATGCTCGGGCTGCTAATCCGGGAAATCTTCGCACTAAATACGATCAAATAACATCCTAGTTAATAATTAGGGAATAAACCATATCCGAGAGTCTAAGTCTTTAATCCCGATTCGTAGGTTAAAAGACCATTTTACCCTTCCCTTATTGGGCCTAAATATGAATGCCCAAAACCCCAAAATGGCCCAACTAGCCCAAAAGGCCCAAAAGTCCAACTGGTGAGTACGCCCCGCGTACTCGTCGCAATCACTTACAAGACTCAAACCCAATACATGCAACGTACTCAAACGTACGCCCAACATAATTAAACGTACGCCCAACGTACTGGTCATAGGTCCTTTCTATTAACTACTGACTTAACCCACTAAGACTTTGACGTACAAACTTCAGATCTAGTCCCAAATGTTGTCTTAATCCATAAAGTTGGTGACTTTACCAACTTTCATGGCTCACAACGACCCAATATTAAACCCTAGGTCCAAAACACCTTACAAATGTCCACAACTCATGCATGGTTGAAGCAAAACCATCAAGACTCGATTTTTATGATTCAAGGACCTCATATCTACTAAGAAATGCCACTCTAAGGTTCATGAGTAGCCCATACTCCCATGAACCAAGTTTATGGGACCAAAAGCTCCTAAATCTACCCATAAATGAGATCTCAACAAAGGAACCATCAAGGTAAGAACCTTTTACCTCCAGAAGCTTGTAGTGAAGAAGATAGCTCTGGATCTTGAGGCTCCAACTCCAACAATGCACCGCCACCAAGTCTCTTCTTCTTATAATGCACCAAAAAGGGCCAAAACTCAAACAATAACTCAAGAATGCACCAAAGATGGCTAAGGTTTTGTGGGGTATCTTTAGAGGGAAGGAGGTTGATGAGGGGAAAGGTCTTGAGTCCATAATGATGCTTAAATAGGGTCCAAACCCTAAAAAATAGGGTTTGTTCCTGGACAGCATACGCCCAGCGTACCCACCTCCCCGCAAAAGTTACACTTTCGCCCCCTTGGGACCCAATTCGCACATAACTTAATAAGAAGGGTCGAAATAATAAATACCTTAGAACTGAATGCTACAATTCTTCCCCGCTTTAATTAGACTTCTCCCTGGAAGTTTGTTGCGCAAATAGCTCCGGGTAATGCTCCCTCATCTCGTCCTGTGGCTCCCACATCCACTCCGAACCATTTCGGTGTTGCCACTGCACCTTCACAAGATCCACCACCTTTTTTTGCAAGGTCTTCGTCCTCCTATCATGGATCATCACACATCTCTCTATATAATTCAGGTGATCATCCACCTGAATGTCCTCCAATGGAACCACTACGGAATCAGCAACCAAACACTTCCGCAACTGAGAGACATTAAAATTGTTATGATTCTAACTGAGCTCCTCGGGCAGCTCCAAACAATACGCAACCCTGCCCACCCGAGCTATCACCTTGAAAGGACCAATATACCTGGGGCCTAGCTTACCCCGCTTCCTGAATCAGATGAAACATTTCCAAGGTGAGACCTTCAGGAGTACCATGTCCCCAACCTAGAACTCCAAGTTTGACCGTCTCCTATCTGCGTAACTCCTCTGTCGATTTTATGTTGTTTGAAGTCTTCTGCGAACCTGTTGAATCAATTTCGTTGTCTTGAGTACCACCTCCGTACTCCCCATAACTTGTTGACGGACCTCACCCCAACATATCGGGGTCCTACACTTCCTCCCGTAGAGCATCTCAAAAGGAGGTTGATCAATGCTAGCATGATAACTGTTGTTATACAAAAATTCCGCCAATGGAAGATATGTATCCCAACTACCGCCAAAATCCATAACACATGCCCACAACATGTCTTCCAAGGTCCGGATAGTCCGCTCGCTCTGACCATCAGTCTACGGGTGGAAAGCCTTGCTGAAATGTAGTCGAGTACCTAACTCATCATGGAATCTCATGCCATGCCACCACCTCTCGAATGTAAATATCAGCCAGCTTCTCTGTCGAAATACTCTCCTGGATCCAGAAGGAAATGCATGCTCTTGGTCAATCAATCCACGATGAACCATATCAAATCCACTATGCGTGTCGTTCGAGGCAATTTGGTAATAAAATCCATCGTAATCTCCTCCCATTTCCAAATGGGAATACACAACGACTCCATTTTGCTGTGGGGTCACTGATGCTCGGCCTTGACTTTCTTGTAGGTCAAGCACCTCTCCACATACCAGGCCACATCTTGCTTCATGCATGGCCACCAATAGTCTAGCCGGAGAGCTCTATACATCTTTGTCGCTCCGGGATGAATAGAAAACCTCGACTTGTGCGCCTCTTCCATTAATAACGGATGCGCACAACTCCAATATGGAACCCACACTCTCCGATGAAGGGTCAATAATTGTCGGCTATCATAATCAAAGGAAGCCACTTGTCCCACTATACCCTCACTCTTCCGGTGCTCTTCCTTCATAGCCTAAATCTTATCCTATCGAATCTGCTCTAAGAGTGGGGTAATCACTGTCATCCTCAAACACAAATCCCTGATCGGGCAGCAACCGCTTTGCGGTTGAGAGCATCGGCCACCACATTCGCCTTCCCAGGTGATAAAGGATCTCCCAATAATAATCCTTCACCATATCCAACCATCTACGTTGCCTCATATTCAAATTCGGCTAGTTCATTAGATACCTCAGGCTCTTGTGATCCGTGTAGATAGTACAGCGGACCCCATAAAGGTAATGTCGCCAAATCTTGAGGGCAAAAACGACAGCCCCCAACTCTAAACCATGCGTAGGATAATTCACCTCATGAGGCTTCAACGGCTCGAAGTGTAAGCAATCACATGACCCCGCTGCATCAACACTGCACCCAAAACTATAATCGACGCATCATAATATACCACAAAGTCCTTAAAACCCTCCAGCAGGGTCAGAATCGGTGCCTCACACAATCTCTACCTCAGAGTCTCAAAAGCTGCCTGTTGCTCAGGCCCCCAACGAAACGTGATTGTCTTCTTCATCAACTGAGTCAAAGGAATCGCTATCTTGGAGAAAACCCGAATGAATCTCCGATAGTAACCCGTCAATCCAAGGAAACTTTGAATCTCAGATGGAGACCTCGGAACTTCCCACCTCATCACCGCCTCAACCTTGGCTAGATCGACCAGAATATCATTATGGTTGACAAGGTGCCCCAAAAACTATACCTCGCGCAACTAGAACTCATACTTGGAGAACTTCGCATACAACCTCTCCCTCCTCAAGGTCACGAATACCTCCCTCAGGTGCTCCTCATGTTGCTCCTGGGTCTTGGAATAGACCAAGATGTCATCGATAAACATAATCAAAGACCGATCCAGCATGGGCTTGCATACACGATTCATGAGGTCCATGGATGCGGTTAGAGCATTTATGAGCCCGAAGGGCATCACCACAAACTTGTAATGACCATAGCGAGTTTTAAAGGTTTTCTTCTGCATATCCTCCTCTCTGACCCTCATCTAATGATCACATGAACGCATATCAATCTTGGAAAACCAAGATGCACCCTGAAGCTGGTCAAATAAATCGTCAATCCTCAGGAGTAGATAACGATTATTCACCGTTAGCATATCAGCTCCCGGTAGTCTACACACATCCGATGCGACATATCCTTCTTCCTCATAAACAAGATCGACGCGCCCCATGGCAAACTACTCAACCGAATAAATCCCTTGTCTAACAGTTCTTGCAACTGTGTAGACATCTCCTGCATCTCTGGAGGTGCTAGCCGATAAGGTGTCTTGGCTATCGGAGTCGCACCTGGAACCAAGTCAATCCAAAACTCCACCTACCTCTCCGGAGGCACACCCGGAAAATCGTCAGGAAACAAATCAGGGTACCCCCAAACGATCGGTACATCACCCTCTGTCGCCTTACCCTTCTCCCGGGTATCCATCGCATAAGCCACAAATCCAGAAAAACCCTGATGAAGGTAGCGTCTGGCCCTAGTGGTTGAACATAGAACCAGCCAACGCTGAACACCCTCTCCCTGAATCACCAACTCTCCCCCACTTGGGGTCCAAATACACACCAACTGATGCTCGTAATCAATCATCTCCTCAATGGGTCTCAACCAATCTATCCCAACAATGACCTTGCTCTCACGCAAAGGAATGGGAACCAAATCAATTGGGTACCGCTTACTGAGCAACTCCAATATACACCGTCGATGAACCCTCAAAACTAGCACAGGATGATCGTCAACAATCTCAACCTCTAATGGACAATCCAGCTCCCCGGGAGCATCAATAACTCTCTTGCTGAGTGCAAGAGATACAAAGGATTGGGTAGCCCCGAATCAAACAAGACCAACGCAGAGATTGTTAGGTTATAAGCATTACAACATTCCTATGGTGTACATGCAACCGTAATTGCTTTGAACTAGGTTTTCTACTATGAAGACAACAATACTGAATACCAAAGCATAAACCCTAGATCTAACATGCTATTATCGAAATTGACATAAGATTACGGTTAGAAACATTACCTTGATTGTTATGTAGCAATAACAATCACAATCCTTCTTGATCTTGACTTCTGAAAGCTTAGTGCCTCAAGTGTTGCACCTCTAATGGAGTCACAAACACTCAAGCAATAGGATGACTTTAGGAGATGGAAGATTTTTGGCCCTTAGGGATTCTTATAAGCATTGGCTTAAAATCCCTTACTCAAGGGGTCTATTTATACATATGACTGCTAGGGTTTTAGGTGGAAACCCTAATATGACTGCTTAAGCCTTAAACAGACCATGGACTCCTTTCTTAGAGCCATTTGGACAAAATCTTATTGGGCTTCCCCATAGATTTCGTCCAGTCCACTCTATGGAGTCCATCATCCCACTTATGCAACTATCAATGACTTGCATAACAGTTCCCAATTATTTAATCAGTCTCTTTTGACCACCAAATTAATTCCAAACTAATTTCTGATCAATACTAATTAAATAATATGATATCCAAATAATATATTAATCTTGTAACATATTAATAAAATAATTTTTGAGTACGAATTTTTTATTCATATAATAAATTCTACAATCTCTCCTCTTATCATCCTATCAAGTTGCATGACTGAAGGCAACCCCAAAGGACCATGCTCATAATCGGGTCAAGTACATACCAAAATAGTTATGGGCTTAGACACCTAATCCAACAGTCTCCCACTTGGATAAGTCTAATAACTATTTGCAAGTACGACTTCAGAAACTGATCAGCAATCGTAGCTTTCAAAAGTCGTTGTCAACTCTGATCTTATCTGAAGTGCGTCCTTTAGATAAGGGATCATATATTCCTCCATTTTAGATATTGTATGAACTAATACACGGATTTTAATCATACTCTCTGTTCATGTGTTGTTTCCCTATTTCCTATTTATGACGACTGATAATAGACTACAATTAAACACATCAACTTAGTCCAGGCTTGGCCAAGTGCTTAGGGTGTCATCACTAAATCATCGAGGGGCCCACAGATATCGCTTTTATCCCACATTGGGTAAAAGAAACAGATAAACTTCAACTCGAATACTCGCTTGTATCTACTCATCAAATCACACACAACAATATGTTTTATAACACCAAATTACTCGTGCATTTACATATTATCAAAGTGCAACTGACTTGTAAATTACAACTCACATGTCTCGGTTTCAAGAATATAAGATATTATCGTCTCACTAATCACTCGTGATAAAATCCATGAAGTGATTCAAGTGAGCGTGGGTTTGATCCAATGCTCAAATCTTAATTCATAAGCACTCATGAACGTTGTAGCAAACTTGCTATGTCTAATACACTTTAGACAGTCTACAAACCAATTCACGATAGTCTAGCTTCAATAACTACTTCCAAAGTATTTATCGACTATGGATGGTTTGAATAATATTATTATTCGGGAAGTCAAAACATGCAAAGTGAAACACAAGAATAATCGAATCCAATATGGCCTCAAACTTGTGAGTATAAATAAAACACCTTTTATTTAGTCACCATATTGATTAGACATTATTCATTGTATAATGTTTCAGATAATCAACTTATTACTTGAATTATAATAACAGTTGTCCCATGCTCCAAGCATGCACACTATGTTTACCTATGTTCCTTACTTTGTGAAATAGATCAATTGAACACATTTTCAACGATACTTATTTCACAACTCCTATTCCTTGTTATAATTGTAAGAATACCCAATTCTTGCCACTATTAGAATATGCTAGATTCTAACATTTTATGCAACGATCCTTTTGTAATGTCACATCACCAAAGCCACCAAGACTTTGCCAATGATATTACAAAGTGCTCTATTGGAGATTGTTACAAAGCAATTCCATAGATACGAACAGGGCCAGCCCTGACTTATTTTAGGCCCTGTGCAATCACAAAAAAGACCTCCTAAAAATAGATTTATATACAAAAATTCCAAAATATTATATACTAGGTTAGAAATGGAAAACATTAAACAAAAAAGAAAATAAAATGGCCCAATAGGTAGTAGGAATCGAACTATGGTAAGGGCCCCATAAAAGCTTAGGCGTTCTCACCAATTCATCAAACAGTAGATATATATATATATATATATATATATATATATATATATATAAGCAACCTCCAATTAATTTATATATATACACAATGACATTACTACAGAACAAAAATATGTAGAAATATGCAGCGCAAAGGAGTCGAACATGGGTGGATGAATACCAAATGACGTCGTCCTTAACCAACTGCCCTTCAATACTTTTGTTTATAAATGTCAATGATATGGAATATAATATAATCATACTATATAAATAGGATGATTTTCGGGCCCTATTTTTTTCGGGGCCCTGTGCGATGGAACACTTTAAACACCCCTAGGGCCGGCCCTGGATACGAAGTCTCACATTCAAAGTACATTCCTTTGAACATCCTTCTTGCATAAAAGTTTCTAATCTAGACATAGATTCTTGATATCCAACTCCCATTTATGGAAACATTTCCAATTTTTCCATATGACAACTCATTCTAAATAGAATCGTATCTATTCATAATAATGTCGATATGTTCCATCCAATACTCTACTTCCAACTGCCCACAAGTGATCAATCCTTGGCAAACCTCAGATTGTTCTTGACAGTTGTTTAATTAATTTTAGTCATATTTGGTTCTGGTCCTTTTTCCCTCTTAATGCCCTAGGCATTTGGCAAATAAGAACGGTCGAATATTACAGCATATGCAATCGATCCTATACTCGAAGCGTATGGGACACGATTCATGAAAAACGTGATACTTTACCAGTTTCTTGCTATAATATTGTCATATATACGATTCCCATATGTTGAATCTTTTCAACATAACATCCATATATATCTTTTGACTAAATTTGATTAAAATTTCTCGATCTAAGCTTTTAGATTTGAAATGAAGTACAATATTCTCTCCCTTATTATAGCAAAACAACCTTTCAACCCCTGCAACTTTGCAAAGTGAAACCTTTGTTTTCTATAATTAATATTGCTAACTGACAATATAATAATCATGCTCCCACTAACATGATAATTATTACTTTACTAGCATAACATTTATGCTCCCACTAGCTTTGACATGTACTCAAAAAACAGTTGGACTTCTAGAAATCAATACTTATTGATTTCCTTAACGAAGGTTTATATTTCTGATATGAGATGCTATGATAAACCTTTATCTAAGCTTCTCAAACTCATACACTTTTCGTTAAATAGCTGATATGTGTGCTTAAACAATTTCAGAACTTACAAACATAAGTCTTAATTGTTCAAACTAATTGCCAAATCTCACAATTCGAAATATGAAGAGGGATGTCGTAATCATAATCAAATTTGAGAATGCAATTTACACAATCGCTATCTCCTTAAAATCTTCCTAGTGAAAGCGTTTCCTCACAATCATTTTTATGAAGTGGAGAGAAACATTATCACTTAGATTTTCATGAAGTGGAGAGAAACCTTATCATTGATTAAGGTGCTTTGCCTTGATGCATTCATATGAGAACTCATAGGACTCACATACATAGTCAACTTTAAATGGAATGTCACAGAAACAGGAATGTGTCAACACGATAGGTTGCAAACCTCAAGTCGTGCGCTAGTGTTTAACAATAGGTTTACTCTTGATTAGTTCTTGAAACAGTCAAGATATTTAAGACTCCCACTGACCTCTTGACATATAAGATTCTCTTTTCAAGACACATTCCTTGACAAACAAATATTCAAGAGTTATTGTGGATCCTTATCAAGACAAACACTACACACAATTGGTCTTAGTTGGTCTTTGTCTTATCCAAGACATCACAACTTACCAATTTTAAACGTGCAAGAGTAAGAAAAAACATTTTCCTAATCCACATTTGATGAGTGTATTAAAACTTCTTAAGATGTGTCACTCAAGTCACAATCTTAGAGTATGACTCTAAGACTCGATTTTGGAACGAAGTATGATTCACATTTTGATTTAACCATTTCAACAATTTTCGATTCCTCTTCTTAGCCGTACTGGTGCACTAAGGTGTCCTTAGAGGATCAATTGTGATACATATTTATAATCACTAAGTTAATCATAAAACACGATACTTAAGTCATCTCCCATCTTTTCAGATTGGAGAAACTTTTATCTTTCTGCCTAATTGATTCTTCTTATTCGTTCTTCTATTCATTGAAACTTTTCCAATGATTCATAATCATACTTAATCTTTTAAGCATAACCACATTTACTAAAGTCTTAGCAAATCATGACGAATATTCTTATCGTTCTTTGTGGTGGACTCGACCTAGTGCACAACAATGTGTACTAGATCCTTTAGTCCTTTACTCGACTCACATACTTATATGAACAAGGAATTAGTCTTAATTTCCCAAATACGAATGTTCTCATTCATCATACAATACCAGTTGCATGATTCCAAATTTCTGTCCAATTGAAACTTGGGCGATGAGAATCTTTCCTTATTTGGTAAATTTCTGACATTACCACAAATAACATAACTAAGAATCATATCCATTTCAATATTTCTAACAACAGAAACAAACAAACATCAATTTTCAATAATAACATTGCAAGGATAAATAAATAAGATAAAACTGAAAATTTCATTTATTTATAAAACGCGGAAAAACTTGTCCTTACAACGCAATTCAAATTAAAACTATGTTTATTACATATTCCTAAACAATCTATCCTAACTCTTAAACAGCAGCTCAAAAATCCGATCTTCGAATTATGCGATCGAAATCCATTTCTTCATGATTAGACTCGACTCAGTCTTTCTTTAAGCTTCCTTTCTTTTCTTCGATCCTACAAAACATCAAAATGTAATCATATCACATAATATATTAAGAATCCACAAATAGGAACTTAATAGAGTTAGATAGTGGATTTTACCTGAAGCAGAGTCATACATCTTGACTCTCCCATCTCTCTGATCTCTCAGGTAGTCAGGGAAGCTTCGTGACCAATGCCCTTTCTCTTGGCAGTAGAAACACACAGACTCTTTGGGAATGACACAAGGGATTATCTCAGACTTAGCCTTTCTCTTGCCTAGAGAAAACGTTTCTGGACTTCCAATGTTGTCATTGTCCATAGAAGGTTGGGACTTTGATTTACCAGACAAATTTGCATGACCAGACCGCCAAATCATTTCTGATTTAGCCGCAATAAGCAAATAAGTCAAATCAATGAGGGTCACGTCGCGGTCCATCATATAGTACTTTATAACGAACTCACTATATGAGTCAGTAAGTGAGTGAAGAACCTAGTCAACAGCCAGCTTCGTAGAGACTTTGACACCCAACATTCCCAATCTGTCAATATGCAACTTCATATGCAAGACATGAGCACATACAAACTTTCCATCTTCGTGTTTGTTTACCAATAGGGCTTGAGTGACCTTGAACTTTTCAAGTCTTCGAACACGTGGGTCGGGGAGAATTATAGGAGGAGGTGGAGGAAGTGAAGCATGATTTCCATTTCCACAATCCAATGGTGGAACATCATCTTCACGTGGAAAGCTTTTTCCAAAGGATTCAGAAAGACCATAGTTGTTACATTTTGACATCTACAAAATGGGAGAAATTCAAGTTAGTTGATAAAATCCTCAATATAGCACCCAAATGAAATATTGAGGCTAGGATCTAACACAATATTCTACAGTTTGGAAGAGGGATGCCGTAATCCAAATTGCAGAGCAATTGAAGGTAGGTAAATGACGATTTACCAATTTCCACCATGAAAAATGAAAATTGAAAATTAGGTTTTAAATGAATTGAAACTCCTAGATATTTTGAGATTGAACTTTTCAATGGCATATTTAATCTCGATTATTCCCTCCAAGTTTGTCACTGGGATGCGGAGGATCATAAACAAGGTGTGAATAACCATGCAAATGTACTTGGTGCCCCCAATGTTACAATCACCTAATCAATGTGCCGGTTAGCCACACACGCTCCATTGATCTATGACAAACATCGAGTCACCCTTTGCCCCCTTTGCTAGACCCAAATTAGTGTGTCGGTTAACCACACACGCTCCACTAATGTCTTGGAAAGGGTACAAAGTATAATTTCATGGAATCACATCATTTTCACAGTTTTCCTAAAGTAACTAATATTTGGGAATTTATAAAAGTGTTTAGTTACTTCGTATTTCATTATACTTATAATGGAAGGTTGTGTCCTATCCTACCTGTAGAAGTGATTAATCGAGTATTAGAATCAAAATCAGAGTATAGATGAGCACGAGAAGTAAATAAGGTCTGGTTTAAGCTCTCATTACTTCCAATGAACACGAGTACAAATGATAATAGAACTTGGGAAAAACTCTATCTTCTACTCTATGTTCAACTCCTATTTATAGGAGGCTGAAAGTACAAAAAATATACTAAGGCTAGACATTCACGCTTCGTACAAACTGATGCCTTAGTAAAATACATAATGAACATAATAAAAAGACAATTACACAGATTTGACATATTACAATAAAATTCGACTCTACAATCTCCCCCTTTGTAATCATGTCGAAATTCTCAATTCGTGAGAATCTGTGCAGCAAAATGCATCATCCTTCATATCTCTGAATACCATGTAATAACCTTCCTCAACTCCGCCTTATCACCATCGTTGTTTTTCTTGCAATTATTCATACGAACAATAATGTTCGTATATTGAGAAGTGGTATATCTTTTGATCTCTGAAGTCTGGAACAAAAATCTCTTTGCTTTACCATTCTTGTCTTTTCCAGCAAATACCATCCCAAAAGGTTTTAACAAAATCTCCCCATCAGCATACTTCTTTAATTCAGCTTGAGTCTTCGGTAATTCCATTGCAACATTTACTTCCTTTCCCATTGCTGATGTTAATTCCACATCAGTCAATGCCAGACAATCATAGTAATTATCTATGAAGATTTTGATATGGCCAAGACCAAGCCTTAAAACGTCTTTGTCAGTCCCCTGAAGTTGCGAAACCTCTATGTCTTTCAAAATCAATGCAACTTGAATCGGATCATGCAAGTTCATTAGAGGGAAATTAGCAACAAAGAAATCACAGACTTGGTTGTTCGCCCTTACAACATGATACCAAAAGTTCTGTATCATATTCTCGAACATCACATCCTTCGTTATGCTGATAACTTTCTTAATCTTCACCAACGACCAAATCTCCTCCGGTTCTTTTCCAATGACTGGATGAAACCTAAGTTTCATATGAATGTAATCATCCTCATTGTCGAACTTCTCCATAATTTTATATTGAGCCATTCTAAACATCATTTCGTTTATTGGAAAATCAATCTGACTCATATCAGTGTTAGTGATAGAGTAGCTTTTCTTTGGCTTCTTCTCAAAAGCATGCATATGATTGTAAGAAACCCTTGCTTCAATGTTTTCATAACCGTAGAGCTTCTTTGGATCTCCCTTCTCGATACCAGGTGGATCATTTTCACGAAGTCTCAGTATGCTTTGAATTTGCCTTTGCTTCTCCATTTCAGCTTCAATTTCGCCCTTTTTCTCTTCCTTAGACTTTTCAGCCACAATAACTTTTCCTTTATCCCTATCACCTTCTGAGACTTTTGGTTTTGCCGAACTAGAACTTCCTCCTTCAGTTGGTGCATTAAACACAATCCCCTTCAGAATGGGTCTTTTTGTTGTTTTGATTGCTTCAGTTGTATTCGCCTTTGAAACTATTGGAATTGTGACTTGACTAGAAACAACCTTCATTACTTCACCAGTAGTAGTAACAATCTTTTCAATCTTCTTCGGCTTATCAACCACTTTTATTGTTGGATTAATGTCTAAGTCCATAACTATAATTGGTAAGACTTGACCCGACCCGGCATGGTCCATTTGGGTTGCATGGCATCATGCATTTGGATAGACTATAATGAGAGAAATAACACTTAAGGTTGGTTAATATATTATAAGTTCTAATATATTAATAAGGTTATTTAATTAGTATTGATCAAGAATTAATTTGGAATTAATTAAGTGATCAAAAGGAGACTAATTAAATATATGGGTTGATTGTGTAAATCATTCATTCTTATATATGTGGGCTTGTGATCCAAGATTCCTTATGTTGGACTAAGTCCATGGGGTGACCCATGGATACTCCATGGAGGTTAAAATCCATGGATTATAAGGAATGGGTAAAGTTATGAGTTACATGGTGTAACCCTAATAGCCACCATATAAAAGAATCCCATGGCTCAAGAAATCGTGCACTAATGTGTGAATATGAGGGCTAGACGATTTCAAGGAGTGTTCCATTTCTCTCAAGTCATTCCATGTGCATTTGGTGTTGTGTGAACCATTTGAGGTGTCACACTTGGGCACTAGGCACTCAAGCTTCATGGAGACAAGCTACATCAAACAAAGGTATGTATTCTATCCATTTGATTACCCAAGTATCAAGTATTGTATGCTAGATAGGGTAATACCTTGGAAAGTTCATAATTGCATGTATAATAGAGAAAACATAGATCCAAGGTATTTAGGGTTGCATGTACACTTAGGAGTGTTAGAATGCGCAAAACCCATCAGTGGTATCAGAGCCAAGTCTTGTTTTCTTGTTATACTTGCAAAATTAGCTGAAAAATCGAATTGTATTAGTTTAAAAGTTATGCTAATTACTTGGAAAAAAATTTGATGTGAATTATCCTTGTTCATATGAGTTTATTAGATTAATAGAAAAGTTAATTGATTATGTGTTTTCAATCCATTTTAATCTAAGAGTTGATTCTAAAATGTGTTTTTGTAACTTGTCCTCAAGTTATATGAAAAGTCACATTTAAGTTTCATAAAACTCATAAAAAGTTGGCAATGGTTACAAAAATGAAGAGTCTTGTCCTCATTAAATGGTTTTATGACTCCATAACTTGTCCTCAAGTTATGGAGGTTCAAGAGTCACATCATTAAATGATAAAATGTGTAACCTTAATTAGTTCCATAAGTTACAAAAATAAAGAAAAGTTACATTCTTTTATTAGTTTAAAGTCTTCCATAACTTGTCCTCAAGTTATGGAACTTGAAGAGTTTTTTTTTAATTAAAACTACTTTAAACACATAAGTTATGGAATTAATTGGTTTTGAATATTTTCAAAACTTGCCCTCAAGTTTTGGAATTTGTAAAGTTTTCCCCATGAATACTTTAATTCCAAGTTAGCCCTTAGAATTTTAAAAGTTAAAATTCAACCCTTATACTTTATAGTATTATAAGTTAATAATAAATATATGTATAAGAGCAAGTCAGTCTTACCGTTAGTAGGCCTCATTCACGAAGCCGGTCTATAAGGGGGGTATAAGGTTACTGCCTATAAAATGGCAGTTTAATGGGTGTCCACTCTCACCCACCGCTTCCTTGACTGGTGGAGGGTCGTTAGCCGAACGGGTAGGACAAGGACTATAATTCTCCCTTCATTCAAAGTATTAATGATAAATACTAAGTAACTAAACACTTATAAATTCCCAATCTTAGTTACTTAGGAAAATGTAAATAAGGTGCTAATCCATGAAATTACACTTTGCACTTTGCTTAAACCGTTAGTGGAGCATGTGTGGTTAACCGGCACACTAACCTGGATTTAACAAAGTAGGCAAAGGGTAACTTAATATTTATCATAGTATCGGTGGAGCTCGTGTGGTTAACCGGCACATCGATTGAGGGGTAAATATTAAGGGTACCAAGTATATTTGCATGGTTACTTCACACCTTGTTTTGTGATCCTCGGCATCCCAGTCACAAAACCTGAAGGGCACACTCGAGATTGAAACATGCCATTGAAAAGTTCAATGAATCTCAAAAGATCTAGGAGTTTCAAATCCAATTAAAAACCTAATTACATTATTTCCTTTTTCATGGTGGAAATTGGTAAATCGTCATTTACCTACCTTCAACTATTTTATAACTCGGATTACGACATCCCTCTTCCAGTTATAAATAGGTTGTTGGATCCTAGCCTTAATATTTCATATTGGGTGTTATATTAAGGACTTTAGATCAACTATCTTGAATATCTCCCAAAAGATGTCTAGTTCAGACATCTATGATCTTCCCAAATCTCTTGGAACTTTACTTCCTCCACCTCCTCCAATTATTCTCCCTAACCCACAAGTTCAAGGTCACTCAAGCCCTAATGGCAAGCAAGGTCTATGTGTGATCACATCTTAGAGATGAAGTCACATATTGACAAGCTGGGAGAGTTGGGTGTCAAAGTCTTGAGAAAGTTGGATGTTCAATCACTTTCTAAGTCACATAGTGAGTTCCTTTGGGACTACTATGAAACAGACTATGACATGAACCTTAATGATCATATCTATTTGCTTGGTGCTGCTGAATCAGCAATGATTTGGAACGATAGTAAAGCAAATTTGATTAGAAGATCAACTTCCCAAAAACTTTATGGACAGTGACAATGGTGACACTGGAAATCTAGAAAAAGCATTCTCTTCCCAATGGAAAGGGATTGGCCATAGTCAACCCGGTTGACCAAATGGTAAAGAGAAAGGCTAAGTCTGAGATAGTCCCATTACCAAAGGGTCCATATGTTTATTTTGCCAAAGGAAGGGGCGTTGATTGCAAAGCTGCCAAATTTACCTAAGGATGTTAAAGTCAATAAGTTTGACTCTACATCAGGTAGAGCCCATTATCTAACTCTGTTAAGTTCTATTCTGAGATCCTCATTACATGATGTGACTGGGTCACATGTTGATGTTTTAAGAATCAAAGAATAGAGAGAAATCTTAAAGGAAGTATATGTTGATTCTGATCGCGAAGGTGGATTTCGATCGCATCAGAATTTTGAGCAACGAATAGATGACAACAATTTTCCATGTGGATTGTAAGGATAAGTTTTTTCGCAAAGTTTTAAAATAAAAGAAAATTGTTTAATTTTATTTATTTGAAGTATCCTTACAATGGTATTTGTGGAAAATTGTTGCTTATATGATTCCACTGACAGCAATATTGGAAAATGGATTTGATTCTTTCATTTGTGGTAGTGTCTAACTTTACCAAATCAGGAAAGTTCCTCATCGCCCAAGTTTCAATTGGACCGAAACTTGGAATCATGCAAGTTGAATAGTATGATGAATGAGAACTTTCAAGCATTGGAAAATCAAGACTAATTACTTGTTCACATGGATGTGTGAGTCAAGTGAAGGACTAAAGGGATCGAGTACACATTCTTGTGCACTGGTCATGTCCACCACAAAGCTCGTTAAGACTATTTGATTTACTAAAGTTTAGTAAATATGGTTATACTTACAAGTTTAAGTATAATTCTGAAACATTGGAAAAGTCTCAATGTATGGCAGAACGAATGAGAAGAATCAAATTAGGCAGAAAGATAAAAGTTTTCTCAAATCTGAAAGATGGGAGAGTACTTTAGTATCATGTTTTGTGATCATATTAATGATTTAAGAACCACATCACAATTGGTCTTCTAAGGACATCTTAGTGCATTCTTATGACTAAGAAGAGGAGTCATGAATTGTTGAAATGGTTAAATCAAGGAGGTGAGTCATACTTCGTTTCAAAACAAGTCTTAGAGTCATACTCCAAGACTATAAGTTGAGTGGCATATCTTAAAGAAAGGTTTATAACACTTGTCAAATGTAATAGTAAAAGTGTCCTACTCTTGTACATTTGAAGTTGGTCAGTTGTGATGTTTTGGATTAAACAAAGACCAAGTAAGGCCAATTGTGTGAAGTGTTTGTCTTGATAAAGAATCTGCACTATCTCTTGAATATTTGGCAAGATAGTCTTATATGTCAAGAGGACAGTGGGCGTCTTAAAGATCCTAAAAAGAATTTCAAGAACTAATCAAGAATAAAACCTGAGGTTCTTCACTAGCACACGACTTGAGGTTTACAACCTATCATGTTGACATATTCTGTGCCCATTCCAGTTAAAGTTGGCTTTGCATAGGAGTTCTGAAAGTTCTCAATTGGTTGCATAACAACTTGGAAGCAATGGCAGGCCCTGTACTGCCAGGTGGCAAGAAGTTAAGATTGCATAAGTTCAGTCCATATGAGTTTAGATTTGTCATTATCCTTGTCTTGTGACTATGGTTTTGACGATTCACATGGATAAGAACACATACACCATAAAATCTAAGGGTCATAAGGTTTCTTTCCGATTCATGAAAATGATGGTGAGGAAACACTTCCACCAAGTAGATTTGAAGCAGATGGCAAAAGGTCTAAACAATTGAGACTATGATTACGGCATCCCTTTTCATAGTTCTGAAATTGTTTAGACACACATGCATGCTATCTAAGGAAAGGTGTATGATTTTGATAAAGGTTTATCAAAGCATCTCGTATCAGAAATCTGAACTTTGGTAAGGAAGTCAATAAAGTATTGATTTCTAGAAGTCCAGCTGATTTCTGAGTACATGTCAAAGCTAGTGGGAGCATAAGTGTTATGCTAATAATCATCATGTTAGTGGGAGCATGATAATTATTGTTAGTGTTGCAAGTTAGCAATGTTAATTATAGAAAACAAAAGTTTCAATTCGTGAGGCTGCAGGGATTGAAAAAGTTGTTTTGCTATAATTAAGGGAGAGGATATACTTCATTTCAGTTCTAAAGGCTTAGATTGAGACCTTAATCATCTTTAGTCAAGAATATATATATGAATTTCATGTTGTATTGGTTCAACTTAAGGAAATTCTATATATTGCGTTCTCAAAATTCGATTATGATTACGGCATCCCTCTTCATAGTCAAATTTTGAAAACATGGCAAATAAAAATATTGTAGCAAAAGACTGGTCTAGAATCATGTCTTTATGTGAGACAACATGAATCGTGTACCATTTGCTTTGGGTACAGGATCGATTGCATGTGCTATAATATTTGTCATTTCTAAATTTTTCCAAATGCCCAGAGGCATTAAGAAGGGAAAAGGTCTAGAATTGGATATGACTAAAATGATTAACCAATTGTCGAGGACAATCTGAGGTTTACCAAAGATTGGTTGCTCAGGGACAGTTGGAAGTATAGTGCTAATTTTTGGAAGGACCATATTGACATATTCTGAAAAGAGGCATCTCTTATTCAGAAGTGATAGTCAAAATGAGAATATGGAGTTGTCTCCATAGGTGGAAGTTATCTGTGTAAGATTAGAAAACTTAATGCAAGAAGCATGTCCAAAGCAATGTACTTTGAATATGAGACTTAGTTTCCATGGAGTTGATCTCCATTGGAATACCTTATAATGATTGTTGACAAGTCTTTGTGACTTTGTACATATTCATTACAGGAGGGTCAGTGCATATAAGTTTAAAATCTAAACAGATTTCGATAAATGATAGGAATTTGAAATTCTCACATTTTTCGATAAGGATTTGGGAGTGTGAAATTAGAATCATTGAAATTATGTTCAATTGGTTTATTTCACAAAGTAAGGATCATAGACAAACATAGAGTGCATACTTGGTGTATGGTAAAGCTATTGTTTAAGAAAAACATAGTGTACATGCTTGGAGCATGGGACAACTAGTGTTTTTAATTCAAGTATAAAGTTGATAAAACCGAAACAATGAATAATGAGTAATCAGTATGGTGATAAATAAAAGTGTTTATTTATATTTATAGGTTTTGATACCATATTTGATTCATTTATTCTTGTGTTTCACTTTGCATGTTTTGACTTCCAGAATAACTAAGTCGCTCTTCCTGAATGATTAAGTTATTCAAACAATCCACAGTCGGTCATATGTTGGAAGTAGATATGAATCAAGACTGTCATGGGTTGGTTTGTAGAGGTCCAAGTTGGTGGACAAAGTGGTGCTACAACACTCATGAGTGCTCATAAGTTCTGAGTATTGGATTCAACCCGCGCTCATTTGAATCACTTCATGGATTTTATCACGAGTGATCATGAGACGATAATATCTTATATTCTTCAAACCTAGAGATATGAGTTGTTACTATGAGTTGGTTGTACATTGATTGCACGAAAACGCATTCGGTAACTCGATGTTATAAAACGTGCCTTTGTGTATGATTCAACAAGTAGTAGAACAAGCCATATGAGTCGAAGTTTATCCATTCTTTTTACCTTCGGGATAAAAGCGATATCTGTGGGCCCCTCGATGTTATAAAATGTTGCAAGTATGCCACCAACACTGAATTTGTGGGATCAACCTTCTTCAACATCCCATCAGGAATTCGAGCAATATTTGGGAATTCATCTGAATCATCTGCAACTTGCTTTGGAAAGTGATACTTTGTGAATTTTGCCTTAGCCTCATCAGTAGGAACTGGTATACCTTATTTTTCATACACATACTAAAGAACCAAGCTCCAGTAACGTGCACACGAAATTCCTTTCACCACATTCGTCTTCTCCAAACTCTTGATAAACTCTTTCCAAAGTTGAGTAGCATAATCAACATTTAGATCATAATACAACCCTACTACCATACCATAAACTTCCATTCACCCCTTATCCAGCCCTACACTTCGCCCAGTTAAGCAACGAAGGTATATCCCAAACAGAAAATTCCATATGCACGGAAGACCAGATTTCTTGAAATCACTAATCTTAACGAGTGGTGGTTGATGACCCATCTTGTTAAACATGAGCATCACTTGATCAGCAGTAGGTTTGAAGAATGGAGGGGAATTTGGAACTACCAAGATTTGAGTAAACATCTTCGAGAGAGACGAATTCGCTTTTCATTCACCAGATTGAATGTAATCAGATCAGTGGCTTTGTTGTAAGAAGCTGTGGAACCAGCCATTGAGAGCCATGACAATGGAACTGCAAAGGCATTGAACATTACAGTTGCAAGACCTGAATGTTTAAGAGCAACAATCAGCATCTTGAGTTCTTCTGGATACAGTGACACATCTCCTTCAACCTGATAGTTGGTACTTTGGATCTTCATCAGTGGTTGAGAAACTACTTCTTCAGTAGTGGAATTTGGATCAGCCGCCATTGATTAGGGTTTTTAGAGCTTCTTAAAGAATAGAGAAAATTAAGGCTTTTTGAACTTCTAGAAATTTGAACGCGTAATTGTAAAAGGAGAGTAGGATTTCCTTTTATATGTAACCCCTATTGAATTCCAAACGTTTTCTGGAAAGAGTACGCCACGTCTGTCCTTGAAAGTCGCACCACTAGCCGTTAAACGCGCCATGTCAGATAAAGTGCCTTGAAACTCGGGCCACGTTGCTAAACCGTCACATCATACTGTTCGTTAGTACCAATTGGATAAGATCGAAAACCTTCGGCATGGAGGTTAGGCTCTTTCATCTTTGGGATAAAAGACGAAGTCATTTGCCAGACTTTTGAAATCATCAGCATGAGTTGGTAATACTCAGAACCTCAAGGATTTCGTGAGTGCAGTGTGCCAAAGAAAAAAGATAAGAAGGAAAATAACGGAAATTTAAGATCTGTGATGTCGAAAAATAAAATTTCGACACAAAGGCAGACAAACCCCGGGCAAAGGTTGCTTCATTAATCATCAAGAGAGATAATTAAACAGCTTGTGTATGTTGCCGTGAATTACAATCGAATACTTGTAGAGAAGTATCGAAGGGCTTCTTTTTCAAGGCTTCGTGGGTGGCTTAAAAATTTCGTTACATATCAACCTAAACATAAGGTGAGTAATTGTAACCGAAATTACTTGTTTGACTAGTGTCGTCAGTGACAAGTATGCTTTGGATTAATTTGAAAGTAACTTCGAATCTCAAATGAAACTCACCCGGAAATCATATTCAAGAAAAAAAATTTGAGCTGGACCCTGTTGGGTAACAAATATCGTGGGTTTCGACAATTTGATCAAGATCACGTAAAAAAATTGAATATGATTTGGATTTTCGAAAATTTGGTACTGAAACAAATGTTTCGTGAAAGCTGGAACATAGTTCCCCATCAATTCCTTAAAAGTTTAGAAAATTGGGTTTCACTTTCATCACGGCCTCATGATTCAAGATCATAAACACAGAGTTTTGATATGCCTAAGTCATGATTGGTTTAATCAATGACCTCTTGGACATATGTCATTGTGTGTGAGATGTATTAGAAGTTTGAGATGAAAAAGATTGTTTCACGAATTCAATTGTACCTCTGTTATTCTTGGACCAAACAGAAAACTCTTAACTCATGTGAGAAAAGTTAGGTAGCTCAGTAGACTAATGTAAATGCAAGCCTGATTGGGAAGAAACTTTCGTAGTGAAAAATTTCAGTAAGGCTTTCGTAATCACACATTGATTCAATGGAGGCTTGGGTCGACATGTTGTAGCATGCTTCTAGGGACATTCTAACTAGTACAAAGTTGTCGAAATTTTACCTTACCCTAGAAACGCAAGCATGACCCTTGTAAAACTTTCGTGAAATCTACACTAAGAAAGAAATAACAAAGTACAAAAATAACAAAAATCTTTTTGGTATTTTATGTTTTTGAAAAGAACAAAAATATTTTTGTGTTTTTAAGTTTTTCGAAAATTAAAACAAATAACAAAAGAAAATCTTTTTGGAATTTTTGATTTTTCGAAAAGAATACAAATAAACGAAAATATTTTTGGTTTTTCTGATTTTTCGAAATTAAAAACTAAATGAAAACTTAAAAATGTACCAAACAAACGAAAATTTTCTTTCCCAAAACTCGAAAATGAAGCGTGTCGAAGCGCTTAACGTGAACAGTAACCGCTGAATGGTTAATACTGTCAGCCTCTGAATGAATCAGTATTGCCTCTGAATCGACACTTTTGCATAACACTCCATTGTCATTCTTTCGAATTCAGTCCTGGAACAGAACTTGCTTCGATCATTCCCAATCCTGTCAAAATTCGAACAAATGATTTTTCATCCAATGCTTTTGTAAAAATATCAGCAAGCTGGTCAGTTGTTTTTACAAAATGAACTTCAATATTGCCATCTTCCACATGATCTTTAATAAAATGATAACGAAGAGAAATATGTTTGGTTTTCGAATGTTGTACTGGATTATGACAAATGCGTATAGCACTTTGTGAATCAGAATACAATGGAATCCTTTTCATATTAATTGCATAATCACGCAATTCACTCTGGATCCAAATAATTTGCGAAGTGCAAGCGGCAGCTGCAACATACTCAGCTTCAGCAGTAGAAATTGCAACACAAGTTTGCTTTTTCGACTGCCAACTTACAAGCTTCCCATCTAACAATTGACATCCCCCACTTGTACTTTTTCGGTCAAGTGTACATCCTCCCAGATCTGCATCTGAAAAAGCTTGAACGAAAAAACCTGATTTCGCAGGATACCACAATCCTAATGAAATTGTCCCCTTGAGATAACGAAAAATGTTTTTCACTGCAGTCATGTGTGGTTCTCTTGGATTTGCTTGATACCTAGAACAATTACATAGAGAAAACATGATATCAGGTCTACTTGCAGTAAGATAAAGCAATGAACCTATCATGCTCCTATATAAAGTAAGATGAATCGCAGGTGTATCTAACGAAGGATTTAGCCTCGTTCGAACCGCCATTGGTGCTCTTAACTTCGTGTTGTTCTTCATTCCAAATTTTTCGAGAAAATTCTTTGTATATTTTTCTTGATTGACGAAAATTCCTTCTCTGCTTTGATGAATGTTTAAACCAAGAAAATTATTGATTTTACCCATCATGCTCATTTCGAATTGGCTTTTCATCAAAATTTCGAATTCACTAGACAAAGCAGGGTCAGTAGAGCCAAAAATAATATTGTTGGGTATAATAGTGTTGCGTCTTGGGCTCGGTCCTTAGCCCAGTTTTGCTATCCGGTTTGGGCCTGTCCAACCGTGTTTGTTTTATTAGGGTTTAGTATTTAAGGTGCATGCATGCATCCTTTATTGTTAGCGCTTTAATTATTATTCTGAGATTGTACTACAAACCCTAGCTCGCCTCTACAGTGGAAGTTCTTCATCGAGCTCTGCTGAGGCATGACTACATTTGAATCATTAAGCATTACTTGATTCTATATTGTGTTGATTGTGTTTGTTTGCTTTTATTGTTTAACCTGTTAAAGATCTAATCGATCTAAGAGTTTTTCAACTCATCAATTGGTATCAGAGCAGGAGACTGTGTAATTCATACACATCTCTTCTGTTGAAGAAGATCTTAGGGTTTTCCGCTTTGATTGATATTGTTAGAGCCGTCATTTACTATTGACGTAGTTCTTTAAATATTCGATCTTACCCTAACGTTATTTACAAGTTTGATCTTAAGCAGGTTTTTGAATAAACATTGTCATGTCTATGGATGATTCTCAGTCTAACCCAATCAATATCTCCAACAGCATATGATCGACGACAAGGATTCCTATATTGTACACTCAAGATTATGAGGTCTGGACTCACCACTTTGAAGATTACGTGATTGGCTCAGAAGACAATGGTTACTTGATCTGGGAGGCGATTACAGTAGGTCCATTCGCTCACTCAAAATCTTCAAGAGTTGTTAAAACTCAAAAAGACTACAATCAACATATTAGTAATGTGAAAGACGTTCCCCAAGATGAGAAGGAAAAGTTTCAATGCAACATCAAAGCTTTGAGAATGATCAGGTTTGCTTTGCAATCGGACACGTTTCGGTTAGTAAGCTCATGCACAATGGCAAAAGAAATATGGGACAGATTGAAGGAATTCTACTCTACGGATGAAGATCTTGAGCATTCAATCCAAACATTGTTGCTCTCAGAATTTGGTGACTTCAAGCAGAAGCCAGAAGAGAAGCTTATTCAAACCTTCGATCGATTCAATCATCTCCTTAGTAGGATGATAAAGCATGGGATTGAAAGGAAAGTCATTGAACAGAAGGTGACATTCATGAATGGCCTTAGACCCGAATGGATGGATGTGGTGTCTAGTGTGAAGGCTCATGAACAATTCAAGAATTATTCTCTAGCGAAACTGGTGGGAATATTAAAGTCACATGAGAGTGCCTTGACTAAAGAAACGAATGTGGTTTCTAGCATGGGTTCCTTGGCCCTTATCTCTAAAGGAAAGAGTGTCACTGAAGAATAAGAAGATTTGAATCTCTCTGAATATGATCTGACAAATGAAGAGTATGCTTTGATGGTGTCAAATCCCAAGAAGTTCATCAAAAGAAGGTTCCCAACAAATAAGAACCGAAACTGGCAAGGTAGCTACAGTACCGAGAAAGCAAAGGAGGAACCGAAGAATGTTTCTCAGACTAAAGAACCAAAGAAAGAAGTAAAACTTGGAGGTGACTCTGGGCTTAATTGTCACTACTGCGGAGGCAAAAATCACTTCGCCAGAGATTGTATGCTGAGAAAGATGTCAGAGAAGAATGAAGATGAGGACGAGGAAGCGAACCTCACACGAAGATTAGAAGAGATCAAGAAGAAGAAAGTTGGATCTAACAACACTATGAATGCTCTTATTGTGCAAGGAAATATTTTTGATGATGAATTCGGTGGTGTTGAAGTTTGGTCCACTGATTCAGAAGATGAAGAAGTAAGGAAGCGTACTCATGGCAGGGCTTTGTTGGTGAAGGAAGAGGATGTTGCAAGAAAGTGTCTGATGGTGACTTCTGGGGTGTCACAAAAGCGAGGCTATGCCACTGATGGAGAACTGGATGAAGCGAAGGAGCGTGAGGACAGGTGCTTTGCAGCGAAACCTGTCAGTGAGCAGATCAACGAATGCGATGAGTTGATCAAGAAGGTACAATCTATTCTTGTTTCCTTACAAATTCCCATATTAAACTATGAAAAAGAACTAAATGGATTAAAATCTAAATTTTCTAGTTTAAGTGGTAGTTTAACTCAAACTCGCATCACAAACTCTAACCTAACTGATCAAATCAGTAGGGTATCATCAAAGAGTGAGGAGAGGCGTATGTGGATTGAGCAGAAGGAGAAGGAGTTGATTAGGTCTAGGGATGAAACAAATTATTTGAAAAGAGATAATTTGAAGCTTTTGAAACAAAGAAATGTTTTTTGTTTAATTGCTAAACGATTATATACCAACATTACTCAATTGCATCTCGATTGTGAAATAGGAAAGAAGATACATCGTATGATTTTACCCTTCCTTGAGTTAAAGGAGGATTAAATCGATGTCGAAGCTTATGACTGTGAACACGTTGTTTCTTCTGATGATATTTCTCCTGCTTACAAAATTGGTCTTGACAAAATAGAGTCCTTCATTAAGTCAAAAGATCATAAGGACATGCTCAAAACTTTGTTGGATGAAAATGACAAATTAAGGGTCAAAACCGAAACTGTACAAAAATTTGACTCCTTGAATGCCAATTTGAGTTCAGAAAATAAAATTGATATTGAAAACACTTCTGAATTCAATGAGGATGATGATATGAGCGAAATTTCTATGGAAGATGAGGTGGACTGTTCCGAATTTATCAAGAGCGAACCCGAAACCAACAAAAATCTTATTTCTGAAAATTATGTTGAGTTCGCTAGTTTATCCAAAGACAAGACAAAAGTCCTTAAGGAAAAGGCTGTAGTTTATCAAAAGGTCCAAACGACTCCAAATCAAGTTTACACAGTTCATGGAGTTACTCAGCAACAGACAGCCGAACTGACAGCATTAGTAGCAGAAGATAATGTTGATGGTTGTGATGAGTTTTTCTGGTCACCACCTATTGATAACGCCGATGAAACGAAAGGTATGTCTTAGAAAACTTCATGGAGAGTAAAAGGAAGATATGTGCCAGAACCGCTCAATGATCCAACACGTTTTGATGTGCCCAGCACAAGTGGAACCAAAAATCCTTTAGGTGAACCGGTCGTAGTGTCAAGCGAAACTTCTTCGCTAAAGAGCGAAACTCATGCTCAAAGACCGATGAAAAAGGCCAACATCCACAAAACTCCAAAACAGGTGTTAGACCGAAAACATCAACGAAATTTGAGGTACAAGAAGAATCTTACTGAAAGGAAACAGTTCTGGCGATCTCAAAATCCTAATTACGTTCGCTATGAAAAACCCTCCAAACCAAAGGAAGAAGCAAAAACAAACTCAGCTTCGAGCGCTCAACATAATGAAAACAACCGAAAGAAGAGTTTCGGTCCTCAGATTCAAAACAACCGAAAACAGAGTTTCGGTACTCAGAATCAAAACAACCGAAAACAGAGCTTCGGTCCACAAAGGCACAACAATCAAAAGGGGAGTTTCAGTCTACAGACAGACGACAACCGAAAAGGAAGCTTCGGTCATCAACATGAGAGAAACTAAAAGGGTGGTTTCGGTCCTAGACCAACCAAGGAGAGGAACCGAAGGGAGAGTAGTTTCGGTTCTCAACCAAGTAAGAGCAATAACTGAAAGCTTAACTCTGCTCCCACGTCTCATCTTTCTCATTCTCACTCTCACTCACAGAATGATCGAAAGGAAAAAGGAAAGCTCTTTCGGGAAGACGAAAAGAAGACGTCATCTAAACCTAATTCTGAGAACCGAAAGTATGCCAACGTCAAATTCTCATATTCTAAAAATGAACCTAAAGCACTCATATCAGATAAAATCAAAGTTTTCACCTTAAAAAGAAAAGACGAAACAACCTTAATAAAAAGGACCTTTTTGGTTGATGTTTCTCTTACTATTCCCTGTTCTGTAAAAGGCTCACAAGGACCCAAGACACTTTGGGTTCCTAAATCTGCTTAACTTTTGCAGGTAATTCGTGACGAGCAGTTTGACGATGAATGGTACATAGACAGTGGCTGCTCGCGTCACATGACAGGAAGAAGGGAAGAGCTGAGGGAGTTTCGGTCCTTAACAAATAGTGGAAGTGTCAAGTATGGCAATAATTCTTTTGGCACGATTAAAGGTTATGGTATGATAACCAATGGCGAGTTCTCAATAAGAAAATTTGCGTACGTTGAAGGCTTACAACACAACCTTATCAGTGTTTTTCAACTGGTAGTGGGTACTGGGTTAAAAGTTTCTTTTGATGACGATGGCTCAGAGATTGTTGAAAAGAAGACGAACAATATTCTGCTGAAATCCAAGTGAAAAGGAGAGATGTACCCTCTAAATCTCAATCCCATACGAGGAAAACCAGCAATCTGCTTACTAACGAAGGCTCAGTCAAACGAAAGCTGGCTTTGGCACCGAAGACTCTCCCATCTCAATTTTAAAGACATAAACAAACTGGTGCTTGGGGATCATGTTCGAGGTCTTCCTGTTCTAAAGTTCAATAAAGAACACATGTGTGCTGCATGTGAAATGGGAAAGCAAAGTCGACAGAGTCATCCTTCTCGAGTCAATACGAAAATTATTGAACCACTTAAATTACTTCACATTGATTTATGTGGTCCATCTTCAATCAAAAGTATTGGCGGCAACAAGTATATACTTGTCATAGTGGATGACTTCTCTCGGTTCACTTGGGTATTCTTTTTGAAGCAGAAATCAGAGGCCACTCCCAAGCTTAAACTCTTTATCAAGCAGATAGAAGTTCAACTACGGAAGATAGTTCTAAATATAAGGAGCGACAACGGGTTAGAGTTCAAGAACAAAGATTTTGAAGATTTTCTTGCAGAGAAGGGAACTACTCACAACTTCTCAGCTCCATATACTCCACAACAGAATGGAATTGTCGAAAGGCGAAATCGATCTTTATGTGAAGCAGCCCGAACCATGCTAAGCTTCGGTTCGCTTCTCTACCTCTATATTTCTGGGCTGACGCCATTGCTGGTGCATGCTTTACACAGAACGGATCTTATCTCAACAAACGTTTCTCCATCAATCCTTATGAGATCTTGAACAACCGAAAGCCTAACGTAAAGTTTTTTCACGTGTTCGGTTCAAGATGTTTCATCTTCAATTCAAAGGAGCACCGAAACAAGTTTGATGTCAAAGCAGACGAAGGAATCTTTTTGGGTTATTCCTTAACCTCCAAAGCATATCGGATTCTCAACAAGCGTTCAAAGAAAATAGAGGAGACCTATTATGTTACCTTCGATGATAACTACATCAAGAAACTGAAGACACCCGAAGGATCTAAGGAGGAAATATTTCCAAATTCTGGTCAAGTTGCGGTACCCATTTCAAACCTCTTTGAGCAATACATGCTGCTATTTGATGAACTAGAAAAGGCTATTCTCTCTTAATCCAAAGCTGCTGACAACAAGGTAGATAACTTGAAGCAGATAATCGATGATGCTGCGAAGAAAATGGAAGAAGAAGAACCGGTTACAACCGAAAAGCCAGACACAAGCGATCCTCCAACAGATAGTTCTCATTTTCAGGGGGAGAGTTCGTCCCTTCAACAGAACCAAAATTCACCATTCCAGGGGGAGAGCTCATCATCATTTATTCCAACCGAAAGTCAAGTCCAGGGGGAGAATTCTAAGCCTGAAACTGAGGAAGTATCATCATTTGAGGGGGAGAATGCGAATACAAACGATGACGATACTCAGTCAAAATTTAAAGAAGAAGTGAATGCTGAACTGGATCCCACATATGATCCGAGTTACCCTCCTCTCACCAAATGGACCAAAGATCATCCACAAAAACAAATTATTGGTGATTCGACAGAAAAGGTTCTCACACGATCTCAGTTGAAAGCGAAACAAACTGTACTTTTCTCTAAAGTAGAATTCGGCATGTTTAATTCGTTCGTCTCCAAAATCGAACAAAAGACGATCAAGACTGCACTCGATCACTCTGATTGGGTACAGGCGATGCAAGACGAACTCAATGAGTTCGAGCGAAATAAAGTGTGGAGACTGATTCCAACACCAAAGGATGCTTCTATGGTTGGATTAAAGTGGGTTTTCAGAAACAAGATGGATAAGGAAGGAAATGTGATATGCAACAAGGCAAGATTTGTTGTGAAAGGTTACTGTCAAGAAGAAGTCATAGATTACGAAGAGACCTTCGCTCCAGTAGCAAGGTTAGAATCGGTTCATATCTTTCTCGCCTATGCTGCTCACAAGAACTTTGAAGTATTCCAAATGGACGTGAAGTGTGCCTTTCTGAATGGCGAACTGGAAGAGACGGTGTATGTAGAGCAACCATCGGGTTTCGTGAACGAGAAGTATCCAGATCACTGCTACATTCCGGACAAGGCAGTCTACGGCCTCAAGCAAGCACCAAGGGCATGGTATGAAAGTCTAACTAGATTTCTCAAAATGTCTAAGTTTAAACAAGGTTCGGTTGACCCAACCTTCTTTCGCAAAAAAGAGGGTGACCACCTTATGATCGTTCAAATTTATGTTGATGATATCATCTTCGGTTCCACAAATCCTAGCTTAACAGCTGAATTTAGGAAGTTGATGGAGACTAAATTTGAAATGAGCTCAATGGGTCCTATTAACTTTTTCCTTGGCTTAAATATAAGACAGGGACCCGAAGGCATTTTTATTAATCAAGAGGCTTACACGAAGACCTTGCTCGCCAAGTTTGGAATGATGGGAGATTCGAAAGTAAAGGTTCCTATGGCTTTTGGCACAAAGCTGACACCTTCTCTGGACAAACCGGCTGCTGACATGACCCTTTATCGTGAGATGATAGGGTCTTTCATGTATCTAACAGCAAGTCGACCAGACATAATGTTCTCTATGTGTTATTGTGCCAGGTTTCAAGCTAATCCACGTGAACCTCACCTGCTAGCTGTGAAGAACATCTTTCGATACCTGAAGCGAACCTCGTCTTTCGGTCTGTGGTACCCTGCCAAATCAGGTTTCTTTGTCCAAGCATTCTCAGATGCTGATCTTGGGGGATGTGGACTAGACCGAAAAAGTACCACTGGTGCATGCCAATTTCTAGACGGAAAACTTGTTAGCTGGCAATCCAAGAAACAAACGTGTGTATCTCTCTCCACTGCCGAAGCATAATATATAGCCGCTTGAAAGTCCCCAAATCTGCTTGTGTATCAATCAGATCTGTTTGATGGTGCGGAATCCCAATCAAACGGATGATTTCAGATCAAAAGAAGAAAAGAAGGAGAAGAAGAAGATGAATCTATGATGTATTCAATGAAATGATTGATGCTCCATTGTGACAACCGTCAAAATTTGATTCGGTTCTAGATTTGACTAAACTTAGTTGCACGTATAGGCACGACACATACTAGACTAAGTAACTAGAAACTAAGTTATAACCTACTAGAAGCTTGGAAACAATTAGAATCAATGGATAGTATACTTAGATTTCACATTGATATGTGAATTCTACAACTACTTAACTGTAGTGAATATCCATATTTAGGTCACTCTTTGACTCGAACACCTTTTCATGAATCATATACACACATCATGAACTTTACCTAGTGGTAGAAATTAGGTCAGAGTCTCATAGAAACTTAAGTCAAAGTTGAAGACTAAGACTAGTATACTTGATTCCTCAATTTCGCTTGAATCTCGGAATCACTACATAGAATGCTAATAAACCGATAAAAATAAATTACAAACATTATTTATAACTATAAAAGAGTTATAATACCATAAGATAATTTGAAGTCTCAAATATTCAATTTATTTTGATATTCAAAGTTTATTAAACTCCAAAACCCTAAAAGCCCTAAAACCTAAATTTTATAAAGTTTAACATCAAGAATTTTATAAAATTAGTTATGAAACTTATAATATTATCTTAAAATAATTAAATTCAAGGAAATATAATCAAGGAAATAAAAATTTAAGTCATTAACATTTACCCTTAATTTATAAGTCAAAAATCAATATTTTATGAGTAAAAACTATATTAATGTGCATATTTTATAAAAATTTGGTGTTTTTATAAAATAATTAGAATTTTATAAAAATGGAAGAGTGAGGGAACCTCTCTCCTCATCAAAATTCGTCCCCCCTCTTTCCTAGGCACCCTCTTCCCAAAAATTTTAATCATTCACTTCACCCTCACACTCTATCTTCCCCTCTTCACTCTCTCTCACACTCCAACACCCACTCCACTCATTTCTCTCAAATCTCTCTCTAAACTCACGAAAATTATACAGCCAAGAACACTTCTCAAGCACAAAATCTTCATCATTTGATGTTATTCTTAAAGGTAGACACGAAAATCCTTTACTTTCCTACATTTTTCTCTCTAGTTTTGAAGGTCTTTCTTACACTTTCTCCTCCTTCTACTCCATTCTATGGTAAAATCATGAACACTTGCTCAAACTCACGGTTTTGATGATGATGGTGGTAGGATTTCACCCAAAAACAACATGCATGTTGTAAATGGTGAAATCCAAGGACCAAAACCTTAGTCAAAATCAACATAATGCACCTTTTCTACAAGTTTTGGGTGAAAAACACCACATGCATCCAAAGGTTTCTATCAAAAACGATTTTTGAACATTTCAAACTCATGAATGGTCTTCAAACCAATATGCATGTGATGATCTTCAAGCTTAGATGCTTGATGATCAAAGTTTGTTGTTAAAAAGCTTTCAAATATGTTCATGAAGGATTTATTTCCAAATAAATATCTAAAACTCCTTTTCTGACCAAATCCGATTTTTCCCAGATTACCATCAACAAAATAAGATGCTCTGTAAATTTCCAGAAGATAATTCATTTATCTCAAATTACTATAATTAATGCAATAAAATACGGCAATAAATCATATAAAATACTTTCTGGGGTCTATAAATCGTAGTTAAATTTGTGGATGACCCCTATGCTAAATAATGATCGCTCATTAAGTTTCATCGATTTTTGTTACTGTTTATTATGGTTTTGAATTTTCTTTTTGTTTAGCCCCAATAAATCATAAAACCGCTTTAGATAATTTGAAAAGGTTATATAATAATTTTCGCATCTTATACTCTCTGTGGAAGACTTAGAAAAATATTTTCAGAATTTTTCATAATGTATTCCTATTTGTCCCCGATTTTTGTGTATATTATAGACTAAAAACAGGAAAAATAGTTCTGCTTATCCAAAATTCATAAACATTTACCAGAACACCTTGTAGTACATTAGGATGCTACATAAAATTTTTGATGATTTTTCTCTTCTGTATACTATTTTTCTCCTATTTTCTAAGATTAAATACACTTAAATACACAAAATCGGATTTCAGTATATAAAAATCACATTTGGTATTTTTCCCAGATTATTTACTCTGTAAATGAAGTGTACAAAATTTTTGGTAATTATTTTAACTGTTTAATAATTATTATTCAATTAATGATTATTTAAGAGGATTAAACACGGAAAAATAGCAACACTAACTGAAAAATATCTTTTATATTTTTCACAGCTTCTACATTTATAATAAAAGTGTTACAAAAATTTTGGGCAATTTTGGAAACTGTTTCCTATTTATTTCAATTTTTATTAAAATAAATGCTCAAAACTCATAAAATTTGGTTAATCAGTTTAGAAATCAATTTTTATATTTTTCCCAGCTTAATAATGTTTAATAACAGTAATACAAAAAGTTTGGGTAATTTTGGAAACTGATTTCTATTTTTCATGAATTTGTATCTATTTAGAGAATTAAATATATGAAAAATGGTTATACATATTCATAATCCATGAAAATTTATCTATAAGTCTTTTAGTACATTTAGAACCAAAATCTGAAGTTTGGTAATTTTTATTAACTGTTTAGTATTTTTCATGATTTTATGGTTATTCAAGAAACTAAAATGGTGAAAAATAGTTAGACAAATCAAAAATTCAAGAAAATTTATCTTGAGGTATTTGACTTCAATTAAAACTGAAATGAAAAGTTTGGGAAATTTTAGAACTAAATTGATTTAGTTTTTGAATATTTAACCATTAGAACGCCTCTTAAAATGTTAAATATTAACATTTTAATAGTGAGAAATTACGCTTAAATTGTTATATAACAATTGATTCATTGAAATTTAATTTTCACAGAAAAAATGTTTATAACTTATCAATATTAAATTTTAACACATTATTGGCATAATTCTATTGTAGTAGTAAGTATACTAGTGTTAGATTTCGATTAGAGAGTCACTAGCGAATACCATTATTGTAGGAATCGATAGTGGTACGTGGGGAGCGTAGTCAAGGCACCATTTGCATCATCTCAATGCATATTGTGAGTATTCATGTACTCCCCTATTTTCAGTTTTTATGTTTTGGGGTGGAAAAGCATGTCCCGAAAAACTATTATTTGAATGTTGTATTTAAATTGATTTGTATCAAACATGATTGCTATTTTATTGCTATGTCTCTCTATGTATGTCTATGTAACACGGAACATGAGAACTTATCGTACTAAGGCCCTTCCCTTATCTCTAACCATTAACTCTTTGAGTCAATGGTCATTATGGATAGCGCTATTAGGAATTGACAACTCCTCACTCGCCTTATTGCTGGAGTGCATGATACCATATTCATCTATGGAACGATAAGCATAGATCTTGATAGGGCTTCAGTCATAGGTTTGGTTGAGACTCATTGTTTGCTCATACACATCCAAACTCGTTTCTCGTTATAGCAATAAACTTGTTACTCATTATAGCAATAAACTTGTTATTTATTATGGCAATAAACTCGTTTATCAGTTATAGCAATCAACTTTGTTTCTCATTATAGCAATGAACTTTGTTTCTCATTACAACAACGAACTTTTATTACTGAAAACTTATATACATGTTTTAGCAACGAAATTGATTGCTCATTATAGCAATGAAACTTGTTTACTCGTTTTTAGCAGCGAACTTTATTTCCATGAGGATATGAACGTTGCATCTCATTTGGGCAACGTAACTTTATTTCTCACGATGGCAACAAACTTTGTTTATACAAACTTATTTACTCATTTTTGCAATATATTTTTATTTATGGAAAACTCTATCAAAACTTTGATTTTGATTCATGAAACTTATATTATTTTTAATCTGTGAGTACTCACCAACTATTTTTATAGTTGACGCTCGTTTTACATGCTTTTTCAGGAATCATCGAGTAAGTGGCACTTAGGGACACTTCACTTTTAGGAGCATTCGCATGTGTTGTATTTCGATTTACATTGTAATTTCTTTTAAAAGTTGTTCAAACCCATTGTAAAATTGTAATGATTTTTAATACTATGGTTGGTGTAGTCTTTTAACTTTTTCTATGAAACCCTTTATACTGCCACGCCTCGTGTTTCCGCTTTAGCGGGGTGTGACATCCATACACATAGTTCACACACACTTTTCTCTCTTTCCTTATAATACACACACTTAAGCTCCTTGGTTCTTACCCTCACATGCACTCCTCACCCTATATATATATGGACCTAAGGCCAAGCCCAAAATACAAATAATCCAATGCTAGACCGAAAACACATGGGTTTTCGGTCCAAGCTACAATTAATCCTATACTATTTTCGGCATAAATAATAAAAACAATAAATGCTTAGAAAAGCAAAGTATAAACCATATTTATAGACCCAACAATCTCCCCCTTGGTTTATAGCTTTCTTTTCTAATTGACCCAACAAGCTCCCCCTAAAAAGTAGCTGGCTTTTCTTGTTAATCTTCAGTTGGAGATTGGCTTCAGCGTTTATATTCGATTTCTTCACAACATCAAGATGAACATGTGAATCTTCCATGAATGATTTCATCTTGAGCAGTTGGGCATTTCTTCAAGATTTGACTCTGAACGCACATTGAGTGAGGAGGCTTGATGAAAAGATTCTTGAAAGATAGCGCTTTCAGCTTGAGAATCTTCAGAGAGAACATCAAAGAGAACGAATCTTCTGGATCACTTCAGCAGGTACATAGATAACATCAAATTGATTGAGGAGGCTTCAATGCAATCTGTCACATAATCTTCAAGTGCAGCTTCACCTTGCTTCTGGGGTTGAAACATTGAATGTCGAAAGAATAATCTTTATTTCTTGCTCCTTCGAATGAGAATTGTTCGATGCTCACGGATGAAGCTTTGGCTCAAAAATCTCGATATAGTCTCCACGAGTCTCATCTACGCCTGAAATCACTTTTCAAGACAAAACAAAACTAAAAGAAAAATTAGCACACAAAAAATATTTTTGGATTTTTGATTTTCTGATTTTTGTTTGATTTTTTAATTTTTCTGATTTTTTTGTTTGATTTTTTTAATTTTTGTTTGAATTTTTTTTAATTTTTTTAATTTTAATTCTCCCCCTAAATTTGTGCATAGAGGAAAACTATGAACAAATTTAACAAAAACAAAAATATTTGGGATCAAAGTTGTCAAACAATCCAATATCGTTTATCAGCAATCGCCTGCATGTCAAGATCTGGTCAATCACCGGTATTGTGGTCCACTTAAACACAAAGGATGTTGACAATTTGGACAGATTATAAGTGATAAAACATTGTGATATATAATCCTAAATGGACATTTAGCTGACGACGACCAAGGATATTGTTGTCCACTTAAATTAAGCAGCAAGATCTACAAACAACCTCTAAATGGTTCAATTTTAGATGTACTAGAACGTGTTCCCCACTTCCCGATATACCCCGGTAATAAAGAACTTCCAAAGAACTCCTTACTTTAGGTGAGTATTCAATCATTAAGAAAGGAGTCAGATATAGAAGTGCATATGTTGTATCCCAGGTCGGATGTCTTCCAATCACACAGAGGGAACAACATATGACTAACATAGATAGAGGGATTGAAAGGTAGAATGTTGCATATGCTGTGTCCCAGGTCGGATCTTCTGATCACGAAGAGGGGACAGCATATGGCTAACAGATAGAAAGAATTTCATAGATAAGGAGGTGCGTAGAATTAGAGTTGCATATGTTGCAATCCAGGTCGGATATGTTCCAATCACGCAAAGGAAGCAACATATGACTGACAGATAGAAAGCAAGAAAATAATTTCCTACAGACCTACTTTATCAGAACCCCCCAGTTGCCCTATCAATACTGGAATTAAGGACATGAGTCCATACATCAAGGAAATGTTCAGCCACAGTTCTAGATAATTAACTTTTAGTGTATCTCGCAGGTTCCCATGTTTATCTCACTGCTCAATCTACCCCAGCGTCGTATGGTCAGTCCAAATGAAACTATCTAAGTCTATATTGTCTAGTCCTTTCATGGTCAATCAATGTCTAGTCCATTTGAATCCTTTGTGCCTACCAGCACATTAAATACAGAGTCTAGACAATTCGGTTTTAGTGCATTACACGAATTGCGTATTGCCCTTTAGCACTAGACTTCATATCACTTCCCAATAATACCTACTAACGAAAAACCATAAGAAAATAAAAGATTAAGTTCAAAATGAATCGGTGTAAAATAAACTCAGGAGTATCGAGAAGAAAACTCAAACCGTAAGTCACCGATTCAATTTGCATCCAGAAGGTCTGAGAACAGCACGCATAATCTCAGAATAGATCCGAAAATTCTTCATGTTATTAAGCACTAACTCCATTTGTGATCCCTTCCTTTCTTCCTTTCCCGCAAAAAGACACATACTCTCAAACATAGATCTGAGTGTTGTACAGTTGAGAGATGCCTCCTATCAAGTGCCTGGAACAACCACTATCAACAAACTGAAGTCTGATGATATGCCTCCATAGCTGTTCCGAAACCGAGCGGGATCAGTTGGTCTTTGGAACCCAGTCTATTTTGAAACTGAGTCGACCTTTTTCATCCTTGCACGATACTCTCTCCCATGACATATCCTGTTTATCACAAACAGAAGATGAAGAAATATTAGAATCGTTAGAAGATTTGGGAGAGTGAGCCTTTGGAACCCATTTGTAGTTGGGTTTAACCCATTTCTTTTTCGATCTGATGGGTGGCTCAGTACTTGCTTTTGATCTTGATCTCGGCCGTTGAGATGACTTTGATTTTGGCTTCACGGGAGCATCTCTTGGATTTGGCTTCTTGGCCGACATTCCATTCTTGTTCTTGGGATTCAGATTCTTGGCCTTGTGGGTTGAGTTCTTGTCCTTCGTGGCATTCCAGTCGCCATTGTTTGAATGTGGCCTTGAAGGGTTTCCATTGTAGAATCTCCCTCTTGGCGCATTCTGCCAACCTTGTGCGTAGTAGGGAACATATGTGCGATTTGGACAATTTCTGGCAATGTGTCCAGGTGTTCCATAGTGAAAACATGTCTTTTTCTTCACTGTGAAGTTGTTTCTTCCTGCCCCTGGTGGCGTGTCCTTGCCTTGTCTCTTGTTTTTCCCACACGCACAGTTATAGCAGGCATTCTGTTTAACTTGTGTTGGTGGCCTGTATTTCTCAACAGTAGGCTTGTTAGGAGTAACAGAATTAGAAGCAACAGAATCAGAGTTCAAGGAGTCATTAGATTGTTCAATAGTTTTCTCCTTGTTCTCATCCTCTACTGCTTTACCTGCACAGGAAGTAGAATCATTAATATCTTTCATCTCAACACCCTCAGTTGCCTGTTCAGCAGCTGGTTTACCATATACCATATATGGTTCTCTGTCAATCTCTTCCTGAGTCAAGGGATTAACATAATACGAATAGTTAAATGGAGGAGGGACACTCTTATATCCTAGACCTTTGGTTTGATTATCTTTAAAATTTAATTGGTTTTCAAATAAGGACTCGACTGTCTTACTTGACGCAGTATAATTTTTGAAACTAACATCTGTTTTTCCACACTTAATTTTCAAAGCGTCAAGTTCTTCAGTTACAGCAACAAGTTTTTTCTTAATGTGATCGTAATTTTCACACTTGTTGCTGTAATCTTCTTGCAATTTCCTAAAGTCCTTAGTCTTGGCCTCTAATTGAGCTTTCAGAGGTTTCTGACCTTTCCTAAGAGTATAGCCTTCGTATTTGAGGTCCTCATTTTCTCTTTTTAATAAATCGATTTGATCTCGGAGAAATTTAATAGTAGTTTCACAAGATGGAGTACATGAAACTTCATTTACCGGAATTGATGAGGAACCCATTTTAAAAAAAAATATGCCCTTTGACTAAAAACTTAAAAGTCAACCTTAAAAGTCAAATTTAAAAAGTCAAACTCAAAAGTCAAACTTGAAAAGTCAAACTCAAAAAGTCAAACTTAAAAGTCAAACCAAAAAGCTAAATTTGAAATTTTGAAAATTAAACGAAAAAGTCAAAGTTTAAAGTCAAAGTCAAAATTTTAAGGTCAAAAGTTAAAAATAAAGTCAAAAATTAAAAACTAAAATTTTTGGGTTGAAAAAGGAATTTTAAAATAAAAGAAATTGATTTTTGGAGTTAAAAGTGCCAATTTTCGAAAGTCGAAACCGAGAAGGACAGCTTATGTTTTAAATTTCGAAGAGATGACACAAAGTATCTGCTAGTCGAGTTGGTAAGGCGCAGACTTGATCAACTAGAGGTCTCGGGTTCGATCCCCGGCACCCCCAAATCCGTTTCCCCCTTTTTAATATGCGAAGGAAGATGTGCGATGCGAGGACTTCTACTGTTGCTGACCGAGACCGAAGCGAAGACGCTGGACCGAACACGTGCACCGCAAACCTCGGACCGAAAGCTGGGACCGAACACTTGACTTCGGACCGAGAACTCCGACCGAAAACCTCAGAAATCGCTGGTTACGACCAAAAACAATGTTTTTTTGCTCCTTTTTGCTCCAAAACTCGATCAAAAACTCGTTTTTATGAAAAACACGAACAACAAACCCCCCTTATTTTGCCAAGATCTATCCAAAAACGCAAAAATCTCTTCAAAATAAGATCAAATAAGCTCCAGATCTGAAAAAATTGATTGATACAACCAAGCTCTGATATCACTTGAAAGTCCCCATATCTGCTTGTGTATCAATCAGATTCGTTTGATGGTGCGGAATCCCAATCAAACGAATGATTTCAGATCAAAAGAAGAAAAGAAGGAGAAGAAGAAGATGAATCTATGATGTATTCAATTAAATGATTGATGCTCCATACACATAGTTCACCCACACTCTTCTCTCTTGTTTCTCTCACACCTTAGAATACACACTTAAGCTCCTTGGTTCTTACCCTCACATGCACTCCTCACCCTATATATATATGGACCTAAGGCCAAGCCCAAAATACAAATAATCCAATGCTAGACCGAAAACACATGGGTTTTCGGTCCAAGCTACAATTAATCCTATACTATTTTCGGCCCAAATAATAAAAACAATAAATGCTTAGAAAAGCAAAGTGTAAACCATATTTATAGACCCAACACCGCTGCATCATGCACATCTCAGATCATTTGGATACAAAGTCAACTTCGAGACTAGGGCCTGAACATGAAGAAAATCCCACTATATTGTGACTCAGAAAGTGCAATTAGGATTTGTCATAACCCAGTGCAAAACTCAAAGACGAAACACATAGCACTGAGGTATCACTTTATCAAATATCATGTGGAAGACGGTAACTTTGAAATTCATTTCGTTAGAACCACTGATCAATTGCCTGAAGCAAGTTTTAATAAAATCCTACAAGGCCTAGGAATGATGGAAGCTAAATCTGTACCGAAATCTCTTCTGTCTCAATAAAAGTTGGAAGAGAAATAGAGCGAACGCTCGGTCCATTTCGGGTTCGGTTCTTCTGGGAACTGAAATGCACCGAACGCTCGGTCTATTTCCAAAAGATGGTTTCGATTGTACAGTTTGTATACTCTTTTCTCGCAATTTATTTTATGTTTTTCCTTTTATTTTCATAAAATCCAAAAATATTTTTCTTTTCTGTTTTAATTCTTTTTCAGAAAATCTTATAAAATCCAAAAATATTTTTCTCTTCTGTTTTATTTCTTTTCAGAAATTTCAAAACTCAAAAATATTTTCTTTCGTTTTTCTTTTTAAATAATTCATGTATAAGGACCATTCTCAATGATGGAGCTGGGGCAGGTATAATTCTTTATCTATGTACTAGCTAAGTGTCCCTAGAAGCATGCAGATGTATGTTGACCCAAGCCTCAAAAGATTTTGAGTGAAGCCTTAATGACTTGATATATACCAATCATGTCTTCCCAATCAGGCTGTCAATTTCACTCTAATCATGAGCTACCTTACTCTTCTTAAATGAAGTTAAGAGTTTTTATGCTTAGTCCATCTTTTGTAGCAGAGGTACTTTCGGCTCCTTTACCACCTCTTTCTATTCTTCATCATACTTCATCTCATACATGTAACCCTTGAGACTCTCAGCTTTACCACTGAGGTTTACGGTTACACAACTTCTGTGTTGATGATCTTAGTTTCGTGCCACTACGTGCTAAGTGAAACCCAAAATTTCAAAACCTTTAAAGCATTGACGGTGAACAATTAAATGTTCTAGACTTCACCCTTTGAATTAACGAATATACTTTTTGTACATGCTCCTTGAAATCTCATTTTTTTATGAGAGATCCTTATGAAAATGTCTTGCACCAAGACTTTTCTTCCCAAAGGATCCAATTTTTATTTTTTCTGAGATTTCCAATTAACGATTTTCAACAAGTCACTGACTATGTTCCAAACCTACTTGTTTGATAGGCCACATCGGTCTCACAAGTACTTCGTTCTATTTCGGTCTTATATCAAGTATCGAACTCCAGAATTGTAGCAAAAGCCACCCTTAATAGCCTTATATATAAAAGATGCCTTTCAATGCTTCTCAACAAGTACTTGATCGTAATTCAACGGGAATCCAAACAAGCACTTTGAAGTCTCTCTTGACTTTGAAGGAAGAGATTCGTGCCCGGGATCCACTGCTTTGTGTCTTAAATGACATCACTAATTCCCACAAATAATTTGATTTATTTCTTTATTTTTGACACTATCTTGCACGAAAATCTTGCATTTTCCAAACGTCCTTGGTTATTATGGTAATAAAGATTTGATTGACGATTCAAGCGGTGACTCAGCAGGAAGTTTAATCGATTGGAAATTTGAATTGTGGATAAGTTTGGAAGGCGCGAGAATTTGAACAGTTACCTTATCATGCGTCATCACTGCTTTATCGGGGTTGCTAGTTGTCAAATCACGCCTTTTTAGGCGTCGTTTCCCAAATTCAAGGAATCATTGCTTGCGATTTTTCTCTCTCCACAAAATCGTATATAAGGGTTTGATTTATGTGGGATTTCTTTTTACCACTCTTCAACTCTCAAGCAAAAGAAAGCGATCTAATCTTCACTGTTCATCTTCTTCTTCGACAAGCTTCAACAATGGCAGAATCTTCCTCATTTCAAGAAACTACTGCACGCTCTACTCTTCTTGCAATCAAGCCAAATCAGAACTTACTGATCGATCTTTCACCGTTTCTCTACGATACTTACATGTATCAAGTGGTGGAATGCCTGAAATATTCTCCACTCATCAAAGCTCTATCGAAGGTGGAAGTCGTTCCAATGGCCTGTCTCTCTCAAATCTATTCTACTGCCACATACTACAAAGGTGCAGACAAGATTTTATTCGACCTTCTCAACCAGAAGGCTTCAATCTCAAAGAATCGATTTTGCTCGTTGCTAGGGCTCACTTTTGAAGAATCCATGGTGAATCCTGATTCCATCTCAACAGGTCAACTTTTCTCGATGTTCTACAACATGGGGTACACTAAAACCCTAACTACTGTGACCAAGTTCAAAAAGTCATGCCTTCCTCCTCAATGGAATGGCCTCTTCACTATTCTCTTCAAAGGGCTTTCTGAACGCAGTGTCGGATCTGATGGTGCTAGCAAGTCTTTCATGACTCTGCTTTATGGGTTGTACCATGGTCTCAATCTTGATTATGGATTAGTCTTGTGGCTTCAACTTGTCCAGATTTTGTCATATTCCTCTCGCCACACAGAGATTTCATGTCCCCATTTCTGGACGATTATAACTCAATGGGTGATGGAGCGTTATCATGTTCCTATCATGGCGGACTCACTGCTTTCCTCTATTGCTACATTTCATACCACCAACATCATTGTCACTCATCCATCTAAGTATCTCTTTGTTAGATCCATTCCTGAGACAAAGTATGCTTCTGTGCCTCCTTCAAGCAAGCTTATTCAGGAGTACAAGAAGCTTCCTTCTTCTGGTCCAAGGGAACTCACTCCTGAAATGGTGAAATCTATTGAGGAAGCAGACAAACCTGCTAAACGGGGAAAGAAGCAACACACGAAAAAGGGGGATAAAGGAGGTCAAGTCTCAAAGGGTCAGACTCCAAGGAAGCGAAAGTCTGAGAAGGCAGCACCTTCCCCGCCTAAGCAGAAGAAGTCCAAGAAACCTGCTCGGAAGCTTATTCTTCAATCATCAAGCGACTCACACTCGGAGTACGTGCCTCCTGGTCATCAGTCAACCGTTCCAAGTGAATCTGAGAGCGAAAGGTCAGATGATGAAGGTTCGGCTCGTGGAGATACTCCGCCTCGTTCGCCTACACCAGAGGTAAATGTTCGCTCCAAAGCACCTTCTCCTCCACCTGTTTCCATTCCTATTTCCTTACCTCCCATTTTCCCTATCATCACATCACAACCTTTCTCTGCCATGCCTATATCTACACCTATTTTCATAGAAGCTACCACTACCACCACTACTGGATTTCGGACCAATGTATCTGATACGGGGGCTCGTTCTTCAGCACCCAAAACCCCTGTTACCACAAAACCTCTATCACCTACCCAATCCACATAAACCAATACCGTTCTTGGAGGTGAGGACTTGGAGTTTTACTCTACCTACTTCAGTCCTTATCGTGTCCAAAGCGATGATGATGAAGACGCTCCTCTCATCAAGTGACATCTCAAGGCTATGACTGATAAAATTGATCAGTTACTTTCTTCGACTTCTGCTGGTGCTTATTCTGAAGCAGCCCTCAAAGCTTTGTTATCTTCGGTCGTTCAAGAACATGCTTCCTCCATCTCTGATGCCACAAAGGCTATTGATGCCTCTACCTCCCAATGCCAGAAGGCTTCGCTTGCTGTTGAGGCCTCAACCAAAGACTGCAAGGAAGCGACCGCAAAAGTCGAAAAACTAATTTCAGAGGCTCAACTCTTCTTGGATTCTTTGCAAGCTGCTACTCAGACTGTCAATGCTTCTGTTGACAATCTCATGCATTCACTGGAGGAAGAAAAGACTCAACTCGAAGAGGCTCGAAAAGCTATTGAAGCTGCTAACGAAGAGCTTCATACTAAAGTTGATGATCGTTTAACTCAACTTGAGGCCGAGCTTGCAGACGAAAACAAAATCATGGATGAGCTGGACAAGCGAACTTCCCAACTCAAAATTCAGAACTTAAAGCTCCGAACAGCAACCAAAGAGCTTGACGATTTAAAGTCTGAACGAGAGGTGATTCGAAGATCCGTGGGCGATGTACATTCCATCTTGTTGCATCTCCTTGACGCCCACGACTCAATTTTGACTATCTCCATTCGACGCCACTTAGCTGAGAAGCTTCGACCTGCCTTGGATGTCTTAAGTCGAATTGAAGGTGTTCCGGAGACCACTGTTCTTCCGAAACAAGGGGGAGAAAAGGATCCACAAGGCAAGACTGGCAAGGCTCCACATCAGCCCCCTCCAGAACCAAAAGCTACTGCTGGACCGAAGGATAATGTGGCTTCGTCCAGTAAGAGGGAAAAGAAAAAGAAGATGATTGGAGAAGATGATGAAGATGAAGATGATGATACTGAAGATATCATGAAAAAGAATCCTTCCAACCCTCATCAGAAAGTGAAGCCTACTGAACAAGAGATTCAAGAGAAGATGAATATTGTGGATAAAGAGTTGAAAGAGAAAGAGCTCTTGGAGAAAAAGAAGTCCATGTTTCCAGAATGGACCATTGAATCGCTCCGGAGGGAAGTCATTGATGAACCGAGTACTCACTGGCTTGAACCTGTTATCTCGTTCGTTCTTGAGAACTCGAAGGACGCTCAATTTGATATGCCAATCACCCGAAAGGCATTTATCTTTCACTGCTTTGACTCAACGGCTGTTGTTCCTATCCAGACCCGAAGGTAGATCAGGATTTATTGGAGTTTTATCTAGAGTTTGATCAGCCTCAATACTTGACATGGAGCTCAAAGAAGATTACAACGGTCAAGGTATTGAAGCCCTCTTCGGCTGGGAAATTTATTAATGTCAAATTCAAAGTGACCCGAGGCTCGGATAGCTCGGTCCATACTTTCTCCCTGGCTGATCTACCGAACTTGAACCCACACGACTGGATACTCCTCAACAATATTCTATTGTCCAATCCTCAGGAGTATCAGCCGATCATTGAGCACGTCAAGCGAATGCTTGTTTGTTACATCCACGAAGTAGCAAAGATGGATCAAGAAATTGCATCTGCCATTCACAAGCGAACTACGATATAACCAATTGGAAGAGCTGGCAATGTGAATGCGATGATCAAGGGCAAAATCAATCCTAAGTTTCACACTGTGATGTTCATTAGGGGCAAAGGTCAAAAGTTCCTGTTCGCTCTTATTGACAAGCACCTGTTCTCTACTGCTTGCTTGGAGCATATTTTGGAGATCATTCACAGGTGTAATCAGAACAGTAAAGCTGACAAGAAGTTGTTCACCGATATGCTTTGTTGGTACATTCAGTTTCGGCAAAAACTTCTTGCGATCATCCCTCGGTTGTTCAAGGTTGTGAAGCAGGTTAAGGTTACTCAACCGAAGTAGTCTCTCGCCTCTTTTGACGCAAAGGGGGAGATTGTTGGGTATAATAGTGTTGCGTCTTGGGCTCGGTCCTTAGCCCAGTTTTGCTATCGGGTTTGGGCCTGTCCAACCGTGTTTGTTTTATTAGGGTTTAGTATTTAAGGTGCATGCATGCATCCTTTATTTTTAGCGCTTTAATTATTGTTCTCAGATTGTACTACAAACCCTAGCTCGCCTCTACAGTGGAAGTTCTTCATCGAGCTCTGCTGAGGCATGACTACATTTGAATCATTAAGCATTACTTGATTCTATATTGTGTTGATTGTGTTTGTTTGCTTTTATTGTTTAACCTATTAAAGATCTAATCGATCTAAGAGTTTTTCAACTCATCAAATATCATCGACATAAATTTGAACAAGCATTAGATGATTCCCAACTTTCTTTAGAAATAATGTCAGGTCAACTGATCCTTGTTTAGATTTCGATTGTTTTAAGAAACTGGTAAGAGTTGCATACCATACTCTTGGTGCTTGTTTTAACCCATATACTGCTTTACCTAATATATACACATGATAAGGATATTCTTCATTTATGAAACCTGGAGGTTGTTCAACGTAAACAGTTTCTTCGACTTCACCATTGAGAAAAGCACGTTTCACATCCATTTTGATAGACATCAAAGTCTTTGTGAGCTGCATAAGCCAAGAATATTCGAACAGCCTCGAGTCTTGCGACAGGGGAAAAAGTTTCTTCATAATCTATACCTTCTTGTTGCGAATATCCTTTAACGACTAATCGTGCTTTATTTCGAACAATATTTCCATCCTTTTCGGTTTTGTTTTTAAAAATCCATTTTAATCCGACAATCAAAACATTTTCAGGTTTAGGAATTAACCTCCAAACCTTGTTTCTATCGAACTCAGCCAGTTCAGATTGTATTGCAACAACCCAATCTGAGTGTTCCATTGCAACCTTAACAGTCTTTGGTTTAATTTTCGAGATGAAAACATTAAACATGCAAAATTCTTGACGAGCATTCAGTACCTCATTCTTTGCACGAACTTGAGCTCTAGTCAAAACTCCATCTTGTGGATTTCCAATGACTTGCTCTTTCGGATGATTTCTTGTCCACTTTTCCAATGGTGGATATGCTGGATCAAAGTCTAAAGGTGCATCTTCGAACATTTCTTCATTTTCGGATCCTGCAATAGAATTATTATCATTTAGTTCATGAAATTCATCATTTTCATTAAGATTTATGGTTTCATTTTCATTATGCTCCCCCTCGACATAATTTTCATTTTTATGCTCCCCCTCGAAACTTTCATTTACACTGTTATTCTCCCCCTCGAAAGGATGCTCCCCCTCAACATTTGAAGGAATATTCAAGTGCTCCGCCTCCACTTGAGCATCAAGCATACTTTCACCATTAGCAGTAGTATCAGATGTGATTGTCGAATCAACAGTATGTTTCGAAGATTCAGGACTTTGATTATCAGTAGCATGTACTTCAACATCAGCAGCTCTATCTAGAACACCAAAAATTAAATCATAATCAAAATCATATGAACTAGAACTTTCAGATTCAGCATTTGATTCATTAAGAATTGGTTTTTATTTGAATTTTTTTTCAACTTGTTTCACATAGTAGTCATCAAAAGTGAGGTTAAACGTTTCTTCAACTTTTCTTGTTCGTTTATTCAACACTCTGTATGCAACCGAATTAGTTGAGTATCCCAAAAATATTCCTTCATCAGCCTTAGCTTGAAATTTCAAAAGATTATCTTTGAGATTCATGATAAAACACATGAAAGAATTTGACATTAGTTTTCGGTTATTTATGATTTCATACGGAGTTATATTGAAACGACGATGAATGAAAGATCTATTCTGAGTAAAGCATGCTGTCGAAACTACTTCTACCCATAGATATTGAGGAAGATTCGCATATGTCAACATTGTTCTTGCTGCTACGCAAAGAGACCTATTCCTCCTTTCAACCACACCATTTTGCTGTGGTGTATATGGTGATGAGAAATTATGCGAAATTCCTTTCTCAGTTAAGAACGAATCGAACACATTATTTTTAAACTCCGAACCATTATCACTTTTGATTTTTCGAACTTTCTTTTTCAGACTTGTCTCAATTTTCTTTATAAACTCAATCATTGTTTGAGCGACTTCAGATTTTAACCTGAGAAAATACACCCAAGTGAATCTTGAAAAATCTTCAATAATAACCAAAATGTATCGTTTGTTGTTGAGAGTTTCAACAGTTGATGGTCCATAAAGGTCAATATGAAGAAGTTCCAGCGGTTCAACAATTTTCGAATGTATGACAATTGGATGTCCTTTGCGATGTTGTTTTCCTTGTTCGTAAGTTGCACATCAAGTATCATTATCAAACTTCAGAACTGGTAAACCTCGAACAAGATCGTCTATCACCAACTTATTGAGATTTCGAAAGTTTAAATGTGATAAACGTCGATGCCATAACCAGCTGACATCAGATAAAGCTTTCGAAAGCAAACAAACTGAAGGTTTCCCAACCATAGGTTTGATGTAAAGGGTGAACATATTGCCATATTTTTTTTATTTCAGAAAAAATTCGTTCTTATCAACCTTGGAGATGATACATCCTTCTTCGGTAAACACAACTTGATTACCAGTTCCCGCAACAAGTTGTGAAACACTTATCAAATTATGTTTAAGACCTTCGACATATGCAACACGATTTACAATAAATTGTCCATTCGTTACTTTCCCATATCCTTTGACTTGACACTTGTGATTATTCCCGAACTTCACTACACCAGCATTTTCCAAACTTCGAAAATCTCTCAAGTTCTCCTTTCTTCCAGTCATGTGACGTGAGCAACTGCTATCAATGTACCATTTATCATCATATTGCTCGTCACATAGTACCTGCATTTATTAAAAGAATTTAGGTACCCAAGGTTGTTTGGGTCCTTGGTCATTACTTTGAAAAAGTGAATGAAATTTAGAACCCAAAGCCCAATTTCGAACTTTAGTTTTGAAAGAGTCAATTAAGTCGACATCATCAGTTAAAGGTGCCGAAACATAATTTTTCGATAGTTTTGGATTTTCACTGATTTTCTTCTCATGTTTCTCAGTGTGTCTTTCCTTTGGGATTGGTTGCCATTTTTGAACTGGAGTATTTGACTCTTTCGAATATGAACTTCCAGATGAAGTATCATTCAAATACTATTCATATTCCTTCTGGATTTGATGTTGAGAAAACATTCCCGATTGATACTTTCTCCCTTTGTTTTCAAGCCAATGATTAATTCTTTTCTCCCCAGACGAACCTTTTGTGTACGATACTTTAGTGGCTTTGTGGATTGAAGGATTCGGAAAATTTGGTTCCTGTGGAATAAACTTTTGCAGTTTTTGTGGATTTATCATGCACAACTGTTTGATGGTCTGCAAACTTTCGAACATTTTCAAATCTTTGACCATTTTCAAATTTTCATTCATTTTCGAATTTCCGACCATTTTCGAACATTGTTAAATTTTCGAATATTCTCAAATTTTCAATCATTGTTAAATTTTCGAACATTCTCAAATTTTCGAACATTCTTAAAAGTTCGATTTGTTCTATTTGATGAAAATTGGTTTTGTTTGTTTGTTGGTTTTGGAAAGGATGAATTTGGAGTTGAAAACTTTGGTTGATTTTGTGATTGAAAATTGTTTTGTTGCACATTTGTTTGAAAATTCTTTGAAGATGTTGATTTGAAGATTTTGTTGAAGATTTTTCAGTATCAGACAAAATTGGTTGAGCGGGATTTTCCTTTTTATCTGAACAAGTGGAAATCTTTGTTTTCACTGATTAGGGCAACTCATTTTCAGACATTTTCTTGGTTGGTAAGTTTGACTGTTTTTCATTGGACACAACTTGCCAACAAATTCTTTCCCGTGCCTGTCTTTTTGAAATTCCTTTTTCTTTCGAAAATTTTTCAACAAGATCCTTAAATTCTTGTGAATTAAGTTTCACATTTTCATTTGTTTCTTTAGATTCTTGTTTTAAAACCTCTTTTTGTAATTTCTTGTTTATCAATCCATTTTCTTTGTGGTTTTTGTCTTTGAAAAACATATGAATTCTTTGTTACATTGTTTTCGACTATGCTTTGGTTTGAAAAGAACCTTTCGTCTGATGTTTTCTTGTTATCTTCTTCGACAATTTTGTTGAACTCATGTTTGATGTTATCAACATTTCCAGTAGTGACAAACACTTGATTTAGAAATACAACATCATCTGTGCACTTAAAATTTGGATACACAACAGTATTTGTTTCCAAATAATGAGCTCCTTTGTCAGATACGATTTTGTCGAAATTTTCAGTGTCTCCATACACTTGATCAACAACCACCCTTGGAATGGATGTTTCATTCGAAACATTCTTTTCTGGCTCAAAATTGGTCGAATCATTCTTAACTTTTTCTTCATTCTGATCATCACTACTATCGGTTTGACTGTCTCTTACACTCACATTATTAAAGTCACACACGTTCGAAGTAGAGGGTCTATCAGTGTCATCCTTAACCATCGAATCATCACAAATTTCTTTACCTTTTGACTTAGATGTGACATTAATGAAAGATATCTGAGAACAATCGATACTTTCCTCCTCCTCAATTTCACTATTTCGCTAAAACTATCAGAATTATCATCGACATCAGCGAAATTTGATTGAGAGTCAAGTTTCGAATTCTCAGTTCTCTTAAAAATTTTGATTTGTTCACTTTTGGTCAAAGTATCATTCACTATCTCAACAAGTTCATCAGTATTCAAATATTCATCTATCTTAACAATACCATAAGCAAATCGATTATCAGGAACTTTATCGAATTCTACTATAGTTTTCTCACAATCATAGGACAAACTATCAACTTTCTCTCTTTCGAAAAGAAGAAAAGGCAACAATTTCCTATCTTGTGCTTTGCTAATGTCAGACGAATGATGCAATGAAGTTAATTTCGCATATAATCGCTTTGCAGAATTACAGTAAATGTTTCTTTGTGCGAGTAACATTCGAACATCTTTGTCTAGATTTTCCCTATCATTATTGACATTGTTCAATTGTAATTCCAAATACTCTACCCTGCTTCATTACTAGCAGACACCACAATTGTATCAAAGTAAGCAACAATATCATCAAATGCAATTATTTCAGAATCATAAGCTTGTAAAGGAATGTTAAAAGACTGAAGAATAGCACGTACCTTGGTTGTCATTGGTGATTTGTCTCCAGATTTGGTCATGAAACAGTGACCAGTCACATTTTCGTCCTCATCCTCCTCAAACTTTGCGAACATAGCACCATGCGTAGGATTACGCATCTCTTCATCGTTAAATCCAGATAACCAGATCTGATAAGTGCCATCCTCCTCACCTTCGCCTTGAGCAACCAAAGATAACCCCTTCGTCTTTGCACGAACTTCTTCCAATCTCTCAACATAATAGGCTTCATCCTTGACCCTATTCTTATTCTCCTCTTTCTTACGAAGCATACAATCATTAGCCAAATGATTTTCCCCGTTGTAATAATGACAGTCAATGCCCAAATCTCCCTTAAGTTTCTTCTCAACTTTGGCTTCAGTTTCCTTCACATCATTCTTTTTGAATTTCTTCTTCTCCTCACCCCCAGACTTATTCACGAAACTTCCTTTCCCATCATTCTGCTTGATCTTAGGATTGAAAGGTTTCTTGAAAAACTTTTTAACTCGGTTGTTCGAGTAAAACGCAACTGCTTCATCATCAGAATTCATTATAAAGCCTTCTTCATCAGAATCATCTTTCTCAACAGTTTCTTTCTCAGACACCTTCGAAACTAGAGTTAACGGACCACCCAAACTCAGTTTTGACTCTTCAGCCATCTCACTCACTTCACTTTCGTGAGTTTTCAACTGATTATACACATCATTCAGAGATGAAGTATCGAAACTTTGTTGATTCTTCACCATCATGCTAACACTCCTCCACTCTTTACGAAGTCCCATCACAAAAGTGAGATTGAACTCCATTCATGACCTTATGATTCCATAACGATTTCACCTATAGATCAGTTCATTAAAACAATCATAGTAAACTTCAATCGTTTCACTCTCCTTTTGTCTGAACTCTTTCAGCTCCACAAGACATTATTTAACAGAGTTGATCTTCGTTTTCTCGCTCCCCTGATACTTTTACTTAAGAGTATTCCAAATATCTTTTGCAGTTTTACAACCACGGATGTAATTGTAAACAACAGGTGGCAAATCACCTCTCAATTCCCTCAAACAACGCTTTTCATTGATCTTCATCCTTGTGAGTTGATCAGAAACTGCAGGTGCTGTTCTAGATGATCCAATATGTTGAACATTCGGTGGAGGTTGAGCGACTCCAGTTATGCATCTCCAGAGTTCCTCGTCCAATACGTTCAAGTAATCCTCCATTCGATCAGCCCACTGATCATAGTACTCCGGAATCAACATAGGAATCTTCGTAGAAGATCCTAACAGATGAAAAAAATGAAGTGATTGTGTTCATATTGAAATTCGCCATTAACGTACGGATGAGATTTTTCAGAAAAACTTGAAGAAGCTTGAAATTGAATGACTAAAACTGAAGATCAGATATGATTTTCAGAATCAAACAGTGCGGAAACTTTTGAGACAAACTCGTGACTCAAAAACTAGTGATTCAATTGAAAATCAGATCTTAGCAGTATAGATTCCTGCTCTAATACCAATTGTAGAAGTGATTAATCGAGTATTAGAATCAAAATCAGAGTGTAGATGAACACGAGAAGTAAATAAGGTCTGGTTTAAGCTCTCATTACTTCCAATGAACACGAGTACAAATGATAATAGAAACTGGGAAAAACTCTATCTTCTACTCTATGTTCAGCTCCTATTTATAGGAGGCTGAAAGTACAAAAAATATACTAAGGCTAGACATTCACGCTTCGTACAAACTGATGCCTTAGTAAAATACATAATGAACATACGAAAAAGACAATTACACAGATTTGACATATTACAATAAAATTTGACTCTACACTACCTGTTCGGCTAACGACCCTCCACTAGTCAAGGGTGCGGTGTGTAAGAGTGGATACCCAATGGCGGTCATTTTACAGGCCGCTTCCTTAAACACCCCTTATAGACCAGCTTCGTGAATGAGGTCTACTAACGGTAAGACTGACATTTACTCATACATATATAATATTAAACTTTTAATTTATATAGTATAAGGGTGTATTTTATACTTTAAAAATACTATGTGGTTTAATCTATTAATAAATTAGACTTTTAATTTGATTAACTTAAACCATATAATTATTGATTTATTAATTCTCTTTTAATTAAACTCTTAATTAAATTAATAAAACCATAAGGGTGTAATTTGAACTTTTCAAAATACTTGGGTTCTAGAATTTAATATTTCAAAGTTAATACCTTTTAATTGAATTTTTAAATTCCAAAACTTGAGGACAAATTTTGAAACCTTTCAAAATATTAGGGCTTAACTATTTAAATTTCAAAAACAAAACTTTTAAGTTCAAATTTAAACTATAAAACCTAAAGGATGTAAATTGAAACTTTTCAAACTTACTAGGTCAAATATTTGACTAATAATAAATCCTATATTATCCATATTTAACCAAATCCATTAATTTTGATAAGGATAAACATTCCAAACATAAAAAATAAAATTATGGCAAGAAAAACGAGTTTTGGAAGTAATCCTCAACAAAATTTGGACATAAAATCGAAAATCCCGGCTCCAGACCCCTGGACTCGTCGAGTTCACTATGGAAATCGTCGAGTAGGACCTACTCGTTGAGTCCATACATGGACTCGGCGAGTCAGCCAGTCAGAAGCCAAAAATTATGATTTTCTTGATCTTTGGTGGTTCACTTTTGCATCTATTCACTAAAAAACGACCTATGCTCTGATACCATTGTTGGGTTATGAGCATTACAACATTCATATGGTGTACATGCAACCCTAATTGCTTTGATCTAGGTTTTCGACTATGAACACAACATGCTATTATCGACATTGACATAAGATTAGGGTTAGAAACTTTACCTTGATTGTTATGTAGCAATAACAATCACAATCCTTCTTGATCTTGACTTCTGAAAGCTTAGTGCCTCAAGTGTTGCACCTCTAATGGAGTCACAAACACTCAAGCAACAGGATGACTTTAGGAGAGGGAAGATTTTCGGCCCTTAGGGATTCTTAGAAGCATTGGTCAAAAATCCCTTAGTCAAGGGGTCTATTTATACATGTGACTGCTAGGGTTTTAGGTGGAAACCCTAATATGACTGCTTAAGTCTTAAGCAGCCCATGGACTCCTTCCTTAGAGCCCTTTGGACGAAATCTTATTGGGGTTCCCTATAGATTCCGTCCACTCCACTCTATGGAGTCCATCAGCCCATTTTTCGCAACTATCAATGATTTGCATAACAGTCCCCAATTATTTAATCAGTCTCTTTTGACCACCAAATTAATTCCAAACTAATTTCTGATCAATACTAATTAAATAATATGATTTCCAAATAATATATTAATCTTGTAATATATTAATAAAATCATTTTGAGTACCAATTTATTATTCATATAATAAATTCTACTCTCTCTCCTCTTGTCATCCTATCAAGTTGCATGAGTGAAGGCAACCCAAAAGAACCATGCTCATAATCGGGTCAAGTACATACCAAAATAGTTATGGGCTTGGACACCTAATCCAACAGAGATATCGTTAACATGGAACGACCCTAAAACAAAACACAGATATAAGTAGCAAGAATCGGCATAAATAAAAGATAAGGTTCAGATACATACCCGTCACTACATCTGGGGCCACACGAGCCTCCTCGACTGTTAACTGAAATGTCATGCTCCTCACAACAGGCGCCTCCACCTTTCCCTGGCGGCCATCAGTAATTTGTAGTGTCCCCAGAGCGGGTGCTGCAACTGGTCCTTCAGCTGCTAAACTCAGGCAGTTGGCCTTCTTATGGCCCCTCTGATTGTAATGGAAGCAAATTAGATCAGATATTTGGGTGATGGTGGTGGTAGTGCAATCCCTGCTGAAGTGACCATCATGCCGCACTTGAAGGAGCCGATACCACCCAACCTGCACGCCCCATTGTGCGTCTTGCCGCAGTGGCCCCAACCCTGTTGGCCCCTCGACCTCGAGTCAAAAACCTCAGGCCTCTTGCCCGAACGCTCAAAACTCTGAACCTGATCTGGCTTACTCTTCTTCTCCATATCCAGGTCAATCTCCCTCTCTCTGGCTCGTGCCACCTTATCATACAGTGTCTTGCCACTGGATCTACTCACAAGCTGTCTGATACCGCTCCTCAACATCTCATGATATATGACCTTCTTCATTTCCTCGTCCGCCACATACTGTGGAACCAGTAACACCCTCTCTTGGTACATAGCAGTGATCTCTGCCACCGTCTCAGTAGTCTGGCGAAAGTCCTAAAACTCCATCGCCAAATGCTAGACCTCAACCGTCAGTACAAATTCAGCCTGAAACCTCATCACCAAATCCTCCCAAGTCATCGAATCGACCGCCTCGCCTCCTAAGGCGTGTCCAACCTCCTCCCACCAGTCTCGAGCTCTGTCTTTCAGAAGACAGGATGCAAGTCTGCCGTTGCCCCCCTCGGGGAAACAACTGGTACGAAAGGCGTTCGTGACATCCGCTAACCAACGCCTACTCACAATCGGGTCCTTCTTCCGAAAGAACTCAGGAGCCCCACATGTCTGGAACTCACAGAAAGTCAAAGTGTGAGCTCCTATCATCGCCACCATCTCATAATGAAAAGCGCCCAAGCACTCATCTAGAATCTCCATGATACCCTCCTTGATCGTATCGAAGATCACAAGAGTCTGCTCAAGAATGCTATGGATAATCTCTGATGAAATGAAGACCTACATCTGGTCATCTATAAGCCCGTCCTAAGAGCCTGAACCATCACCAGTACCAGAATCGGCATCGGCGCCCGCATCTCCACCAGAACTTCCTCGAGTGACCACCATACCTAAAATAAACCATATAAACCATCAGAATATACTTAAATAACTCCATATTCTACAAGCTTCCTGGTGTCATCGTGACTTTCCTTGACTCGATTACGGATCCTCTGCTTCCAGTAATACGGTCCCATACTACCTTCCATATCTATTCGTACTTTCCTCAAGGATCTCCCCGAATCCCCCGAGTTACTTCCTTATCAATCCAGATGACCTCTAGCATAGCAAGATCTCAACACCGAATCACTTCCAAGGTTTTCCTAAGGCTACCACGACACCAGTCTCTGCCATCAGCTACAGAAGGAACTCCCCCTAACACCCACTAACTAGCTTACGAATACGATTACATACCACCGACACCAGATAATTCTTCGAATGAAAGGTCACGCACTGTGACAACCCGAAATTTCTATTCTGTACAACCATTCACTTCAATAGAAGTCACAACTATTTCTGCTAACTTTCAAGCTTTTTGGAATAAGTTTGAGTGTTTTAAGATTAGTACTTCAGGAGATAACAGGAGAGAGGATGCCCTAGGGTTTATTGTGCAACAATAATGTCCCAAAACTCCAAGAGTTTGGAGTTTACGGCCTAAACAAAGGTTTTTACGGCCGTAAACCCTAAAAGGGGGTATAAATATGACACTTAGTCATTATTTACCACTTTTCACATTTTCAAGATCCAAAACCCATTTCTCTCTCAAGTATCATCCGACTTTTCTTCAAGATCTTCAACTTTGTAAGTTTTTCTAGCCCTAAAAAGTTGATATTTTACTTAATCTAGTGATCTTATATGATTCCATCCGTGAAATCATTCCAAAAGTGTAGATCTTCAAGTTTCACCAAGAACACCAAGAACACACACTAGTGTTCTTGGACTTTTAGCACCTTTTCAAGCTTCTACCTAGTAAGTACTCTTACCCTAGTGTATTATAAGACTTGTTACACTTCTAATCATCAAGAAAACACCCAAGAAACAAGATCAAAGGTGTTTACGGTCCAAGATGTTCTTGGACCGTAAACCCTAACAAAGGGGCCAAAGTGACCCTAGTCCCTTACCAAGCCTTGGAAACTAGCCTAGACCCCTTCCTTGATGTGCTTAGTACTTGAAACCATCAAAAGACCATAAACCATTTGGGTTTACGGCCGTAAACCCAAGGAGAAGTGGTCCAAGGACCGTAAACTCCCTAAAGGAGTGAAATGGTGCCCTAATCCCTTCCTAAGGCTTAAACATGAAGTAGGAATGCTTCTTATGATCTTTATGGCTTCAAAACACAAAATGGTCTAGTACCATGAGTTTACGGCCGTAAACTCATGGGTTTACGACCGTAAACTCAATAAGAATGGGTTTACGATCGTAAACTCAATAAGAGTTGGTCACAAAACTGTAAACTCCAAAGGATGTTTACCCTTGAACCCTAAACTCAATTACAAGGTCCTACAACCCTTAGATGCAATCCTTAGCACTTATAAGCACTTAAATCAAGTGTTTTACATGTCTTAGGATGTCTTAACTTGGTTAATTAGTTGTTTAATGACTAATTGGATACATATATGTGTGATTATATGTTAACTAGGATCCTTGTGTGTGTTCAAGTCTTCACTTGACATTTAGCATCCTACATCATCCGTTCATCCAAACCACTCACTACAGGTGAGTTCATACCCCCTTAATCAATCTTTTAAATGATTTTAAATGGTTTCATGGGGGGGGGGAATACAAGTAGAAAACAGGAAGTTATAGAATCAATCATATGTGATTTATAACTGTGTTTTCAAACAACTGATTTCACATATTTCAAAATGTGATAAATACAATGCTTTTCAGTTATTTTTACTTTGTTAACAACAAATTACTTTTGAATTAGTTTATAAACTGACATCAAGTCATTATTATTGATTGTTCAAAACTCTTAAATGTTTTACAAAACCTCTTTCAATTTACTGTTAAAAACCATATCTATACACTTATGTTTCATGTACATATGTATTGATATGAGAGCTTTCATTCTTTCTTTAGTTCCAACACTCTTGAGTAGCAAGGGTGTATAAACCTACTTGGACATTCAATTAATATTCCAGTAAACTATTATAGGTATAGTTTAGGGGATACAAATTACTATTCCTATTAGAAGGAATTACACAAGAGTCAGTTCATTCATGAGTCTATACTACTATATGAAGAGATACTATTACATGTTATCCAGAGAGAAATACTATATCTATACAGAGAGAAATACCATATATATACTATACGGGACTGACCATCCTACACCTGGCTGCTAGCTACACCGGGACCTGTTCATCGACGGATGATCTCGGTTGTACTGTTCGGCGAGTTTCCACGTCGTGTTTATCCTAAGGCAAAAGGATACGATTTCAATGATTATATAATTTTTCCCTATTACTTTTATTTTGTGACACATTCACATAAACGATGAGGTAGACTATAATTTTATACTAATAGTTGTACAGGGAAAAATCTTCATTGATACAGAAATGCAAACCTTCAAAGCATTCGGGTCTTGGTAGAAGACTACTTTTTATACTAGTAGGAAATATGGGATTTTCTAGGGTTTTCACACTTATACTAAATGTTTCATCAAATATTTACAAGACTTCCACAACAGCTTTTCAAATCAATGACACCATAATACTTATGAATTCACCAGCTTTATGCTGATCTACACTTTCAAAATAACTTGTATTCTCAGGTCACCAGTAGACAGGTACGATGACCAGGTTATGAGAAGACGGAGCACAGACAAGACTCGTCTTTTATTTTGATTACATATTTTGGTGTCTTATTACTATGAAAGAACACTCATGTATTAAAACTTTACTTTTAATGCAATGGATGATGTTGTTGCTTGTTTACTACTTTGCACTGTTATGATACTTTACATGATGTCCTCCACCCCTGAACGTTTCCGCCGTTCTTGGTTTTGGGGTGTGGCAGATTGGTATCAGAGCTTTGTTTATAGTGAAATGAGTATATCAACCCATAAAAGATATACTAACTATAAATACAATGGGATTAAAATACTCTGACCAAGAGTTTATACTTTTAAATAATAAAATATTTAATTAAGTATACATGCCTGCATTCATACTAAAATCAGTGTCACAACGACAAAAATAAAAGTATTACGATTGTTGGATATCACAGGTAAGCTCGGGGATGTATGGTCAGTCCTGGGAGTGGCATAGCCTGATCAACTATGCTGGTCCGAGGAGTGATTAGCATATGCCCAAGAATGGTTGTGATATGGCAACAAGTCTAAAAAAACTTACCAACATTACCACAATGAAATACCATAGGGGTATTTGGTGTTACTATAATTACTTATCTGAGAACTAAAAAGGTCGTTATCAGTAGGTCAATAGTTGCTGAGTGGATACACTAAGATTATATGTATCTAGGACGTCATAGACTTAGAATCTGTGAATCTTTGCTTTACTTCTTGTCCTTGTTTGGTTGTAGGCTTAGAGTTAGGATCACTTATTCGAAGGTCCATCCTGCCCTGAATACATATAACTGGTATGCACTAAACAAGTATTGAAGTAACTGATAAAGATCATCTTATAATTATCTTAGTTAGTACGTCTATTAATTTCTTCTTATATCCCTTTTCTCGCGTAGATATCATGGCTAGATTCCATCCCCACGGCGACCCATACTACCCTAACCACGGCAATGCTGGATGGCTCGGAGAAGAGCCAGAGAATGATCACCCAATTCCTTTGGATGATCACGAAGTTGAAGGCTTTTCTGATAGTTCTGACTCGGAACCAGAAGTCAACAACCTACCCCCAGCTGTTCATGACCCAAACCCTCGCCCAGCATTTTAAGGACCCACACCTCTTTGGGCCACAAACTTGAATAGATGGAGTCAGGAACAGAGTCAACCCATCCCCTACAATGGAGACAGAAGCTTCTACAACCTCACTGAGGGAGGTTCAGCTAACAGGGTCCTACCCATCATGGTTCGTAGGATTTCCCGGAACACCGAACAGGGTCGAGCCGCTATCGACCGAGTCATGGAGATTGACGCCAACTCTGGCGTTAACACAGTCCGTATTCGCCAACTAGAGTCTGCTCATGAAAGGACTCTGGTCCACAATGCAGCTCTACAGAGAGAACTTGTTGGAACCCAAGCTGAAGTTAGGGAACTTCGAGCTCAGCAAGTAAGATCTGACAGGCGTGTGAGCGACATAGAACGCCTTCTGTCGGAATCAAGAACTCACTCTAGTAGTTCTCGTCGCCGATAGAATCTCATCAACTTCTCTTTTGGATATAACCTAGTTATGTAAAACTCTGGTCTAATTTCCTATCTTTGTAAATCTTAGACCTGTTAGGTCTTGATTAGGTCATAGTCCTGTCAAAATTTTTCCCATCATGGTTGATGTAAGGCCTCCTACTAGGCCATTTTTCCCGAACTTGTTACATCTGTAATTCCAGTAATATTGAAAAGTACCTAATCTCATGGAAATTATTATCCAAATGCTATCATCTGTTAGTTCAAGATCTACATTCAATCGTGTTGTTGGGCTATGAAGAGTTAGTCCACGAGGCATAACAATAATAAAGAAACACCGATACCACCTCCACCACCTCCTCAGTTCGACGCTGCTATGTTCCAAGCAGCTGTCACGGCGGTCGTAGCGGCTGCCATGTCACACATCAATACTCCTGTCCCTAGTGGATCAGGAACTGGTGCACCTATTTCTAACCATGGCGAGAGCCATGGGCGCCCCCGAGAATGCACCTACAAGGATTTTACGAATGCCAAACCCAGAAATTTAGATGGAACTGGAGGGGTTATGATCTTAAGGCAGTGGATCGAAAAGACAGAAGCAGTCTTTGAAATCTGCGCCTGCCAAGAGAACAATAAGGTCAAGTTTGCTACTTGTACCTTTTCTGACAGGGCTTTAACTTGGTGGAATGGCCACGTTAAGTCACTGACCCTAATAGTGCCAAATTCGATAAGCTGGGAGAACTTGAAGGCCATGCTGATGAGAGAGTACTGTCCACGAGGGGAAATTCAAAAACTCGAGCAGGAACTCTGGGGTCTTGTAATGGTTGGTTCTGACATATCAACCTATACTAATAGATTCTGTGATCTGGCAATTCTTTGCCCTGATATGGTTGCTCTAGAGAGCAAGAAAATAGGAGATATATTTGGGGACTGTCGCCCCAGATCCAGTCAAGTGTGTTAGCATCAAGGCCTGTTACTTTTGACAGCGCTAAAGAGCTGGCACAATCTCTTATAGATCACGGAAACTACTAGAACCCAACGATTTTTACACCCGAGCAAAAAAAAGGGAAACAACAACAACAAGAAAAAGGGGTGGAACAAGAGGAAAAGCGGGACTTCGCAAGAATCCTCAAAGAGACAACAACTAGTTACAATCAATGCTGCCACGATAACTCCTGTTGTCCCTGTTAATCCCTTACCAGCGAAGCCTTATGTCGGTAACCTTCCGAAGTGCAACAAATGCACCTTCCATCACAACGGACCTTGCCGGGAAATGCAGTGCACTAACTGCAACAGAAGGGGGCATACTGCCCGTTTCTGCAAGACTCCAGCAAGGCCGACCGCTCAAGTTCCTAACGCCGGTGTGGGCCAAGCTTGCTACGGTTGTGGCGAAGTGGGCCACTACAAGAGGAACTGCCCTAAGGCAGAGATAGCTAGCGGAGTAGGAAGAGTTTTGGCCATAGGCCACGAGGAAGCCATAGTTGATCCTACAATAGTTACTGGTATGTTTCTCCTCGATAACTCACATGCTTGCTTACTTTTTGACAGTGGAGCGGAGAAAAGCTTCGTAAACCAGAAATTTGCACACTTGCTTAGACAAAAACCACGTGCACTAGATAAATCATTCACTGTAGAAATGGCAAACGGGAAAACAGAAAGTACTAACTGCACATACGTAGGTTGTACTCTAACTTTAGATGGCCATACTTTCAAGATAGACCTCATGCCGGTCCCAATTAAAAGTTCCAACGTCATTATCGGCATGGATTGGTTGAGTCTTCATCGCGCCGACATCTTGTGCTTTGAAAAAGCAGTTCGTCTTAACCTTCCTAACAGCGAAACTCTAGTTATCTACGACGACAAAACCTAGTATGAACCTTCGCATCACTTCGTGTATCCAAGCTCAGAAGTGCTTGCGAAAGGAATATCATGCATACCTCGCACACATCGTCGATACGAGTCAAGAAGTGAAAGATATTCAGAACATCCCAGAAGTACGCGACTTTCTCGACATCTTTCTAGAAGAACTTCCAGGATTACCACCACAACGCCAAGTCGAGTTCAGAATCGACTTAGTGCCAGGGGCTACTCCAGTAGCCAAATCTCCATATCGTCTGGCACCATCAGATATGGAGGAACTTTCCAGTCAGCTTAACGAACTTCTCCAGAAGGGATTCATTAGGCCAAGCTTCTCACCATGGGGAGCACCGGTCTTGTTCGTCAAGAATAAAGACGGATTGTTTCGTATGTGCATCGACTACAGGGAACTCAACAAGTTTACCATTAAAAATCGTTATCCCTTACCCCGCATTGACGATTTATTTGATCAACTTCAAGGAGCCAACTACTTCTCGAAGATAGATCTACGATCCGGGTACCACCAACTACGAGTGTTAGAGGAGGATGTTCCCAAGACAACCTTTCGAACTCGTTATGGGCACTACGAATTCGTAGTGATGCCATTCGGATTAACTAAAGCGCCCGCAGTATTCATGGATTTAATGAATAGGGTGTGTCGTCCTTACTTGGATCAGTTCGTCATCGTCTTCATCGATGACATACTCATCTACTCTCGTAGTAAGGAGGAACATAGTCAACATCTTCGTCAAGTCTTAGAAACATTACGATCGGAGAATCTCTATGCAAAGTTCTCCAAGTGCGAATTTTGGATTCGAAGAGTCGAATTTTTGGGCCACGTAGTTAGTGAAGAGGGAATTCACGTGGACCCTTCCAAAATCAAGGCCATTGAGAACTGGTCAGCACCGAAGACACCTACAGAAATTCGTCAATTTCTAGGTCTCGCTGGCTACTATCGCAGGTTCATTCACAACTTCTCCCGCATTGCGAAACCTCTTACAACCCTGACTCAGAAGGGCGTGGCCTTTGACTGGGAATAGAAGCAAGAGAGAGCGTTCCAAACGCTCAAGCGAGCCTTGTGCACCGCACCAATACTATCCCTCCCCGAAGGGATAGAAGACTTCGTTGTCTATCGTGATGCATCAAATCAAGGGCTCGGCTGTGTTCTGATGCAACGAGGTAAGGTCATCGCCTATGCCTCGAGACAGCTGAAGACACACGAGGTCAACTACACCACCCATGATCTTGAACTAGGAGCAGTTGTGTTTGCTCTGAAGATCTGGAGACACTACCTGTATGGTACAAAAAGTACTATCTTTACAGACCACAAAAGCCTACAACATATATTCAACCAGAAGGAACTCAACATGAGACAACGACGGTGGGTCGAGCTACTCAGTGATTACGAATGTGAAATTCGTTATCATCCAGGTAAAGCCAACGTGGTAGGCGACGCCCTAAGTCGGAAAGAATACTCTGGTCGTAGAGTCAAATCTTTGACTCTAACTATCCATTCACACTTGTCCACACAAATTAAGGAGGCTCAGCTCGACGCTTTGAAACCTGAAAATGTGGCGAGTGAATCCCTGAGAGGGATGGATAAGAACTTGGAAGTCAAGGGTGGCAGAGCCTTATACCTCATGGATCGGATCTGGACACAGAAACGCGGTGGCTTCAGAGACTTGGTCATGACCGAGGCACACAACACTCATTATTCCGTCCACCCAGGTTCAGATAAGATGTATATGGATCTTAAAAAGCTATACTGGTGGCCTAACATGAAAGCAGAGATTGCTACCTTCATAAGTAAATGCCTTACTTGCGCCAAGGTCAAGGTCGAATACCAGAAACCCTCCGGTCTTCTACAACAGCCAGAAGTACCTGAATGGAAGTGGGAGCGGATCACTATGGACTTCATAACCAAGTTGCCCAAGACAACGGGTGGACTTGATACCATATGGGTCATCGTCGACAGATTGACCAAGTCCGCACACTTCCTGCCTATCAAAGAAACAGACAAGATGGAGAAGCTTACAAGAACCTACATTCGGGAGATTGTACGACTACACGGTGTTCCCATATCCATTATCTCGGACAGAGATAGTAGATTCACTTCGAGGTTCTGGCGGTCGCTACAAAGTTCCCTAGGAACTAGGCTGGACATGAGTACAGCCTACCATCCACAGACCGACGGACAAAGTGAGAGAACTATCCAAACCTTGGAAGATATGTTGCGAGCCTGTGTCATCGACTTTGGGAAGGCATGGGATACTCATTTACCCCTTGTCGAATTTTCCTACAACAACAGTTATCACACGAGCATAAAGGTTGCTCCATTCGAGGCCCTCTAAGGCCGAAAGTGCAGATCCCCTATGTGCTGGGCTGAGGTGGGTGATACCCAGTTAGCTAAAGGACGAGTTCCTGAAAACACTCTCACGGGTCCGGAGATCATTCGCGAAATGACAGAGAAGATCGTTAAGATTCGTGAACGATTGAAAGCCTCTAGAGACCGACAGAAAAGCTACGCTGATAAACGAAGGAAACCGTTGGAATTCCAGGTGGGAGACCGTGTTCTATTGAAGGTCTCACCCTGGAAGGGCTTGATACGCTTCTGAAAGCGTGGAAAGCTAAATCCAAGGTACATAGGGCCTTTCGAGATTCTTGCCAGAATCGGCCTTGTAGCTTACAAACTTAACTTACCGCGCGAACTCAGTAACGTACATTCTACTTTCCAAGTCTCGAACTTAAAAAAGTGTCTCTCCGACGAGACTCTTGTAATCCCACTCGACGAGATCGAGATCAACTAGAGCCTCAACTTCGTGGAAGAACCAGTAGAGATCATGGACCGGGAGGTCAAGCAAACGAAACAAAGCCGTATACCGATAGTGAAGGTTCGCTGGAACACCAAGCAAGGACCTGAATTCACTTGGGAGCGAGAGGATCAGATGAAACTGAAATATCCTCATCTTTTTACTTAGTTATTTGTAACTACTTATTTGCTTAAACTCTAATTTCGGGACGAAATTCCTTCTAACGGGGGGATGATGTGACAACCCGAAATTTCTATTATGTACAACCATTCACTTCAATAGAAGTCAGAACTGTTTCTGCTAACTTTTAAGGTTTTTGGAATAAGTTTGAGTGTTTTAAGATTAGTACTTCAGGAGATAACATGAGAGAGGTGATGGGTTTTGAGCATTCTAACACTCCTATGGTGTACATGCAACCCTAGAAACCTTGGATCTATGTTTGACTATGATACATGCAAATAATTATTTTTCCAAGGTTCTTATCCTATCTAGCATGGCATGGGGAACTTGAATCAAATAAAGCTAGTAGAATTACTTACCTTGTAGTTGTAGTTGATTGCTTGGAGTTTTAGAGCCTAGCACCAATAGTGTGGATGCCTCAAATCGAAATCACAAATCACCACAAACTTGGAACTTTGAGAGAATAGTAATCACCTTCTTGAAATCGGCCCTCTTACTTTACTCACCACAACTCATGTGATTTCAAGAACCAAAGCCTCCTTTATATAGTGTGGTGGATTAGGGTTACATTCATGTAAACCCTAATACCCATGTCTTTTCATTTGCATGAGATCCATGGGTTAAAGCTCCATGGAGTATCCATGGACTTTCCATGCAAGCCTAGCCCATTCCAAATAAGCATTAGCCCACACTATATAAATACAAGAGCCCATATTTAATTAGTCATACTTTTGATCTCTAAATTAATTCTAGATTAATTATAGATCAATACTAATTAAATAATATGATTTTATATTAATATATTAGGACTTATAATATATTAATAAATCATAACTTATACTATTCTCAAACGATTATCCATAAATTGTTCGGGTGAAGTGCAACCCAAATGGACCATGCCGGGTCGGGTCAAGTACATACCAAATATAGTTATGGACTTAGACACTATATCCAACAGTCTCCCACTTGGATAAGTGTAATAACTATAGTTGCAAGCATGACTTCAGGAACCGATCAGCAATCGTAGCTCTTTAAACTCTATTGAACTATGAAGCGCCATTTTAGATAAGTGATCATATAATCCTCTGTTCTAGATATCAGCCGGACAAATACATGGAACATGGTCTTGCTTATTATCCAGCATTTGTTTCCCGATTTCTGATTTGTTTGACATAGAACTTAACTGAACACATCAATTTAGTTCTGACCGGGCCCGGTACATAGGTCAAAACAAAATGATCGAGGGGCCCAGATATCGCTTCTAATCCTAGAAGGAACAGATAAACTTTGACTCATATGTTTGCTCTACTACTTGTTGAATTACACACAAAAGCACGGTTTATAACATCGAGTTACCAATGCGTTTTCGTGCAATCAATGCATAACCAACTCATAGGCAACAAATCATATCTCTAGGTTTGAAGACTTATATGATATTACCGTCTCACGATCACTCGAGATAAATTCCATGAAGTGATACAAGTGAGCGTGGGTTGAATCCAATACTCAGAACTTATGAGCACTCATGAGTGTTGTAGCCCCACTTTGTCTAACATATTAGACCTCTACAAGCCAACCCATGACAGTCTTGATTCATATCTACTTCCAACATATGACCGACTGTGGAGAGTTTGAATAATATGATATAAACCATAACATAATTATTCTGGAAGTCAAAACATGCAAAAAGAAATAATAGTAAACGATTGACAAGAGATAGCAACACTTTACTTATAAATAACAGCTTTTATTTATCATCAAATGTCAATTACATTTTACAAATTTCAAGATTATCTAACTACTAAAACTAATATCATCCTTCAGCCCTATGCTCCGAGCATGCTGGAGATGCTTAGCCCGAGTCAGTCCCTTCGTGAGGGGATCTGATGGGTTCTCATCCGATGATACCCTCTTTGCCACGAGGATTCCTTCTTCTATTCGATGTCTGATGAAGTGATATTTTCTGTCAATGTGTATGGATCTCCCATGATCTCTTGGTTCCTTGGCTAAGGCAACCGCACTATTGCTGTCACAGAAAATCTCCATTGGCTCCTTTATAGCTGGTACAACTCCAAGGTCTCCGATGAAGTTCTTTAGCCATATAGCATCCTTTGCTGCCTCGCTTACTGCTATATACTCTGATTCACAAGTGGAATCAGCCATTGTCTCCTGCTTGGAACTTTTCCAAGTAATTGCCCCTCCGTTTAGAGTAAAGACCCAGCCCCACTGAGAGCGGAAATTATCCCTGTCAGTCTGAAAGCTAGCATCACTGTACCCTACAACTCTCAAGTCCTCACTGCCACCGAGGGTAAGGACCCAGTCCTTAGTCCTCCGTAGGTACTTGAGGATATTCTTTACCGCAGTCCAGTGTGCCTTGCCAGGGTTCCCCTGATACCTGCTAACCATGCTCAAAGCAAAGGCTACATCAGGTCGAGTACACGTCATAGCATACATGATCGATCCTACAGCTGAAGCATAAGGTATTCGACTCATTTCTGCTATCTCAGCCTCAGTACTAGGGCTTTGTGTCTTACTCAATCTGGCGTTACTCTGGATGGGTAACTCTCCTTTCTTGGAGTTATGCATGTTGAACCTTTTCAACACTTTGTCCACATAGGTGCTTCAATTAGTCTTTTACTCCTGTTTCTCAAAATCCTTATCCCTAGGATATAGGCAGCTTCTCTAAGGTCCTTCATAGTGAAACACTTCCCAAGCCAGGACTTTACTTCCTGCAGGGTTGGGATGTCATTTCCTATGAGTAGTATGTCATCCACATACAGTACCAAAAATCTGACTATACTCCCACTAGCCTTGATATAGACACAAGATTCATCTTCACTCCTTGAAAAGCCAAATTCTTTGACTTTCTCATCAAAGCAAAGATTCCATCTGCGAGGTGCCTGTTTTAATCCATAAATGGATTTCTCGAGCTTACACACTCTACTGGGGTACTCTGTACTGACAAAACCCTCTGGCTGAACCATGTAAACATCTTCAGCCAACTTTCCATTAAGGAAAGCGGTTTTGACATCCATTTGCCATATTTCATAATCATGAAATGCAACAATGGCTAACAGAACCCTAATAGACTTAATCTTGGCCACTGGTGAAAAGGTCTCATCATAATCAACTCCGGGAGTTTGAGAATAACCCTTTGCAACCAGTCGTGCCTTATAAGTGTGTACATTACCATCCATGTCGGTCTTCTTCTTGAAGATCCATTTGCACCCAACTATCTTACGATCAGGTACATTGTCAACCAAGTTCCAAACTTGATTGTCATACATGGACTGTATCTCGCTATCCATAGCCTCTTTCCATTTAGCAGCCTCAGGGCCTGCCATGGCTTCCGTGTAGCTGTTAGGCTCATCCAAATTTACCAGTGTGTTATCACTGATAAGTGTCTCACCTTCTGCAGTAATATGAAAACCATAATAATGCTCAGGTGCATTCCTAACTCTGGTGGAACGCCTCAGAGGTATAGATTCTTCAGTCGGCTCAATAGGAGTTTTCTCCTCAGGTTGAGGTCTAGGGTTTGAGGTTCCTTCACCACTTGACTCTTGAATTTCCTCAAGGTCAATTTGCCTCCCACTGTCTCCTTGGCTCATGAATTCTCTCTCTCGAAAGAATCCTCTTCTTGCTACAAAGAACACATTATCACTGGGTCTGTAGAAGATGTAACCAAAGGATTTCTGTGGGTAGCCGATGAAAATACACCTTTCGCTTCGGGGTTCGAGCTTATCGTGAGTCTCGCGTCTCACGAAAGCCTCGCAACCCCAAATCTTGATGTGGTCTACATTGGGAACTTTTCCAGTCCACACCTCGTGAGGTGTTTTGGCAACCTTCTTTGTAGGGACTAGATTAAGGATATGGGCGACAGTCTCTAAGGCATACCCCCAAAATGAGATTGGTAGCGAAGCTCGACTCATCATGGAACGAACCATGTCCAACAAGGTCCGATTGCGCCTCTCAGCTACACCATTCAACTGTGGTGTCCTAGGAGGTGTCAATTGTGAGACAATCCCACATTCCTTAAGATAGTCAAGGAACTCAGTACTAAGATACTCACCACCACGATCGGATCGAAGCATCTTAATGTTCCTGCCCAACTGATTCTCCACTTCTTGCTTAAACTCTTTGAATTTCTCAAAGGTTTCTCACTTATGCTTGATTAGGTAGACATATCCATATTTACGAAAATCATCAGTAACAGTCACATAGAACCGATTAGCATCTCTTGTGGCGGTTCTGAAGGGTCCACACACATCCGTGTGTATGAGGTCCAACAAACCTTCACCCCTAGCACAAGTGCCAGTAAAAGGTGACTTTGTCATTTTACCAAGCAAACAAGATTCACAACTATCATCTGACTTTAGGTCAAATGACTCCAAGACTCCATCCTTTTGGAGTTGGCCTATGCGTTTCTTGCTTACATGTCCAAGACGACAATGCCATAAGGATGATTTATCTAAGCTAGTGGAAGAGTTAATACACAATACATTATTTCCTAGATTATCTACAACAGATACAGTTTCATACACGCCATCACAAGGTAATGCTTTAAAATAAAGAACATTATTAAAGAAAGCATCAATACTACCATTATTATTATCAAAATAAAAGGTAAAACCTTGTTTATACAATGCATGAAAGGAAATAACATTTCTTGCCATTTCTGGCGAATAATAACATTTATTCAAATCTAATGTAAACCCACTATTTAGCACTAAGGAATAAACTCCTATCTTGGTGACAGGTGAAGCTTTCATGTTTCCCATGATCAAGTTTATCTTTCCCTGCTCCACATTCTCACTTCTTTTTAGTCCCTGCAAATCACAACATATGTGAATACCACAACCTGTATCAAGGACCCAAGACTTAGAATGAGGTGAGTTATTAGACAATATAGTGTATATACCTGCATGGTTGGGTTTTACTTTCCCATCCTTCAAATCTTGCTGGTACTTTGGGCAGTTTCGCTTCCAGTGCGACTTTTCATGGCAATAGAAGCATTCAGCCTCATTAGGGTTAGCAGAAGGAGTGACAAAACCTTTCTTGGTTTTGCTTGAAGAGGAGCCTTCAAGGGTCTTACCCTTGGTACCCTTAGAAGGGTTCTTTCTCTTCTTCCCTTTGACATGCCCGATTGCCAAGACATTGGCCGCAGTTAGAGTAGGAGTAGGAGTAGTAACAACCGACTTACCCTTTAGACCACTTTCGGCGGTCTTCAAGAGTCCTTGAAGTTTGCTGAGGGTGACTTATTCCTTGTTCATGTGATATGTCATGCGGAATTGATCATAACACGATGGCAAGGAGTGCAAAATGATGTCTATTGCTAACTCCTCAGGGAAGTTCACATTCAGCTTCAGTAAACGGTCCACATACCTTTGCATTTTCTGCATGTGGCCCGTGATGGGTTCACCATCCTTCATTTGGGTTGTTATCATGGAGGAGATTATTTCATATCGCTCTTGACGAGCACTTTGATGGTAGCGGTCCATCAAGTCCTGGTGCATCTCAAAAGGATAATAGTCCTCATAGGACTTTTGGAGCTCGGCTGTCATGGTGGCCATCATGATGCATGCCACTTTTGTAGCATCTCTTTCATGTACCTCATATTCAGCAAGCTCTTCAGGAGTAGCAGTTGGCTCGGGTACCTTCAGCTCCTTGTCGAGAACGTATTCTTTGTTCTCATACCGAGTGACCATCATGATGTTTCTGATCCAATCTGTAAAGTTGGACCCATCAAAGATGACTCTCCCACAAAGATTCATGAGAGAGAAGGAGCTAGTAGGGTTTGAGCCAGAAGCATTGTTATTGGAAGACATCTGAAAAGAAGAGGGAATAGATTAGATTAGATATAGAGATAGTCCTTAACAAAACACCCAAATGTAATATTAAGGCTAGGACCCAACACAATATTTTATAACTTAGAAGAGGGATTCCGTAATCTAAGCTATAAGATATTTGAAGGTAGGTGAATGACGATTCACCAATTTCCACCATGAAAAACGAAATATTTAATTAGGTTTTAATTGGTTTAGAAACTCCTAGATTCTTTGAGATTCATTGAACTTTCTTCAATGGCATGTTTCAATCTCGAGTGTGCCCTTCAAGTTTTGTGACTGGGATGCCGAGAATCACAAAACAAGGTGTGAAGTAACCATGCAAATTACTTGGTACCCTTAATGTATTACCCCTCAATCGATGTGCCGGTTAACCACACACGCTCCATCGATACTATGATAAACATTAAGTCACCCTTTACCTACCTTGTTAAGTTCAAGTTAGTGTGCCGGTTAACCACACACGCTCCACTAACGACTTAAACAAAGTGTAAAGTGTAATTTCATGGATTAGCACCTTATTCACATTTTCCTAAAATAACTAAGATTGGGAATTCAATAAAGTTTAGTTACTTTAGTATTATCATTATACTTTTAATGAGAATTTATAAGTCCTTGTCCTACTCGTTCGGCTAACGACCCTCTACCGATCAAGGAAGCGGTGGGTGAGAGTGGACACCCATTAAGTTGCCATTTTATAGGCAACAACCTTATACCCCCCTTATAGACCGGCTTCGTGAATGAGGCGTACTAGCGGTAAGACGACTTGATCTTACACATATATAAATATTATTAAACTTATAATATTATAAAGTATAAGGGTTGAATTTTAACTTTTAAAATTCTAGGGGTTGGAACTAAAGTTTTTAATATGACTTTACATGTTCCAAAACTTGAGGGCAAGTTTTGTAAACTTTCACAACTTTTCATTTCTCATAACTTATGAGTTAATGGTTATTAAAAATGAAGACTCTTCATTTTTGTAACCTATGTGTTCTTTTAATGGTTATTTATAAATGTGACTTTTGGTTATCCATAACTTAAGAACTAGTTATGGACTCCATTAAAACACATAAAGATCAAGAATTAATCTAATCAATTATTAGCACATAATTTCTATGATCTTCTAAACTCATATGTTTATCAATGTTCATATCAAAAATTTCAAGAATCGTAAGTACATATACAAAACTTGAAATTTTGATACGAGCTTTTGAACAAAACTTCGATTTTCAAGTTTTTTTTTTTTTTTTGCATCAAGTATCAAATAAAACAAACCAGACTCTGATACCACTGATGGGTTTTGAGCATTCTAACACTCCTATGGTGTACATGCAACCCTAGAAACCTTGGATCTATGTTTGACTATGATACATGCAAATAATTATTTTTCCAAGGTTCTTATCCTATCTAGCATGGCATGGGGAACTTGAATCAAATAAAGCTAGTAGAATTACTTACCTTGTAGTTGTAGTTGATTGCTTGGAGTTTTAGAGCCTAGCACCAATAGTGTGGATGCCTCAAATCGAAATCACAAATCACCACAAACTTGGAACTTTGAGAGAATAGTAATCACCTTCATGAAATCGGCCCTCTTACTTTACTCACCACAACTCATGTGATTTCAAGAACCAAAGCCTCCTTTATATAGTGTGGTGGATTAGGGTTACATTCATGTAAACCCTAATACCCATGTCTTTTCATTTCCATGAGATCCATGGGTTAAAGCTCCATGGAGTATCCATGGACTTTCCATGCAAGCCTAGCCCATTCCAAATAAGCATTAGCCCACACTATATAAATACAAGAGACCATATTTAATTAGTTATACTTTTGATCTCTAAATTAATTCTAGATTAATTATAGATCAATACTAATTAAATAATATGATTTTATATTAATATATTAAGACTTATCCATAAATTGTTCGGGTGAAGTGCAACCCAAATGGACCATGCCGGGTCGGGTCAAGTACATACCAAATATAGTTATGGACTTAGACACTGTATCCAACAAGAGGATGCCCTAGGGTTTATTGTGCAACAATAATGTCCCAAAACTCCAAGAGTTTGGAGTTTATGGCCTAAACAAAGGTGTTTACGGCCGTAAACCCTAAAAGGGGGTATAAATATGACACTTAGTCATTAGTTACCACTTTTCACATTTTCAAGATCCAAAACCCATTTCTCTCTCAAGTATCATCCGACTTTTCTTTAAGATCTTCAACTTTGTAAGTGTTTCTAGCCCTAAAGAGTTGATATCTAACTTAATCTAGTGATCTTACATGATTCCATCCGTGAAATCATTCCAAAAGTGTAGATCTTCAAGTTTCACCAAGAACACCAAGAACACACACTAGTGTTCTTTGACTTTTAGCACCTTTTCAAGCTTCTACCTAGTAAGTACTCTTACCCTAGTGTATTATAAGACTTGTTACACTTCTAATCATCAAGAAAACACCCAAGAAACAAGATCAAAGGTGTTTACGGTCCAAGATGTTCTTGGACCGTAAACCCTAACAAAGGGGCCAAAGTGACCCTAGTCCCTTACCAAGCCTTGGAAACTAGCCTAGACCCCTTCCTTGATGTGCTTAGTACTTGAAAACATCAAAAGACCATAAACCATTTGGGTTTACGGCCGTAAACCCAAGGAGAAGTGGTCCAAGGACCGTAAACTCCCTAAAGGAGTGAAATGGTGCCCTAATCCCTTCCTAAGGCTTAAACATGAAGTAGGAATGCTTATTATGATTTTTATGGCTTCAAAACACAAAATGGTCGAGTACCATGAGTTTACGGCCGTAAACTCATGGGTTTACGACCGTAAACTCAATAAGAATGGGTTTACGACCGTAAACTCAATAAGAGTTGGTCACAAAACCGTAAACTCCAAAGGATGTTTACCCTTGAACCCTAAACTTAATTACAAGGTCCTACAACCCTTAGATGCAATCCTTAGCACCTATTGTTGGGTTATGAGCATTCTAACACTCCTAAGTGTACATGCAACCCTAAATACCTTGGATCTATGTTTTCTCTATTATACATACAATTATGAACATCCAAGGTATTATCCTAATCTAGCATACAAAATAATAAATATAACAAGATAGAATACATACCTCTTTGATGTAGAATGTGTTCATGAAGCTTAAGTACCTAGTGCCCCAAGTGTGACACCTCAAATGGTTCACACAACACCAAATACACTTGGAATAACTTGAGAGAAACTTGAACACTCCTTGAAATCGTCTAGCCCTCACACTCACACATTAGTGCACGATTTCTTGAGCCATGGGATTCTTTTATATGGTGGCTATTAAGGTTACACCATGTAACTCATAACTTTACCCATTCCTTATGCTCCATGGATTTTAACCTCCATGGGTCACCCCATGGACTTAGTCCAACATAAGGAATCTTGGATCACAAGCCCACATATATAAGAATGAATGATTTACACAATCAACCCATATATTTAATTAGTCTTCTTTTGATCACTTAATTAATTCCAAATTAATTCTTGATCAATACTAATTAAATAACCTTATTAATATATTATAACTTATAATATATTAACCAACCTTAAGTGTTATTTCTCTCATTATAGTCTATCCAAATGCATGATGCCATGCAACCCAAATGGACCATGCTGGGTCGGGTCAAGTCTTACCAATTATAGTTATGGACTTAGACATTAATCCAACAGTCTCCCACTTGGATAAGTCTAAAACTATTATTGCGTATGACTTCAGGAACCGATCAGCAATCGTAGCTCTCAAAAGCTTCTGTCGAACTCTGACCTTGTCGATGAACTCTGACCTTTGTCAATGACTTGTCCATTAGATAAGGGATCATATATTCCTCCATTCTAGATATCATATAGACTGAGACATGGATTATCAATCATTCTCTCTGTCCATTTGTTGTTTCCCGATTTCCGATTCATGATGACTGACTGATTGAACAAATCAAATCAGTCCTGGCTTGGCCAAGCACTCACATGTATCATCTTTAAATCATCGAGGGGCCCACAGATATCGCTTTTATCCCGAAGGTAAAAGGAATCGATAAATTTCGACTCATATGGCTTGTTCTACTACTTGTTGAATCATACACAAAGGCACGTTTTATAACATCGAGTTACCAATGCGTTTTCGTGCAATCAATGTATAACCAACTCATAGTAACAACTCATATCTCTAGGTTTGAAGAATATAAGATATTATCGTCTCATGATCACTCATGATAAAATCCATGAAGTGATTCAAATGAGCGCGGTTTGAATCCAATACTCAGAACTTATGAGCACTCATGAGTGTTGTAGCACCACTTTGTCCACCAACTTGGACCTCTACAAACCAACCCATGACAGTCTTGATTCATATCTACTTCCAACATATGACCGACTGTGGATGGTTTGAATAACTTAATCATTCAGGAAGAGCGACTTAGTTATTCTGGAAGTCAAAACATGCAAAGTGAAACACAAGAATAAATGAATCAAATATGGTATCAAACCCTATGAATATAAATAAACACTTTTATTTATCACCATACTGATTACTCATTATTCATTGTTTCGGTTTTATCAACTTTATACTTGAATTTAAAACAATAGTTGTCCCATGCTCCAAGCATGTACACTATGTTTTCTAAACACTAGTCATGCCATACACCAAGTATGCATACTATGTTTGTCTATGATCTTTACTTTGTAAAATAGATCAATTGAACATCACTCCAATGATCCTCTTTTCACAGTCCCAAATCCTTACTGCAAATGCAAGAATTCCAAATTCATGCAATTTACTAAAATCTGTTAGATTCTAAACTTATATGCATTGATCCTCTTAATGATTATGCACGAAGTCAGAAAGACTTGACAACAATCATTACAGAGCATTCCAAAGGAGATCAGCTCCTTGGAAACATCCTTCTTTCATTAAGTTTCCTAATCTTACACAGATTGAATAATTTCTAACTTTGAAACATTTCCATATTCCATTTTGACTATCACTTCTGAACAAGAGTTGCCTCCTTACAGATTATGTCAATATGGTCCTTCCAGAATTACCATTATACTTCCAACTGTCCTTGAGCAACCAATCTTTGGTAAACCTTAGATTGTCCTCGACAATTGCTTAATCATTTTAGTCATATCCAATTCTAGACCTTTTCCCTTCATAATGTCCCAGGCATTTGGAAAATTTTAGAAAAGGATGAATATAACACATGTAATCGATCCTATATCTGAAGCATATGGGACACGATTCATGATGTCTCACATAAAGACTAAACCAGTCTTTTGCTATAATATTTTCATTTCAATTTGCCAAGTTCTCAAAATTCAGATTATGAAAAGGGATGTCGTAATCATAATCGAATTTTAGAACGCAAATAATGGACCCATATATAGAATTTCCTTATGTTGAGCCATTCCAACATGAAATTCATATATATTTCCTTGATTAAATACGATTAAAATCTCAATCTAAGCTTTTAGAATTGAAATGAAGTATAATTTCCTCTCCCTTAATTATAGCAAAACAACTTTTTCAACCCCTGCAACCTCACGAATTGAAACTTTTGTTTTCTATAATTAACATTGCTAACTTGCAACCTTTGTCATAATTATCATGCTCCCACTAACATGATGATTATTAGCATAACACTTATGCTCCCACTAGCTTTAACATGTACTCAGAAATCAGCTGACTTTCTTACCAAAGTTCAGATTTCTGATACTAGATTGTTTTGATAAAACTTTATCAAAATCATACACCTCTCTTAGATAGCTCACATGTGTGTCTAGACAATTTTAGAACTATGAAAAGGGATGTCGTAATCATAGTCTCAATTGTTTAGACCTTTGCCACTTCTCACAAGTCCATGTTAGTGTGCCGGTAAACCACACACGCTCCACTAACGACTTTGAGAATGCAAATATCACAATTGCTATCTAGCTAAAATCTACTTAGTGAAAGTGTTTCCTCACCATCATTTTCATGAATCGGAGAGAAACGTTATGACACTTAGATTTAATAGCGTATGTGTTCTTATCCATGTGATTTTGTCAAAACCATAATCACAAGACAAGGTTAGTGACAAATCCAAACTCATATTGATTAAACTTGTGCAATCTTAAATTCTTGCCATTTGGCAGCTCAGGTGCCTGCCATTGCTTCCAAGTAGTTGTGCAACCAATTGAGAACTCTCAGAACTCCTATGCAAAGCCAACTTGAATAGGCACAAAAATTTCAACACGATAGGTTATAAACCTCAAGTCGTGTGCTAGTGAAGGACTTTAGGTTTTATTCTTGATTAAGTCTTGAAACTTTCAAGAGCTTTAAGACTCCCACTGTCCTCTTGACATATAAGACTCCCTTGTCAAATATTCAAGAGATAGTGCGGATTCTTTATCAAGACTAACACTTTACACAATTGGCCTAAGTTGGTCTCTGTTTTATCCAAAACATCACAACTTACCAATTTCAAATGTACAAGAGTAGATAACCTTTTACTCTTACATTTGACTAGTGTTAACAAACCCTCTTTAAGATATGTCACTCAAGTTACAATCTTGGAGTATGACTCTAAGAATTGTTTTGGAACGAAGTATGACTCATCTTTTTGATTTAACCATTTCAACAATTTATGACTCCTCTTCTTAGTCATAAGAATGCACTAAGATGACTTTAGAGGACCAATTATGATATGGTATCTTAATCATTAAGATGATCATAAACATGATACTAAAGTACTCTCCCATCTTTTCGGATTTGAGAAACTTTTATCTTTCTGCCATACTTTGATTCTTCTTATTCGTTCTGTCTCACATTGAAACTTCTCCAATGCTACAGACTTATACTTAAACTTATAAGTATAACCATATTTTTTGAACTTAAGTAAATCATGACGAATAGTCTTCTTGATCTTTTGTGGTGGACTTGACCAGTGCACAAGAATGTGTACTCGATCCATTAGTCCTTTCCTTATTCACATAAGGAATTAGTCTTAATTTTCCAAGCTGAAAGTTCTCATTCATCATACTATACAACTTGCATGATTCCAAGTTTCGGTCCAATTGAACCTTGGGTGATGAGAATCTTTCCTTATTTGGTAATATTAGACACTACCACAACCGAAAGAATCAAATCCATTTTTCCAATATTGCTATCAATGGAATCTTATAAGCAACAACTTTTCACAAATGCCATTGTAAGGATACTTAAAATAAACAAAATCAAAACCTTTTTCTTTTATTTTAAAACTTTGCGGAAAAATTTATCCTTACAATCCATATGAAAACCTTGTTGTTATCTATTCCTAAGCAATATAAATATCATAACTCTTAAGTAATAGCCCAAAATTCTGATCACCGAACCATGCGATTGAAATCTATCTTCGCGATCAGAACCAGCATGTACTTAATAGAGTTAGACAATGGACTTTACCTGAAGTAGAGCCAAACTTATTGACTTTAACATCCTTAGGTAAATTTGGCAGCTTCGTAACCAATTCCCCTTCCTTTGGCAATAGTTACCTGTGGACCCTTGATAATGGGACTATCTCAGACTTCGCCTCTCTCTTTACCATTGGGTCAACCGAGTTGACTATGGCCGATCCCTTTCCATTGGGAAGAGAGAGCTTTACTGGATATCCAATGTCATCATTGTCAATGTACATAGCGTTTTAGGAAGTTGATCTTAGCAAATAGATAAGATCATTAAGGGTCTTGTCTTAGTCTGTTTCATAGGATTCCCAAAAGAACTCACTATGTGACTTAGAAAGTAGTTGAGCCACCAACTTTCTCAAGACTTTGACACCCAACTCTCCCGGCTTGTCAATATGTGACTACATCTCCAAGATGTGATCACACCTAGACCTTACCTTGCCAATAGGGCTTGAGTGGCCTTAAACTTTTTAGGAACTTGTGGGTTAAGGAGAATAATTGGAGGAGGTGAAAGAAGTATGATATCCATGGGACATCATCTTCATTTAGGAAAGCTTGTTTCAAGAGATTTGGGAAGATCATAAATGTCTAGACCAGACATCTTTTTGGGAGATATTCAAGATAGTTGATTTAAAGTCCTTAATATGACACCCAATATGAAATATTAAGGCTAGGACCCAACAAACTATTTTATAACTTAGAAGAGGGATGCCGTAATCCAAGCTATAAAATATTTGAAGGTAGGTGAATGACGATTCACCAATTTCCACCATGAAAAACGAAATAATTTATTAGGTTTTAATTGGATTTGAAAGTCCTAGATCTTTGAGATTCATTGAACTGTTCAAAGGCATGTTTCAATCTCGAGTGTGCCCTTCAGGTTTTGTGACTGGGATGCCGAGGATCACAAAACAAGGTGTGAATAACCATGCAAATATACTTGGTACCCTTAATATTTATCCCTTTAATCAGTGTGCCGGTTAACCACACACGCTCCACCGATACTATGATAAATATTAAGTTACCCTTTGCCTACCTTGTTAAGTCCAGGTTAGTGTGCCGGTTAACCACACACGCTCCACTAACGACTTAAGCAAAGTGCAAAGTGTAATTTAATGGGTTAGCACCAAATTCACATTTTCCTAAGTAACTAAGATTGGGTATTAATAAGAGTTTAGTTACTTAGTATTTATCATTAATACTTTTAATGAAAGGAGAATTATACTCCTTGTCCTACCCGTTCGGCTAACGACCCTCCACTAGTCAAGGAAGCGGTGGGTGAGAGTGGACACCCATTAAACTGCCATTTTATAGGCAGTAACCTTATACCCCCCTTATAGACCGGCTTCGTGAATGAGGCCTACTAATGGTAAGACTGACTTTACTCTTATACATATATATAAATATTATTAACTTATAATATTATAAAGTATAAGGGTTGAATTTTAACTTTTAAAATTCTAAGGGCTAACTTGGAATTAAAGTATTCATAAGTGAAAACTTTTCAAATTCCAAAACTTGAGGGCAAGTTTTGAAACTATTCAAAACTAATTAATTCCATAACATATGAGTTTAAAGTAGTTTTAATTAAAAAAAAACTCTTCAAGTTCCATAACTTGAGGACAAGTTATGGAAGACTTTAAACTAATTAATAAAAAAAAATAACTTTTTTTATTGTAACTTATGGAACTAATTAAGGTTACACTTTTTTTTTTAATTTAATGAAGAGACTCTTGAACCTCCATAACTTGAGGACAAGTTATGGAGTCATAAAACCATTTAATTAGAACTAGACTCTTCATTTTGTAACCTTTGCCAACTTTTATGAGTTTTATGATTCTTAAATGTGACTTTTCATATAACTTGAGGACAAGTTACAAAAACACACTTTGGAATCAACTCTTAGATTAAAATGGATTGAAAACAACTATTTCACACAACTTTTCTATTAATATAAGAACCTCATAAGAACAAGATAATTCAAATCATCAATCTTCAAGAAATTGGCATGAACATACAAACTAATACAAATCTTGAAATTATGACAATTATCTTAGAAATTGGATTAGCATGAACATTACCACGTCAAAAACAAGTTTATAAGTCCAAAAACATCTTAGGGTAATGTTCCTAGTCCAATTCCAGCCAAAACAATCGAATATATGCATCCAACTCGATTTTTCAGCTACTTTTGCAAGTATAACAAGAAAACAAGCCTAGGCTCTGATACCACTGTTGGGTTATGAGCATTCTAACACTCCTAAGTGTACATGCAACCCTAAATACCTTGGATCTATGTTTTCTCTATTATACATATAATTATGAACATCCAAGGTATTATCCTAATCTAGCATACAAAATAATAAATATAACAAGATAGAATACATACCTCTTTGATGTAGAATGTCTTCATGAAGCTTGAGTACCTAGTGCCCCAAGTGTGACAACTCAAATGGTTCACACAACACCAAATACACTTGGAATAACTTGAGAGAAACTTGAACACTCCTTGAAATCGTCTAGCCCTCACACTCACACATTAGTGCACGATTTCTTGAGCCATGGGATTCTTTTATATGGTGGCTATTAGGGTTACACCATGTAACTCATAACTTTACCCATTCCTTATAATCCATGGATTTTAACCTCCATGGAGTATCCATGGGTCACCCCATGGACTTAGTCCAACATAAGGAATCTTGGATCACAAGCCCACATATATAAGAATGAATGATTTACACAATCAACCCATATATTTAATTAGTCTCCTTTTGATCACTTAATTAATTCCAAATTAATTCTTGATCAATACTAATTAAATAACCTTATTAATATATTAGAACTTATAATATATTAACCAACCTTAAGTGTTATTTCTCTCATTATAGTCTATCCAAATGCATGATGCCATGCAACCCAAATGGACCATGCCGGGTCGGGTCAAGTCTTACCAATTATAGTTATGGACTTAGACATTAATCCAACAATAAAAGTGGTTGATAAGCCGAAGAAGATTGAAAAGATTGTTACTACTACTGGTGAAGTAATGAAGGTTGTTTCTAGTCAAGTCACAATTCCAATAGTTTCAAAGGCGAATACAACTGAAGCAATCAAAACAACAAAAAGACCCATTCTGAAGGGGATTGTGTTTAATGCACCAACTGAAGGAGGAAGTTCTAGTTCGGCAAAACCAAAAGTCTCAGAAGGTGATAGGGATAAAGGAAAAGTTATTGTGGCTGAAAAGTCTAAGGAAGAGAAAAAGGGCGAAATTGAAGCTGAAATGGAGAAGCAAAGGCAAATTCAAAGCATACTGAGACTTCGTGAAAATGATCCACCTGGTATCGAGAAGGGAGATCCAAAGAAGCTCTACGGTTATGAAAACATTGAAGCAAGGGTTTCTTACAATCATATGCATGCTTTTGAGAAGAAGCCAAAGAAAAGCTACTCTATCACTAACACTGATATGAGTCAGATTGATTTTCCAATAAACGAAATGATGTTTAGAATGGCTCAATATAAAATTATGGAGAAGTTCGACAATGAGGATGATTACATTCATATGAAACTTAGGTTTCATCCAGTCATTGGAAAAGAACCGGAGGAGATTTGGTCGTTGGTGAAGATTAAGAAAGTTATCAGCATAACGAAGGATGTGATGTTCGAGAATATGATACAGAACTTTTGGTATCATGTTGTAAGGGCGAACAACCAAGTCTGTGATTTCTCTGTTGCTAATTTCCCTCTAATGAACTTGCATGATCCGATTCAAGTTGCATTGATTTTGAAAGACATAGAGGTTTCGCAACTTCAGGGGACTGACAAAGACGTTTTAAGGCTTGGTCTTGGCCATATCAAAATCTTCATAGATAATTACTATGATTGTCTGGCATTGACTGATGTGGAATTAACATCAGCAATGGGAAAGGAAGTAAATGTTGCAATGGAATTACCGAAGACTCAAGCTGAATTAAAGAAGTATGCTGATGGGGAGATTTTGTTAAAACCTTTTGGGATGGTATTTGCTGGAAAAGACAAGAATGGTAAAGCAAAGAGATTTTTGTTCCAGACTTCAGAGATCAAAAGATATACCACTTCTCAATATACGAACATTATTGTTCGTATGAATAATTGCAAGAAAAACAACGATGGTGATAAGGCGGAGTTGAGGAAGGTTATTACATGGTATTCAGAGATATGAAGGATGATGCATTTTGCTGCACAGATTCTCACGAATTGAGAATTTCGACATGATTACAAAGGGGGAGATTGTAGAGTCGAATTTTATTGTAATATGTCAAATCTGTGTAATTGTCTTTTTATTATGTTCATTATGTATTTTACTAAGGCATCAGTTTGTACGAAGCGTGAATGTCTAGCCTTAGTGTATTTTTTGTACTTTCAGCCTCCTATAAATAGGAGTTGAACATAGAGTAGAAGATAGAGTTTTTCCCAAGTTCTATTATCATTTGTACTCGTGTTCATTGGAAGTAATGAGAGCTTAAACCAGACCTTATTTACTTCTCGTGCTCATCTATACTCTGATTTTGATTCTAATACTCGATTAATCACTTCTACAGGTAGGATAGGACACAACCTTCCATTATAAGTATAATGAAATACGAAGTAACTAAACACTTTTATAAATTCCCAAATATTAGTTACTTTAGGAAAACTGTGAAAATGATGTGATTCCATGAAATTATACTTTGTACCCTTTCCAAGACATTAGTGGAGCGTGTGTGGTTAACCGACACACTAATTTGGGTCTAGCAAAGGGGGCAAAGGGTGACTCGATGTTTGTCATATATCAATGGAGCGTGTGTGGCTAACCGGCACATTGATTAGGTGATTGTAACATTGGGGGCACCAAGTACATTTGCATGGTTATTCACACCTTGTTTATGATCCTCCGCATCCCAGTGACAAACTTGGAGGGAATAATCGAGATTAAATATGCCATTGAAAAGTTCAATCTCAAAATATCTAGGAGTTTCAATTCATTTAAAACCTAATTTTCAATTTTCATTTTTCATGGTGGAAATTGGTAAATCGTCATTTACCTACCTTCAATTGCTCTGCAATTTGGATTACGGCATCCCTCTTCCAAACTGTAGAATATTGTGTTAGATCCTAGCCTCAATATTTCATTTGGGTGCTATATTGAGGATTTTATCAACTAACTTGAATTTCTCCCATTTTGTAGATGTCAAAATGTAACAACTATGGTCTTTCTGAATCCTTTGGAAAAAGCTTTCCACGTGAAGATGATGTTCCACGATTGGATTGTGGAAATGGAAATCATGCTTCACTTCCTCCACCTCCTCCTATAATTCTCCCCGACCCACGTGTTCGAAGACTTGAAAAGTTCAAGGTCACTCAAGCCCTATTGGTAAACAAACACGAAGATGGAAAGTTTGTATGTGCTCATGTCTTGCATATGAAGTTGCATATTGACAGATTGGGAATGTTGGGTGTCAAAGTCTCTACGAAGCTGGCTGTTGACTAGGTTCTTCACTCACTTACTGACTCATATAGTGAGTTCGTTATAAAGTACTATATGATGGACCGCGACGTGACCCTCATTGATTTGACTTATTTGCTTATTGCGGCTAAATCAGAAATGATTTGGCGGTCTGGTCATGCAAATTTGTCTGGTAAATCAAAGTCCCAACCTTCTATGGACAATGACAACATTGGAAGTCCAGAAACGTTTTCTCTAGGCAAGAGAAAGGCTAAGTCTGAGATAATCCCTTGTGTCATTCCCAAAGAGTCTGTGTGTTTCTACTGCCAAGAGAAAGGGCATTGGTCACGAAGCTGCCCTGACTACCTGAGAGATCAGAGAGATGGGAGAGTCAAGATGTATGACTCTGCTTCAGGTAAAATCCACTATCTAACTCTATTAAGTTCCTATTTGTGGATTCTTAATATATTATGTGATATGATTACATTTTGATGTTTTGTAGGATCGAAGAAAAGAAAGGAAGCTTAAAGAAAGACTGAGTCGAGTCTAATCACGAAGAAATGGATTTCGATCGCATAATTCGAAGATCGGATTTTTGAGCTGCTGTTTAAGAGTTAGGATAGATTGTTTAGGAATATGTAATAAACATAGTTTTAATTTGAATTGCGTTGTAAGGACAAGTTTTTCCGCGTTTTATAAATAAATGAAATTTTCAGTTTTATCTTATTTATTTATCCTTGCAATGTTATTATTGAAAATTGATGTTTGTTTGTTTCTGTTGTTAGAAATATTGAAATGGATATGATTCTTAGTTATGTTATTTGTGGTAATGTCAGAAATTTACCAAATAAGGAAATATTCTCATCGCCCAAGTTTCAATTGGACAGAAATTTGGAATCATGCAACTGGTATTGTATGATGAATGAGAACATTCGTATTTGGAAATTAAGACTAATTCCTTGTTCATATAAGTATGTGAGTCGAGTAAAGGACTAAAGGATCTAGTACACATTGTTGTGCACTAGGTCGAGTCCACCACAAAGAACGATAAGAATATTCGTCATGATTTGCTAAGAGTTTAGTAAATGTGGTTATGCTTAAAAGATTAAGTATGATTATGAATCATTGGAAAAGTTTCAATGAATAGAAGAACGAATAAGAAGAATCAATTAGGCAGAAAGATAAAAGTTTCTCCAATCTGAAAAGATGGGAGATGACTTAAGTATCGTGTTTTATGATTAACTTAGTGATTATAAATCTGTATCACAATTGATCCTCTAAGGACACCTTAGTGCACCAGTACGGCTAAGAAGAGGAATCGAAAATTGTTGAAATGGTTAAATCAAAATGTGAATCATACTTCGTTCCAAAATCGAGTCTTAGAGTCATACTCTAAGATTGTGACTTGAGTGACACATCTTAAGAAGTTTTAATACACTCATCAAATGTGGATTAGGAAAATGTTTTTTCTTACTCTTGCACGTTTAAAATTGGTAAGTTGTGATGTCTTGGATAAGACAAAGACCAACTAAGACCAATTGTGTGTAGTGTTTGTCTTGATAAGGATCCACAATAACTCTTGAATATTTGTTTGTCAAGGAATGTGTCTTGAAAAGAGAATCTTATATGTCAAGAGGTCAGTGGGAGTCTTAAATATCTTGACTGTTTCAAGAACTAATCAAGAGTAAACCTATTGTTAAACACTAGCGCACGACTTGAGGTTTGCAACCTATCGTGTTGACACATTCCTGTTTCTGTGACATTCCATTTAAAGTTGACTATGTATGTGAGTCCTATGAGTTCTCATATGAATGCATCAAGGCAAAGCACCTTAATCAATGATAAGGTTTATCTCCACTTCATGAAAATCTAAGTGATAATGTTTCTCTCCACTTCATAAAAATGATTGTGAGGAAACGCTTTCACTAGGAAGATTTTAAGGAGATAGCGATTGTGTAAATTGCATTCTCAAATTTGATTATGATTACGACATCCCTCTTCATATTTCGAATTGTGAGATTTGGCAATTAGTTTGAACAATTAAGACTTATGTTTGTAAGTTCTGAAATTGTTTAAGCACACATATCAGTTATTTAACGAAAAGTGTATGAGTTTGAGAAGCTTAGATAAAGGTTTATCATAGCATCTCATATCAGAAATATAAACCTTCGTTAAGGAAATCAATAAGTATTGATTTCTAGAAGTCCAACTGTTTTTTGAGTACATGTCAAAGCTAGTGGGAGCATAAATGTTATGCTAGTAAAGTAATAATTATCATGTTAGTGGGAGCATGATTATTATATTGTCAGTTAGCAATATTAATTATAGAAAACAAAGGTTTCACTTTGCAAAGTTGCAGGGGTTGAAAGGTTGTTTTGCTATAATAAGGGAGAGAATATTGTACTTCATTTCAAATCTAAAAGCTTAGATCGAGAAATTTTAATCAAATTTAGTCAAAAGATATATATGGATGTTATGTTGAAAAGATTCAACATATGGGAATCGTATATATGACAATATTATAGCAAGAAACTGGTAAAGTATCACGTTTTTCATGAATCGTGTCCCATACGCTTCGAGTATAGGATCGATTGCATATGCTGTAATATTCGACCGTTCTTATTTGCCAAATGCCTATGGCATTAAGAGGGAAAAAGGACCAGAACCAAATATGACTAAAATTAATTAAACAACTGTCAAGAACAATCTGAGGTTTGCCAAGGATTGATCACTTGTGGGCAGTTGGAAGTAGAGTATTGGATGGAACATATCGACATTATTATGAATAGATACGATTCTATTTAGAATGAGTTGTCATATGGAAAAATTGGAAATGTTTCCATAAATGGGAGTTGGATATCAAGAATCTATGTCTAGATTAGAAACTTTTATGCAAGAAGGATGTTCAAAGGAATGTACTTTGAATGTGAGACTTCGTATCCAGGGCCGGCCCTAGGGGTGTTTAAAGTGTTCCATCGCACAGGGCCCCGAAAAAAATAGGGCCCGAAAATCATCCTATTTATATAGTATGATTATATTATATTCCATATCATTGACATTTATAAACAAAAGTATTGAAGGGCAGTTGGTTAAGGACGACGTCATTTGGTATTCATCCACCCATGTTCGACTCCTTTGCGCTGCATATTTCTACATATTTTTGTTCTGTAGTAATGTCATTGTGTATATATATAAATTAATTGGAGGTTGCTTATATATATATATATATATATATATATATATATATATATATATATATATATATATATATATATATATATATATATATATATATATCTACTGTTTGATGAATTGGTGAGAACGCCTAAGCTTTTATGGGGCCCTTACCATAGTTCGATTCCTACTACCTATTGGGCCATTTTATTTTCTTTTTTGTTTAATGTTTTCCATTTCTAACCTAGTATATAATATTTTGGAATTTTTGTATATAAATCTATTTTTAGGAGGTCTTTTTTGTGATTGCACAGGGCCTAAAATAAGTCAGGGCTGGCCCTGTTCGTATCTATGGAATTGCTTTGTAACAATCTCCAATAGAGCACTTTGTAATATCATTGGCAAAGTCTTGGTGGCTTTGGTGATGTGACATTACAAAAGGATCGTTGCATAAAATGTTAGAATCTAGCATATTCTAATAGTGGCAAGAATTGGGTATTCTTACAATTATAACAAGGAATAGGAGTTGTGAAATAAGTATCGTTGAAAATGTGTTCAATTGATCTATTTCACAAAGTAAGGAACATAGGTAAACATAGTGTGCATGCTTGGAGCATGGGACAACTGTTATTATAATTCAAGTAATAAGTTGATTATCTGAAACATTATACAATGAATAATGTCTAATCAATATGGTGACTAAATAAAAGGTGTTTTATTTATACTCACAAGTTTGAGGCCATATTGGATTCGATTATTCTTGTGTTTCACTTTGCATGTTTTGACTTCCCGAATAATAATATTATTCAAACCATCCATAGTCGATAAATACTTTGGAAGTAGTTATTGAAGCTAGACTATCGTGAATTGGTTTGTAGACTGTCTAAAGTGTATTAGACATAGCAAGTTTGCTACAACGTTCATGAGTGCTTATGAATTAAGATTTGAGCATTGGATCAAACCCACGCTCACTTGAATCACTTCATGGATTTTATCACGAGTGATTAGTGAGACGATAATATCTTATATTCTTGAAACCGAGACATGTGAGTTGTAATTTACAAGTCAGTTGCACTTTGATAATATGTAAATGCACCAGTAATTTGGTGTTATAAAACATATTGTTGTGTGTGATTTGATGAGTAGATACAAGCGAGTATTCGAGTTGAAGTTTATCTGTTTCTTTTACCCAATGTGGGATAAAAGCGATATCTGTGGGCCCCTCGATGATTTAGTGATGACACCCTAAGCACTTGGCCAAGCCTGGACTAAGTTGATGTGTTCAATTGTAGTCTATTATCAGTCGTCATAAATAGGAAATAGGGAAACAACACATGAACAGAGAGTATGATTAAAATCCGTGTATTAGTTCATACAATATCTAAAATGTAGGAATATATGATCCCTTATATAAAGGACGCACTTCAGATAAGATCAGAGTTGACAACGACTTTTGAAAGCTACGATTGCTGATCAGTTTCTGAAGTCGTACTTGCAAATAGTTATTAGACTTATCCAAGTGGGAGACTGTTGGATTAGGTGTCTAAGCCCATAACTATTTTGGTATGTACTTGACCCGATTATGAGCATGGTCCTTTGGGGTTGCCTTCAGTCATGCAACTTGATAGGATGATAAGAGGAGAGATTGTAGAATTTATTATATGAATAAAAAATTCGTACTCAAAAATTATTTTATTAATATGTTACAAGATTAATATATTATTTGGATATCATATTATTTAATTAGTATTGATCAGAAATTAGTTTGGAATTAATTTGGTGGTCAAAAGAGACTGATTAAATAATTGGGAACTGTTATGCAAGTCATTGATAGTTGCATAAGTGGGATGATGGACTCCATAGAGTGGACTGGACGAAATCTATGGGGAAGCCCAATAAGATTTTGTCCAAATGGCTCTAAGAAAGGAGTCCATGGTCTGTTTAAGGCTTAAGCAGTCATATTAGGGTTTCCACCTAAAACCCTAGCAGTCATATGTATAAATAGACCCCTTGAGTAAGGGATTTTAAGCCAATGCTTATAAGAATCCCTAAGGGCCAAAAATCTTCCATCTCCTAAAGTCATCCTATTGCTTGAGTGTTTGTGACTCCATTAGAGGTGCAACACTTGAGGCACTAAGCTTTCAGAAGTCAAGATCAAGAAGGATTGTGATTGTTATTGCTACATAACAATCAAGGTAATGTTTCTAACCGTAATCTTATGTCAATTTCGATAATAGCATGTTAGATCTAGGGTTTATGCTTTGGTATTCAGTATTGTTGTCTTCATAGTAGAAAACCTAGTTCAAAGCAATTACGGTTGCATGTACACCATAGGAATGTTGTAATGCTTATAACCTAACAATCTCTGCGTTGGTCTTGTTTGATTCGGGGCTACCCAATCCTTTGTATCTCTTGCACTCAGCAAGAGAGTTATTGATGCTCCCGGGGAGCTGGATTGTCCATTAGAGGTTGAGATTGTTGACGATCATCCTGTGCTAGTTTTGAGGGTTCATCGACGGTGTATATTGGAGTTGCTCAGTAAGCGGTACCCAATTGATTTGGTTCCCATTCCTTTGCGTGAGAGCAAGGTCATTGTTGGGATAGATTGGTTGAGACCCATTGAGGAGATGATTGATTACGAGCATCAGTTGGTGTGTATTTGGACCCCAAGTGGGGGAGAGTTGGTGATTCAGGGAGAGGGTGTTCAGCGTTGGCTGGTTCTATGTTCAGCCACTAGGGCCAGACGCTACCTTCATCAGGGTTTTTCTGGATTTGTGGCTTATGCGATGGATACCCGGGAGAAGGGTAAGGCGACAGAGGGTGATGTACCGATCGTTTGGGGGTACCCTAAATACCTTGGATCTATGTTTTCTCTATTATACATGCAATTATGAACTTTCCAAGGTATTACCCTATCTAGCATACAATACTTGATACTTGGGTAATCAAATGGATAGAATACATACCTTTGTTTGATGTAGCTTGTCTCCATGAAGCTTGAGTGCCTAGTGCCCAAGTGTGACACCTCAAATGGTTCACACAACACCAAATGCACATGGAATGACTTGAGAGAAATGGAACACTCCTTGAAATCGTCTAGCCCTCATATTCACACATTAGTGCACGATTTCTTGAGCCATGGGATTCTTTTATATGGTGGCTATTAGGGTTACACCATGTAACTCATAACTTTACCCATTCCTTATGCTCCATGGATTTTAACCTCCATGGAGTATCCATGGGTCACCCCATGGACTTAGTCCAACATAAGGAATCTTGGATCACAAGCCCACATATATAAGAATGAATGATTTACACAATCAACCCATATATTTAATTAGTCTCCTTTTGATCACTTAATTAATTCCAAATTAATTCTTGATCAATACTAATTAAATAACCTTATTAATATATTAGAACTTATAATATATTAACCAACCTTAAGTGTTATTTCTCTCATTATAGTCTATCCAAATGCATGATGCCATGCAACCCAAATGGACCATGCCGGGTCGGGTCAAGTCTTACCAATTATAGTTATGGACTTAGACATTAATCCAACACCTATAAGCACTTAAATCAAGTGTTTTACATGTTTTAGGATGTCTTAACTTGGTTAATTAGTTGTTTAATGACTAATTGGATACATATATGTGTGACTATATGTTAACTAGGATCCTTGTGTGTGTTCAAGTCTTCACTTGACACTTAGCATCCTACATCATCCGTTCATCCAAACCACTCACTACAGGTGAGTTCATACCCCCTTAATCAATCTTTTAAATGATTTTAAATGCTTTCATGGGGGGGGAATACAAGTAGAAAACAGGAAGTTATAGAATCAATCAGATGTGATTTATAACTGTGTTTTCAAACAACTGATTTCACATACTTCAAAATGTGATAAATACAATGCCTTTCAGTTATTTTTACTTTGTTAACAACAAATTACTTTTGAATTAGTTTATAAACTGACATCAAGTCATTATTATTTATTGTTCAAAACTCTTAAATGTTTTACAAAACCTCTTTCAATTTACTGTTAAAAACCATATCTATACACTTATGTTTTATGTATATATGTATTGATATGAGAGCTTTCATTCTTTCTTCAGTTCCAACACTCTTGAGTAGCAAGGGTGTATAAACCTACTTGGACATTCAATTTACATTCCAGTAAACTATTATAGGTATAGTTTAGGGGATACAAATTACTATTCCTATTACAAAGAATTACACAAGAGTCAGTTCATTCATGAGTCTATACTACTATATGAAGAGATACTATTACATGTTATCCAGAGAGAAATACTATATCTATACAGAGAGAAATACTATATATATACTATACGGGACTGACCATCCTACACCTGGCTGCTAGCTACAGCGGGACCTGTTCATCGACGGATGATCTCGGTTGTACTGTTCGGCGAGTTTCCACGCCGTGTTTATCCTAAGGCAAAAGGATACGATTTCAATGATTATATAATTTTTCCCTATTACTTTTATTTTGTGACACATTCACATAAACGATGAGGTAGACTATAATTTTATAATAATAGTTGTACAGGGAAAAATCTTCATTGATACAGAAATGCAAACCTTCAAAGCATTCGGGTCTTGGTAGAAGACTACTTTTTATACTAGTAGGAAATATGGGATTTTCTAGGGTTTTCACACTTATACTAAATGTTTCATCAAATATTTACAAGTCTTTCACAACAGCTTTTCAAATCAATGACACCATAATACTTATGAATTCACCAGCTTTATGCTGATCTACACTTTCAAAATAACTTGTATTCTCAGGTCACCAGTAGACAGGTACGATGGCCAGGTTTTGAGAAGACGGAGCACAGACAAGACTCGTCTTTTATTTTGATTACATATTTTGGTGTCTTATTACTATGAAATAACACTCATGTATTAAAACTTTACTTTTAATGCAATGGATGATGTTGTTGCTTGTTTACTATTTTGCACTGTTATGATACTTTACATGACGTCCTCCACCCCTGAACGTTTCCGCCGTTCTTGGTTTTGGGGTGTGATACACACTACAATGGTTGGACTCAAACAAGAGTTGCGCAATATTGTTAAACCTAACCTTGTAAAATTACCTAATCTTAGTAATATGTAACTTAACATATTTGCTTACTAGTTATTTGATGCTAATGGAAACTCCTAAAAGCACAAATCAAGCAACATTCGAGCGTTGAGTAATCAGAATCAAGGCATAACCTAAACAGACCATCCTATCACTGACTGATCAGTACTAGCATGCAAGTATACAAGCTCATATAGTAGGCATATAAAGGCATCTCTCCTAGAATTTTATCATTCAATCCTGAGCAGATCCTTAGCCTTAATCTAGTATGCAATTCATAGATTCTCAATTCAAAGCATAACACAAAACATGTATCGGTATTTTGGGAAAACTTACTTGAGCTCGGTCGATTGCATGCACCACAACCCTTTCTTTTATTAGAAACACTCAATTTATAAAGCATTTCTTTTTATGAAAAATCAGCCAAACCCTCAGTTTGAGTTTAGACATACCTGAGAGTATGCACGGATCCCTCAAACCAAGGCTCTGATACCAACTTGTAACGTCCCAAAACTCAGAACCAAAAATTTTGTTTTTATAACAAATAAACCATCATTTAAACATGTTTTTCAAAACCATAAAGTATTCAGAAAACATCCCAAAAGTACATCAATTCAAATAAGCAGAAAATTATGGTGTGTGCAATGCGATCATCTCGAGCTCTTCCCCTTCGAACCGCTATTACCTGAAACATAAACTGAAAACCATAAGCATAAAGCCTAGAGACTTTCCCCAAACTACCTCATACCATACATATCAAACATACAATGGGCCATGCTCGACAACCAACGGTCCCTGCCCGGCATCAATCCCCGCTCAGATCAGATTTGTATGTATCATGTGATGGGCCCCAACCAACACACCCATCAGGCCCTGCCTGGCATCGGGCCCCGCTCGGCATACATATAATAGATACACACATGCAAGGTCATATAGACAACTAGCATACAAATAACAATAATCCATGGTCCGACGTTGGTGCCTTCGACCCGTCAAACACAGTGAGGAGACTCACCTAAATCTGCTGGAAAATCAGGTAAATGATCCAGCTGCTAATCCGGGAAATCTCTGCACTAAATAAGATCAAATAACATCCTAATTAATAATTAGGGCATAAACCATATCCAAGAGTCTAAGTCTTTAATCCCGACTCCTAAGGTAAAAGACCATTTTACCCTTCCCTTATTGGGCCTAAATATGAAAGCCCAAAACCCCAAAATGGACCAAATATCCCAAAAGGCCTAAAAGTCCAACTGGAGAGTACACCTCGCGTACCACCAGAGTACGCCCTGCGTACTCATCGCGATCACTTATGGGACTCAAACCCAGTATATGCAGCATACTCAAACGTACGCCCAGTGTACTGGTCAGAGGTCCTTTCTATCAAAAAGTGACTTAACCCATTAATACTTTGATGTATAACTTCAGATCTACTCCCAAATGATGTATTAATCCATAAAGTTGGTGACTTTACCAACTTTCATGGCTCTCAAGGACCTAATACTAAACCCTAGGTCCAAAACACCTTACAAATGTCCACAACTCATGCATGGTTGTAACAAAACCATTAAGACTTGATTTTTATGCTTCAAGGACCTCGGATCTACTAAGAAATGCCACTCTAAGGTTTTGGAGTAGCCCATACTCCCAAGAACAAAGGTCATGGGACCAAAAGCTCCTAAATCTACCCATAAAGGAGATCTCAACAATGGAAGCATCAAGGTAAGAACTTTTTACCTCTAGAAGCTTGCAATGAAGAAGACATATCTGGATCTTGAGGCTCCAACTCCAACAATGCACTACCACCAAGTCTATTCTTCTTCTAATGCACCAAAAGGGCTAAAACTCAACCAATAGGTCAAGCATGCACTAAAGATGGCTAAGGTTTCGCGGGGTATCTTAAAAGGGATGGAGGTTGATGAGGGGAAAGGTCTCGAGTCCATAATGATGCTTAAATAGGGTCTAAACCCTTAAAATTAGGGTTTATACCTGGACAGCCTACGCCCAACATACTAGGAGTACGCCCAACATACCCACCTCCCCCCAAAAGTAACACTTCTGCCCCCTTGTGACCAAATTTGCACATAACTTAATAACAAGGGCCGAAATAATAAATACCTTTGAACCTAGTGTTACAAGCGGTTGGTGATGCTTTTTATTAGTTGTCACAAAAACAAACAAGAAAATAACGATAATTCCAGCCTCCATCATATATTTCCCCATGAGCCATCAAAGGGAGACATGGTCAAACTAAGCACTAAAGGACACTTCAAAACCCCTACTTATCTAGACACCAAATCTTGATGCCTGCTCAGACTCCAAACTAAGGACTAATAGACACTTCATAATAATACATAATTTATATTCTAATATATTTTTTCTTAACTAAAATATTACATTATAAATTCCCTGTATGTGCAAATTATTTGCAACGCTTGTGTTGTAGGGATATAGATTCCCCATATGTGCAGGGTATCTGCAAAGTTATGTTTTAGGGGTATAGGTTCCCAGTGTTTGTCTTTGATGACTTATTTCAGTTTTATATTATCGTTTTTGGATTAAACTTGTAGAAGTTGGTTATTAGCCAACTAGGAATATAGATTCCCCATAGTTTATAGGGTAATCTCGTAACTTATGTTTTGAAAAATATATCAGAACTTGTTAAAGTTTTAAATTTTGAAATTGTATTTCATGGTAATGATGTTTGGAAGTACATTTCAGTTTCAATTTTGAAATTATGTTAAGATATTTACTAAGAAGGCATTTGGAGGACTTAACATAGTCTTCAAGTTATATAATCCTTTTCTTTACCATTGTTCTTGATATTATTGTCGTAACACCAAACGATTGTAAACACTAATAACTTTTGAAAAGGTTTTTCTAAAACCATATTTTTATCATTATTACATGTCATGATATTTGTATAACCATGGTATTTTAGTTGTATGAAAAATAGTAGGGGTGTTACACATTTAAAGTCCAAATGCCATGAACTTTATATCAATGAAAAGCCCTTAATGTCTAATACAACTTCTCTGACTCCTTGTGCTAAATACTTACATATCCTGTGTTATTCATCCCCAAATTTGGCACTTTAAAACTTATGAAATTACCATATGCTTAGTCTAACTTTCCCCTAATCTACATAGTCTAATTTAGACCCTATTGGCATAGTATAATTTAGACCCCATATATATTGTGATTTAGACCTCATCTGGATAGTCTAATTTAGAACCCATATTTATAGTCCACTTTAGACACCATCTATATAGTCTAATTTAGATCCTATCTGCATAGTCTAATTTACACCCCATTTGCATAGTCTCATTTTGGTCAATTTTCCTCTTAACTTTTGCTAAATTCATTTTTACCCTTGCACAACCACACATTGAACTAAATGATCATAAAACTTAATATAACACATACTTGAACCATAATTTACTGATAATTCATAATTTGCACACAAAAGACTAAATTACCCTTATTGTTATTTCAACCTTTTAGTATTTATATTGGCATTTGTAATCTACATAATTCAACTTAAATAATACACATAAATTTTTAATTCTCACAATGATTTACATACTATAACAACGAACAACCAATCACTTTTTTGTTGATGCCTCTACAAAGGACTCATACCAGCCAATACCAAAGAGATTTCATGGAAAACATGTGTTCGTTGATGCTGTGAATCTACATCACTAAACGTTGAAGAGCGGGAGTAAAAAGTGAGGTTCTTCATCTGAATATGATTAGGAATTTGAAAAATATTATGAATGTTAATAATGTTAGCACTAACCCAAAAGAAATGTTATGTGCAGTGCTTAATGGAGTCAGACAAATCTTTAATCTTACCATCACTCTTAGTATGGAAGGTATACCAATCACCATTGCGGTTGATATGATGATAAGAACAAAAAAGGCGAATGTCAGCCTAGTCCCATTGACACAACATGAATTTTAACCCTATAAACTTCAATACAACATTTGGTTTAAGTTGTGACATGTGAATACGACAATGTTCAATAACACACATGAAGAACTAGGAAGGGGAATATAAAGCCATAATACTAGTGTGTGGCGCAAGAATCTCCACACCATCAATAGGAGACAACTCTTAATTATGAATCATCCGTTCAATATGTGAAACACTCATAATAGAGAAACCATGGCCAAGTGATCATAAACCATTTTTAAAGAAGAATGAAGATTAAGCAAATGTTTTTGTAGAGATTTTTTTTTGGAGAAAATGGGAAGAAACAATCACACTAAGTAGTTTTCTTTAATTAAAAAGAAGGGAGAAACTAAGGCAAAGTGATCATGAACCATTTTGAAAGAAGAATGAAGATTAAGCAAAGGTTTTTGTAGAGTTTTTTTTTTGAGAAAATGGGAAGAAACAATAACCTTAAGCAGTTTTCTTTAATTAAAAAGAGGGGAGATTTTAGGCAAAAAATGATGGCACTTCCCTCACTAATTGATGCGATAGGACGACTCCATAACCGAAGGATGATTCGGTATCCCAAGCGTGTATTGTGACATCCCCATTTTCACGGCCAGAAAAGACCGATTTTGTTTATGCTTTGTTTGAAAATCAGAGTAACATTTTAAATAAAAGTGTTGCGGAATTTGTTCCCAAAATAAAATATGATAAAGATTTATCATAGCATTTCCAAAGAAATGTATTTCATTAAAACCTCGAGATATCATGTTCGATACAGATCAAAAGCATAAACAGTACAATATAAGCCTTACTACATTTATTCATATCTACAGGCCTATATCCGCAATCTCTCATCCCAAACATCATATCTATGCTCGTACGCCACTACCTGTAATACAAGAAACTGAGTGGGTCAGGCTTGGGAGCCTGATGAGCACATAGGGTTTTCAACCCACAATAAATAAGTTTATTAACTTTATCAAGCCAATCAAACCCGATTACCCATTCCCGTTATCCTCACTTTACGTCCCTAAAACATCTAACACAAGGGACCTAGTCTAAGGACTTTCATCGAGGTGACAACACATGCTTCGGGGGTTCCACAGCAATTCATGTCAAATAAGGCAACCATGTGGGGGATGGAGTACTTCTGGTGAGCACACAGTTCGAATAAACACCTACAGGTTGCGAGCCTGCTAGCATTCCACTGGACCGTCTAGAATAGTCTGTGGTCGTCATCTATACTCCTCTAGATGACTGGATCATCAATAACATCTATAACGAGGCCTCTCATTATTTTATTTTGTCACACAGCAACTATTACATCTACCCATGTTTTACCCAACACATTTTGTAGATATAAAATACATATACAGTTTAAATCATTTAAAACATGTATAAAATCGTTCATCCAGCATAGATAGCAAGTATACAGATAATATGCACACGTAGCACGTAATTTATATAAAATATTTCATATCTATGTGTAAGATGAAAGTAACTATGCACTTACTTGATTAGGTGGTGACTCTGCACTTGGATAGCACTTCGTTACTTTTAAAACAATTTCCTTCGACAAAACCTAGTATCATTACCACTAGGGTTTAGTCTAATATTTACCGAGACTAATTAATAGTCTAGCCATTATTACTATTATATAAGAGTTAAGCAACACTCTTATATAACTCATAATAATAGCCCAAATAATTATTATAATGTCCTAATAACGTTACTATAATTAATTAAAAGCTATATTAAAAATAGTGTAGGCGTAGCTCACTTACAGCGGGTTTTCTCGAAAACCGGGCTTCTCTCGGAGCAGCGGTTCTGAGCTGAAATCTATTCTTCTCGGAGCTTCCCGGTGCTCCGGGACTTGCTTCTAACACCTTGGAGGTGCTAGGGAAAAACCTTGAAGGTTTGGGGGTATTTGGGAGGAAAGAAGTGGAGAGTTGTAAAGAAAAGGGGAGATTTGCGCCTCTATTTATAGGTTGTCAGCGTCGAGTACGCTGAGCGTACTCAAAATTACGTTGGGCATAATGTGCCACATGTCACCATCTGGTGGCTAGCCTTGGGGATGAAGCAACGGCTGTGATCGCGCCGTGTCGCCAAAACTCGCACAGCACCCTCCCGACTTAGAAAAATCATAAACTCTCGCATACGAGCTCCTTTTTCGACGTTTTTCATATCCACGCGTAGGTAAAAACAAGTTCTACAATTTTCATTTAGACTCCTTCGGCTAATTCTCGACCGATCGTAAATTTAACACTACAAGAAGATTATACTGTTAAATGTCCGCGTAAAATTCATAACTTCTACATACGGACTCCATTTTTGTCTGGCTTTTTACCATTGAGTTCCTATTAATGAGGTCTTCAATTCTGATTTAGGTCACATAGGCAAAAAACGGCTCGATCTAAAATTCGAGTTTCGGGTCGTGCACTGTTATGCCAAATCTTAGAAAATTCATAATTTTCTCATACGAAGGCAGATTTTGGCGTTCTTTTTTTGTATGTTCTCGGTTTAACGTATGCTACAACCTTTGTTTAGATCACTAAGGCTAAAAACTCATCTATCGTAAATTCACTATTTACGTCTTCCCGGTGCCGAGCCGGTTCCGTCGCGAAACTTCGACAAGTCATAACTTCTTTGTTATAAATCGGATTTCAGCGTTTTTTATACCCCCGGAATCCTTGTTTCGACCACTACAACTTTATGTAAAGATATCGGGTTTATCTCACACTTTAATTTGATGATTATTTTTATTCTTTATTAATTATATCTTTATAATTAAAAAAACACAGAAATTCACATAATTCACATAATACTCAAATAATTCATCTTTATTACTTCAAAAAGAGTTACAATAGTTGACCTAGACTATTACATCATCTAATAATGCTTAGCCCCGAAACACGGGCGTTACAATTCTCTCCCCCTTAGGATGATTTCGTCCCGGAATCATGCATCAGCAAACAGATGTGGGTAGCGACTCATCATGTCACTCTCTGTTTCCCAGGTGAGATTCGGCCCATTCGAATATTTCCAATGGACTAGCACCAAGTCGACCATCTTGCGTTATAATTTCTTAGTCGTACGATCAACAATTGCCTCGGGCTCTTCAATCAGCCTCTTATTCTCATCCATTCTTAACTCTGAGATTGGAATTATGTCGGGAACTTCTCCCGTGAACTTTCTCAGATAACACACATGGAAGGTGTTATGAATACCATCCAGTTCTTCGGGCAATTCGAGCTTGTAAGCTTGGTTCCCAATTTTTTGAAGAACTTCGAACGGTCCAATAAACCTTAGACTCAACTTTCCTCGTTTTTCGAATCTTATAAGTCTCTTCCACGGTGAGACTTTAAGCAAAACTGAATCCCCAACTTTGAAGGTCATCGGTCGTCTTTTCTTGTCAGCATAGCTCTTCTGACGATCTTAAGCTGCTAACATTCTTTCCCTAATCACCTTCAGGTTCTCAGCAGTCTCATGGACTATCTCGTGGCCCATAAACTACTTTTCCCCAGCCTCAAGCCAACAAGACGGCGTACGACACTTCTGTCCGTACAAAGCTTGATAGGGTGTCATCTTGATGCTTGAGTGGAAACTGTTATTGTAGGAAAACTCTACCAAAGGTAAGTGCTCATCCCAGTTACCTTGGAACTCCAGGGTACATGCTCTTAGCATATCTTCAAGTGTTTGAATCGTTCTTTCGCTCTGACCATCAATCTGTGGATGGTAAGTTGTACTTAAACACAATTTCATACCCAATTCCTCTTGTAGACTTCTCCAAAACCTTGACGTGAAACGACTATCACGATCTGATACAATCGTAAGAGGAACATTGTGAAGTCTTACTACCTCCTTCACGTAAGCATTTACGAGCTTATCCATAAACCACCTCTCGTTGGTTGCTATGAATTGTGCACTCTTAGTGAAACGATCCACGACCACCCAAATCATGTCGTGACCGTTCTTCGTCCTGGGCGGTTTAGTCACAAAATCCATGGTGATGTCTTCCCATTTACCCATGGGTACACATAAAGGTTCTAAACTCCCATATGGTTTCTAATGTTGTTCCTTAACTCTCGCACAAGTTACACACTCGGCCACATACTTTGCAACATCGTGCTTCATTGTCGGCCACCAGTAATATGGTTTTAGGTCCCTATACATTTTAGTGCTACTGGGATGAATCGAGTACATGGTCTTGTGGGCTTCTTCCATCAGAAGATCTCTTATTCCTCCCGTCTTAGGTACCCAAATCCAATCTCGAAATACCTTCAGTCCTTGACTGTTTGTACCGAATACTAACGTTTTGCCCAAACGTTCTTCCTTTCGGTCAATCTTCTCTGAAGTTTCTTCTTGAGTTTTCCTGATACTTTCCACAATCTTCTCTGAAGTTTCTTCTTGAGTTTTCCTGATACTTCTATTCTCAACGCTCCTGGCCTTTTCCTTTCAAGGTTTAATTTCCGACTGAGAGCATCAGCGACAACATTTTCTTTACCGGGGTGGTAAAGTATCTCGTAGTCGTAGTCCTTGAGTAACTCTAGCCAGCGGCGTTTTCTCATGTTTAATTCATTCTGATTAAAGAGATACTGGAGACTCTTATGATCAGTGAAAAGTTTGCACTTCGTGCCATAGAGGTAATGCCTCCATATCTTTAGAGCAAAAACTACCGCTGCCAACTCCAAATCGTGAGTGGGGTAGTTCTTTTCATGCTCCTTCAATTGTCGAGATGCGTATGCTATCACCTTTTCTCTTTGGGTCAGAACACAACCCAACCCGACTCCCGACACATCGCTATATACGGAGAAGTCCTCAACTCCATCGGGTAGAGAAAAAATCGGTGCTTCACATAATTTCTTCTTTAGCTTCTCGAATGCTTCTTCGTGCTTCTCGCTCCATGTATAAGTAGCTCCTTTGTGGGTCAAAGCTGTCAATGGAGCAGCTATCGAAGAAAAGCCTTGGATAAATCATCGGTAATATCAAGCTAATCCCAGAAAGCTTCGAATCTCTGTGGGACTCTTTGGACGTTACCACTTCATCACAGCTTCGATTTTTGTTGGGTCAACCATTATTCCCTCCTGGTTAACCACATGACCCAAGAATTGGACTTCTCGGATCCAAAAATCGCATTTGGAGAACTTTGCGTAAAGTTTCTCCCTCTTCAACACTTCCAACACTTCTTGTAGATGCTTGCCATGCTCCTCCTGGCTTTTCGAGTAGATGAGAATGTCATCTATGAACACTATCACAGATTTATCGAGGAATGGTTTACAAACCCTATTCATCAAATCCATGAACGTTGCTGGAGCATTGGTTAGTCCAAATGACATAACCAAGAACTCGTAGTGTCAATATCTCGTTCTGAACGCAGTTTTCTCAATATCCTGCTCTCTTACCTTCAGCTGATGATATCCTAAACTGAGATCGATCTTTGAGAAATCGCTCAAACCTTGCAGCTGATCGAATAGGTCATCAATCCTTGGTAATGGATACTTGTTCTTCATTGTTGCCTTGTTCAGCTCTCTGTAGTCTATACACATTCTCATGCTTCCATCCTTCTTTTTCACGAATAACACCGAAGCTCCCCAGGGTGATGAACTAGGTCTGATAAAACCGTTGTCCAACAACTCCTGAAGTTGCGTCATGAGCTCCTTCATCTCTGTCGGTGCTAATTGGTATGGTCCTTTTGCTATTGGTGTAGTTCCTGGTAACAAGTCTATTCTGAACTCCACTTGTCTATCAGGCGGTAATCCAGGAAGATCTTCGGTAAAGACCTCCGGATAATCACACACCACTGGTATATTCTGCACCTCCTTCTTTTCCTTCTTAGCATCGATCACAAACGCGAAGTAGGATGCGCATACTTTGGACAAACATTTCATGGATTTCATCAGGGAGATGATTCCAGAATTCACTCTGCGTTTGTCCCCATACACCATAAATGACTTTTTCTCGGGTGGGTTCACCCTTACTATCTTCTTTCTGCATAATATCTCGGCGTCGTTGGCGCTAAGCCAATCCATTCGCAAAACGATGTCGAAACCGTTCAACTCTATGGGTAACAGCTCTTCGTGGAATTCGTTTCCGTTTAAGTCGATGACTATGTTCTTAATACGATCACTAACATGTACGAACTTCCCACTGGCAACTTCTACAATCAGGGCATTATCAAGTTTTTCTACGGGCAATGCTAGTTTCCCACCAAACTTATGTAATACAAAGGAGTAGTTTTCTCCCGAATCAAATAGTATATTGGCAGGTAATCCATTTACAAGAAAGGTACCTGAAGCTACGTCTGCTACCTCCTTCGCAGCCTCAAGCGTCATCTGGAAGGCTCTCGCCTTCGGCTTTGGTGGAATGTTGGGCCTTGCCGCCTCTTTCTTCTTCGGGCAATCCTTAGCAATGTACCCTTCTTCACGGCACTCGTAGCACACCAATTTGTTGGCGGTGAACTCATTGGCGTAATGCCATGTCTTCCCACACTTGTAGCAGGTCACCACCTCGCTATATTTCCCGAAGTGCTTCTTCTTACACTTCTCGCACCATTTTGCTTCATTCCCTCCTCCTCCAAACTTCTTTGAACTGAACTTGCTCTTCTTATTGGGTTTAGCAGACCCTTCGAACTTCCTTTTCTCGCCAACCTCAACCTTGCTAGCAGCTCTTCCCTTGATCATCCCCTCCACAAACTTGGCAGCCCAGGCAGCTGCCTCCAGAGTATGTACCTGACGCACCGGCACCGCATACTCCCATGGGAGTCCCTTGGCGTACTTGTCGATTTTTATTAGTTCATCTGGGACAAGATGCAAGGCAAACTCCATCTTCTCTGTGAAGTTGTTGGTGTATTCATCAATGGACATGCTTCCTTTCTTCAGTGTTAGGAATTGGTTCTCTAGCTCGAGCAGGTTTTGGGCTGAGCAGTACTTGCGTTTGAACTGCACCAAAAACTTTGCCCATGTCAGTTGCAGGGGCTCATTGGGGCTTAAAGTCTTCCCCTGGGTGTTCCACCAGCGCACAGCGCCTCCTCGGAACTAACGTACTGCAAAGGTGGTCTATAACTTGCCTTTACGACCACACGTCATGAAAGCTAACTCCATCTCCGAGATCCAATCCATGACTCCGATCAGATCTTCCTTTCCAGTGAAAGTCGATGGCTTGCAAGTCAGAAAATCCTTGTACTTGCATCCGTTTCTTTCGACTCTGCTGTCTTGGTTGTTCCTCCTATTCACTGGCGGATCAGCTTGACCAACGGTCCTGCTGTAGTTCCCCTCCTTAGACTGCCCTTCATTCAACTCGGGTTGTTCGATCGGTATGGTAGCTTCCTCTCGATTCTGTTGGAGCAAACGTCTGGTTTCATGCATTTGACGATCCAACATCATTTGGATCATCGCTTGCACTCCGGCCATCGTTATTGGCTCAGGAGCGGCTACCACAACCGGTATTTGCTCAATCACTGGAGGTTGGTTTCTGTTTCCATTTGCATTCGCGGCTCGACTGCGGGTTCTTGCCATTTTGATCTATACACCGAATAAGGTGAATTTAGATCTTTATTTAGGATGGTCGTTTAAACCGTCCTTATTACTCTGAAACGTTTATATGTTAGTTCTAATATCATAGTCGTACGTTTAGAATCCTAAACACATTAGGTTTCCAGATCCGGTCGGCAACAGACCATAGATCCGAACAAATGACAGCATATCAAGCACAAAGCATTTAGCACATAAAAGCATTTTAGGCACAATTCCTAAAATAAGATAGTGCTCACACCTCACAATCATCGCTTAGCATTCTAAGTTTAAGTCTAGAAATCCTACAAATTCCTAGTTCGCTTAAACTAATGCTCTGATACCAACTATAACATCCCCATTTTCACGGCCAGAAAAGACCGATTTTGTTTATGCTTTGTTTGAAAGTCAGAGTAACATTTTAAATAAAAGTGTTGCGGAATTTGTTCCCAAAATAAAATATGATAAAGATTTATCAAAGCATTTCCAAAGAAATGTATTTCATTAAAACCTCGGGATGTCATGTTCGATACAGATCAAAAGCATAAACAGTACAATATGAGCCTTACTACATTTATTCATATCTACAGGCCTATATCCGTAATCTGTCATCCCAAACATCATATCTATGCTCGTACGCCACTACCTGCAATACAAGAAACTGAGTGGATCAGGCTTGGGAGCCTGATGAGCACATAGGGTTTTCAACCCACAATAAATAAGTTTATTAACTTTATCAAGCCAATCAAACCCGATTACCCATTCCCGTTATCCTCACTTTACGTCCCTAAAATATCTAACACAAGGGACCTAGTCTAAGGACTTTCATCGAGGTGACAACACATGCTTCGGGGGTTCCTCAGCAATTCATGTCAAATAAGGCAACCATCTGGGGGATGGAGTACTTCTGGTGAGCACACAGTTCGAATAAACACCTACAGGTTGCGAGCCTGCTAGCGTTCCACTGGACCGTCTAAAATAGTCTGTGGTCGTCATCTATACTCCTCTAGATGACTGGATCATCAATAACATCTATAACGAGGCCTCTCATTATTTTATTTTGTCACACAGCAACTATTACATCTACCCATGTTTTACCCAACACATTTTGTAGATATCAAATACATATACAGTTTAAATCATTTAAAACATGTATAAAATCGTTCATCCAGCATAGATAGCAAGTATACAGATAATATGCACACGTACCACGTAATTTATATAAAATACTTCATATCTATGTGTAAGATGAAAGTAACTATGCACTCACTTGATTAGGTGGTGACTCTGCACTTGGATAGCACTTCGTTACTTTTAAAACAATTTCCTTCGACAAAACCTAGTATCATTACCACTAGGGTTTAGTCTAATATTTACCGAGACTAATTAGTAGTGTAGCCATTATTACTATTATATAAGCGTTAAGCAACACTCTTATATAACTCATAATAATAGCCCAAATAATTATTATAATGTCCTAATAACGTTACTATAATTAATTAAAAGCTATATTAAAAATAGTGTAGGCGTAGCTCACTTACAGCGGGTTTTCTCGAAAATCGGGCTTCGCTCGGAGCAGCAGTTCTGAGCCGAAATCTATTCTTCTCGGAGCTTCCCGGTGCTCTGGGACTTGCTTCTAACACCTTGGAGGTGCTAGGGAAAAACCTTGAAGGTTTGGGGGTATTTGGGAGGAAAGAAGTGGAGAGTTGTGAAGAAAATGGGAGATTTGCGCCTCTATTTATAGGCTATCAGCGTCGAGTACGTTGAGCGTACTCAAAATTACGTTGGGCATAATGTGCCACATGTCACCATCTGGTGGCTAGCCTTGGGGATGAAGCAACGGCTGTGATCGCGCCGTGTCGCCAAAACTCGCACAGCACCCTCCCGACTTAGAAAAATCATAACTCCCGCATACGAGCTCCGTTTTCGACGTTTTTTATATCCACGCGTAGGTACAATCTACAATTTTCATTTAGACTCCTTCGGCTAATTCTCGACCGATCGTAAATTTAACACTACAAGAAGATTATACTGTTAAATGTCCGCGTAAAATTCATAACTTCTACATACGGACTCCATTTTTGTCTGGCTTTTTACCATTGAGTTCCTATTAATGAGATCTTCAATTCTCATTTAGGTCACATAGGCAAAATACCGCTCGATCTAAAATTCGAGTTTCGGGTCGTGCACTGCTATGCCAAATCTTAGAAAATTCATAATTTTCTCATACGAAGGCAGATTTGGGTGTTCTTTTTTTTTGTATGTTCTCGGTTTAACGTATGCTACAACCTTTGTTTAGATCACTAAGGCTAAAAAGTCATCTATCATAAATTCACTATTTACGTCTTCCCGGTGCCGAGCCGGTTCCGTCGCGAAACTTCGACAGGTCATAACTTCTTTGTTATAAATCGGATTTCGGCGTTTTTTATACCCCCGGAATCCTTATTTCGACCACTACAACTTTATGTAAAGATATCGGGTTTATCTCACACTTTAATTTGACGATTATTTTTATTCTTTATTAATTATATCTTTATAATTAAAAAAACACAGAAATTCACATAATTCACATAATACTCAAATAATTCATCTTTATTACTTCAAAAAGAGTTACAATAGTTGACCTAGACTATTACATCATCTAATAATGCTTAGCCCCGAAACACGGGCGTTACAATTCTCTCCCCCTTAGGATGATTTCGTCCCGGAATCATGCATCAGCAAACAGATGTGGGTAGCGACTCATCATGTCACTCTCTGTTTCCCAGGTGAGATTCGGCCCATTCGAATATTTCCAATGGACTAGCACCAAGTCGACCATCTTGCGTCATAATTTCTTAGTCGTACGATCAACAATTGCCTCGGGCTCTTCAATCAGCCTCTTATTCTCATCCATTCTTAACTCTGAGATTGGAATTATGTCGGGAACTTCTCCCGTGAACTTTCTCAGATAACACACATGGAAGGTGTTATGAATACCATCCAGTTCTTCGGGCAATTCGAGCTTGTAAGCTTGGTTCCCAATTTTTTGAAGAACTTCGAACGGTCCAATAAACCTTAGACTCAACTTTCCTCGTTTTTCGAATCTTATAAGTCTCTTCCACGGTGAGACTTTAAGCAAAACTGAATCCCCAACTTTGAAGGTCATCGGTCGTCTTTTCTTGTCAGCATAGCTCTTCTGACGATCTTAAGCTGCTAACATTCTTTCCCTAATCACCTTCAGGTTCTCAGCAGTCTCATGGACTATCTCGTGGCCCATAAACTACTTTTCCCCAGCCTCAAGCCAACAAGACGGCGTACGACACTTCTGTCCGTACAAAGCTTGATAGGGTGTCATCTTGATGCTTGAGTGGAAACTGTTATTGTAGGAAAACTCTACCAAAGGTAAGTGCTCATCCCAGGTACCTTGGAACTCCAGGGTACATGCTCTTAGCATATCTTTAAGTGTTTGAATCGTTCTTTCGCTCTGACCATCAGTCTGTGGATGGTAAGTTGTACTTAAACACAATTTCATACCCAATTCCTCTTGTAGACTTCTCCAAAACCTTGACGTGAAACGACTATCACGATCTGATACAATCGTAAGAGGAACATTGTGAAGTCTTACTACCTCCTTCACGTAAGCATTTGCGAGCTTATCCTTATACCACCTCTCGTTGGTTGCTATGAATTGTGCACTCTTAGTGAAACGATCCACGACCACCCAAATCATGTCGTGACCGTTCTTCGTCCTGGGCATTTTAGTCACAAAATCCATGGTGATGTCTTCCCATTTACCCATGGGTACACATAAAGGTTCTAAACTCCCATATGGTTTCTAATGTTGTTCCTTAACTCTCGCACAAGTTACACACTCGGCCACATATTTTGAAACATCGTGCTTCATTGTCGGCCACCAGTAATATGGTTTTAGGTCCCTATACATTTTAGTGCTACCAGGATGAATCGAGTACATGGTCTTGTGGGCTTCTTCCATCAGAAGATCTCTTATTCCTCCCGTCTTAGGTACCCAAGTCCAATCTCGGAATACCTTCAGTCCTTGACCGTTTGTACCGAATACTAACGTTTTGCCCAAACGTTCTTCCTTTCGGTCAATCTTCTCTGAAGTTTCTTCTTGAGCTTTCCTGATACTTTCCACAATCGTCGAGACAACTTCTATTCTCAACGCTCCTGGCCTTTTCCTTTCAAGGTTTAATTTCTGACTGAGAGCATCAGCGACAACACTTGCTTTACCGGGGTGGTAAAGTATCTCGTAGTCGTAGTCCTTGAGTAACTCTAGCCAGCGGCGTTTTCTCAAGTTCAATTCATTCTGATTAAAGAGATACTGGAGACTCTTATGATCAGTGAAAAGTTTGCACTTTGTGCCATAGAGGTAATGCCTCCATATCTTTAGAGCAAAAACTACCGCTGCCAACTCCAAATCGTGAGTGGGGTAGTTCTTTTCATGCTCCTTCAATTGTCGAGATGCGTATGCTATCACCTTTTCTCTTTGGGTCAGAACACAACCCAACCCGACTCCCGACGCATCGCTATATACGGCGAAGTGCTCAACTCCATCGGGTAGAGAAAAAATCGGTGCTTCACATAATTTCTTCTTTAGCTTCTCGAATGCTTCTTCGTGCTTCTCGCTCCATGTATAACTAGCTCCTTTGTGGGTCAAAGCTGTCAATGGAGCAGCTATCGAAGAAAAGCCTTGGATAAATCATCGGTAATATCCAACTAATCCCAGAAAGCTTCGAATCTCTGTGGGACTCTTTGGACGTTACCACTTCATCACAGCTTCGATTTTTGTTGGGTCAACCATTATTCCCTCCTGGTTAACCACATGACCCAAGAATTGGACTTCTCGGATCCAAAAATCGCATTTGGAGAACTTTGCGTAAAGTTTCTCCCTCTTCAACACTTCCAACACTTCTTGTAGATGCTTGCCATGCTCCTCCTGGCTTTTCGAGTAGATGAGAATGTCATCTATGAACACTATCACAGATTTATCGAGGAATGGTTTACAAACCCTATTCATCAAATCCATGAACGTTGCTGGAGCATTGGTTAGTCCAAATGACATAACCAAGAACTCGTAGTGTCCATATCTCGTTCTGAACGCAATTTTGTCAATATCCTGCTCTCTTACCTTCAGCTGATGATATCCTGAACTGAGATCGATCTTTGAGAAATAGCTCAAACCTTGCAGCTGATCGAATAGGTCATCAATCCTTGGTAATGGATACTTGTTCTTCACTGTTGCCTTGTTCAGCTCTCTGTAGCCTATACACATTCTCATGCTTCCATCCTTCTTTTTCACGAATAACACCGAATGACATAACCAAGAACTCGTAGTGTCCATACTTGTTCTTCACTGTTGCCTTGTTCAAACCTCCCAGGGTGATGAACTAGGTCTGATAAAACCGTTGTCCAACAACTCCTGAAGTTGCGTCATGAGCTCCTTCATCTCTGTCGGTGCTAATTGGTATGGTCCTTTTGCTATTGGTGTAGTTCCTGGTAACAAGTCTATTCTGAACTCCACTTGTCTATCAGGCGGTAATCCAGGAAGATCTTCGGGAAAGACCTCTGGATAATCACACACCACTGGTATATTCTGCACCTCCTTCTTTTCCTTCTTAGCATCGATCACAAACGCGAAGTATGATGCGCATACTTTGAACAAACATTTCCTGGATTTCATCAAGGAGATGATTCCAGAATTTACTATGCGTTTGTCCCCATACACCATAAATGACTTTTTCCCGGGTGGGTTCACCCTTACTATCTTCTTTCTGCATAATATCTCGGCGTCGTTGGCACTAAGCCAATCCATTTGCAAAACGATGTCGAAACCGTTCAACTCTATGGGTAACCGCTCTTCGTGGAATTCGTTTCCGTTTAAGTCGATGACTATGTTCTTAATACGATCACTAACATGTACGAACTTCCCACTGGCAACTTCTACAATCAGGGCATTATCAAGTTTTTCTACGGGCAATGCTAGTTTCCCACCAAACTTATGTAATACAAAGGAGTAGTTTTCTCCCGAATCAAATAGTATATTGGCAGGTAATCCATTTACAAGAAAGGTACCTGAAGCTACGTCTGCTACCTCCTTCGCAGCCTCGAGCGTCATCTGGAAGGCTCTCGCCTTCGGCTTTGGTGGAATGTTGGGCCTTGCCGCCTCTTTCTTCTTCGGGCAATCCTTAGTAATATACCCTTCTTCACGGCACTCGTAGCACACCAATTTGTTGGCGGTGAACTCATTGGCGTAATGCCCTATCTTCCCACACTTGTAGCAGGTCACCACCTCGCTACATTTCCCGAAGTGCTTCTTCTTACACTTCTCGCACCATTTTGCTTCATTCCCTCCTCCTCCAAACTTCTTTGAACTGAACTTGCTCTTCTTATTGGGTTTAGCAGACCCTTCGAACTTCCTTTTCTCGCCAACCTCAACCTTGCTGGCAGCTCTTTGCTTGATCATCCCCTCCACAAACTTGGCAGCCCAGGCGGCTGCCTCCAGAGTATGTACCTGACGCACCGGCACCGCATACTCCCATGGGAGTCCCTTGGCGTACTTGTCGATTTTTATTAGTTCATCTGGGACAAGACGTAAGGCAAACTCCATCTTCTCTGTGAAGTTGTTGATGTATTCATCAATGAACATGCTTCCTTTCTTCAGTGTTAGGAATTGGTTCTCTAGCTCGAGCAGGTTTTGGGCTGAGCAGTACTTGCGTTTGAACTGCACCAAAAACTTTGCCCATGTCAGTTGCAGGGGCTCATTGGGGCTTAAAGTCTTCCCCTGGGTGTTCCACCAGCTCACAGCGCCTCCTCGGAACTGACGTACTGCAAAGGTGGTCTATAACTTGCCTTTACAACCACACGTCATGAAAGCTAACTCCATCTCCGAGATCCAATCCATGACTCCGATCAGATCTTCCTTTCCAGTGAAAGTCGATGGCTTGCAAGTCAGAAAATCCTTGTACTTGCATCCGTTTCTTTCGACTCCGCCGTCTTGGTTGTTCCTCCTATTCACTGGCGGATCAGCTTGACCAACGGTCCTGCTGTAGTTCCCCTCCTTAGACTGCCCTTCATTCAACTCGGGTTGTTCGATCGGTATGGTAGCTTCCTCTCGATTCTGTTGGAGCAAACATCTGGTTTCATGCATTTGACGATCCAACATCATTTGGATCATCGCTTGCACTCCGGCCATCGTTATTGGCTCAGGAGCGGCTACCACAACCGGTATTTGCTCAATCACTGGAGGTTGGTTTCTGTTTCCATTTGCATTCGCGGCTCGACTGCGGGTTCTTGCCATTTTGATCTATACACCGAATAAGGTGAATTCAGATCTTTATTTAGGATGGTCGTTTAAACCGTCCTTATTACTCTGAAACGTTTATATGTTAGTTCTAATATCATAGCCGTACGTTTAGAATCCTAAACACATTAGGTTTCCAGATCCGGTCGGCAACAGACCATAGATCCGAACAAATGACAACATATCAAGCACAAAGCATTTAGCACATAAAAGCATTTTAGGCACAATTCCTAAAATAAGCTAATGCTCACACCTCACAATCATCGCTTAGCATTCTAAGTTTAAGTCTAGAAATCCTACAAATTCCTAGTTCGCTTAAACTAATGCTCTGATACCAACTATGACATCCCCATTTTCACGGCCAGAAAAGACCGATTTTGTTTATGCTTTGTTTGAAAATCAGAGTAACATTTTAAATAAAAGTGTTGCGGAATTTGTTCCCAAAATAAAATATGATAAAGATTTATCAAAGCATTTCCAAAGAAATGTATTTCATTAAAACCTCGGGATGTCATGTTCGATACAGATCAAAAGCATAAACAGTACAATATAAGCCTTACTACATTTATTCATATCTACAGGCCTATATCTGTAATCTCTCATCCCAAACATCATATCTATGCTCGTACGCCACTACCTGTAATACAAGAAACTGAGTGGGTCAGGCTTGGCAGTCTGATGAGCACATTGTGTTTTCAACCCACAATAAATAAGTTTACTAACTTTATCAAGCCAATCAAACTCGATTACCCATTCCCGTTATCCTCACTTTACGTCCCTAAAACATCTAACACAAGGGACCTAGTCTAAGGACTTTCATCGAGGTGACAACACATGCTTCGGGGGTTCCTCAGCAATTCATGTCAAATAAGGCAACCATGTGGGGGATGGAGTACTTCTGGTGAGCACACAGTTCGAATAAACACCTACAGGTTGCGAGCATGCTAGCGTTCCACTGGACCGTCTAGAATAGTCTGTGGTCGTCATCTATACTCCTCTAGATGACAGGATCATCAATAACATCTATAACGAGGCCTCTCGTTATTTTATTTTGTCACACAACAACTATTACATCTACCCATGTTTTACCCAACACATTTTGTAGATATAAAATACATATACAGTTTAAATCATTTAAAACATGTATAAAATCGTTCATCCAGCATAGATAGCAAGTATACAGATAATATGCACACGTACCACGTAATTTATATAAAATACTTCATATCTATGTGTAAGATGAAAGTAACTATGCACTCACTTGATTAGGTGGTGACTCTGCACTTGGATAGCACTTCGTTACTTTTAAAACAATTTCCTTCGACAAAACCTAGTAACATTACCACTAGGGTTTAGTCTAATATTTACCGAGACTAATTAATAGTCTAGCCATTATTACTATTATATAAGCGTTAAGCAACACTCTTATATAACTCATAATAATAGCCCAAATAATTATTATAATGTCCTAATAACGTTACTATAATTAATTAAAAGCTATATTAAAAATAGTGTAGGCGTAGCTCACTTACAGCGGGTTTTCTCGAAAACCGGGCTTCGCTCGGAGCAGCGGTTCTGAGCCGAAATCTATTCTTCTCGGAGCTTCCTGGTGCTCCGGGACTTGCTTCTAACACCTTGGAGGTGCTAGGGAAAAACCTTGAAGGTTTGGGGGTATTTGGGAGGAAAGAAGTGGAGAGTTGTGAAGAAAATGGGAGATTTGCGCCTCTATTTATAGGCTGTCAGCGCCGAGTACGCTGAGCATACTCAAAATTACGTTGGGCGTAATGTGCCACATGTCACCATCTGGTGGCTAGCCTTGGGATGAAGCAACGGTTGTGATCGCGCCGTGTCGCCAAAACTCGCACAACACCCTCCCGACTTAGAAAAATCATAACTCTCGCATACGAGCTCCGTTTTCGACGTTTTTTATATCCACGTGTAGGTAAAAACAAGTTCTACAATTTTCATTTAGACTCCTTCGGCTAATTCTCGACCGATCTTAAATTTAACAATACAAGAAGATTATACTGTTAAATGTCCGCGTAAAATTCATAACTTCTACATACGGACTCCATTTTTGTCTGGATTTTTACCATTGGGTTCCTATTAATGAGATCTTCAATTCTCATTTAGGTCACATAGGCAAAAAACCGCTCGATCTAAAATTCGAGTTTCGGGTCGTGCACTGCTATGCCAAATCTTAGAAAATTCATAATTTTCTCATACGAAAGCAGATTTGGGCGTTCTTTTTTTTTTTTGTATGTTCTCGGTTATATATGCTACAACTTTTGTTTAGATCACTAAGGCTAAAAAGTCATCTATCGTAAATTCACTATTTACGTCTTCCCGGTGTCGAGCCGGTTCCGTCGCGAAACTTCGACGGGTCATAACTTCTTTGTTATAACTCGGATTTCGGCGTTCTTTATACCGCCGGAATTCTTCTTTCGACCACTACAACTTTATGTAAAGATATCGGGTTTATCTCACACTTTAATTTTGACGCTTATTTTTATTCTTTATTAATTATATCTTTATAATTAAAAAAACACATAAATTCACATAATTCACATAATACTCAAACAATTTATCTTTATTACTTCAAAAAGAGTTACAATAGTTGACCTAGACTATTACATTATCCAATAATGCTTAGCCCCGAAACACGGGCGTTACATGTGTAATCGACAAATTAACGGTACATGCATACACGATTAGAATAACAACTAACGATGAACACACCTGTGAATAGTCCGGATAACGAAGCACTTTGATACTCACTTAGTCATCCAGACTAAGGGATTAATGGGAGAACCCACCCTTCGTAAATCCAACCCTCTTCAAGATCTATTACGATTAAGTAGAATAATAATGACGGTACATGAAGGCTGTAATCAATCCCTCAAAAGCAGGAACAATGAAAAAAAGCTACATTAACTTAGTATAAACTCAGCACGCCTAATGCATATGATATAAACAAACATTATGAAAGGTATCATGGGCATGAGTATACCTCCAATGCACCTCTTATATGAACCAACAATGATAGTAAGTAAAGGAAAGCCAAAGAATGTCATACAACTTATACTACACTCTCTAAGTCTACATTAGTAATACAACAACCATTTATCCTAACTTAGGCATCATAGGGTGTTACTGAGATCTTTCTCGGTAGTATTCCTGACCCTATTTGTCTACCTTCTCTGGTTCTATAATCAGTTTCAACTGGAAGGCGCCAAACATTTCCACCCTCGAATATTGGTGTAGCAACATATACCAACCCATTTTTTAAAAAACCAAAAGTTTTGACCTGACCCATTTGTCTTGTAGTCAAATCTGATTACCTAATTTATAAAGGGTGTTGCTAACTAAAAATCTCTTATCAAAAGCCAACTAGGGTGTTGTTATAAACCATGGTGTTGTCGGAGGAAAGAAAGAGCAGTCGTTGTGGCCTCTGTACTAGATTTATTTATGTTGCTGTTAGAGGTGAGATAGACATGGTAGAGATAGAGAGAGAGAGAGAGAGAGAGAGAGAGAGAGAGAAAGAGATGTCGGAGGAGAGAGTAAGAGAGATAGAGTTATAGAGAGGTTAAAGCATCTGTGTGTTGCTATTTCCAATAATTTACATAAATAGCTCTTGAATTATGAATAAATGTCAAAAAAATTAAGAAAAAAAAGGCAATCTCATCACTTTACACATACTTAACTGAGCATCTTAGCGGAGTTAGCCTTAGGGGCGACTGGTGCAACTTTTGGAAACCAAATGCATAAGGCATGTCAAGAAAATCAAACTTGGTCTAAAAATACATATTGAACCGAACAGTAGGGACCAAAACTGTAATCTACTCATTAATAAATCAAAATTTCAAATCTATTGTGTTTCATAGCATATTCCAACTAGGGTGGAATTGGTACGGTACCGGGTATTTTTTCCCAAACCGTGTACCATACCAATTATAGTTGGTGTATAATTTTACTTACCACTACCATACCAAGCACAGTTGGTAACAACTTAATTGGCTACCAGTAAGTTCGGTTGGTACATGCTGGTAATGGTATATACCAACATGTATGGGTGTTTTACGAATTAAGATTTATGTGTTATTGTGCACTTAAAGTATACATGTGGGTTTTGTAAATAAGAGTTTTCTAAATGCTTGGATTAGAAATTCGATACAAAAAAGATTTTATAATTTTGTACCATGAGTTTAAACTAAACAATAGAGTAAATGAGATATGTTAATATGAGTTTAAACTTTAAAAGTTACTAGACAATAAATGCTAATATCAAATCTCTTGAACTCTTAACCGTCAAATACATTTGAAGTTAAATTTACAATCTTTTATATATATGAAAAATAAATTTGTTGGTACGGTAATACCATGGTATTTAAAACCTTGTACCATTACCGTACTATTATTAATTAATTGGTACGGTACTACTAGCCAAACATATTGGCTACCAAGCATATTGGCTACCAACATAATTTGTTTGGTTGGTGCACATTTTGGTTGGTTTTTCATGGTACATATTTTTCACCCCTAATTCCAACTATCAATAACTAACAAATGCTTACATGGGAACCATATTCCAAAGTTTTACTAAATCATATGTAAGATTCAGGTCGAAAAGCTAGAATTTTACACAACCTATTCATTTAGACTGAGTTTCTGCAGTTCGAGATTCTAGTATTGCAGTCCGTAATTTAATCATTTTAGAGTACATGTTGTGAGTCATTGACTTGAAAGTGCTTCCTGGATCCCTTCCTGACCGTATGATTTTTTTATATAATCTTTCAGTAACAAAATTTGAAAACGGTTATGTGTACGTTCTAATACATCACCCAATAAGGTTTTATATAATATTACTAGTTGTGAGACTCATGTATTACATGAGTTTATTTAAAAAAATAAACAAACATGAATATCTAACCATTTAGAAAATTTAAACTTATAAGAAAAAAAGTAAAATATTAATTATTAAATTTGAAGTGCTTATTTATCTTTTAAATTTAAACTAATAATTTAAATAAATAAACAACTAAAATAATTGAATTAAATTTAGAAATTTAAAAATTATACGGAAAGTTGCATTAATGAATTAGATATACATTTATTTTTATATTTATTACATTTTTAAGTATTATATAAAATTTAATAAATAAATAAACAGGACCAACTTTTAGTGGATTTTCAATTTTAGACATAAAAAATTGAAATACTTGTCAAAAGGAAAACACCCTTTGAAATGCCTAAAGTTAGAAAAAGAATTTACAAAGATTACAAATTAAATTGTTTCGAAAAGATGAAACTTGTAGAGGACAACATTTCTTTGTAATTGAAGAAGTTCCTTGTAGTATAACAATTTTTTTTTGCTTACTTGTATTTAAATCCATTTTGATTTTACCTTGACATATTGTTGAATATTTTTTGTGCCCCAGCCGAATCAAAGCCATTCTTATGATAACATCTATTGCTCCGTTTATTCTAGTGTTTCGTCCATGGTTATTGGTAGATGAAATTATAAATTCCAATATGTTGGTTGTATCAAAAAGAAATAGCATTATAGTGAAGATGACTAAATCTGAAGAAACACCATTAAAGAAGTGCATGAAAAAATATTACATATTTTTATAAATTTTTGTTTCCTAAAAATTTTTCTCTTGGGATTTGATGTCCATTTTTCTTATTTGTTGTATTTATAATCAAACATAAAACAAATATATATTTGATTAGAGTTAAATAATTGTTGTAATTGTTTTTTATATTTATGATTAAAAAACTAAAAATAAAAGTTAGCAAGTAACCGAATTTTAGATCCGGTTATATTGGTTCGTAGATCTTGAAAAACAAAACCGTTTTTTGAACCAAACACGTTTTGAAAAAAAAACGGTTTAAAACACTAAATAAGAAAAATGAACCGATTGAATATCAGTTATCAACCAAAAAAACCACTTTGTACATCTTGAAACGCTTGTATATTGTATTTATTTTTTATTGTAGTACTTTTTATGAATGAAATGCCTAAATTTAATTTAATTCACATGGATTAATATTTTATGTAAGTCTTTGTATACCGGTTAAGCTTCTCATAATAATGTAAAAGTATACTATAATAACATAAAATGTTAAAATGAAGTTGAAAACCTAGTGGTAAGGTGTAAGAACAAAGTTTAAATCCATAAACTTCTCCATACATCTACCAATATTTTATTAATTTCGATTTTACCATAGATGGCTTGCTTACGGCTTAGTTACCACCAAGGCTATGACCCTCTGGGGGAGTGGGAAGGGAGAAGTGAGAATTACTCTTTAATAGAAAAGGCAAATTTCTTTTTTTAGTTAAAGGGTCAGAACTAATAAATTAATTGAAAGTGAAAGTAAGATATTATATACAACCCATGACAACACAAGTTAAAACCTAACCAACAAGGCACTAAGAATGAAAAAAGAGCAATTTTTATAACATCTTTGATCAACTTTATCAGTGTCACATACGCCTTCTTTTGTCCCTTCAAGACTTCAACCATATTAGCCTTATTGAAATCCTAAATGCCATATAATCATTTTATACACAACTACGTATTATAACTTGGAAAATAAAAAGTCTACGTAATAGCATAAGATGCATAAACCTTTATAAATAATACACGTTAACGTTAAAGATGTTATAAACAATTTGATATATTTTACGTACTCATTCTTTCACACTGACAACCACTGTTGTGATGCTATGTGCATATGCTACATTTTACATAAAATAGTGTTATACATATCCGCATGACATCTATTTCAATGTACTGAAATGTTAACTATCAGTTTTCACTTTCAAATTCCTATAATTTTTTAAATTGTTAATTCGAGCACGTAACATGGGTTTGGAAATGACACGTTGGTTGGGTATTTCAATGTACTAAAATGGCAACTCAATCAAGCATTCCAACAACATAAAATAGCATACAAAGAAACCTATAAGTTTAGAAAACAAAAATTAGACGGATCAAAAGAAAGTTGATAGCATAAAGTAATTAAAAAGCAAATTTAACAAAATTTTAAATTGTTACTTCAATCATGGAATGCATCCTACAATTACACGAAACAAAGAAAACAACACACTTGTCATAATAAAATTGAATAAAACAATTTAGAATAAAATATGTAGTTTCGATATTTAAAACCATACGTCCTAACATATTTACTAATCTACTTCATTGTTACCTTAGACTTAAACTTGTTAGAATCGATATCTTGATCATTACCAACAACAACCTAAATGTATTACACAATAACCGAAATGAGAAAACAAATATGAAGATTTTACTAACTTTAAAACAACATCTAACAATAAATACTAATGATGTTGGCGTTATGTACGTAACCGACGGAATACGTGGTCCCCATAAAGCTTTTGTCAACATATCCCATTCATCATCTATGATCCTTGTAAAACATTTTTTTTTCATCTTCAACTACATCACCATTAGAACCATATGATGAAAGAAGGGTATTTGTCTCAATCATAGATGTAGTATTATCTTTGTTTACCATATTGATATCGTCAATGAGCTATTTTGATACAGTATAACGATGCACATATCTAGCACAATACCCTGTGTTGTTCTCGTATTTCGGCGTATTGAATATTTAAATCAATAATGCATTCTAACAACATAACATAACATACAAAACAATCAAATATTTTACATAGTACTAGCTCCAAAATCTCGCATGATGTTGAGGTTTCTCAGGAACTTAAAAAAAAGTTATTCTCACTATAGCCCAACAAATTTTAGTATATTGGTTTAAATGGTCCCTCATGACTATTTTTTCATTTGAAAGGCATGAACTTGTATTTTTAGGTTTTAAAATGCCCTTTTGGAAAATTTGAAGAGGTCATCCGGTGACACCCATCCTGATTAATTGTTTGCCAATGCCACGTAATTGCCATGTAGATAAAACAATTCCAACTCGTTTTCCATGTTGGTGTGAGTAAAAGACCTAATAAACGTTTGAAAATTTTCCTCAGCTGTCCCTTTCGTCGTCTTACTTCTGCTACTTTTTTCTCTCGATCCTTTGTGCAACTGTTTTGGCACGAATCCTTTTCTTCAACGGTTCTTCGCTCAAATTGGGCAAGTGGATCGTGAATCGTTGCTATTGCTGTTTACATGAAGATTGATCTACATTTTGTCGGAAGTTTTACGAGGTACCCCGCTATTACTTACTCAGATGGAGCGGAGCAAAGGTTTGATGATGCCGATTTTGCTGGAATGGACAAGAACGAATTTGTGGAGTTCCTTCAAAGATTCGCGAATGATTATGCATGAATATTTATTTTTGCATGCCCGATATTGAGTTCCTTGATGAATTGAAGATGAATTGTCTTTTGTAAATGAAGTTTATCAAGAAGTGCAAGGTGGTATGGATGTTAGCATTGACATGGATGATTTGCAAGGTGATATGGAGGAGTTTCAAGGTGATAGGGATGATTTGCAAGGAGATATGGAGGATTTGCAAGGTACTAGGGATGATTTACAAGGTGACCAATATGATGGCATTGACATGGAAGTTGACACTAAACACGATGAGTGCATTCCTATGAATAAGACAAAAGATGATGACTGTGACATCCCCATTTTTACGGCCAGAAAAGAACGATTTGTTTATGTTTATGTAAAAATCAGAGTATCCTTTTTTTGAAGAATAATATTGTCACACACCCGAACCGTGGAAACAAACGGTGGAAACGTCCGGGGGTGGGTGACATCATTCGTAGTATCATAACAATTGCATCATAGTAATCAAAGTAACACAATCATTACATTGCATCTGAATATTTACATCTGTTTTAAAAACATAGTTATATACATCGAAATGAAACAAAAGTAAAAGACGAGACTCCAAAATGCTTCGTCTTCTCCAAAAGCTGGCAAGGGTACCTGTCTATTGTTGTCCTGAGAATACAAGCGGTTTTGAAAACGTATCAGCATAAAGCTGGTGAGTTCATAAGCATATTTTTATAATGAAAACTAGTCACTGAATTTGCATAATTAATTCATTTTCATTATATGTAAAACATCGTTTGTATCGAAAACCTGGTTACCACCAGTATGAAAAATGTATTTCGTTTGAAAACCTTGGCTACCACCAGTAGGTAAAGTATGTTCTGTTTGGCTGGGAAAATCCCTTATTTTCCCTGGATACAGGCGATAGTTGCTTTAATGGTTTCGAAATCGTAAGGCATAAGTAGCATACTTATGTTATTAAAGCAATTAGTTATGAAAGGTATATTATTCCGTAAAAGAGTCGTACAATTGGCGAGTTTTATGACCATACTTAAACTTGACACGACGTGAAACGGATGCCGAAATCCTTTATGACATTTGTCACCCATAGACCTGTCGGTCCGACTGTAGCTAGCAGCCAGGTGCGGGGTAGTCAGTCCCGTATAGATCTATACACAAAGGCCACGCTTTCCCTCCAGGAAATTCTGGTTCATAAGGATAGTCCTCCACTTAGGTTATGTTGTAAGCGCCCAAGGACGTGTCTCCCAATTAAGTTGACGACATTACGAGTAATAATATATTTAAGTTTACTGATCGATCGAATGAAAATCAGGTGTATATTTTGTAAGGTAAAATAATTATACTAAAATAATTATTTACTGTTGTACTCTTGTAGAATTGTACGTCATAAACTAAATCTGTCATAGTTTACGCATCCATTCGTATACATAGCTGGTATCTGTAAAACTGATAATGAAATCCCCAAACTATACCTATTATAGTTTGATTGCAAGATTAAGTTCGTGAATTATTCAGAAATTATGCAATTTAGTTTAGAAAAAACGTCCCTTATACTCCGCATAATACAAAAGGGATCAAGTATCTAAATGCTTTGTGAAAACCGTTGATTGTACAAATTGCATAAGTTTGACTTGTTGAAAAACCTTTGTATTTTACATAATACAAAAGGGATCAAGTACCTAAAAACGTTTAAAAATCATAAAAGTGTAGGGGTATGAACTCACTGTTGATGTATGAAAACGTCGACTGGAAACGAAGATCCTCCAGTCGTTGTACGTGGCACTTAACGAAATCCTAATATCAAATAAATACATATATGTATCTAAATTAGCGATTTCATTAGATAAAGTGTTAGAAAAACACTTGTGTTCGGTTGAGGAATGTTACCGGGACTTGATTGAATCGAGGAGAATGGTTTTTAGCACTTAGAAAGGGTTTACGGCCGTGAAGAGGGGTTTACGGTCGACAGGCAGTTTACGGCCGTGAACAGGGTTTACGGTCGTAAACTGAGTTTACGGCCTTTGAAGATCTGGTGAGTTTACGACCTTTGAAGATTTGAAGGGTTTACGGCCTTTGAAGATTTGAATGGTTTACGGCCGTAAACTCAAGAACAAAGGTGGTCGATTTTGACAAAAACGTGCTTCGGATGCTTTCAAATGGCCCCAAATGACGATTTTTGGTGTTTTTTTTGAAGAAAGGAGGGGTTTTGGGTGTTTACGGTCACGAAAGTTAGAGAGAGAAAGAGGGTGTTTTCGGCCAAGAAGGTTCAAATGAGGGTGGGGGTCCTGTATTTATAGGCTGGGGGTATGGTCGATGGTGGGGTCCACCTGGCACCGACCGTAAACGGGTTTAAGGTCGTACACGAGTTTACGGCCGTAAACTCGTCCTGGCCGTGAACTCGGTGTTTTCGAGTGAAGTTTCGAGTTTTTCGCGTGATTTCCGGTTTATTCCGACTTGTATAAAGTACATATTATTGATTTAAAAACGTAAAGTCTTTCTCAAACCAAGAAATTTGACGGAATTTAATAAAACCCAAATTTTATTAACGGAAATCGGGTAAAGATAACGGAAAAAGTTTCGGGTTGTCACATCATCCCCCCGTTAGAGGGAATTTCGTCCCGAAATTCGAACGTAGAACACAAATCATGGGTTTGGAAAGAGATGAAGATACTTCTGTTTCATCTGATCTTCGCGCTCCCAAGTGAATTCAGGTCCCCGCTTGGCATTCCAGCGAACCTTCACTATCGGGATGCGACTTTGTTTCGTTCGTTTGATCTCCATGTCCGTGATTTCGACCGGTTCTTCCACGAAGTTGAGATTCTCGTTGATTTCAATATCATCGAGAGGGATTATAAGGGTCTCGTCGGATAAACACTTTTTAAGGTTCGAGACGTTGAAGACGGGATGAATGTTGCTAAGCTCTTGTGGTAGACGAAGTTTGTATGCTACGGGACCGATCCTAGCAAGGATCTCGAATGGTCCTATGTATCTCGGGTTCAGCTTTCCACGCTTTCCAAAGCGTACCAAGCCTTTACAAGGTCAAACCTTCAGCAAAACACGGTCTCCAACCTGGAACTCCAAAGGTTTTCGTCGTTTATCGGCGTAGCTCTTTTGTCTGTCTTGTGAGGCTTTCAGTCGTTCTCGGATTCGTACGATCTTTTCAGTGGTTTCACGGATAATCTCTGGACCAGTGAGAGTGCTGTCAGGGACTTGCCCTTTGGCTAGCTGTGTGTCGCCCACCTCAGCCCAACACAGAGGGGATCTGCACTTGCGGCCATAGAGGGCTTCGAACGGTGCGGCCTTGATGCTGGTATGATAACTGTTGTTGTAGGAAAACTCAACCAAAGGTAAATGGGTGTCCCATGACTTACCGAAGTCTATGACACATGCTCTCAACATGTCTTCCAAGGTCTGAATGGTTCTCTCACTCTGCCCATCTGTCTGAGGATGGTAAGCTGTACTCATGTCCAGCTTAGTTCCAAGAGCTTTCTGCAGGGACTGCCAAAATCTCAAGGTGAACCTGCTATCTCGATCGGAGATAATGGACACAGGAACACCATGCAGTCGAACTATTTCTTGAATGTAGATCCGCGTGAGCTGTTCCATCTTGAACGTTTCTTTGATCGGTAGGAAGTGAGCGGATTTTGTCAATCGGTCGACTATTACCTAGATGGTATCGTACCCACTCGGAGATTTGGGTAATTTTGTGATGAAATCCATAGTAATCCTCTCCCACTTCCATTCAGGTATCTCTGGCTGCTGAAGCAAACCTGAGGGCTTCTGATATTCGACCTTCACCTTAGCGCAAGTTAGACACTTGCTCACGAAGGTAGCGATCTCCGCTTTCATGTTTGGCCACCAGTATAGTTTCTTGAGATCAAGTTACATCTTGTCCGATCCTGGATGAATGAAGTATCTAGTTTTGTGAGCTTCGTTCATGACAACTTCCCTGAAACCGCCGTACTTCGGGGTCCAGATTCGGTTCATGAAATAGTAGACTCCGTCTCCCTTGACCTCTAAGTTCTTTCCCATGCCCCTCAAGGCTTCACCCGGCATGTTTTCTAGTTTTAAGGCTTCTAGTTGAGCCTCTCTGATTTGTGCGGATAAGTGGGAATGGATGGTCATTGTTAGTGCCTTCACTCTATGACCTGAGCATTCCTTCCGGCTAAGGGCATCTGCCACCACATTGGCCTTACCGGTATGGTAGCGTATTTCGCACTCGTAATCGCTGAGTAGCTCTACCCATCGCCGTTGTCTCATGTTCAGCTCCTTCTGATCGAAGATGTGCTGCAGGCTTTTATGGTCAGTGAAGACAGTGCACTTGGTTCCGTAGAGATAATGTCTCCATATCTTCAAAGCGGAAACCACTGCTCCCAATTCCAAATCGTGAGTTGTATAGTTGACTTTGTGTGCTTTCAACTGTCTCGAGGCACAAGCAATAACTCTTCCTCGCTGCATGAGCACACAGCCTAGGCCCTGACTGGATGCATCACAGTAGACAACGAAGTCCTCCGTCCCTTCGGGCAGAGACAGGATAGGTGCGCTTCACAGGGCCTGCTTCAATGTTTGGAACGAAGTGTCTTGTCTTTCACTCCAACAAAAGGGTACACCTTTCTGAGTCAGAGTGGTTAAGGGTTTGGCAATTTTGGAGAAATTCTGAATAAACCAGCGATAATAGCCAGCGAGACCCAGGAATTGACGGATTTTTTTGGACGTCTTCGGTGCTGACCAATTCTCAATCACCTGAATCTTGGAAGGGTCCACGTCTATGCCTTCCTCGCTTACCACGTGACCTAGGAAAGTTACTTTTCGAATCCAGAATTCGCACTTGGAGAATTTTGCGTACAGCTTCTCCGCCCTTAGAGTTTCCAGTACTAACCTCAAGTGCTGTCTATGATCTTCCTCGCTCCTGGAATAGACAAGTATATCGTCGATGAACACGATTACGAACTTGTCCAGGAAAGAACGGCACACCCGATTCATCAGGTCCATGAATACCGCCGGTGCGTTGGTTAGACCGAAGGGCATTACTACGAATTCGTAGTGACCATATCGGGTTCGAAATGTTGTCTTGGGAACATCACTCTCGTGGACTCTTAGTTGATGGTACCCTGATCTTAGGTATATCTTTGAAAAGTAGTTGGCTCCTTGAAGTTGATCGAAGAGGTCGTCGATTCGGGGAAGGGGATAACGATTTTTAACAGTGAGCTTGTTCAGTTCTTGATAATCAATTCACATCCGAAAGGATCCATCCTTCTTTTTCACGAACAAGATCGGGGCTCCCCAGGGTGAGGAACTCGGTCTTATGAATCCTTTGCTGAGCAGTTCATTGAGTTGGCTGGATAACTCCTGCATTTCAGCCGACGCTAGATGATATGGGGATTTAGCTATGGGGGTAGCTCCGGGGATTAAGTCGATGCGAAATTCGACTTGGCGCTCGGGAGGGATTCCCGGGAGCTCTTCGGGAAAGACATCAGGAAAACTGCAGACTTCGGGGATACTCTCGAGGTCTTTAACTTCCTGTTTCTTGTTAATCACATGGGCTAGGAACGCATGGCACTCCTTTCGCAGAAATTTTTGGGCTTTGATGCACGAAATGATACGGAGGTTTGAGCTGAGCTTATCACCATAGATCATGAGGGTTTCACCATAGGAAAGATTGAGACGAATAGCTTTTTGTAGCAAAGGATATCAGCACGATTGGGGCTCAACCAATCCGTGCTGATGATGACATCGAAACTCTTTATGGAAACAGGCATAAGGTCGATGGGAAAGGAATGGTCATTTAAGGTAAGAGTACAGCCGATGAATATGTCGTTAGTGCTCTCTTTCTTTCCGTTAGCCATCTTGACAGTAAATGTTTCGGTTAAAGGTTGGGGTTTATTGTCACACCCCAAAACCGGAACGGCGGAATCGTTCGGGGATGGAGGACGTCATGTTCAGTATCACAACAATGAATAGTAGTAAACAAGCAACAACATCATCCATTGCATTAATAATATAATTTAATACAAGTGTGTTCTGTCAAGTTTAATAGACACCAAAAATATAAATCAAAATAAAAGATGAGTCTTGAACGAGCTCCATCTTCTCAAAACCTGGCACCGGTACCTGTCTACTGGTGACCTGAGAATACAAGTTATTTTGAAAGAGTTTATCAGCTTTAAAGCTGGTGAGATCATAAGTATTTTAGTGTCTGTGTTTGTATGAAAGTGTTTGTAAGTATGTGATGTACAAGTTTGTAAATGTTTGTAAAGGTTTGTAAGTATTTGAACTCTCCTAGAAAACCCTATGTTTTCTACTAAAAGTAGCCTTCTACCAAGGCATCAACTGTTTGTATGTAAGACTCTTGTAAGAGTATGTATTTTCCCAAATCTGACTATCATTAACCAAAAATATAGTTTTTACATTATCGTTCATTATGTGAAGATCACAAAGTGAATGCAATGGAAAAATAAAATAGTACTGTAGTGTTTTATTAAGTAACTACTGATGTACTAACTACCTTAAACCATTTGTTATTTAAAGTACCATGTGATCGGCCTGTACCATACTACCGACTAGAAACACGACGATGTAAGACGTCGGAAGAAATGACGTTTGGCACCCGTAGACTTGCAAGTCCCACTGTAGCGAGCAGCAAGGTGTAGGATAGTCAATCCAGTATAGATCTATACGCAAACTCAACGCTCTCCACATAAGGAGATTATGGATACAAAACGAGCCATGACAGGTGATGCCATGCCCCGTTACATGGCTCACATAACTGTTGTAATGTTCTTGTATATGTATTGTGTGTACTAGCTGTATTGTATGTTCTGTCTCTGTCTTGTATGTATGTATGTTCTCTCTGTTTCTCATAATAGTATGTATTGACTCATGTATGAACTGACTCATTGTATGTTTCATTGTTCTAGTAGTAGAATTAGTAACTTCCTAAACTACACCTATTGTAGTTTACTAGTAGTATTGTTTGTATGTATGAACATGTTTGCATACCTTTGCTACCCAAAGGTATTGAATAGAAAGAAGGAATTTTTATATCTATATACATATACATAATATATAACTAGGATTCAAACGACCCTCGGACAAACAACTGATACCCAAAGTCCACAACCAAACATGGAACAGGAGGTAAGGTGAGCTATCAGTCCTAAGTCCTTTCAATCCTACTTATATAACTATATCTATATAGATACATATTTAACATATATAAGTTTAAAAGAGTTGAATAAAAGTATTTGACATGTAAAAGAGTTTGTAAAACAGTTTGAAGTAGTTTGTTTGATAAAACAGTTTGAAAAGTAAGAAATCCACTTGTTTGATAGTTATTAATCACATGTGATTGATATAATAACTATAATAGTTCAACTTGTATTCCCCCCCCCCCCATAAAAGCATTTAAAATCAATTAAAAGGTTGATTAAGGGGTATGAACTCACCTGTAGTGAGTGGTTTGGATGAACGGATGTTATAGGATGCTAAGTGTCAAGTGAAGACTTGAGCACACACAAGGATCCTAGTTAACATATAATAACACATATATGTATCCAATTAGTCATTAAACAACTAATTAACCAAGTTAAGACACCCTAGGACATGAAAAACACTTTATTTAAGTGCTATAAGTACTAAGGATTGCATCTAAGGGTTGTAGGGCCTTGCTTATGAGTTTAAGGTCCAAGGGTAAACTCTTTTGGAGTTTACGGTTTTGGGACCAACTCCCATGGAGTTTATGGTCGTAAACCCATGAGTTTACGGCCGTAAACCCATGGCAACTCCGACCATTTCAAGTTTTAAGGTCTTCCAAGTCAAGGTTAAGCATCTTATAGTTAAGTCCAAGCCTTAGGAAGTCATTGTGGCACCATTTCACCACTTTATAGAGTTTACCGCCCATGGACCATTTCTCCATGAGTTTACGGCAGTAAACTCTAATGGTTCTTGGTCTTTTTGATGTTTAAGGTCCTAAAAACTTCAAGGATGTGATCTAGACTAGTATCCAAGGCTTGGTAAGGGACTAGGGCTCACAACGGCCCCTTTCATTAGGGTTTACGGTTCAAGGACATGCCTTGACCGTAAACACCTTTGATCTTGAGTTTTTTGTGTTTTCTAGTTGAATAAGAAGTGTAACAAGCCTTATAACACACTAGGGTAAGAAAACTTACAATAGATAAGCTTGTAAGGGTGTTTAAAGTCCAAGAACACTAGTGTGTGTTCTTGGTGGAATGAAGAACACTTGAAGATCTACACAAATGGAATGATTTCATGGATGAAATCATGTAAGATCACTAGATTAAGGAAGATATCAACTAATTAAGGCAAGAAACACCTACAAAGTTGAAGATCAAGAAGGAAAATCGGATGATACTTGAGAGGATTTTGAGTTTCTAGACTTGAAAATGTGAAAAAGTGATAAATATGACTAAGTGTCATATTTATACCCCTTGGGGTTTACGGCCTTAAACACCATGTTTGGGCCGTAAAATCCAAACTCTTGGAGTGTTGAGACTTTATTGAAGCACAATAAACCCTAGAGTAACCTCTCTCCTGTTATCTCTTGAAGTACTAAGCTTTAAAACACTCAAACTGACTCCAAAAAGCTTAACAGTTAGCAGAAACAGTTCTGACTTCTATTGAAGTGAATGGTTGTACAGAATAGAAATTTCGGGTTGTCACATCATCCCCCCGTTAGAAGGAATTTCGTCCTGAAATTAGAGTTTAAGCAAATAAATAGTTACAATAACTAAGTAAAAAGACGAGGATATTTCAGTTTCATCTGATCCTCTCGCTCCCAAGTGAATTCCGGTCCTCGCTTGGCGTTCTAGCGAACCTTCACTATCGGGATACGGCTTTGTTTCGTTTGCTTGACTTCCCGGTCCATGATCTCTATAGGTTCTTCCACGAAGTTGAGACTCTCGTTGATCTCAATCTCGTCGAGTGGGATTACAAGAGTCTCGTCGGACAGACACTTTTTCAAGTTTGAGACGTGGAAAGTAGAGTGTACGTTACTGAGTTTGCGGGTTAAGTTAAGTTTGTAAGCTACAGGGCCGATTCTAGCGAGAATCTCGAAAGGCCCTATGTATCTTGGATTTAGTTTTCCACGCTTTCCGAAGCGTATCAAGCCTTTCCAGGGTGAGACCTTCAATAGAACACGGTCGCCCACCTGGAATTCCAACGGTTTCCTTCGTTTATCTGTGTAGCTTTTCTGTCGGTCTCTAGAGGATTTCAATCGTTCACGAATCTGAACGATCTTCTCTGTCGTTTCCCGAATGATCTCCGGACCCGTGAGAGTGCTGTCAGGAACTCGTCCTTTAGCTAACTGGGTATCACCCACCTCAGCCCAGCACAGAGGAGATCTGCACTTTCGGCCATAGAGGGCCTCGAATGGAGCAGCCTTTATGCTCGTGTGGTAACTGTTGTTGTAGGAAAATTCGACGAGGGGTAAATGAGTATCCCATGCTTTCCCAAAGTCGATCACACAGGCTCGCAACATATCTTCCAAGGTTTGGATAGTCCTTTCACTTTGTTCGTCGGTCTGTGGATGGTAGGCTGTACTCATGTCCAGCCTAGTTCCTAGGGAACTTTGTCACACCCCAAAACCAAGAACGACGGAAACGTTCTGGGGTGGAGGACGTCATGTACAGTATCACAACAATGCATAATAGTAAAGACAAGCAACAACATCCATTGCATTAATATAATAATTGTAATACAAGCGTGTTCTGTATAGTTTGTAAGACACCAAAAGTATAATCAAAATAAAAGATGGGTCTAGTATGTGCTCCATCTTCTCAAAAGCTTCATCTGTACCTGTCTACTGATGACCTGAGAATACAAATTATTTTGAAAGAGTTTATCAGCATAAAGCTGGTGAGTTCATAAGTATTTAGTGTCATTGCTTGTATAAAAATGTTTGCAACATAGTAGTGTAGTAACTGATTTCAATGTTTGTAAATAGTATACTCCCTAGAAAATCCTATATTTCCCAGTAAAAAGTAGTCTTCTACCAAGACCCAATTGTTTGTAAGTTTGTTCTTTCGTAAATGTAAGGGTTTTTCCCCAGTGAAGACTATTAGTATAAAAATGTAGTTTACTTAAACGAGTATATGACAAAATCACAAAGAAATGAAATACAGACTCCAGGTGGTACTAAATGTACAGTACGCCTCGGAGAGTCTAAAGTAGAAATATGTAGACTCCAGGTGGTATTAAATGAACAATATGCCTCGAAAAGTCTAAAGTAGAAATATGTAGACTCTAGGTAGTATTAAATGAACAATACGCCTCGAAAAGTCTATTTTTACCTTTAATTCTTAATTAGTTAATTAAAGGTTTGAATGTGAACTCGTATGTAACCATGCTGATCGACGGCTGAATAACGGATGACCCTCCAGGTCATAAATAGTGAGGTAGCATTCTGTCACCCCTTGGCCTTTTGGCTGGGACTGTAGCTAGCAGTCAAGATGTAGGAGTGTCTGTCCCATATAGATCTATACACACAATGCCCGCTCTCCCTCCAGGAGACTCTGGTTACAAAGTGATACCACGATGAAGTGTCGTATCGAGAAGTAGTATGTCACACTCTGTTATAGTATTTAATGTTTGTATAGTGTATAGTATGTTCTCTTGTATAGTGTATAGTGTATTCTCTAGTATAGTGTATAGTGTATTCTCTTGTATAGTGTATAGTGTATTCTCTTGTATAGTGTATAGTGTATTCTCTTGTATAGTAGCATGTATTGTTACTCAATGTAGTACTTATGTGGTGACTCATGTATGGGTCGTTGTAATAGTAGTAGTGAGTAGTAATCCCTTCACTATACCTATTATAGTTAAATAGTAAGGTTGCTTGGATGCCTTTGTTACACAAAGGTACTGAACTGAAGTGAAAGCTTTTATATCCAACACACACACATACATATATATATATATATATATATATATATATATATATATATATATATATATATATATATATATGATATAGAACTAAGAATTCAACAACATTCGGACAAATAACAGGATACCCTAAGTCCACAACCAAACAAGGAACAGGAAGTAAGGTGAGCTATCAGTCCTAAGTCCTTCAAATCTTACTTATATAAATAGATTAGTGTAGATATGAGTTCGAAAACAATGCAAGTTTAAAAGAGTTTTGAGGATAGTTTTAGTATTTAAAAGTTTAATAAAAGGTTTGTAACACATTGAAAATCCATAAGTTTGATAGCAATTTGAAAGCAGTAGTAAATCTTTCTGTTTGTTCTAGTTATTAATCACATGTGATTAAAGCAATAACTAGAAATGTTCAACTTGTATTCCCCCCTCCCATAAAAGCATTTAAAATCATTTAAAAGGTTAATTAAGGGGTATGAACTCACCTGCAGTGAGTGGTTTGGATGGAAGTGCCGGATAGGATGCTAAGTGTCAAGTGAGGACTTGAACACACACACGGATCCTATGAAACATGTAGTGATACATAAATGTATCTAATTAGTCATTTAACAACTAATTAATCAAGTAAAGACATCCTAATACATGGAAACACTTTGTTTCAAGTGCTAGGAGTGCTAAAGGGTTGCATCTAAGGAGAGTATGGCCTCACATTGGAGTTTACTTCTCATTTGGTAACCCTACATGTGTTTACGGTTTTTGGTCATTTCCCCCATGAGTTTACGGCCGTAAACTCATGGAAAATTGTATCATTGTGTGATTTAAGGTCTTATACCCCTCAAGGAAGTGTTCTAGGTTTGAATCAAAGGCTTAGGAAGGGACTAGGGCTCAAAATGGCTCATCTTTGGAGTTTACGGTCCTTGGACCACTCCCTTGGAGTTTACGGTCGTAAACCCATGAGTTTACGGCCATAAACTCATGGTCACTCCTACCATTTCATGATTTGGGGTTTCTAGTTCATGCATGCAAGGTTCTAGTCCAATATCCAAGCCCTAGAAGGTGTTAGTGGCACTTAAACACCACTTGATGGTGTTTACGTTTCAAGGATATCCCTTGACCGTAAACACAAGTGTTCTTGAGGGTTTTTGATGTTCTTCAATGGTTTAGCAAGTATTCTAAGCAAGTAACTAGCTAGGAGGAGTATACTTACTTATATGAAGCTTGTAAGAGTGTTTAAGGGCCAAGAACACTAGTGTGTGTTCTTGGTGTTCTTGGTGTTTTCAAGAATGCTTGAAGATCTAAGTAAAAATGAAGAATTCATGGATAAAATGATGTATAACAACTAGATGAAAGGTTATAACAACAAATCAAGTGAATAAAAACTTACACTTTTTGGAAGATTGGAAGGAGAGTGTTATGATCCTTGAGAGAGAAGTTGGGAGTTCTTGGGTTTACAAGTTGGAGAATGAAGGAATGAAGAGTAAACTCATGCTATATGCATGAGTTCATGGCCAAGAGGAGTTTACGGCCCAAACTCCCCAAGTTTGGCCGTAAACACCTAGTTAAGGTGTTATTTGTTTATTTGTTACACATCACTCCTAAACGAAACTTCCTTTTATTTATTCGTTTGACGAATTTGAAATAAAAACACCCAAACGGACTTAAAACCGGCCAAAAATGTACTGAAATGAATTTGACTAGTAATAGTAGTGTTTGACTGTAGAGTTTATACAAATGAAAATTTTGGGTTGTCACAAACTTTGTAGCGACTGCCAGAATCTCGAAGTGAATCTACTATCTCTGTCCGAGATAATGGATATGGGAACACCGTGCAGTCGTACAATCTCCCGAATGTAGGTTCTAGTAAGCTTCTCCATCTTGTCTGTTTCTTTGATAGGCAGGAAGTGTGCGGACTTGGTCAATCTGTCGGCGATGACCCATATGGTATCAAGTCCACCCGTTGTCTTGGGCAACTTGGTTATGAAGTCCATAGTGATCCGCTCCCACTTCCATTCCGGTATCTCCGGTTGTTGTAGTAGACCTAAGGGTTTCTGGTATTCGACCTTGACCTTTGCGCAAGTAAGGCATTTACTTACGAAGGTAGCAATCTCTGCTTTCATGTTAGGCCACCAGTATAGCTTTTTAAGATCCAGATACATCTTATTTGAACCTGTGTGGACGGAATAACGAGTGTTGTGCGCCTCGGTCATGACCAAGTCTCTGAAACCACCGTGTTTCGGTGTCCAGATCTGATCCATGAGATAGTAAGCTCCGCCACCCTTGACTTCCAAGTTCTTATCCATCCCTCGCAGGGATTCACCCGCCACATTTTCAGGTTTCAAAGCATCGAGCTGAGCCTCCTTAATTTGCGTGGACAAGTGTGAATGGATAGTTATAGTCAATGATTTGACTCTACGACCAGAGTATTCTTTCCGACTTAGGGCGTCAGCTACTACGTTGGCCTTGCCGGGATGATAGCGAATTTCACATTCGTAATCACTGAGTAGCTCGACCCACCGTCGTTGTCTCATGTTGAGCTCCTTCTGGTCGAATATATGTTGTAGGCTTTTGTGGTCTGTAAAGATAGTGCTTTTTGTACCATACAGGTAGTGTCTCCAGATCTTCAGAGCAAACACAACTGCTCCTAACTCAAGATCGTGGGTGGTGTAGTTGACCTCATGTGTCTTCAGCTGTCTCGAGGCGTAGGCGATGACCTTACCTCGCTGCATCAGAACACATCCGAGCCCTTGATTAGACGCATCGTAATAGACAACGAAGTCTTCTATCCCTTCGGGGAGGGATAGTATTGGTGCGGTGCACAAGGCTCGCTTGAGCGTTTGGAACGCTCTTTCCTGCTTCTCTTCCCAGTCAAAGGCCACGCCCTTCTGGGTCAAAGTCGTGAGGGGTTTTGCAATTCGTGAGAAGTTCTGAATGAACCTGCGATAGTAGCCAGCGAGGCCTAGAAATTGACGAATTTCAGTGGGCGTCTTCGGTGCTGACCAGCTCTCAATGGCTTTGATTTTGGAAGGGTCCACGTGTATTCCCTCCTCGCTAACCACGTGCCCTAAGAATTCGACTCTTCGGATCCAAAATTCGCATTTCAAGAACTTCGCATAGAGCTTCTCCGAACGTAGTGTTTCTAATACCTGTCGCAGATGTTGACCATGCTCCTCCTTACTACGAGAATAGATAAGTATGTCATCGATGAAGACGATGACAAACTGATCCAAGTAAGGACGACACACCCTATTCATTAAATCCATGAATACTGCGGGCGCGTTTGTTAATCTGAACGGCATCACTACAAATTCGTAGTGCCCATAACGAGTTCGGAAGGCTGTCTTCGGGACATCCTCCCCTAGCACTCGTAGTTGGTGATATCCGGATCTTAGATCGATTTTTGAAAAGAAGTTCGCCCCTTGTAGTTGATCAAACAAATCGTCTATACGAGGCAGAGGGTAACGATTCTTGACGGTCAGTTTGTTGAGCTCCCTGTAGTCGATGCACATACGAAACGATCCGTCTTTCTTCTTGACGAACAAGATTGGAGCTCCACAGGGTGAGAAGCTTGGTCTTATAAAGCCCTTGCTGAGCAGTTCGTTAAGTTGACAGGACAGTTCCTGCATCTCTGCAGGTGCTAGACGATAGGGCGATTTGGCTACTGGGGTAGCCCCTGGAACTAAGTCGATTCTGAACTCGACTTGACGTTGCGGAGGTAATCCTGGGAGTTCTTCTGGTAAGATGCCGGGAAAGTCGCGTACTACTGGAATGTTCTTAAGGTCTTTCGTTTCTTGGCTCACATCGACCACATGAGCAAGGAATGCGCGACATTCCTTTCGCAAGAATTTCTGGGCTTGAATGCTTGATATGATACGAAGGTTAGTGTCGGGTTTGTCGACATAAACTACTAGAGTTTCGCCCAACGGCAGATTAAGGCGAACAGCCTTTTCATAACACATGATGTCGGCACGATGAAGACTCAACCAATCCATGCCGATAATGACGTCGAAACTTTTAATTGAGACCGGCATGAGGTCGATCGAAAATGAATGGCTATCTAGAGTTAGGGTACACCCTATGAATATACTGCTAGTGCTCTCTGTCTTTCCATTAGCCATTTCTACAGTGAACGGTTCTTTAAGTTCTCGTGATTTTTGCTTAAGTAAATGAGCAAATTTTTTGTTCACGAAACTCCTCTCTGCTCCACTATCAAACAGAATGCATGCATAAGAGTTATCGAGGAGAAACATACCAGTAACCACTGTGGGGTCGGCAACCGCTTCCTCGTGGCCTATGGTTAGAACTCTTCCCACTCCACCGACATTCCCTGCCTTTGGGCAGTTCCTTTTGTAGTGGCCCACCTCGCCACATCCGTAGTAAGCTTGGCCCACACCAGCGCCGGGGACTTGGGTGATTGGTTTTGCTGGAGCCTTGCAGAAGCGGGCAGTATGCCCCTTCCTGCTGCAGTTAGAGCACTGCATTTCACGACAGGCTCCAATGTGGTGGAAGTTGCACTGGTTGCACCTAGGCAAACTTCCAGCATACTGCCTTACCGGAGCGGCAGGTGCTATTGCAGCATGTACTGCCACGACCTGCTGCTTTTTGGCAGCCTTCTTCTTCTTTTTGTCATCCCAGAACTTCCGCTTGGAATCGGCGGTTTTGGCGGGTTCTGAGATGGCCAGGGTTGTTGTTGCGGTCGGGGTACGAACCCCATGGTCAATGAGCCGCTGTGCCAGCCGCTTGGCACTATCGAATGTAGTGGGGTTTGAAGCTAACACATTCCCCTGGAATGGAGGCACCAGCCCCCATATGTATCTCTCTATCTTCTTTCCCTCTGTATGAACCATGTTGGGACAGAGGGCCACCAGTTCACAGAACATGGCGGTGTAGGAGACTATGTCGGAGCCTTTCATGGTTAGGCTCCACAGTTCCTGTTCCAGCTTTTGGATTTCGCCCCTCGGGCAGTACTCTTCAATCATTAGCTCTTTTAGAGCTTCCCAGCCCATAGCATTTGCCACTATTAGAGATAGTGACTTGACATGGCTATTCCACCATGTCAGGGCTTTTGTCTCGAAGGTGCATGCAGCAAATTTCACTTTGCTTCCCTCCGGGCACGAGCAGATCTCAAAGATCGACTCTGTCTTTTCGAACCATTGCGAGAGGGCAATGACTCCGCCAGTCCCTTTAAAGGACAGTGGCTTGCAGCTGGTGAAGTCCTTGTAGGAGCACTCTCTCAAGCGCACAGGGATTTCACCATGAGTAGATTGAACAGGGGTTCCTCCTCCAATGGAACCAGAAGAATGATATTGAGCCATGGCTGTAGCCACAGCCGCAGCTACAGCAGCATTCAGTGATGCCGTATCGATTTGAGGAGCAGGTGGTGTTGCAGTTATCGGGGGATCGCGTCTCATTGATCGTCGTGGAGTCATCTTTCAACTATAAGTTTACAAAGATGAAGATGTTGATAAGAATTTAATAGTGAGAATTTGATGAGAATGCCTCATGGACTAACTCTCCATAGTCCAACAGCAAAATTGAATAGCATGATTGAATGTAGATCTAGTACTAACAGATGATAGCATTTGGATAATAATTTCCATGAGATTAGATATTTGTCAATAATACTGGTATTACAGATGTAACAAGTTCGGGAAAAATGACCTAGAAGTAGATCTTACATCAAACCAAGATGGGAAAATTTTGACAGATCTATGACCTAATCAAGACCTTACAGGTCCAAGTTCTAGCAAAGATAGGAAATTAGAATAGAGTTTTTTTTTTACATAAACTAGGTTATATCCAAAAGAGAAGTCGAGGAGACTCTATCGGCGACGAGAACTACTAGAGTGAGTCCTTGACTCCGACAGAAGGCGTTCTATGTCCCTTATGCGCCTTTCGGATCTTACTTGCTGAGCTCGAAGTTCCCTGACTTCAGCTCGGGTTTCAGTAAGTTCTCTTTGCAGAGCTGCATTGTGGACTTGGGTCCTTTCATGAGCAGACTCTAGCTGACGAATGCGAACCGTGTTAACGCCAGAGTTGGCGTCAATCTCCACGACTCGGTCGATAGTTGCTCGACCTTGCTCGGTGTTCCGAGAAATCCTACGGACCATGATGGGCAGGACACGATCAGCTGAACCTCCCTCGGTGAGGTTGTAAAAGCTTCTGTCTCCATTGTAGGGAATGGGTTGACCCTGTTCCTGACTCCATCTATTCAAGTTTGTGGCCCACAGAGGTGTGGGTCCTTGAAATACTGGACGAGGGTTTGGGTTTGGGTCTTGAGCAGCTGGGGGTAGGTTGTTGACTTCAGGTTCTGAGTCAGAACTATCAGAAAAGCCTTCAGCGAGGTGATCATCCAAATGGATTGGATGATCATCTTCTGGTTCTTCTCCAAGCCATCCAGCATTGCCGTGGTTGGGATAGTATGGGTCTCCGGGAAGATGGAATCCAGCCATGATATCTTCGCGAGAAAAGGGGTAAAGAAATAATTAATAGACGAACTAACTAGATAATTATAAGATGATCTTTATTAGTTACTTCAATACTTGCTTAATGCATACCAGTTATATGAAATCAAAACAGGATAGACCTTCGAATAAGTGATCCTAACTCCAAATCCACAACCAACAAGGAACAGGAAGAAAAGCAAAGATCACAGATTCTAAGTCTATGACATCCTAGTCACATATAACCTTAGTGTATCCACTTAGCAATTATTGACCTACTAATAAAAACCTTTAATTCTCAGATAAGTAATTGTAGTAACACAAAATACTCCTATAATATTTTAGGTTTATGTTCTGTTCTACTGTTCTCATTGTAGTTGTGTTGGTAAGTTTTTAGACTTGTTGCAACCTCACAACCACACTTAGGCACATGCTAGTCAATCCTCGGATAATATAGTTGATCAGGCTATATCTTCCCAGCTTTGACTATATGTCTCTAAGTCTACTTGTGCTGCCCAACAATCGTAATACTTTTGTTCTGTCCTAGTGACACTGATTTTAGTATGAATGCAGGCATGTATACTTAGTTAAATATTTTCTTATTTAAAAGTATAAACTCTTGGTCAGAGTATTTTAATCACATTGTATTTATAGTCAGTATATCTTTTATGGGTTGATATACTCAATTCACTATAAACAATGCTCTGATACCAATCTGTCACACCCCAAAACTGGAACGGCGGAATCGTTCGGGGGTGGAGGACGTCATGTTCAGTATCACAACAATGAATAGTAGTAAACAAGCAACAACATCATCCATTGCATTAATAATATAATTTAATACAAGTGTGTTCTGTCAAGTTTAATAGACACCAAAAATATAAATCAAAATAAAAGATAAGTCTTGAACGAGCTCCATCTTCTCAAAACCTGGCACCGGTACCTGTCTACTGGTGACCTGAGAATACAAGTTATTTTGAAAGAGTTTATCAGCTTTAAAGCTGGTGAGATCATAAGTATTTTAGTGTCTGTGTTTGTATGAAAGTGTTTGTAAGTATGTGATGTACAAGTTTGTAAATGTTTGTAAAGGTTTGTAAGTATTTGAACTCTCCTAGAAAACCCTATGTTTTCTACTAAAAGTAGCCTTCTACCAAGGCATCAACTGTTTGTATGTAAGACTCTTGTAAGAGTATGTAATTTCCCAAATCTGACTATCATTAACCAAAAATATAGTTTTTACATTACTGTTCATTGTGTGAAGATCACAAAGTGAATGCAATGGGAAAATAAAATAGTACTGTAGCGTTGTATTAAGTAACTACTGATGTACTAACTACCTTAAACCATTTGTTATTTAAAGTACCATGTGATCGGCATGTACCATACTACCGACTAGAAACACGACGATGTAAGACGTCGGAAGAAATGACGTTTGGCACCCGTAGACTTGCAAGTCCCACTGTAGCGAGCAGCAAGGTGTAGGATAGTCAATCCAGTATAGATCTCTACACAAACTCAACGCTCTCCACTTAAGGAGATTCTGGATACAAAACGAGCCATGACAGGTGATGCCATGCCCCGTTACGTGGCTTACATAACTGTTGTAATGTTCTTGTATATGTATTGTGTGTACTAGTTGTATTGTATATTCTTTCTCTGTCTTGTATGTATGTATGTTCTCTCTGTTTCTCATAGTATGTATTGACTCATGTATGAACTGACTCATTGTATGTTTCATTGTTCTAGTAGTAGAATTAGTAACTTCCTAAACTACACCTATTGTAGTTTACTAGTAGTATTGTTTGTATGTATGAACATGTTTGCATACCTTTGCTACCCAAAGGTATTGAATAGAAAGAAGGAATTTTTATATCTATATACATATACATAATATATAACTAGGATTCAAACGACCCTCGGACAAACAACTGATACCCTAAGTCCACAACCAAACAAGGAACAGGAGGTAAGGTGAGCTATCAGTCCTAAGTCCTTTCAATCCTACTTATATAACTATATCTATATAGATACATATTTAACATATATAAGTTTAAAAGAGTTTAATAAAAGTATTTGACATGTAAAAGAGTTTGTAAAACAGTTTGAAGTAGTTTGTTTGATAAAACAGTTTCAAAAGTAAGAAATCCATTTGTTTGATAGTTATTAATCACATGTGATTGATATAATAACTATAATAGTTCAACTTGTATTCCCCCCCCCCCATAAAAGCATTTACAATCAATTAAAAGGTTGATTAAGGGGTATGAACTCACCTGTAGTGAGTGGTTTGGATGAACGGATGTTATAGGATGCTAAGTGTCAAGTGAAGACTTGAGCACACACAAGGATCCTAGTTAACATATAATAACAGATATATGCATCCAATTAGTCATTAAATAACTAATTAACCAAGTTAAGACACCCTAGGACTTGAAAAACACTTGATTTAAGTGCTATAAGTACTAAGGATTGCATCTAAGGGTTGTAGGGCCTTGCTTATGAGTTTAAGGTCCAAGGGTAAACTCTTTTGAAGTTTACGGTTTTGGGACCAACTCCCATGGAGTTTACGGTCGTAAACCCATGAGTTTACGGCCGTAAACCCATGGCAACTCCTACCATTTCAAGTTTTAAGGTCTTCCAAGTCAAGGTTAAGCATCTTGTAGTTAAGTCCAAGCCTTAGGAAGTCATTGTGGCACCATTTCACCACTTTATAGAGTTTACGGCCCATGGACCATTTCTCCATGCGTTTACGGCCGGAAACTCTAATGGTTCTTGGTCTTTTTGATGTTTAAGGTCCTAAACACTTCAAGGATGTGATCTAGACTAGTATCCAAGGCTTGGTAAGGGACTAGGGCTCACAATCGCCCCTTTCATTAGGGTTTACGGTTCAAGGACATGCCTTGACCGTAAACACCTTTGATCTTGAGTTTCTTTGTGTTTTCTAGTTGAATAAGAAGTGTAACAAGCCTTATAACATAGTAGGGTAAGAGTACTTACAATAGATAAGCTTGTAATGGTGTTTAAAGTCCAAGAACACTAGTGTGTGTTCTTGGTGTTCTTGGTGGAATGAAGAACACTTGAAGATCTACACAAATGGAATGATTTCATGGATGAAATCATGTAAGATCACTAGATTAAGGAAGATATCAACTAATTAAGGCAAGAAACACTTACAAAGTTGAAGATCAATAAGGAAAATCGGATGATACTTGAGAGGATTTTGAGTTTCTAGACTTGAAAATGTGAAAAAGTGATAAATATGACTAAGTGTCATATTTATACCCCTTGGGGTTTACGGCCGTAAACACCATGTTTGGGCCGTAAACTCCAAACTCTTGGAGTTTTGAGACTTTATTGAAGCACAATAAACCCTAGAGTAACCTCTCTCCTATTATCTCTTGAAGTACTAAGCTTTAAAACACTCAAACTGACTCCAAAAAGCTTAACAGTTAGCAAAAACAGTTCTGACTTCTATTGAAGTGAATGGTTGTACAGAATAGAAATTTCGGGTTGTCACATTTATGTTTAAGAAGATGCTTGAATGCATGACTAACAAAACTTCTCTCCGCACCAAAATCAAAAAGAATGCATGCATAAGAGTTGTCAAGGAGGAACGTACCCGTAACAACTGTGGGGTCTGCAATTGCTTCCTCCTGACCCATTGCTAATACTCTCCCATTGTTGCCAGCGTTTGTTGCCTTGGGGCAATTTCTCTTGTAGTGCCCGACTTCTCCACAACCGTTGCAGGCTTGAGCGACACCCGCCCCAGACGCCTGATTGGTTGGCTGGACTTGTGTCTTGCATCCTCGAGATGTGTGACCCTTCTTGCCACATTTGTTGCAGAGCATTTCGCGGCATGGGCCGGGATTATGATGGTAATTGCACTTGTCGCACCGAGGAAGGGTACCAGCATATCCACTGGTAGGTGCTTGAGTGGCAGGAGCAGCGGCAGGAGTAGTAGCAGCGTGAACTACCACCGTTTGTTGTTTCTTTGAGGTCTCTTGCGAAGGCTGGCCCTTTCGCTGCTTCCAGAACTTTCTTTTCCCACCACTCACCTTTGTTGGTTCAGGAGCGGGTACTGCCGCATCGAGATCAACTCCGTGATCTATGAGAGTCTGCGCTAGGCACTTGGCGCTGTCAAAAGTGGTTGGCCTAGCGGCCAACACATTTCCTTGCGTTGGGGGCGTCAATCCCCAAATGTACCTTTCTGTTTTCTTGCTTTCCGGGGTGACCATTCCTGGACAGAGAAGTGCCAGATCACAGAATCTAGTTGTGTAGGAAGCAATGTCTGAACCCTTCATCTTCAAGTTCCATAGCTCGTGCTCCAGTTTCTGCATCTCGCCCCTTGGGCAGTATTCAGCAAGCATGAGCTCTTTCAAGCTCTCCCAACCCATAGCATTTGCTACTGGCAGAGTTAGGGATTTGACACGACCATTCCACCAGGTCGGTGCCCTGTTGGTGAAAGTGCAAGCGGCAAATTTCACTTTGTTGGTTTCGGAACATGAACAAATTTCGAAGATGGATTCCATCTTCTCGAACCATCGAGTCAGGGCAATAACACCTCCATTGCCGTCGAAAGATGTGGGTTTTGCGTTCATGAAGTCTTTATAGGAGCACTCCTTCTGGTGTCCCTGACTACCTTCATGATTTTGGGGATGAGTACCACCTCCCGGCCCGCCAGATCTGCCAAGATTAATCTGTGACATCGCGGCAGCCACAGCGGCAGTAACAGCTTCCTGGAACATAGCAGGATCGAACTGAGGAGGTGGCGGTGTCGGATCTGTTGGGGGATTGTTGTTCTTTTTGCTGGGTCTTTTCTTTGCAGGCATCTTGTTCTAAAAATAATCAGGAAGAAGAGGATGATAAGTCCCCCAGGATTTGAATAAAGAGATATGAAAGAAGATATATCCCAGCCTGATAGATAAAGTGTTTTACTAAGCGATAATCAAGGATAAGTTACTAATGCAAGTAAAATATCGCTAAGAGGAATGAGTAGCAACACTGGAAATGAGTTTTTGCAACGTATTTGACTCTAGTTAGAATACCCCTATAGTATTTTAATTTGTATGTTTTGTTATGTCGATATCTCGTGGTATGAATACTTGGTAAATTTTAGGCCTGCCGCAACATTACAGTCACTCCCAAGCACATGTTGGTCATGTCTCGAATAAATATACTTGATCAGGCTATATTGACCCTAGACATGATTACATAACTGCCCAGGTTTAACTGTAGTGTCCAACATCCAAATACTTTTGTTTTGTTCTACTCATGATATTGTTCCTGGTACGTATGTATACTTGTATACTTCTTGTAAAATACTTATATTTTAAAGTATACTTTTAGTGCAGAGCACTTCGGCCCCTTAGTGTTTATAGTTGTATACCATGTAAGGTTCGGTATACTAAGTTCACTATAAACAATAGCTCTGATACCAATCTGTCACACCTCCGAACCGTGGAAACAAATGGCGGAAACGTCTGGGGGTGGGTGACGTCATTCGTAGTATCATAACAATTGCATCATCGTAATCAAAGTAAACACAATCATTACATTGCATCTGAATATTTACATATGTTTGAAAAACATAGTTGTATACATCGAAATGAAACAAAAGTAAAAGACGAGACTCCAAAATGCTTCGTCTTCTCCAAAAGCTGGCAAAGGTACCTGTCTATTGTTGTCCTGAGAATACAAGCGGTTTTGAAAACGTATCAGCATAAAGCTGGTGAGTTCATAAGCATATTTTTATAATGAAAACTAGTCACTGAATTTGCATAATTAATTCATTTTCATTATATGTAAAACATCATTTGTATCGAAAACCTGGTTACCACCAGTATGAAAAATGTATTTCGTTTGAAAACCCTGGCTACCACCAGTAGGTAAAGTACGTTCTGTTTGGCTGGGAAAATCCCTTATTTTCCCTGGATACAGGCGATAGTTGCTTTAATGGTTTCGAAATCGTAAGGCATAAGTAGCATACTTATGTTATTAAAGCAATTAGTTATGAAAGGTATATTATTCCGTAAAAGAGTCGTACAATTGGCGAGTTTTATGACCATACTTAAACTTGACACGACGTGAAACGGATGCCGAAATCCTTTATGACATTTGTCACCCATAGACCTGCCGGTCCGACTGTAGCTAGCAGCCAGGTGCGGGGTAGTCAGTCCCGTATAAATCTATACACAAAGGCCATGCTTTCCCTCCAGGAAATTCTGGTTCATAAGGATAGTTCTCCACTTAGGTTATGTTGTAAGCGCCCAAGGACGTGTCTCCCAATTAAGTTGACGACATTACGAGTAATAATATATTTAAGTTTACTGATCGTTCGAATGAAAATCTGGTGTATATTTTGTAAGGTAGAATAATTATACTAAAATAATTATTTACTGTTGTACTCTTGTAGAATTGTACGTCATAAACTAAACCTGTCATTGTTTACGCATCCATTCGTATACATAGCTGGTATCTGTAAAATTGATAATGAAATCCCCAAACTATACCTATTATAGTTTGATTGCAAGATTAAGTTCGTGAATTATTCAGAAATTATGCAATTTAGTTTAGAAAAAACGTCCCTTATGCTCCGCATAATACAAAAGGGATCAAGTATCTAAATGCTTTGTGAAAACCGTTGATTGTACATATTGCATAAGTTTGACTTGTTGAAAAACCTTTGTATTTGGCTTGTATCCCCCCCCTCTAAAAACGTTTAAAAATCATAAAAGTGTAGGGGTATGAACTCATTGTTGATGTATGAAAACGTCGACTGGAAACGAAGATCCTGGAGTCGTTGTACGTGGCACTTAACGAAATCCTAATATCAAATAAATACATATATGTATCTAAATTAGCGATTTCATTAGATAAAGTGTTAGGAAAACACTTGTGTTCGGTTGAGGAATGTTACTGGGACTTGATTGAATCGAGGAGAATGGTTTTTAGTACTTAGAAAGGGTTTACGGCCGTGAAGAGGGGTTTACGGTCGACAGACAGTTTACGGCCGTGAACAGGGTTTACGGTCGTAAACTGAGTTTACGGCCTTTGAAGATCTGGTGAGTTTACGGCCTTTGAAGATTTGAAGGGTTTACGGCCTTTGAAGATTTGAAGGGTTTACGACCGTAAACTCAAGAACAAAGGTGCTCGATTTTCACGAAAACGTGCTTCGGATGCTTCCAAACGGCCCCAAATGACGATTTTTGGTGTTTTTCGAAAGAAAAGAGGGGTTTTGGGTGTTTACGGTCAAGAAAGTTAGAGAGAGAAAGAGGGTGTTTTCTGCCAAGAAGGTTCAAATGAGGGTGGGGTCCTGTATTTATAGGCTGGGGGTATGGTCGGTGGTGGGGTCCACCTGGCACCGACCGTAAACGGGTTTACGGTCTTACACGAGTTTACGGTCGTAAACTCGTCCTGGCCGTGAACTCGGTGATTTTGAGTGAAGTTTCGAGTTTTTCGCGTGATTTCCGGTTTATTCCGACTTATATAAAGTACATATTATTGATTTAAAAACGTAAAGTCTTTCTCAAACAAAGAAATTTGAAGGAATTTAATAAAACCCAAATTTTATTAACGGAAATCGGGTAAAGATAACGGAAAAAGTTTCGGGTTGTCACAAATATTGCGGAATTTGTTCCCAGGAAAACATGATAATGATATTATCAAAGCATTTCCAAAGAAATGTATTTTTATTTATATTAAAACGTCATCATCAATACAGAAACATAAGCATAACGAAATATTACAAGTCTTACAGTAATTAAACTAGTGGCCTAATACTCCTTAAATCTCTCAGCACAATGTATCTTTCATTTGCCACCTGTGATACAATAAACTGAGTGGGTCAGGTTGGGAAACCTGGTGAGTACATAGGGTTTTCAACCGACAATAATATAATTATTACGTTTAATCATCAAACAATTACCCAATTTCCCATCCCCATTATCTTCTTTATTCTTAAGGATCTTCCCTAAGAATCATTTATTCTTCATTTATTTATTGCTAAGGATTGTCCTAAGGAATAGGCACGAAGTCCATCACTGCCAGGGTTCATCCAACAAGCACTAAGCCCATAGTTGTCGATGTTATCTATTAAGCATAGGTGACAGTGTTCATTTGTAAGGCACTAAGTCCATAGTTGCCAATGTTCATTTATAAGGCACTAAGTCCATAGCTGCCAAGGTTTTTAGAGTACATATGGTGAACACGTCGTTCACAAACACATACAGGTTTCGAGCCTGCTAGCGTTCCACTAGACTATCTAGAATAGTCCGTGGTCGTCATATACACTCTGCTAGATGACTGGATCAGCTTTAAACTCAAGGCTTCTCATCATCTTTCACCTCTCATCATCTATATCATCTTTCATCTCTCATCATTCATCTACCCATCTTTACCCAATATATTTATAGGTATAAAAATACACATACAGTTTAAATCACGTAAGACATGTATAAATCATTCATCTAGCATAGATATCAGGAACACAGATAATAAGCACATATAGCAAGTATTAATATTAAATACTTCATATCTATGTGTAAGATGAAAGTAACTATGCACTCACTTGTTAAAGTGACGACTTGAAATTTGGGCAGCGCTTCGCTTCTAGCAACTGTCTTTTCCTTTGGCGTAACCTAGTGTCATTATCACTAAGTTTTTGTCTAATATTTATTGAGACTAATTATTAGTCTAGATTCATCATTAAATCAAAGTCTACATCAAGATCTATCAAGTAAGGAACAACCAGGTAGGATCATATCGAATGTAGGGTCTGTTTGGTATACCAAGTATACTGTTTGGAAATCCCACTTTAAACACCTCACTAAATCACAGCCTAGACATCATCCCCGTAAGTAGATCAATTAGTATAACGACTTGTAATCACTGATAAATCTTGTTTATAGGTTCATAATAATGATAATGATCTTAAACATAAGTTATACTTAAGGTATGGTAACCATAACTCACTTACAAGGGGGTTTAGCGAGGAACTGGGCTCTACGCGGGCAGAACTTATGAGCCGAAAACTCTTCTTCTCGGGGCATTCTAGCGCTCCGGGCTTCGCTTCTAACACCTAAGAGGTGCTAGGGAAAAGTTTAGAGGGTTTGGGGGTGTTTGAGAGAGAATGGGCTGAAGAGGTGTTCAGAAATGAGTGAAAAACGAGATCTATATATAAGCTGCCAGCACCGAGTACGCGGGGCGTATGCGAAGGGTACGATGGGCATACTACAGTATGTTTGGTGTACTGTATGTTACGTTGGGCGTACTCATGCCACATGTCGCGATCAGATGCCAACCCGTGGGGAAGAAGTAGTGGCCCAGATCTTGCCACTTGGCACTTCGAGGTTTAATCCAAAAATTAATTATCTTCTAAAATCAGTAACTTTCGTATACGAGCTCCGTTTTTTATGTTCTTTATATCCACGCGTAGGTAGCGACGTGATCTACAACTTTAGTTTAGACACCATCGGCTAAATTTGACTTTATTTTAAAATTTATATTTTAACAGGCTTAGACAGTTAAAGTCCGTTAAAAATTCATAACTTTGTCATCTGACGTCCGTTTTCGACTGTCTTTTTATCGTTGAGCTCCTATGAACAAGATCTTCAATTTTCATTTAGTTTGTGTCAGCTAATATCGATTGATCTAAAATTCAATTTCCGGACTGTGTACTGCTATGCTAAATCTGAGAAAAATCATAACTTCCTCTTACGAAGTCAGGACGTTCTCGGTTTAACATCTACTACGACTTTTGTTTAGATATATAAGGCTAAAAAGTATTTTATCTGAAGTTTACGTTTTACGATACGCGGAGCCATGCTGGTTTAATCGTGAAACTTCAATGGGTCATAACTTCTTCGTTATAAGTCGGATTTCAATGTTCTTTATATGTACGGAATCCTTGTAACATATACTATAAATTTGGTTAAGATTATTTATCCTAAATAGTCTTCTATCAAAAAGTGATTTTTTAATGCCTATTATCTCTAATTTTACTAGCCCGAATCTACGGGCGTTACAATTATCTCCTCCTTAGGATGATTACGTCCCGGAATCATAAATAAAACAGGGCTTGTATAATGACTCCATATGTTATTTTTTTCATCCTAGGTAATAACCGTTACTCTTATGTCCTTTCAAATGAGTATCTAACTCGTGGACTTCTTGACTGTTGTCAGTGCTTAATCTTGCACCTGCTCTTTGTGATATGTTAGACTTTCAATCGTAACCTTTGAGTTACATACTCGATCCTTATTGGAGACTCCTGATCTTTCTTAACTTAAGAAAAGTTCTTTACTTCGATTATCGTAACAGACCGATGGGTCATGTCCTAATGACCTCTCATCGTATGATGCAATGCTTAGACTCAAGTCTTTTAGAGTCAAATTCCATAATTGAATATACCTTCCTTCATGTTCTAATGTGATATAATCACACTCTAGCATGTAGCACTTCTAGCTACAAGCTTCTTACTTTCACGGTGCTTGCGATACTTCTATTGATCGCTTCAATTACCTTTCACTTAAGTCTTCTGGCTTAAGTTGGATGCTACATCGAATTTGGTTCTCTGAACCACGTATAATACTTATCTTAGTCTGGCTCGATTTGATATGACTACTAGGGTCGGAATAACAATCATCTTCTTAGTCAATATCGAAACGATGGTAACGACAGACATGAACAAAACAGAATCAATTACTAGCGCCTTGGTAACCTTGTGAATTTCCTTGATCCAAGTGTGAGTCCTATGTTTTCGGTAGTATAGGCCTCTACTACCTTTCACACCTACTCATACTTGTCCCAAGTATTGTCTCGCAGGTCTTCAACTCACCATACAAGAATTTCGCATAGTCATTTAACACATCGGATAACATAACTAAGGCTTATATTACTTCCTGAAACGAGTGCATAGATATTTAAGTTCATCCTACAATATGCCTCTTATATTATCATAAACCACATGATACTATTGTTGGGTTTTAAGTATTATAACACTCCTATGGTGCACATACAACCCTAGATGCTTTGGATCTAAGTTTTCTCTAATTATACATGCAATTTCATTTTCCAAAGCATGAAGCCTAACTAGCATACAAATTTGATATTTGAATCATAAAAACTAGTTAGATGATTACCTCTTATTGTAGCTTGTAGAATTTGGCCTTTCAAGAGCTTAGCACCTCAAGTGTGATGCCTCAAATGTTTCACAAAACACCACCAACAACTGGATGACAATGAGAGAGAGCTCGCAGCAGTAAAATCGGCTATATCCTCTTAGAATACTCTTGGTACCGATTTTAGGGGCTTAGAGGTTACATATATAGTGTAGAATTCCAAGAGTCACTTGTAAACCCTAATACTTACACTCAGGCTTATGATCCAACAATTGATTTGGACTAACACTTCATGGACTATCTCATAAGCTTAGTCCATCACAAATCAATCATGGATCATTAGCCCAAACCATATGTATCACTGATTTACATAATCAGTCCCTGTTAATTTAATTAGTCTATTTTAATCACTAAATTAATTCCAAATTAATTCTTGATCAATACTAATTAAATAATATGATTTCTCAATTATATATTATACTTATAATATATTAATAAATCACAAATAACCTCTTTCTCAAATATCCATACTATCAAATTGTTTTGGTGAATGCAACCCAAAATAGATCATGCTTCTATCGGGTCAAGTACATACCAATTATAGTTATGGGCTTAGACACCTAATCCAACAGTCTCCCACTTGGATAAGTCTAATAACTATAACTGCCAATGCAACTTCAAAATCCGATTAGCAATCGTAGCTCTCAAAAAACGTTGTCGAATACTTACGCATCCTTTAGATAAGGGATCATATAATCCTCTGTTCTTCAAGATATCATGCGGACAAAGACATGGAACATAGTCATACTTATTGTCCAGCAGTTTGTTTCCTGATTTCTGATTTGTTTGACAAAGAACTTAATTGAACACATCAATTGAGTCCTGACCGGGCCCGGCACATAAGTCAAAACAAAATCATCGAGGGGCCCAAGATATCGCTTTTAATCCTCTTAGGATAAAAGGAACAGATAAACATCGACTTATATGCTTGTACTAACTACTTGTTAAATCATACACAACAATACGTTTTATAACATCAAGTTACTGATGCGTTTTCGTATTATCAATGCACAACCAACTCGTAATCAACAACTCATATATCTCCTTTTGAAGACTATATAATATTATCGTCTCACGATCACTCGTGATAAATTCCATGAAGTGATTCATGTGAGCGTGGGTTTGATCCAATACTCAAATCTTATTTCAAGAGCACTCATGAATGTTGTAGCAAACTTTTGCTATGTCTAACACCTTAGACAATCTAACAAACCCATTCATGACAGTCTAGCCTCATAACCTACTTCCAAATTATGATCGACTGTGGATAATTTGAATAATCTTATTATTCTGGAAATCAAAACATGAAAAAGTGAAACAATAGTAAACAATTGACACAAGATAGTAACTTTACTTATAAATAAAACTCCTTTTATTCAATCATCAAATGTCAATTACATTTTAGCTATTACAAGTTTCTAAAAATATCTATCTAATCACTAAAACTAATATCGTCCTTCAGCCCGATACTTCTAGTGTGCTACAAGTGCTTAACCCTACTCAGTCCCTTCGTAAGGGGATCTGTTGGGTTCACTTCTGACGATACCATCTTTACTACGAGCAGTCCTTCTTCTATCCGATGTCTTATGAAGTGATATTTTCTGTCGATGTGCCTGGATCTGCCATGATCCCTTGGTTCCTCTCGCTAGCACAGAAAATTTCCATAGGCTCCTTTACAACTGGTACAACTCCAAGGTCTCCGATGAAGTTCTTTAGCGATATCGCCTCCTTCGACGCTTCACTTACTGCTATGTACTCTGATTCGCACATTGAATCAGCTACAGTCTCCTGTTTGGAACTTTTCCAAGTTACTCATCCTCCATTTAGGGTAAATACCCAGCCCGACTGAGAACGAAAATTATCTATGTCGGTCTGAAAGTTGGTGTCACTATACCCTGTCACTCTCAAGTCATCACTCCCACTGAGAGTAAGGACCCTGTCCTTGGTCCTCCACAGGTACTTAAGAATGTTCTTTACCGCAGTCCAGTGAGCTTTACCAGGATTCCCCTGATATCTTCTGACCATGCTCAAAGTAAAGGCCACATCAGGGCGAGTACATTTCATAGCGTACATGATCGAGCCAACTGCGAAAACATATGGTACTCGGCTCATCTCTGCTATCTCGGAATCGGTACTCAGACTCTGAGTCTTACTCAGTTTGGTATTGCTCAGAATGGCCAATTCACCTTTCTTGGAATTCTCCATGTTGAAACGTTTTAACACCTTGTCCAAGTAGGCACCTTGACTAAGTCCTATTAGTCTTTTACTCCTGTTTCTCAATACCTTTATCCCTAGAATGTAAGCAGCTTCCCCAAGGTCCTTCATAGCAAAACACTTCCTAAGCCAGGACTTAAACTCATGTAAGGTAGGATTTCGTTTCCTATGAGCAGTATGTCATCTACATACAATACAAGAAAGCTAACTATACTCCCACTAGCTTTGACATATACGCAGGACTCATGCTCGCTTCTCGAAAACCAAACTCTTTTACTTTCTCATCTAAACAAAGATTCCATCTGCGAGATGCTTGTTTCAATCCATAAATGGATTTCTCAAGCTTACACACTCTATTAGCATACTTTGCATTGACAAAACCCTATGGATGACTCATGTAAACATCTTCAGCCAACTTCCCATTTAGGAAAGAGGTTTTGACATCCATTTTCCATATTTCATAATCATGAAATGCATCTATGTCTAGCATAACCCTTATAGATTTTATCTTCGCTACTGGTGAGAAGGTCTCGTCATAGTCAACTCCATGATTTTGATTAAAGCCATTCGCAACCAATCACGCCTTAAAAGTGTGTACTTTCCCATCCATATCGGTCTTCTTCTTGAAGATCCATTTGCACCCGACCGTCTTACGACCTGGTACATTGTCAACCAAGTTCCAAACTTGGTTGTCATACATAGACTGAATCTCGATGTCCATAGCCTCTTTCCATTTTGCAGACTTGGGGCCTGCCATGGCTTCCTTGTAGTTGTTAGGTTCATCCAAATTTACCAGTGTACTATCACTGATAAATGTATCACCATCTGTAGTAATATGGAAACCATAAAACTCAGGTGCCATTCTAACTCTACTATAACGTCTCAGAGGTAAGGACTCGTCAACTGGTTCAACAGGAGTTTCCTCCTCAGGTTGAGTGCTAGTGTTTTAGGTTCCTTCATCACTTAACTCTTGAAGCTCTTCAAGGTCAATTTGCCTCCCACTGTCCTCTTGGCATATAATTTCTCTTTCGCGGAAAACCCTTCTTCTCGCAACGAAGACAACATTGTCACTCGGTCTATAGAAGAGATATCCAAAGGATTTATGTGGGTAGCCGATGAAAATAAACCGCTCACTAAGAGGTTCGAGCTTGTCGTGAGTCTCTCATCTTATGAAAGCCTCGCAACCCCAAACCTTGATATTTTCCAACGAGGGAACCTTCCCAGTCCACATTTTGTGAGGTGTTTTGGCAACCTTCTTAATTGGGACTAGATTAAGGATATGGGCGGCAGTCTCTAAGGCATACCCCCAGAATGAGATAGGTAATGAAGCTCGACTCATCATGGAACGAACCATGTCCAAAAAGGTTTGATTGCGCCTCTCAACCACACCATTAAGCTGCGGTGTCCTAGGTGGCGGCAATTGTGAAATAATTCCACATTCCTTAAGATAGTCGTGGAACTCAATACTAAGATACTCCCCACCTCGATCGGATTGGAGCACCTTTATTTTCCTGCCCAATCGATTCTCCACTTCTTGCTTAAACTCTTTGAACTTTTCCAAGGTTTCTGACTTATGTTTGATTAAGTAGATATAACCATATCTGCTATAATCATCAGTAAAAGTCACATAGATGCGGTTAGCATCCCTTGTGGAGGATCTGAAGGGTCCACACACATCGGTGTGTACGAGATCCAACAAACCCTCACCCCTTTAACATGAATAAGTGAAGGGTGACTTGGTCATCTTTCCAAGAAAACAAGATTCACATGTGTCATCTGACTTTACGTCAAATGACTCTAACACTCCATCCTTTTGGAGTTGGGCTATGCGCTTCATGTTGACATGTCCAAGACGACAATGCCACAGGCATGCTTTGTCCAAACCATTGGACGAATCGATATGCAACACATTATTTCCTAAGTTATCTACAACCATCATAGTTTCATATATACCATTATAAGGCAGTGCTTCAAAATAAAAAATACCATTATAAAAAGCATTAATAGAACCAATTTCATTATTAAACAAAAATCTGAAACCTTGTTTATATAAACCATGAAAGGAAATAATGTTTCTCGCCATATCAGACGAGTAGCAACAATTATTCAACTCTAATTCTAACCCACTACTAAGCAATAAAGAATAAACGCCAATCTTGGTGACAAGCGACACTTCCTTATTCCCCACGATCAAGTTCATCTTCCCGTGCTCCACATCCCTACTTCTTTTTAGCCCCTACAAATTAGAACAAATGTGAAAACCAAATCCTATATCAAGGACCCAAGAATTAGCATGTGATGAGTTATTAGAATGAATAGTGTAAATACCTATAAAGGTGGGCTTGATCTTCCCATCCTTTATGTCCTTCAAGTATTTGGGGCAGGTTCTTTTCCATTGCCCCTTTTCATGACAATGGAAGCACTCTGCTTCCTTTGGATTGGAAGAGGGAGCAGCAGAACCACCTTTGGACCCACTAGAAGAGGATCCATTACGAGAATTTCCCTTCTGATTCTTTGAAGGATCTTTCCTTTTCTTCCCTTTACCATGTCCAATTGTGTGACAACCCGAAATTTCTACCTTGTATTGTTATTCAAACCAATCAAAGTCAGACTCGTTTCTGTTACCTCCAAGCGTCGTTTTGAGTCGATTTGAGTGTTCTAAACCTAGTATCTTCGAGTTAGATCTTAGATTTGAGTTCCCCAAGTTCACCCGACCCAAAAATTGGCCAAACACTCCAACTTAAGGAGTGTACGGCCGTACACATGGGTGTGCGGCCGCATACCTCTCCTCTGGCAGCACACTCACGACTATAAAGTTAAGAGTTGGCCTTCATTCAACCCTTTTCACCCTCCTAGACCAGAACTCGTTTTCCTCTCAAGTAGCTCCCGATTTTTCAGCTAGATCTTCAAGTGGTAAGTGTTTCTTTCCTATTATTTGTTGATTCCTTACTCCATCTAGTGTAAATCACTGATTTCATCCATGAAATCACTCCATTTTGGTAGATCTTCAAGGGTTCTTCAGTTTCACCAAGAACACCAAGAACACCTACTAAGTTCTTGGGCTCCAAACACCCCTAAACGCTTCTACACCGTAAGTACCCTCCTCCTGAATATTATTTGCTAGATTTGAGCCTTAGAAATCATCCAGAACATGATCATCAAGGAGTGTGCGGCCGCAAACACCCATGTGGCCGTACACCCCTTATTTTAGTGCTTAAGGGCCTCAAACTCAAGTTGTATGCTAGCACATGATCAAGGACACTTAGGGGATGCAAGATATGACCTTGGAATAGCGTTTTTGACCATTTTTCCTAGGAGTGTGCGGCCACACAATCCCTGACCACACACACCTGGCCGCACACCCAATGGGCAGCACACCAGGTGGCCGCACACGACCCTGTACGGCCGTACACCCACTTCAAAAGACTTTTGATGCTTCTAACACTTCAATCTAAGTGTTTACTAAGTCCTAGGGTGTTTTTCCTTTCATCATCAGTTGTATAAAGACTAATTATATACATATATGTGCCAATATATGCTTATTAGGATCCGTTGCGCTTGAGTCTTCACTTGGTACTCAGCATCCTACAAACCGAACTTTCATTCGTACCACTCACTGCAGGTGAGTTCATACCCCTACGCTTTTATAGTTTTTGAAATGTTTTCAAGGGGGGAATACAAGTAAAAGCACAAGTAATCTTGTGTTAAAGATATAAATTGGTTTATTATAATTTTCTATCGATAGTATACATTGAACATAGAAATTACTAAACAGGATGAACATAGTTACTACTAGACTTAAAATCAGTTTCTACGAAGCATACTAAGACACAAACATTGCAAATTCAATCTTTAGATCAAAGGAAACAAACTTATGAATTATAAAGTAAAGGATATTATTTTATAAGATTTCATAACAATAACAAAAAAGGATTTTCATAGTATTATTAGTGAATTCGTTGAGGGAACTACAGTGTGAGACGCCTTGTAACCAGAGTCTCCTGGAGGGAGAGCGTGAGTTTGTGTATAGATCTACATGGGAGTGACAATCCTGCACCCTGACTAATAGCTACAGTCAACCTAGGGTGACAAACGTCATTTTTCACGACATCCGAGTATGTCTTAATGTTGAACGTCCATAGTATGGTTATAAGAACCCACAGGTGAAACAACGACTCGTTCACATAATAATATACCTAACAAACAGTCAACAGGCTTAGTAACTATGTGATTACTTAGTATGTACATTAGGGTAATATGAAATTAACATCCGACTTACAGTGGGATGTGTGATTTCCGCCTTATTTCCTGTTCCTTGTTTGGTTATGGGCTTAGGGCAGAATCACTCAATCAACTGTTTGTTCGATCTAGATTTCTATAACTCGTATGTGCTAAGTGATCACAGGAGGGTATTAACAACACTTTCAGGATACAAAACAACACGTTATCTTCTAGTTTTATTTATGTAATAAGACTACTATACAATGGTTTTCATACAAAGGTTTTCAAACAGAACAATGCTTAAACAACATAAGTATGGTAGATACTGGTACACCTAAGGAAAATATAGGATTTTCCGGAGTAATCATCGGTATTTTACAAATAAACGGTTCATTATTTAACGAACAAACATTCATTAGTAATTCCATGACTGTTTAGTTTATGCATCCAAGTTACGTATGAAGAATATCTGATAGACTGTGGAATGTGTATTTTCCACCTCATTCCCTATTCCTTGTTTGGTTGTGGGTTTAGGGCAGATTCACACAATTAACTGTCTACCCGATATTGGTTTATGCATAACTAGTATGAACTAAGAAGTCATAGAAGGAATGGGTTAATTTTACTTTACATAAGAAAATATTGGATTTTCTTGAGGAACACTTTCAACAGACATCAAAGAATCGTTTTTACTTAACATTCATTTCATCAGCAAATATAAGGTTTTCAGGAGAAACATAACGTACTTTTCGAAAGAAGAAAAGATAGTTTTCTAAAACATAACGCTTATGAACTCACCAGCTTTATGCTGATACACTTTCAAAACCTACTTGTATTCTCAGGGCATTAGTAGACAGGTACACGCACCGGGTTCATGAAGATGGAGCATAGTAGTTTTGAGTCTTTACTTGTTATTTACTTTTGGAGTCAATCGTGTATGATTCAAATGTAATGTAAACCTTATACTATAAATTCAATGGTTGTGTTTGCTTCGATTACTATTATTCAATTGTTGTGATACTACAAATGACGTCCTCCACCCCCGAACGTTTCCGCCGTTTCGGTTTGGGGGTGTGACAAATTGCCAGGACTGGGGCAGCAGTAGTAGGAGTGGGTACAACAGACTTTCTTTTTAAACTACTTTCAACAGTTCTCAGAAGGCCTTGAAGCTTGCTAAGAGTGACTTCCTCCTTGTTCATATGATAGGTCATTTTGAACTGATCATAACATGGAGGCAACGAGTGTAGGATAATATCAATAGCCAACTCTATTAGATTAGATGTCTAAGCCCATAACTATTATTGGTATGTACTCGACCCGACCCGACATGGTCCATTTAAGTTGCATTTCACCGAAACAATTTGTATGGATAATCTTTTGAGAATAGCATATTTATGATTTATTAATATATTATAAGTTATAATATATTAATATCATATTATTTAATTAGTATTGATCAAGAATTAATTTGGAATTAATTTAGTGATCAAAAGAGACTAATTAAATATGGACACTTATATATATATATATATATATATATATATATATATATATATATATATATATATATATATATAATGGGCCAATGTTCATTTAGGATGGGCTAAGCTTGCATGGATATTCCATGGAGTTTTTAACCCATGGATCCTATGGAAATGAAAGGTCATGGGTATTAGGGTTTACATGGATGTAACCCTAATCCACCATCCTATATAAAGAGGTCTTTGGCACATGAAATGGCACTAGTGTATGAGTGAACAAGTGTGGGTCGATTTCTAGTGTGCTTACTATTCTCTCAAGTTTTCCAAGTGTTTTGGTGATTTTTGATTCCACTTGAGGCATCCAAAATATTGGTGATAGGCTCTTGAAGCTCTAAGGAGTCAACCACAAGAAAAGATATGTCATCTAACTAGACTCTTGTAGTATAGTTGCTCCATAATATGCTATTTAGGATGAAACCTTGGAATATTGAATATTTGCATGTATAATAGAGAAAACATAGATCCAACGTTTATAGGGTTGCATGTACACCATAGGAGTGTTAGATTGCTCAAAACCCATCAGTGGTATCAAAGCCTAGGCTTTGTTTTCAGTTATACTTGATGCAATGCTGTAAAAATAGAATTTCTAGGCTTTTGTACTGTGGACTCGCCGAGTCTACTGGGGGACTCGCCGACTCCAAGAGGAAATTCATCTTACTCGTCAAGTAGGTTCATACACTCGACGAGTAGGAGGCATTGAGTGTAGATTTTCGACTTTTAAGGTTGGAATTGGACTAGAATCATTACCCTAAGCTGTTTTTGAACTTATAAACCTTTTTTTGATATGGTAATGATCATTCTAATCCAATTCAAAAGATAATTGTCAATAGATTCATGTTTTGTATTGGTTTAATGGTTAGGCTAATTACATGAAGATTGTTTGATTTGAATTGTCTTGTTCATATGACTTTAATCGAGATCATAGTTTTTCTTGAAATGTTTATTTGTTTATTAGATGATCTAAATGGCCTTTAATGGATTCCATAACTTTTCCTCAAGTTATGGAAAACCAAAAGGTTTTTTGTTAAATCTTTATTAAAGCCATAGGTTACACAACTTGAAGAGTCATTTTCTCATAAATAGTTTTATGGACTCCATAACTTGTCCTCAAGTTATGGATGTTCAAGAGTCTCTTTATTAAAGTTTTTAAAACCTATATTAAACTCATATGTTATGAAATTGAAAAGTTTTTTGAATTGTTCAAAACTTGCCCTCAAGTTTTGGAATTTGTAAAGTCTCACACACACTTTAAATTCCAAACCCTAGAGTTTTAAAAGTTAAAATTCAACCCTTATACTTTATAGTATTATAAGTTAATATATATATATATATATATATATATATATATATATATATATATATATATATATATATATATATATATATATATATATATATATATATATATATATATATATATATATATATATATATATATAAGAGCAAGTCAGTCTTACCGTTAGTAGGCCTCATTCACGAAGTCGGTCTATAAGGGGGGTATAAGGTTGTTGCCTATAAAATGGCAGCTTAATGGGTGTACACTCTCACCCACCGCTTCCTTGACTGGTGGAGGGTCGTTAGCCGAACGGGTAGGACAAGGACTATAATTCTCATTAAAAGTATAATGATAAATATAAAGTAACTAAACCTTTTATAAATTCCCAATCTTAGTTACTTTAGGAAAATGTGAAATTGGTGCTAACCCATGAAATTACACTTTGTACCTTACCAAGTCGTTAGTGGAGCATGTGTGGGTAACCGGCACACTAACATGGACTAGTAAGAGTGGCAAAGGGTGACTTCATGTTTATCATAGATCGGTGGAGCGCGTGTGGATAATCGGCACATCGATTAGGTGATAAAATTAAGGGTACCAAGTTAATTTGCATGGTTATTCACACCTTGTTTGTGATCATCGGCATCCCAGTCACAAACTTGAGAGAGAACAATCGAGATTTAAACATGCCATTGAAAAGTTCAATGAATCTCAAAAGATCTACGGTGTTTCAATCCAATTAAAACCTAATTCCTATTTCGTTTTTCATGGTGGAAATTGGTGAATCGTCATTCGCCTACCTTCAAATATTTTATAGCTTGGATTACGGCATCTCTCTTCCAAGTTATAAAATATTATGTTGGGTCCTAGTCTTAATATTTCAGATTGGGTGTTATATTAAGGACTTAAATCAAGTAACTTGAATTTCTCCCATTGTAGATGTCTAGATCAGACAACTATGGTCTTCCCAAATCCCTTGGAAAAAGCTTTCCTAAAGAAGATGATGTCCCACGATTGGATCACGGAAATCATACTTCTCTTCCTCCACCTCCTCCAATAATTCTCCCTGACCCACAAGCTCGAAGACTTGAAAATTTCAGGATCACTCAATCCCTATTGGATAGTAAACACAAAGATGGAAAGCCTATATGTACTCATGTCTTGGACATGAAGCTGCATATTGACAGGCTAAGGATGTTGGGTGTCGTCTTCCCAAGGAAGTTGGCTATTGACTGGGTCCTTCAGTCGCTTCCCGAGTCATATAGTGAGTTCGTTAAAGACTGCTATGTGACAGATCACGACATGACCCTAATTGATCTTACCTATTTGCTAATTGCTGCCGAATCAGCAATGATTTGGCGCAATGGTCAAGCAAATCTGGTTGGAAGGTCTACATCCCAAGTTCACATGGACATCCCAGAAAAGATTCCTTCTCCTAAAGGAAAGGAATTAGGCATGGTCAAAAGTTTTGATCATAAGAGAAAGGCCTAATCTGAGACTGCTCCATGTGAGCCTGTGTGTTTCTATTGCCAAAGACAGGGACATTGGAATCGAAGCTGCCCAGACTACCTGAGAAGTTTAATCATAATGTATGGTTCTGCTTCAGGTAAGTCCACTATCTAACTCTGTTAAGTTCCTAATTGTTGATTCATAATACATGATGTGACTAGGTTGTATTTTGATGTTTAGAAGGATCAAGCAAAGGGAAGGAAGCTTAAAAGAAGAGTATGTTGAATCTGATCGCGAAGATGGATTTCAATCGCATGGTTCGAAGATTGGATTTCTGAGCTACTGCTTGGGAGTTATGATAGATTGCTAGGAAATATGTAATAGCATAGTTTTCCGCTTATAGTTGCATTATAAGGAAAAAAATTTCCGCATTTTATAAATAAATAAAATTTTGTTTTATTTTATATCTCCTTGCAATGGCATTTATGAAAAATTGATGTTTGTATGTTTCTAGCAATATTGAAAATATGAATTTGATTCTTTCGTTTGTGGTAGTGTCATAATTTACCAAATAAGGAAAGATTCTCATCACCCAAGTTTCAGTTGGATAGAAACTTGGAATCATGCAACTTCTATTGTATGGTGAATAAGAATTTTCATCTTTGGGAAATTAAGACTAATTCCTTGTTCACATGTTCGTGTGAGTCAAGTGAACGACTATAGGATTGGGTACACTTGGTTGTACGCTGGTCAGGCCCACCACAAAGAACGATAAGGCTATTCGTCATGATTTACTAAAGTTTAGTAAATATGGTTATACTTAAAAGTTTAAATGTAATTCTGAAACATTGGAAAAGTTTCAATGTAAGGCAGAACGAACAAGAAGAATCAAATTAGGCAGAAAGATAAAATTTTCTCCAATATGAAAAGATGGGAGAGTACTTGAGTATATTGTTTTGTGATTATCTTAGTGATTAAGAAACCATATCACAATTAATCCTCTAAGGAAATCTTAGTGCATTTTTTTGACTAAGAAGAGGAATCGTGAATTGTTGAATTGGATTAATCAAAAAGATAAGTCATACTTCGTTCCAAAATTGAGTCTTAGAGTAATATTCCAAGATTGTAACTTGAGTGACATATCTTAAAGAAGGTTTATAACACTTGTCAAATGTAAAGTAAAATTTTTTCTACTCTTGTACATTTGAAATTAGTAAGTTGTGATGTTTTGGATAAAACAAAGACCAACTAAGGCCAATTGTGTGAAGTGTTTGTCTTGATAAGAATTTGCACTAACTTTTGAATATTTGTTTGTCAAGTAATGTTCCTTGACAAAGTGAATCATATATGTCAAGAGGTCAGTGGGAGTCTTAAAGATCTTGACAAGTTTCAAGAACTAATCAAGAATAAACCTATTGTTGAACACTAGCACATGACTTGAGGTTTGTGACCTATCGTGTTGACATATTCTTGTTTATGTGTCCATTCCAGTTGAAGTTGACTTTGCATATGAGTTCTGAGAGTTCTCAATTGGTTGCATAACAACTTGGAAGCAATGGTAGTCCCTTGTGCTGCCAGGTGGCAAGAAATTAAGATTGAACAAGTTCAGTCCATATGAGTTTGAATTTGTCACTAACCATGTCTTGTGATTATGGTTTTGACAAATTCACATGGATAGGAACACATACACCATAAAATCTAAGTGTCATAAGGTTACTCTTCGATTCATGAAAATGATGGTGAGGAAACGCTTTCACTAAGAAGATTTTAAGTAGATAGCAATTGTCATATTTGCGTTCTCAAAGTCGTTAGTGGAGCGTGTGTGGTTAACTGGAACACTAATATGGACTTGTGAGAACTGGCAAAGGTCTAAACAATTGAGACTATGATTACGGCATACCTCTTCATAGTTCTTAAATTGTTTAGGCACACATGTGAGCTATCTAATGGAAGGTGTATGAGTTTAAGAAGCTTAGATAGAGTCTTCTGAACTTTGGTAAGAAAGTTAACAAAGTGTTGATTTCTAGAAGTCCAGCTGATTTCCGAATACATGTCAAAGCTAGTGGGAGCATAAGTGTTATGCATGTAAGATAATAATTATTATGCTAGTGGGAGCATAATTAATTATGGTAAATATTGCAAGTTAGCAATGTTAATTATAGAAAACATAAGGTTTCAATTCGTGAAGTTAGAGGAATTCATACTTCATTTCAAATCTAAAAGCTTAGATTGTGAGATTTTAATCAAATTTAGTCATGATTACATTATTTGCGTTCTAAAATTCAATTATGATTATGGCATCCCTTTTCATAATTTGAATTATGAGAACATGGCAAATTATAATAAATATTGTAGCAAAAGACTGGTCAAGTATCATGTCTTTATGTGAGACATCATGAATCGTGTCTTGTATGCTTCAGATATAGGATCGATTGCATGTGTTATAATACTTATCCGTTCTAAATTTTCCAAATGCCTAAGGCATTAAGAGGGAAAAAGGAAGAGAACCGGATATGACTGAAATGATTAAGCAATTGTCGAAGACAATCTGAGGATTACCAAAGATTGGTTGCTCGTGGACAATTGGAAGTATGGTGTAAATTTTTGGAAGGACCATATTGACATATTCTGAAAAGAGGCAACTCTTGTTCAGAAGTGATAGTCAAAATGGGAATATGGAAATGTCTCCATAGGTGGAAGTTATTCAACCTATGTAAGATTAGAAAACTTAATGCAATAAGGATGTTCAAAGGAATGTACTTTGAATGTGAGACTTTGTTTCCATGGAATTGATCTCTATTGGAATACTTTGTAATGTCTGTTGCCAAGTCTTTGTGACTTTTGCGCATAGTCATTACAAGAGGATCAATACATACGAGTTTAACAGATTACAGTAAATGACAAGAATTCGATATTCTTACATTTACGGTAAGGATTTGGGATTGTGAAATGAGCATCATTGGAATTATGTTCAGTTGATCTATTTCACAAAGTAAGGATCATAGACAAACATAGTGTGCATACTTGGAGTATGGCATAACTATTGTTTAGAAAACATAGTGGGCATGCTTGGAGCATGGGACAACTATTATTTTTTAATTCAAGTGTTAAGTTGATAAATCGAAACATTATGCAATGAATAATGTGTAATCAATATGGTGATCAATAAAAGGTGTTTTATCTATATTCATAAGTTCTGAGACCATATTGGATTCGATTATTCTTGTGTTTCACTTTGCATGTTTTGACTTCCCGAATAACTAGGTTATTCAAACTCTCCACAGTTAATCATACTTTGGAAGTAGGTATGAATCAAGACTATCATGAATTGAACTTGTAGATGTCTAAAGTGTTTAGACATAGCAAAAGTTGCTGCAACATTCATGAGTGCTCCTGGAATGAGATTCGAGTATTGGATTAAACCCACACTCATTTGAATCACTTCATGGATTTTATCATGAGTGATCATGAGACGATAATATCCTATATTCTTCAAACGGAGACGTGTGAGTTGTAGTTGCGTGTCAGTTGCACATTGACATATGTAAACGCAACCAGTAACTTGGTTGTTATAAAACATATCGTTGTGTGTAATTTGATGAGTAAGTACAAGTGAACATTTGGGTCAATGTTTATCCATTCCTTTTACCCTTGGAGGGATAAAAGTGATATATGTGGGCCCCTCGATGATTGAGTGATGACACCCCTAAGTGCTTGGCCAAGCCTGGACTGTTTTGATTTGTTCAATTAGTCAGTCGTCATAAATCGGAAATCGGAAAACAACAAATAGATAGAGATAATGATTATAATCCATGTCTCAGTCCATATGATATCTAGAATGGAGGAATATATGATCCCTTATCTAATGGACACATCATTTGACTAGGTCAGAGTTCGGCAACGGCTTTAAGAGCTACGATTGCTAGTCGGGATCTTGGAGTCATACTTGAATAATAGTTTTAGACTTATTAAAGTAGGATACCATTGGATTAGATGTCTAAGCCCATAACTATTATTGGTATGTACTCGACCCGACCCGGCATGGTCCATTTGGGTTGCATTTCACCGAAACAATTTGTATGGATAATCTTTTAAGAATAGTATATTTATGATTTATTAATATATTATAAGTTATAATATATTAATATCATATTATTCAATTAGTATTGATCAAGAATTAATTTGGAATTAATTTAGTGATCAAAAGAGACTAATTAAATATGGACTCTTATATATATATAGAATGAGACAATGTTCATTTAGGATGGGCTAAGCTTGCATGGATAGTCCATGGAGTTTTTAACCCATGGATCCTATGGAAATGAAAGGTCATGGGTATTAGGGTTTACATGGATGTAACCCTAATCCACCATACTATATAAAGAGGTCTTTAGCACATGAAATGGCACTAGTATGTGAGTAAACAAGTGTGGGCCGATTTCTAGTGTGCTTACTATTCTCTCAAGTTTTCCAAGTGTTTTGGTGATTTGTGATTCCACTTGAGGCATCCACATTATTGGTGCTAGGCTCTTGAAGCTCCAAGGAATCAACCACAAGAAAAAGGTATGTCATCTAACTAGACTCTTGTAGTATAGTTGCTCCATAATATGCTAGTTAGGATGAAACCTTGGAATATTGAATATTTGCATGTATAATAGAGAAAACATAGATCCAAGGTTTATAGGGTTGCATGTACACCATAGGAGTGTTAGATTGCTCAAAACCCATCAAACTCTTCATTGAAGTTGACATTCAACTTCAGCAAGCGGTCCACAAACCTTTGCATCTTTTGCAAGTGGGCCGTGATGGATTCTCCATCCTTCATTTTTGTTGTAATCATGGAGGCAATGATTTCATACCTTTCCTGTCGAGCACTTTGATGGTACCTTTCCATCAAGTCTTGGTGCATCGCATAGGGCCAAAAGTCCTCATAGGACTTTTGAAGCTCGGCAGTCATGGTAGCAATCATGATACACGACACTTTTGTCGCGTCCCTCTCATGAGCATTATATTCAGCTATCTGTTCAGGAGTAGCAGTGTTTTCATCAATATCCTTCAGCTCTTTGTTGAGAACATACTCTTTGTCCTCGTAGTGAATGGCCATTCGAATGTTTTGAATCCAGTCATTGAAATTCGATCCATCAAAGACGAACCTCCCACATAAGTTCATGAAGGAGAAAGAGCCAGAAGCAGTTGAGTTTGAAGCAGGGTTTGAAGTAGACATCAGAAAAGAAAAACAAAGTTTAGATTAGATAATGATCCGTAATATAACATCCAAATGAAATATTAATGCTAGGACCCAACACCTTATTCTACAATTCGGAAGAGGGATGCTGTAATCCACTTGCAAAATATTTGAAGGTAGGTAAATGACAATTTACCAATTTCCACCATGAAAAACAAAAATGAAGATTAGGTTTTAAATGAATGAAATTCCTGGATTCTTTGAGATTCATTGAACTTTTTTAATGGCATGTTCAAATCTCGATTATGCCCTTCAAGTTTGTGACTGGGATACCGAGGATCACAAACAAGGTGTCAATAACCATGCAAATGTGCTTGGTACTCTTTATGTTACTTACCACCTAATCAATGTGTCGGTTAACCACACACGCTCCATTGATCTATGATAAACATCAAGCTACCCTTTGCCACCCTTGTTAGTCCCAAATTAGTGTGTCGGTTAACCACACATGCTCCACTAACTACTTGGCAAGGTTCAATGTGCAATTTCATGGAATATCACCATTTTCACATTTTTCCTAAAGTAACTAAGATTGGGAATTTATAAAAGTTTAGTTACTTTATCATATCATTGTACTTTTTAATGAGAATTAATGTCCTATCCTACCCGTTCGGATAACGACTAGTCAAGGAAGCGGTGGGTGAGAGTGAACACCCATTCAATCGTCATTTTATAGGCAATTTCCTTATACCCCCCCCCCTTATAGACCAACTTCGTGAATGAGGCCTACTAACGGTAAGACTGACTTGTCTTATACATATATATAAGTATTAATCCTTTAATATTATAATAGTATAAGGGTTGAATTTTAAACTTTTAAAATCCTAGGGTTTAGAATTTAAATTTTCATAAATGAGACTTTTCAAATTCCTAAACTTGAGGGCAAGTCTTGAAACTCTTCAAAACCTCTTGAATTTTAGAATTGAATGTTTCATAAATGAGACTTTTCAAATTCCATAACTTGAGGGCAAGTTATGAAACTCTTTAAAACCTCTTGAGTTCCAAAACTTGATGGCAAGTTTTTAACTCTCAAAGCCATTAAGATCAAATTTTAAACTAATAAAATAATCATATAATTTTATCTTTTGCCATTTTGACCTAATACTACTCATATAGCAAGACAATTCAAATCAAACATTACAAATAATCATATTATCATATAATCAAATAATTGTCTCAAAATTTGATTATTGTCTTTTAATTGAATGAGGATAATCATTACCATATCAGGAAAAACGAATTTTATGATACAAAACAGTTTATGGTAACAATCCTAATCCAATTCTGGCCAAAAACTCGGAAAAACGGCCATCTGATGATCCAACTCGTCGAGTCAAGTAATGGACTCGTCGAGTTCATCACCAGATTATCCAACTCGTCGAGTCCAATCGTAGGACTCGTCGAGTCCAGCAGTCAGGCTCCAGAATTGCAATTTTTTTAGCTTTGAAAATAACACAATTGCATCAATATAATAGAAAACACCCTAGGCTCTGATACCACTGTTGGGTTTTAAGTACTATAACACTCCTATGGTGCACATACAACCCTAGATGCTTTGGATCTAAGTTTTCTCTAATTATACATGAAATTTCATTTTCCAAAGCATGAAGCCTAACTAGCATACAAATTTGATATTTGAATCATAAAAACTAATTAGATGATTACCACTTATTGTAGCTTGTAGAATTTGGCCTTTCAAGAGCTTAGCACCTCAAGTGTGATGCCTCAAATGTTTCTCAAACACCACCAACAATTGGATGACAATGAGAGAGAGCTTGGAGCACTAAAATTGGCTATATCCTCTTAGAATACTCTTGGTACCGATTTTAGGGGCTTAGAGGTTACATATATAGTGTAGAATTCCAAGAGTCACTTGTAAACCCTAATTCTTACACTTAGGCTTATGATCTAACAATTGATTTGGACTAACACTTCATGGACTATCTCATAAGCTTAGTCCGTCACAAATCAATCATGGATCATTAGCCCAAACCATATGTATCATTGATTTACATAATCATTCCCCGTTAATTTATTTAGTCTCTTTTGATCACTAAATTAATTCCAAAGTAATTCTTGATCAATACTAATTAAATAATATGATTTCTCAATTAATATATTATACTTATAATATATTAATAAATCACAAATAACCTCTTTCTCAAATATCCATCCTATCAAATTGTTCTGGTGAATTCAACCCAAAATGGACCATGCTACTATCGGGTCAAGTACATACCAATTATAGTTATGGGCTTAGACACCTACTCCAACAGTCTTCCACTTGGATAAGTCTAATAACTATAATTGGTCACGTACATACCAATTATAGTTATCGGGTCAAGTACCTACCAATTATAGTTATGGGCTTAAACACCCATTCATGAATGTTGTAGCAAACTTTTTCTATGTCTAACACCTTAGACAATCTTACAAACCCATTCATGACAGTCTAGCCTCATAACCTACTTCCAAAGTATGATCGATTGTGGACAGTTTGAATAATCTTATTATTCTAGAAGTCAAAACATGCAAAAGTGAAACAATAGTAAACAATTGACACAAGATAGTAACTTTACTTATAAATAAAACTCCTTTTATTCAATCATCAAATGTCAATTACATTTTAGCTATTACAAGTTTCTAAATATCTATCTAATCACTAAAACTAATATTGTCCTTCAGCCCGATACTTCTAGTGTGCTGCAAGTGCTTAACCCTACTCAGTCCCTTCATAAGGGGATCTGTTGGGTTCTCTTCAGACGATACCCTCTTTACTACGAGGAGTCCTTCTTTTATTCGATGTCTTATGAAGTGATATTTTCTGTCAATGTGTCTGGATCTTCCATGATCCATTGGTTCCTTGGTTAAGGCGACCGCACTCTCGCTATCCCTAGAGTGTTTCTTTTTGTACTTCTCACCCTCTTGTTGAATGCACACTCGTTGGCATAATTCCCAGTCTTCCCACACTTGAAACAAGTCACCTCCTCGCCATATTTTCCAGAGTGTTTCTTTTTGCACTTCTCACACCATTTTTCTTCACTTCCTCCTCCTCCAAACTTTGAGAACATGTTGTTCTTGTTGGACCTTGAAGATACCTCAAACTTCCTCTCCTCTCCAACTTGAAACTTGTTGGCGGTTCTGCCTTTGATCATTTCTTCAACAGACTTAGCAACCTAGATGGCCGCCTCAAGAGTAAGTGCCTGGCATACTGTCACAGTGTACTCCAATGGTATTCCCTTTGCATACTTATCGATTTTTGTTAGCTCTTCAGGGACGATGTGCAAAGCAAACTCCATCTTGTCTGTGAAGGCATTGGTATATTCATCAATGGACATGTTGTCCTTTTTCAATGTTAGAAACTGGTTTTCTAGCTCTAACAGGTTCTGGGCTGAGCAAAACTTGCGTTTAAAGTGTACCAATAATTCTGCCCATGTCAGTTGTAGTGGCTCATTGGGGCTTATGGTCTTTCCTAAGGTGTTCCACCAACAAACAACACCACCTCTAAACTGACGCACAACATAGGTGTTTTGTAACTTTCCCTTGCAACCACATGTTATGAAAGCTAGCTCCATTTCAGAGATCCGGTCCATAACTCTGATTGGATCTTCTTTCCCAGTAAAAGTTGATGGTTTGCAAGTCGTGAAGTCTTTATACTTGTATCCATTCCTTTCAATTCCTTCATCTTGGTTATTTCTTCTAACCACTTGCGGTTCAGCTTGACTAATGGTTCTACTGTAATTCCCTTTTTCTGTTTGTTCGATGTTCAGTTCAGGTTGCACAAGTGGTATTGTAGTTTCATCCCTATTCTGTTGAAGTAGAAGCCTTATTTCTTCTATCTGACGATCCAACACCATTTGTATCATTGCTACGAGTTCTCACAATTTCGATCTATACACTCTAGCAGATGTTTAGTGTATAGCGACGAGAATTAAGATAGGAAAATCTTTATTTACGATATAGGTATAAATCTCCTTATCACTCCGAAAAGTTACATGCTAGTTCTAATACCATAATTAAACATTTAGAAATCTGAACACATAAAATTTCCAGATCCGGTTGGCAATAGACCATAGATCCGATCAGATGATAGCATCATAAAACATATAAGGCATCTTATAGCATAAACCATTTAGAACATAAAAGCAATTAAGGCATCTTCCCTAAATAAGCTATTGCTCATGTCTATTCAGGCATACATCCTAAATATAGCAAACACTCATCTCACGATCATCGCTTAACATTCTAAGTTTAAGTCTAGAAATTTCCTAAAATTCATAGTTCGCTTAAACAAATGCTTTGATACCAACTGTGACATCCCCAAATTCACGGTCATTTTAAAAATTTTATTTCTGCTTATTTAAAAATCAGAGTATCCTTTTTGAAAAAAAAAATAGTATTGCGGAATTTGTTCCCAAAAAACATGATAAAGACGTTATCAAAGCATTTCCGGAGAAATGTATTTTTATTTAAACTATTGGGATGCCCTTGTCAATACAGAAACATAAGCATAACGATATATTACAAGCCTTACAGTAATTAAACTAGTGGCCTAATACTCATTGAATCTCTTAGCAGAATGTATGTTTCATATAGCCACCTGTGATACAATAAACTGAGTGGGTCAGGTTGGGAAACCTGGTGAGTACATAGGGTTTTAAACCCACAATAATATAATTATTATGTTTAATTAACAAACAATTAACCCAATTTCTCATCCCCATTATCTTCTTTATTCTTAAGGATCTTTCCTAAGAACCATCTAAGGGTGTTCACGGCCGCAAACACTTAAGGATTTGATGTTGAGAAGTGTTAGCTTGGGATTAGAGGAATGCAATCGAACTAGAAAACTCATCAAAGGGTGTTCACGGTCGTGAACCCCTCTCCATATATATATATATATATATATATATATATATATATATATATATATATATATATATATATATATATATATATATATATATATATATATATATATATATATATACATTTCCTTCATTTATTCCTCATTTCTTCCATCCTTGGCCGAAAACCTCTCAAGTTCTCTCAAGTATCATCCAACAAAAGCTCTCATTTCACCCCACAAACGTAAGTGATTCATCCCTTTTTCTTGTTATTCATCTTATTCATGTGAAGTGCTTCAATTTCATCCATTGACTCATCACTTTCATCACCATCTTTATGATCTTCAAGAGTTCACGGCTGTGAACCCTTCATAGGGTTGTGAACTCTTCATGTGTGGGTCGTAAACCCTTCAAATGTTCATGTGTGGGTTGTGAACCCTTCATGTGTTCATGGGCTGTGAACACATCTTAGGCCGTGAACCCATAGTGGTTGGCCGTGAACTCCTTTATGTCCCTCATTTTCGGTTCTAACACTTCATTGTAAGTGTTTCCTAAATCCTAAGGTTGTTTCCTATGCTTCTTAGCTGTTATAGACACTAATTGTAGGCCTATACATGTTAATATGTGCTTAATAGGACCTAATTGTGCTCGGGACTTCACTTAGCATACCAAGCATCCTATCTTTGTCATTCATCCAAGTCACTCACAGTCAGGTGAGTTCATACCCCTATGCTTTTATGATTTTAATGTTTTCAGGGGGAGAATACAAGCCAAACATAAATGATTTTGTGAATTTATACAAAAAGGACTTTAACACACTTAAAATTGATGCAATTGATACAACCTTATGTTTTCTACATTTTTATAAAATATTTATAGATATTTTATCCCTTTTGTAACATGTTGAGCATAAGGGACGTTTTCAACTTACAAGCGTAATTACGTAGTTTTTCATATCAATACATAACATACATACAAACTATAATAGGTATAGTTTTGGAATTCAATACACGGTTTTTCATATACAGGCATATAAACTATTATAAGAATATAGTTTAGGGAACGAACGTATCTTTTTATAAACTTATCCGTTATTTATAAAAAGGGCTTTTCGAATTATTACTTGTAAAGTCGTTTATCTAGTTTGAGAGACACGTCTTTGGGTACAATTACAAGTACTGGTGGAAGACTACCCTTATAAACCAGAGTCTCCTCGAGGGAGAGCGTGAGTTTGTGTATAGATCCATACGGGACTGACAATCCCGCACCTTGTTGTTAGCTACAGTAGGACCGGCAGGTCTACGCGTGACAAAGTCATAAAGGATATTGGCATCCGATTCACGTCGTATCAGTTAGTATGGTCATAAAACTCACAAGTACATAGCAACGATATATTTACGTGGTAATATACTTTTCATGAACAATGTTGTAATAATATAAGTATGGAAAATACTTGTATTTCTCAGTTATGGAACAATTAAAGCGACAACATACATTCAGGGGGAAAATATAGGATTTTTCCGAACAAACATCGGTATTTTTCAAACAATCAGTCTATCATTCAACCATCGAATATTCATTCTTAATTCTATAATCCCTTAGTTTATACATCGGGGTCACGTATGAAGAATATCCGATAGACCGTGGAATGTGTGGTTTCCGCTCCATCTCCTGTTCCTTGTTTGGTTGTGGGTTTAGGGCAGATCCATACAATTAACTGTGTGTTTGATATTGGTTTACACGTAGCTAGTATGAGTTAAGAGATTATAGAAGAAACTGGTATTATTATACTTATCTTGACTTTCATTATATCAGTAATTATAAGGTTTTTCTGAAGAAACATAACACACTTGTCGACGAACTCAAAACCTGTTTTTCTAAATCAAAACGCTTATGAACTCACCAGCTTAAATGCTGATCTACTCTTTCAAAATAACTTGTATTCTCAGGAAATCAGTAGACAGGTACTCCCATAGCTTTTGAGAAGACGGAGCATATAGAGTCACGTCTTTATATTTTTGCTGCTTTTGATGTATATGTATATGAATCAAACAGATGTAAATACCTTTTATATATTCAATGCAAATGGTTGTGTTTACTTTGATTACTATGATGCAATTGTTATGATACTACACATGACGTCCTCCACCCCCGAATGTTTCCGCCGTTTCGGTTTGGGGGTGTGACAGATTGGTATCAGAGCTATTGTTTATAGTGAACTGAGTATACCGAACCTTACATGGTATACAACTATAAACACTATAGGGGCTGAAGTGCTCTGAAACTAAAAGTATACTTTAAAATATAAGTATTTTAAAAGAAGTATACGAGTATACATATGTACAAGAAGCTACAACACCATAATAACTACATAAAAGTATTTAGGACAAGTTGGACACTACGGTTAAACCTGAATAGTTATGCAGTCATATGTGGGGCCAATATAACCCGATCAACTATATTTGTCCGATATATGATCAACATGTGTTTGGGAGTGACTGTGGTGTTGCGACAAGTCTAAAACTCACCAAATCATATACTAATGAAGCATAGTTAAAATACTATAGGAGTATTTTAGTTACTATAAGATAACAACAAGTATCGAGCATACAATTACAATACTATAGAAGTATTTTAGGCTCTATAAATAACTTATGTGAAAATTAAAAGACGCTTACTGGTAGGTCTATAATTGTGGAATGTATACTCCCAGGGTTATATAATGAAGATTTTATAGACTTAGAATGGGTGATCTATGCTCTATTTCCTGTTCCTTGTTTGGTTGTGGTCTTAGAGCAGGATCACCTATTCGAAGGTCTATTTAATCTTAAATTATATACAACTTGTATACACTGCGAGATCATAGAAGGACCCAGTAAAGATCACCCTGAAAGATAAAAATGTTATATTAATCTCATAGATTCTTTAAACACTCCCATTCTCATGCAACCCACATAGATAGAGGAAACCACTCATTGTTAGAAGTCGGCGAAGGAGTCAAGCAGGAACAAGATGAGGTTCATGAGAAGGATTCTGAGAAGGGATCAGCCGAAGAGAAAGGCACCAGAGTGATCATAGATGAACCTTAACCTCTCAAGAGAAGATGTGCAGGGTCCACTTAGACATTCGGAGTCAGACTCTCCATCATGAAGTGATTGAGATCAGTGACGAACCCGGACCAAGGAAAAACGAAGACTCAATACACCTACGGAGGACCGGAACACCATAGGGGTGTCCAGAGACAACATATCTTCACAAGAATGAACTAGAGAGAACGTAGGAAGGACAGAGAACAGAGGAAACCACTCTCGAATCATGCGAAGAAACAGAACACCTTATATGTCTCACTAATACCTAATAAAATAGTATAACTTAGTGAGTTAGTGATTACACTGCTCGCACTATGTGTTAGGCTTATCGCCTCTTTTCTTGCAACTAGTATCAGTAACCAGGTCACAGAAATTCATTCAAGAGTAGTCGCTTAAAATTCAAAAGTCTATTTCATAGAGACTTCCTGTAGGGATGGTTATCAGAACACTATAGAAGTCAGATCATGATACTCTCGGAAATCGGTATAACTTAGCTTAAATAACACTCGTGCAATACTCACTTCCATAGAATACACTTCAGAAATGTTGTCAGAAACCTTCAGGATAGTCCATCAAGGCGTGAAATTTATAAGTATATATAAATTTGTGAAATACAACTACCGATGACCATCGTTACTCACAAGATCGTTTCTCGTCATGACATAGAACCATGTCTTCACAAGAAGGTAACCAACCAACTAGAAAGACACCAATTCTACAGAGAGACTCCGCTACATTTCAGGCCGCGGTCACAGCCACCGTGACAGCTTTTATGGTGCAAGTCAATGCTAACAACCCAAACGATAATGGAAACAGTTTCAACAATTCAAACTGTAGTAACACACAAGGAAACCGACAAGGGCCTAGCCATGAGGATACTCCAGCTCACAAACCTAAGAATAATAAACAAAAGTTCTGGAGCAAAAAGGAGCGCAAGTTATCTCAAAGACTTGCCAAGAGACAACAACTTGTGGCAACCTCTACAGCCACGACATCTGCTACTCCAGTACCAATGCCAGTACGGCAATATGCTGGAAATCTACCGGATTGCAAGAAATGCAATTTCCACCACTTAGGAAAATGCCGCAAATTATGATGTAAGAACTGCAACAAACAAGGACACACCACTCATTTCTGCAGAATACCGGCACAACCAACCACTCAAGTCCTCAACGTTGGTTTGAGTCAGGTCTGTTATAAGTGCGGCGAGTCTGGACATTTTAAAAGAGATTGTCCAAAGACGAGAATTTACGAAGAAGCTCTCTTCTGTAGGACTCCGACTCAACACATCACTTCAACTACCGATGCTAGTATAATCCAAGTATGCTATGCATGTGGTGACATGGGGCATTTCAAGAGAGACAGTCCGATGGAGAGAAATGACGGAGGAGAAGGAGAAGTGTAACGACATGACATATAAGAGCAACGTGGAAACCCTCTTTTTGAGATTTTGGTATGTCTTCTAAATAAAATTTACTTTGAAGATTAATTTATATCCATATTAAAATTCAGGAAAATTAAAAAGTAATTATAAGTAACTCACTCGTCCGAACAAGTCATGACATTCATAAGAGAACTAAAAATCAGCACAGGTGAGCTATGGTGGCTTAGTACGTACATCAGGGTTATGTATAGCTAAGATTTTGCAGAATTAGAGTGAGTGATTCCGCCTTAATTCATGTTTCTTGTCTGGTTGTGGATTTAGGGCAGAGTCACTCAGTCGACCGTCCTATTCATCTTAATTATACATGATTTGTATATGCCAAACGATCATAGAGGTACCTAGAAGGATCATAATATAAAGTGTCGTCACTAGTCATCAAACACTAGAAAGCCTACACATAATGCATTGTCGAGTACACTCGAGATACACCATCATTATAATAGACATCTCTTTCAAATCGACTCAACACTTGTTCTATAGAGAGTCATGTGCCGTCATTCGACGTGAATTGGCGTGGTCCTCACCATACCAAGTTCATATGTTACGAAAACCCACCGCCTTAACCGACTGATGAACGAAAACATTGTCACTCATAACGATAATCCAACTCAGACCTCAGAATTTCCTTTTGTATTCTAAACCCCGAAGTACTCATAAGAAGAGTACTATGACTTCCGAAACCTTGCCGACGTATATCCAGCAGCTCTTCCAGAACCACCACTCGCCCGACAGGTCAAGTTCGAGCATAGAGACTTATACAAATCTACATTCAAGAGATAGTCCGTCTACTTGGTGTGCCTGTGTCCATTATCTCCGATTGGGTTAGTAGATTCGCCTTGAGATTTTGCCAGTCATTGCAGAAGGCTCTTGGAACTAAGTTGAATATGAGCACAGCTTACCATCCACAAACCAATGGGCAGAGTGAGAGGACCATTCATACCTTGGAAGACTTGTTAAGAGCATGTGTTATAGACATTGGCAAGTAGTGGGACACCCATTTGCCATTGGTCGAGTTCTCCTACAACAACAGCTATCATTCCAGTATCAAGCCTGCACCGTTTGAAGCTCTCTATGGTCGTAAGTGCAGATCCTCTCTGTTCTGGGCTGAGGTGGATAACACGTAGCTAGCTAGAGGCCAAGTCCCTGATAGCTCTCTCACAGACCCAGAAGTCATCCATGTAACCACAGAAAAGATCGTACAAATTTGAGATTGATTAAAAGCTTCAAAAGATAGACAAAAGTACTACACCGATAAGAGACGGAGACGTTTGGAGTTCCAGGTTGGTGACCGTGTTCTATTGAAGGTCTCACCCTGGAAAGGCATTATACACTTTGGAAAGTATGGGAAGTTGAATCTGAAATACATAGAACCATTCGAGATCCTCGCTAGGTACGGTCCCGTAGCTTACAAAACTTCGTTTACCCCAAGATCTTAGCAACATTCATCCTACCTTCTACGTGTCGAACCTTAAAAAGTGTCTATCCGACGAAACCCTTGTGATCCCCCTTGATGAGGTCGAGATCAATGAGAACCTTAATTGCATAGAAGAACCAGTCGAAATCATGGACCGGGAAGTCAAGCGAACGAAACAAAGTCACATACAGATAGCGAAGGTCCGCTGGAATGCCAAGCGGGGACCTGAGTTCACTTGGGAGCGAGAAGATTCATTGTAATAGAAGTACCAACAACTTTTTCTGAGTCCATGATTTGCAGTCTATGTTAGAATTTCAGGACGAAATTCCCTCTATCGGGGGGATGATGTGACAACCCGAAATCTCTATATGTAAGTCAATTCGATCAATAAAAAGTCAGACTTGTTTCTGTGATTAGGGTCAGTTTGAGAGTCTCTAAGCCTAGTACACTTAAGAATTTGATGTTGAGAAGTGTTAGCTTGGGATTCGAGGAATGCAATCGAACCAGAAAACTCATCAAAGGGTGTTCACGGCCGCAAACTAGGTTCACGGCCGTGAACCCCTCTCCATATATATATATATATATATATATATATATATATATATATATATATATATATATATATATATATATATATATATACATTTCCTTCATTTATTCCGCATTTCTTCCATCCTTGGCCGAAAACCTCTCAAGTTCTCTTAAGTATCATCCAACAAAAGCTCTCATTTCACCCCACAAACGTAAGTGATTCATCCCTTTTTCTTGTTATTCATCTTATTCACGTGAAGTGCTTCAATTTCATCCATTGACTCTTGACTTTCATCACCATCTTTATGATCTTCAAGAGTTCACGGCTGTGAACCCTTCATAGGGTCGTGAACTCTTCATGTGTGGGCCGTAAACCCTTTAAATGTTCATGTGTGGATTGTGAACCCTTAATGTGTTCATGGGCTGTGAACACATCTTAGGACGTGAACCCATAGTGGTTGGCCGTGAACTCCTTTTTGTCCCTCATTTTCGGTTCAAACACTTCATTGTAAGTGTTTCCTACATCCTAAGGTTGTTTCCTATGCTTGTTAGTTGTTATAGACACTAATTATTGGCCTATACATGTTAATATGTGCTTAATAGGACCTTATTGTGCTCGGGACTTCACTTAGCATACCAAGCATCCTATCTTTGTCATTCATCCAAGTCACTCATAGTCAGGAGAGTTCATACCCCTATGCTTTTATGATTTTAATGTTTTCAGGGGGAGAATACAAGCCAAACACAAATGATTTTGTGAATTTATACAAAAAGGACTTTAACACACTTAAAATTGATGCAATTGATACAGCCTTACGTTTTCCACATTTTTATAAAATATTTATAGATATTTTATCCCTTTTGTAACATGTTGAGCATAAGGGACGTTTTCAACTTACAAGCGTAATTACATAGTTTTTCAGATCAATACATAACATACATACAAACTATAATAGGTATAGTTTGGGAATTCAATACACGGTTTTTCATATACAGGCATATAAACTATTATAAGAATATAGTTTAGGAACGAACGTATCTTTTTATAAACTTATCCGTTATTTATAAAAAGGGCTTTTCAAATTATTACTTGTAAAGTCATTTATCTAGTTTGAGAGACATGCCTTTGGGTACAATTACATGTACTAGTGGAAGACTACCCTTACAAAGCAGAGTCTCCTCGAGGGAGAGCGTGAGTTTGTGTATAGATCTATACGGGACTGACAATCCTGCACCTTGTTGTTAGCTACAGTATGACCGGCAGGTCTACGCGTGACAAAGTCATAAAGGATATTGGCGTCCGATTCACGTCGTATCAGTTAGTATGGTCATAAAACTCACAAGTACATAGCAACAATATATTTACGCAGTAATATACTTTTCATGAACAATGCTTTAATAATATAAGTATGGAAAATACTTGTATTTCTCAGTTATGGAACAATTAAAGCGACAACATACATTCAGGGGGAAAATATAGGATTTTTCCGAACAAACATCAGTATTTTTCAAACAATCAGTCTATCATTCAACCATCGAATATTCATTGTTAGTTCTATAATCCCTTAGTTTATACATCGGGGTCACGTATGAAGAATATCTGATAGACCGTGGAATGTGTGGTTTCCGCTCCATCTCCTGTTCCTTGTTTGGTTGTGGGTTTAGGGCAGATCCATACAATTAACTGTGTGTTCGATATTGGTTTACACGTAGCTAGTATGAGTTAAGAGATTATAGAAGAAACTGTTATTATCATACTTATCTTGACTTTCATTATATCAGTAATTATAAGGTTTTTCTGAAGAAACATAACACACTTGTCGACGAACTCAGAACCTGTTTTTCAAAATCAAAACGCTTATGAACTCACCAGCTTAAATGTTGATCTACTCTTTCAAAATAACTTGTATTCTCATGAAATCAATAGACATGTACTCCCGCAGCTTTTGAGAAAACGGAGCATATAGAGTCACATCTTTATATTTTTGCTACTTTTCATGTATATGTATATGAATCAAACAGGTGTAAATACCTTTTATATATTCAATGTAATGGTTGTGTTTACTTTGATTACTATGATGCAATTGTTGTGATACTACACATGACGTCCTCCACCCCCGAACGTTTCCGCCGTTTCGGTTTGGGGTGTGAGAGATACCTTTCTAATGATATATACATATGTGTGTGTGTGTGTGTATATATATATATATATATATATATATATATATATATATATATATATATATATATATATATATATATATATGATTTATACTTTATTTTAATACGTAAATATGCTATTATAAATTATAACTCGTTCATACGAACTCCATTTTTTGACGTTCTTTATATCCACGCGTAGCTATCGACGAGATCTACCACTTTCGTTTAGACTCCGTCGGCTAATTTTGACTTTATTTTTCGTCCATATTTTTATAAAGTTAAATGATTTTGCTAAAATTATAACTCTCTCGTACAGACTCCGTTTTTGGCATTTTTTTCTCAAAATTCTTATTCTAAAGAGTACTACAATTTTCTTTTTGGTGGCTTTAGCTAAAAGTCAACCACTCTCTTTGTAACTTTTTACGGCATACATTCATTGTGCGCGACTGACTTTTATATCTTATAAAAATCATATCTAATTCATACGGAGTTGGATTTCTACGGAATTTATATTTTCGGGATTGGGAAGACGTTTACTTTCTAAATATTATATATATATATATATATATATATATATATATATATATATATATATATATATATATATATGTGTGTGTGTGTGTGTGTGTGTGTTTTGGCGCACTTATTTTTACGATTTACGAACGATTCGGCTGATTTTTCCTATTTTAGTATCTTATAATAATCATGAAACACATAATATTTATATAATTCTTCTTTATTACGTCAAATAGGTTACAATTGTTGACCCTAACTATTACTTTGGTTAAGATTATTTATTCTAGATAATCTTCTATAAAAAATCATTTTTAACGTTTATTATATCTTAATTGGCTAGCCCGAATCTGCGGATGTTACACACAACAACCCAACCATAAAATCTAGATGACCCAACATGGCCCAACACAACCAAGCCCAAAACTGAAGTGACACCAAAATATCCAATGGTTAACCCTAGTCCATTTCTTGTCAATGGTCAAATGTCTGAAAAGTCAACAATTCAAGAAAACCCAACCTGGCCGAGTACGCCCCACTACTGAGCTGGTATGCCCAACGTACAGCCTTTAGGGCCAGTACGCGGAGCGTACCAGATGGGTATGCCCAACGTACTCCTCTGAACCCCAACCCACTCCAAAAGCACTTAATTCCTTAAGACCTTGCTCAAAACTCTCAAACCTGATTCCTATAGATGACTTATCACATAAAGTTGGCAAATTTACTTGCATGCATGGCTTAAAGGGGCTCTAGAGCTCAAAAGAGCTTAATAAAAGGTCTTAACACATGCATGAGATCAAATGCACTATAAATCTTGCATCTTTATGCTTAAGGGACCTCTTAAATGACCATATCTACAAGATTAAGCTTTTGAAACAACCCAAGCTCACAAGGACCAACCAAGAGGGACTAAAATGACTATACAAGCCCAAAAGAATATTTATTCAATGAGTAAGAAAGATGGAGACTTTATACCTTCAAAGTCACAAAATGATGATGAAAATATTGGATCTCTAAGCTCCTCTCCAAATATTGAGCCTTCAACCTTCTCCCTCTCTTGCACAAACCACTACCAACACTCTTCCAAGCTTCAATACTCACTCTAAGAACTCTAAGGTATCAATGAATGATAAGAGGGGTGGAGGTTGACCCAAAATGACTAGAGGAAGGTTAATATGTTGCTTATATAGGGTAAAACCCCAAAATTTAGGGTTTGGTGCTGAAGGGAGTACGCCCCGCGTACCCCTTAGTACGCCCGACATACTCTTGGACCACCCACGATCATTTAGCTCGGTACACCCCGCGTACAGATCTAGTACGTCCCGCGTACTTGATGACCTTCCAAAACTCTAAAACTTTACATGGCCATAACTCCTTCATCCAAAGTCTGTTTCCGATGAACTTTATATCCACGGAAAGGTGACGAGAAGCCCTACACTTCTAACAACTCACCTTAGCCTTAAAACTTCTCGATCAAAACCCAAAATTCATAAAGGCCCGAACTTCCAAATTAAGATCATGCCCTTGGGCTCTGAAACACCACACTTAGACTTTAACACCCCCCATCCAAAAAGGGCCAAATCCTTTCTTCCCCAAGGCCCCAAGCCTTATAGTAACTGATGATCGGGCCACAACCCCGAATAATGAAGCGATTCGAAACCGAGTGTTACATGCACGCCATGCCCATCGCGCACATCTGGCCCCTAGATTCATTGGAGATTTGGAAACATGGACCACCAGAAGGGTGACACGTTGCAAGATTTAGATGGGCCACGAAGCAAGTGCACGCCGCGTAGGAGAGTTCCCGACGCACACCATCACTATAAATAGAGGTGTTTGCTTTTTGGTTTTTCATCTCAAACCAACCTCCAAACTCTCTCTCTCTCTATCTCTCTCTCTCTCTGTCTCTATACTTCAATACCCTCTCGATGGCAAGAAACTATGGTTGCAACGATTTGGGCGCTTCTCGATACGCTATTAGAGTGAGTTCACGACCCCTATTTTACTGTTTTCAAATGTTTTCAGGAGGGAATACATGATTAACAAATGATTTTATAAAAATATTTATTTTATAATTAGTAAGTCATTTTATAATAAGCAAGATGTCGTAGGATAATATAAGTGTAGATATTATGCCTAGATTTAAGCTATGATATGTGTCTAAAGGATATGATGCCCGATAATCTAGGAGTAGGTATTACCTAAATGTTATAATGGCCAAATCCCTACGAAACCTTAGTACCTAGCAGTTACGTTAAACAAGATTTAGGATATGCATTGTACTTAGTAGTTACGCTGCCCACATATCCTGTTAAAATAAGCATAATTAGGATATATATATATATATATATATATATATATATATATATATATATATATATATATATATATATATCTTAGAATTATGAGATCATAAATATAATTAACAAATACATACATATATATATATATATATATATATACACACACACACACAGAAACATTGGATGATATATACCCGGGAGAGGTATATACAAAGATAGTGTGATATATATATATATATATATATATATATATATATATATAAGAGTCAAGATAGAAAGACAAATACCTAAGGTCAATGCGTTAGTGAGTTGATAATTCGTCGAAAGACCTTGATTAAATTCGGCATTTGCCCAATACCTATAATCTTTAATCCTGCGTGAGCCTGAAAGCGTCGATTATAAGGACTCACGGTAATATATTAGATCACCTTATAGTATAGTCGATTATAGGGGCTCACGTTAATACATTTAAAATTTGCCTTAGGGCTAAGATTACCATTAGGGACGCCTAATGTGGTAATTAAAATATGTTAGGATCGTTAGAAATCCTTAAAAGATAGTAAATTAGGGTTAACAAAATATAATCCTAATTAAAATACATTAGGATCGTTAGATATCCTGAAAAGATAGTAATTTAAGATTTATAAAAGATACCCTAAAAAGATAGAAGGATATGTAAATAAATAAGAAAGGTTTTCACAAAAGAAAAGTATTCTTAAAAGAAATTCAAAATAAAAACTTGTGTACTCACCAACATTATGTTGACTTTCAAAATGCATGTATTCTCATGTTAATAGGATTGTCGCTCTTTACACCGTCACACTGCTCGGTGTTTCCGCCACATGCCGGGTAGGGGTGTGACAGGTTAAATCCAAGAAAAATAACCCACACAAAAAATCACAGACATTATGTTTTTCATGTGTGGGTAATGGTGTGTGTGACTATATTAGGCTTTCTACAAACAAATGCTCTATTTTAAATGCTTAAAGGATTGCCATTTTGGAGGATAGGTGCCAATTATATTTATATATCTATATTTTCATTTTATACACACATATACATAGGTGCCAATTGTAACACCAGCAAAAATTAGGTCAAAAATGAATTGTCCAATAACCTCAATTGGAATAGATAAAGTGATAGAGATCGTAACTAGGTTTCCAAAAATATAAAGAACACTAAAATCCAAGTTATAACGAAGAAGTTATGACCATTTTAAAGATCCGTAACAATACCGGTAAAACACTGTTAAGCCTAAAATGAGAAATTTCAATAAAATAATTATTAGCCTTAGATATCTAAATAAAAGTCGTAGATTTCATTAAACCGTAAGCGTACGTGAAAAGAGCGTCCAAATCTGACTTCGTATGAGGAAGTTATGATTTTCCAAAGTTCCGGATATAGCAATAGACAGCTAAAAACTTGAAATAGATATGGAGAGACTTTTGGCCGAAACAACCTAAATGAGAATCGAAGATCTCAACAATAGTAGTGCAACGGTAAAAAGTCTGACGAAAACGGACGTCGGATGAAGAAGTTATGGATTTATGACAGAGTTTTCGTGTCCCGGCCTGTTAAAAATAATTAATTAAAATAAAGTCAAAATTTGCCGACGAAACCTAAACGAGAGTTGTAGAGCATATTCTCACTTACGCGTGCATATATAGAACATCGAAAACAGAGCTCGTACGCGGAAGTTACGGATTTTACAAGTTCGAGACACAAAATCTGAGGCTGTCAGGCTGGCCACGACGTGGCACAGATGGTCACGACGTGGGACCATGACTAATGGGTTTTCAGGCTTGGCAGCAGACGTCTCGTCCATGGAAGGGGATAGGATCGACTCCACGACACGGGCAACCCTTTTGCCACGATGTGGGACCCAAAAATTGGGCTATAAATAGAGCTCAAAGGGTTCCGGGTTTCATTGCTCAATTCTCTTCTTTCTCGTGCCGAAGCTCTGCGTTTAAAACCTCGAAGCCATCCCGAAGCCCCGGTCTTCACATCCAAGTTTCGAAGGAAGGTTTTACGCTCCCGAGATTCCCGAGAATCCCGAGAAATCAGCCTTCTCAAGTCAAAGTTCTACTCGGTTTTCGTCTCACCTTCTTCAATCTATCAAGTGAGTTCTTACCCCTATAATCACACTTTAAATGCTTTTTAAATACTTTTGAAACACTTTTAAGGGGGGGGGGGAATACAAGTAAACACACGGTTAAAATCGTGTGAAACACCAATCTTTTGCTATACTTTTCGTACTGTTATTTTAACTATCATATGAAGTTGTTATCATGCAAAACACCTCATAACACAACTTTATCCTCTTGGGATACAATATGATTTATAAATAGAAATATGTTTTATTTATACGTTTGCATACTACATCATATCAAGGGTAACCATTGATGGGTTTTGAGCATTCTAACACTTCCTAAGTGTACATGCAATCCTAATAACCTTGGATCTATGTTTGTCTAATAATCATGCAAAGTTGAATTCCAAGGTTATATTCCTATCTAGCATACATGGGGAACATTTTTAACTTGAATGAAAGATAGAATAACTTACCTTGTTGTTGATTATGATCCTTGAAACCTTGTGAGCCTAGCACCCCAAGTGTGATGCCTCAAATGCTTCACACAACACCAAATGCAAAGGAGTAAACTTTGAGAGAATCTTACACTTGCAAAATCGGCTCTAGCCCTCTTGTTTCTTATGTGTAGCCAATTTTGGTGGAGAATGGGTTTCTTATATAGTGTTGACACATCTAGGGTTACACCATGTAAACCCTAATGTGTCATGACTCTTCATTTCCATGACCCATGGGTTTGTAACTCCCATGGAGCATCCATGGAGCATCCTATGGGTGGAACCCAACTTGATAATCCATGGAGCCTCTTAGCCCACTATATAAGATATGGAAGATTTACATAATCTACCCATATATTTAATTAGTTATCTTTTGATCACTTAATTAATTCTAAATTAATTCTTAATCAAACTAATTAAATAATATTATTAATATATTAGAACTTATAATATATTAATAAACCATAAGTGTTATTTCTCTCATTTTAGTTTATCCAATTGCATGGTGCCATGCAACCCAAATGGACCATGCCGGGTCGGGTCAAGTACATACCAGAAATAGTTATGGACTTAGACACCTTATCCAACAGTCTCTCACTTGGATAAGTCTAATAACTATAACTGCAATACTTCAGGAACCGATCGGCAATCGTAGCTCTTTCAAGGTCTCTCGGAACTGAGAAGATGAGGATACGCCATTTAAGATAAGTGATCATATAATCCTCTGTTCTAGATATCAGTCGGACAAATACATGGAACAATGTCTTACTTATTGTCCAGCAGTTTGTTTCCCGATTTCCGATTTGTTTGACAAAGAACTTAATTGAACACATCAACTTAGTTCTGACCGGGCCCGGTACATAGGTCAAAACAAAATCATCGAGGGGCCCAGATATCAGCTTCTAATCCAAGAAGGAATAGATAAACTTCGACTCATATGTTTGTTCTACCACTCATTGAATTATACACAAAAGCACATTTTATAACATCGAGTTACCAATGCGTTAACGTACAATCAATGCATAACCAACTCATAAGTAACAAATCATATCTCTAGGTTTGAAGACTTATATGATATTACCGTCTCACGATCACTCGAGATAAATTCCATGAAGTGATTCCAGTGAGCGTGGGTTGAGTCCAATGCTCAGAACTTATGAGCACTCATGAGTGTTGTAGCCATGTCCAACAACTTAGACCTCTGCAACCAATCATGACAGTCTTGATTCATACCTACTTCCGACATATGACCGACTGTGGAGGTTCGAATAATATGATATACCAAACATAATTATTCTGGAAGTCAAAACATGCAAAAGAAATATAGTAAACGATCGACAAGAGATAGCAACACTTTACTCATAAATAAAACACCTTTTATTCATCATCTAATGTCAATTACACTTTACAAATTTCAAGGTTATCTAACTACTAAATCTAATATCATCCTTCATCCCTATGCTCCGAGCATGCTGGAGATGCTTAACCCGAGTCAGTCCCTTCGTGAGGGGATCTGCTGGATTCTCATCCGATGATACCCTCTTTGCCACGAGGAGTCCTTCTTCTATTCGATGTCTGATGAAATGGTATTTTCTGTCGATGTGTCTGGATCTCCCGTGATCCCTTGGTTCCTTGGCTAAGGCAACTGCACTTTCACTATCACAGAAAATTTCCATTGGCTCTTTAATAGCTGGTACAACTCCAAGGTCTCCAATGAAGTTCTTCAGCCATATCGCCTCCTTTGCTGCCTCGCTAGCTGCTATATACTCTGATTCGCAAGTTGAATCAGCCACTGTCTCTTGCTTGGAACTCTTCCAAGAAATTGCTCCTCCATTTAAGGTAAAGACCCAGCCTGACTGAGAGCGGAAATTATCCCTATCAGTCTGAAAGCTAGCATCACTATACCCTACAACTCTCAAGTCTTCACTCCCACCGAGGGTAAGGACCCAGTCCTTAGTCCTCCGTAAGTACTTGAGGATATTCTTTACCGCAGTCCAGTGTGCCTTGCCAGGGTTCCCCTGATACCTGCTAACCATGCTCAAAGCAAAGGCTACATCAGGTCGAGTACACGTCATAGCATACATGATCGATCCTACAGCCGAAGCATAAGGTATTCGACTCATTTCTGCTATCTCAGCCTCAGTACTAGGGCTTTGTGTCTTACTCAATCTGGCATTACTCTGGATGGGTAACTCTCCTTTCTTGGAGTCCTGCATGCCGAATCTCTTCAACACCTTATCCAAGTAAGTACTCTGACTAAGTCCAATTAGTCTTTTACTCCGGTCTCTCAAGTTCCTTATCCCTAGAATATAGGCAGCTTCTCCTAGGTCCTTCATAGAGAAACACTTCCCAAGCCAGGACTTAACTTCCTGCAGAGTTGGGATGTCATTTCCTATGAGTAGTATGTCATCCACATACAATACCAAAAAGCTAACTATACTCCCACTAGCCTTGACATATACACAAGATTCATCTTCACTCCTAGAAAAGCCAAATTCTTTGACTTTCTCATCAAAGCAAAGATTCCATCTGCGAGGTGCTTGCTTTAACCCATAAATGGATTTCTCAAGCTTACACACTCTATTAGGGTACTCTGTGTTGACAAAACCCTCTGGCTGACTCATGTAAACATCCTCAGCCAACTTTCCATTAAGGAAAGCGGTTTTGACATCCATTTGCCATATTTCATAGTCATGAAATGCGGCTATAGCTAACAGAACCCTAATAGACTTAATCTTGGCCACTGGAGAAAAGGTCTCATCATAATCAACTCCCGGAGTTTGTGAGAAACCCTTTGCAACCAGTCGTGCCTTATAAGTGTGTACATTACCATCCATGTCGGTCTTCTTCTTGAAGATCCATTTGCACCCTACAGTCTTACGACCTGGTACATTCTCAACCAAGTTCCAAACTTGATTGTCATACATGGACTGTATCTCGCTGTCCATTGCCTCTTTCCACTTGGCTGACTCAGGGCCTGCCATGGCTTCCGCGTAACTGTTAGGTTCATCCAGACCTATCAGTGTCTCATCACTGATAAGTGTATCACCTTCCACAGTAATATGGAATCCATAGTAATGCTCAGGTGCATTCCTAACCCTTGTGGAACGCCTCAGAGGTACAGACTTGTCAATTGGCTCAACAGAAGTTTCCTCCTCAAGTTGAGTGCTAGGGTTTGAAGTTCCTTCACCACTTGACTCTTGAATTTCTTCAAGGTCAACTTGCCTCCCACTGTCTCCTTGGCTTATGAACTCTCTCTCTCGAAAGAAAGCCCTCCTAGCTACAAAGACCACATTCTCACTAGGTCGGTAGAAGAGGTAACCAAAGAATTTCTGTGGGTAGCCGATGAAAATACACCTCTCACTTCGAGGTTCGAGCTTATCATGAGTCTCGCGTCTCACGGAAGCCTCGCAACCCCAAATCTTAATGTGGTCTAGTTTGGGTACTTTACCAGTCCACATCTCATGAGGAGTTTTGGCAACTTTCTTTGTGGGAACTAGATTAAGGATATGGGCGGCAGTCTCTAAGGCATACCCCCAAAATGAGATTGGTAGCGAAGCTCGACTCATCATGGAACGAACCATATCCAACAAGGTTCGATTACGCCTCTCAGCTACACCATTCAACTGCGGTGTCCTGGGAGGTGTCAATTGTGAGACAATCCCACATTCCCTAAGATAGTCGAGGAACTCTGAACTAAGATACTCACCACCTAGATCGGATCGAAGCATCTTAATGTTCCTGCCCAATTGATTCTCGACTTCCTGTTTAAACTCTTTAAACCTCTCAAAAGTCTCTGACTTATGCTTGATTAAGTAGACATATCCATATCTACTGTAATCATCAGTAAAAGTCAAATAATAACGATTAGCATCCCTTGTGGCATGTTTGAAGGGCCCACACACATCCGTGTGTATAAGATCCAACAAACCTTCACCCCTCTCACAAGAACCTGTGAAGGGTGACTTTGTCATTTTTCCAAGTAAGCATGATTCGCAACTATCATCTGACTTTAGGTCAAATGACTCCAGTACTCCATCCTTTTGGAGTTGGCCTATGCGTTTCTTGCTTATATGTCCAAGACGATAATGCCATAATGATGCTTTATCCAAGTTATTATCATTAACAGAATCAATACACAATACATTATTTCCTAAGTTATCAACCACAGATACAGTTTCATACACACCATCACAAGGTAATGCTTTAAAATAAAGAATATTATTAAAGAAAGCATTAATCGAACCAACTTCATTATCAAATGAAAAGGTGAAACCTTGTTTATACAATGCATGAAAGGAAATAATATTTCTTGCCATTTCTGGCGAATAACAACATTTATTCAAATCTAAACTAAACCCACTACTTAGCGATAAAGTATAAACTCCAATCTTGGTGACAGGTAAAGTTTTCCTATTCCCCATGATTAAGTTTATTCTTCCATGCTCCACATTCTCACTTCTTCTTAGTCCCTACAAATCAGAACAGATATGAATACCACAACCGGTATCAAGGACCCAAGAGTTAGAATGGGGTGAGTTATTAGATAAGATAGTGTAAATACCTGCATGGTTGGGTTTAACTTTCCCATCCTTCACATCTTGCTGGTACTTTGGGCAGTTCCGCTTCCAATGTGACTTTTCATGGCAATAGAAGCATTCAGCCTCTTTAGGGTCAGAAGAAGGAGTGACAAAACCTTTCTTGGTTCCACTTGAAGAAGAGCCATCAAGGGTCCTAGCCTTGGTACCCTTCGAAGAGCTCTTTCTCTTCTTCCCTCTACCTTTCCCGATTGCCAAAACCGGGGCGGAGTTTGGAGTAGGAGTGTTAACAACTGACTTACCCTTAAGACCTGTTTCTGCGGTCTTGAGGAGTCCCTGAAGTTTGCTGAGTGTGACCTCTTCCTTATTCATGTGATATGTCATGCGGAATTGATCATAGCACGATGGTAAGGAGTGCAAAATGATATCTATTGCAAGCTCCTCAGGGAAGTTCACATTAAGCTTCAGCAACCGATCCACATACCTTTGCATTTTCTGCATGTGGCTCGTGACGGATTCCCCGTCCTTCATCATGGTTGTTATGATAGAGCATAGGATTTCATACCTCTCTTGTCGTGCACTTTGATGGTATCTTTCCATCAGATCTTGGTGCATTTCAAAAGGGTAGAAGTCCTCATAGGACTTTTGGAGTTCCACTGTCATGGTGGCCAACATGATGCATGCCACTTTTGTAGCATCCCTTTCATGTGCCCGGAAGTCAGCGATCTCCTGGGGAGTTGCAGTGGTCTCATCAATCTCCTTAAGCTCCTTGTCAAGGACATATTCTTTGTCCTCGTAGCGGGTAATCATCCTGATGTTTCTGATCCATTCATTGAAGTTGGATCCATCAAAAGTGACTTTCCCACACAAGTTCATAAGGGTAAAGGAGCCATTAGGATTAGAGCCAGAAGCAGCATTGTTTGAAGACATCTGAAAGAAGAGAACAAGATTAGTTTAGATATTAAGAGAGTCCTTAATAAAACACCCAAATGTAATATTAAGGCTAGGATCCAATCACAATATATTATAACTTAGAAGAGGTATGCCGTAATCCAAGCTATAACATATTTGAAAGGTAGGTGAATAACGATTCACCAATTTCCACCATGAAAAACGAAATATAAATATTAGGTTTTTAATTGGTTCTTAGAAATTCCTAGATTCTTTTGAGATTCAATGAACTTTTCAGAGGCATGTTTCAATCTCGAGTGTGCCCTCCAAGTTTTGTGACTGGGATACCGAGGATCACAAAACGAGGTGTGAAGTAACCATGCAAATCACTTGGTACCCTTAAGGTTTATCACTCAATCGATGCGCCGGTAAACCACACACGCTCCACCGATGCTATGGTAAACCTTAAGTCACCCTTTACCTACCTTGTTAAGTCCAAGTTAGTGTGCCGGTTAACCACACACGCTCCACCAACGACTTAAACAAAGTGTAAAGTGTAATTTCATGGATTAGCACCTTATTCACATTTTCCTAAAGTAACTAAGATTGGGAATTTAATAAAAGCATTTAGTTACTTTATAATATTCATCATACTTTTAATGAGAATTTATAAGTCCTTGTCTTACCCGTTCGGCTAACGACCCTCCACCGATCAAGGAAGCGGTGGGTGAGAGTGGACACCCATTAAGTTGCCATTTTATAGGCAACAACCTTATACCTCCCTTATAGACCGGCTTCGTGAATGAGGCGTACTAGCGGTAAAACGACTTGTTGTTATACATATATATATTAGTAACTTATAATATTATAAAGTATAAGGGTTGAATTTTAACTTTTAAAATTCTAAGGGTTGGAACTAAAGTTTTAATCAAGACTTTACATGTTCCAAAACTTGAGGGCAAGTTTTGTAAACTTCCAAAACTTTTCATTTCTTATAACTTATGAATTAATTGAGTAATAAAAATGAAGACTCTTCATTTTTATAACTCTTGTGTTCTTTTAATGGATTTAATAAAAGTGAGACTTTTGGTTTTCCATAACTTGAGGACAAGTTATGGGGACAAGTTATGGACTCCATTAAAACACATTATGATCATGAATTAAACTACCATGAAGGTTACAAACAATTCCTATGATCATCTAATCTTCATAAGTTCAAGAACATGAATATGAACACTTTCAAGAATCAAAAATTACACTTAAAAAAAACTTGTAATTTAACGATTTTTTTTTCAAGCTGTTTACACACAAAAAAACAACAACAAACAAACCAGGCTCTGATACCACTGATGGGTTTTGAGCATTCTAACACTTCCTAAGTGTACATGCAACCCTAATAACCTTGGATCTATGTTTGTCTAATAATCATGCAAAGTTGAATTCCAAGGTTATATTCCTATCTAGCATACATGGGGAACATTTTTAACTTGAATGAAAGATAGAATAACTTACCTTGTTGTTGATTATGATCCTTGAAACCTTGTGAGCCTAGCACCCCAAGTGTGATGCCTCAAATGCTTCACACAACACCAAATGCAAAGGAGTAAACTTTGAGAGAATCTTACACTTGCAAACTCGGCTCTAGCCCTCTTGTTTCTTATGTGTAGCTAATTTTGGTGGAGAATGGGTTTCTTATGTAGTGTTGACACATCTAGGGTTACACCATGTAAACCCTAATGTGTCATGACTCTTCATTTCCATGACCCATGGGTTTGTAACTCCCATGGAGCATCCATGGAGCATCCTATGGGTGGAACCCAACTTGATAATCCATGGAGCCTCTTAGCCCACTATATAAGATATGGAAGATTTACATAATCTACCCATATATTTAATTAGTTATCTTTTGATCACTTAATTAATTCTAAATTAATTCTTGATCAAACTAATTAAATAATATTATTAATATATTAGAACTTATAATATATTAATAAACCATAAGTGTTATTTCTCTCATTTTAGTTTATCCAATTGCATGGTGCCATGCAACCCAAATGGACCATGCCGGGTCGGGTCAAGTATATACCAGAAATAGTTATGGACTTAGACACCTTATCCAACAACCATTTCAACTATAACATGATGCTTTTACAAGAAAACTCAACTCATCATTACGCCTTTGTAACACAGTAGAAAAGGAAATCATTTCATACAAACGATTTTTCATCATATTACTCGTGAACTTGTTGTTAGCAATCATGTGATGTCGTATGGCTTTGTTTGTACCAAACGAAAGTCCCCTCCTATAACCGGAGTCTCTTGGAGGGAGAGTGTGACAAGTGTGTATAGATCTATACGGGGCTGACGACTCCGCACCCTGACTGTTAGCTACAGTCCCCGGGGTGACAAATGTCAACATTAGGTACTGCGTCTAGTATGGTTATGAGGAACTCACAACACACGGAAACAATGACTCATGCACGTAGTAATACATAACTCAATCATGCTCGGGGGGTAATAACTATATTATGGGGTATTATCAGCATGTTCAGAATTCAGGATAAACACTTCCACAACTAGTTTTACTTAATAATAAAACTATACATCTTCATTTCTAAGCATGACATATTTGCTTACAGGTTACAGTCTTGGTCATTTAAGACTGCATCTCATTTAGGAAAATATAGGATTTTCCTGGTTCAAACATTCACTTTATACAACAATGATTCACAACTCACTTTATTAAGAAAATATCGGATTTTCTGGAAAACATACACGAACTTTCTAATGGCATACATTTTATCAAAACACTACTTATAAACTCACCAACTTAAATGTTGACACTTTTTCTTTGAAATAACTTGTATTCTCAGGAAATCGCTAAACCAGGTTAGCAACTGCTTTTGAAGACTTACGCTCAGGCGTTAGTTTAATCTTTTGGATATCATATTGTAATTGACTTTTGCAAACATGTAATACTACAATCATGTAAACTTTTCAATTATGTATACGATGGTCGTGTGTACTTTCTTCTCTATTCATTTGTTATGATACTGAACATGACGTCCTCCGCCCCCGAACGTTTCCGCCGTTCAGGTTTGGGGGTGTGACACCAATTATGTTTATATATCTATATTTTCATTTTGTACACACATATAGGTGCCAATTATATTTATATATCCATATTTTCATTGTTTACTCACACATACATAATCACAAAGTTACAACTCACACATACATTGACATTACCATATTTCAAATTGCATCATTCGTCTAATTTACTTCTCAACAACTCAACCATTTCTTGACAAAAATATTTTGAAACTAATAGCAGTAGGCACATGTAAAGAAATTACAACCCTAATATAATTCAAACTAAAAAGCATAAGAAAAAGCATTGTACATTACCGTTTATGAAACTAAAAGCATAGGTGTACAAGTAAATAAATTACAGCCCTATAAAAGCCTTAAATCATCAAATATATAAGCCCAATACTTTTATCGGAATATTAGATCATAAGACCACAACACCAACACAATTGGCAACTCAACTGATAATAAAATAAAGATAAACTAAACAACACAACACCAAAAATATGTGAAGGGTAGGAAGCACTGAAACGCATCAACACTAACACACCGAAATTGGAAACGTACTTTCAAGGACAACTATCAAAGGAAATGCAATAAGCTTTTTAAGGGGAAACATCAGAGGAAAAGTACGATACGAGAGTTTATAGCAAAAAGATCGACTATCGAGTATAAGCAACCAAACAACAAAAAACATGAACCACTTAGTGTTGGGTTTTAAGCACTATAACACTCCTATGGTTCACATGCAACCCTAGATGCTTTGGACCTATGTTTTCTCCAATTATACATGCATTTTCAATTTTCCAAAGCGTACATCCTAATTAGCATACAATGGAGGATATACAATACAAAACTCATAGTTAGATGAATACCTATTGATATAGTTGTAGTTCTTGGCCTTTTAAAGCTTTAGCACCTCAAGTGTGACGCCTATGATGTGTCACAAACACCAAATGCAAGAGGAGGCTTGAGAGAATAAGCTAGTTAGCACAAAATCAATATCAAACTCTTAGAATGATAGGTGCAACCGATTTTGGCTCTATGAGATTCCTTTTATAGTGTAACAAATGCTAAGGTTACATCCTTGTAAACCCTAATGCACCATGACCTTTCATATTACTTAGGCTCAATGGGTTAAACCTCCATGGACTATCCATGGACTATCCATGGACTATCACATTGGTTTAGCCCATCCTAAATAACCATGGATCATTGGCCCACACTATAAGAATCATTGATTTACTTAATCAGTCCCTGTATATTTAATTAGTCTCTTTTGATAACTAAATTAATTCAAAAATAATTCTTGATCAATACTAATTAAATAATATGATTTCTCAATTAATATATTATACTTATAATATATTAATAAATCACAAATAGCCTTATTCTCAAAAGTCCATCCCATCAAATTGCACTGGTGAAGGCAACCCAAAAGGACCATGCTACAATCGGGTCAAGTACATCCCAATTATAGTTATGGGCTTAGACACTAAATCCAACAGTCTCCCACTTGGATAAGTCTAATAACTATAACTGCCAATGTAACTTCAGGATCCGACTTAGCAATCGTAGCTTTCAAAAGCCGCTCTCGACTCTGACCCAGTTAGTGATGCGTCATTTAGATAAGGGATCATATATTCCTCTGTTCTTAAGATATCATGCAGACAAATACATGAAACATAGTCATACTTATTGTCCTGCAGTTTGTTTCCCGATTTCCAATTTGTCTGACATAGAACCTAACTGAACACATCAATTTAGTTCTGACCGGGCCTGACACATAAGTCAAAACAAAATCATCGAGGAGCCCAAGATATCGCTTTTAATCCTCTTAGGATAAAAGAAACAGATAAACTTCGACATTATATGCTTGTACTAACTACTCATTAAATCATGCACAACGATACGTTTTATAACATCAAGTTACTGATGCGTTTTCGTATCATCAATGCACAACCAACGCGTAGTCAACAACTCATATATCTTAGTTTGAAGACTATATGATATTATCGTCTCACAATCACTCGTGATAAATTCCATGAAGTGATTCAGGTGAGCGTGGGTTTAATCCAATACTCGAATCTTATTCCAAAAGTACTCATGAACACTGTAGAAAACTTGTTCTATGTCTAAAACACTTTAGACAATCTACAGACGGATTCATGACAGTCTTGCCTCAATACCTACTTCCAAAGTATGATCGACTGTGGATCGTTTGAATAACCTACTTATTCGGGAAGTCAAAACATGAAAAGTGAAACACAAGAATAATCGAATCCAATATGGTCTCAAAACTTTTGAATATAAATAAAACACCTTTTATTTAATCACCATATTGATTATACATTATCCATTGTATAATGTTTCGATTTATCAACTTAATACTTGAACTAAAAAAATAGTTATCCCATGCTCCAAGCAAGCACACTATGTTTGCCTATGGTCCTTACTTTGTGAAATAGATCAATTGTAAACATTTCCAATGACACTCATTTCACAATTCGAAATCCTTATCGTAAGTGTAAGAGTACCAAGTACTCCCACTTACTATAATTTGTTAGATTCTAAGCTTATATGCAGTGATCCTTTTGTAATGACTATGTACACAAGTCACAGGGACTTCGCCAATTACAAAACTTTCCATTGGAGATTGTTACAAGACAATTCCATAGATAAGAATTCTCATATTCAAAGCACATTCCTTTGAACATCCTTCTTGCATAAAAGTTTCTAACTTACTCATAGATTCTTGATATTCAACTCCCATTATGGAAACGTTTCCATAATTGCCATTAACTATCCATTCTTAATAGAATCCTATCTATTCAAAATCATATCAATATGGTCCATTCATTACTATACTTCCAATTGTCCATAAGCAACCAATATTTGGCGAATCTTGGATTGTTCTTAGCAATTGTTTAACAACTTTAGTCATATTTGGTTCTAGTCCTTTTTCCCTCTTAATGCCTTAGGCATTTGGAAAATTAGAACAGGTGAATATTATAGCATATGCAATCGATCCTATATCCGAAGCATAAGGTACACGATTCATAATGTCTTACATAAAGACCTGATACTTTACCAGTCTCTTGCTATAACATTTCCATATATAGAATTTCCTTATGTCGAATCTTTTCAACATAATATTCATATATATCCTTGACTAAATTTGATTAAAATCTCACAATCTAAGCTTTTAGATTTGAAATGAAGTATGAATTCCTCTCCCTTAATTATAGCAAAACAACTTTTCAAACTCTGCAACTTTGCAAATTAAAACTTTTGTTTTCTATAATTAACGTTGCTAACTCGCAGAACTTACCATAATAATTATGCTCCCACTAGCATAATAATTATTATCTTACTAGCATAACACTTATGCTCCCACTAGCTTTGACATGTATTTAAAAATCAGCTGGACTTCTAGAATCAATACTTATTGAATTTCTTACCAAAGTTCATATTTCTGATACAAGATGCTTCGATAAGACTTTATCTAGGCTTCTCAACCTCATACACCTTTCCTTAGATGCTCACATGTGTGTCTAAACTATTCAGAACTTACAACAATAAGTTCTGAATGTTCAAACTATTTGCCATTTCTCACAATTCGAACTATGAAGAGGGATTCCACAATCATAATCGAAATTGAGAATGCAAATATCACAAATGCTATTTGCTTAAAATCTAGTTAGTGAAAGCGTTTTCTCACAATCATTTTCATGAATTGGAGAGAAACCTTATGACACTTAGATTTTATGGTTTATGTGTTCCTATCCATATGAATTTGTCATAAACATAATCACAAGACAAGATTAGTGACAAAACCAAAGTCATATGGAATGAACTTGTTCAATCTTAATTTCTTGCCACTTGGCAGCACAAGGGCCTACCATGTCTTCCAAGTTGTTAAGCAGCTTACCCTTACTGATCAATGAACGTCTACTGATCAAGGTGCTTTGCCCTATGCAAACAATTGAGAACTCATAGAACTCACATGCATAGTCAACTTTTAACTGGAATGGGCATAGAAACAAGAATATGTCAACACGATAGGTTACAAACCTTAAGTCGTGTGCTAGTGATTAATAACAGGTTTACTCTTGATTAGTTCTTGAAACTTTTCAAGATCTTTAAGACTCCCACTGACCTCTTGACATATAAGATTCTCTTTGTCAAGGACCATTCCTTGACAACCAAATATTCAAGAGTTAGTGCGGTTTCTTATCAAGACAAACACTTCTGACAATCGGTCTTAGTTGGTCTTTGTTTTATCCAAAACATCACAACTTACCAATTTCAAATGTACAAGAGTAGAAAAACATTTTACTCTACATTTAATAAGTGTTATAGACCTTTCTTAAGATTATGTCACTCAAGGCACAATCTTGGAGTATGACTCTAAGACTTGATTTTGGAATGAAGTATGATTCACCTTTTGATTTAACCATTTCAACAATTTTCGATTCCTCTTCTTAGCCATACAAATGCACTTAGAGGATTAATTGTGATATGGTTCCATAATCACTAAGATGATCATAAAACACGATACTATTGTACTCTCCCATCCTTTCAGATTGGAGAAACTTTTATCTTTCTGCCTAATTTGATTCTTCTTACCCGTTCTGCTACACATTGAAACTTTTCCAATGATTCAGAATTATACTTAATCTTGTAAGCATAACCATATTTACTAAACTTTAGTAAATCATGACGCATAGTCTTATCATTCTTTGTGGTGGACCTGACCAGTGCACAACCAAGTGTACCCGATCCCCTAGTCCTTCACTTGACTCACATATACATGTGAACAAGGAGTTAGCCTTAATTTCCCAAAGACAAAGGTTCTCATTCATTATACAATGCAAGTTGCATGATTCCAAGTTTCTATTCAATTGAAACTTGGGTGATGAGAATCTTTCCTTTTTTGGTAAATTTAGACACTACCACAAACGAAAGAATCTAATCCATATTGCTAAAATTATATAAACACCCATTTTCACAAATGTCATTGCAAGGAAATATAAAACAAGATAAATTTCAAAATTTTCTTTATTTATAATATGCGGAAAACTTTTCCTTACAATGCAATTACAAATGAAAACTATGTTACTACATATTTCTAAGCAATCTATCATAACTCTTAAGTATCAGCTCAAAAATCTGATCATCGAACCATGCGATCGAAATCCATCTCTTCGCAATCAGACTCAACATACCCTTCCTTTAGGCTTCCTTTGATCCTACAAAACATCAAAATGTAAATATATTACATCATCTATTAAGAATCTCCACATAGGAATTTAATCGAGTTAGATAGTGGACTTACCTGAAAAAGAGTCAAACTTTTTGTGACATCCCCATTTTCACGGCCAGAAAATACCGATTTTGTTTATGCTTTATAAAAATCAGAGTACTTCTTTTAATAAAAATGTTGCGGAATTTGTTCCCAGTAAAACATGATAAATACGTTATAAAAGTATTTCCGAAGAAATGTATTTTTATTCATTTTTAAAACATTTGGGATGTCATCGTCAATACAGAAACATAAGCATAAACAGAACTTACATTCATTTACACTAGTGATCTACATCCCTTTTAAATCTCTCAGTGTAATGTAACTTCATATCAACACCTGTGATAGAAATAAGCTGGAGTGGGTCAGGTTGGGAAACCCGGTGAGTACATAGGGTTTTCAACCCACAATAATATAATTATTATGTTTAAACATCAAACAATCAACCCAATTACCCATCCCCATTATCTTCTCTACTCTTAAGGATCTACCCTAAGAATCAACTATTCCTCGTTCATTCATTCCTAAGGATCATCCTAAGGAATCGGCACGAAGTCCAACGTCACCGGGGTTTAGGCACTAAGTCTGCATAGTCGCCAGGATTTATACAACAGGCACTAAGTCCGCATAGTCGCCAGGGTTTAGGCACTAAGTCTGCATAGTCGCCAGGGTTTATACAACAGGTACTAAGTCCGCATAGTCGCCAGGGTTTTGGCACCAAGTCTGCATGATCGCCAAGGTTTAGAGTACACCGGGTGAACACATTGTTCACAACACCTACAGGTTGCGAGCCTGCTAGTGTTCCACTGGACTGTCTAGAATAGTCCGCGGTTGTCATCCATACTCTGCTAGATGACGGGGCCAGCATTTGGGAACAAGGCTTCTCACATCGTCCACCTCTCACCCTTACCTCATGGTCTATATCACCTCTCAACTCATCATCCAACTCATATTTCATCTACCCATGTTTTACCCAACATATTATGTAGATATAAATACATATACAGTTAAAATCATATAAAACTTGTATAAAATCGTTCATCCAGCATAGATAGCAAGTATACAGATAATATGCACACATAGCACGTAATTTATATAACATACTTCATATCTATGTGTAAGATGAAAGTAACTATGCACTCACTTGGTAAGGTGGTGACTCGGTACTCGGACAGCACTTCGTTATCTCAAACAATTTTCCCTTGACAAAACCTAGTATCAATACCACTAGGGTTTAGTCTTTCGTTAACCGCGACTAATTAATAGTCTAACTATTATTACTATTATATAAGCGTTAAGCAACACTCTTATATAACTCATAATAATAGCCCAAATAATTATTTTAAGGTCCTAATAATGTTACTATAATTAATTAGAATCTATATTAAAAATAGTGTAGGCGTAGCTCACTTACAGCGGGTTTTCTCGAAAACCGGGCTTCGCTTGGAGCAGTGTTTCCGAACCGAAAGAACCTTTTTTCTCGGGACTTCGGGAGCCTCGGGGCTTACTTCGGGTGCTAGGGGGTTCCCTACGGTTTAGGGGGGTTGGAAAGGGTTACAGAGAGAAAGAAGTTAGAAAGAGAAGTGATTTTGGAGTGAAGAAGTCAGCAGCCTCACACTTCTATTTATAGTGGCTGAACCTCGGACTACGCTGGGCGTAGCCCTTGGTTACGCTGGGCGTAACTTCGGATAAGGCCGCTACGTGGCGATCTCCGCATGAGACGTGGACACCTCGGAACCGCATGAGACCGAAGTACGTTGGGCGTACTCCATTTCGGACGTTGGGCGTAATGCGAAGGGTGGCGTGTCACTCATCCGATGCGGGTCCTCCGATCAGCAATGGACGGTCCAGATCGAGCCACGTCATCACTATTCGCACCAGCTTCGCAAATTCGAGTTCCAACTTCAAAAATTCGTATCTTCCTCATACGAGCTCCGTTTTCGACGTTCTTTATATCCACGCGTAGTCGGGAACGTATTCTACAACTTTTGTTTAGACCCATTGGCTAATTTTGACTTTATTTTAAAAGTTATACTTTAACAGGCCGGGACATGATTGGTCCGTTAAAAATTCATAACTCCTTCATCCGACGTCCGTTTTCGTCTGTCTTTTTATCGTTACGCTACTATTAACGAGATCTTTGATTCTCGTTTAGGTTGTGTCGGTTAAAAACCGTTTGATCTAATATTCGAAGTTCGGGTTGTACACTGCTAAGCCGAAACTTCGAAAAATCATAACTTCCTCATACGAAGTCAGATTTGGGCGTTCTTTTTATGGACGCTCTCGGTATAACATATTCTATGACTTTCGTTTAGATCGCTAAGGCTAAAAGTCACTCTATCGTAAATTCACTATTTACGCTTCCCGGTGCCGTGCCGGTTTTGCCGTAAAACTTCGACGGGCCATAACTTCTTCGTTATAACTCGGATTTCGGCGTTCTTTATATGTACGGAACCCTTGTAACATATGCTACCACTTGGATAAGATTACTCCTTCTAAATCATATTACATCAAAAACTCATTTTTGATGCTCATTGTCTCTAAATTGACTTGCCCGGATCTACGGGCGTTACAATTATCTCCCCTTAGGATGATTACGTCCCGGAATCATTAACGAAACAGGACTTGTATAATGACTCCATACATTATCTCTTCATCCTAGTTAATAGATGTAACTTCTATGTTGCTTCGAACGAGTATCTAACTCTTGGACTCCTTGACTGCAGGCGGTGCTCGATCTTGCACCTGCTCCCTATCTCACGTTAGACTCCAAATTATGACCTTCAGTCACAATCCCGATCCTTACTGGAGACTCCCTCTTCTTCTTAACAAACTTAAGATAAGTTCTTTTATTACTACAATGGATTGATGTGTCATATTATAATAACCTATCATTGTATGTTGCAAAGCTTAGACTCAGGTCTCTTAGAGTCAAATTCCGGAATGGAATATACCTACTTTCATGTTCTAATGTGATATGATCACATTTTAGTATGTAACATTTCAAGCTACAAGCTTCTTACTCCAATAACGATTGCAATACTTCTATTGATTGCTTCGCTTATATTTTACTTCAATCTTTTGGCTTAAGTTGGATGCTACATCGATCTTGGTTCTATGAACCATGTAACAGACTCATCTTAGTCGGACTCGATTTGATATGACCACTAGGGTCAAAATAATCATCTGTCTTAGTCATTACCGAAACAATGGTAATGACATACACAAACAAAACGGAATCAATTACTAGCTTCTTGGTAACCTTGTGACTTTCCCTGATCCAAGTGTGAGTCATGTGCTTCCGGTAGTATAGGCCTCTACTACCATTCACACCTACTCATACTCGTCCCAAGTATTGTCTCGCAGTTTTCCATGTCACCATACAAGAAGACCACATAACAATTTAACACACCAGATAACAAAACGGAGGTTTTATATTATTCCTTGAAATGATTACATAGGTGTTCAAGTTTACCCTAAACTATGCCTCTAGTAGGATACATCATACGATACTATGGCTACTGCATAACTCGATCTTCAGATACAAACTCCTCATCCTCGATTTCTCGCGTCGTTTTCTGCCTCGTCAAGGATCATGTGGAATGCCCTTGGCCTTGGTGGCGTTTCTGGCCTTGCTGCCTCATTTTTCTTCGGGCAGTCTTTAGAAACATGCCCTTCTTTATTACATCTGTAGCACACCCTCTTGTTGGATGCGCACTTGCTTGCGTAATGCCCTGTCTTTCCACATTTGTAGCAAGTCACCTCCTCGCTACATTTCCCGACGTGTTTCTTTTTACACTTCTCGCACCACTTAGCTTCAACTCCTCCTCCTCCAGTCTTTGAGAATTTCCTTTCTTTGTTGGATTTTGAAGATCCTTCATACTTCCTTTTCTCGCCAACTTCAGCTCTCTCCAGACCCTTTTCCCTAATCTGGGTCTCAACATTCCTGGCTGCTCTAACGGCTGTTTTCAAGGTAGTTGCCATTTTGACTGTTGGGCCAAAGTCTGTGGGCAGTCCGTTAGCAAACCTATCGATCTTGGAGAGTTCAGTAGGCACCAAGTAGGGGAATAGCTTCATCCTCTAGGTGAATGCGGTGGCATACTCATCCACACTCATCTTTCCTTTCTTCAGGTTCTGAAATTCGTTGTTTAGGTCTATCATATCTATCTCTGAGCAGTACTGCATTTTCAACTGCTCCACGAGTTCTTCCCAAGACATTCGCATGGCTTCTCCTCGTAGCATTGTATCTACCAACAACTTCCACCAACTTAGCACTCCAGTCTTTAGTTGTCTGACTGCAAAGACGGTCTTTTGCTTGTCGCTACAGTCACAGCTCTCAAACACCATCTCCATTTTGGAGATCTAGTCCATAATCTCAACCAGCTTCGGGCTTCCAGAAAGGCCTGGTGGCTTGGCTCCCAAGAAGTTCTTATACATTCGTCCATTCTTGTCATTTCCCCTCTCCGGGCCATTCCTTTGTTCTCCTTGAGTCCCAACTTGACTCACAGGGCGGCTATAGTTCCCTTCCTCCGATTGCTCGGGAATCAGCTCAGGTTGCTCAATGGGCATGGTAGGTTCGTCCCTACTTTCATGTAACATCCTCCTCATTTCTTCCCTTTGTTCAGCTAACATAGCCCGAATCATGGCTTGTACTCCAGCCATGGTGATTGGTTCAGGTGCAGCTTCTACTACAACAGGTATTTGCTCAATCACTGGGGGCTGTTGATTCCTATTTCCATTTGCGTTCCCGACTCCACTTCTGGTTCTTGCCATTTTGATCTATACACCAATTCAGACGTTCGGTGTGTAATGACGAGAATTAAGATAGGAAAGATTTTATTTACGATCGACGTGTAAATTTCCCTATCACTCCAAAAAGTTACATGCCAGTTCTAATACCGTAATTATACGTTTAGAAATCTGAACACATAAAGTTTCCAGATCCGGTCTGCAATAGACCATAGATTCGATCATATTATGCATATCATAAATCATTTAGCACATAAAAGCATATTAGGCATTTTCCCTAGATAAGCTAGTGCTTGTGTCTATTTAGGTGTACTTCCTAAAATATATTAGACACACTCCTCACGATCATCGCTTAACATTCTAAGTTTAAGTATAGAAATAAATCCATATTCCTAGTTCGCTTAAACTAATGCTCTGATACCAACTGTGACATCCCCATTTTCACGGCCAGAAAATACCGATTATGTTTATGCTTTATAAAAATCAGAGTACTTCTTTTAATAAAAATGTTGCGGAATTTGTTCCCAGTAAAACATGATAAATACGGTATCAAAGCATTTCCGAAGAAATGTATTTTTATTCATTTTTAAAACATTTGGGATGTCATCGTCAATACAGAAACATAAGCATAAACAGAACTTACATTCATTTACACTAGTGATCTACATCTCTTTTAAATCTCTCAGTGTAATGTAACTTCATATCGACACCTGTGATAGAAATAAGCTGGAGTGGGTCAGGTTGGGAAACCTGGTGAGTACATAGGGTTTTCAACCCATAATAATATAATTACTATGTTTAAACATCAAACAATCAACCCAATTACCCATACCCATTATCTTCTCTACTCTTAAGAATCTACCCTAAGAATCAATTATTCCTCGTTCATTCATTCCTTAGGATCATCCTAAGGAATCGGCACGAAGTCCATCGTCACCGGGGTTTAGACACTAAGTCTGCATAGTCGCCAGGATTTATACAACAGGCACAAAGTCCGCATAGTCGCCAGGGTTTAGGCACTAAGTTTGCATAGTCGCCAGGGTTTATACAACAGGCACTAAGTCCGCATAGTCGCCAGGGTTTTGGCACCAAGTCTGCATGATCGCCAAGGTTTAGAGTACACCGGGTGAACACATCGTTCACAACACCTACAGGTTGCGAGCCTGCTAGTGTTCCACTAGACTGTCTAGAATAGTCCGCGGTTGTCATCCATACTCTGCTAGATGACGGGGCCAGCATTTGGGAACAAGGCTTCTCACATCGTCCACCTCTCACCCTTACCTCATGGTCTATATCACCTCTCAACTCATCATCCAACTCATATTTCATCTACCCATGTTTTACCCAACATATTATGTAGATATAAATACATATACAGTTTAAATCATATAAAATTTGTATAAAATCGTTCATCCAGCATAGATAGCAAGTATACATATAATATGCACACATAGCACGTAATTTATATAACATACTTCATATCTATGTGTAAGATGAAAGTAACTATGCACTCACTTGGTAAGATGGTGACTCGGTACTCGGACAACACTTCGTTATCTCAAAACAATTTTCCCTTGACAAAACCTAGTATCAATACCACTAGGGTTTAGTCTTTCGTTAACCGCGACTAATTAATAGTCTAACTATTATTACTATTATATAAGCGTTAAGCAACACTCTTATATAACTCATAATAATAGCCCAAATAATTATTTTAAGGTCCTAATAATGTTACTATAATTAATTAGAAGCTATATTAAAAATAGTGTAGGAGTAGCTCACTTACAGCGGGTTTTCTCGAAAACCGGGCTTCGCTTGGAGCAGCGTTTCCGAACCGAAAGACCCTTTTTTCTCGGGACTTCGGGAGCCTCGGGGCTTCCTTCAGGTGCTAGGGGGTTTCCCTAGGTTTTAGGGGGGTTGGAATGGGTTAGAGAGAGAAAGAAGTTAGAGAGAGAAGTGCTTTTGGAGTGAAGAAGTCGGCAGCCTCACACTTCTATTTATAGTGGCTGAACCTCAGACTACGCTGGGCGTAACTTCGGATAAGGCCGCTACGTGGCGATCTCCAGATGGTGCGATGTGGACGCCTCGGAACCACATGAGACCGAAGTAAGCTGGGCGTACTACATTTCAGACGCTGGGCGTAATGCGAAGGGTGGCGTGTCACTCATCCGAAGCGGGTCCTCCGATCAGCAATGGACGGTCCAGATCGAGCCACGCCATCACTATTCGCACCAGCTTCGCAAATTCGAGTTCCAACTTCAAAAATTCGTATCTTCCTCATACGAGCTCCGTTTTCGATGTTCTTTATATCCACGCGTAGTCGGGAACGTATTCTACAACTTTCGTTTAGACTCCGTTGGCTAATTTTGACTTTATTTTAAAGTTATACTTTAACAGGCCGGGACATGATTGGTCCGTTAAAAATTCATAACTCCTTCATCCGACGTCCGTTTTCGTTTGTCTTTTTATCGTTACGCTACTATTAACGAGATCTTCGATTCTCGTTTAGGTTGTGTCGGTTAAAAACCGCTCGATCTAATATTCGAACTTCGGGTTGTACACTGCTAAGCCGAAACTTCGAAAAATCATAACTTCCTCATACGAAGTCAGATTTGGGCGTTCTTTTTATGGACACTCTCGGTTTAACATATTCTATGACTTTTTTTAGATCGCTAAGGCTAAAAGTCACTCTATCGTAAATTCACTATTTACGCTTCCCGGTGCCGTGCCGGTTTTGCTGTAAAACTTCGACGGACCATAACTTCTTCGTTATAACTCAGATTTCGGCGTTCTTTATATGTACGGAACCCCTGTAACATATGCTACCACTTGGATAAGATTACTCCTTCTAAGTAATCTTCCATCAAAAACTGATTTTTGATGCTCATTGTCTCTAAATTGACTAGCCCGGATCTACGGGCGTTACACTTTTTGACTTTACCATTTCTTAGATTTCTCAGGTAGTCAGGGCAGCTTCGCAACCAATGCCCCTTCTCTTAGCAATAGAAACAAACAGACTCTTTTGGAATGGTACACGGGACAATCTCAGACTTATCCTTTCCATTTCCCTTGGAAAGAGAAATCTTTTTTGGACTTCCAATGTTTCCATTGTCAATGTCCATGGAAGTTTGGGAAGTAGATCTTCCAATCAAATTTGCATTACCAGTGCGCCAAATCATTGTTGATTCAGTAACAATTAGCAAATAGGTAAGATCGATAAGGGACATGTCGCGGTCTGTCATATTGTAATCTTTAACGAACTCACCATATGACTTAGGAAGTGATTAAAGAACCAAGTCAAAAACCAACTTCCTTGACACAACGACTCCTAACATTTCCAGCCTATCAATGTGTGACTTCATCTCCAAGACATGTGCACACATAGACCTTCCATCTTGGTGTTTGCTAGCCAAAAGGGCTTGAGTGACCTTGAACTTTTCAAGTCTTTGAACTTGTGGGTTAGGGAGAATTATTGGAGGAGGTGGAGGAGGTGAAGTATGATATTGTGGAATATCACCTTCATGTGGAAAGCTTTTTCCATTGGATTCAGAAAGACCATAGTTGTCTGAACTAGACATCTACAATGGGAGAAATTCAAGTTAGTTGATTTATGTCCTTAATATAACACCCACAATGAAATATTAAGGCTAGGATCCAACACAATATTCTATAATTCGGAAGAGGGATGCCGTAATCCAATTGTAAAATATTTGAAGGTAGGTAAATGACGATTTACCAATTTCCACCATGAAAAACGAAAAATGAATTTTAGGTTTTAAATGAAATGAAATTCCTAGATCTTTTGAGATTCATTGAACTTTTCAATGACATTTTTAAATCTCGATTGTGCCCTTCAAGTTTGTGACTGAGATGCCGAGGATCACAAACAAGGTGTGAATAACCATGCAAATGTGCTTAGTACTCTTAATGTTACAAATCACCTAATCAATGTGCCGATTAACCACACACGCTCCATTGATCTATGATTAACATCAAGCTACCCTTTGCCACACTTTCCAGTCCAAGATTAGTGTGCTGGTTAACCACACACGCTCTGCTAACGACTTAGCAAAGTGCAAAGTGCAATTTCATGGAATAGCACCATTTTCACATTTTTCCTAAAGTAACTAAGATTGGGAATTCAATAAAAGTTTAGTTACTTAATAATCATCATTATACTTTTAACGAGAATTAATGTCCTATCCTACCCGTTCGGCTAACGACCCTCCACCACTCAAGGAAGCGGTGGGTGAGAGTGGACACCCATTAAACTGCCATTTTATAGGCAGTAACCTTATACCCCCTTATAGACTGGCTTCGTGAATGAGGCCTACTAACGGTAATACTGACCTTTTACTTATACATATATAATATATTAAACTTTTAATTTTATATAATATAAATGTGTATTTTATACATTTAAAATACTTGGTAGTTTAATCTATTAATAAATTAAACTTTTAATTTAATTAATCTTAAACCATGTTATTATGAATTTATTAAACTTCTCTTTTAATTAAACACTTTAATTAATTTAATAAAGTCCATAATGTGTAATTGAACTATTCAAAGCATCTAGGTTATTAAAAATTCAAAATTAAAACTATTTTATTAATTTTTAAATTATGAACCCAAGAGATGCATCTTTTGAAACCTTTCAATTACTTGATGTTTTAGAATTCAATATTACATAATTTGAGACTCTTCAAATACCAAAACTTGAGGGCAAATTTTGTAACTCTTGGAAAACCTTTGAGTTCCAAATTTGATGACACATTTTTGTAACTCCTTAAAACCTTTGAGTTCCAAAACTTTGATGGCAAATTTGTAACTCTCCAAGACTCTTGAACTCCATAACTTATGAGTTAATGTTATTTAAATGGATTAAACTTTTCATGTTTCATAACTTGAGGACAAGTTATGGAACTCATTAAAAAACATTTAGATCAATTCCAACAAATAAAAAGTATCATATAATTCATGATTGATCTAACCTAACTCATAGCAAGACAATTCATATCAAATAATACAAATAATTAACTTAATTATTTTAAGTTTTGACAATTGTCCTTTAATTGGATGAGGATCATCATTAACCAATCAGAAAATACATTTTTTATGATTACAAAAACAGTTTGTGGTAATGATCCTAGTCCAATTCTGGCCAAAAACTCGAAATTCTGCAACCAGAGCCATCTACTCGACGAGTGCATGAACCTGACTCGTCGAGTTGCCCTTTTACTGAGTGGACTCGGCGAGTTCATCAGTCAGAGACCAGAAAATCGATTTTTTCAACTTTGAAAATTAACAAGCATCAAATATAACAGAAAACAATCCTAGACTCTGATACCACTGTTGGGTTTTAAGCACTATAAGACTCCTATGGTGCACATGAAACCCTAGATGCTTTGGATATATGTTTTCTCTAATTATACATGCATTTTCAATTTTCCAAAGCATACATCCTAACTAGCATACAATGGAGGATATACAATACAAAACTCATAGTTAGATGAATACCTCTTGATGTAGTTGTAGTTCTTGGCCTTTGAAAGCTTTACCACCTCAAGTGTGATGCCTCTAATGTGCCACAAACACCAAATGCAAGAGGAGGCTTGAGAGAATAAACTAGTTAGCACAAAATCAATATCAAACTCTTAGAATGATAGGTGCGGCCGATTTTGACTCTAGGGGATTCCTTTTATAGTGTAACAAATGCTAGGGTTACATCTTTGTAAACCCTAATGCACCATGACCTTTCATATTACTTAGGCTTCATGGGTTAAACCTCCATGGACTATCCATGGACTATCACATTGGTTTAGCCCATCCTAAATAACCATGGATCATTGGCCCACACTATAAGAATCATTGATTTACTTAATCAGTCCCTGTATATTTAATTAGTCTCTTTTGATCACTAAATTAATTCCAAATTAATTCTTGATCAATACTAATTAAATAATATGATTTCTCAATTAATATATTATACTTATAATACATTAATAAATCACAAATAGCCTTATTCTCAAAAGTCCATCCTATCAAATTGCACTGGTGAAGGCAACCCAAAAGGGCCATGCTACAATCGGGTCAAGTACATCCCAGTTATAGTTATGGGCTTAGACACTAAATCCAACACTTAGACCATCAACATCCTTCTTGTACAAATGTGGAAACTCAGACCATAAACAAAGGCAATGTAATTTGTGTTGTATAACATATATAACAATGATCGCCAATCACCCACTACCATCACCAATCACCAATCACCACCACATCACCTACCGTCATCACTAATAACCACCACCAAACCCCTTAAACACCACCATCCACCATCCACCTGGCGCCAAAAACCATCACCATCACTAATACTAACACCACCATATCACCCTACAAATCACCTGCCATCAGAAAACAACCACAACAACCATCGCCACCACGACCACCATTTTCAAATCCCTAAAAAAACCAAACCCTAAATGAAAATGAAAACCATACATTATAAATTAAATAGAAGCCAACAAATGACGGAGGAATGGCGGTGTCGTGGCCGAGCTACATGAGAGAGAGAGAGTACAAAGTTTCATGATGTTGCCATAGGTGAGAAAGAGTAGCCGTTGTGGCCTTTGTACTAAATTTCTTTCTAATGATGTCGAAGGTGAGAGAGATAGACGTGAGAAAGACATAGTTGTGTAAAGGCGGGTGGTGAGATGCCGAATACATAGAGGGACAAAGTTGTATTGAGGCCGAAGCCTCTCTGTGTTGCTATTTCCAATAATTTACAAAAAGAAGGTTCTCTGTTTTATGAATAAATGTCAACATAAATGAGTCAATCTCATGATTTTATACATACTTAACGAAACATCTTTCAGGAGTTAACCTCAGGGACCACCAATGCAACTTTTGGATACCAAACCGTTAAGCCATGTCAAAAACTCAAAACTTAGAGTAAAAATGTAAATTTGACCAAACCAAGGGGAGCAAAACTGCAATTTACTCATACAGAATTTCAAATCTAGTGTCGTGTCACAGCACATGTTTAATGTTTTTATTCATTTCAGTAAATAAAAAGTTGTGGTGTTTGATGAACTTGGCAAAACATAATCTCGTCCCTTGATTATTACATATGTGACCCTCTTATTTATGTGAGACAAAGACACACGAGGCATTGACACTTCTAACCCTAGCTCAGTCGCTCCATCATTCGTTGTTCGCTGGAAAACCTATCCACCTCGGTACCTCTCAATCATCGCTGATAGCTCCTCTCACCTCTGCACTGGAATCAATCAGGTATGTTTAGTGTTCTCTCAATTTCTCTCTTCTCTCTTCTCCATCGGACCAGCAGACCATTCTCTCAGCTCCTCTGATTAAGTTTCACTGATTTGTATATCAATTCTTGATATGTGATTATGCTTGCTATACTCAATTACTTGCTTTAAATAAATGATTAGCTTGTTCTTGGACACACATTGTTAGTTAAATTTTTGGTTCATTCAAGCAATATGCAATCTTTTAAATGTGTATGTAAAAACTTAGAAACCACGAGCAGCTAGAAATAGAAAAGAAAATAAAGAATAGAAAAGAGAAGAAATTGTAGCTAGAAAGAGAAAAGAAAAGAAAGAATAGAGAATAGAAAAGAAAGTGTGAGAGAAGATCAAGCAACGGCTTTTTGTGCTGTTCCCTCGCCGTCTTCATCTGGTCGGACTTGTGTTAACGGTAGCTGTAAGTGCATTCTGAGTAATCTACAACCTCAATCTAACGTCGCTGTTATCTTCAATTTGGATTTAAGCTTGTGATGTGTAAGACTACTGTAGTCGCATACTGGTTGGCAATATGTGTTATTAATGCATTATTAAATTGGTTTCTCCACTAAAACCTTGTTCTCTGTTCTGTGTTCTCCGTTTTCTATTGTAGTACAATTTTAGCATCCTCTTTCTTATGTATGATCCGATTTTGTAAATTGATCTTGTTTGTTTGTTGTTTCTAACTTTGGGGTGATAGGTATTTGAAAAACTGGGATTTAGTTGCTGTCAATTTTGATCATATCACACTGCCCTAATTATCCTCCCCTCATACTGTTGCCACCTAACTACAGGTAAGACTTGATCATTTCAGTAGAAAGCAGAAATCATTTTCAAGTTACAGATTTCCCAAACTAAAATCACAATGGTTGCCAAACAATACCTTACTGATTCAGCTCCACCTTCTTATCTTCTTGTTACAGTTTTGGTTGTTGAGAAAGAATGGCATTCTCAACTCCAATTTCATCATCATATTTACCTAGAGTCTACTCTCAGTTATCAGCACATGAAGCAACCTCAGAGACAAAGTCTAGGATTTGCTTATCGAATGCATCCTCTCTCCTTCAACGCACTTTGACTTACAAGTAAGTATTTCACTTATGACTTTGTTGTTTGATGCTAGAAACTCATGGAGACATCTTACTGCATAAGTGTAAGCAAAAATACCAATTACACAGGTGTTTCTCAGTTAAATTTATGCATGTAAGTTTTTGAAAACAACCTATCATATCCCTTAGTTTTTTTACAAGTGTTCATTGTTCTTGAAATGAGTACAATCTTAAGCTAATTAAGGTTGTTTCTACATGTGAGTTTTTTTGCCACTTTGAGACATACTTTGGGCAACTGATTTTGTTGCACTTATCAATATACTATTCTTCAACCTCTTTCTGAGTGTTTATATAATCTATACAGTACACACTTTCTTTTTCACTTCCCTTTGATCTCCTCTTTAGCTGCTGTTAAAGCTCTAAAGTTATGCATGTAACTTGCAATTCAGAGCAGGTTTTCCTTCTCATTTGGAAAGAAGAGAGTCCTTCAACTTCAAAGTTTCTGCTTCAGTGACAACAGGTCCACCTTTCATCCAGCTTTTTCTCACATAGTTTATATGTTTTCTTTTCGCCTATTTCATTTCTTCTTTTTCTTCTTTATCAATTTATCAGATGTTTCAACACCCGAACTCCCTGTCACACCTTCAGTTGTCAAAGGTGACACTTGGTCAATCCATAAATTTGGTGGCACATGTGTGGGAACTTCTGAAAGAATCTATAATGTTGCCAAGATTGTTACAGAAGACAATTCTGAAAGAAAGCTGGTTGTTGTGTCTGCAATGTCTAAAGTTACAGATATGATGTATGATCTTATTGAAAAAGCACAATCACGTGATGATTCATATGAATTGGCACTTGATGCTGTTTTTGAAAAACACAAGGCAACTGCACTTGATCTGCTTGATGGGGAGGAGCTTTCTAGTTTCTTGTCTATTTTGAGCATTGACATCAGTAATCTCAAAGCAATGCTACGTGCTATTTATATAGGTTTTTTTTTACCTCTTTTCTCATTTCCTTCCTTTTATGTGTTCAAAAGTATTTAATGATTATTTTCTTTATGTTGTTCAGCTGGACATGTGACAGAATCTTTTTCCGATTTTGTTGTTGGTCATGGAGAGTTATGGTCTGCTCAGATATTGTCATCTGTCCTCAGAAAGGTGCCTTTTTTTTTTTTTCCTGTTGAATATACTTGAAATATAAGGGGGGTGTTGGCAGAATGTTTTTAGAAGGAACAGAATCTGTCAAAAGAATTGGAATATGAAGGAATTGTAACCTATCACACATTTGGAAGGCAAGAAATGGAATGAATGTAATAATAAGAACTGAATAATTTCTAAATTTTTACTTATAGCTAAAGTTTTCATTATATCTAGGGATAATTACAAAAATGACCAAAATTGGTTGCCCCATTTAACAAATTTACCACCTTTTTGGCCAATATAAAAAAATGACCTCTTATTTCAAAGAGTCATTTGTGGAATTTTTGAAATTTTGCCAAACTACTTTTACTTCCAAAAGCTACAAGATCCTCTTTTTCTTTTTTTTTTTTTAGAAAAAGTTGTTTTCGATTTTTATTATGTGAAATGGTATCACCATTTTGTTATTACATATAATACATTTCACAAAATATGATTCTTTAAATTTTCTTTTGTAGTCTTCAATTCACAAAATGTATATTGCAGAATGAGTTGTCATTTTGCTATAAGGGTCAAAAAGTTGGTAAAGGAACCCTACCGTTTTGGTCATTTTTGTGATTATCGCCCAAGGGCATTTTGGTCTTCTAATAAAAAACCGAAAAATAATTGAATTCCTTCCGCCCACCCCTCGGAATGCTGAAATCCATCAAACATGGAATTTGAAGGATCCGTTGCCATGGAATGGAATCTTGAATTCCATTTCCATCTCTCTCTCTCTCTCTCTCTTAAAAAAATATATATATTTGTTTCTGTATCAGGGTGGGGTAGATTGTAACTGGATGGACACACGGGATGTTCTGATTGTGACACCTGCTGGATCCAATCAAGTTGACCCTGATTACACTGAATCAGAAAAAAGACTTGAGAAGTGGCTTTCACAAAATCCTTCAAAGGCAGTTGTTGCTACTGGTTTTATAGCTAGCACCCCTCAAAATATTCCCACAACTTTAAAAAGAGATGGAAGTGATTTCTCTGCTGCTATCATGGGTGCTTTATTTAGGGCACGCCAAGTCACCATTTGGACAGATGTTGATGGTGTCTATAGTGCAGATCCTAGAAAAGGTCAGAATATTTTTACTTTTTTTTATTCAGATTAATCAAATCGAAATGTTTCTCAACAACATACAAAATCTTTTGCAGTTAGTGAGGCTGTGATTTTGAATAACTTGTCTTATCAAGAGGCATGGGAAATGGTAATCTTATTCTTCTCTTTCTGTTTTATAATCATACCCTTTTTGGGTCTTCTTAGATGCTGTTTCTTTTTAACTTAATGAGCTTAATGAAATGAGTTAAGCACTTAATCTGGCTTAATGTATCAAGACACCAATTATGTGCTTCCAAATTCATCACGTTAAAGTTGATGAATATTGTGAAAATTGATGTAAAAGTAAAATGGTCGTTTGATATTTTAGCGGTGTTTGGGATTTCATTTAAAAACAACTTATTGACTTTTTGAAAAGTCAATAAGTTAAAAAAAGTGTTTGGCAAAATGAAAAGGACTTTTAAAATAACTTCTCATTAAGATTTCTAACTTATCAAAACTCCTTTTAATTTTTTGGGTTGTAAAAGACAAATACCCCTTAAAACATATATAAGCTAAGAAAAACACTTTTTAAAAAAACAACTTATTGACTTATTGACTTATTGACTTTTCCCACTATAAAAACGCTTACATCATTACTCATTTAGTCACTTTATCCATACACGACTTAATGTGAAAAAAGGACAAAACTGCCCTTTAATTTTGTTTATAACTTGGGTGATGCAGTCATATTTTGGGGCAAATGTTTTACATCCAAGAACTATCATTCCAGTGATGCGATATGACATTCCCATTGTTATAAGAAACATCTTCAACCTATCTGCACCTGGAACAAAGATTTCAAGATCACCTGTTAATGAAATTGAAGACAAAAAGAATTTGGTAACATATGTAAAAGGGTTTGCAACAATAGACAATTTGGCCCTTGTCAATGTTGAGGGGTGAGTTTTTTCTTTCATTTTGTGTCCACTTTATCATTTTCTTTTCCAAATTAATAATTAAAATTTTTGAATCAGAACTGGAATGGCTGGTGTTCCGGGTACAGCAAGTGCCATTTTTGCTGCTGTAAAAGATGTTGGAGCTAATGTCATCATGATTTCTCAGGTCTTTATCTCACTCTATCTTTTTATTTAAGTACACATAAAAAGGGTATTTTGGTCTTTTTTAATGAAAAAGACGAATGAATAGAATCCCTTCCTCCCATCCCTAGGAATGGTGAAATTCATCAAACATGGAATCTGAAGGAATTGAATTCCATCCATATAGCAACCAAAAAACCATGGAATGGAATCCAAAATTCCAAACCCATCAAATTATTTATTTTTAAATTTATTGTTTTATATCAGGCTAGCAGTGAACATTCTGTCTGCTTTGCTGTTCCTGAGAAGGAAGTGAAAGCAGTTGCAAAGGCATTAGAGGCCAGATTTCGTCAAGCTTTAAGTGCTGGACGTCTTTCTCAGGTGTTGACTTTTTTTAGTTGACCTTTTTATAAAAAAAAAATATTCAACTCCAATTTTCACCAACTTTTTACGTAACAAATGTTAAATTACATTTTTGGGACAGGTGGCAGTGATTCCAAACTGTAGCATTCTTGCAGCAGTTGGCCAGAAAATGGCAAGTACTCCAGGTGTCAGTGCAACTCTATTCAATGCACTTGCAAAGGTAACGCCTTTTTTAATTCAAAACATATACATATAATATAACATGATATTTAATTATAATAATTTGTTGAAATTCAGGCTAATATTAATGTGAGGGCTATAGCACAAGGGTGCTCTGAATACAACATCACTGTAGTTGTGAAAAAGGAAGATTGTGTAAGAGCCTTAAGAGCAGTTCATTCAAGATTCTATCTTTCAAAAACATCAATAGCTGTGGGTATTATTGGGCCTGGGCTTATTGGTGCCACTTTACTTAATCAGCTTAGAGAACAGGTATATTTTAGATTTTATATCATTTCTTATTAATTGCTTCTGAATGTGAACATTTATAACTTACATCTTTTTTCAGGCAGCAGTGCTGAAGGAAAAATCCAACACAGATTTACGTGTCATGGGAATCCTTGGATCGAAGAAAATGCTGCTGAGTGACACGTAGGTTTTCATTTGTTAAAAATTTCATTAATCATTATATAGATATTAATTTTTAATTTTTTGATTTTGGTGATGTAGGGGTATTGATCTTTCTACATGGAAAGAAGTTCACAAGGAGAAAGGAGAAAAAACTGATTTAGAAAAATTTGTTCAACATGTTCATGGGAATCACTTTATTCCCAACACAGTAATTGTAGATTGTACAGCAAGTACTGATGTAGCAGATCACTACCATGACTGGTTGCGAGAAGGAATTCATGTCATTACCCCAAATAAGAAGGCCAATTCCGGACCACTTGATAAGGTAACAAACACTATTGACTATGGAATGTAATCACTCATTCCATTCCATTGTTTCGTCATTCTTGTTGTTCAATGCAGTATTTGAAGCTGAGAGCTCTTCAAAGGCAATCATTTACTCATTACTTTTATGAAGCCACTGTTGGAGCTGGTCTTCCAATCATGCATACTTTACGAGATTTACTTCAAACAGGGGATAAGATTGTACGCATTGAAGGAATTTTCAGGTCAATTCTCTTTCTTATTTATATATGTTAAAAAGACCATTATACCCTCCGTTATATTTTAAAATCATAATTTATTTATGTGATTGCAGTGGGACATTGAGTTATATATTCAACAATTTTGTTGATGCAAGAGCCTTTAGTGAAGTAGTGATGGAGGCAAAAGCAGCAGGTTACACTGAGCCTGACCCCAGGGATGATCTTGCTGGGACAGATGTCGCCAGAAAGGTTTTTATTTATTTATTTATTTATTTTTTTTCTGTACAAATATATAAATTATAATATATTGCAGGTGATAATTCTTGCTAGAGAATGTGGTTTAAATCTTGAACTTTCAGATATCCCTGTTCAGAGCCTTGTGCCAGATCCATTAAAGGTGAGAATACAATTACTTTTTTTTTTTTTTTTTTTTTTTTTTAATAAAAAAACCATTAATACTGTAAATCACACTTTTCGCTTCCATCTTTGTTTCAAGTTTTACAAAAACAGTCCCTAAAACGAACATCCAACCTTTTTTTCATCCCTAAAAGTATACTTCCAAACCTTTAAAGAAAAGCACAATAAACCCTTTGTGAAATGACCACTTTACCCTCATTTACATTTGTAACTTTTTGTTGAGTGTCAGGGAAGTGCATCAGTGGATGAGTTTTTGCAGCAGCTACCATCTTTCGACACAGACATAGCTGAAAAGCAACAAGCTGCAGAGGAAGCAGGAGAAGTCAGTAACTTTTCCTTTTATCTTGTATAACTGTATTCACCTTGTTATACTGATACTGATACTGATACTGGTTATTGTCAGGTGTTGAGATACGTTGGGGTTGTGGATGTAACGAACCAAAAAGGAGTTGTGGAGTTAAGAAGATACAAGAAAAAACATCCGTTTGCACAGCTTTCGGGTTCTGACAACATCATTGCTTTTACAACAGAAAGGTACAACAAACAGCCTTTGATTGTGCGGGGCCCGGGTGCTGGAGCTGAAGTTACAGCAGGTGGAGTTTTTAGTGACCTGTTACGCCTCGCATCAAATCTTGGTGCCCCTTCATGTTAAGTTAATTATGGTTGTTTTGAATTTTGGTTATATATAATAAGGGGAATCCGGCCTGGTTTTATCTACAATAAGGTGTTTAAGGATTTTAGTTTAGGTGGGTATGTTAGGAGAATGGTTGGAAAACTCACTGTTGTAATGGTGTTTTTTTTTTTTTTACTGTGTTTGTTTATGAAAACAAAATTTCACATCAGGTGAATGGGTTAGTAAAACAAGGGTCATCTTAAATATGAACGTCCATCTATACTCGTCGCATGACGTGGGGCCTAGATATATGCCACTTATTAGGTTTCATTTAGATGAAATAAGGCTTATGAAAGATGGTTTGAAACCAAAACCCAACAAAAATGTTAGGTTTTTTTTTTTTTTTTTTTTTTATTTATTTTGGAAAAACCAAACCATCGGTTTTTTTGGTTTTTCAATTAATACTCATTTTAAGGTTTTTCCATTAATATATTATTGGATTTGGCTCATTGATTTTAAAAGCTCATACTTATTTAATATATACTCCAATACAAATATGCAATATATCTCATCCATTTAGATAAAATAGAAATCACTGTAAAAAAAAAAAGATGATGACTATTATCTTCCCATTTACAAATAATCACCATGGGATGGTTGAATTAATTATTACCATCATTTTATAGTATCAAAAAAGTCTTCACTTTTTGATTCTCACAATCGATATGAGATATGAGATGTATGTGATTCGAATCTTTTTAGAATGTTAACCCTCTAACCCCTTCTATCATATATATACTTCACCTACAACATAGAATATTAATTTTTACTATTATTCTATGGATTAATTTATAAATGTGTGATACTTATATATAGAACGATGTCATTTTGTGTACTTTGGTTCGGTTTGGTTTTTTTTTTTGGTTTCTAGATATAGAAAAACTAAACCGAACCTAAAAATCAGTTTTTTTAAAAACAAAAAACCAATCCATCGGTTTTTCAAATGGTTCGGTTTTTTGTTTTTTGGGTTGGTTTTAGTTTTTTGCACACCCCTAAAAGATGAGGTGAATCTATGCTCAAATGTTAGACAATGTAAACATCAACATTCTAAATGTGTGTTTGGTTGGTAAAATGTTTTTTTTTTCTTGGAAAGAATAGCATTTGTCAAAGGAAATTGAATGTGGGCTTGTTGGCATTGGTGTTGGGTATACATGTGCTTATACTTGTCTATGTATGTGATGGTGGGGTTGGATGCGGGGTAGTAACAGAGCTAGAGTTAAAGTAAAGGGATATTCTATTTTTTAAGGGTAGCCCAATTTTTTTCCCGGGGTATCACCACAACATAAAATGAAATTGTTCAAAAAAATTACACTCTGAATTTTTTTTTGAGGGGCATCCTTAGCTACCCCAGACTCTACATTGGATCCGCCCCTGTATAAGGGTGGGGTGTAGGAGAAATGATGATATATGTTTTGATTTAATGTATAAGAAATGAAATATAAAGCTTGTCTTTAACCCATGAATGACCGATTTCTTCTGACAAAAAAATTAATGGAATCTAAAGAATTCCAATTTTTTTGGTTTTCTCAACTAAACACAAAGTAGTATTGAAATTTACATTATAGTTCTATGTTGAGATTAGATGGCATGCTAAATACGGTGAAGTTTGACATGATCAAATCCAAACCTTCAAACACAACTACTGAACGAGGCATCAAGAGGAAGAGGTATTATCAATAGAGTTGATAATATCTTGTTATCATAGGAGTAGTGAATTAGGACTGGTGTGGGGTATTAGTTGATTATCCATGGAAATGGATATTAAATAGACATATACTTGATATAGATAAAGTTTGGAGCAACCAACATGTAACACTCGATAAATTAAGACAATACATCCGACATTTTTCATATTAAATTTACAAAACAACTTGGGTGTACAACTGTACATTTATATTAACTAGAAGTATAGTAGTTATCAAATGGATCATATAACACATTTATACGAAGATCCGAGTCGGATGTTACCATCCATCTAACGATTCTTTTATCTCTTAGTTACTAGCTTTATATCTTTATTAGGTTTACTTGATTACGTAAGGCACACCAATAGATAATGGATAAGCTACTAGAGTTCAACACACACAAAAAATGTCTGCCACATATAATCATAAAGACTTAATGAACATCAACATGTATACAAATATGTAAAGCCTCTCAAAAATTCCAATCACGTCAATCTTCTAACCGATACGACCTATATTGTCTTATGGAATTATCATTTATAAATTTCAAAAATTACCAACCATGATTTTACCATTATATTCAACAATACTCGGCAATGATTTTCAACAATCACTACTTAACACCTATTAGTTATAATTTTCAGCAACTATTGTTTCACAATTGCTACCTATGATTCTCAACAATTATTATACAACAATAATCATAAACATGAAATCAATATAAACATGCATAATATTACATAAGACTTTCAAGGTAATACAAATCTCGTCCACACTTTCGATCATACAATCCACATGGCCATGAGCCATCTAGGCTTACCAGGCCTTAATAAAGATAGCTGACCACAATTCTCAGCCACTAAGGCTTACCGGGTCTTAACAAAGACAAATGATCATGGTGCTCAACTACCAATGCTTACCGTGTTCGTTTAATAACATTCAACAATGGGTCTTAATCACAAAATCTTCCCATATTATTCAATAACAACCAATTATAAAAGGTATCATGTTATTTGGCAACAATCAACTATAGTTTTCAACTACAGAAGCTTACTATGTCATACAATGTCAATCAAAAATGATATTTTCGCACTCAATATAATAACATATTTAGATACCAATTATCAAGGAGGGATGCATGGTTCCTCACCTTAGGTTCTAACTTGAGGACGAGTTTCCAATTCTTGGAGCTCCTTATCACCCTCAACATCCAATGTTGTTAAACAACACAACATATTTGAGTATCAAAACTCATCAACATAACTAGCTTCTTAACACAACTTAGCTTCGTTATATTTCTAACCAGCTTTATTAAAAATTCCAAGTTTACATACTTAAGCTTGAACTTATTAGTTTATCTCATTTAAGTTAAATAACTTGAGCTTGAACTTATTAATTCATCTCTTTTATTTTTTCTCACCACAACTTTAATTTACATAAGTTGATAAACAAACTAGCTTACTTTTAAGATCCAAATAATTTACTCCACTTAGGGTTTGATTTACCAATCCCCAAATCTTTAAAATAAGAATTCCATACTAGTTTGAGGATTTTAAGATAGTAGATATGTAATTAATCCTCTACTTGTTCTTTTCTATTTAGATGTTCATCATATAAGAACACATGGAGGTTAGGGTTCATAAACTCTCGTCTAATTCAACCATTTAAACTAAAATTTCTCAAAGAGATGAGAGGGTTTACATTTGATTCAAGTAATGAAGATTAGTTATTGTGTTCTCCATTTGGTCTAATTCAACCATAAAAATAAAAAATCTCGTCTAATTCAAAGAGATGAGAGAGTTTACATTTGATTCAAGACCCACAAGAAGTCGTTCTTCCCTTGCTCTAGAGCAGTTCAAAGGTGTTTAGAGTGTTCTTTGGGGGAAATGGCTGACTTACCCTTTAATCAAGCTTTTATAAGCATCGACAACATTACGCAACCCGTGTAACCCAAAAACAGTTGTATTTTTGATCTATATACCCAAAATAGCAATGTACTTCATTAAAATCAATAAAATCAAGTATATGCACTCTGTTCACATTACATGGTCGTGTTTTGCATTCCAAGGTTGAGTTTCTCTTAAAAATGCACATTTAGGCAGTGTACTTCCATCATCTTAAGTCTAATTTAACTCCAAACTTTCAATGACTATATATTTATCATATAGACTCCGTTTTATCCGATACTCTCACTCACACGTTCTAAATTATCATGGTTAAACATTTCAAAATTTAATTATTCTGACTCTATTTTTATGCTTTCACAGTCTCAAACATTGGCTATCGGCTAAAAACTTATCAGTACTAAATGAGCAAATTTTATCAAAACAATATGACTTTTCATTTTATTATTTTACCAACGTATACAATGATTATTATCATTCAAACAACTCTTTTTAAAGGAAAACTACTATACCCTGTTTACTTCTACCAATTCACAAATGGGGTGTTACACCGTACTTATAGATTACTTCATGAATCACGTCATAAGTATTTTTATAAGGTAATATCTTATGTCCTAAGCATAAGATTCTTGACTCGCAGTGTGTTGTACATTGGCATTCTCCATCATTTTACGTAACTAGAAGCCATACAAGGAACATTCAAGTGTGGCATGATAAATGGGTATAGTGCATGTAGTCAATGTTTATTTGTTCCTTCTGACCTATGGTAGCAGTTATATCCTTAGTCCCTTCGATGCTTCAATGTTGACACTAAATGTTGAGTTAGGATATTATAGCTTGAATAATAAACTAAATTGCAGATTTATAAAATACAAAATATGTGAATAAAAAAAATCTAAGAACAAAAGTATGTAGAAGAATGATGATATATATAACTTGTGAACATGAAGACATACACTTTATTATAAGAAAACTAAATGCCCAATAGATTACATTTGATATCCATATTCCTATTTATAGATACAACATTTTTTGTTTGCAAAAAGTAAAGACATGCTAAAAGGTATTGTTTAACCTTACTTGGTTCAAAACCATACATTTAGAGGCTTAGTTCGGCATCACCAAGTTTTCTTGTCTTCTACCTTTAGTCTCTTTCAGAGTTGCAGGGTCACATTCAAGTATCAACATCCCCCTAAGTAATCTATGTAATGAATACTTCCATACTTATCAATAAACTTCATCACCATTCTCCATATATGTCTCACCCCAAATATCTATTTGGTTTGCTCAACCATGGATTTATTTAATTTAACATATGCATGCTTTGACTGGAGAATGGTGTTCACTACACCTTTAAGATGACCATCGGAACATCGATATATATATATATATATATATATATATATATATATATATATATATATATATATATATATATATATATATATATATATATATATATACTCCCTCCGTCCTAAAATTATAGTCCATCTTTCCTTTTTGGTTTGTCCCAAAATAATAGTCCACTTCTAAAAATAAATAACATTTTTACCAAAATACCCCCTCATTATTACTTAACCAACTAAGCATTTAATGGAACATTAAATGCAAAGTAATGACAAAACTGTCATTTTATTAAATAAAGTTAGTGGTAATTAATGTTTTTCTTAATATGTGTGTTTTTTTTGTCTGTGGACAATAATATTGGGACGGAGGGAGTATATAGCTAAATTGAAAGAATTTCTTTGGGATATTCTTTCCACCCCCATAGGCCAGAACCTACACATGTTTTTATGTAGGACCATATTTAAATTTCAATGCCAATGATCATAATGCCAATTATTTCAACAAGTTTCAAATGAAAATGATGGATAAGTTCTCCATCAATGGATACAAAGTCATACAACATATGCATCCAAAAATATTTTGAGTAGAACGTAAGAGGTTCGATAATCACTATGATTTTCAAAATTGAGAACAATTTTTTTTTCACAATCATTAGAATGTTATTCGGGTGCAAGTCTTTCAAAATATTCATGAGTACTCTCCAGGTATTTCTTCTTTCTTTCAACATTATATTAGAAGAAGGAAGTTTTTAGAATTCTTTGCTTTTGAAACCCTATGGATTTGGTATGGTCTTGATGGACCATATCAGTCTTTTTTCCTAACAAGTGGTGACGGTGGAAGTCTTGAAGATGATTAACTTCCATTGGAAGATGTTTCTATGATGGGATCCTTTGATCTAATTCCATGAACACCTTGTAAAATTAAGTATTTGAACAATTAGGAATATCCTAACTAATTTTAAGAGAAGCGAAAGTTGTGTATGTCCTATAAGGGACATAATCTTCATAAGTTACCCCACATACATGATCAAACCAAGGATTCAAAATGATTGTTTCAAGAGGATAAATTTTTGGTTTTTCGACATAATCTTTGCAAAATTAATCTTGATGAATCAATACTAATTTTAAACCCATGTATTATTGTTTCTTCTATATTGTATCTGAGGAATCTAATGAGGATATCAAAGAATACGATAGTTGTTTACTCATGGATATTATCCCTAATCTCTTTACGTAACTTGATGGGATCATGTAGTGTTTCATGTTCTTTTTGCGAAGGTGAAGGATGAGTGATGATGTCTTCTTTATGAGGAGTTGCTTTCGGCGACGGTGCCTTTGGAAATAGAGACGGAGATAGAGCTTGTGATTCTTGTTGATGAAGAGATGATTGGGTTGATGCTTTGCGGGATGACTTCTCAGATTCATCATGAAGCTCTTGAATATTTTATGGGGGAAAAATGTCATCCTTTGACATTTTTGTAATGTTTGTAGGCAAAGGGGGTGTCTTATTAGAGGAAAAATCAGTAGCTTCCTTCGTTACTTCTTTTTCTCCCTATTTTGAAGAAGAAGCCCCAAGCTTCTCCTCAAACCTATTTCAATTTAACCCTTCAATATTATCTATAAAAGTGTCGAATGAGTTTTTCAATTATTTTCTTAGTTGACCGGGAGTGGTGCTTTGTGGATGCAATAGCTAGGAAGGTTATAAGATCATTCACCGTAATTACTATTTGATCCAATTTGTCAATTAGAACATTCAACACTTTGTTTGTTTCATTGAGAATTATTTTTACCACCTGAAACATCACTTGAACTTCCATCCATGTAAGAAAAGTCTGAACCCCCTTACTTTATTGTCATAAGGTTATAAGATTGTTCACCGAAATCACTATCTGATCCAATTTGCCAATTGCAACATTGAAAACTTTGTTCGTTTTGGTGAGAATTATGGTTATCACCTTCAACATCAAACAAAGTTCAATGTATGTAAGAAAGGTTTGAACTTCCATTACTTTGTGGGCGTACTGAACCTACCTATACATACTTGAGATCGTTCATAAATTTCATTAAGCTGTCAGTTTTCTAGTTAAGTGACCGAAACTCTTTCGTAGACATAAACACAATTTTTTTTTGGGTTTCACTTTCTTTGGAGGGTTTTTACTGATTGCTTTTCAAGGAAGAATATTCTAACGATTTTGATTTTTTGGTGTAGTGATGATAACAAAATTTTTCTTCACTAATGTATAAGAAAGAACAAGCAAGTTGGAGTTGCTCATATGTCATCCTATATGATCCAAGAAGATATCTTTCAATTTGGGAGAATTTGACATTCTATCCCATTTCTTAATCTAATCCTTATTTAGTTTGCTTTTGTGAGCCTACTATGGCTGGAAAATTTCCAGGTTTCTTTTTTTGATTTTGTTTTATATTGTTAAGGTTATTAAACCCTAGCTTAGGGGACAAGCAAAACAAATAACCAACATCAACGAAAATAATACTTTCGTACCCTAAAAACCAAAAATTGAAAAACCCTAATAAACAAACAAGATGAAATCAAATCAATTTGGATTTTAGTAGTGCAAGTAATCATGAACTAGGGTTTTGATACCACTAATAGGTTTTTTGTTTCCATAACAAGAAAAGGATCAAGAAAGCATTCATGCCCAATATATCTTAAAGGAAGTAAAAAAACTAAAACATGGAGACAATAATTTAATCATGGATTACGAGGCCCTGATACTATCGTTAGGATCAAAAGACAACTCGTTCTCCCAAATGTTTAATCTACAATCAGATATACGAATTCATAATTCCATCCAGATATTACTTCTAAATCTTGTGTATTTTACTAAGGATAAAGTACTGACATTTGCAAAATATGTAGTGATTGAAAGGAAATAAGAATACTGGAACACAAAGAAGAAAATTTGGTCATGGATACCGAGCCCCTACTGTTATTCATAGGATCAAAATACAACGCGTTCTGCCTAAATGTTTAGTCTATGGTCTTATGATTGAAATTGTTTATACCTTGTTTCATGAGTTTGATCTGACTTATTTAAATGTAGAATGTTTTAACATGGTTAAAAGGAAGTCACAAAATCTATAAAACTAGTACAATAACAATAGTTCATATTTGATTTAAATATTTGAATGGAATATATTATTTTCGAATCATCTTCTTCGGCATGTAAATCATAATTGCATTACCAACTATCCAGTTGGATAGGATTTTGGAATTAATTTGACCACAAGTCTTATGATAAATGCAAGTCTTATTTGTCAAGATAGATTACAAAAGCACTATTTTATAGTGCGGATATCTGTTAAAATTAGTTTAACTAATGGACCGTTCAAATTAACCACAATAGGTACCGATTCGAATACCTAAAAAAGGTTCGCGTGAAATGTATTTATGGAATCTTAGTTTGGACATTCAAATAAGAAATGCATAACCAAATATCCATGTGGATAGGATTTTAGAAATCATTTATCCACAAGTCTTATGATAAATACAAATCTTGTTTATCAAGATAGAGGATGAATACATCACTTGGTGATGTGAATATCTGTTGGAATTAGTTCACACTAATGGACCGTTCAGATTAAACACAATACATGGTAAGACCAAATTCATTACTTTCAAAAGGTATGAACATGTTTATCTGAATAAGCATAAGTCTGGAACCTTTCAGGTGTTTAGAGCTCTCATAAAACGAAGTTAAGAGTCAACTGGGAAATAGGATGATATACTCAGATCCAATAGGGATATTGAGCATCTTAGTCAAAACTTTATCTATCATCTAAGGAATTATGAAAGAGTTTGAAAAAATATCTCCATCTAGAACACTGCCAGAAACAATGTAGTTGGATAGAGAAAAAAATCATTGTTTGATTTGGTACTTGATGATTCGTATTATGGTTAAAAACAATTCATGGGTTGTACCATGAATAGTGTTACAAAAGTTCATGGTCTTGAGCCAACTAAGAAGGTTTATGAGAAAATATTTTGAGATGTGAAGTAGGGTTCATTCCTTAATAGCACATATGGAAGCCTTGATTATGAGGCTTACGCTCATCATGAAGCGATCGATAATATACAACCTAGAATAGAGAGGTGTTATCTTGTTGGATGTCCCAACAAGCCTTTTGGATAAATGTTTAACAAACCCTCTGAGAACAAAGTGTTTTGTTGCTCGAAGGGAAATATTCTAAGAGAGGGAGATGATATCCAAAAGGGAATAGTAGGAGCCATACTGATCCTGATAATATTCAAGAGTCAACCAATGAAGAACCTAAAGTTGGCCCTACCATTCAATTCGAGGTTCAAAGAGCTATTAAGGAAACTGACATACCTCCATCTCTTTCTTATAGATATAATAGAGGTGTTGGATTAAAATTTCTAAGCCAATAATTAAATCGATATATATTCTTGTAGTTAGAAGTAAAGTCCTTTTTAGGTTGCCCTCATAACTAGAACTTTGTAAGAATGTCATTTAGAGAGAGAGAAAGAGATGATATGTTTATTAGTTTATTATATGATTAATAAATTGTAATAAATGATTTGTTAATATATTATGATAAATATATTGTGACAACCCGAAATTTCTATTCTGTACAACCAGTCACTTCAATAGAAGTCAGAACTGTTTCTGCTAACTTTCAAGCTTTTTGGTGTCAGATTGAGTGTTTTAAAGTTAGTAATTCAAGAGATAACAGGAGAGAGGATACCCTAGGGTTTATTGTGCAACAATAAAGTCCCAAAACTCCAAGAGTTTGGAGTTTACGGCCTAAACATGGTGTTTACGGCCGTAAACCCCAAGAGGTATAAATATGACACATAGTCATTTTATACACTTTTTTTTTTACCATTTTCAAGAACTAGAACTCAAATCCTCTCAAGTATCATCCGATTTTCCTTCTTGATCTTCAACTTTGTAAGTGTTTCTTGCCCTAATTAGTTGATATCTTACTTAATCTAGTGATCTTACATGATTCCATCCGTGAAATCATTCCATTTGTGTAGATCTTCAAGTGTTCTTAGTTTCACCAAGAACACCAAGAACACACACTAGTGTTCTTGGACTTTTAACACCCTTTCAAGCTTCTACATAGTAAGTACTCTTACCTTGGCTTGTTATAAGGCTTGTTACACTTCTTAATCATCTAGAAAACACAAAAGAACACAAGATCAAAGGTGTTTACGGTCCAAACATGTTCTTGGACCGTAAACCCTAATGAATGGGCCATTGTGTGCCCTAGTCCCTTACCAAGGCTTGGATACTAGTCTAGATCATATCCTTGAAGTGTATAGGACCTTAAACATCAAAAAGACCATGAACCATTAGAGTTTACGGCCGTAAACTCATGGAGAAATGGTCCATGGGTCGTAAACTCTACAAAGGGGTGAAATGGTGCCCCAATCACTTCCTAAGGCTTAGACTTGAAGTTAGGATGCTTGATTATGACTTTTAGGACTTCAAAACACAAAACGGTAGAAGTACCATGAGTTTACGGCCGTAAACTCATGGGTTTACGACCGTAAACTCCAAGGGAGTTGGTCCCAAAACCGTAAACTCATAAAGAGTTTACCCTTGGACCCTAAACTCAATAGCCAAGCCCTACAACCCTTAGATGCAATCCTTAGTACTTATAGCACTTGAATCAAGTGTTTTACATGTCCTAGGATGTCTTAACTGGGTTAATTAGTTGTTTAATGACTAATTGGATACATATATGTGTTATTATATGTTAACTAGGATCCTTGTGTGTGTTCAAGTCTTCACTTGACACTTAGCATCCTATACCATCCGTTCATCCAAACCACTCACTACAGGTAAGTTCATACCCCTTAATTAACTTTTTAAATGTTTTTAAATGCTTTTATGGGGGGATACAAGTTGATCTATTAGAGTTATTATATCAATCACATGTGATTAATAACTACCAAACAAGTGGATTTCTTATTTTTCAAACTGTTTTTACAAAACTCTGTTACTTGTCAAATACTTTAACTAAACTCTTTTACATGTCAAATACTTTTATTAAACTCTTTTAGACTTATATTCTGATAATTGTGTATCTATATAGATATAGTTATATAAGTAGGATTGAAAGGACTTAGGACTGATAGCTCACTCTACCTCCTGTTCCTCGTTTGGTTGTGGACTTAGGGTATCGGTTATTTGTCCGAAGGTCGTTTGAATCCTAGTTATATATTATGTATATGTATGTAGATATAAAAGTTCCTTCTTTATATTCAATACCTTTGGGTAGCAAAGGTATACAACATGTTCATACATACAAACCATACTACTAGTAAACTAGAATAGGCGTAGTTTAGGAAGATACTAATACTATTACTAGAACAATGAAACATACAAGGAGTCAGTTCATACATACATACTAGACAGAGAAAGAACACACAATACAGCTAGTACACATTATACATTACAATACAGCTAGTACATACTATACATTACAATACAGCTAGTACATACTATACATTATACTAGGGAACACACTATTGTGCAAAACAGAGAGAACATACATACATACTAGACAGAGAGAGAACATACAATACAACTAGTACATAAAGTACATATACAAGAATACTATTACAGTTATGTGAGCCACGTAACGGGGCATGTCATCACCTGTTATGGCTCGTTTTGTATCCTGAATCTCCTGAAATGGAGAGCGTTGAGTTTGTGTATAGATCTATACTGGATTGACTATCCTACACCTTGCTGCTCGCTACAGTGGGACTTGCAAGTCTACGGGTGCCAAACGTCATTCCTTCCGACGTCTTACATCGTCGTGTTACTAGTCGGTAGTATGGTACAGGCCGATCACATAAATACTTTAAATGAAAAATGGTTTAAGGTAGTTAGTACAACAGTAGTTACTTAATACAATACTACAGTACTATTTTATTTCCCCATTGCATTCACTTTGTGATCTTCACACAAGGAACTGTAATGCAAAAACTATATTTTTTGGTTAATGATAGTCAGATTTGGGAAAATACATACTCTTACAAGAGACACACACACGACCACTAGATGCCTTGGTAGAAGGCTACTGTTAGTAGGAAACATATGGTTTTCTAGGAGATTCAAACCTTTTACAAACATTCACAAACTTTTACAAACTTACACATCACATACTTACAAACACTTTCATACAAATACAGACACTAAAATACTTATGATCTCACTAGCTTTAAAGCTGATACTCTCTTTCAAAATAACTTGTATTCTCAGGTCACCAGTAGACAGGTACCGATGCAGGGTTTAGAGAAGATGGAGCTTGTTCAAGACTCATCTTTCATTTTGATTTATATTTTTTTGGTGTCTATTAATCTTGACAGAACACACTTGTATAAAATTATATTATTAATGCAATGGATGATGTTGTTGCTTGTTTACTACTATTCATTGTTGTGATACTGTACATGACGTCCTCCACCTCCGAACGATTCCGCCGTTCCGGTTTTGGGGTGTGACAGATTGGTATCAGAGCATTGTTTATAGTGAATTGAGTATATCAACCCATAAAAGATATACAGACTATAAATACAATGGGATTAAAATACTCTGACCAAGAGTTTATACTTTTAAATAATAAAATATTTAACTAAGTATACATGCCTGCATTCATACTAAAATCAGTGTCACTAGGACATAACAAAAGTATTACGATTGTTGGGCAGCACAAGTAGACTTAGAGACATATAGTCAAAGCTGGGAAGATATAGCCTGATCAACTATATTATCCGAGGATTGACTAGCATGTGCCTAAGTGTGGTTGTGAGGTTGCAACAAGTCTAAAAACTTACCAACACTACCACAATGAAAACCTTAGAACAGAACATAAACCTAAAATACTATAGGGGTATTTTGTGTTACTATAAATTACTTACGTGCTTATTTCTCATATCCCTTTTCTCGCATAGATATCATGGATGGATTCCATCTTCCTGGAGACCCATACTATCCCAACCACGGCAATGCTGGATGGCTGGGAGAAGAGCTAGAAGATGATCACCCCATCCCTTTGGATGATCACTATGCTGAGGGTTTTTCTGATGGTTCTGACTCAGAACCTGAAATCAACAACCTACCCCCAGCTGCTCAAGACCCAAACCCGAACCCTCGTCCAACATTTCAAGGACTCACACCTTTGTGGGCCACAAACTTGAAAAGATGGAGTCAGGAACAGGGTCAACCCATGCCCTACAATGGAGACAGGAGCTTTTACAACCTCACCGAGGGAGGTTCAGCTGATCATGTCCTGCCCATCATGGTCCGTAGGATTTCTCGGAATGCCGAGCAAGGTCGAGCAACTATCGACCGAGTCGTGGAGATTGACGCCAACTCTGGCGTTAACACAGTCCGCATTCGTCAGCTAGAAGCTGCTCGTGAAAGGACTCAAGTCCACAAGGCAGCCCTGCAAAGAGAAGTTGCTGAAACCCAAGCCGAAGTCAGGGAACTTCGAGCTCAACAAGCAAGATCTGAAAGGCGCATGAGGGACATAGAACGCCTTCTGTCAGAGTCAAGAACTCACTCTAGTAGTTCTCGTTGCCGATAGAGTCTCCTCGACTTCTCTTTTGGATATAACTTAGTTTATGTAAAAACTCTAGTCTAATTTCCTATCTTTGTTAGAACTTGGACCTGTTAGGTCTTGATTAGGTAGTAGATCTGTCAAAATTTTCCCATCTTGGTTTGATGTAAGACCTACTTCTAGGTCATTTTTCCCGAACTTGTTACATCTATAATACCAGTATTATTGACAGATATCTAATCTCATGGAAATTATTATCCAAATGCTATCATCTGCTAGTACTAGATGTACATTCAATCGTGCTATTCAATTGTGCTGTTGGACTATGGAGAGTTAGTTCATGAGGCATTCTCATCAAATTCTTACTATTAAATTCTTATCAATATCTTCATCTTTGTAAACTTATAGTTGAAAGATGCCTCCACGTCGATCCACGAGACGCGATCCTCCGATAACTGCAACACCACCTGCTCCTCAAATTGATACGGCAGCTCTGAATGTTGCAGTTCGACTCATGGTGAAGCTCCTGTGCGCTTGAGAGAGTGCTCCTACAAGGACTTCACCAACTGCAAGCCACTGTCCTTTAAAGGGATTGGCGGAGTCATTGCCCTCTCGCAATGGTTCAAAAAGACAGAGTCGATGTTCGAGATCTGCTCATGCCCGGAGGGAAGCAAAGTCAAATTTGCTGCATGCACCTTCGAGACAAAGGCCCTAACATGGTGGAATAGCCACGTCAAGTCACTATCCCTAATAGTGGCAAATGCTATGGGCTGGGAAGCTCTGAAAGAGCTGATGATTGAAGAGTACTGCCCAAGGGGCGAAATCCAAAAGCTGGAACAAGAACTATGGAGCCTAACCATGAAAGGCTCCGACATAGTGTCCTACACCGCCAGGTTCTGTAAACTGGTGGCCCTCTGTCCCAACATGGTTCATACAGAGGGAAAGAAGATAGAGAAATATATATGGGGACTGGTGCCTCCATTTCAGGGGAATGTGTTAGCTTCAAACCCCACCATATTCAATAGTGCCAAGCGATTGGCACAACGGCTTATTGACCATGGGGTTCGTACCCCAGCCGCAACAACAACCCTGGCCATCTCAGAACCCGCCAAAACCGCTGATTCCAAGCGGAAGTTCTGGGATGACAAAAAGAAGAAGAAGGCTGCCAAAAAGCAACAGGTCGTGGCAGTTCATGCTGCGATAGCACCTGCCACTGCTGTTCCGGTAAAGCAGTACGCTGGAAGTTTGCCTAAGTGCAACCAGTGCAACTTCCACCACGTTGGAGCCTTTTGTGAAATGCAGTGCTCTAACTGCAGTAGGAAGGGGCACACTGCCCGCTTCTGCAAGGCTCCAGCAAAACCAATCACCCAAGTCTCCGGCGCTGGTGTGGGCCAAGCTTGCTACGGCTGTGGCGAGGTGGGCCACTTCAAGAGAAACTGCCCAAAGGCAGGGAATGCCGGCGGAGTGGGAAGGGTTCTAGCCATAGGCCACGAGGAGGCGGTTGCCGACCCCACAGTGGTCACCGGTACGTTTCTCCTCGATAACTCTTATGCATGCATACTGTTTGATAGTGGGGCGGAAAGGAGTTTCGTGAACCAAAAATATGCTCATTTACTTAAGCAAAAGTCACGAACACTTCAAGAACCGTTCAATGTAGAAATGGCTAATGGAAAGATGGAGAGCACTAGCAGCATATTCATAGGGTGTACCCTAACTCTAGATAGTCATTCGTTTTCGATCGACCTCATGCTGGTCTCAATTAAAAGCTTCGACGTCATTATCGGCATGGATTGGTTGAGTCTTCATTGTGCCGACATCATGTGTTACGAAAAGGCTGTACGCCTTAATCTGCCGTCTGGCGAAACTCTAGTAGTTTATGGCGACAAACCCGGCATGAACCTTCGTATCATTTCGAGCATTCAAGCCCAGAAATTCTTGCGAAAGGAATGCCGCACATTCCTTGCTCATGTGGTCGATGTGAACCAAGAAACGAAAGACATTCAGAACATTCCAGTAGTACGCGACTTTCCCGATATCTTTCCAGAAGAACTCCCAGGATTACCTCCGCAACGTCAAGTCGAGTTCAGAATCGACTTAGTTCCAGGGGCTACTCTCGTAGCCAAATCGCCCTATCGTCTAGCACCTGCAGAGATGCAAGAACTGTCCTGTCAACTTAACGAACTGATCAACAAGGGCTTTATAAGACCAAACTTCTCACCCTGGGGAGCTCCAGTCTTGTTCGTCAAGAAGAAAGACAGATCGTTTCGAATGTGCATCGACTATAGGGAGCTCAACAAACTGACCGTCAAAAATCGTTACCCTCTGCCTCGTATTGACGATTTATTTGACCAACTTCAAGGGGCGAACTTCTTTTCAAAAATCGACTTAAGATCCGGATATCAACAACTACGAGTGCTAGGGGAGGATGTTCCGAAGACAGCCTTCCGAACTCGTTATGGGCACTACGAATTCATAGTGATGCCGTTCGGATTAACAAACGCGCCCGCAGTATTCATGGATTTAATGAATAGGGTGTGTTGTCCTTACTTGGATCAGTTCGTCATCGTCTTCATCGATGACATACTCATCTACTCTCGTAGTAAGGAGGAACATAGTCAACATCTGCGACTAGTCTTAGAAACATTACGATCCGAGAAGCTCTATGAGAAGTTCTCAAAATGCGAATTTTGGATCCGAAGAGTCGAATTCTTAGGGCACGTGGTTAGCGAAGAGGGAATACACGTGGACCCTTCCAAAATCAAGGCCATCGAGAGCTGGTCAGCACCAAAGACGCCTACGGAAATTCATCAATTTCTAGGCCTCGCTGGCTACTATCGCAGGTTCATTCAGAACTTCTCCCGCATTGCGAAACCTCTTACAACACTGACCCAGAAGGGTGTGGCCTTTGACTGGGAAGAAAAGCAAGAGAGAGCGTTCCAAACGCTCAAGCGAGCCTTGTGCACCGCACGTATACTATCCCTCCCCGAAGGGATAGAAGACTTCGTTGTCTATTGCGATGCGTCAAATCAAGGGCTCAGATGTGTTCTGATGCAGCGAGGTAAGGTCATCGCCTATGCCTCGAGACAGCTGAAGACACACGAGGTCAACTACACTACCCACGATTTGGAGTTAGGAGCAGTTGTGTTTGCTCTGAAGATCTGGAGCCACTACCTGTATGGTACAAAAAGCACTATCTTTACAGACCACAAAAGCCTACAAGATATATTCGACCAGAAGGAGCTCAACATGAGACAACGACGGTGGGTCGAGCTACTCAGTGATTACGAATGCGAAATTCGTTATCATCCGGGTAAAGCCAACGTAGTAGCTGACGCCTTAAGTCGGAAAGAATAATCTGGTCGTAGAGTCAAATCATTGACTATGACTATCCATTCACACTTGTCCACACAAATTAAGGAGGCTCAGCTCAACGCTTTGAAACCTGAAAATGTGGCGAGTGAATCCCTGAGAGGGATGGATAAGAACTTGGAAGTCAAAGGTGGCGGAGCCTTATATTTCATGGATCGGATCTGGACACCGAAACATGGTGGTTTCAGAGACTTGGTCATGACCGAGGCGCACAACACTCGTTATTCCGTCCACCCAGGTTCAGATAAGATGTATCTGGATCTTAAAAAGCTATATTGGTGGCCTAACATGAAAGCAGAGATTGCTACCTTCGTGAGTAAATGCCTTACTTGCGCCAAGGTCAAGGTCGAATACTAGAAACCCTCCGGTCTACTACAACAACCTGAGATACCGGAATGGAAGTGGGAGCGGATCACTATGGACTTCATAACCAAGTTGCCCAAGACAACGGGTGGACTTGATACCATATGGGTCATCGTCGACAGATTGACCAAGTCCGCACACTTCCTGCCTATCAAAGAAACATACAAGATGGAGAAGCTTACAAGAACTTACATACGGGAGATTGTACGACTGCACGGTGTTCCCATATCCATTATCTCGGACAGAGATAGTAGGTTCACTTCGAGGTTCTGGCAGTCGCTACAAAGTTCCTTAGGAACTAGGCTGGACATGAGTACAACCTACCATCCACAGACCGACGGGCAAAGTGAGAGGACTATCCAAACCTTGGAAGAATTGTTGCGAGCCTGTGTGATCGACTTTGGGAAAGCATGGGATACTCATTTACCCCTTGTCGAATTTTCCTACAACAACAGTTATCACATGAGCATAAAGGCTACTCCATTCGAGGCCCTCTATGGCCGAAAGTGCAGATCCCCTCTGTGCTGGGCTGAGGTGGGTGATACCCAGTTAGCTAAGGGACGAGTTCCTGACAGCACTCTCACGGGTCCGGAGATCATTCGAGAAACGACAGAGAAGATCGTTCAGATTCGTGAACGATTGAAAGCCTCTAGAGACCGACAGAAAAGCTATGCAGATAAACGAAGGAAACCGTTGGAATTCCAGGTGGGCGACCGTGTTCTATTGAAGGTCTCACCATGGAAGGGCTTAATACGCTTTGGAAAGCATGGAAAGCTAAATCCAAGATACATAGGGCCTTTCGAGATTCTTGCCAGAATCGGCCCTGTAGCTTACAAACTTAACTTACCTCGTGAACTCAGTAACGTACATTCTACTTTCCACGTCTCGAACTTGAAAAAGTGTCTGTCCGACGAGACTCTTGTAATCCCACTCGACGAGATCGAGATCAACGAGAGCCTCAACTTCGTGGAAGAACCTGTAGAGATCATGGACCAGGAGGTCAAGCAAACGAAACAAAGCCGTATCCCGATAGTGAAGGTTCGCTGGAACGCCAAGCGAGGACCTGAATTCACTTGGGAGCGAGAGGATCAGATGAAACTGAAATACCCTCGTCTTTTTTACTTAGTTATTTGTAACTACTTATTTGCTTAAACTCTAATTTCGGGACGAAATTCCTTCTAACGGGGGGATGATGTGACAACCCGAAATTTCTATTCTGTACAACCAGTCACTTCAATAGAAGTCAGAACTGTTTCTGCTAACTTTCAAGTTTTTTGGTGTCAGATTGAGTGTTTTAAAGTTAGTACTTCAAGAGATAACAGGAGAGAGGATACCCTAGGGTTTATTGTGCAACAATAAAGTCCCAAAACTCCAAGAGTTTGGAGTTTACGGCCTAAACATGGTGTTTACGGCCGTAAACCCCAGGGGGTATAAATATGACACTTAGTCATTTTATACACTTTTTTACCATTTTCAAGAACTAGAACTCAAATCCTCTTAAGTATCATCCGATTTTCCTTCTTGATCTTCAACTTTGTAAGTGTTTCTTGCCCTAATTAGTTGATATCTTACTTAATCTAGTGATCTTACATGATTCCATCCGTGAAATCATTCCATTTGTGTAGATCTTCAAGTGTTCTTAGTTTCACCAAGAACACCAAGAACACACACTAGTGTTCTTGGACTTTTAACACCCTTTCAAGCTTCTACATAGTAAGTACTCTTACCTTGGCTTGTTATAAGGCTTGTTACACTTCTTAATCATCTAGAAAACATAAAGGAACACAAGATCAAAGGTGTTTACGGTCCAAACATGTTCTTGGACCGTAAACCCTAATGAATGGGCCATTGTGTGCCCTAGTCCCTTACCAAGCCTTGGATACTAGTCTAGATCATATCCTTGAAGTGTATAGGACCTTAAACATCAAAAAGACCATGAACCATTAGAGTTTACGGCCGTAAACTCATGGAGAAATGGTCCATGGGCCGTAAACTCTACAAAGGGATGAAACGGTGCCCCAATGTAACAACGTAAATTTTCAAAATAATTTTTCATTTTAAAAACATACTTTCATTTATAAAATATCATAGTAACCCAAAGTATCACATGTTTCACAATAAACAAATCCCAAGATCCTCGAATACATAAATCCTCTCAGTGTGTACGGATCATGCCGACGCCTTCCCGCGATCCTCGCTAGTACCTGAAACACATAACACAACAGCTGTAAGCATAAATGCTTAGTGAGTTCCCCAAAATACCACATACAACACATACGCCACTCGAGGCTATAAGACGAACCTCCGGTCGATGTGTCTCAGCGGGACCCTCCAGTCCCGTAGCTCGTTGGACCCTCTGGTCCGGTCATAGCTCGTCGGACCCTTCGGTCCAGTCTGTGTCGTTGGACCCTTCGGTCCGGTCTATATCGTTGGGCCCTCTAGCCCGGTCTGTTCAACACATAACATACATATAACACAATGCACATAATCTCATATATACACATAGCATACAAGACCCTCCGGTTTACACATAAATACCACTCTAGGTAATGTATAGTGAGAAGACTCACCTCGGGTAACTCGGTAAACCTCGAACTCTGAAATACTACACTAGCCTTCGCATATCACATAAATAATTACTCTAATTAATACAACTTATAAAGGCTAGGCCACCCCCTCTCTATAAGTTCTCTAAGAAGGGTAAAAGACCATTCTGCCCCTCTAATGGCTCATAAGTCCCAACACTGACTAACGCTAAAAGTCAACAAAAGTCAACGGTCAACATTAACCGGACTCGCCGAGTGCACTAGAGTGACTCGGCGAGTACATGCATGTCCTCCTCGCCCATGTCCTCACTTGAATCGCTGAGTCAACCCTATACTCCACGGGTTGCCACAGGTCGCGAGTCGCGGGGCAACCCGACTCGACTCGTCGAGTCCCTTATGGGCTCGGCGAGTTCCTCCCATGAAAACTCTCAAAAGATCTCTTGAGGTCAGATCTGCTTCACCAACCAGTAGATCCATCCTTCTAACACTCGAAAGTCACGTAAAGGTTCAAACTTTACATTCATGAAATGCTTATAAGACCAAAAATGGAGGAATAACCTTTTAAATGTGATTTTACTCTCAAGGCTCACATGAAACCTCACAAAGCTAGAAGCTTGGGACCTTTTGGACCTCTCAAGGTCCAGATCTATCATCTATACTCAAAGGGACCCCCTATGCTTCACAATCTAACTCAAAATGGTGCAAAGGAAGCCCTAGATCATAGATCTTAACCCAAAACAGAAAATGAGTTCGATTAGATACCTCAACAGCGTAGATCTGAACTTGAAAACTCTGGATCCACAGCTCCCTTGACCTCATCTTGCTGGAAACAACTTCTCCTTTGCTAAGTTACACCAAAATCGATCAATATGGCTTTATCTCCCTCTCAACTCGCTCAAGCTCTCAAGGGGTACTCTCTCTCGACAGGTAGCCGCAAATAGAGGCCATAAAGGCCTTTAAATAGGGCTCAAGCACTGAGATTTAGGGTTTCATTTTACAGCGCGGACTCGCCAAGTCCACGCATCGACTCGCCAAGTCCATTCATTAAATCTAGTCAGCATTCGCGGTCCTACTCGACGAGTCTACGACTCGACTCGTCGAGTCCCTTTCTTTTCTCAAAAATAAATGATAAAATATAATACCTGGAATTCCGGATGTTACAATTCTCCCCCGCTAGAATCAGACTTCGTCCTCGAAGTCTTGCCCCACAAACAACTCTGGATGCTGCTCACGCATCTCTAACTCCGGCTCCCAAGTCAGCTCGGACCCCCTCCGATGTTGCCACTGGACCTGCACCAGGGACACCTCCTTGTTCCTCAGAACCTTGATTTTCCGATCCCGGATTGCGATTGGCCTCTCAGCATAATTCAGGCTCGCATGCACCTGAATATCCTCCAGTGGTACCACCACCGACTCGTCGGCTATGCACTTCCTCAACTGAGATACGTGGAAGGTATCATGAATCTGGCTCAACTCCGCAGGTAGCTCCAATCGATATGCTACTCTGCCTACCCTCGCAGTCACCCTGAACGGACCGATGTACCGGGGCCCCAACTTGCCCCTCTTCCTGAATCGGATCACTCCTTTCCAAGGAGATACCTTCAGGAGTACGAAATCTCCCATCTGGAACTCAAGCTCGGATCGTCGCCTATCCGCATAACTCTTCTGGCGACTCTGAGTTGTCAATAACCTCTGTCTAACCTGTTGTATCTGCTCTGTTGTCTGAAGCACTATCTCAGTGCTACCCATCACATGCTGCCCTACCTCTCCCCAGCAAATGGGAGTCCGACACCTCCTCCCATACAACAAATCGAAGGGAGGCATACCAATGCTCGAATGGTGGCTGTTGATATAGGAAAACTCAGCCAATGGTAGGTATGTGTCCCAACTCCCTCTGGAGTCCAACACACATGCTCGAAGCATGTCCTCGAGCGTCTGAATCGTCCGCTCACTCTGTCCGTCCGTCTGGGGGTGGTTGGCGGTACTGAAATGCAACCTCGTACCCAACTCCTCGTGGAACTTCTTCCAGAACCTAGAAGTGAAACGTACATCTCGATCCAACACAATCGAGATCGGCACCCCATGTCGCGATACCACCTCCCTCACATACAACTCTGCCAGCCTCTCGGCAGAAGAGCTCTCACTGATAGCAAGGAAATGCGCGCTCTTCGTCAGCTGGTCGACGATCACCCAAATTGCATCGACACCCCGTGCGGTACTCGACAATTTGGTGATAAAATCAATAGAAATATGTTCCCACTTCCATTGGGGAACCTCAAGTGGCTGCAACTTGCCATGCGGACGCTGGTGCTCGGCCTTAACCCTGCGACAGGTCAAGCACCTCTCAACAAACCATGCTACATCCCTCTTCATACAGGGCCACCAATAGTCCCTCTTCAGGTCCAAATACATCTTAGTGGCCCCGGGATGGATCGAGAACCTCGACCGGTGCGCCTCCTCCATCAAAGTGGCGCGCGTCCCGCCTGCATACGGCACCCAAATCCGACCCTGAAAGGTCATCAGCCCACGACTATCGGTAACAAACTCAGGTACCTGCCCAATCACCCGCTCTCTCTTGCGGTTCTCCGGTCTCACGGCCTCTGCCTGGGCCTCCCGAATGGTGTCCAACACCGGAGTCATCACTGTCAATCGCATATAAGTGTCTCGAATCGGGGCACTCTCCGCCCTACCACTCAGCGCATCAACTACAACATTAGCCTTGCCCGGGTGGTACAGGATCTCACAATCGTAATCCTTTACCACATCCAACCATCTCCTCTGGCGCATATTCAGGTTGGGCTGATCCATCAGATACTTCAAACTCTTGTGGTCCGTGTATATGGTACACCGAACCCCGTACAGGTAATGGCGCCAGATCTTGAGGGCGAACACCACTGCCCCCAACTCCAGATCGTGGGTGGGATACCTCGTCTCATGAGGCTTCAGCTGCCTCGATGCATACGCTATCACATGCCCTCTCTGCATGACCACCGCACCCAACCCTGATATCGATGCGTCGCAGTACACCACAAAATCCTCCATTCCCTCTAGAAGGGATAACACCGGGGCTTCGCACAACCTCTGGCGAAGAGTCTCGAACGAGGCCTGCTGCTTAGGACCCCACGAAAAAGTAACGCCCTTCCGGGTCAACCTGGTGAGAGGCACGACGATCTTGGAGAAATCTTTAATAAATCTCCTATAATAGCCGGCCAACCCCAGAAAACTCCTGATCTCGGTGGGGGATCTCGGCACCTCCCAACTCATCACCGCCTCAATCTTGGCCGGATCGACCAATATCCCATTCTGATTAACGAGATGTCCCAGGAACTGGACCACTCGTAACCAGAAATCACACTTGGAGAATTTGGCGTAAAGCCTCTCCAATCTTAGAACTCCGAGGATCTCCCTCAAATGCTCCTCATGCTGCTCTCTGGACCTCGAATACACCAATATGTCATCGATGAACACGATCACCGATCGATCCAACATCGGCCTACACACCCTGTTCATGAGATCCATGAACGCTGCCGGTGCATTGGTGAGCCCGAAAGGCATCACCACGAACTCGTAATGCCCGTAACGAGTCCTGAACGCCGTCTTCTAGATATCCTCATCATGCACTCTCATCTGATGATATCCAGACCTCAGATCAATCTTGGAGAACCAAGATGCTCCCTGTAACTGATCAAACAGATCATCAATCCTCGGCAGTGGGTAACGGTTCTTGACCGTTAACTTGTTCAACTCCCGGTAATCAATGCACATCCGGTGTGAACCATCCTTTTTCTTGACAAAAAGGATCGGCGCTCCCCACGGCGAGCTACTCGGTCTGATAAATCCCTTCCCCAACAACTCCTGAAGCTATGAGGATAACTCCTGCATCTCTGGTGGCGCAAGGCGATAGGGCGCCTTGGCGATAGGCGCTCCTCCCGGAACCAAATCGATGTGAAACTCCACCTGCCTCTCGGGAGGCACACCCGACAACTCCTCGGGGAAAACGTCCGGGAACTCACGCACTATCGGCACATCATCAACAGAACTAGGCCTCTCCGCTGCTACTCGTGTGTCCATCACGTAGGCCACAAACCCACTACAACCCTGCTGTAGACTCTGCCTCGCTCTAGCAGCCGAACAGAATGCTGACCCTGAACGGGTACCCTCGCCGCACACCGTAAGAACTCCCCCACTAGGGTCTCGTATGGTCACCAACTTTCGCTCGCAGTCGATAACCGCTCCAAACCTGCGCAACCAGTCCATGCCCACAATGACACAGACATCTCCCATCGCAATCGGGACCAAATCAATCGGAAACTCAATGCCGAAGATCTCGAGTACGCAACCTCGGATCACCTCAGTAGCATACACCGCTCGCTCGTCGGCTATAGAAACTCGTAGAGGTCGACTCAACGCCTCTCGCTGAACACTGATGTGCTGACTAAATGCTAATGACACGAAAGATCAACTCGCACCCGAGTCGAATAACACCAACACAGGTACAGAACTCACAAGAAAAGTACCTAAGCATAACACAATATAAGCACAAAATCTCAAACTCAAAGTAGGTAAGTAAAAGAATACATACCGGCCACGACATCGGGCGCTGCGCGGACCTCCTCCGCTGTCAACTGGAAGGCTCTCCCGCGAGTCTTCGGTGCCTCGGCCGTCGCTGGCCGGACCTCGGTAGCTCTAGCAGCAGGTGTAGACCCCTGTGCTGATCCCTGTAGTAGCTGAGGGCACTCGGCCTTCCGATGGCCGGTCTGGTTGCAATGAAAGCAAACCGAGAATCCCTTGGGGCAATCCCTCGCGAAATGCCCCTCCTTCCCACACTTGTAACACACCCCAGCTCTGCACATCCCCTCGTGACTCTTTCCGCACTTCCCACAAGTGCGGCCCTTCGGACCCCCAGATCTCGAATCAGCGGGCCTTCCCGCTTGGCTGCCGGCTGCGCCTGTGCCGGTCGCCTGTCCCTCCTCTGAGACTCGGCCTCCTCCCTGACCTGAGTCTCCAGCTCAATCTCTCGCTTCCGGGCATTTGCCTGAAGCTCGGCAAATGTCCGGTATGACGAGTTCGCCACGAACTCACGGATATCCCTCCTCAGTATGCTCAAGTACCGGCTCATACGTGCCTGCTCAGTCGACACGTGCTCAGGGCAAAACAACGCCCTCTCGTGAAACATCCTCGTAATCACCGTCATAGACTCAGTTCCCTGCTTGAGGGATAAGAACTCCTGGGCCAGTCATTCCCTCTCCACAGGGGGAACATACTCATCTCGAAACATCATGGTGAACCTCTCCCAGGTCACCGCAGTAAGCTCTGTCGTAGTGAAGTTTGCCGTCACAAACTTCCACCAGTCCTTCGCTCCGAAGCGAAGCTGGTTCAGCGCAAACCGAAACCTCAGATGCTCCGGACACGAGCAGGTGTAGAAGCATCCCTCGATATCAGACATCCACCTCATTGCAGCAATCGGGTCCTGTGTCCCATCAAACTCTGGTGGCTTCGTGTTGCTGAACTCTCGGTACAGCAACGAGTCACCCCCCTGCGGCCTGGCAGCAGCGACGGCTGCGGTGGCCGCAGCAACAGCAGCCTCAATAAGAGTAGTGTACCGCTCATCAAAAGTCTCGATCAGCGTGGTCTTGATAGACCCGAACATCTCTGGTATCTCAGCTCGAATGGCCGCAGCCCCCTCCTCGTGAATCAACCTACGAATCTCCTCATCGCTGGTACCACTGGTACCACTGCCTCCTGGGTGGTGGCGCGTCCCAACCATGATGTCTCTGAAACATAATACAAAAGAATCAGAGACTTGTTCGAGTATACTCGCACTCGATACTCAACCCTACTTGTTCTTCAGCACCCTAAGGATTCTTACTTGGACTGCTCACCGATCCGGTGTTTCCAGTAGTACGTGCCCTTATACTACCTTCCATAGCGCATCGGTATTCACCCCAAGTCCTCCTCCTAGGATCCCAGATCACAAGTACTCTATATCTCACTGAACTCAGACTACTCTCTAGTAGACCACTCATAAATTCCTCGCTGCTACCTACTTATTCTCGAAGTATCTCATAGTAGCAGTAACTCCTAGGCTAAGGCATCACAAATCAGGCCACTCTAGTCCTAATATGAATACCTAGCCTACTCTAGCATGCATATCATATCTCATAACACATAATGTAAGGGTATTTTGGGAAATCACCGTTCAGGCGCTGACTGATCGTACACACTGCTCCGTTCTGCTTTTCTCAAAAGTCCTTTACTCTTTTGGAAAAATTGTTTCTTTTATGAAAAATTCTCTCAAATCCTCAGTTTGAGTTCAGATACGCCCAGAGGTGTATCCGAGTCTCTCAAACCAAGGCTCTGATACCAACTTGTAACAACGTAAATTTTCAAAACAATTTTTCATTTTAAAAACATACTTTCATTCATAAAATATCATAGTAACCCAAAGTATCACATGTTTCACAATAAAAAAAATCCCAAGATCCTCGAATACATAAATCCTCTCAGTGTGTACGGATCATGCCGGCACCTTCCCACGATCCTCGCTAGTACCTGAAACACATAACACAACAGCTGTAAGCATAAATGCTTAGTGAGTTCCCCAAAATACCACATACAACACATACGCCACTCGAGGATATAATACGACCCTCCGGTCGATGTGTCTCAGCGGGACCCTCCAGTCCCGTAGCTCGTTGGACCCTCTGGTCCGATCATAGCTCGTCGGACCCTTTGGTCCAGTCTGTGTCGTTGGACCCTTCGGTCCGGTCTATATCGTTGGGCCCTCCGGCCCGGTCTGTTCAACACATAGCATACATATAACACAATGCACATAATCTCATATATACACATAGCATACAAGACCCTCCGGTCTACACATAAATACCACTCTAGGTAATGTATAGTGAGAAGACTCACCTCGGGTAACTTGGTAAACCTCGAACTCTAAAATACTGCACTAGCCTTCGCCTAATCATATAAATAATTACTCTAATTAATACAACTTCTAAAGGCTAGGCCACCCCCTCTCTATAAGTTCTCTAAGAAGGGTAAAAGACCATTCTGCCCCTCTAATGGCTCATAAGTCCCAACACTGACTAACCCGAAAAGTCAACAAAAGTCAACAGGTCAACATTGACTGGACTCGCCGAGTGCACTAGAGTGACTCGGCGAGTACATGCATGTCCTCCTCGCCCCTGTCCTCACTTGATTCGCTGAGTCAACCCTATACTCCATGGGTCGCCACAGGTCGTGAGTCGCGGGGCAACCCGACTCGACTCGTCGAGTCCCTTATGGGCTCGGCGAGTTCCTCCCATGAAAACTCTCAAAAGATCTCTTGAGGTCAGATCTGCTTCACCAACCAGTAGATCCATCCTTCTAACACTCGAAAGTCACGTAAAGGTTCAAACTTTACGTTCATGAAATGCTTATAAGACCAAAAATGGAGGAATAACCTTTTAAATGTGATTTTACTCTCAAGGCTCACATGAAACCTCACAAAGCTGGAAGCTTGGGACCTTTTGGACCTCTCAAGGTCCAGATCTATCATCTATACTCAAAGGGACCCCCTATGCTTCATAATCTAACTCAAAATGGTGCAAAGGAAGCCCTAGATCATAGATCTTAACCCAGAACAGAAAAGGAGTTCGATTAGATACCTCAACAGCGTAGATCTGAACTTGAAAACTCTGGATCCACAGCTCCCTTGACCTCCTCTTGCTGGAAACAACTTCTCTTTTGCTAAGTTACACCAAAATCGATCAATATGGCTTTATCTTCCTCTCAACTCGCTCAAGCTCTCAAGGGGTACTCTCTCTGGACAGGTAGCCGAAAATGGAGGCCATAAAGGCCTTTAAATAGGGCTCAGGCCCTGAGATTTAGGGTTTCATTTTACAGCGCGGACTCGCCGAGTCCACGCATCGACTAGCCGAGTCCATTCATTAAATCCAGTCAGCATTCGCGGTCCTACTCGACGAGTCTACGACTCGACTCATCGAGTCCCTTTCTTTTCTCAAAAATAAATGATAAAATATAATACCTGGAATTCCGGATGTTACACCCAATCACTTCCTAAGGCTTAGACTTGAAGTTAGGATGCTTCATTATGACTTTTAGGACTTCAAAACACAAAATGGTAGAAGTACCATGAGTTTACGGCCGTAAACTCATGGGTTTACGACCGTAAACTCCAAGGGAGTTGGTCCCAAAACCGTAAACTCATAAAGAGTTTACCCTTGGACTCTAAACTCAATAGCCAAGCCCTACAACCCTTAGATGCAATCCTTAGTACTTATAACACTTGAATCAAGTGTTTTACATGTCCTAGGATGTCTTAACTGGGTTAATTAGTTGTTTAATGACTAATTGGATACATATATGTGTTATTATATGTTAACTAGGATCCTTGTGTGTGTTCAAGTCTTCACTTGACACTTAGCATCCTATACCATCCGTTCATCCAAACCACTCACTACAGGTAAGTTCATACCCCTTAATTAACTTTTTAAATGTTTTTAAATGCTTTTATGGGGGGATACAAGTTGATCTATTAGAGTTATTATATCAATCACATGTGATTAATAACTACCAAACAAGTGGATTTCTTATTTTTCAAACTGTTTTTACAAAACTCTGTTACTTGTCAAATACTTTAACTAAACTCTTTTACATGTCAAATACTTTTATTAAACTCTTTTAGACTTATATTCTGATAATTATGTATCTATATAGATATAGTTATATAAGTAGGATTGAAAGGACTTAGGACTGATAGCTCACTCTACCTCCTGTTCCTCGTTTGGTTGTGGACTTAGGGTATCGGTTATTTGTCCGAAGGTCGTTTGAATCCTAGTTATATATTATGTATATGTATGTAGATATAAAAGTTCCTTCTTTATATTCAATACCTTTGGGTAGCAAAGGTATACAACATGTTCATACATACAAACCATACTACTAGTAAACTAGAATAGGCGTAGTTTAGGAAGATACTAATACTATTACTAGAACAATGAAACATACAAGGAGTCAGTTCATACATACATTCTAGACAGAGAAAGAACACACAATACAGCTAGTACACATTATACATTACAATACAGCTAGTACATACTATACATTACAATACAGCTAGTACATACTATACATTATACTAGGGAACACACTATTGTGCAAAACAGAGAGAACATACATACATACTAGACAGAGAGAGAACATACAATACAGCTAGTACATACAGTACATATACAAGAATACTATTACAGTTATGTGAGCCACGTAACGGGGCATGGCATCACCTGTCATGGCTCGTTTTGTATCCCGAATCTCCTGAAATGGAGAGCGTTGAGTTTGTGTATAGATCTATACTGGATTGACTATCCTACACCTTGCTGCTCGCTACAGTGGGACTTGCAAGTCTACGGGTGCCAAACGTCATTCCTTCCGACGTCTTACATCGTCGTGTTACTAGTCGGTAGTATGGTACAGGCCGATCACATAAATACTTTAAATGAAAAATGGTTTAAGGTAGTTAGTACAATAGTAGTTACTTAATACAATACTACATTACTATTTTATTTCCCCATTGCATTCACTTTGTGATCTTCACACAAGGAACTGTAATGCAAAAACTATATTTTTGGTTAATGATAGTCAGATTTGGGAAAATACATACTCTTACAAGAGACACACACACGACCACTAGATGCCTTGGTAGAAGGCTACTGTTAGTAGGAAACATATGGTTTTCTAGGAGATTCAAACCTTTTACAAACATTCACAAACTTTTACAAACTTACACATCACATACTTACAAACACTTTCATACAAATACAGACACTAAAATACATATGATCTCACTAGCTTTAAAGCTGATACTCTCTTTCAAAATAACTTGTATTCTCAGGTCACCAGTAGACAGGTACCGATGCAGGGTTTAGAGAAGATGGAGCTTGTTCAAGACTCATCTTTCATTATGATTTATATTTTTTTGGTGTCTATTAATCTTGACAGAACACACTTGTATAAAATTATATTATTAATGCAATGGATGATGTTGTTGCTTGTTTACTACTATTCATTGTTGTGATACTGTACATGACGTCCTCCACCCCCGAACGATTCCGCCGTTCCGGTTTTGGGGTGTAACATATATTAATTGGAAATAGATATTTGATTTGTTAATTTATATGATTAATAAATTAATGTGAAGTCAGTTAGAATTAATTAATCATTAATCAGAATTAATCAGAAATTAATTTAGGATTAATTGGAATTAATTAAAGGTCTAATGGTTAGATTGTAATAGTTCATAATTGAGAAAGGAAAGAAAATTCTAGAACCTATATAGTGGTGAACGAATTTTGGGGGTTGTTCTAGGGTTACTAGAATATTCCTAAAATTGAAAAAGATACCGTATTTGAATAGAATAAATCTGAATATTTATTATTCAAATCTAGAGTTTTCCTTGTCTCATCCACACGATAAATAGGACCCTAAGGATTATGATTTTCGTGCATACTCTTCCCACAAGCATACTTTGGCTGGAAATCTCCTCACTCCTCACTCTTCTTGTCTTCTAGTTCTAGGGTTTGGGTGTGAGCCATTAGAGGTATCATCCTTTTGGTGCTAAGCTTTCCAAGTCCAACAACTACAAGGGATTGAAGTGATTTGTTTACTAAAACAATTCAAAGGTATGTAACCCTAATCCCATGATTTAGATTATATTAGGGTTTATGCTAGTTTTGTTGTTCATTGTATGTTGCCTTCAAAGTGTTATGACATAGACCCTTTATAGGGTGAGGGTACCCTCTTAATTGTTAAGTGTTTTCCACATTGTACATGATTTTGTATTCTATAAAACCCATCAGTGGTATCAGATCTTAGGTTGTTAAACATCGATTGCACATGAGATGAATTGAAAAAAACAGTTTTCGAAAAAAATTACTGATCTCACGATGTGACAGGGACTCTGTCACGACGTGAGATGTGTTTTTCAATGGAATTTTGGTTGTTATCTGCCTAATCTGATTTACAGTCTTATTTTTTTGTAATGATCTAGTATTAATTCCGTTTGATTCCGAATTTTGAATGCCTTGTGTGATAATCAACAAAACCCTAAATATTAGGAGATATCTTTATTTGATATTTTTAATTAGATATATTAAATTGAATTATCTCTTATTAATTTAATAGTTAATTTAATTATAAGAATAATTAAAGGATAATTATAAATTCATTCTAGGTTTAAATTAATTAATTAATTATATGATAATTTAGATAATTAATGTTTGAACCTTGTATTTTGTAAAGATTTAAAATACACCTTATACTATATATGATTAAAGATTTAATATATTATATGTATAAGACAAGTCAGTTAAATCAATAGTAGACATCATTCATGTATAAGATAAGGATAACAACCTATAAAATGACCGTTGAGTGGGTGTCCACTCTCTTGTATGGTGGAGGGTCGTTATCCGAACGGGTTTGATATGACATAACCTCTAAAAGTATGATACTATAAAGTAACTAAAACTTTTATAAACCCCAACTCTAGTTACTTTAGGTCAAAATATGAAGTGTATGCTAATCCATGAAAATGCACACCACTCTTTATATGTCGTTAGTGGAGCGTGTGTGTCTAACCGACATACTAATTTGAGACTATAAAGTTGAGGTGACGGACAAATCAATAATTATCATTATTGATGGAGCGTGTGTGGTTTACCCGACACAGAAATTCAAGATGATAATGATCTTGAGGTTGTCAAGAAGGTTTGCATGGTTATTTACATCTTAATTTGATGCTTGGGATCCCAGTCGCAATTGGTAAGAGCATAATTCAAGATTAAACATGCCATTGATAAGATTCAATGAATCTCAAAAGATCTAGGATTTTCATATGATTGAAATTGGTAAAAGCCTTACCTACCTAAAATAGATTCACAATTTGATTACGATATCCCTCTTCAAAGTTCGAATTGAAAATATGGATCCTAGCCTTAATTTAATTTATGGGTTAATAATTAAGTATTAAAATCACCTAACTTGAATTCAATCTTCTCCCACTTTAGATGTCTTATGAACATAGAAATGGTCTTTCTCGTTCTTCTGGAGATGGTCTTCCACATCCGAGTCAAGGTGAAAACATTTTCCCTTCTTTGGTTGATGATGGAACTCGACATCTCTCTTCAATTCTTCCACCTCATCCTCTTGTGACTCCCCCAACGTCACGTTTTCCTCAATTTTAAAGATACGAGACTACTTCTATCTTATTGGCATGTAAACATCAAGATGGAAACTATGTATGTGAGCATGTTCTGAAAATGAAATCGTATATTGACAAATTAGGTATAATGGGTGTCATTTTTCCGAAGGAGCAAGCCATTTACTTGGTTCTTATCTCACTTCTAAATTAATATAGTTAGTTCATAGAGAAATTTTATATGAGGAATCCTGACATGAACATAATGTTGGATAAGGTGTCTAAGTCCATAACTATTTATGATATGTACTTGACCCGGCTGGCATGGTCCATTTGGGTTGCATGGCATTGCAATACTTGGATAGACCAAATGAGAGAAAGGACACTTAAGGTTTATTAATATATTATAAGTTCTAATATATTAATAATATTATTTAATTAGTATCGATCAAAGAATTAATTAAGTGATCAAAAAGAGACTAATTAAATATATGGGGTTGATTGTGTAAATTATCTATTCTTGTATAATGGGCTAATGATCCATGGTTTATATGAATTGGGCTAACACCCATAATGGTGCTCCATGGATAGTCCATTGAGGTTATAAACCCATGGATCATGGAATATGAAAAGTCATGCACATTAGGGTTTACATGGAGTAACCCTACATGTGGCACACTATATAAGAAGCCCTATGGTAAGCAAAATCGGACACTAAGTGAAGAACGAGAGGGCTAGCCGATTTTGAGTGATAATAGTCTTCTCTCAAGGTTATTCCAAGTGTTTTGGTGTTGTGTGAGACATTTGAGGCATCAAACTTGAGGTGCTAGGCTCACAAGGTTCTCAAGGAATCCAAGAAACAAGAAAGGTATGTTTTCTTACTTGCTTTTATGATTCAAGTTCCCCATGCCATGCTAGATAGGTTAAGAACCTTGGAAATCAAATTTGCATGTATCTTAGTAAGACATAGATCCAATGTTTCTAGGGTTGCATGTACACCTTAGAAGTGTTAGAATGCTCAAAACCCATCAGTGGTATCAGAGCCTAGGCTTGTTTTCTTGATACTTGATGCAAATTGTTGGAAAAAGTCGAAAATTATGCATTCTGCTGAATGAAGTCGCTGAGTCCATGGGGGGACTCGACGATTCCATGTGTAAAATCATCCTACTCGTCGAGTAGGTTCATGCACTCGACGAGTAGAATGCCTAGAGTGCAGTTTTTTGATTTTTGCTGCTGGAAATGGACTAGAAACTTTACCCTAAATTGTTTTGGTCTTATAAAACTCGTTTTAGATGGTGTAATGGTTATGCTAATCCATTTTCAATGGCTATTATCAAAATTTCAAGTCTTATATATGCCTTTTTATGATTATTGAAATTGTTGATATGAATATTCATACACTTATGAGTTTAGAAGATCATAGGAATTATTTGCAACTTGCTTGTTAGTTTAATTCTTGATCATTATGTGTTTTAATGGAATCCATAATTTGTCCTCAAGTTATGGATTACCAAAAGTCACTCTTTTAAAGTCCATTAAAGAAACACATAGGTTACATAAAATGAAAAGTCTCTCATTTTAATAAACCATTAACTCATAAGTTATGAAAGATGAAAAGTTTTGAAAGTTACAAAACTTGCCCTCAAGGTTTGGAACATGTAAAGTCACCTTAAAAACTTTAGTTCCAACCCTTAGAATTTTAAAAGTTAAAATTCAACCCTTATACTTTATAATATTATAGTTTAATAATAATTATATATGTATAAGAACAAGTCGTTTTACTGTTAGTAGGCATCATTCACGAAACTGGTCTATAAGGGGGTATAAGGTTGTTGCCTATAAAATGGCAGCTTAATGGGTGTCCACTCTCACCCACCGCTTCCTTAACTGGTGGAGGATTGTTAGCCGAATGGGTAGGACAATGACTTTAATCCTCATTAAAAGTATGATGAATGTAAAGTAACTAAATGTTTTATAAATTCCCAATCTTAGTTACTTTAGGAAAATGTGATTAAGGTGCTAACACATGAAATTACACTTTGCACTTTGCTTAAGTCGTTAGTGGAGCGTGTGTGGTTAACCGGCACACTAACCTGGACTTAACAAGGTAGGAAAAGGGTGGCTTAAGGTTTATCATAGGTCGGTGGAGCGTGTGTGGTTAACCGGCACATCGATTGAGTGATAAACATTAAGAGTACCAAGTAATTTGCATGGTTACTTCACACCTTGTTTTGTGATACTCGACATCCCAGTCACAAAACTTGAAGGGCACACTCGAGATTGAAACATGCCATTGAAAAGTTCAATGAATCTCAAAGAATCTAGGAGTTTCAAAACCAATTAAAACCTAATAATTTATTTCGTTTTTTATGGTGGAAATTGGTGAATCGTCATTCACCTACCTTCAAATATTTTATAGCTTGGATTACGGCATCCCTCTTCTAAGTTATAAAATATTGTGTTGGGTCCTAGTCTTAATATTACATTTAGGTGTCTTATTAAGAAATATCTTTATATCTAATCTAAACTTGTCTTTCTTCTTTTCAGATGTCTTCCAACAATGCTGCTTCTGGCTCAAACCCTACTGGATCCTTCTCTCTCATGATCCTTTATGGGAGAGTCATCTTCGATGGTTCTAACTTTATGGATTGGATCCAGAACATCAGGATGGTCACTCGTTATGAGGACAAGGAATATGTCCTCGACAAGGAGCTTAAGGAACTTGATGAGTCGTCTGCTACTCCCGAGGAGACCACTGAATACCAGGCACATGAGAGAGATGCCACCAAAGTGGCATGTATCATGTTGGCCACAATGACAGCCGAGCTCCAAAGTCCTATGAGGACTATTACCCTTTTGAGATGCACCAGGACTTGATGGACCGCTACCATCAGAGTGCTCGTCAAGAGCAATATGAAATCATCTCCTCCATGATAACAACCCGAATGAAGGATGGTGAACCCATCATGGGCCAAATGTAGAAAATGCAAAGGTATGTGGACTGTTTGCTGAAACTGAATGTGAACTTCCCCGAGGAGTTGGCAATTGACATCATTTTGCGCTCCTTACCTTCGTGTTATGATCAATTCCGAATGACATACCACATGAACAAGGAGGAAGTTACACTCAGCAAACTTCAAGGACTCTTGAAGACTGCCGAAAGTGGTCTTAAGGGTAAATCGGTTGTTACCACTCCTACTCCTACCGCGGCCCCTGTCTTGACGATCGGACAAGGCAAAGGAAAGAAGAGGAAGAGCCCTTCGAAGGGTACCAAGGGAAATTCCCTTGATGGCTCCTCTTCAAGTGGAACCAAGAAAGATTTTGTCACTCCTTCTGCCAACCCTAAAGAGGCTGAATGCTTCTATTGCCATGAAAAGTCGCACTGGAAGAGAAACTGCCCAAAGTACCTGCAAGATGTTAAGGATGGGAAAGTAAAACCCAACCATGCAGGTATTTACACTACATTGTCTAATAACTCACCCTATTCTAACTCTTGGGTCCTTGATACAGGTTGTGGTATTCACATATGTACCGATTTTCAGGGACTAAGAAGAAGTGAGAATGTGGAGCATGGGAAGATAAACTTGATCATGGGAAATAGGAAAGTTACACCTATCACCAAGATTGGAGTTTATTCTTTATTGCTAAGTAGTGGGTTAACATTAGATTTGAATAAATGTTGTTACTCATCTGAAATGGCGAGAAATATTATTTCCTTTCATGGTTTGTACAAACAAGGTTTTACCTTTTCGTTTGATAATGAATGTGGTAGTATTATTGCTTTCTTTAATAATGTTCTTTATTTTAAAGCATTACCTTGTGATGGTGTGTATGAAACTGTGTCGGTTGTATATAACCTAGGAAATAATGTATTGTGTATCGATTCTTTCACTAGCTTGGATAAAGCATCATTATGGCATTGTCGTCTTGGACATGTAAGCAAGAAACGCATAGGCCAACTCCAAAAGGATGGAGTCTTGGAGTCATTTGACCTAAAGTCGGATGATAGTTGTGAATCTTGTTTGCTTGGGAAAATGACAAAGTCACCCTTCACTGGTACTTGTGCTAGGGGTGAAGGTTTGTTGGATCTTGTACACACAGATGTATGTGGACCCTTCAGAACTGCCACAAGGGATGCTAACCGCTTCTATGTGACTTTTACTGATGATTTTAGTATATATGGATATGTCTACTTAATCAAGCATAAGTCAGAAACCTTTGAAAAGTTCAAGGAGTTTAAACAGGAAGTGGAGAATCAGTTGGGCAGGAACATTAAGATGCTTCAATCCGATCGAGGTGGTGAGTATCTTAGTACAAAGTTACTTGACTATCTTAAGGAATGTGGGATTGTCTCACAATTGACACCTCCCAGAACACCGCAGTTGAATGGTGTGGCTAAGAGGCGCAATCGAACCTTGTTGGATATGGTTTGTTCCATGATGAGTCGAGTTTCGCTACTAATCTTATTTTGGGGGTATGCCTTAGAGACTGCCGCCCATATCCTTAATCTAGTCCCTACAAAGAAGGTTGCCAAAACACCTCACGAGATGTGGACTGGAAAAGTTCCTAATCTGGACCACATCAAGATTTGGGGTTGCGAGGCTTTCGTGAGGCGCGAGACTCACGATAAGCTTGAACCTCAAAGTGAGAGGTGTATTTTCATCGGCTACCCACATAAATCCTTTGGTTACCTCTTCTACAGACCCAGTGATAATGTGGTCTTTGTAGCAAGGAGAGGAGTCTTTCGCGAGAGAGAGTTCATAAGCCAAGGAAACAGTGGGAGGCAAATTGTGTTGGATTAATGTCTAAGTCCATAACTATAATTGGTAAGACTTGACCCGACCCGACATGGTCCATTTGGGTTGCATGGCATCATGCATTTGGATAGACTATAATAAGAGAAATAACACTTAAGGTTGGTTAATATATTATAAGTTCTAATATATTAATAAGGTTATTTAATTAGTATTGATCAAGAATTAATTTGGAATTAATTAAGTGATCAAAAGGAGACTAATTAAATATATGGGTTGATTGTGTAAATCATTCATTCTTATATATGTGGGCTTGTGATCCAAGATTCCTTATGTTGGACTAAGTCCATGGGGTGACCCATGGATACTCCATGGAGGTTAAAATCCATGGAGCATAAGGAATGGGTAAAGTTATGAGTTACATGGTGTAACCCTAATAGCCACCATATAAAAAAATCCCATGGCTCAAGAAATCATACACTAATGTGTGAATATGAGGGCTAGACGATTTCAAGGAGTGTTCCATTTCTCTCAAGTCATTCCATGTGCATTTGGTGTTGTGTGAACCATTTGAGGTGTCACACTTGGGGCACTAGGCACTCAAGCTTCATGGAGACAAGCTACATCAAACAAAGGTATGTATTCTATCCATTTGATTACCCAAGTATCAAGTATTGTATGCTAGATAGGGTAATACCTTGGAAAGTTCATAATTGCATGTATAATAGAGAAAACATAGATCCAAGGTATTTAGGGTTGCATGTACACTTAGGAGTGTTAGAATGCGCAAAACCCATCAGTGGTATCAGAGCCATGGCTTGTTTTCTTGTTATACTTGCAAAATTAGCTGAAAAATCGAATTGTATTAGTTTAAAAGTTATGCTAATTACTTGAAAAAAATTTTGATGTGAATTATCTTTGTTGATATGAGTTTATTAGATTAATAGAAAAGTTAATTGATTATGTGTTTTCAATCCATTTTAATCTAAGAGTTGATTCTAAAATGTGTTTTTGTAACTTGTCCTCAAGTTATATGAAAAGTCACATTTAAGTTTCATAAAACTCATAAAAAGTTGGCAATGGTTACAAAAATGAAGAGTCTTGTCCTCATTAAATGGTTTATGACTCCATAACTTGTCCTCAAGTTATGGAGGTTCAAGAGTCACTTCATTAAATGATAAAATGTGTAACCTTAATTAGTTCCATAAGTTACAAAAATAAAGAAAAGTTACATTCTTTTATTAGTTTAAAGTCTTCCATAACTTGTCCTCAAGTTATGGAACTTGAAGAGTTTTTTTTTTAATTAAAACTACTTTAAACACATAAGTTATGGAATTAATTAGTTTTGAATATTTTCAAAACTTGCCCTCAAGTTTTGGAATTTGTAAAGTTTTCCCCATGAATACTTTAATTCCAAGTTAGCCCTTAGAATTTTAAAAGTTAAAATTCAACCCTTATACTTTATAGTATTATAAGTTAATAATAAATATATGTATAAGAGCAAGTCAGTCTTACCGTTAGTAGGCCTCATTCACGAAGCCGGTCTATGAGGGGGGTATAAGGTTACTGCCTATAAAATGGCAGTTTAATGGGTGTCCACTCTCACCCACCGCTTCCTTGACTGGTGGAGGGTCGTTAGCCAAACGGGTAGGACAAGGACTATAATTCTCCCTTCATTAAAAGTATTAATGATAAATAATAAGTAACTAAACACTTATAAATTCCCAATCTTAGTTACTTAGGAAAATGTGAATAAGGTGCTAATCCATGAAATTACACTTTGCACTTTGTTTAAACCGTTAGTGGAGTGTGTGTGATTAACCGGCACACTAACCTGGATTTAACAAAGTAGGCAAAGGGTAACTTAATATTTATCATAGTATCGTTGGAGCTCGTGTGGTTAACCGGCACATCGATTGAGGGGTAAATATTAAGGGTACCAAGTATATTTGCATGGTTACTTCACACCTTGTTTTGTGATCCTCGGCATCCCAGTCACAAAACCTGAAGGGCACACTCGAGATTGAAACATGCCATTGAAAAGTTCAATGAATCTCAAAAGATCTAGGAGTTTCAAATCGAATTAAAATTCTAATTACATTATTTCGTTTTTCATGGTGGAAATTGGTAAATCGTCATTTACCTACCTTCAACTATTTTATAACTCGGATTACGGCATCCCTCTTCCAGTTATAAATAGGTTGTTGGATCCTAGCCTTAATATTTCATATTGAGTGTTATATTAAGGACTTTAGATCAACTATCTTGAATATCTCCCAAAAGATGTCTAGTTCAGACATCTATGATCTTCCCAAATCTCTTGGAACTTTACTTCCTCCACCTCCTCCAATTATTCTCCCTAACCCACAAGTTCAAGGTCACTCAAGCCCTAATGGCAAGCAAGGTCTATGTGTGATCACATCTTAGAGATGAAGTCACATATTGACAAGCTGGGAGAGTTGGGTGTCAAAGTCTTGAGAAAGTTGGATGTTCAATCACTTTCTAAGTCACTTAGTGAGTTCCTTTGGGACTACTATGAAACAGACTATGACATGAACCTTAATGATCATATCTATTTGCTTGGTGCTGCTGAATCAGCAATGATTTGGAACGATAGTAAAGCAAATTTGATTAGAAGATCAACTTCCCAAAAACTTTATGGACAGTGACAATGGTGACACTGGAAATCCAGAAAAAGCATTTTCTTCCCAATGGAAAGGGATTGGCCATAGTGAACCCGGTTGACCAAATGGTAAAGAGAAAGGCTAAGTCTGAGATAGTCCCATTACCAAAGGGTCCATATGTTTATTTTGCCAAAGGAAGGGGCGTTGATTGCAAAGCTTCCAAATTTACCTAAGGATGTTAAAGTCAATAAGTTTGACTCTACATCAGGTAGAGCCCGTTATCTAACTCTGTTAAGTTCTATTCTGAGATCCTCATTACATGATGTGACTGGGTTACATGTTGATGTTTTAAGAATCAAAGAATAGAGAGAAATCTTAAAGGAAGTATATGTTGATTCTGATCGTGAAGGTGGATTTCGATCGCATCAGAATTTTGAGCAAGGAATAGATAACAACAATTTTCCATGTGGATTGTAAGGATAAGTTTTTCCGCAAAGTTTTAAAATAAAAGAAAATTGTTTAATTTTATTTATTTGAAGTATCCTTACAATGGCATTTGTGGAAAATTGTTGCTTATATGATTCCACTGACAGCGATATTGGAAAATGGATTTGATTCTTTCATTTGTGGTAGTGGCTAAATTTACCAAATCAGGAAAGTTCCTCATCGCCCAAGTTTCAATTGGACCGAAACTTGGAATCATGCAAGTTGAATAGTATGATGAATGAGAACTTTCAAGCATTGGAAAATCAAGACTAATTACTTGTTCACATGGATGTGTGAGTCAAGTGAAGGACTAAAGGGATCGAGTACACATTCTTGTGCACTGGTCATGTCCACCACAAAGCTCGTTAAGACTATTCGTCATGATTTACTAAATTTTAGTAAATATGGTTATACTTACAAGTTTAAGTATAATTCAGAAACATTGGAAAAGTCTCAATGTATGGCAGAACGAATGGGAAGAATCAAATTAGGCAGACAGATAAAAGTTTCTCAAATCTGAAAAGATGGGAGAGTACTTTAGTATCATGTTTTGTGATCATCTTAATGATTAAAGAACCACATCACAATTGGTCTTCTAAGGACATCTTAGTGCATTCTTATGACTAAGAAGAGGAGTCATGAATTGTTGAAATGGTTAAATCAAGAAGATGAGTCATACTTTGTTTCAAAACAAGTCTTAGAGTCATACTCCAAGACTATAAGTTGAGTGACATATCTTAAAGAAAGGTTTATAACACTTGTCAAATGTAAGAGTAAAAGTGTCCTACTCTTGTACATTTGAAGTTGGTAAGTTGTGATGTTTTGGATTAAACAAAGACCAACTAAGGCCAATTTTGTGAAGTGTTTGTCTTGATAAAGAATCCGCACTATCTCTTGAATATTTGGCAAGATAGTCTTATATGTCAAGAGGACAGTGGGAGTCTTAAAGATCCTAAAAAGAATTTCAAGAACTAATCAAGAATAAAACCTGAGGTTCTTCACTAGCACACGACTTGAGGTTTATAACCTATCATGTTGACATATTCTGTGCCCATTCCAGTTAAAGTTGGCTTTGCATAGGAGTTCTGAAAGTTCTCAATTGGTTGCATAACAACTTGGAAGCAATGGCAGGCCTTGTACTGCCAGGTGGCAAGAAGTTAAGATTGCATAAGTTCAGTCCATATGAGTTTGGATTTGTCATTATCGTTGTCTTGTGACTATGGTTTTGACGATTCACATGGATAAGAACACATACACCATAAAATCTAAGGGTCATAAGGTTTCTCTCCGATTCATGAAAATGATGGTGAGGAAACACTTCCACCAAGTAGATTTGAAGCAGATGGCAAATGGTCTAAACAATTGAGACTATGATTACGGCATCCCTTTTCATATTTCTGAAATTGTTTAGACACACATGCATGCTATCTAAGGAAAGGTGTATGATTTTGATAAAGTTTTATCAAAGCATCTCGTATCAGAAATCTGAACTTTGGTAAGGAAGTCAATAAAGTATTGATTTCTAGAAGTCCAGCTGATTTCTGAGTACATGTCAAAGCTAGTGGGAGCATAAGTGTTATGCTAATAGTCATCATGTTAGTGGGAGCATGATAATTATTGTTAGTGTTGCAAGTTAGCAATGTTAATTATAGAAAACAAAAGTTTCAATTCGTGAGGCTGCAGGGATTGAAAAAGTTGTTTTGCTATAATTAAGGGAGAGGATATACTTCATTTCAGTTCTAAAGGCTTAGATTGAGACCTTAATCATCTTTAGTTAAGAATATATATATGAATTTCATGTTGGATTGGTTCAACTTAAGGAAATTCTATATATTGCGTTCTCAAAATTCGATTATGATTACGGCATCCCTCTTCATAGTCAAATTTTGAAAACATGGCAAATAAAAATATTGTAGCAAAAGGCAGGTCTAGAATCATGTCTTTATGTGAGACATCAAGAATCGTGTACCATTTGCTTTGGGTACAGGATCGATTGCATGTGCTATAATATTTGTCATTTCTAAATTTTTCCAAATGCCCAGAGGCATTAAGAAGGGAAAAGTTCTAGAATTGGATATGACTAAAATGATTAAGCAATTGTTGAGGACAATCTGAGGTTTACTAAAGATTGGTTGCTCAGGGACAGTTGGAAGTATAGTGCTAATTTTGGAAGGACCATATTGACATATTCTGAAAATAGGCATCTCTTATTTAGAAGTGATAGTCAAAATGAGAATATGGAGTTGTCTCCATAGGTGGAAGTTATCTGTGTAAGATTAGAAAACTTAATGCAAGAAGCATGTCCAAAGCAATGTACTTTGAATATGAGACTTAGTTTCCATGGAGTTGATCTCCATTGGAATACCTTATAATGACTGTTGACAAGTCTTTGTGACTTTGTACATATTCATTATAGGAGGGTCAGTGCATATAAGTTTAAAATCTAAACAGATTTCGATAAATGATAGGAATTTGAAATTCTCACATTTTTCGATAAGGATTTGGGAGTGTGAAATTAGAATCATTGAAATTATGTTCAATTGGTTTATTTCACAAAGTAAGGATCATAGACAAACATAGAGTGCATACTTGGTGTATGGCAAAGCTATTGTTTAAGAAAAACATAGTGTACATGCTTGGAGCATGGGACAACTAGTGTTTTTAATTCAAGTATAAAGTTGATAAAACCGAAACAATGAATAATGAGTAATCAGTATGGTGATAAATAAAAGTGTTTATTTATATTCATAGGGTTTGATACCATATTTGATTCATTTATTCTTGTGTTTCACTTTGCATGTTTTGACTTCCAGAATAACTAAGTCACTCTTCCTGAATGATTAAGTTATTCAAACCATCCACAGTCGGTCATATGTTGGAAGTAGATATGAATCAAGACTGTCATGGGTTGGTTTGTAGAGGTCCAAGTTGGTGGACAAAGTGGTGCTACAACACTCATGAGTGCTCATAAGTTCTGAGTATTGGATTCAACCCACGCTCATTTGAATCACTTCATGGATTTTATCACGAGTGATCATGAGACGATAATATCTTATATTCTTCAAACCTAGAGATATGAGTTGTTACTATGAGTTGGTTATACACTGATTGCACGAAAACGCATTGGTAACTCGATGTTATAAAACGTGCCTTTGTGTATGATTCAACAAGTAGTAAAACAAGCCATATGAGTCGAAGTTTATCCATTCCTTTTACCTTCGGGATAAAAGCGATATTTGTGGGCCCCTCGATGATTTAAAGATGATACATGTGAGTGCTTGGCCAAGCCAGGACTGATTTGATTTGTTCAATCAGTCAGTAATCATGAATCGGAAATCGGGAAACAACAAATGGACAGTGAGAATGATTGATAATCCATGTCTCAGTCCATATGATATCTAGAATGGAGGAATATATGATCCCTTATCTAATGGACAAGTCATTGACAAAGGTCAGAGTTCATCGACAAGGTCAGAGTTCGACAGTAGCTTTTGAGAGCTACGATTGCTGATCGGTTCCTGAAGTCATACCCAATAATAGTTTTAGACTTATCCAAGTGGGAGACTGTTGGATTAATGTCTAAGTCCATAACTATAATTGGTAAGACTTGACCCGACCCGGCAAGGTCCATTTGGGTTGCATGGCATCATGCATTTGGATAGACTATAATGAGAGAAATAACACTTAAGGTTGGTTAATATATTATAAGTTCTAATATATTAATAAGGTTATTTAATTAGTATTGATCAAGAATTAATTTGGAATTAATTAAGTGATCAAAAGGAGACTAATTAAATATATGGGTTGATTGTGTAAATCATTCATTCTTATATATGTGGGCTTGTGATCCAAGATTCCTTATGTTGGACTAAGTCCATGGGGTGACCCATGGATACTCCATAGAGGTTAAAATCCATGGAGCATAAGGAATGGGTAAAGTTATGAGTTACATGGTGTAACCCTAATAGCCACCATATAAAAGAATCCCATGGCTCAAGAAATCGTACACTAATGTGTGAATATGAGGGCTAGACGATTTCAAGGAGTGTTCCATTTCTCTCAAGTCATTCCATGTGCATTTGGTGTTGTGTGAACCATTTGAGGTGTCACACTTGGGGCACTAGGCACTCAAGCTTCATGGAGACAAGCTACATCAAACAAAAGTATGTATTCTATCCATTTGATTACCCAAGTATCAAGTATTGTATGCTAGATAGGGTAATACCTTGGAAAGTTCATAATTGTATGTATAATAGAGAAAACATAGATCCAAGGTATTTAGGGTTGCATGTACACTTAGGAGTGCAAATTGACCTTGAAGAAATTCAAGAGTCAAGTGGTGATGGAACCTCAAACCCTGGCAACCAACCTGAGGAGGAAACTCCTGTTGATCCGACATATGAGTCTGTACCTCTGAGGCGTTCCACGAGAGTTAGGAATGCACCTGAGCATTACTATGGTTTCCATATTACTGCGGAAGGTGATACACTTATCAGTGATAACACACTGGTAAGTCTGGATGAACCTAACAACTACACGGAAACCATGACAGGCCTGAGGCTGCTAAATGGAAAGAGGCTATGGACAGCGAGATACAATTCATGTATGACAATCAGGTTTGGAACTTGGTTTACAATGTACCAGGTCGTAAGACGGTCGGGTGCAAATGAATCTTCAAGAAGAAGACCGACATGGATGGTAATGTACATACTTATAAGGCACGACTGGTTGCAAAGGGTTTTTCTCAAACTCTGGGAGTTGATTATGATGAGACCTTTTCACCAGTAGAAAATAATAAGTCTATTAGGGTTATGTTAGCCATTGCTGCATTTCATGAATATGAAATATGGCAAATGGATGTCAAAACTGCTTTCCTTAATGGAAAGTTGGCTGAGGATGTTTACATGAATCAGCCAGAGGATTTTGTCAGTACAGAGTACCCTAATAGAGTGTGTAAGTTTGAGAAATCCATCTATGGATTAAAACAAGCACCTCACAGATGGAATCTTTGTTTCGATGAGAAAGTCAAAGAGTTTGGCTTTTCGAGGAGTGAATATGAGTCCTGTGTATATGTCAAGGCTAGTGGGAGTATAGTGAGCTTTTTGGTATTGTATGTGGATGACATACTACTCATACGAAATGACATCCCAACTCTGCAGGAAGTGAAGTCCTGGCTTGGGAAGTGTTTCGTAATGAAGGACCTTGGTGAAGCTGCCTATATCCTAGGGATATGTCACACCCCAAAACCGGAACGGCGGAAACGTTCGGGGGCGGAGGACGTCATGTACAATATCACAACAATGTATAATAGTAAAAAAGCAACAACATCATCCATTGCATTAATAGTATAATTTTAATACAATTGTGTTCTGAAGTTTATAAGACACCAAAAATGAATAATCAAAATAAGAGATGAGTCTTGAACGTGCTCCATCTTCTCAAAACCTGGTCATCGGTACCTGTCTACTGGTGAACTGAGAATACAAGTTATTTTGATAGCGTAGATCAGCATTAAAGCTGGTGAGTTCATAAGTATTTTAGTGTGATTGTTTGTATAAGTTTGAAGATAGTAGTTGTAAATGTTTGATGTAAAAGTTTGTAAGTTTTTGATGTAGGTGTTTGTAAACTTCCTAGAAAATCCTATATTTTCTACTAAAGTAGTCTTCTACCAAGACTCAACTGTTCTCTATGTTTGTTCTTTTGTAAAAGTGTGAGTTTTCCCAAAGTATGACTATCATTACCAAAATATAGATTTTCATTTCCGTTTATGTGAGAAGATCACAATATGAATGAAATGGGAACATAAAGATATACTGTAGTTTTATCTAGGTAACTACTAATGTACTAACTACCTTTAAACTTGTTAGTTAATTAAGGTAAAATGTGATATGATTGTAACCATACTTGATTGACTAGTATAACATGACGTTCGAGACGTCGAAATGATATGACATTCGTCACCCGTAGATCTGGAGGTCCCACTGTAGCTAGCAGCAAGGTGTAGGAGTGTGACAACCCGATATTTCAAATCAATGTAATGACCTAAAAAGTCAAGAATTGTAATCTCTTTTGATATAATGGAATTAGCATCAAAAATAAAATGTTCAAAAGTCTCTATTGGGTTGCGTAGAATGATAAATATCGTATCAAGGGTTTTAGAAATATAAAGAACACTAAAATCCGAGTTATAACGAAGAAGTTATGACCAACCTAAGATTCACAGCAAAACCGTCAATACGGTTAAACGTAAAATGCGAAGTTTCAATACAATAATTTTTAACCTTAGGTATCTAAATGAAAATTGTAGATATCATTAAACCGTAAACGTACGTAAAAAGAACGTCCAAGTCTGACTTCGTATGAGGAAGTTATGATTTTTACAAGTTCCGGATATAGCAGTAGACAGCTAAAAACTCGAAATAGAGATAGAGAGACGTTTGGCCGAAACAACCTAAATGAGAATCGAATATCTCAACAATAGTAGTGCAACGGTAAAAAGTCTGACGAAAACGGACGTCGGATGAAGCAGTTATGGATTTATGACGGAGTTTTCGTGTCCCGGCCTGTTAAAAATAATTAATTAAAAATAAAGTCAAAATTAGCCGACGAAATCTAAACGAGAGTTGTAGAGCGTATTCTCACCTACGCGTGCACATATTGAACGTCGAAAACGGAGCTCGTACACAGAAGTTACAAATTTTACAAGTTCGAGATACAAAATCCGAGGCTGTCAGGCTGGCCACGACGTGGCACAAATGGTCACGACGTGGGACCATGAATGATGTGTTTTCAGGCTTGGCAGCAGACGTCTCGTCCACGGAAGCGGATAGGATCGACTCCACGATCTGGGCAACCCTTTTTCCACGACGTGGGACCTAAAAATTGGGCTATAAATAGAGCTCAAAGGGTTCCGGGTTTCATTGCTCAATTCTCTTCTTTCTCGTGCCGAAGCTCTGTGTTTAAACCCTCGAAGCCATCCCGAAGCCCCGGTATTCACATCCAAGTTCCAAAGGAAGGTTTTACACTCCCGAGATTCCCGAGAATTCCGAGAAATCAACTTTCTCAAGTCGAAGTTCTGCTCGGTTTTCGTTTCACCTTCTTCAATCTATCAAGTGAGTTCATAACCCTACAACTATGTTTTTAAATACTTTTTAAATGCTTTTATACACTTTTAAGGGGGGGAATAAAAGTAAATACACGATTATCCTCGTGTGAAAAACATAAATCTTTTGCTATACTTTTTGTTATTAAATCAATCATATGTGATTTATAACTGTGTTTCAAACAATAGGATTTCATATACTTCAAACTGTGTTTCAAACAATAGGATTTCATCTACTTCAAACTGTGTTTCAAACAATAGGATTTCATATACTTCAAACTATGCTTCAAACAATAGGATTTCATATACTTCAAACTGTGTTATGAAACAAACTACTTTTAAATCATTTTATAAATTGACATCAAGTCATCAACATTTATTATTAAACTCTTCAAAAGGTTTTACAAAACTTTCTTTTTAACTTATATATTGTCGAATGCATGCCTATATATGTATAGTTATGTAAGTAATGTTTAAATGAGTTAGAACTGCTAACCCACTTTATTTCCTTTTTCTTGTCTGAATGTGTACTTAGAGTAACCGGTTAGTTGTCCGAAGGTCGTCTAAACATTAGTTATATATTATGTATACATATGTAGATATAAAAGTACCAGTCAATCATTCGAATACTACAAAGAAGAATACTATAACAAAAATTACTAGCAAGCTATTATAGGTATAGTTTAGGAGAATACTATCATAAACAAATATTAGACAAAGAATACTATAACAGAGAATACTACAACAGAGAATACTATCATATACAAGTACACACAGAGAATACTATCATATACAAGTACATACTAAGATACTATCACAGAAAGAACATACTAAGATGCTATAGCATGGAACAACTACAGGATCTAACTATACCAATGATCACTAACGCATTGTTCTAAACAAAATGTGATAATAAATTGGGTATACATGATCATATAACTTTAATGTGGATATTACGGCCTAGCAATTCGTTGCGGAAGCCACACTTGTTTCCCTGAATTTCTTGTAGGGAGAACGTTTAGTATGGGAACTACTTATCACATTATGACCTTAATAAAACAAATATGTTTTCAGGTAATTAGTAGTGCAGGTCGTCAATTCTGAAGACCCTTGAGTACTTACTTTTCCCATTACTTTCATATAGTGACAGTTCTACTTGAAAGTCAATGCAAGCTATTTTCGTGTTAAGATAGTTATAAACTAGGGAAAAACATCCACTTTTATAGAGAAACAAACATTCAAAACAGTCGGGTCTTGGCAGAAGACTACTTTTCATACTAGTAGGAAATATGGGATTTTCTAGGGGTTTTTAAACATATACAAACATTTACATTGCATATTTACAAACATTTTCATTCAAACTTTTACAAACATTTATATTCAAACTTATACAAACATTGACAGTAAATACTTATGAATTCACCAGCTTAAATGCTGATCTACGCTTTCAAAATAACTTGTATTCTCAGGTCGTCAGTAGACAGGTACCGATGCCAGGTTTTGAGAAGAAGAAGCACGTTCAAGACTCATCTTTTATTTTGATTACTTGTTTTGGTGTCATATTACTACGAAAGAACACACATGTATTAAACCATACTATTATTGCAATGGATGATGTTGTTACTTGTTTACTACTTTGCATTGTTATGATACTGTACATGATGTCCTCCGCCCCAGAACGTTTCCGCCGTTCTTGGTTTTGGGGCGTGACAGATTGGTATCAGAGCATTGTTTATAGTGAATCAGGTATATCAACCCATAAAAGATATACAAACTATAAACACAATGGGATTAAAATACTCTGACAAAGAGTTTATGCTTTTAAGTAGTAAAATACTTAACTAAAAGTATACCTAATTACATACCAACATACTTACTATAGAACAATGTCGTACTAGAACATAACAAAAGTATTTAATTGTTGGGCACAACAGTCAAACTTGGGCAGTTATGTAATCATATCTCAGATCAATATAGCCTGATCAACTATATTCATTTAAGATATGGTGAACGTGTGCTTGGGAGTGATAGTGGTGTTGCAACAAACCTAAAACTTACCAAATTATACATCTTCTTATACAGAAGAACATGAGAACAAAACATAAATTAAAATACTATAGGAGTGTTTTAGACACTATTCATTCAAAGAACAAACTTCTTAGGAGTAACAGTAAGTTTCCCTTATAGAAACATTTTATTTGTTTATCGATGCATTTAGGAATTGTTAGATAAATTTCTTACCCTCATTTCTCGTCTAGATAAATGGCTGAACTCCACCTCCCCGATGACCTTTGCTTTCCCGGCCAAGAGAATGGAGGAGGGCTAAATGCAGAACCAGAAGCAGAACCTGAACTTCCCTTAGATGATGATCTGGCAGAAGACCTTCCAGAGGATCTTGATCTCGAGCCGGAAGTTGAGAATCTACCCTCAGTGGCTCCAATCCCAAATCCTAACCCTCGCCCGACTTTTCAAGGCCCGACGCCTTCTTGGGTGGAAAGCTTGGAAACATGGATCCAAGAGCAGGACAACTCTCCATCGAATCATGTAAGTTAACGCCAATGCGAGAATGGATACCATCCGCACCATTCATCTGGAAAATGCTTGTGAGAGATCTGGGGGAGACCACAAGGCCCTGCAGCAAGAGTTAGCTGAAACTCGAGCTGAAGTCATAGAGCTCCGAGTACGCCAAAGGGTGTACGAAAGGCACCTGCTCGATGTGGAGTGTCAGCTGGCTGACCTAAGTGTTCACCCGAGGGATAACCGTCACCAGTAGGAGATATTCTACCTTTCTTTCCTTGGTTTAAGGAATAGTCTTCCTATCTATGCTCCAAGTAGCACTTTTCTATGTAACTATCCCTGTACTGTAAGTACTTTTAGTAGACCTTTATGCTGTCAAAACGTTTCTACTTCGGATATGATGTAAGACCTACTCCACGGTCATTTTTCCCAAACTTATTATATCTTAAATATCAATGATATTGACAGTCGGCTAATTTCTGTGACAATCCTTGTTCAAATACTTTCATTCTGCTGTCGTTAGGATTCTATCTAAATCTCACCCTAGTCAATTTGTTGAACTATGGTAACTTAGCTCATGGATCACTTCCAATTCTTTTCGAATGTTGGATCATGTTATCCACCAACCAATGATAGCCTGGATTGGATAAAAATCATCTGGCGACCATTCTATGAACTTTCTTCCACTTTTACCAGTACTACATCATAGGGATGTAGGTCAAACCATCGAGAACAATTTAACAAAACGGAAAATTAACATTTACCTGAATGTTTTGAATACATCTGAGGCCAACCACAATCGCTCACGAACTCATTTTCTTATCGTGTAACATAATCATGCCGTCGAAGAAAAGTAAACAACCCATCAACAAAACACCAACTCTTCAGATAGATACAACTACTTTTCAAGCTGCGGTCTCAGCGGCAGTGACAGCTGTCATGACTCACCTTAACGCTAACAATGCAAATGTTAGCGGGATTGTTATCAATAATTCCAATCAAAGTAACAACCAAGTACATCAACGAGTATCAAACTACCACGACACCCTGAATCTCAAACCGAAGAGCAATAAACGAAAGTTCTAGGATTGATTTAAAGGCAAATCACCCCAAGGGACGAACAAAAGACAACAACATGTGGCAGCTTTCGCGGCCACGACGTCTGTAACTCCTACTACCATCCCTACTAGTATCCCGGTTATCCCTAACCCAGCCAGGCAGTATGCTGGAAATTTGCCAAAGTGCAATAAGTGCAGTTTTCATCATCTAGGTAGTTGCCGACAGTTACACTGCAAGGACTGCAACAAGAACGGGCACACTACCCGTTTCTGCAGGACTCAGATCCAACACATTACTTCGACCACCAATGTCGAAATTTCTCGGATATGCCATCTATGCGGCGTAATGGGACATTTCAAGAGGGACTGCCCAACAGAGAAGAGTGACGGGGGAACAGGAGGAGTTTGACCTCAGAATAACAAAAAAGCATCAAAGGATCCTGCTGTAATATGGGTACACTTCTGAATCGCAGTAATTAATTACACTTATAATTATACACTCGGTCGAATCAAATCTTAACACTTGTATAAAACTAGTGCAACTAGAGTTATATCTTTCAGTAAGGTCCCATCAGTTCAAGGGACTCTCGTGCTGCTTGTACTTGCTTTTACGCAGTACACCTTATTCGCAGCAGCAGCATCATAGGTAAAACTACAGTACTAAAAATCCTTCATAAGTTGCACAGTAGTGTTCTTGTAACACCGTTCTGAACTAGTCTAATGCCAGTTATTCCGAGTAGTCCAACATTGTCATTTGACATGAGTCGATTCTGTTGGGTTTTGAGCATTCTAACACTCCTATGGTGTACGTGCAACCCTAAATACCTTGAATCTATGTTTTCTCTATTATACATGCAAATATCAATTTTCCAAGGTATTGATCTAACTAGCATAATATAGAGTACACATAATATAAATTCTAGTAGAATTACATACCTCTTGTTTGGTGCTTGATTCCATGGAGCTCAAGAGCCTAGTGCCCCAAATGTGACACCTCAAATGGTTCACACAACATCATATGCACTTGGAATAACTTAGAGAGTAATCATCACTTCATGAAATCGGCTTGCCCTCCACCCATAGACTTAGTGGCCGATTTTGACAAGAATGATATGTTTATATAGTGTGACACAATTAGGGTAAACCCTAATTGTCATGGCTTTCCATTTCCTTGGATCCATGGGTTCAAATACACCATGGAGCATCCATGGACCATCCTATGGGTTTTAGCCCAACTTGATAATCCATGGAGCATTAGCCCACTATATAAGTATGGATGATTTACACAATCAACCCATATATTTAATTATTCTTCTTTTGATCACTTAATTAATTCTAGATTAATTCTTGATCAATACTAATTAAATAATCTTATTAATATATTAGAACTTATAATATATTAATAAACCTTAAGTGTTATTTCTCTCCTTTTAGTCTATCCAAATGCATGATGCCATGCAACCCAAATGGACCATGCCGGGTCGGGTCAAGAATATACCAATTATAGTTATGGACTTAGACACTAATCCATCAGATTCGATCCTCACAGTGCCAGTTTCGTGCGAAAATTCTTTTCCCTGTAATCGACTTTCTAGCAAATCCGAAGTTTCAGAACTCCGAGGCACTCATGCGTAGATTGCCTTATGTTTCGTAGCTTTCCCGAAGTAACCTCAGCAAACCTCCCCGGAATACCACTCGTATAGTACGTCAAGTTCAATCCGAAGGCTCATACGGTTAATCTATCACTGAGGAATGTATACGCAAGGGTGGTACATAATCAAGGTTCTACAGGTTTAGAATTGATAATTCTGCTTTAACTTCTTTTCCTTGTTTGGATGTGAGCTTAGAGAAGAATCATTTATTCGACTACCTTTTCAATCTTAATTATATACGACTTGTATACCCGAGACTGTGATTGATGAACCAGGTATGAGTTCTACTATGAACTTCAGGACGGAGACTTCCCAAGACTGCGATTGATCGTGCTTCCGTGAGAATAAACTTAGAAGTACCTATCCTTTTCCTTAATTCATGAGTAATCATACTTTCTTTTATATCTTCACGACATCTAATCCACCCCAAGGTTTTGACGTCATAATCGGTATGAATTGGTTGAGTCTACGTCGAGCCGACATCATATGCTTTGAGAAAGCAGTTCGTCTTAACCTCCATAACAACGAAACTCTAGTTATTTACGGCGACGAATCAAGTACGAACCTTCGCATCATTTTGTGTATGCAAGCTCAAAAGTGCTTACGAAAGGAATGTCATACATTCCTTGCACACATCGTCGATACGAGCCAAGAAGTGAAAGACATTCAGAACATTCCAGAAGTACGCGACTTTTCCACCACAGCGCCAAGTCGAGTTTCAGAATCGACTTAGTTCCAGGAACTACCCCAGTAGCCAAATCGCCTTATCGTCTAGCTCCAGCTGATATGCATAAACTTTCCAGTCAGCTTAACGAACTTCTCAGGAAGGGATTCATTTGGCCAAGCTTCTCACCATGGGGAGCATCGGTCTTGTTCGTGAAGAAGAAAGACGGATCGTGTCATCGATGACATCCTTATCTACTCCCGAAGTAAGGAGGAGCATAGTCAACACCTCCAAAGAGTACTATATTCACAGACCACAAGAACATGCAACACACATCTGACCAGGAAGAGTTATCACATCAGTGAAGGCAAACAAAAGAAACAAAGCCGTACCCCGATAGTGAAAGGTTCGCTGGAATGCCATGCGAGGACCTGAATTCACTTAGGAACGCGAGGATCAAATGAAACTTCTATCTGTAGAGTAGTTATCAATTCTGCGTGAATTCTAATTTCGGGAAAAAATTCTCTCTAATGGGGGGATGATGTGACAACCCGATATTTCGAATCAATGTAATGACCTAAAAAGTCAAGAATTGTAATCTCTTTTGATATAATGGAATTAGCGTCAAAAATAAAATGTTCAAAAGTCTCTATTGGGTTGCGTAGAATGATAAATATCGTATCAAGGGTTTCAGAAATATAAAGAACACTAAAATCCGAGTTATAACGAAGAAGTTATGACCAACCTAAGATTCACAGCAAAACCGTCAATACGGTTAAACGTAAAACGCGAAGTTTCAATACAATAATTTTTAACCTTAGGTATCTAAATGAAAATTGTAGATATCATTAAACCGTAAACGTACGTAAAAAGAACGTCCAAGTCTGACTTCGTATGAGGAAGTTATGATTTTTACAAGTTCCGGATATAGCAGTAGACAGCTAAAAACTCGAAATAGAGATAGAGAGACTTTTGGCCGAAATAACCTAAATGAGAATCGAAGATCTCAACAATAGTAGTGCAACGGTAAAAAGTCTGACGAAAATGGACGTCGGATGAAGAAGTTATGGATTTATGACGGAGTTTTCGTGTCCCGGCATGTTAAAAATAATTAATTAAAAATAATGTCAAAATTAGCCGACGAAATCTAAACGAGAGTTGTAGAGTGTATTGTCACCTACGCGTGGATATATAGAACGTCGAAAACGGAGCTCGTACACGGAAGTTACGGATTTTACAAATTCGAGACACAAAATCCGAGGCTGTCAGGCTGGCCACGACGTGGCACAAATGGTCACGACGTGGGACCATGACTGATGGATTTTCAGGCTTGGCAGCAGACGTCTCGTCCATGGAAGGGGATAGGATCGACTCCACGACGTGGGCAACCCTTTTGCCACGACGTGGGATCCAAAAATTGGGCAATAAATAGAGCTCAAAGGGTTCCGGGTTTCATTGCTCAATTCTCTTCTTTATCGTGCCGAAGCTCTGCGTTTAAACCCTCGAAGCCATCCCAAAGCCCCGGTCTTCACATCCAAGTTCCGAAGGAAGGTTTTACACTCCCGAGATTCCCGAGAATTCTGAGAAATCAACTTTCTCAAGTCGAAGTTCTGCTCGGTTTTCGTTTCACCTTTTTCAATCTATCAAGTGAGTTCATACCCCTACAACTATGTTGTCAAATACTTTTTAAATGCTTTTATACACTTTTAAGGGGGGGGGGGGATACAAGTAAACACACGATTATCCTTGTGTGAAAAACATAAATCTTTTGCTATACTTTTTGTTATTAAATCAATCATATGTGATTTATAACTGTGTTTCAAACAATAGGATTTCATATACTTCAAACTGGGTTTCAAACAATAGGATTTCATATACTTCAAACTGTGTTTCAAACAATAGGATTTCATATACTTCAAACTGTGTTTCAAACAATAGGATTTCATATACTTCAAATTGTGTTTCAAACAATAGGATTTCATATACTTCAAACTGTGTTATCAAACAAACTACTTTTAAATCATTTTATAAATTGACATCAAGTCATCAATATTTATTATTAAACTCTTCAAAAGGTTTTACAAAACTTCCTTTTTAACTTATATATCATCAAATACATGCCTATATATGTATAGTTATGTAAGTAATGTTTAAATGACTTAGAACTGCTAACCCACTTTATTTCCTTTTTCTTGTCTGAATGTGTACTTAGAGTAATCGGTTAGTTGTCCGAAGGTCGTCTAAACATTAGTTATATATTATGTATACATATGTAGATATAAAAGTACCAGTCAATCATTCGAATACTACAAAGAAGAATACTATAACAACAATTACTAGTAAGCTATTATAGGTATAGTTTAGGAGAATACTATCATAAACAAATATTAGACGGAGAATACTATAACAGAGAATACTACAACTGAAAATACTATCATATACAAGTACACACAGAGAATACTATCATATACAAGTACATACTAAGATACTATAACAGAAAGAACATACTAAGATGCTAAAACATGGAACAACTACAAGATCTAACTATACCAATGACCACTAACGCATATTCTAAACAAAAGGTGATAATAAATTGGGTATACATGATCATATAACTTTAATGTGGATATTACGGCCTTGCAATTCGTTGCAGAAGTCACACTTGTTTCCCAGAATCTCTTGTAGGGAGAACGTTTAGTATGGGAACTACTTATCACATTATGACCTTAATAAAACAAATATGTTTTCAGGTAATTAGTACTGCAGGTCGTCAATTCTGAAGACCCTCGAGTACTTACTTTTCCCATTACTTTCATGTAGTGACAGTTCTACTTGAAAGTCAATGCAAGCTATTTTCGAGTTAAGATAGTTATAAACTAGGGAAAAACATCCACTTTTATAGAGAAACAAACATTCAAAACAGTCGGGTCTTGGCAGAAGACTACTTTTCATACTAGTAGGAAATATGAGATTTTCTAGGGGTTTTTAAACATATACAAACATTTACATTGAATATTTACAAACATTTTCATTCAAACTTTTACAAACATTTACATTCAAACTTATACAAACATTGACAGTAAATACTTATGAACTCACCAGCTTAAATGCTGATCTACGCTTTCAAAATAACTTGTATTCTCAGGTCGTCAGTAGACAGGTACCGATGCCAGGTTTTGAGAAGAAGAAGCACGTTCAAGACTCGTCTTTTATTTTTATTACTTGTTTTGGTGTCATATTACTACGAAAGAGCACACATGTATTAAACCATACTATTATTGCAATGGATGATGTGGTTGCTTGTTTACTACTTTGCATTGTTATGATACTGTACATGACGTCCTCCGTCCCAGAACGTTTCCTCCGTTCTTGGTCTTGGGGTGTGACAAGGAGGGTCACTCCCCGTATAGATCTATACACAAATTTACGCTCTCCCTCCAGGAGACTCTGGGTACAAAACGTGACGCATCAGTATATTACCGAGCCATGAAGTAGTATCTCACATTAATGTTATAGAATTCTTGTATTTGTATAGTATGTACTAGTGTAGTGTATGTTCTCTCTGTCTAGTATGTAGTATGTTCTCTAGTGTATAGTGTGTAGTATGTATTGTTTCTCGTTATAGTATGTACTGTTTCTCTTTATAGTGAGTATTGTCTCTCGTTATAGTATGCTCTTATCTGTTTCCCTTTATAGTGAGTATTATCTCTCGTTATAGTATGTTTGTACTGACTCATGTATGAACTGACTCTTTGTGTGTTTCATTGTTCTAGTAATAGTATTAGTGACTTCCTAAACTATACCTATTATAGTTTACTAGCAATGTTGTTTGTATGAATGAACATGTTTGTACACCTTTGCTACGCAAAGGTATTGAACTGAATGAAGAACTTTTATATCTATATACATACACATAATATATAACTAAGATTCAAACGACCTTCAGACAAACAACCGATACCCTAAGTCCACAACCAAACAAGGAACAGGAAGTAAGGCGAGCTATCAGTCCTAAGTCGTTTCAATCCTACTTATATAACTATATCTATATAGATATGCTTTTGACTAAATCTAAGTTTAAAAGACTTTGATAAGGAGTTTTGCATATAAAAGAGTTTGTAAAACTATTTGAAGCAATTTGTTTGAAAACACAGTTTGAAGTATAAGAAATCTGTCTGTTTGATAGTTATTAATCACATGTGATTGATACAATAACTATAATGTTTCTACTTGTATTCCCCCCATAAAAGCATTTAAAATCATTTAAAAGGTAAATTAAGGGGTATGAACTCACCTGCAGTGAGTGATACGAATGAAAGATCAGTTTGTAGGATGCTAAGTGCCAAGTGAAGACTTGAGCACAACGGATCCTAATACGCATATAATGACACATATATGTATATAATTAGTGTTTATACAACTAATCATGTAAAGAAAAACACCTTAGGGCTTAGGAAACACTTAGATTGAAGTGCTAGAAGTGCAAGGGATTGCATATAAGGGGTGTATGTCCACACAATGGTGTTTACGACCAGGGTGTTCACGGCCCTATGTGTTTACGGCCATAGGGTTTACGACCCTATGTGTTTACGGCCATAGGGTTTATGGCCCTATGTGATTACAGTCTTAAACTCACGAAGTCTTGTGCCAAAGAGTGTTTGTAAGGTCTTGCAAGCATCAAGGAAGTGTTCTAGACCCATTCCTAGCCTTAAGAAGGGTTTATGGCCAAACTAGCAGCCTTAACAAGGGTTTACGGCCAGGGGAGATGCTCCTGGCCGTAAACTCTCATTGATCTTGGTAATTGGTTGATTTTAAGGAGGTAAATCAGGGGCTTCTACTAGCTAACAAGTATAGGGAAAGGATAGTTACGATATGGAAGCAAAAAGGGTTGATTCCGGCCCAAGAACTAGTGGGTGTTCTTGGTGTTCCCGAAGATCTAACCCAAAAGATGAAGTTAATGGATGAAATCAAAGGGTGATACTAGATAGGGAGATGTATCAACAAATCAAAGGATGAAACACTTACATTTTTGAAGATCAAAATAAAGATCCTTATGATACTTGAGAGAGAATTCGGGTTTTCTTGGCTTGAAATGGTGAATAATGAAAAGAAGTGAAGGAATAAGATCCTTAAGGCGAAGAGTTTACGACCACCTTGAGTTTACGGCCGTAAACTCATGTGATGTTGCCGTAAACTCCTCATGAAGGAGTTTATGGCTTGATTGGTGGTTTTGAGCTTCAACAGATACTTTCTAACACTCTTTCCTTGGATGTACTAGGCCTGGAACGCTCAAACAGACCCTAAACAATGCTAAAAGATAGCAGAAACAAGTCTGACTTTGATTGAGTTGAAATGTTGTACAAGATAGGAATTTCGGGTTGTCACAGGATAAGGATTTTGAGAGACAGGAGTAAAAGACTAATTGGACTTAGTCAGAGTACCTACTTGGATAAGGTGCTGAATAGGTTCAGCATGCAGAATTCCAAGAAAGGAGAGTTACCGATCCAGAGTAATGCCAGATTGAGTAAGACTCAGAGCCCGAGTACAGAGGCTGAGATAGCTGAGATGAGTCGAGTACCGTATGCTTCCGCTTTAGGATCGATCATGTATGCTATGACTTGTACTCGTCTTGATGTGGCCTTTGCATTGAGCATGGTTAGCAGATATCAGGGGAACCCTGACAAGGATTACTAGACTGCGGTAAATAACATTCTCAAGTACCTGCGGAGGACTAAGGACTGGGTCCTTACCCTCGGTGGGAGTGATGACTTGAGAGTAGTAAACTTATAGTGATGCTAGCTTTCAGACTGATAGGGATAATTTCCGCTCTCAGTCAGGCTGGGTCTTTACCTTAAACGGAGGAGCAATTTCTTGGAAAAGTTCCAAGCAGGAGATAGTGGCTGATTCAACTTGCGAATCAGAGTATATAGCGGCAAGCGAGGCAGCAAAGGAGGCTATATGGCTAAAGAACTTCATTGGAGACCTTGGGGTTGTACCAGCTAAAAAGGAGCCTATGGAGATTTTCTGTGATAGTGAAAGTGCAGTTGCATTAGCCAAGGAACCAAGGGATCACGGGAGATCCAGACACATCGACAGAAAATACCATCTCATCAGACATCGAATAGAAGAAGGACTCCTCGTGGCAAAGAGGGTATCATCGGATGAGAACCCAACAGATCCCCTCACGAAGGGACTGGGTAGGGTTAAGCATCTCCAGCATGCGAGGCGCATACGGCTGAAGGATGATATTAGTTTTAGTAGTTAGATAACTCTGAAATTTGTAAAGTGTAATTGACATTTGATGATAAATAAAAGCTGTTGTTTATTTATAAGTAAAGTGTTGTTATCTTCTGTCAATCGTTTACTATCATTTCATTTTGCATGTTTTGACTTCCAGAATAATTATGTTATGGTATATTATATTATTCAAATTCTCCACAGTCGTTCATATGTTGGAAGTAGATATGAATCAAGACTGTCAGTTGGCTTGTAGATGTCTAAGATGTTGGACATAGTAAGAGTTGCTACAACACTCATGAGTGCTCATAAGTTCTGAGTATTGGATTCAACACACGCTCACTTGTATCACTTCATGGAATTTATCTCGAGTGATCGTGAGACGGTAATATCATATAAGTCTTCAAACCTAGAGATATGAGTTGGTTATACATTGATTGTACGAAAACGCATTGGTAACTCGATATTATAAAAAGTTCCTTTGTGTATAATTCAACAAGTAGTAGAACAAGCATATGAGTCAAAGTTTATCTGTTCCTTCTTGGATTAGAAGTGATATCTGGGCCCCTCGATGATATTGTTGTGACCTATGTACCGAGCATGGTCAGAACTAAATTGATGTGTTCGATTAAGTTCTATGTCAAACAAATCGGAAATCGGGAAACAAACTGCTGGAAAATAAGTAAGACATTGTTCCATGTATTTGTCCGACTGATATCTAGAACAAAGGATTATATGATCACTTATCTTAAATGGCGTATCATCACCATCTCAGTTCCGCGATACATTGAAAGAGCTACGATTGCTGATCGGTTCCTGAAGTCATACTTGCAGTTATAGTTATTAGACTTATCCAAGTGGGAGACTGTTGGATAAGGTGTCTAAGTCCATAACTATTTCTGGTATGTACTTGACCCGGTTGGCATGGTCCATTTGGGTTTCATGGCATTGCAATACTTGGATAGACCAAATGAGAGAAAGCATACTTAAGGTTTATTAATATATTATAAGTTCAAATATATTAATAATATTATTTAATTAGTATTGATCAAAGAATTAATTTGGAATTAATTAAGTGATCAAAAAGAGACTAATTAAATATATGGGGTTGATTGTGTAAATCATCTATTCTTGTATAATAGGCTAATGATCAATGGTTTATATGAATTGGGCTAACACCCATAATGGTGCTCCATGGATAGTCCATGGAGGTTATACACCCATGGATCATGGAATATGAAAATCCATGCACATTAGGGTTTACGTGGAGTAACCCTACATGTGGCACACTATATAAGAAGCCCTATGGTAAGCAAAATCGGACACTAAGTGAAGAACAAGAGGGCTAGCCGATTTTGAGTGATAAGTGTCATCTCTCAAGGTTATTCCAAGTGTTGTGGTGTTGTGTGAGACATTTGAGGCATCACACTTGAGGTGCTAGGATCACAAGGTTCTCAAGGAATCCAAGAAACAAGAAAGGTATGTTTTCTTACTTGCGTTTATGATTCAAGTTCCCCATACCATGCTAGATAGGTTAAGAACCTTGGACATCAAATTTGCATGTATCTTAGTAAAACATAGATCCAAGGTTTCTAGGGTTGCATGTACACCTTAGGAGTGTTAGAATGCTCAAAACCCATCACATAATTGATCTGACCAAGATGTTGATAGTTGCTGAAGCAGAAATGCTTAAGAACACATCTATATCAGTGTTGCTTAAACGGTCTAATTCTAAGAATTCCATGGACATTGACATTGGTAACACTGGTGATCTAGAAAAGATTTCTCACCCAAATTGAAAGGGGCCATCCAAGATCAAACTGTTTGAATGTGTGGTAAAAAGAAAGTTCAATTCTAGGATTATTCCATGTGCTAGACCCAAAGAGTCCATTTGTTTCTACTGCCAATTGATGTGACATTAGTTGCAAAGCTTCCCAAAATACCTGGAGGATCTTAAAGTTGGGGAAGTCAATTCATGTGACTCTACTTCAGGTACATCCATTATCTAACTCCATAAGTTCTTATTCTTAGAATCGTAACACATGATGTGATGATCACATTTTTATGGCATTGTAGGATCTAAAAGAAGAAAGGAAGCTTGAGTAAAGTGAGCTAAATCTGATCATGAGAAATGGACTTTTGTCACATAGTTCGATGCTAAGAATTTGGAGCTACTACTAGGGAGTTAGGATAGTTTTAATAGTTTTATATTACACTTTGGAGATGACTAGAAATATAGTTTTTCATTTTTATGCATTGTAAGGACTTGTTCTAATTTTTCTTTTAGCAATAAAATGAAGTTTTAGTTTATGCTGTTGCCTTATCTTATATTTCCTTGCAATGATATTAATGAAAGGTGTTGGTTATGTTTCAAATAATAGCAATATTAATAGTGGATATTGATTCTTCAAGAACGTGCTTGTGGTACTATCATAATTGACTAAGTGAAGAGAAATCTCATCACCAAGTCTCAATTGGACAGAAAATTGGAGTCATACAATTCAAATTGCATGATGCATGGGAATCTTGTTCATTGGAAAATTATGACTAAATCATTGTTCACATGTTCATATGAAACAAGTGAAGGATTAATGGATATAATACATGTTGATATGGACCCTTCATATTCACCACAAGGGAAGACAATGCTATTCGTCATGATTTATTGATGATTCAACAAATATGACTATGTTTATAAGATTAAGCATAATTATGATACTTTTGAAAAGGTTCAAAGAGTACCAAAATGAATAGAAGAATCTATTAGGCAAAAAGATAAAAATTCTCCAATCTGAAAAGAAAGGAGAATACTTTAGTATCATGTTTTATGATCATCTTGGTAATTGTGGAATTGTATCGCAATTAATCCTTAAAGAACATCTTAGTGCAATTGTATGACTAAGAAGAGGAATCAAACATTGATGGAAATGGTTCGATCATAGATGAGTCATACGTTGTTCCAATCAAGCTTTAGATCCATGCTCTAGAAATTACAAATCGTATCTTGAAACTCTTTTTAAACTAAGAAGGATGAAGAAATCTCCTAATATGTGGAGTAAAGAATACTTTCCTTACTCTAGCATGTTTAGAATTAGAGTTTTGATGTTTTGCGTTAATCGAGCAAAAAAAGATAAGCTGAGATTGTCACACCCCAAAACCGGAACGACGGAAACGTTCTGGGGTGGAGGACGTCATGTTTATTATCACAAGACATGCATCATAGTAATTAAAGTAATAAACAGCCATTTCATTAGAAAGAAAGTGTTTACAAAGTATGTGGTTCTCATAATATAGAATACATAGCAAATAACAAAAAGACATGAAGCTATATTGCTCCATCTTCTGAATCCCAGTGCGCGTACTTGTCTATTGGTCTCCTGAGAATACAAGTTATTTTGAAAGCGTAGATCAGCATTTAAGCTGGTGAGTTCATAAGATTTTAGTGATGTAAGTAAGTTGTAAAAAAGTTGTAGTATGTTGAAAGTTCTTTTAGAAAAGTTCGCCTGTTCCTCCAGAAAATCCTATATTTCTTGCTTTGATGAAAGATAAGTAAAAATGACTCTATAATCCTTTCTATGAGTACTAAATGGATACAAGTTATATAAAACCCAGAGTAAACAAACAATCGGTTGTGTGTATCTGCCCTAAGCCCACAACCAAACAAGGAATAGGAAATGAGGCGGAAGGCACACATCCCATTGTTTGTTAGATCGTCGTTGTATATAACCCTGGCGTATTCACTTGGTACTCACGGAGTTAACTGTAATAGTTCCTTTATATTTAATGAAAAGATTCTTTAAGAAAACCCTTATTTCTTTTAGTAAAAATGGTAACCATAGTGGTTCCTGATGGGTTTTAGGCCATAAGAACATCCTATGTGCTCATACAAACCCTAATGCTTGGATCTAGGTTTCTCTATTGTACATGCAATTCATCCAAGACTTTAAACCCTAGATCTAGTATATGATAATCAATATAACATATGAATGAGGGTTTAGATCATACCTTGATTGTTATGTATCAATAACAATCTCAAATCCTTCTTGTAATGACTTTAGAAAGCTTAGAGTCACAAGTGTCACTCCTCTAATGGCTCACAAACACCAAGAGCAAGAGGATGAAGAAGAGAAGAGAAGGAGGTTACGAAAAACATGTGGAAACCCTAATCAACAAGTTCACCACGTTTTTGAGCCATAAGGGTCCTTTAAATAGAGAGGCTATTAGGGTTATCAAACAAGGAAACCCTAATTTGGATGCTTAAGCCCTAAGCAACCCATGGACTCCTTCCTTAAAGGCCTAGGACGATTTCTAATGGGTTTCCCCATAGAATTCGTCCACCCCTTTAATATGTAGTCCATTAGCTCAATATTCAACTATCATACAATTGACAATTCTAGTCCCTTAAGTTTAATTAATCTCTTTTAGCCACAAAACTAACTACCAATTAATTCTTGACTAATATTAATTAAACAATATGATTTCTCCTTTAATATATTATTCTCATAATATATTAATAAATCATATTTAATCCTTTCTCTCCATAATTCATCCTATCAAGTTGCTTTGGTGAAGGCAACCCAAAAGGACCATGCACCATCGGGTCAAGTACATACCAAAATAGTTATGGACTTAGACACTAATCCAACAGTCTCCCACTTGGATAAGTCTAATAACTATTCTGCGTATGACTTCAGATCCTGATCTGCAATCGTAACTTTCCAAAGCCGCTGTCAACTCTGATCTTATTAGATACGCGTGTCCTTTAGATAAGGGATCATATATTCCTCCATTCTAGATATCGTATAGACTGAGACATGGATCTAAATCATTCTCTCTGTCTATGTGCTGTTTCCCGATTTCCGATTTATGACGACTGACAACAGACTACAATTGAACACATCAAATTAGTCCCGGCTTGGCCAAGCGCTCAGGTGTCATCACTAAACCATCGAGGGGCCCACAAATATCGCTTTTATCCTACTTTGGATAAAAGGAACGGATAAACTTTGACTCAATGCTCGCTTGCACTTACTCACCAAATCACACACAACAATATGTTTTATAACACCAAGTTACTGGTGCGTTTACATATTATCAATGTGCAACCGACTCGCAAGATACAACTCACACATCTCGGTTTCAAGAATGTAAGATGTTATCGTCTCACTAATCACTCGTGATAAAATCCATGAAGTGATCCAAGTGAGCGTGGGTTTAATCCAACGCTCAAATCATATTCATAAGCACTCATGAACGTTGCAGCAAACATTTGCTTATGTCTAATACTCTTTAGACAATCCACACACCAATTCATGACAGTCTTCATTCATACCTACTTCCAACATATGAACGACTGTGGTCCGTTTGAATAATTTGACTGTTCTAAACCAATTAAATTATTCAGGAAGTCAAAACATGCAAAGTGAAACACAAGAATAATACTAATCCTATATGGCCTCAAACTTTTGAGTATAAATAAAACACCTTTTATCTATCACCATATTGATTACTCATTATTTGTTGTTTCGGGTAATCAACTTCTTACTTGAATTATAACACTTGTCCCATGCTCTTAGCATGCACACAATGTTTACCTATGGTTCTTACTTTGTGAAATAGATCAAATGAACACATTTCCAATCATATTCATTTCACAACTCCCAATCCTTATCACAAGTATAAGAATATAAATTTCTTGTTACTTATGCTAGATTCTAATATTTTAATGCAATGATTCTTTCGTAAAGTCACAGCTCAAAATCATCAAGACTCGGCCAATCTCTATCAGAAACAATTCTATAGATATGATGTCTCTCACTCAAAGTACATTCCTTTGAACATCCTTCTTGCATAAAAGTTTCTAATCTAGATACAGATTCTCAATATCCAACTCCCAATATGGAAACATTTCCATATTTGCCATATGACAATTCATTCTTAATAGAATCTTATCTATTCATAATAATGTCATCCAATACCATACTTCCAACTACTCACAAGCGACCAATCCTCAGCGAGCTTTGGATCGTCTTTTGATAGTTGTTTAATTATTTTAGTCAAAACCGATTCTAGTCCTTTTTCCCTATAAATGTGCTAGACATTTGGAAAATTTTAGAATGGTCAAATATAATAGCACTAGCAATCAATCCTATACCCGAAGCGTATGGAACACGATGCATAAAGATATGATGCTTTATCCATCTTCTGCCATATTATTTTATGTGTCTCGTTCTTACAATTCGAACTATGAAGAGGGATGCCGTAATCATAATCGAATTTTAAGAACACACTATGTATCCTTTGACTAAATTTATTAAAATTTCTCAATCTAAGCTTTAGATTTTGAAACGAAGTACAATATTCTCTCCCTTAATTATAGCAAAACAACTATTCAATCCTTACGACTTTGCAAAGTATAACTCTTGTTTTCTATAATTAATATTGCTAACTTGCAATACTTGACTTAATAATCATACAAGCACAACATTTATGCTCCAACTATCATGATGATTATTATCATATAAGCATAACACTTACGCTCCCACTAGCTTTGACATGTATTCAGAAACAGCTTAACTTTCAGAAAGACAATACCTATTGAATTTCTTAAGTTCATGTTTCTAATACCTAATGCTTTGATAATCTTTTATCAAGGCTTCTTAAACTTATACACCTTTGCTTTAGATAGCTCATATGTGTGTCTAAACAATTCAGACTAATTGCCAAATCTCACAATTCGAATCATGGAAAGGGATACCGTAACCATAATCGAATTCGAGAATACAATTTCACAATCACGATCTTCTTAAAATCTCTTTTAGTGAAAGCATTTCCTCACAGTCATTTTCATGAAAGAGGGAATCTTATGACACTTAGATTTTAATGGTGTATGTGTTCCTATCCATGTGAATTTGTCAAAACTAAAGTTTACGACAAATTCAAACTCATATGGACCGAACTTTTTCAATCTTGATTTCTTGCCTTATGGTAACACGGCTGCCCACCATGTCTTCCAATTAGTTAAGCAGTACACCCTTTCCTATCAATGTACTTTTCATTGATCAAGGTCCTTGCCTGTTATGCATTCAAATGAGAACTCATAGGGCTCACATGCATAATTAACTTAATTGGAATGGCACAGAAACAATATAGTGTCAACACGATAGGTTGTAGACCTCAACTCGTGTGCTAGTGATGATCGATAAGGTTTCTTCTTGATTAGTTCTTGAAACTTTTTAAGACCATTAAGACTCCCACTGACTCCTTGACATATAAGATTCTCTTGTCAATAAACATTTCTCGACAAACAAATATTCAAGAGTTAGTGTAGCTTTTATCAAGACAAAACATTTCATAAAATTGGTCCTAGTTGGTCTTTATCTTATCCAAGACATCACAACTTTCCAATTTCAAATGTGCGAGAATAAGAAAACCTTTTTCCAAATTCTACATTTGACGAATGTTATAAACCTTCTTAAGATTTGTCACTCAATGTCACAATCTTAACTTTAAGACTTGTTTTGGAACGAAGTATGATTGTCTTCTTGATTTAACCATTTCTTCAATTCTTGGTTCCTCTTCTCAGACATACAATTGAACTAAGACTCACTTAGAGGATCAATTGAGATATGGTTCTTAATCATTAAAACCTATCATAAAACATAATAAAAGGTACTCTCCCTTCTTCTTAGAATAGAGAAACTTTTATCTTTCTGCCTACTTGATTCTTCTTATCCATTCTGCTATTTATTGAAACTCTTTCAATCAATTGAGAATTATACTTAATCTCATAAGTATAATCATATTTACTTAACCTTAGTAAATCATGACGAATATCTTTGTTACTCTTGTGGTGGACTTGATCAACACACAACCTTGTGTACTCGATTTCCTAGTCCTTCACTTGACACTTTGTCAATAAATTAGTCTAATTTCCAAATATGAAATTTCTCATTCATCATGCAACCAAGTTGTATGATTTCAAGTTTCTGTCCAATTGAAACTTGGGCGATGAGAAACTTTCCCTATTTGGTAAATTCTTGACCTTTCCACAAATAACATAATTAAGAATCAAATCCATTATTGCTAATAATAGAAACTTACATCAATTTTTCATACACGCCATTGCAAGGATAAATAAATAATATAAAATCAGAATTTATATTATTGCGGAAAAATTTGTCCTTACAATGCAATTCAACTGAAAAACTATGTTGTTAAATATTCCTAAGCAATCTATTCTAACTCCAAGTAGTAGCTTAAGATTCTAATCTTCAAGTAATGCGATCAAAATCCATTTCTTCACGATTAGATTCCGCTCACTTCTTCCCTTAAGATTCCTTTCTTTTCTTCGATCCTACAAGACATCGAAATGTAATCTTATCACATTATGTATTAAGAATCTAGAATAGGAACTTAAAAGAGTTAGTTAATGGATTTTACCTAAAGTAGAGCCATACGTTTTGACTCTCCCATCTCTTAGATCTCTTAGGTAAATAGGGCAGCTTCGTCTCCAATGCCCCTTCTCTTGGCAATAAAAGCAAATTGACTCTTTTGGAACAACACACGGAACTACTTCTGACTTTGCCTTTCTCTTATGATCAAACTTTTCGATCATGGCATGCCTTTCGTTGCCATTGTCTATATCCATAGAGGTCTGGAAGGCAGATCCAGCAATCAACTTTGCTTTTCCAGTGCGCCAAATCATTGCTGATTCAGCAGCAATAAGTATATAGGTGAGATCGATGAGGGTTACGTCGTGGTTCATCATATAGTACTCTCTTACGAACTCACTATATGAGTCAGGAAGTGACTGAAGAACCCAGTCAACAGCCAGCTCCTCACAAACAACAGATCCCAACATTCTTAACCTATCAATGTGCGACTTCATCTCTAGGACGTGTGTACACACTGACTTTCCTTCTTCATGTTTACTTGCCAAAAGGGCTTGAGTGAGTTTGAACTTTTCAACCTTTTGAACTTGTGGGTTAGGGAGAACAATAGGAGGAGGTGGAGGAAGTGAAGCATGATCTCGTGTTCCTCGATCGAATCGTGGAATATCATCTTCATGTGAAAAGCTTGTTCCACGGGATTTGGGAAGACCATAGTTGTCATACTTTGACATCTACAAAACGGGAGAAAAATTCAAGTTAGTTGATTGATTGAGTCCTTAATAAATCACCCAAATGAGATATTAAGGCTAGGACCCAACACAATACTCTACAACTTGGGAGAGGGATGCCGTAACCCAAATTGCAGAACATTTGAAGGTAAGTGAATGACGATTCACTAATTTCCATCATGAAAAACGAAAAAAAATTTAAGTTTTAAATCTATTGAAAATTCCTAGGTCTTTTGAGATTCATTGAACATTTCAATGGCATGTTTAAATCTCGATATGCCCCTCGATTTGTGACTGGGATGCCGAGGATCACAAAACAGGGTGTGAATAACCATGCAAACTTACATGGTGCCCTCAATGTTACAGTCACCTATTCGATGTGCCGGTTAACCACACACGCTCCACCGAATTATGACAAACAATGAGTCACCCTTTGCTACCTTTGCTTAGAACCATTTAGTGTGCCGGTTAACCACACAAGCTCCACTAACGTCTTCGCAAGGGCACAAAGTGTAATTTCATGGAATTGCATCAATTCGCCCATTGGTTCTACCTTCTTTTCTTTGTCGGCGACAAGGGGATGGAGGGTGCTTCTCAGCTAGAGTTGGGGGTGGGGTCGCTATAGTGGCTAGGGTGAGTCTTCCTACACCTGATTCTCGCGCAGCAAGATCTTTTGTGAGTGCCCTTCCTTAGCTGACTAAAGGCGAGCTACTTTTGAATTCTCTAATTAACTAAGCTGACAAGGATCACATCGATAAGAGAAAAAGCAAAGACGGCTTATGCCGAATATCTTGAACGCTACCTATAATAGAAGAAAATAAGGAATCGACTTATTTCCACTTTTGCCTAAAGTAACTAAGATTGGGAATTTTGTAAAAGCATTTAGTTACTTTTGTACTTCATTATACTTATAATGGAAGGTTTCTGTCCTATCCTACCCGTTCGGCTAACGACCCTCCACTAGTCAAGAGTGCGGTGGGTAAGAGTGGATACCCATTCAATCGCCATTTTATAGGCAATTTCCTTAAACACCCCTTATAGACCAGCTTCGTGAATGAGGCCTACTAACGGTAAGACTGACTGTTTACTCATACATATATATAATACTAGACTTTTAATGTTATATATAGTATAGGGTGTATTTTATACTTTTAAAATACTTGGTGGTCAAATTTAATAATTACACTTTTAATTTAATTAAATTGTAAACCAAAACTTTTATGGATTTATTAAATCTCTCTTAATTATACACTTTAATTAATTAATAAAACCATAAGGGTGTGAATTGAACTTTTCAAAACAATACTAGGGTTTTAGAATTTAACATTTCTAAATTAAACTTTTAATCAACTTTTAAATTCCAAACTTGAGGGCAAGTTTTGAAACATTTCAAAACATTAGGGTTTAGAATTTAAATATTTCAAATCAAACCTTTTAATCAAAATTTAAATTCCAAAACTTGAGGGCAAGTATTTGAAACATTTCAAAAATACAAGGATCAAATAGCAAATAATTTAAATTAAACAATTAATTTAATGATTATCTAAATTTGACCTAATTTCAATTTCTTGCAAGATAAGTTACCCAATTAATACAAATAATTAATCTTTAATCATATAAGGAAGTTATTATCTAATCAATTGGTAATTATCTTTTGTTTAATCAAGGATATACTCAAAATATGTTTAAAATCGGATTTTAATGACCCAAAACAGTTAAGGCAAGTATCCATGAGTAAAACAGCAAGAAATCCCGAAACTGCCTCCTTCTGACGCTCGAACTCGCCGAGTTCCTCTATGGACTCGCCGAGTTGGAGCCAACTCGCCGAGTCCACATTGGAACTCACCGAGTTCAGCAGTCAGGGAGCCAAAAAATCGATTTTGCAACAAGAATGAATATGCTAGGCATCAATACAATAGAAACCAATCAAGGCTCTGATACCACTGATGGGTTTTAGGCCATAAGAACATCCTATGTGCTCATACAAACCCTAATGCTTGGATCTAGGTTTCTCTATTGTACATGCAATTCATCCAAGACTTTAAACCCTAGATCTAGTATATGATAATCAATATAACATATGAATGAGGGTTTAGATCATACCTTGATTGTTATGTATCAATAACAATCTCAAATCCTTCTTGTAATGACTTTAGAAAGCTTAGAGTCACAAGTGTCACTCCTCTAATGGCTCACAAACACCAAGAGCAAGAGGATGAAGAAGAGAAGAGAAGGAGGTTACGAAAAACGTGTGGAAACCCTAATCAACAAGTTCACCACGTTTTTGAGCCATAAGGGTCCTTTAAATAGAGAGGCTATTAGGGTTATCAAACAAGGAAACCCTAATTTGGATGCTTAAGCCCTAAGCAACCCATGGACTCCTTCCTTAAAGGCCTAGGACGATTTCTAATGGGTTTCCCCATAGAATTCGTCCACCCCTTTAATATGTAGTCCATTAGCTCAATATTCAACTATCATACAATTGACAATTCTAGTCCCTTAAGTTTAATTAATCTCTTTTAGCCACAAAACTAACTACCAATTAATTATTGACTAATATTAATTAAACAATATGATTTCTCCTTTAATATATTATTCTCATAATATATTAATAAATCATATTTAATCCTTTCTCTCCATAATTCATCCTATCAAGTTGCTTTGGTGAAGGCAACCCAAAAGGACCATGCACCATCGGGTCAAGTACATACCAAAATAGTTATGGACTTAGACACTAACCCAACAGCTCCTTCTATAATCACTTAGCTTATACTAGCTATATATAATCTAATATCGAACATATAGTTAATTGTGTGAATCTGCCCTAAGCCCAGAACCAAACAAGGAACAGGAAATGAAGCGGAAAGCACACATCCAACTACCTATCGGATATTAATTATATATAACCCTGATGTATAAACTAATGTATTATAGAATTAACCACCTAAGGTCCCTTAAGTTTATGCTGGTTTAATAAAATGGATTAAACCCTTTACTGGATAAGTTTCTAGTTTTGTATACCAAATGTTCTATTTGAAAAGTATGTTTTGTACTAGAAAACGGTGCATTGAATTAGTGTCCCATGACCTGGACCATACCTGGTACTCCTTATGTTGGTGTATACGAAAATAATTTGCAATAACTTTCAAGTGGATTTGTCACAATATGAAAGTAATGGGAAAATGTAAGTACACATTTGTCTTTTGAATTGACGTCCTGACGTACTGATTACCTTAAAACATCTTTGTTTTATTAAGGTCATAATGTGATGAGTAGTACCTATACTATACACTCTCCCTGCAAGAGATTCTGGGGACCAAACGCGACTTCCGCAAACAAATTGCTAGGCCGTGTAAATTCACATTAAAGTTATATGATCATGTATATCCAATTTACTATCACCTTTTGTTTAGAACAATGAGTTCGTGATTATTGGTATAATTAGATCCTGTAGTGTTCTTCTGCTATAGTATTTAGTATGTTCGTTCTGTTATAGTGTATAGTGTGTCTCTCTGATGTATTGTATCTTCCTCCCTGTTTCTCTTTATAGTATGTTCTCTATGTTATCGTGTATTGTGTCTACCTCCCTGATTCTCTTTATAGTATGTTCTAGCATCTAGTATGAACTGAACCCCTAAAATATACCTACTATAGTTTAATAGTATGTTTACTTGAACTGTTATAGAAAAGACTCATTTATCTACTAAGTTATGATAGTACTTTAAAAATGGAGTTTTATAAACTATAAAGTAACATAACCTAAAAAGAGTTTTTGAAATGTTTTGATCACTTATAAAAGACACAAGTAATCTTTTGAAAGATGTTTATAACAAAAATTTACACAATTATCATTGTGTTCAACTTGTATTCCCCCCTTAAAACATTTAAAACAGTTTAAAAGATTGATTATAGGGGTACGAACTCACCTTATGTGGGTGATTCAAACGAATATGCGCGTAAGGATGAAAAGTTCCACGAATGAAGTCCCGAGACACAAACGAGTCCTAAATGACATATATGGCGTGAATATAGTGTTTATAAGCAACTAACATGCAAGGAAACATCTTAAGGGACTAGGAAACACTTGGACCAAGTGTTAGAATCACATGTGATTCATCAAAGGGGAGTTTACGGCCAAAGGGATGAGTTCACGGCCAAGGTGTTCACGGCCCTATGTGTTTACGGCCATAGGGTTTACGACCCTATGTGTTTACGACCGTAAACTCATGAGGTCTTGTGCCAAAGGGTGTTTTTAAGGTCTTTCAAGCATCAAGGAAGTGTTCTAGACCCATTCCTAGCCTTAAGAAGAGTTTATGGCCAAACTAGTAGCCTTAACAAGGGTTTACGGCGAAGGGAGATGCTCCTGGCCGTAAACTCTCATTGATCTTGGAAATTGGTCGATTTCAAGGATATAAGTCAGGAGCTTCTACTAGATAGTAGGTGTATGGAAGTAATACTCACCTTTTGGGAGGCTTTATGGAGTTCACAACCACCAAGAACAAGTGTGTGTTCTTAGTGAAAGTTGGTGATTTTGAAGATCTAACCAAAAGACGATTTTCGTGGATGGAATCAAAGGGTGATTCATGAATAAGAAGGATAACAACTCAAAGATGGAAGAAACACTTACGTGTTTAGAGGATTTGGATGAAGAACTTGATGATAGTTGAGAGAGAAATCCGATTTCTAGACTTGGACGTTGAAGAAATGGCTAGAAATGAAGGGATATCATGTATAAGGAAAGAGTTTACGACCAACCAAGAGTTTACGGCCGTAATATCTAGTTTACGGGCGTAAACTCCAAGTGATGGAGTTTATGGCTTGAATGCAACTTGAAGAACTTAAGCTGACACATCCATACACTTAATCCTTAAGTGTACTAGGCTTAAAACCCTTAAACAGACTCTAAACAAGGTTAAAAGATAGCAGAAACGAGTCTAACACACGGTTGAATTGATTGGCTGGACTTACAAGGCAAAAATTTTCGGGTTGTCACATCATCCCCCCGTTAGATGGAATTTCGTCCCGAAATTAGCTTTCTTAGCTGTACTATAGGGGTTGCGCTCCTCTGATTGGCAGAATACCCACTCGTAGACCTGGCAACTTTGCCCTAGTGTCCATGATAGGATTCATACTTGGTCCATCTATCATTACCTCGTGTATACAAGTCGTATATAATTGGGATTAGTTAGACGGTCGGATGTGCGACTCTGCCCCAGGTCCACAACCAAACAAGGAACAGGAGATAGGGCGGAATCACACATACTAGATCTGCGTAATCATAATCATATACCACCCTCGCGTATACACTGAATAGTGATAGGTGGGATGTATTCGTCCTTAGCCTCTATGCTCGAACTTGGTCTGCTGGACGAGTGGTATTTCGGGAAAGTCCGCGGAACATACGGCGACAAGGCTTCGGAGGGCAAAGTACTCTTCGCACGAGTACTTTGGGGTTTAGAATACGAAGGACAAAACTGAGGTCTAGGTCGGACTGTCGTTACGAATGACGAAGGTTTCGTGAATTTGACGGTCGAGGCGTTGGAAACATATGAACTTAGTATGGTGAGGACCACGCCAACTCATGATGAATGATAGCAACAGACTCTTTACTGAACAAAGTTTGGCCGATTTGAAAGAAACGTCTGTTATACAATGATGTACCCCTAGTGTGCTCGAAAATGTACTCTTTGAAAATGTTCTAGTGCTTTCTGTTTTCCCCTTGATGTTAACACTTCTACGTATCGTACCGCGATGAGCGAGTACATACTGTGAAAGTGCTTTGATAACTAGCGTCGATACTTTATACTACAATCCTCCTCGGTACCACTACGATCACCTGGAATATACAAGTTATAAATAATTAAGAGGAATTAGACGGTCGACTGAGTAACTGTGACAACCCGAAACTTTGTCCGTTTCTATTGCGCGATTTCCGTTAATAAAATTTCGAATTCGTTAACTTTTTCGTCAAACTTCTTAGTTTAGAAAATAATCTAGTTATTTATAATTAAATTATTTGCAAGTCGGAACCAAAAATCGCGCGGAAACCCGAAAATCTCGAAAAAAATCAAACATTTCCGGTCTAAATGAGATTACGACCGTAAACTCGTTTACGACCGTAAACCTGTTTACGGTCAGTAAAGAGTGGACCCCCACCACCGACCACCTCACTCCTATAAATACGATACCTCCACGTTCATTAGAACATTTCTGGCCAAAAACTCTCTCCTCCTCTCTCTAAGAACCTTAACCGTAAACACCTAAAAGCACTCTCAAACTTCGGGAAAACTTCGAGAAAGCACGTTTGGAGTCACTTTGGAACGTCTCAGAGCACTTATCTCTTCGAAATCAGCAATCAGCACCATTGTTTTGAGTTTACGGTCCATCTTGAAAGACCGTAATGACTGTTCTTGAGTTTACGGTCCAAGCCTTCAAAGATCGTAAACTCAGTTCTTGAGTTTACGGCCCTAAACTCACCAAGCCTTCAGAAACCGCAAACTCTAGTTTACGACCGTAAACTCTTGTTCACGGCCGTAAACACCTTTTAAGTGGTGCTTTTGACTGAAAACTCACCTTCATCGATTCGATCAAGTCCCGGATTCCGTTAAGTGTCACGTGCAACAACTCGACGATCTTCATTTCAGTCAACGATTTCACGCAACAACTGTGAGTTCATACCCCTACATTTTCCATATTTTCAATGTTTTCAGGGGGGGAATGCAAGCTAAACATAAATGTTTTCAAAAACTTATGAAAATCTCATACTTTAAATCCCTTTTGTACTATGCTGAGCATAAGGGACGTTTTCACTAAAATTTGCATAGTTTTCCGGACACGCTATTCACTATACATGCAAACTATAATCGGTATAGTTTGGGATTTTTCTAAACATAACAAGTACAAAACCTTTCACTACTAAACATATGTTCTAAGACAGAAACAGTTTACAGTTTACATCACTACTTTATCATGGTATTCATAACTGTAATTATCAATATATACGATATACATACGGATTTTCACTACGGTAGAACGCTACTACACTACATGTAAACTAGATTGTACGATACTGTGAGGCGCTACTTCACTACTATACCCTTAGGTGTACATGGATAAATCCTACCAGTGTATAACCAGAGTCTCCTGGAGGGAGAGCGTGAGATTTGTGAATAGATCTATTCGGGACTGACAATCCCACATCTGGACTGCTAGCTACAGTTAGGCGGGCACGCCTGAGATGTACAAATATCATTTAACTCGACGCCTGAAGAACGTTGGAAAGGTCAATAGTCATATCAAGCATGGTTGTACGACTCACAATATGTATAAATCACCTTTAGTTTACAACTTGACACTCTTCAACAGTTCTATTTATACTAAATAGAACTAGCACACACTACGTATACTGGCTAAAGTCAGGGTTTTCAAACGGAACTGATCATGCATGGGTTTCATACACAAAATACCTATACTTCATGATTAGCTCTAGCTAGTCACATGAGGTAGTATTTTCGCATATCACTACGGTTTCAGGGACTAACATTCATGGTTTATATAGAATTGAGAACACTACATTTTCACTAGAGAAAATATCGGATTTTCTTGGAACTATACAAACATTTTTGCAAACTCATCAACGATTTTCACTACAAACCACCGCTTATGAACTCACCAGCTTTATGCTGATACTCTTTCAAACTGCTTGTATTCTCAGGAAATCAGTAGACAGGTACTTGCTGGATTTTTGGGGAACTGGAGCAATAAGAGTTTTATGTTTATTCTATACAAACTATTGGATGTAATTCAAACAAAGTTTCAGACAAAGTTTCAACTGATGTAAACATTATTATTTAAGTATTCACTGTAATGGTTGTGTTGCTATGATTGCTGTTATTCATTGGTTGTGATGCTATACATGACGTCCTCCGCCCCGGAACGTTTCCGCCATCGGTTTCGGGGTGTGACAGTAACTCTGCCTCAAATCCACAACCAAACAAGGAACAGGAATTAAGGCAGAATCACTCACTCTCAGTATGCAAAATCTTAGCTATGCACAACCCTGCTGTACATACTAAGCCATCATAGCTTCTCTGAACGGATCCTTTAGTTCTCTTGAATACTGTGACTTGTTTTCAATAAGTGAGTTATTATAATTACTTTTAAGTGTTATCCCCAAGTTTTAATCTTATATAAATATAAATTAATTTTTAAAGTAATTACTATTTCGAAAAACGTACCGCTGCTCGCTGGCGACTCCGGGGTTGATTCTCCTGCGGTGATCATCAGAATTCGTCCATCCGCTCCTGAGTTCTTTGTTATCGGGTAGTCCTTCTGGTAATGTTCATTCTCACCACAGACATAGCAGGCTTGGTTTTCTTTAACTCCGGGGACTTGGGAGATTGGTTGAGCCGGTGCCCTACAGAAACGGACTGCGTGTCCCTTTCTGTGGCAGTTCAGACACTGCATTTCCCGGCATACTCCGGTGTGGTGATAGTTGCACTTTCCACACTTCGGGAGGTGTCATCGCCCTGACTCGATGGTTCGAGAAGATCGAATCCATCTTCGAAATTTGCGTCTGTTCTGAAGCAAACAAGGTGAAGTTCGCCGCCTGCACCTTAACCGACAGAGCCTTGACCTGGTGGAATGGTCGGGTCAAAACCCTAACCCTACCAGTGGCTAATGCCATGGGTTGGGAAAGATTGAAGGAGCTCATGCTCGCAGAGTACTGCCCGAGGGGCGAAGTGCAAAAGTTGGAGCACGAACTCTGGAACTTGAAGATGAAGGGTTCCGACATCGCTGCCTACACCGCTAGATTCTGTGATCTGGCTCTCCTCTGTCTGTGAATGGTCACCCTAGAAAGCAAGAAAATCGAAAGGTACATCTGGGGACTGACACAACCAACAAAAGGGAATGTCTTGGCTGCTAGACCGATTACTTTTGAAAGCGCCAAGGATCTGGCACAGACTCTGATCGATCATGGAATCGACCTGGATGAGGTGACACCTGTCTCCGAGCCCCAAAAGGAAAGCGGTGGGAAGAAGAAGAAGTTCGGTAACAAACGAAAGGGTCAGTCTTCGCAGGAGCCCTCCAAGAAAGAACAAATAGTGGCAGTTCATGCTGTTACTGCTCCTGCTGCTGCTCCCACTGCTGTTCCAACCACCCAATCTCCTACCGGTGGTTATGCTGGCAAACTACCCCTGTGCAACAAGTGTAACTTCCACCATCACGGACTCTGCCGTGAGTTGAGTTGCAACAGCTGTGGAGAGAAAGGACACACAGCTCGATACTGCAAGACACCGGCTCAACCAACCAACCAAGCTTCGGGAGCGGGCGCTGGTCAAACTTGTTATGGATGTGGAGAGGCTGGGCACTTTAGGAGAAACTGCCCCAAGGCAACAACTAGTGGCAATACAGGAAAAGTTCTGGTGATGGGCCAGGAGGAAGCAGTTGCTGATCCTACCGTTGTTACGGGTACGTTCCTCCTTGACAACTCTTATGCATGCATTCTCTTCGATTCTGGTGCGGAGAGGAGTTTTGTTAGTCATACATTCAAACATCTAATCAAATGTAAATCCCAACCCCTAACCGAAACATTTACCGTCGAGATGGCTAACGGCATATTCATAGGCTGTACTCTTACTCTAGACAATCATTCTTTTCCCATCGACCTTATGCCTATGTCCATCAAGAGTTTCGATGTCATTATCGGCATGGATTGGTTAAGCTCCAATCGTCCTGATATTCTTTGCTTCGAGAAAGCTATCCGTCTCAACCTTCCCTCTGGCGAAACCCTTATGATTTATGGTGATAAGCTCAGTTCGAACCTCCGTATCATCTTGTGCATCAAAGCTCAGAAGTATCTACGGAAGGAGTGCCACGCATTCCTAGCTCATGTTGTCGATGAGACGCAAAAAGTTAGAGACCACGAGAGCATCCCCGAAGTCTGAAACTTTCCTGATGTCTTCCCTGAAGATCTCCCAGGAATCCCTCCTGAGCGCCAAGTCGAGTTTCGTATCGACTTGATCCCCGGAGCTACTCCTATAGCTAAATCTCCTTACCGTTTAGCGCCGGCGAAAATGCAAGAATTATCCAGCCAGCTCAATGAGCTGAGCAGCAAAGGATTCATAAGGCTGAGTTCCTCACCCTGGGGAGCTCCGATCTTATTCGTGAAAAAGAAAGATGGATCCTTCCGGATGTGCATCGACTACCGAGAGCTGAACAAGCTTACCATCAAGAACCGATATCCCTTACCCAGAATCGACGATCTCTTCGGCCAACTTCAGGGAGCCAGTTATTTCTCAAAGATAGATCTAAGATCAGGGTACCATCAGTTGCGAGTTCATGAGAATGATGTGCCCAAAACAACATTCCGAACTCGCTATGAACACTACGAGTTCGTAGTAATGCCCTTTGGTCTAACCAACGCACCGGCAGTATTCATGGACCTGATGAATCGGGTGTGCCGCCCTTTCTTAGACAAGTTCATGATCGTGTTCATCGACGATATACTTGTCTATTCACTGAGTGAAGATGATCATAAACAACACTTGAGGCAGGTGTTGGAAACATTAAGGGCAGAAAAGCTATACGCGAAATTCTCGAAGTGCGAATTCTGGATCAGGAAGGTAAATTTCCTTGGACACGTGATTAGCAAGGAAGGAATACACGTGGACCCTTCCAAAATCAAAGCGATTGAGAATTGGTCTGCACCAAAGACACCCACAGAAATCCGGCAATTCTTGGGTCTCGCGGGCTATTATCGCAGGTTCATCCAGAACTTCTCCAGAATCGCTAAGCCTTTAACTACCCTGACGCAGAAGGGTGTAACCTTCAGTTGGGGAGCCAAGCAAGACACTTCATTTCAAACATTGAAGCAGGTCCTGTGCAGTGCACCTATTTTGTCCCTGCCCGAAGGGACGGAGGACTTCGTTGTCTACTGTGATGCATCCAATCAGGGCCTAGGGTGTGTGCTCATGCAGAGAGGAAAGGTCATCGCCTATGCCTCAAGACAGTTAAAAACACACGAAGTCAATTACATAACTCACGATTTAGAGTTGGGAGCAGTGCTCTTTGCGTTAAAGATTTGGAGACACTATCTCTACGGAACAAAGTGCACTATCTTCACCGACCATAAGAGCTTGCAGCATATCTTTGATCAGAAGGAGTTAAACATGAGGCAGCGACGATGGGTAGAGCTACTCAGTGACTACGAGTGCGAAATTCACTATCATCCCGGCAAGGCCAATGTGGTAGCAGATGCCCTCAGCCGAAAGGAGTATTCAGAGCGTAGGGTGAAGGCACTAACAATGACCATCCATTCCCATCTGTCCGCACAAATCAGAGAGGCTCAGCTGGAAGCCTTAAAACCGGAGAACGTGACAGATGAAGCCCTGCGAGGAATGGACAAGAACTTGGAGGTCAAAGGAGACGGAGTGTACTACTTCATGAACCGAATCTGGACCCCACAGTATGGTGGTTACAGAGAAGTGGTCATGAACAAAGCTCACAAGACGAAATACTCCGTTCACCCAGGTTCGGACAAGATGTACTTGGATCTCAAACAACTCTATTAGTGGCCAAACATGAAAACGGAAATTGCTACTTTCGTGGGCAAGTGCCTGACTTGTGCCAAGGTAAAAGTAGAATACCAAAAGCCCTCAGGTTTACTTCAGCAGCCGGAAATACCTGAGTGGAAGTGGTAAAGGATAACCATGGATTTTATCACCAAGTTACCTAGATCTCTGAGTGGGCACGATGCCATCTGGGTAATTGTCGATCGATTGACGAAGTCCGCCAACTTCCTGCCAATCAAAGAAAACTTCAAGATGGAGAGACTCACACGGATCTACATTCAAGAGATAGTTCGCCTTCATGGTGTACCTGCATCCATTATCTCCGATCGAGACAACAGGTTTACATCAAGGTTCTGGCAGTCCTTGCAGAAGGCTCTTGGAACTAAATTGGATATGAGCACGACTTATCATCCACAGACTGATGGACAGAGTGTGTAACACCTGGTTCTTGGTACGTATTCTTTTATCAAATCTTTAAATGTTTAGCATTTTGGGTCTTGGACTCGGCGAGTTGAAGGACCAACTCGCCGAGTAGAAGCGGGATGGGACGCGGGGTTTAAGTGATGTACTCGGCGAGTCGGGTCCTCGGACTCGGCGAGTAGACCCTGTTTGGACAAAAACCCTAATCCAGGGGTGTGCACCCTATTTAAACACCTTAACTCGGCCTCCTTCGTCCCATTTACTCCAAGAAGACCCCCATAGCAAACCCTAGTCGTTATTGAAGAGTTTTAAGGCATTTAGAGTGATCTTGGTGATTTTGTGGTTCAAGGAAGAAGGAAAAGCTTAAAGGATCAAGAGGAGGCTAGAGGGATTCAGTTGTGAGCATCATTTGCAGTCTTCAGAAGGTATAAAGTCTATACCTTGCTCTTTCATTTGTTAGATCCCTCTTTGGGAAGATTTAGGGCTTTTATGAGCCATTTTGGTAGCCAACCATGTTTGCAAATGTGGTTGGGAGTTTGAGCTTCTGAATGACATCATTCAGAGAGTCACTAGGCAGATTTGGGTTGCTTTTGCACCCATGAAAGGTTCCATGTGCCATATGAGCTTGTTTTATGTCCTTTTGAGCTCAAAGTCCCATGCAAGCACGTAAAGGTTGTAACTTTACGTGTTAGATCGATTGTAGAAGCTTGGATCTATCTTTTGATCAAAGGATGTACATCAGAAATCAAAGATTTAGGGTATGGACGTGACCAACTCGGCGAGTCCACTATTGAACTCGGCGAGTCTAAGGGTTTTGCCCTTTCTGTTGAGGGTCAAAAGAACCCAGTTGAGTGTGGAAAGGTTTTAAGGGGGTCCCAGGGAGTGACCCAACGTTCTGGACTAAGCCATTGTGCTGGAAGTTCATGGGACTCGGCGAGTGCATGAACGTACTCGGCGAGTCCAAGGCAATCTCCTTAGAACTCGGCGAGTTGTTCATCAACTCGGCGAGTTGAGGACAGATCTGGTTCATCAGATAAAGGACAACTCGACGAGTTGTTCATCAACTCGGCGAGTCGGATGAGTTTTCATGGGGCGTTCGAATGAGAGAAGAACTCGTCGAGTTGACGGCCCAACTCGACGAGTAGGGTCACGGATGAGGACGAGTAGAGAGTGAGGGACTCGGTGAATTTACGGCCCAACTCGGCGAGTCGGGTCAACTGGAAGTTGACTTTGACTTTGACTTTGACTTGACTTGGTTGGGGGTAAATGGTCATTTTACCCTAAGTATAGAGATCAGTTTCTAACTGAGTGTTTATGGGGTTTGTAGCCGGAGGATTTCCGGAGCAGCAGCGGACGGAGGTTTCCCGCACAGATTATCAGCAGCCACTTGTACGAGGTGAGTTACCTTCCAGTAGCGGTGGGTCTACGGCCACAATGCCGGCCCACCAGTAGGAGTTGCATTATAGATGATTGTCTCTGTGATATTCATCTAGGGTTGTTACTACCTGTGATATGTTATGTGCTAAAATGATATGACGCTATGTACTAGTGACGATAGGGGGAGATAGTCCCCAGATTACCGGCCGATAGGGTCGAAGGGGCGATCGTGCCCAGACATGCTAGATAGATTATGTGATAAATGTGTTATGTGGTAGTAGTAAGGGGGTGAAATAGTCCCCAGTACCCGGTCGAGAGGACCGAAGGGGAGACCAGCACCCAGATATGCTAGTCAGTACCCGGTCGAGAGGACCGAAGGGGAGACCAGCACCCAGATATGCTAGTCAGTACCCGGTCGAGAGGACCGAAGGGGAGACCAGCACCCATATATACTAGTCAGTACCCGATCGAGAGGACCGAAGGGGAGGCTAGCTCCCAGATATGCTAGACAGCATCCGGTCGAGAGGACCGAAGGGGTAGGTCGGGCACCCAGATATGCCGGACAATATATGTATGTTATGTAACTGTATGGTATGTGGTACGATGGGGGAACTCACTAAGCTTTGTGCTTACAGTTTATAGTTTTGTTTTCAGGTACCTCTTCGTCGAAGGGGAAAGAGCTGGCGCGGTAGCGGCACATCATACACACACATTGATTTCCGCATCATGAGTTATTCTGGGATTTGTACTCTGACATTATTATGTTTTTATAAAATGGTTTCCGGACATGCGACATTTTTATGAAATGATATGATAAGTGAATGTTTTATTTCTAAGGTTTGCTAAGTATATGTTTCAAAAATGAATTTTTTTTGGCTCGTATTTTGGGATGTTACAAGTTGGTATCAGAGCCCTGGTTTGAGGGATTCGGACACACCTTCGGGGGATGCCTGGACTCAAATAGAGGGATTAAAAGATTTTTTTTTATAAAGAAATGATTTTCTAAAGACTGAGTAAAAGAGTTTCGAGAAAGAACGAGGTGTGTGATGTGCGCGACCGGCCGAGCTCAAGTAAGTTTTCCCCAAAGTACCCATACAAGTTTGTGTTATGATTATCAGTTTCAGTTTCAGTAGAACAGCATGCTAGAATAGGACTAAGGATCTAGGAATGATGCCTTATGTGCCTGCTTTATGTGTTCCAGCTTTATGAGAATTGCATGCTAGTACCGAGTAGACAGTAGTAGGATAGCCTGTTTAGGTTATGCCTGATAGTATGAGCTTAGCAGTGTATGCTAGTACAGATCAGTCGATATGATAGCCAGAGTAGTACATACATGATTATGTGTACTCAATGTCCGAATGCTGCTTGCTATGTGCTTTTAGGAGTTCTAGTTGTCTTTCACTAACTAGTAAACGAATATGTTAAGATACATATTGCAAGGACTAAATAATTTCAGAGGGTTGGGTCTAGCCCTATTTCGCAGCTCTCGTTTGAGTCCAACCGTTGTAGGGTAGGATCCCCCATTCGAAGAATTATCTAGTCTGAGTAATATGTAATAGTATTCGCAAGCTAGTTAGGGGAAGAAAGCATGGACTTCTTATGCAACTGAGGGCGGAGAGTGAGTTGGCGACTTCCTAGGGCGAGCCTAGGATGAGATTAGCATGAGATCAACAGTAGTAGTATGGACTTGGTGGAGTCGAGGCAGTTCTTGAGGAAAGTACGGATAGATGTGGAAGGTAGTATGGGCCCGTACTACTGAAAGCAGAGGATCCGTACTTGAATTAAGGGAGGCTGAGGCGAGAGCAGGAACCTTGCAGAAGACGTGATCCCTTTAGATGTATCAGTACCACTGACAGTTGTCGTTATGTATTGCAGAATGGTGGTACTACGCTCGAGGCCAGCAGTTGGCAGTTCAGGAGAGGGATCGGGTTCAGGATCAGGTTCCGAGCCAATAGACGAGAGGCTACGCGAGTTCATCGCGTCAGAGATCACCAGAGGCATCCTTGATTCAACTCCCATTATCTTCGGGTCGATCAAGGAAGGGATAGTGGAGTTGATGGAGGATCGCCTCAGGGCATTCAGGAGCGACATGGCATCTGGCCAGTCAGGATCTCACACACTGTCCTTCAAGGACTTCCGAGGCAGTGGTGCGCCGGATTTTCACGGGGCAAAGGACCCCATAGCTGCCAGGCGATGGATTGGAGACATTGAGTCTGCACAGTTGACTAGCTTCTGCCCCGAGGGGTCGAAGGTGAGATTTGCAGCAGGATGTTTGAGAGATCGAGCTAGGGATTGGTTGGAATCCGTTGGTGACTCGTTGGGAGCCTCGGCTGTCGAGGCTATGACCTGGTCGGACTTCGTGACCAGGTTCAGGGCAGAGTTTGCGCCGGCTGTCGAGCATCAGCAGCTGGCCAGGGAGTTCCTAGATATGAGACAGACGACGGAGACTGTGGCGGAGATCACCGCCAAGTTCCGGGAGAGAGCGTTACTGGTGCCCCACTACGCGGGTGATGAGGATATGAGGAGGACCCGCTATCATGACATGCTACGAGCTGACATTCGGGAGCATGTCAGTTTTTCAGCTTGCCCTACCCTGGACTCTATGGTTGCTAGGGCAAGGGAGAGGGAGATAGACCTGGAGCACATTCGGAAGAGAAAGGCGGAAGAGGGGCATGTTATGGGGGCTTCGGGGAAGAAGCCCAAGGGACCAGATGCGGGGCCGAAAGGCCAACAGGGGCGGGGCCGCTGCAGGAAATGCGGCAAGACGCACGAGGGAGCATGCAAGTTGGGATCGTCAGGCTGCTACAAGTGCGGCAAGTTAGGGCACTTCAGCAGGGGTTGTACCGCCCCTGCACCCGTGTTACAGACGTCAGAGTTGCTGTGTTTCCACTGCAACCAGAGGGGCCAATTGCCCCCAGTTGACAGCAGCAGCGCCAGTAAAGGCGCCAGCTCCAGCGACCCTGCGGATTACCGATGGCCGGCAGGGCAAGGCAGAGGCTCCAGTGGTGAGGAGTCGGGCATTTCAGCTGACTACCGAGGAGGCACGCGCTGCATCCGATGTGGTGACGGGTATGATTCTTTCCCTCTGGTTTATCTTTATGACGTTATTGTTATTGATATGTGCTCTGTTTAGGATCGTTCCATGTGAACGGTATCCCAATACAGGTACTGTTTGATTCGGGCGCTACCCGATCATTCGTTTCTCTTGCGCTTAGCAAGAAGTTTTCTGAGTCTTCGGGTATGTTGGATTGCCCTCTAGAGGTCGAGATTGCGGACGACCGATCAGTGCGAGCATATGAGGTCTTCCGAGATTGTGTGCTGAGGTTATTTGAGGAGCGCTACTTGGTAGACTTGGTTCCCATTCCATTGCGTGGGAACAAGGTGATTATAGGCATGGATTGGCTCAGCCCTAATGGGGCAGTGATCGACTGCGCGCAGCAGTTGGTGCGGATCAGGACCCCAAGTGGGGGAGAGTTGGTGATTCAGGGCGAGAGGCCACAGCGAGGACCAGCCTTATGTTCAGCAGTGAGAGCTAGGCGTTACCTTCAGCAGGGTTGCGCAGGTTATGTCACGTATGTTATGGATACCCAGGAGGCAGGTAGGGCGACGGTGGGCGAAGTGCCCGTAGTACGAGAATTCGCGGATGTATTCCCCGAGGAGTTGCCAGGGATACCTCCGGAGCGACAGGTGGAGTTCAGGATCGACCTAGTCCCTGGTGCGGCTCCGATAGCCAAGGCACCGTATCGGTTGGCTCCTCCTGAGATGCAGGAGTTGTCTACACAGCTTCAGGAGTTGTTAGACAAGGGTTTCATTCGACCGAGTAGTTCACCCTGGGGAGCCCCGATTCTGTTTGTGAAGAAGAAGGATGGGTCGCATCGTATGTGTATAGACTATAGGGAGCTAAACAAGGTAACGGTGAAGAACCGTTACCCACTCCCGAGGATTGACGACCTCTTTGACCAGCTTCAGGGAGCATCTTGGTTCTCCAAGATAGATTTGCGTTCAGGGTATCATCAGATGAGGGTTAGGGAGGAGGATGTGCAGAAGACGGCGTTTCGGACGCGTTATGGCCACTATGAGTTTGTGGTGATGCCTTTCGGGCTCACCAATGCTCCTGCCGCGTTCATGGACCTCATGAACCGCGTGTGCAGATCGATGTTAGACCGGTCTGTGATAGTGTTTATTGATGATATCTTGGTTTACTCCAAGACGCAGGAGGAGCATGAGGAGCATCTGCGAGAGGTTCTAGAGACCTTGAGGAGGGAGAGCTTGTACGCCAAGTTCTCCAAGTGTGATTTCTGGTTGCGCGAGGTGCAGTTTCTTGGTCACCTTGTTAACCAGAACGGGATTTCGGTAGATCTGGCCAAGGTAGAGGCCGTGATGAGATGGGAGGTTCCGAAGTCTCCATCTGAGGTTCAGAGTTTCCTGGGATTAGCTGGCTACTATCGGAGATTCATCCAGGATTTCTCCAAGATAGCATTACCCCTGACCAGGCTAATGAGGAAGGCTGTGGCCTTTCGTTGGGGGCCTGATCAGCAGGCAACGTTCGAGACACTGAGACAGAGATTGTGCGAGGCGCCAATCTTAGCCCTGCCAGAGGGCATGGAGGATTTTGTTGTGTATTGCGATGCGTCCATCTCAGGTTTGGGCGCAGTATTGATGCAGAGAGGGCACGTCATCGCCTACGCGTCGAGGCAGCTGAAGCCTCACGAGGCGAACTACCCGACGCATGATTTGGAGTTGGGGGCTGTTGTGTTCGCCCTCAAGATGTGGCGACATTACCTCTATAGGGTTCGATGTACGATTTACACGGAACACAAGAGCTTAAGGTACCTCATGGATCAGCCGAATCTGAATATGAGGCAGCGTCGGTGGTTGGACGTGGTAAAGGATTACGACTGCGAGATCCTTTACCATCCGGGAAAGGCCAACGTGGTGGCCGATGCGCTTAGCCGCAAGTCAGCACCGATCAGGGATATCTGTCTGAGGATGACGGTGGTGACTCCGCTTTTGGAGCGGATCCGGGAGGCTCAGCAGGAGGCTATGAAGGAGGAACATCAGAAGAGCGAGCGGATTGTGGGACAGGTTTCCTCCTTCGACTATGATAGTCAAGGGTTATTGACACTATACCGTAGGGTGTGGGTACCGTATCACGGGGGTGTGCGTCAGGTTCTGATGGAGGAGGCGCACAAATCCCGATTCTCCATTCATCCCGGGGCAACGAAGATGTATAAAGATCTTCGTCTAGACTATTGGTGGCCCTGCATGAAGCGGGATGTAGCATGGTACGTTGAGCGGTGCTTGACCTGCAGGAAGGTCAAGGCCGAGCACCAGAGGCCACACGGCAAGATGCAGCCGTTGGATATCCCGCTGTGGAAATGGGAAGACATCACGATGGATTTTATCACCAAGCTTCCCAGGACCGCACGGGGAGTGGATTCTATATGGGTCATCGTGGATCGGTTGACCAAGAGCGCTCACTTCATACCGATCCAGGAGAGTATCTCGGCAGAGAAGTTGGCCAAAATCTACATCCGAGAGGTGGTGGCGCGGCACGGAGTGCCAGTCTTCGTGATTTCAGACAGAGATGTACGGTTTATTTCCAGGTTTTGGAAGAAGTTCCATGACGAGCTGGGTACTCGTCTACATTTTAGCACCGCTTTTCACCCGCAGACCGATGGTCAGAGTGAGCGGACCATCCAGACTCTGGAGGATATGTTGCGGGCGTGCGTACTAGACTTCGGTGGTAGCTGGGATACCTATCTTCCTCTAGCTGAGTTTTCGTACAACAACAGCTACCACGCGAGTATCGACCGACCTCCCTTCGAGATGTTGTACGGGAGGAGGTGCAGGACCCCGATATGCTGGGGTGAAGTTGGCCAGAGGGTCATGGGGAGCACCGAGGTAGTGCTCAAGACGACAGAGAAGATTCAGCAGGTCCGGAGTAGGCTTCAGACTGCTCAGAGTCGGCAGAAAAGTTATGCCGATAAGCGTCGATCAGACCTGGAGTTCCAGGTCGGGGATAAGATTCTCCTGAAAGTGTCGCCTTGGAAGGGCGTCATCCGATTCAGGAAACGGGGCAAGTTGGGTCCCAGGTATATTGGACCGTTTAGGGTTGTAGCCCGGGTGGGCAAGGTGGCATACCGGCTGGATCTGCCAGCCGAACTCAGTCAGATCCACAACACTTTCCACGTCTCCCAGCTGCGGAAGTGCCTGGTGGATGACTCAGCAGTGGTACCCTTGGAGGACATTCAGGTTGACGACAGCCTGAATTATATCGAGCGGCCTGTAGCGATCCTCGACCGGAAATCGAAGGATCTGAGGAACAAGAGGGTTGAGCTGGTAAAGGTGCAATGGCAGCACCGGAAGGGCTCGGAATGGACATGGGAGCCGATGGATGAGATGATGGAGCATTACCCAGAGCTGTTCCAGGATCGAGCAGCAGACTTCGAGGACGAAGTCTAAAATAAGTGGGGGAGATTGTAACACCTGGTTCTTGGTACGTATTCTTTTATCAAATTTTTAAATGTTTAGCATTTTGGGTCTTGGACTCGGCGAGTTGAAGGACCAACTCGCCGAGTAGAATCGGGATGGGACGCGGGGTTTAAGTGATGTACTCGGCGAGTCGGGTCCCCGGACTCGGCGAGTAGACCCTGTTTGGACAAAAACCCTAATCTAGGGGTGTGCACCCTATTTAAACACCTTAACTCGGCCTCCTTCGTCCCATTTACTCCCAGAAGACCCCCATAGCAAACCCTAGCCGTTATTGAAGAGTTTTAAGGCATTTAGAGTGATCTTGGTGATTTTGTGGTTCAAGGAAGAACGAAAAGCTTGAAGGATCAAGAGGAGGCTAGAGGGATTCAGTTGTGAGCATCATTTGCAGTCTTCAGAAGGTATAAAGTCTATACCTTGCTCTTTCATTTGTTAGATCCCTCTTTGGGAAGATTTAGGGCTTTTATGAGCCATTTTGGTAGCCAACCATGTTTGCAAACGTGGTTGTGGGTTTGAGCTTCTGAATGACATCATTCAGAGAGTCACTAGGCAGATTTGGGTTGCTTTTGCACCCATGAAAGGTTCCATGTGCCATATGAGCTTGTTTTATGTCCTTTTGAGCTCAAAGTCCCATGCAAGCACGTAAAGGTTGTAACTTTACGTGTTAGATCGATTGTAGAAGCTTGGATCTATCTTTTGATCAAAGGATGTACATAAGAAAGCAAAGATTTAAGGTATGGACGTGACCAACTCGGCGAGTCCACTATTGAACTCGGCGAGTCTAAGGGTTTTGCCCTTTCTGTTGAGGGTCAAAAGAACCCAGTTGAGTGTGGAAAGGTTTTAAGGGGTCCCAGGGAGTGACCCAACGTTCTGGACTAAGCCATTGTGCTGGAAGTTCATGGGACTCGGCGAGTGCATGAACGGACTCGGCGAGTCCAAGGCAATCTCCTTAGAACTCGGCGAGTTGTTCATCAACTCGGCGAGTTGAGGACAGATCTGGTTCATCAGATAAAGGACAACTCGACGAGTTGTTCATCAACTCGGCGAGTCGGATGAGTTTTCATGGGGCGTTCGAATGAGAGAAGAACTCGTCGAGTTGACGGCCCAACTCGACGAGTAGGGTCACGGATGAGGACGAGTAGAGAATGAGGGACTCGGCGAGTTGACGGCCCAACTCGGCGAGTCGGGTCAACTGGAAGTTGACTTTGACTTTGACTTTGACTTGACTTGGTTGGGGGTAAATGGTCATTTTACCCTAAGTATAGAGATCAGTTTCTAACTGAGTGTTTATGGGGTTTTTAGCCGGAGGATTTCCGGAGCAGCAGCGGACGGAGGTTTCCCGCACAGATTATCAGCAGCCACTTGTACGAGGTGAGTTACCTTCCAGTAGCGGTGGGTCTACGGCCACAATGCCGGCCCACCAGTAGGAGTTGCATGATAGATGATTGTCTCTGTGATATTCATCTAGGGTTGTTACTACCTGTGATATGTTATGTGCTAAAATGATATGACGCTATGTACTAGTGACGGTAGGGGGAGATAGTCCCCAGATTACCGGCCGATAGGGTCGAAGGGGCGGTCGTGCCCAGACATGCTAGATAGATTATGTGATAAATGTGTTATGTGGTAGTAGTAAGGGGGTGAAATAGTCCCCAGTACCCGGTCGAGAGGACCGAAGGGGAGACCAGCACCCAGATATGCTAGTCAGTACCCGGTCGAGAGGACCGAAGGGGAGACCAGCACCCAGATATGCTAGTCAGTACCCGGTCGAGAGGACCGAAGGGGAGACCAGCACCCAGATATACTAGTCAGTACCTGGTCGAGAGGACCGAAGGGGAGGCCAGCTCCCAGATATGCTAGACAGTATCCGGTCGAGAGGACCGAAGGGGTAGGTCGGGCACCCAGATATGCCGGACAATATATGTATGTTATGTAACTGTATGGTATGTGGTACGATGAGGGAACTCACTAAGCTTTGTGCTTACAGTTTATAGTTTTGTTTTCAGGTACCTCTTCGTCGAAGGGGAAAGAGCTGGCGCGGTAGCGGCACATCATACACACACATTGATTTCCGCATCATGAGTTATTCTGGGATTTGTACTCTGACATTATTATGTTTTTATAAAATGGTTTCAGGACACGCGACATTTTTATGAAATGATATGATCAGTGAATGTTTTATTTCTAATGTTTGCTAAGTATATGTTTCAAAAATGAATTTTTTTTGCTCGTATTTTGGGATGTTACAGAGTGACAGAACAATTCAGACATTGGAAGACATGTTAAGAGCCTGCGTCATCGAGTTCGGCGCGTCGTGGGACACTCATCTTTGTTTGGTTGAATTTTCCTACAACAACAGCTACCATACCAGCATCAAGACTGTGCCGTTTGAAGCCCTATATGGCCGTAAGTGCAGATCCCCTCTATGCTGGGCTGAGGTGGGTGACACGCAGCTAGCTAGGGGTCAAGTCCTCGACAGTACTCTCACTGGTCCTGAGATCATCCGAGAGACAACTGAAAAGATTGTGCAAATCCGAGAACGATTGAAAGCCTCACGAGATAGACAAAAGAGCTACGCCGATAAGAGACGAAAACCCTTGGAATTCCAGGTTGGTGACCGCGTCCTTCTGAAGGTCTCACCCTGGAAAGGCATGATACGGTTTGGGAAGCGTGGAAAGCTAAACCCAAGGTACATTGGACCGTTCGAAATCCTTGCTAGGATCGGTCCCGTAGCATACAAACTCCATTTACCCCGAGAGCTCAGCAACATCCATCCTGTTTTCCACGTATCAATCCTAAAGAAGTGTCTGTCCGATGAGACACTTGTGATTCCTCTCGATGAGATTGAAATCAATGAGAACCTCAACTTCGTGGAGGAACCGGTCGAAATCATGGACATAGAGATCAAACGAACGAAACAAAGTCGCATCCTGATAGTGAAGGTTCGCTGGAATGCCAATCGGGGACCTGAATTCACTTGGGAGCGCGAAGATCAGATAAAACAGAAGTATCCGCATCTCTTTCCGAATCCATGATTTGTATTCTATGTTCGAATTTCGGGACGAAATTCCCTCTAACGGGGGGATGATGTGACAACCCGAAACTTTGTCCGTTTCCGTTGCACGATTTTCGTTAATAAAATTTCGAATTTGTTAACTTTTTCATCAAACTTCTTGGTTTAGAAAATAATCTAGTTATTTATAATTAAATTATTTGCAAGTCAGAACCAAAAATCACACGGAAACCCGAAAATCTCGAAAAAAATCAAACATTTCCGGTCTAAATGAGATTACGACCGTAAACCTGTTTACGGTCAGTAAAGAGTAGACCCCCACCACCGACCACCTCACTCCTATAAATACGATACCTCCACCTTCATTAGAACATTTCTGGCCAAAAACTCTCTCCTCCTCTCTCTAAGAATCTTAACCGTAAACACCTAAAAGCACCGTCAAACTTCGGGAAAATATCGAGAAACCACGTTTGGAGTCACTTTGGAACGTCTCAGAGCACTTATCTCTTCGAAATCAGCAATCAACACCATTGTTTTGAGTTTACGGTCCATCTTCAAAGACCGTAAACACTGTTCTTGAGTTTATGGTCCAAGCCTTCAAAGACCGTAAACTCAGTTCTTGAGTTTACGGCCGTAAACTCACCAAGCCTTCAGAAACCGCAAACTCCAGTTTACGACCGTAAACTCTTGTTCACGGCCGTAAACACCTTTTAAGTGGTGCTTTTGACTGAAAACTCACCTTCATCGATTCGATCAACTCCCGGATTCCGTTAAGTGTCACGTGCAACAACTCGAGGATCTTCATTTCAGTCAACGATTTCACGCAACAACTGTGAGTTCATACCCCTACATTTTCCATATTTTCAATGTTTTCAGGGGGGAATGCAAGCTAAACATAAATGTTTTCAAAAACTTATGCAAATCTCATACTTTAAATCCCTTTTGTACTATGCTGAGCATAAGGGACGTTTTCACTAAAATTTGCATAGTTTTCCGGACACGCTATTCACTATACATGCAAACTATAATCGGTATAGTTTGAGATTTTTCTAAACATAACAAGTACAAAAACTTTCACTACTAAACATATGTTCTAAGACAGAAACAGTTTACAGTTTACATCACTACTTTATCATGGTATTCATAACTGTAATTATCAATATATACGATATACATACGGATTTTCACTACGGTAGAACGCTACTACACTACATGTAAACTAGATTGTACGATACTGTGAGGCGCTACTTCACTACTATACCCTTAGGTGTACATGGATAAATCCTACCAGTGTATAACCATAGTCTCCTGGAGGGAGAGCGTGAGATTTGTGAATAGATCTATTCGGGACTGACAATCCCACATCTGGACTGCTAGCTACAGTTAGGCGGGCACGCCTGAGATGTACAAATGTCATTTAACTCGACGCCTGAAGAACGTTGGAAAGGTCACTAGTCATATCAAGCATGGTTATACGACTCACAATATGTATAAATCACCTTTAGTTTACAACTTGACACTCTTCAACAGTTCTATTTATACTAAATAGAACTAGCACACACTACGTATACTGGCTAAAGTCAGGGTTTTCAAACGGAACCGATCATGCATGGGTTTTATACACAAAATACCTATACTTCATGATTAGCTCTAGCTAGTCACATGAGGTAGTATTTTCGCATATCACTACGGTTTTCAGTGACTAACATTCATGGTTTTATACAGAATTGAGAACACTACATTTTCACTAAAGAAAATATCGGATTTTCTTGGAACTATACAAACATTTTTGCGAACTCATCAACGATTTTCACTACAAACCACCGCTTATGAACTCACCAGCTTTATGCTGATACTCTTTCAAACTGCTTGTATTCTCAGGAAATCAGTAGACAGGTACTTGCTGGATTTTTGGGGAACTGGAGCAATAAGAGTTTTATGTTTATTCTATACAAACTATTGGATGTAATTCAAACAAAGTTTCAGACAAAGTTTCAACTGATGTAAACATTATTATTTAAGTATTCACTGTAATGGTTGTGTTGCTATGATTGCTGTTATTCATTGGTTGTGATGCTATACATGACGTCCTCCGCCCCGGAACGTTTCCGCCATCGGTTTCGGGGTGTGACAGTAACTCTGCCTCAAATCCACAACCAAACAAGGAACAGGAATTAAGGCAGAATCACTCACTCTAAGTATGCAAAATCTTAGCTATGCACAACCCTGATGTACATACTAAGCCATCATAGCTTCTCTGAACGGATCCTTTAGTTCTCTTGAATATTGTGACTTGTTTTCAATAAGTGAGTTATTATAATTACTTTTAAGTGTTATCCCCAAGTTTTAATCTTATATAAATATAAATTAATTTTTAAAGTAATTACTATTTCGAAAAACGTACCGCTGCTCGCTGGCGACTCCGGGATTGATTTTCCTGCGGTGATCATCAGAATTCGTCCATCAGCTCCTGAGTTCTTTGTTATCGGGTAGTCCTTTTGGTAATGTCCATTCTCACCACAGACATAGAAGGCTTGGTTTTCTTTAACTCCGGGGACTTGGGAGATTGGTTGAGCCGGTGCCCTACAGAAACGGACTGTGTGTCCCTTTCCGTGGCAGTTCAGACACTGCATTTCCTGGCATACTCCGGTGTGGTGATAGTTGCACTTTCCACACTTCGGGAGGGTTCCAGCATATCGACTGGAAGGTGCTGGAGTAGCAGGTTTTGTGGCGGTGTACATAGTACTCGTTTGTTCCTCCTGCGGGGTTTCCTGTGTTGTTCGCTTCTTCTTCCTCTTGTTTCCCGACTTTCGTTTATAGTCCTCTCCCTTTGATGGCTCGGGAACGGGGACTTCTACACCATGGCGGACCCCATGGTCAATGAGCCGCTGAACCAGGCGTTTGGCGCTATCGAATGAGGCTGGGTTAGAAGACAGCACATGTCCTTGGATCGGGGCAGATAGACCCCAAATGTATCTTTCTATCTTCTTGCTCTCCGGGGTAACCATCCCGGGGCATAGTGCTGCAAGGTCGCTGAACCGGTCAGTGTAGGCCACTATGTCTGAGCCGACCATCGTGAGCTCCTATAGTTCTTGTTCCAGCTTTTGAACCTCGCCCCTCGGGCAGTATTCTTCCAGCATTAACTCTTTTAGGTTGTCCAAACCTATTGAGTTAGCCACTGATAGGGTCAGTGACTTAACATGGCTATTCCACCATGTTAGGGCTCTGTCGGAGAAGGTGCAGGCAGCAAACTTTACTTTGGTCCCTTCTGGGCACGAACAGATTTCAAAGACCGAATCTGTTTTTTCAAACCATCGCATAAGAGCGATGACTCCACCATTCCCATTAAAGGAATTGGGTTTGTAGTTCATAAAATCCTTATATGAACACTCCCTTGGGTGTCCGTGAATAACTCCGGGGTTGGTTAAGTGGGTACCGCTACCAGATCTGAAGGTACCACTTTCGCCGAAATGAGCTAGAGCAGTTGCCACTGCGGAGGATATCGCTGCTTGGAGAGCAGCATGATCAAATTGTGGCGTTGGAGTTGGAGTTATCGGAGTAGTGCGTCTGTTTGATCTGCGAGGAGGCATCTTTGCTAAAAGGATACAAAGATGAGATGGAATAAGTCTAAAGCAGTGGATATAAGCCGAAAGCTGAAAGACAAGGTTATCGTAGTTCTGAGTGTATCAGGTCCTGACTTCCACAGGGTTCGGGAAACAATTCATAAAAGAGTCTATACCTAATAAACTTTATGAATTAGGAATGGCTATCCTCGAATGAATATCTGTGACCTGAGTAACTGTTACCAGCTGCACGTAAGAAAATAATCCTAACACAAAATGTGAGCAGTGTCTCCACTAACTCATTTAGTTATACAAGATTATTATTTATTAGTGTGACACATAAGACATTTTGGTTACTTCAGTTGATCCTTCTTTGAAAGCTTCTCATGAACCTGCTCTCGTTCCTCCTTGACTCTTCTGTTGTCTACTATGAGGAAGTGGTTACACCTATCTGGGTTTGTCGTGCGAGAATGGAAGTGTCTAAAGAATCTATGAGATTTAAGTGAAACATTATGGGGTGATCCTTATAGAGTCCTCCTATAATTGTACAATGTATACAAGTTGTATATAATTCAAGATTAAATAGACCTTCGAATAAGTGATCCTACTCCAAAACCACAACCAAACAAGGAACAGGTAGTGAAGCGTAGATCACAAATTCTAAGTCTATAAATTCTCAATTATATAAAACCTTGGGAGTATACATTGCAAGATTATAGACCTATTCGTAAGGGTCTTTTAAGTTATCACATAAGTTATTTATATAGTGCCTAAAATACTCCTATAGTATTTTAACGTAATGTACTTGATATGTTTTAAACTTTTTATCGTGTTATAGCATCATAAAATACTCCCATAGTATCTTATCTTTATGTTCTGATCTAGAATTCTCTTGAATAGAGTTAGGTAAGTTTTAAGACTATTGCAACACCACATCACTCCCAAACACATGTTGGTCACATCTCGAATGAATATAGTTGATTAGGCTATATTGATCCTAGCTATGATTACATAACTGTCCAGGTTTGACTGTAGTGTTCAACCTTTAAATACTTCTGTTCTGTTCTGGTTGTGATACTTGTTCTAGCATGTATATATGTATAAGCACGTATGTATACTTTTATAAGGTATCAATATATATTTAAAATATATTCTTATCCAGAGCACTTCGGCCCCATTGTATTTATAGTTGTATATCTTTTATCGGTTGATATACTTAGTTCACTATAAACAATGCTCTGATACCAATCTGTCACACCCCTTAACCGGAACGACGGAAACGTTTTGGGATGGAGGACATCATGTTTAGTATCACAAGACATGCATCATAGTAATCAAAGTAATAAACAACCATTTCATTAGAAAGAAAGTGTTTACAAAGTATGTGGTCCTCATAATATAGAATACATAGCAAATAACAAAAAGACATGAAGCTATACTGCTCCATCTTCTGAATCCCAGTGCGCATACCTGTCTACTGGTCTCCTGAGAATACAAGTTATTTTGAAAGCGTAGATCAGCATTTAAGCTGGTGAGTTCATAAGATTTTAGTGATGTAAGTAAGTTGTAAGAAACTTGTAGTAAGTTGTAAGTTCTTTTAGAAAAGTTCACCTGTTCCTTTATATTTAATGAAAAGATTCTTTAAGAAAACCCTTATTTCTTTTAGTAAAAATGGTAACCACAATGGTTCCTTCTATAATCACTTAGCTTATACTAGCTATATATAATCTAATATCGAACAGATAGTTAATTGTGTGAATCTGCCCTAAGCCCCCAACCAAACAAGGAACAGGAAATGAAGCGAAAAGCACACATCCAACTACCTATCGGATATTAATTATATATAACCCTGATGTATAAACTAAGGTATTATAGAATTAACCACCTAAGGTCCCTTAAGTTTATGCTGGTTTAAAAAAAATGGATTAAACCCTTTACTGGGTAAGTTTCTAGTTTTGTATACCAAATGTTCTATTTGAAAAGTATGTTTTGTACTAGAAAACGGTGCATTGAATTAGTGTCCCATGACCTGGCCCATACCTGGTACCCTTTATGATTACTTGGTGTATACGGAACATATATATAGCTAATATCGGATAGATAGTAGGCTGGGTGAATCTTCTCTAAGCCCACAACCAAACAAGGAACAGGAAATGAAGCGGAAAGCACACATCTTACTACCTGTCGGATCCGATTACTATATATCCCTGAATGCATACACTAAGGGAACATAAAGTTAGCATTATAGGCCCCTTACTAGTGAATGTACTAGACTCAACTGTTCTGTTTGTCGTTTGAAAAAAGATGTAAGTTTTCCCTAGTTAATAACTATCTTAACGCAAAAATAGTTTGCATTAGCTTTCAAGCGGAACTGTCACAATATGAAAGTAATGGGAAAATGTAAGTACACAATTGTCTTTTGAATTGACGTCCTGACGTACTGATTACCTTAAAACATGTTTGTTTTATTAAGGTCATAATGTGATGAGTAGTACCCATACTATATGCTCTCCCTGCAAGAGATTCTGGGGACCAAACGCGACTTCCGCAAACAAATTGCTAGGCCGTGTAAATTCACATTAAAGTTATATGATCATGTATACCCAATTTACTATCACCTTTTGTTTAGAACAATGAGTTAGTGATTATTGATATAATTAGATCCTGTAGTGTTCTTCTGCTATAGCATTTAGTATGTTCGTTTTGTTATAGTGTATAGTGTGTCTCTCTGATGTATTGTATCTTCCTCCCTGTTTCTCTTTATAGTATGTTCTCTATGTTATCGTGTATTGTATCTACCTCCCTGATTCTCTTTATAGTATGTTCTAGCATCTAGTATGAACTGAACCCCTAAACTATACCTACTATAGTTTACTAGTATGTTTACTTGAACTGTTATAGAAAAGACTCATTTATCTACTAAGTTATGATAGTACTTTAAAAACGGAGTTTTATAAACTATAAAGTAACATAACCTAAAAAGAGTTTTTGAAATGTTTTGATCACTTATAAAAGACACAAGTAATCTTTTGAAAGATGTTTATAACAAAAATTTACACAATTATCATTGTGTTCAACTTGTATTCCCCCCCTTAAAACATTTAAAACAGTTTAAAAGATTGATTATAGGGGTATGAGCTCACCTTATGTGGGTGATTCAAACGAATATGCGCGTAAGGATGAGAAGTTCCACAAATGAAGTCCCGAGACACAAACGAGTCCTAAATGACATATATGGCATGAATATAGTGTTTATACGCAACTAACATGCAAGGAAACACCTTAAGGGACTTGGAAACACTTGGACCAAGTGTTAGAATCACATGTGATTCATCAAAGGGGAGTTTACGACCTAAGGGATGAGTTCACGGCCAAGGTGTTCACGGACCTATGTGTTTACGGCCATAGGCTTTATGGCCCTATGTGTTTACGACTGTAAACTCATGAGGTCTTGTGCCAAAGGGTGTTTTTAAGGTCTTTCAAGCATCAAGGAAGTGTTCTAGACCGATTCCTAGCCTTAAGAAGAGTGTATGGCCAAACTAGTAGCCTTAACAAGGGTTTACGGCCAAGGGAGATGCTCCTGGCCGTAAACTCTCATTGATCTTGGAAATTTGTTGATTTCAAGGATGTAAATCAGGAGCTTCTACTAGATAGCAGGTGTATGGAAGGAATACTCACCTTTTGGGATGCTTTATGGAGTTCACGACCATCAAGAACAAGTGTGTGTTCTTGGTGTTCTTGGTGAAAGTTGGTGATTTTGAAGATCTAACCAAAAGACGATTTTCATGGATGGAATCAAAGGGTGATTCATGAATAAGAAGGATAACAACTCAAAGATGGAAGAAACACTTACGTTTTTGGAGGATTTGGATGAAGAACTTGATGATAGTTGAGAGAGAAATCCGATTTATAGACTTGGAGGTTGAAGAAATGGCTAGAAATGAAGGTATCTCATGTATAAGGAAGGAGTTTACGGCCAGCCAAGAGTTTACAGCCGTAATCTCTAGTTTATGGGCGGAAACTCCAAGTGATGGAGTTTATGGCTTGAATGCAACTTGAAGAACCTAAGCTATCACATCCATACACTTAATCCTTAAGTGTACTAGGCTTAAAACCCTTAAACATACTCTAAACAAGGCTAAAAGATAGCAAAAATGAGTCTGACACACGGTTGAATTGAATGGCTGGACTTACAAGGCAAAAATTTTCGGGTTATCACAGAGATCAACTTTATGAAGTTGTTTGAACATTTGAGGGATATATCTATCTGTCTTGAAAGGGTTTAAACACACATATATATTATCCAACTAAGGTGTATAAGCTTAAGAAGTCTACTTGGAGACTTATCGAAGCATCACGTAACATTAATTTGCTATTCCTTCAGAAAATCAAAGGGTATTGATTTCTAGAAGTCCGGTTAATTTCTGGGTAGATGTTAAATCTAGTGGGAGCATAATTGTTATGATGGTATTTCATGTTGACAATATTGTTCGTAGGGAACTATGTCTCTGTTTTTGAAAGTTGCAAAGTTCGAAAAATGTTTTGGTACAGTGGACTTAAGGGAGATGGAACTCATACTCCATTTCGAGTCTATTTTTGGGTTTGAAGGTTGTGAGATGTCGAATTTATCTTCGTAGTCTGTATTAACGAATGTTGAATTGTATTTTTTTTAAGGACTACTTTAGTGTAGAAACTTAGAAGCTTAATGTCCTTATACTTTTTGTGCTTTCATTTTTCCCTATAAATATGGGAAGGATACTTTTAGAGGTTAAGAAATTTTCCCTGATTGTAATCATTTCTCTTTTCCTCTTGTATTCAACTGATCAAGCAATATAATGTGCCAAACAGATTATATTTAGATCTCGTGTTCTAAATCATTTCATACTCTAATTTTGTTTGATTAATCTATCAATTGGAACTACAGTCTAAAGGTTTAGATCGTATGGTTTAATAAAACTTAGTCAAAGACATATATGAGTACCATGTTGAAATGTTTTAACATAGGAGACTTGATATATAGAAATATTATAGCAAGATATTGAACAAATATAAAATCCTTGCGTAGGACATAATGAGTCGAGTCCCATATGCTTCGGATATAGGATCGATCACATATGCTATATTGTTCGCTTATTCTAATTTTCAAATGCCATTAGTGTAAAGTCCCAAATCCAGGAACCAAACCACTGATCAAAACAATAATCAATCAATATGAACAAGAAAGGAGTAGAGTAGGAGATTTATCAAGCAATGCACACGTTTATTAGCTTAAACGTCTAGTACACCTTGAGCACACACACATTGACCGTAAACACACTGATACGTCCCTAATACAGTACTGACACACACCTATTTATAGGGACAGACTAACCGCACACATGGTTCACGGCCGTGAACAGGTTCACGGTCGTGAATACCAAACAACCATGAACAACTTTGACTGTAAACACCAAATACAACCAAACCCTGTACATAGATAATTGCCTAGCCCAAACCACATAATTATGACCTAACAATCTCCCCCTTGGTTGGGAAATATTATGAACTCAGTTCTTGTTGATCAGCATCACCAAGGTGTGTATGTCTCGCTTCCTGAACCGTAGAAGATCCTTAGCATCAACAAGACGAATAGCGCTATTGCTATCTCGGAACTTGATCACTGCAGTGGCACTAGGTTCTTCGACTGTGGTCTTCAACTTGTCACCAAATTCTGCAATAAGCTTGTTGTTCAAGTCAAAGTAGTCTGCTGATAGGGCACCAAGATAAACTTGGAGATCGGAGATCTGTTTAGACGTCTGAAAGTTTTCTTCTTCAAGCTCTGAAATTCGAAGATCGAGGTTTCCGATCAGAAAATCTTTCTCGGTGATCTTCTGTTTAAGAGTAGTGATCTCCTCTATTAGCTCAGGGACAGATGGGTCCGCTCCCCCTGATCTGCCTTCCTCGATAGATATGCCTTTTCCGTGAGGATTAGGATCATCATCATGTTCCTCCAAGAACCTGGCGAGCCTCTCAGAGGCAGTGTCATGCATAGGCCTTGGAGGCAAGGAATCCCCAGGAGCTGAAGAACTCCCAGTTTCAAAAACAGTGCTTGGACCTTCCTGAATATCAACTTGGGCTGACTGTGATAGTGTAACGACGACTGTAGTTGTTGGCTGCGTTGGCTGGGCTTGATCTCTAATAAGCACTCTCGGCCTCGGGTCAGCTCGTCTTCTTTTCAACGGAGGTTGGGAGGCATGTGTCAATTCAAGATCACTTTCAGATGGCACTAGAGTTGGAGTGTCAACTGGAAGGGGAGGAATCCTTGAAGTCGTATCCATGTTCAATGAGGTGTCGGCCATCTGAACTCAAGTTGGAGGCGTCACTTTGAGAACACCACTAACTCCTTCTGTCTATGTTGCAGGTTGCACAACATCATCGACAGTATCAAAGAAAGCATCGAGGTCTTCACTACTTAACCTTATATCATTATCCTGCTTAAAACCCATGAGTTGCAAACCCAATACATCCAAATTTTTTCAAATATAAGACATTTTGAAGACTTAAAAATTAAAATTAAAATAAAATCTAAAAAAATTTAAACTAAACTATTTTTTAAAATTTTTGAGTTTTTAGAAAAATAAAAAATAGAAATAAAATTGTATAACACTAATTTCCTTTTTCACCATTGCAGATAACATTTTTGTGATTTTTGGGATCAAAGTTTTTTTTAGACAACCTCAATCCGTTTATCGGTACCTCCTCCTTCATGAATTGTCACACCCCCGAACCAGATGGCGGAAACGTCCGAGGGCTCGTGTGACTTAAATTGAAATATCATCACAATGAATATACATGAAACATAACATAAACATCACCATGCATTAATATATTACAACCGTCATTGTTCACATCCAGTACATTGTTTACATTAAATAATCCTAAAAATAAATTGTTTATCAAATGACATCACACAAAAGACATTCAGACACACGCTTGATAATTCTTCATTCTAACGGTTACCTGAGAACACAAGTTATTTGGAAAACGGTCAACATATATAATGTTGGTGAGTTCATAAGCAGGTTTGATATGAAATGTTTTGTATTGTTTGTAAAACCCAGAAAATCCGATATTTTCTGAAACAAAAATTGTTTACGAAAAAGGTATGATGATCCATAAGTATACGTGTAAATAATTTCAAAACATGCAAAAGTGAAATGTTTTTCATAATAGTTTCTTGTATTATAGTTGTTGTAAGTAAAAGTGAATAATGTTGTTCCCCCGGAAAACCCGATGTTTTCCGATATAAATAGCATGATAGTTTTGTATTATTGTATCGTCATAGCATATGAACATGATTTCCCAATGATTACTTAGATGGTAATGGATCTCTATGTGAGTCGTTATAACCATGCATAATAATGACTAATTCGCATGTCTTGGAATTCTAGTGAATGCCTGTATTGAATTAAGATTTTGTCACCCTAGACTGGCCGAGTCTAACTGTAGCGAACAGCTTAGGTGTAGGGGAGTCATTCCCGTATAGATCTATACACAAACTCTCGCTCTCCCTCCAGGAGACTTTGATTATAACTACAGACTACGACCGACACTTATTGGTGTCGCCCGTTATTTCTCACTAATCCAAAAGAAATTGTATAACATTGTTTCACGACCCGATTTATGTTTACTTGAAAAAAGGTAAGCCTAACAGACGAAGAGAAGAGGACTACTGAGGCTCACTAACTTTGTATGTTATTACAGGCTGTCGAGTATGCTACGGACACGTTATAGCTCATTAAGCATATTATAAAGGTTTAAGGTCTTATTAGCAATACAAGTGGACCATTAAGGTCCAATAGTATGTTAAAGATAATAAAGGCCCACTGGGTATGTAATTGGGTCACCGGAAGCCCAATAAACATGTGTGATTATATTGGGCCCAATCATCAGGATATTGGGCCATAAAGGCCCAATAGCACGAATAGAAGATATTTGAGCCCAACCATTGAATCATTTTTAATTTATTGATCTTAAGTTCGTAATGTAGCTATTTGTTGTAAGTGAGATGTTTATTCGAAGTGTTAAAATATTTTGACGTTTGATTTATAACGAAGCTTGGTTATACGTATATATATATATATATATATATATATATATATATATATATATATATATATATATATATATATATATATATATATATATATATATATATATATATATATATATATATATATATATATATATATATATATATATATAGATATATAAAACCATGCGTTATAAACTTAATATTTTTAACCCAATAATTTAATATTTGTCTACTTGGCCCAAAAACATTTAGTTTGACCGTTTCAGCCTCTTTATCTATAAAAATGGCACTTTTAGTCCCTTTTTATGAAAATTGACATTTTTGGTCTTTAAACCGTTTTTCTTGACATTTTACCCCCAAACTTTATTTAAATAATAATTTCAGCCCAAAACTATTGTATTTGTCATTTCCAGCCCCCAATTGTAAATAATTTACACTTTTGGCTCAAATTCCGTAAGTTTTACAATTTCGACCCCAAAATCAAAAACTTTGCATTTTTAGTCCAATTTTTGCATCAAAGTCATTTTCAGCCCCTAAAAATAGTTTATTCATGTTTTAGACTCACAGTTTGTTAAGTTTTCCAATTCAGCCCCACAACATTTCATTTTTTCGCAACTTTGGGCCCAAAAACTCGTGAGGCCCAAATTAAAGCCCAATAAGCTAAAATTTATGTTTTTGACCCCTAGAAAAGTTTTATTTTCATAAAAATTAGATTTCTATGTAAATAATACTATTTTGTCCTTATAAAACCGAAAATTTCATATTTTACCCAAACTTTGATTATTTTTGCAAAAATGACACTTAAAAGGACTTTGACTTTGTTTTCACTTCTTAAGCCTAAAGATCCTTAGATCTTTGAAGTAAATTGTTTATTATGTACTTTGTTTATGTATTCTTCTCACTTTAGCCATAGATTTCAAGATTTAGCAAATAACATCATATTTTCACAACATAAATCAAAGAAATCACATATAACAACATACACACATAGATCAACACATAGTACTTGTATTCTCCCCCCAAAAACAAGTGAAAACCGAAAACAAGGACGTATGAACTCACCTTGGGTTTGTTGTTTTGGTTTTTGTGAAGAAAAGATGGAGGTTTCGACCTTGATCACTTCTTGAAGAGAGTTTCGAATCCAAGATGATATTTAGAAGCTTAAATCACGAATGAGAGTGGTTTAAAGAGATATTTCTAGACTATACTTGAATCAAAAGTATTGGAGTTACACAATAACTTACCAAAGATTGGAAATACTTGATGAAGATCCTTAGAACTCTAACAAAATTTCGAGTTCTTGGAAGAAGAAGAGAATGATATTTGAGAGTGTGTGGAGAGGATTTGGAAGGATGTGTGTGTGTGTGTGTTTGGTTCTCGGCCGAAGGAAGAAAAGAGAGGGAAGAAGAGAGAGGTGTGAGTTGATGGGTGCATGGGGAAGTGTAAGCCTTGCATGGGTGTATGGTGGACAATAGGGAGGTGACACCTCCTAGGTCAACCCTTATCACCATCCTCTTTTTCCTTTTTTTTGATGTTGGGCCGAGTTGGGCTTGGTAAAAGAAACATGGATTAATTTGGCTCACTTCTAGCGTATGTTCGAAACTATGAGATTCATAAAGGAGGTTTTCGGCCCATTGGGCTTCTTTGGATGGTTCACGGCCTATTTAGCATAATAGAATAGGTTTGTGGCCCATCAGGGCTAATTAGATTAGTCATGGCCCAATAAGGCTTATTGGAGTAGTTTATTCCATTTTAGGCCCAATATGGCCCAAAATGTTAAATCTCATGAAAGTGGGTTGAATTAGATCCCAATTAAGAGTTCTAAGCCCAAACTAGTCAAATTGGAGACTTATTGGTCCATTAGGCCCAATAAGAAAATCCTAGTCCATATAGGACTTAAACCGGGATTTTTAGGGTTTCTAATCTTTTGTTGACTATTTGAAGTGTTTTGTATAGAGTGATTGATGGAACTCTAGTGTTATTGAATAAACATCATGCATACTTTCAAGTTTTAGTGACAAATGCTATCATTGTTAATGTTTACAAAAGCATTAGAATTCCTAGTTGTTACATCATCCCCCCGATAGAGGGAATTTCGTCCCAAAATTCTTTTTGAATCTAGATTTGAGAATGCGAGAATAGGTGAGGGTACTTTTGCATCATCTGGTCTTCGCGTTCCCTTGTGAATTCTGGTCCACGCTTTGTGTTCCACCGAACTTTCACAATCGGAATGCGACTTTGCTTAGTACGCTTCACTTCCCTATCCATGATTTCAACTGGTTCCTCGATGAACAGGAGATTCTCGTTGATTTCGATTTTGTTCGAGTGGGATGACAAGAGTTTCGTCGGATAAGCACTTCTTCAAATTGGAAACATGGAACACGGGGTGTACGCTGCTGAGCTCACCAGGTAGCTGCAGCCTATAGGCCACTGGACCGATTCGGGCAAGAATCTCGAATGGCCCAATGTACCTTGGGTTTAGTTTTCCCCGTTTTCCGAAACGAATCACCCTTTTCCAGGGAGAGATCTTTAGTAACACCCGATCCCCGACTTGAAATTCCACGTGCTTTCGCCTTTTATCAGCATAGCTCTTCTGTCGGTCTCGTGATGCTTGAAGTCGAGCTCTGATTTGAACTATCTTCTCTATCGTCTCACGTATGATTTCCGGTCCTGTTAATGCATCGTTTGGTGTCTGTCCTCTTTCTAGCTGAGTGTCACCTACCTCAGCCCAACACAACGGTGATCTACATTTACGCCCATATAACGCTTAAAAAGGAGCAACTTCGATGCTTGTGTGATAACTGTTGTTGTACGAAAACTCAATTAAAGGTAAGTGGGTATCCCACGACCTTCCGAAGTCTATAACACATGCTCGACGCATATCCTCAAGCGTTTGAATGGTTCGCTCACTTTGACCATCCGTTTGTGGGTGGTAAGCAGTGCTCATGTCGAGTTGTGTTCCCATAGCCTTTTGAAGTGTTTGCCAAAAGTGTGAAGTGAACCTACTATCCCAATATGAGATGATAGATATTGGCACTCCATGGAGTTTCACAATTTCCTTGATGTATATTCTTCTCAGTCACTCCATCTTGTATGTCTCCTTTATTGGCAGGAAATGGGCGGATTTTGTCAACCTATCAACTATTACCCACATGGCATCCATTCCATCAGTTGTCTTGGGTAATTTGGTCACAAAGTCCATGGTAATCCATTCCCATTTGCACTCGGGTATTACTGGCTGTTGTAATAGTCCCGAGGGCTTTTGATACTCTACCTTCACTTTAGCACAAGTGAGGAACTTGCTAACGTAAGTGGCAATTTCTGCCTTTATGTTAGGCCACCAATAATATTGCTTGATATCCAGGTACATCTTATCTGAACCCGGATGGATGGAGTATCGTGTCTTATGAGCCTCATTCATGACTACCTCTCTGAATCCCCCAAGTTTAGGGACCCAAATTCGGTTCATGAAATAATATGTTCCTTCCTCCTTGACTTCGAAGTTCTTTTCCATTCCACGTAACGCTTCGCTTGTTTTGTTTTCTATCTTCATGGCATCCGACTGGGCTTCTTTGATTTGCGAGAATAGATGTGATTAAATGGTTATCGAAAGAGTTTTCACATGACGATTTGAGTATTCTTTCCGACTCAAGGCATTAACTACCACGTTAGCCTTGTCTGGGTGGTACTTGATTTCGCACTCATAATCGTTTAGCAGCTCAACCCATCTTCGCTGCCTCATGTTTAACTCCTTTTGATTTAAAATGTGTTGGAGGCTCTTGTGGTCAGTGAAAATGGTGCACTTCGTACCATAAAGGTAGTGCCTCCAAATCTTCAAAGCAAAGACCACAGCTCCCAATTCGAGATCATGGGTGGTATAATTCACCTCATGTGTCTTTAGTTGCCGGGATGCATAAGCTATCACCTTCCCACGCTGCATGAGTACACATCCTAAACCCAGATTCGAAGCATCGCAGTAAATTACGAAGTCCTCAGTACCCTCTGGTAATGATAGTACTGGCGCACTACAGAGAGCTCGTTTCAGAGTTCGGAAGGCAACCTCCTGCTTTTCTGTCCATACAAATGGTACGCCTTTTTGTGTAAGCATGGTAAGTGGCTTGGCTGTTCTGGATAAGTTCTGAATGAATCTTCTGTAATAGCCTGCGAGACCCAGAAATTGACGAATTTCTGTGGGTGTCATTGGGACTGCCCATCCTTCAATGGCTTTGATCTTAGAAGGGTCCACATGTATCCCTTCTTGGCTGACAACATGACCTAAAAAGTTTACGCTACGGAGCCAGAACTCACACTTAGAGAGTTTTGCGTATAACTTTTCAGCTCGCAGGGTTTCCAAGCTTTGTCGGAGGTGTCGACTATGTTCCTCTTCGCTTCGAGAATAAACCAGAATATCGTCGATGAAAACGATAACGAAATTGTCGAGGAATGGTCGGCAAACTCGATTTATCAGGTCCATAAATGCGGTAGGGGCATTCGTTAGACCGAAGGGCATTACAACAAATTCATAATGTCCATAACGAGTTCGGAAAGCGGTCTTAGGGATATCCTCTTCCCGGACCTTGAGTTGGTGGTAGCCGGATCGCAGATCTATCTTAGAGTAGTAATTTGCTCCTTGAAGCTGGTCGAATAGATCGTCGATTCGTGGAAGTGGGTAGCGATTTTTGATAGTGAGCTTATTCAGTTCTCTATAATCGATACACATCCTAAAGGATCCGTCCTTCTTCTTAACAAAAAGGACCGGAGCTCCCCAGGGTGAGAAGCTAGGTCGGATGAATCCTTTGCTCAAGAGTTCGCTGAGTTGGCTTGACAGTTCTTGCATCTACGCATGAGCCAACCTATAGGGCGATTTGGCGATGGGTGTAGCTCCTGTCACAAGGTCGATTCGGAACTCGAGTTGCTTTCTGGGGGTATCCCCGGAAGATCTTCAGGAAAGATGTCAGGGAAATCGCAAGCCACTGGTATGTATCGAATATTTATCTCTTCCTTGGATTTATCCACGATGTGAGCCAGAAACGCAAAGTCCTTCTTTTGTAGACACTTATGTGCCTTAATACATGATATAAGACGAAGGTTCGTGCTGGGTTTGGCTCCGTATATAATTAGGGTTTCATGGTTAGGGAGATGAAGGCGAACGGCCTTCTCGTGACACATAATTTCGGCATGATGGGGGCTTAACCAATCCATGCCGATAATCACATCAAAACTCCTAATAGTTACAAGCATCAAGTTTATTTGAAATGCGTGGTGATTTAAGGTTAGGGTACATCCTAAGTAGATTTCCCCAGTTGATTCTGTTTTCCCATTAGCCATTTCCACCGTAAAGGTTTCATTAAGCTTCTGGGGTTGTTGTTTTAGCAAATGTTTGAACTTATTACTCACAAAACTCCGCTCTGCCCCGGTATCAAACAGGATGCATGCATATGAGCTGTTAAGGAGAAACGTACCAGTGAAAACAACGGGATCCTGAACCGCTTCTCCTTGACCCATGGTCTGCACTCTCCCTGCTCCTCCATTCCCTTGGTTGTTGACATTGGGGCATTTTCGACGGAAGTGCCCAGTCCTTCCACATCCATAACAGGTGTGGCTAGCCCCATCGTTGCTGCCGTGGTTGTTGTTGGTGTTTTTGTTGTTGCGGTTGTTGTTGTTGTTTCCTTGTTGCTGGTTCTGGGGAGGATAGGTCCTACAGTATTTTGCCGTGTGACCCTTTCGGTTGCAACTGGTACATTGCATCTCCCTGCATTCACCATTGTGATGGAGATTGCACTTGTTGCACTTTGGGAGATATCCGGAATACTGCTTAGGGGCACATGGGGTGGATGAGGCTGGAGCATGTGGTGTGGAGGGAACTTGGGTGGTTGCAGCATGAACGGTTACTAATTGTTGTTTCTTTGACGACTCTGAGCCTTGTCGTCCCTTCCTATTGTTATTCTTTCCTTTCTTGTTATCGTTCTCCTTCTTGCTTTCAGTTTCCCCCGCTTTCTCGCCCTTCTTGTTGTTGTGTTCGTACAACTTCTTGGCCAACCTCTTGGCACTGTCAAAGGTTTCAGGATTTGCGGCTATCACGTTTCCTTCAATTGGGGGAGTTAATCCCCAGATGAATCGTTCTATTTTCTTCCCTTCCGAAGTAATCATGCCAGGGCACAACAGAGACAGTTCGCTGAACCTTGATATGTAGGCATCAATGTCGGAGTTTCAGACAATGAGATTCCATAACTCTTGCTCCATTTTCTAAACCTCGCCATGCGGGCAGTATTCAGCCATGAGCATTTCCTTTAATTTCGTCCATGGCATGGCATTAGCCACCGAAAGAGTCATAGCCTCCACATGTCCATTCCACCAGGTGAGAGCTTGATCAACAAATGTACATGCTGCAAACTTCACATTGACTTGTTCTGGGCATCCGCATATTTCAAACACCGATTCCACCTTTTCAATCCATCTCTTTAGGGTTATCATCCCCCCTGTGCCATTAAAGGTTCGTGGTTTAGCGTTGGTGAAATCTTTGTAAGAGCATGTCTTGGTAGGTCCTTGGTTCATTCCGTTGTTTGAACTTCCGGCCCCCTGCCCGTTGCCTGCACCATTGTTCCCATTGTGGATCTACGCCAGTGCTGCTGTGACTGCATCAGATATAGCTGCTTGAAATGCAATGGAGTTGATTTCTGGTGGTGTCGGTGGTTGATTGTTTCCATGGTTTGGTCTTTGCGGCATCTTGCTGTTACGGAACAGAAAGATGTTGAGTACGTATTGTATTTAAGTTGGGAATTCTGTGAATCGATTGAGCATCAAAGTGATTCCATATATTTACACCAAACAATAAGAATGTAAAACACATAGCAGATAACAACATCACGATAAAACACATAATATTTTCCACTAATAATATCCGTACTTTGATACATGAAAATTTGCCCGAAAGAGCATACATAAGGGTACAAAGTTCGACAGCATAACGACTCTATGAGTAGTGTAATCACTTAAACATGGAGTCGGTAGTACATAACATGGTAAGCATAAGAGAACATAGCACTAGTAGGGGGTTTACTGATCCGGGGTGATCCGAGATGTGTCGGGTGGTGGGGATGATGATGTGGATGCGGCCTGAAGACGCGCCACTTGTTGTTCTGTGGCTCGTAGTCGATCCTCCCAAATCGCTTGATGTACGTGAAAGTTATGGATTACTTCCTGAGTTTCTCGTTCCGCTCTTGCCACTGCGGCTCGCATCTGATTCAGCTGCTTGGCTGTGTCCTGGGCTAGGTCGCCAGTGTTCCGCAACCTCCTCACCATAACAGGAAGTGCTCGGTCAGCCGGCCCTCCATCCCTCATATCATAGAATTCCCTCGCCATGCCGTACGGGGGTCGCTGACCTTGCTGCCTACTCTATCTCCAAATGTCAACTCCCCATGGGGGTGTAGGGCCATTAGGGCCCATCCGATGTGCTGGCACCCTAACTGGAAATGGTGGGTTGATGACTACGGACTTTGCGTCCGAGTCATTGTCACTACTGTCGCTAGATTCTTCCCCTCCAGAGTTGGCCACAGGCTCTGCAGGACCGTCTTCGATCCCAACCTCTTGTTCCTCCTCGGGTTCCTCCTCAGACTCCTCTTCAGGTTCCTCCTCAGGCTCCTCTTCAGGTTCCTCCTCAGGTTCCTCCTCAAGCCATCCGTTATTCCCCTGATTAGGGAAATACGGATCTCCAGGAAGATGGAAACCAGCCATGCTGTCTGCAAGAGGTTTATATAATTAAACCATTATTAATCCTAAAATATTTTTCTTATTACTGAAATTGGTTTGATGTTCTCCTCTTGGTTAACAAAAGGGTATGCCTTAGGTTTATTGACCATCACGATCGCTCCAGGGCATGCGATAGTTGTATTCTAAAGGAAATGTAGTTGATCAGGGTACATTCATTCCTAATACAACTGTGCACAGTCCTGGCCTAACCGAGATGTTAGGATTTTTCCCAATGTCTTATTTGAATTGTTATTATGTTCATTTTTCTAAGTCGCACAAGTAAGAGTGTTTATTATTATGTTTTATTTGTTTTGTTCAGAGTTATTTAGTCCCTCCTTGGGTTTATAGTTGCATATCAATGTGTGGTTAGATATGCCAGGTCACTATAAACAGAGCTCTGATACCAACCTGTCACACCCGCGAACTAGACGGCGGAAACGTTCGAGGGCTCGTGTGACTTAAATTGAAATATCATCACAATAAATATACATGAAACATAACATAAACATCACCATGCATTAATACATTACAACCGTCATTGTTCACATCCAGTACATTGTTTACATTACATAATCCCAAAATTAAATTGTTTATCAAATGACATCACACAAAAGACATTTAGACACACGCTTGATAATTCTTCATTCTAACGGTTACCTGAGAACACAAGTTATTTGGAAAACGGTCAACATATATAATGTTGGTGAGTTCATAAGCAGGTTTGATATGAAAATGTTTTGTATTGTTTGTAAAACCCAGAAAATCCGATATTTTCTGAAACAAAAATTGTTTACGAAAAAGGTGTGATGATCCATAAGTATACGTGTAAATGATTTCAAAACATGCAAAAGTGAAATGTTTTTCATAATAGTTTCTTGTATTATAGTTGTTGTAAGTAAAAGTGAATAATGTTGTTCCCCCGGAAAACCCGATGTTTTCCGATATAAATAGCATGATAGTTTTGTATTATTGTATCGTCATAGCATATGAACATGATTTCCCAATGATTACTTAGATGGTAATGGATCTCTATGTGAGTCGTTATAACCATGCATAATAATGACTAATTCGCCTGTCTTGGCATTCTAGTGAATGCCGGTATTGAATTAAGATTTTGTCACCCTAGACTGGCCGAGTCTAACTGTAGCGAACAACTTAGGTGTGGGGGAGTCACCCCCGTACAGATCTATACACAAACTCTCGCTCTCCCTCCAGGAGACTTTGATTATAACTACAGACTACGACCGACACTTATTGGTGTCGCCCGTTATTTCTCACTAATCCAAAAGAAATTGTATAACATTGTTTCACGACCCGATTTATGTTTACTTGAAAAAAGGTAAGCCTAACAGACGAAGAGAAGAGGACTACGGAGGCTCACTAACTTTGTATGTTATTACAGGCTGTCGAGTATGCTACGGACACGTTATAGCTCATTAAGCATATTATAAAGGTTTAAGGTCTTATTAGCAATACAAGTGGACCATTAAGGTCCAATAGTATGTTAAAGATAATAAAGGCCCACTGGGTATGTAATTGGGTCACCAGAAGCCCAATAAACATGTGTGATTATATTGGGCCCAATAATCAGGATATTGGGCCATAAAGGCCCAATAGCACGAATAGAAGATATTTGAGCCCAACCATTGAATCATTTTTAATTTATTGATCTTAAGTTCGTAATGTAGCTATTTGTTGTAAGTGAGATGTTTATTCGAAGTGTTAAAATATTTTGACGTTTGATTTATAACGAAGCTTGGTTATATATATATATATATATATATATATATATATATATATATATATATATATATATATATATATATATATATATATATATGTATATATATATATATAAAACCATGCGTTATAAACTTAATATTTTTAACCCAATAATTTAATATTTGTCTACTTGGCCAAAAATATTTAGTTTGACCATTTCAGCCTCTTTATCTATAAAAATGGTACTTTTAGTCCCCTTTTATGAAATTTGACATTTTTGGTCCTTAAACCGTTTTTCTTGACATTTTAGACCCAAACTTTATTTAAATAATAATTTAAGCCCAAAACTATTGTATTTGTCATTTCCAGCCCCTAATTGTAAAAAGTTACACTTTTGGCTCAAATTCTGTAAGTTTTACATATTTGACCCAAAAATCAAAAACTTTGCATTTTTAGTCCAATTTTTGCATCAAAGTCATTTTCAGCCCCTAACAATAGTTTATTCATGTTTTAAACTCATAGTTTGTTAAGTTTTCCAATTCAGCCCCTCAACATTTCATTTTTTTACAACTTTGGGCCCAAAAACTCGTGAGGCCCAAATTAAAGCCCAATAAGCTAGAAAAGTGTTATTTTCATAAAAATTAGATTTCTATGTAAATAATACTATTTTGTCCTTATAAAACCGAAAGTTTCATATTTTACCCAAACTTTGATTATTTTTGCAAAAATGACACTTAAAAGGACTTTGACTTTGTTTTCACTTCTTAAGCCTAAAGATCCTTAGATCTTTGAAGTAAATTGTTTATTATGTACTTTGTTTATGTATTCTTCACACTTTAGCCATAGATTTCAAGATTTAGCAAATAACATCATATTTTCACAACATAAATCAAAGAAATCACATATAACAACATACACACATAGATCAACACATAGTACTTGTATTCTCCCCCCGAAAACAAGTAAAAACCGAAAACAAGGGGGTATAAAATCACCTTGGGTTTGTTGTTTTGGTTTTTGTGAAGAAAAGATGGACGTTTCGGCCTTGATCACTTCTTGAAGAGAGTTTCGAATCCTAGATGATCTTTAGAAGCTTAAATCACGAATGAGAGTGGTTTAAAGAGAGATTTCTAGAATATACTTGAATCAAAAGTATTGGAGTTACACAATAACTTACCAAAGATTGGAAATACTTGATGAAGACCCTTAGAACTCTAGCAAAATTTCGAGATCTTGGAAGAAGAAGAGAATGATCTTTGAGAGTGTTTGGAGAGGATTTGGAAGGATGTGTGTGTGTGTGTTTGGTTCTCGGCCGAAGGAAGAAAAGAGAGGGAAGAAGAGAGAGGTGTGAGTTGATGGGTGCATGGGGAAGTGTAAGCCTTGCATGGGTGTATGGTGGACAATAGGGAGGTGGCACCTCCTAAGTCAACCCTTATCACCATCCTATTTTTCCTTTTTTTCTTATGTTGGGCCGAGTTGGGCTTGGTAAAAGAAACATGGATTAATTGGCCCACTTCTAGCCTAAGTTCGAAAGTATGAGATTATAAAGGAGGTTTTCGGCCCATTGGGTTTCTTTGGATGGTTCACGGCCCATTTAGCATAATAGATTAGGTTTGTGGCCATCAGGGCTAATTAGATTAGTCATGGCCCAATAAGGCTTATTGGAGTAGTTTATTCCATTTTAGGCCCAATATGGCCCAAAATGTTAAATCTCATGAAGGTGGGTTGAATTAGAGCCCAATTAAGAGTTCTAAGCCCAAACTAGTCAAATTGGAGACTTATTGGTCCATTAGGCCCAATAAGAAAATTCTAGTCCATATAGGACTTAAACCGAGATTTTTAGGGTTTCCAATCTTTTGTTGACTATTTGAAGTGCATACTTTCAACTTTTAGTGACAAATGCTATCATTGTTAATGTTTACAAAAGCTTTAGAATTCCTAGTTGTGACATGAATAAATCTGGTCAATCGCTGGTATTGTGGTCTACTTAAACTCAAAAGATTGTGACAAAATTAGGACATACTACAAGTGACAAGACACTATGACCTTATGTTCCTAGATAAAATTCCTAAGGACCATTCATCTGACGACGACCAAGGATATTGTTGTCCACCTAAATTGAGCAACGAGATCTACAGACAACCTATTAATTGTTCAATTTTAGATGTACCAGAACATGTTTCCCGCTTCCTGATATACCCCAAAAATTAGGGACTTCCAAAATACTCCTTACTTTAGATGACCAGACAATTATTATGGGAGAAGACAGATTTAGAATGCATATGCTGTACACCCAGGTCGGATCTCTTCCAAACACGCAGAGGGTGAAACATATGACTAACCAGATATAGAGGGATTGAGAAGTAGAATGGTGCATATGTTGTGTACCATGTCGGATTGTTAATCACGCAAAGGAGACAACAAATGGCTAACAGACAGGAAGAGTTGCATAGATAGAAGATGCAGAGAAATAGAATTGCATATGTTGCAGTCCAGGTCAGATGTATTTCAATCACACATAAGAGGGAACATATGACTAACAGAAAGAAAGCAAGAAAATAACCTTCTACAGACCTAATTTATCGGAATTCCCCAGTCGCCCCGTCAATACCGGAATTAAGGACAAAGTCCGTACATCGAGGAAAAGTTAAACCACGGTTCTAGATACAGATTATTTAGTGTAATCCGCATATTCCCATGTATATCTCCCTGCTCAACCTATCCAAGCGTCGTAATGTCAGGACAAACGGATCTATCTAGGTCCAGATTTGTCAAGTCTCTAGATTCCTTAAGTTCATCTGAGCCTAGTCAAGTCCATTTAATTCTTTCGTGCCTACCAGCACATTAAGACAGAGCCTAGACAATTCAACTTTGTTACTTTACACAAATTCAAATTGCCTGTTATCACCAAGTTTATATTGTTGGATAAGGTGTCTAAGTCCATAACTTATTTGGTATAAACTTGACCTGACCCGGCATGGTCCATTTGGGTTGCACTTCACCCAAACTGTTTATGGATAATTTTATGAGAATTGTATACTTATGATTTATTAATAAATTATAAGTTATAATATATTAATATAAAGTCATGTTATTTAATTAGTTTTAATCTTGAATTAATTATGAATTGATTTAGTGATTAAAAGGAAGACTAATTAAATCATGGGCTATTGTATTTATATGGTGTGGGCTAATGCTTATTTGTTAATGGGCTAAGCTTATATGGAAGTCCATGGATGATCCATGGAGCTTTTAACCCATGGATCCTTGGAAGAGGAAAAGACATGGGTTATTAGGGTTTCACCCTAACCATGCACACTATATAAACAAGCTCATGTTGCATGAAATACTACCCTAGTGTGTGTGTAATAGTGGTGGCCAAAATCAAGAGTTAGTATACTCTCTCATACATTTTCCAAGTTTGTGGTGATTTGTGATTTCCATTTGAGGCATTCATATTATTGGTGCTTGGCTCTCAAACTCCAAGGAATCAACAATCAACAAAAGGTATGTAATTCATCTAGTCCTTTTATGTTTAAAAGTACCCCATGCCATGCTAGATAGGTTATAAACCTTGGAAAATAATATTTTGCATGTACCTTAGACAAACATAGATCCAAGGTTTATTAGGGTTGCATGTACACTTAGGAAGTGTTAGAATGCACAAAACCCAACAGTGGTATCAGAGCCTAGGCTTGTTTGTTTGATACTTGATGCAAAATAGTGATAAAAAGTCGTTTTTTTTGCTGTCTGACTGATGAACTTGCCGAGTCCATGGGGGGACTCGCCGAGTTCATGTGTAAACTCATCCTACTCGCCGAGTAGGTTCGTGCACTCGGCGAGTAGGAGCCTTAGAATGCAGATTTTCGACTTTTGCTGCTGGAAATGGACTAGAAACATTACCCTAAACTGTTTTGGTGTTTTAAAACTTGTTTTAGTTGGTGTAATGGTAGTTCTAATCCGTTTACAATAGCTTATATCAAAATTTCATGCTTTGTATGTGTTCATATAATTCTTGAAACTTTGATGATCATGTTCATGTTCTTATGAATTTAGAAGATGATAGGAATTATTTGCTGAATTGTTTAGGATTAATTCTTGATCATTTATGTGTTTTAATGGAGTCCATAATTTGCCCTCAAGTTATGGATATCCAAAGGTCACTTCTTTTAAACACACACTTAAAACACATAAGTTACATAAAATGAAGAGTCTTCATTTTTATGAACCTTTAATTCATAAGTTATGAAATGAAAAGTTTTAGATAGTTACAAAACTTGCCCTCAAGTTTTGGAATTTGTAAAGTTTCAGACACTTAAATAAACTTTAATTCCAAACCCTTAGAGTTTTAAAAGTTAAAATTCAACCCTTATACTATTTATAACATTAATGGTTAATTATTATATATATGTATAAGATCAAGTCGTTTTACTGTTAGTAGGCCTCATTCACGAAGCCGGTCTATAAGGGGGGTATAAGGTTGTTGCCTATAAAATGGCAACTTAATGGGTGTCCATTATCACCCACCGCTTCCTTGATCGGTGGAGGGTCGTTAGCCGAACGGGTAGGACAATGACTTTAAATTCTCATTAAAAGTATAATGAATATTATAAAGTAACTAAACCTTTTATAAATTCCCAATCTTAGTTACTTTAGGAAAATGTGAATATGGTGCTAACCCATGAAATTCACACTTTGTACCTTACCAAGTCGTTGGTGGAGCGTGTGTGGTTAACCGGCACACTAACTTGGACTAGTAAGGATCACGAAGGGTGACTTAATGTTTATCATAGATCGGTGGAGCGTGTGTGGTTAACCGGCACATCGATTAGGTGATAATATTAAGGGTACCAAGTGAGTTTGCATGGTTATTCACACCTTGTTTTGTGATCCTCGACATCCCAGTCACAAAACCTGAAGGGCACAATCGAGATTGAAACATGCCATTGAAAAGTTCAATGAATCTCAAAAGATCTAGGAGTTTCAAATCCAATTAAAACCTAATAAATTATTTCGTTTTTCATAGTGGAAATTGGTGAATCATCATTCACCTACCTTCAAATATTTTATAGCTTGGATTACGGCATCCCTCTTCCAAGTTATAAAATATTGTGTTGGGTCCTAGCCTTAATATTTCATATTGGGTGTTATATTAAGGACTTGAATCAACTAACTTGATTTTCTCCTATTGTAGATGTCTGGTTTAGACAACTATGATCTTCCCAAATCGCTTGAAATAAGCTTTCCTCTTGAAGATGATGTCCCTCAACATCATGCTTCACTCCCCCTACCTCTTCCATTTATTCTCCCTGACCCACAAGCCCGAAGACTTGAAAGGTTCAAGATCACTCAAGCTCTACTAGAAATGAAACATAAAGATGGAAGACCTGTGTGCACTCATGTCTTAGGAATGAAGTCACACATAGACAGGTTGAGAATGTTGGGTGCTGTTATTTCAAGGAAGTTCGCTGTTGACTGGGTTCTTCAGTCACTTCCTGAGTCATATAGTGAGTTTATTAAAGACTACCATATGACAGATCCCGACATAACCCTAATAGATCTTTCTTATTTGCTTGTTGCTGCTGAATCAGCAATGATTTGGCGCAATGGTCGAGCAAATATTGATGGAAAATCTATTTCTCAAACTTCCATGGACATGGACAATGGTAACATTGGAAGTCCAGAAAAGCTTTCTCGTCCCAATGGAAGGGGATCGGCCTTGGTCAACCCGGTTGACCAAAAGGTAAAGGGAAAGGCTAAGTCTGTGATTGTCTCGTGTACCATTCCCAAAGAGTCTATATGTTTTTTATTGTCATGAGAAGGGACATTGGAAGCGAAGCTGCCCTGAATACCTGAAATATTTGAAAGCAAGTAGAGACAAAATGTTTGACTCGGCTTCAGGTAAGTCCACTATCTAACTTTGTTAAAGTTCCTAATTGTTGATTCTTATTACATGATGTGACTAGGTTGCATCTTGATGTTTAGCAGGATCGAGCAAAAGGAAGGTTAAAATAAGAGTGTGCTGAATCTGATCACGAAAATGGATTTCTATCGCATGGTTCGAGGATCAGATTTTTGAGCTACTACTTAAAAGTTATGATAGATTGCTAGGAAATATGTAATATCATAGTTTTCATTTGAAGATGCATTGTAAGGAATATTTTTCCGCATTTTAATAAAGAAATAAAAGTTTTGTTTAGTTTATTTTATATTATATCCCCTTACAATGGCCTTTATGGAAATTGATGTTTGTATGTTTCTAGCAATATTGGAAATATGAGTTTGATTCTCTCATATGTGGTAGTGTCTGAATTTACCAAATGAGGAAAGGTTCTCATCACCCAAGCTTCAGTTAGACAGAAACTTGGAATCATACAAGTTGTATTGTATGATGAATGAGAATTCTCATCTTTGTAAAATTGAGACTAATTCATTGATCACATGCATATGTGAGCCAATTGAAGGACTAAGGAGTTAGGCACACTGGGTGTGTGCTGGTCAAGGTCCACCACAAAGATCGATTCGTCATGATTTACTACATATTAGTAAATATGGTTATACTTATAAGGTTAAGTATAATTCTGTAACATTGGAAAAGTTTCAATGTATGGCAGAACGGATGAGAAGAATCAAATTTGGCAGAAAGATAAAAGTTTCTCAAATCTGAAAAGATGGGAGAGTACTTTAGTATCATGTTTTTATGATCATCTTAATGATTATGAAACCATATCACAAATTCATACTCTAAGGACATCTTAGTGCATTGTTATGACTAAGATGAGGGGTCATGAATTGTTGGAATGGTTAAAATCAAGAAGATGGATCATACATGTTTTTATGATCATCTTAATGATTATGAAACCATATCACAAATTCATACTCTAAGGACATCTTAGTGCATTGTTATGACTAAGATGAGGGGTCATGAATTGTTGGAATGGTTAAAATCAAGAAGATGGATCATACCTCGTTCCAAAACAACTCTTAGAGTTATACTCCAAGATTGTAACATTGAGTGACATAAAGTAAGGTTTAAAACACTTATCAAATGTAGTGTAAAATGTTTTCTACTCCTGTACATTTGAAATTGGTAAGTTGTGATGTCTTGGATAAGACAAAGACCAACTAAGACCAATTGTGTGAAGTGTTTATCTTAATAAGAATCTGCACTATCCCTTGAATATTTGTTTTGTCAAGGAATGGTTCTTGACTAGGGAAACTTATATGTCAAGAGGACAGTGGGAGTCTTAAAGATCCTGAAAGGATTTCAAGATTTAATCAAGAGTAAAACCTGAGTTTTATCACTAGCATACGACTTAAGGTTTGAAACCTATTAAGTTGACATAATTCTTGTTTCTGTGTCTGTTCCTATTAAGTTGACTATACATATGAGTTCTGTTAGTTCTAAACTGTGTGCATAACAGCTTGGAAGCATTGGTGGGCCTTGTGCTACCAGATGACAAGAAATTAAGATTGAACAAGTTCAATCCATGTAAGGCTGAATTTGTTACTAACCTTGTCTTGTGATTATGGTTTTGACAAATTCACAAGGATAGGAACTCATACACCATAAAATCTAAGTGTCATAAGGTTTCTCTCCGATTCATGAAAATGATGGTGAGGAAATGCTTTCACTAAGAAGATTTTAAGTAGATAGCAATTGTGATGTTTGCATTCTCAAAGTCGTTAGTGGAGCGTGTGTGGTTAACCGGCACACTAACATGGACTTGTGAGAAATGGCAAAGGTCTAAACAATTAAGACTATGATTACGGCATCCCTTTTCATAGTTCTGGAAATTGTTTAGACACACATGTGAGCTATCTAAGAAAGGGTGTACGAATCTAAATTTCAGAAGTCCAGCTGATTTCTGGAAATATGTCAGAGCTAGTGGGAGCATAAGTGTTATGCTGATAATCATCATGTTAGTGGGAGCATGATTATTATGTTTAGTGTTGCAAGTTAGCAATGTTAATTATAGAAAAACAAAAGTTTCAATTCGTAAAGTTGTAGGGGTTGAAAAAGTTGTTTTGCTATAATTAAGGGAGAGGAAATTATACTTCATTTCAATTCTAAATGCTTAGATTGAGTTTTTAATCATCTTTAGTCAAGGATATATGTATGAATTTTATGTTAGAATGGTTCAACATAAGGAAATTCTATATATATTGCGTTCTCAAATTCGATTATGATCACAACATCCCTCTTCATAGTCGATTTTTGAGAACATGGAAAATAAAAAAATATTGTAGCAAAAGACTGATCCAGTATCAGGTCTTTATGTGAGACATCGTGAATCATGTCCCATATGCTTCGGGTATAGGATCGGTCACATGTGCTATAATATTCATCCTTTCTAAATTTTCCAAATGCTCAGAGCATTAAGAAGGGAAAAGTCTAGAATTGGATAAGACTAAAATGATTAAGCAATTGTCGAGGACTATCTAAGGCTCACCAAAGATTGGTTGCTCAGGGACAGTTGGAAGTATAGTGTTAAATTTTGGAAGGACCATATGGATATATTCTGAAAAGAGGTAGCTCTTGTTCAGATATGATAATCAAAATAGGAATATGGAAATTTTCCATATTGGGAGTTGGATATTAAGAATCTATGAGAAAGTTAGAAACTTTTATGCAAGAAGGATGTTCAAAGCAATGTACTTTGAATATGAGAGTTCGTTTCCATAGAGTTGATCTCCTTTGGAATCCTCTGTAATGACTGATGACAAGGTTTTGGTGACCTTGTGCATAATCATTACGAGAGGATCAGTGCATATAAGTTTAAAATCTAACAGTTTTCTGGTAAATGGTAGGAATTAGGAATTCTTACATTTACAATAAGGATTTGGGATTGTGAAATGAGCATCATTGGAATCATGTTCAATTGATCTATTTCACAAAGTAAAAGATCATAGACAAACATAGTGTGCATACTTGGAGTATGGCATAATTATTGTTTAGAAAAACAAAGTGTACATGCTAGGAGCATGGGACGACTGTTGTTTTTGTTCAAGTATTAAGTTGATTATTTGAAACATTATACAATGAATAATGTGTAATCAATATGGTGATAAATAAAAGGTGGTTTTATTTATATTCAAAAGGGTTCTGAGACCATATTGGATTCGATTATTATTGTGTTTCACTTTGCATGTTTTGACTTCCAGAATAGCTAGGTTATTCTTTCCGAATGACTAAGTTATTTAAACACTCCACAGTCGTTCATATGTTGGAAGTAGGTATGAATTAAGACTGTCATGAATCGAGTTTGTAGATAGCTAAACGTGTTTAGACATAGCAATGGTTGCTACAACATTCATGAGTACTCATAAGTTATGAGTATTGGAATTAACCCACGCTCACTTGTATCACTTCATGGAATTTATCTCAAGTGATCGTGAGACGGTAATATCATATAAGTCTTCAAACCTAGAGATATGAGTTGTTGCCTATGAGTTGGTTGTGCATTGATTGCACGTAAACGCATCAGTAACTTGATGTTATAAAACGTGCCTTTGTGTATAATTCAACAAGTAGTAGAAACAAGTATATGAGTCGAAGTTTATCTGTTCCTTCTAGTCCTTGGAGGATTAGAAGCGATATCTGGGCCCCTCGATGATTTTGTTTTGACCTATGTACCGGGCCCGGTCAGAACCTAATTGATGTGTTCAATTTAGTTCTTTGTCAAACAAATCGGAAATCGGGAAACAAACTGCTGGACAATAAGTACGATGTTGTTCCATGTATTTGTCCGGCTGATATCATGAGAACAGAGGATTATATGATCACTTATCTAAAATGGCGCTTCATAGTTCAACAGAGTTTTCGAGAGCTACGATTGCTGGTTGGTTCCTGAAGTAACATACGCAAATACAGTTATTAGACTTATCGAAGTGGGAGACTGTTGGATAAGGTGTCTAAGTCCATAACTTATTTGGTATATACTTGACCCGACCCGGCATGGTCCATTTGGGTTGCACTTCACCCAAACTCTTTATGGATAATTTTATGAGAATTGTATACTTACGATTTATTAATATATTATAAGTTATAATATATTAATATAAAGTCATGTTATTTAATTAGTTTTAATCTTGAATTAATTATGAATTGATTTAGTGATTAAAAGGAAGACTAATTAAATCATGGGCTATTGTATTTATATGGTGTGGGCTAATGCTCATTTGTTAATGGGCTAAGCTTATATGGAAGTCCATGGATGATCCATGGAGCTTTTAACCCATGGATCCTTGGAAGAGGAAAAGACATGGGTTATTAGGGTTTCACCCTAACCATGCACACTATATAAACAAGCTCATGTTGCATGAAATACTACCCTAGTGTGTGTGTAATAGTGGTGGCCAGAATCAAGAGTTAGTATACTCTCTCATACATTTTCCAAGTTTGTGGTGATTTGTGATTTCCATTTGAGGCATTCATATTATTGGTGCTTGGCTCTCAAACTCCAAGGAATCAACAATCAACAAAAGGTATGTAATTCATCTAGTCCTTTTATGTTTAAAAGTACCCCATGCCATGCTAGATAGGTTATAAACCTTGGAAAATAATATTTTGCATGTACCTTAGACAAACATAGATCCAAGGTTTATTAGGGTTGCATGTACACTTAGGAAGTGTTAGAATGCACAAAACCCAACATATATCACTTCCCAACACATCTCCTACAAACCAGCTATTTTTGGATTTTCTAATTTTTCTGATTTTTATAATTTTTGAATTTTCTGGTTTTTATTGTTTTGTTTTTATTTCTCCCCCTAAATTTGTGCATAGGAGAGAATGAAAATTAAATGCGCAAATTTAAACTAACCTAAAACAAAGATCAGTCTTCAAAGCGTATTATTTTCAAAAATCCAACAAGCACATCTAATCGAGCTTTGTTAAACAGTTTTGTGAACAGGTCCGCCACATTATTAGTAGTGGGAACCTGTTCCAACCGAATGAGCGAACGCTCATAACAATATCTGATAAAATGCACTTTGATGTCGATGTGCTTGGTCTTTGAGTGCTGGACAGGATTTTTAGCAATTTGAATTGCAGCTTCGCTGTCACAAAAAATAGGGTTTTCTAGAAAGTTCAAACCGTAATCCAACAGCTGATGTTGGATCCATAAGACTTGAGAACAACAGGAAGAAGCAGCGACATATTCCGCCTCCGCCGTTGAGGTTGAGACTGTGTGTTGTTTCTTGCACTGCCATGACACCAGCCGATCTCCCAGAAACTGACATCCCCCAGAAGTTGATATCCTGTCAAGCTCACAACCTTCGTAATTACTGTCAGCAAAAGCATATAAATCAAATTCAGAATTTTTCGGGTACCAAAGACCCAATTTTGGGCTGCCTTTGAGATACCGAAAAATTCTTTTGACATCAATTAAATGAGAGAGTTTAGGATTAGCCTGGTAACGTGCGCACTGACAGACCACGAACATAATGTCTGGCCTGCTCGTGGTCAGATACATCAGCGATCCGATCATCGATCTGTATTCAGTCTGATCTACGGATGCGCCTTCAGGATCTGTAGTCAACAAGGGTCGCTCGGCCATCGGCGTTAAGGTAGGTTTTGTGTCTCTGACCCGAAGTTCTCTAGCATATCATCCACATACTTGGCTTGATGGATCAGGATTCCAGTTGAATCTTGTTTGACCTGAAGCCCCAAAAACATGGTCATCTCCCCAAGAGAACTCATCTCGAATCTCTTCTTCATAATGGCTTCGAACTCCTTGCACAACTGTGGACACGTTGACCCGAATATAATGTCATCGACGTATATTTGCACAATAATCTGATCGGCACCAACATGCTTAATGAACATGGTTTGATCGATTGTTCCCCGTGTATATCCGTGCTCGAGAAAGTGGTTCGTAAGAGTTGCATACCACTCCCTTGGTGCTTGATGTAACCCATATAAAGCCTTGTCCAACTTGTAGACGTGATTCGGAAACTTTGAGTTGACAAACCCATGAGGTTGATCAACGTAGATTTCTTCCTTCACAGCGTCGTACAGGAAGGCAGTCTTGACGTCCATCTGGTAGACCGTGAAGTTCATGTAAGAAGCATACGCAAGGAAAATGCGAATAGCCTCCAAGCGAGCAACCGGTGCATAAACTTCGGTGTAGTCGAGACCCTCTATTTTCCGAAATCCACGGACAACCAATCACGCCTTATTCCACACAATGACCCCTGAATCATCTTGCTTGTTTCGATAAACCCAACGCGTATCGAGGGACTTCTTACCTTTAGGTAATTCAACCAATTTCCAAACCCCCTAACTTTTCAAACTGATTCAGTTCTTCATGCATTGCATCAACCCAACTGGGCTCATTCAGCGCCATATCGACATTCTTTGGCTCTATTTGAGATATGAAGCAAGAATAGAGACACGTGTTTACGTCTTCACTCTGACTTCGCATTCTAACACTGTCATCCAGCTGATCGATGACGTTTTCGATCGGGTGATCGCATTAATTTCTGGTGGGAAGCTCCTGACTGATGTCATTGAGCGTTACGGGAAGGTTGTTGATGTTTATGGGTCCGTCATTTGCTGTATCAGGCACCTCAGATGATCTGAAATCATTAGAAGTGCTGGCCACATACTCCTTAGCAATCGGCTCAGGAAAAAGTAACTCCATGAAAGTCTGAGTTGCAGCGGAAGTGTCTCTGGTCATGAAGTCTCTTTCTATAGGAGTAAGAGGAGTGGCTTCAGCATCGGGATCAGTTCTTTGGCATGGCGAACAGGGGGAAGTTCTTGTAACAGCTTCATCCACCGCATGATTTGTAAAAGGCACCAATGGTGGTCGGTACACAACATATTCTTCTTCATCTTCAATAACTTCCTTCGAACCGGAGCAGGAACCGGACGAATCATTTGAAGACACATTGAATGATCTCAAAAGAGATGTGTAATCAAATAACCAATCCGGACCGACTCAGGCGTCCGTCTCGTTCTCCTCCAACCAGCGCACGTCATATGATTCCACAATTTGCTTTGTTTTCTTGTTGTAGACCCTGTACGCCGTGCGAGCAACATAACCCACAAAATAACAATCATCAGGCTTGGCGTTGAATTTGGGGTTGGATTCCAGATGAAGGAGGGTGCAAGGACAGCCAAAGATACGAAAATGACTAACAGATGGCTTATGACCGTAGAGAATCTTGTACGGGGTTTTTATCTGAGCTTTGTTGATCAGGTCATGATTTTGAACATAACACGCCGTGTTGATCGCATCGGCCCAAAAGAAAACCAGAAGTTTAGAGTCACACAACATTGTCCTTGCGACGTCTTGTTGTGTTCCGTTCCGCCGCTTAGCAACACCATTTTCTTGCGGTGTGCGAACGACACTGTATTGACGCACTATCCCTTTTTCCGCACAAAAATGATCGATAACGACATTCTTGAATTCCGTCCCGTTGTCAGTTTTGAACGCCTTCACCCGGTGATTGGTCTTGTTCTCTATCATTACAACAAACTTCTTAATCAAGTCAGCAATCCCAACCTTGTTAGACAAGAAGAAGACCCACGTGAACCGCGAGAAATCATCTATCACTACCAAGAAGTATGAATTTCTGTTGATGCTCAGGACGTTCACCGGACCAAATAAGTCCATATGCAACAATTGGAGCACCTGGTTGATCGAATTAACCTGTTTTGGCAAGTGTGGCTTTCTGTGATGTTTTCCTTGAGTGCAAGCCACACATTTTTCAAATGTGATGAAATCTTTGACAGGAAGCCCGCACACCATTTCATTCTTTGCAAGTCGATTCAGGTTCTTGGCGTTAGCATGTCCGAGCCGACAGTGCTAGAGCATAGCATTGTGCTCGGAAACCTTTGAGAAGAGACAAGTGACTTGTTCAGGAAGATCATTGTTCATGTCAATGATGTATGCATTTCCATCCCATTTCAATTTCACAAGAATCCATTCATCTGGGATGACAATGCCTGGCTTCAAAATTAGACATTCTTTATCAGTAAAATGCGTTGAGTAGCCTTTGTCACAAATTTGAGAGACGCTCAATAAACTGTGCTTCAACTCGGGTGCGTAGTTGACGTTGTCGAAGCTTAGAACTCCATTGGAAACTGTTCCCCTTTGAGTGATTTTTCCGCCATCCCCTCCCGCAAAGGAAACATATCCCCCATTAAAATTTTGAATGTTGTGCAACTAGGAAATATCTTCTGTCATGTGCCGGGAACAACCGCTGTCGACATACCATGGTCTGGCGACATTCCTCCACAACTATTCCTGCACAAAGAGCGGGATCATTTAGATTTGGGGACCCAGGTCATTACAACCCTAGGTTTACCCTTGACATTCACAGATTTATCCTTTTGATTTTTCAGTTTTGAATTACACTCAGATGCACCGTCAGAAGATGACGACGATTGGACAATTGTAGAATTGGACACCCACTGATAGTTAGGTTTTGAAGAATTTACAGGTGATTTAGAAATATTTTTCTTTTGCTTTGAGCGTTTAGATTTTCGGCTAGGATTAGTCGAAGATCCAGCCGCACCCTTTGACGAAACCGACCCTGGCTTAGCCGTATTCGATTTTGGTAAAGCACCTGTTGCTGGTTTAGTGAAAACCTGTTTGTTCATTTTAAGATTAACCCTTTTCTTATCATTATGAACCTTCCAATCATCATCACGAAAATGAGATCTCGAGGACCTTCTCGTTAGAGACCTTCCTTGGGACTCATTTTCTCTACTCGGTGTTGAAAAATATACAAATGCCCTATTAGGACAGTTTCGAGCAATGTGGCCGGCAGTACCACAGTTGAAAAATATTTGCTTTTTATCAATAGAACTGGTACCGCCTTTGTCAGATTTTATGTTCTTTTTGTCTCTTCTAACTTTCCCAGACATGCAAGTGCAGGAGTCAGATTGTGTGACAGGTGTAGAAGGTGTGGATGTGCTAGTGTCAGATTCAACGGATTTAACAAAGACAACACCACATTTATCAGAAACATTAGTGTTCGACACCAAATCATCACAAATCACATCAGTTTTAACAGACACAGACTCATCACCGTTCAAAATAGGAACACCAAATTTTGACACCAAATTATTACCAGAATCAATCTTTCCATCCTCTTGCTTTCCCTGGCTTACTGACGAATCTACATCGGAAGTAGAAACATTATTATCTAATTTCCTAGCACTACATTCTGTCGCATGTTCAATAGCTGGTTTACCATATACCATGAATGGTTCTCGGTCTATCTCAACTTGAGTCAATGGAGTGTTAGTATAAGTGTTATTGAATGGGGGAGGGACACTCTCATAACCCATTCCTACTTACTTCTGGTCCTTCCATTTCTTTTGTTTTTCAATTATTGTTGCCACTTTCTCACTTGACACATCGAATTTTTTAAAGTTAAAATCCGCATTTGCAAAACGGGTTTTCAATGTGTCATGTTCAGCAGTGACTGCAGCAAGTTCTTTCTCAAGGTATTTATAGCAGACACACTTGTTGCTATAACCGTCTTGCAATTTTCTAAAATCCTTAGTCTTGGCCTCTAACTGTTCTTTCAATGGTTTCTGGCCTTTCCTAAGGGTGTATCGCTCATAATTAAGTTCCTCGTTCTCTCTCTTTACTAAGTCAAATTGCTCTCGTAAAAATTTGACAGTGTTAATTCATGTTTGAGAGCAAGAAATTTCACTGACCTCTGGATTTGCAGGCTCTGGAATGGTCTGGACCATAAACGCGAATTGCAGTTCCATCATCTCCGCCTCTAGGTCCACTTCAGCTTCTCCTTTTGGAATGTCATTGATCTGGGCAAGATGCACATTTTCAGGTCCTGAAATGTTCAGGGCCTGTATTTGGTCTTCCCAGTCAAACGACTGAGCCACCACAACAAGATTAGCGGTTTGATTGTTGATGGTAGCTCCCCTCCTGCTTCCTACAGGCACCATTGTTCTTTCGCTATTCTCCCTCCTGTCTGGCTTCGGGCAATCTCTGGCAAAATGACCAGGCTCATGGCAGTTGAAACATCTAAGTTTGCCCTTATTAAAGCCCACTTTCTTTTCAACATTCATTCCCCAATTGTTTTTTCCAGTCTTCTTGGAGAACTGCTTTGCTCTAAACACGGCCATAGAGATCTGCCATGTAATATCTATCTCTTCAACATCCTCTGGATGTATTTGATCCAAGTCAGCAAAGGATAGTTGAGGAGGTAGCTCACCAGCCACGAAAGCATTGTAGTAGTTAACAAGGTCAGTAGCTAAAGCCATGTTTTCATCACTTTCTTTAGGAGTAGGAGCTGGAGCAGATGCTTTCGAAGAAGATGCAACTTGTGGATAAGACATATAAGATTGCACATTTTGCATGGGTGGAGTGACATAAGATGGTGGTTGAAAAGCAACAAATGGTTGAAGTTGTGGGGTAGTGAAGGATGAGAATGCATTGTTAGATTGAATCCCGAGGTTGGCAGTTGAGTATGAATTCACGTGGTTAATCTCCCTTTGCTTGTCGTCAAGATCACATGCTTTGATAATGGCCATTGTTTCAGCCAAACCGAGTCTGTTAAGATCTTATGTTTTCTTGATGACAACAACATTCAAATCCCATGCCTTTGGAAGAGAATTCAACAGCTTCTTGTTGATTTCAGATCTTGGTAATGAGATCCCAGCCGAACTCATTTCAGTGGTCAATGTGATGAATCGTTGAAATTAAGCTTCCAGGGTTTCTCCAAGAATGTAGTTGAACATATTGAATTTTTGCCTGAGCATATCCTGGCGACTTTGTTTCATGTACTCATTGCCTTCATAAACCTCGATTAGTGCCTCCCATAGAGCTTTTACAGAAGTATACTCTCGGAAACCTTGGCAATCTCTGCTGAAAGAGCCATAGTGAGTGTGGCAAGTTCTTTCTCTTGCTGCTCAACTCTGTCGAAATCTTCTTCAGAATAGTCATCAATATTCTTATCAATAACTGTTCCATTCGGTAGAGTTGTGGTGATTTGGACGGGTCCTTTTAAGATACTTCTCCAGATTTTGAAGTCTTTCATTTTTATGTATTTTTCCATTCGGTATTTCCATTCTGGGAAACCCTCAGCAGATAACAGTCTTGGAATGCGTGTAGTTGTTCCCATAATGGAGTCAAGTTCTTGATGAATGGTGGTGTTTTGAGATTCCATTGTTTTTGCTTTTCTTGTTTTTCTAAGTTTTTTTTTATTTTTTTTTAATTTTCTAAACAACCAAACTAACAAATAAAATACAATTGAAATTGTTCAATGACCAAAGGGGGTTTACGGCCGTATATGGATCACGGCCGTACACTCTTCATAGCAGTTCACGACCGTACACTCTTCACAGTAGTTCACGGCCGTACACGGTCAAAGATGAAGTTTTCACGGTCAACGAATGAAGGTTTCTTGGTCAAGGATAGATCACAGTCAAAAATCAGTTCATGTTCAAAATTTATGAATGGTTCACGGCCGTATACTTAGATCACGGTCGTAATCACTTCAATTGTTGCAACCGTAAACACTTAGATATTGATGAAAACAACAGATTTTGATCCTAATAGCCTTGAATCCTCGAACAAATGCAGAAATCCAATGATCAATCTCGAATCACACACGAAAATGATGAGAACCTTGAGCCGTAAACACCAAAAACGAATTTGACACCGGATTGGCTCTGATACCAATTGTAAATTCCCAAATCCAGGAACCAAACCATTGATCACAACAATAATCAATCAATATGAACAAGAATGGAGTAGAGAAGGAGATTTATCAAGCAATGCACACGTTTATTAGCTTAAATGTCTGGTACACCTTGAGCACACACACATTGAACGTAAACACACTGATACGTCCCTAACACAGTACTGACACACACCTATTTATAGGGACAGACGAACCGCGCACATGGTTCACGACCGTGAACACCAAACAACCATGAACAACTTTGACCGTAAAAACCAAACACAACCAAACCCTATACATAGATAATTGCCTAGCCCAAACCACATAATTATGACCTAACAATTAGCATTGTCTGAAAGGGATCAAAATTTCATATAACTAAATCTGTTAAATTGCTGTCAAGAACATTCCGAGGTTTACCGAGGACTGGTTTCTTACAGACAGTTGAGAGTATGATATTGTTAGGACAGACCATAGTGACATGTTCTGGATTTGATATGATTATTGGTCAGAATTGATTGTCATATGGAAACATGGAAATGCTTCCATTATGGGAGATGCTTATAGAATATACATGTGAGTTGGAACCTTTAATGCAAGAGAGGTATTCAAGAAATGTACCTTGAATTTGAGACTTCGTTACCATGGAATTGTTCTAAATATCAAGTTCTACTGGAACATTATGTAATACCGTAGGTTCAGTCTCTGTGACTTTGTAGCCTCAACATCACATGAAACAATGCATGTAAAGATGATATTCCACTACATATTAGGTAATGATAAGAATTTGGAATTGTGAAGTGTGCATCATTGGAATAGTGTCCAGTGGATCTATTCACAAAGGAAGGACCATAGAGAGGCATATTATGCATGTTCATAACATAACCATGACTGATGTTATATAATCCAAGTGGTTAGTTGATTACTCGAAACATTATACAATGAATAAATTTGAAATTACTATGGTGATTAAATAATAGGAATCATTTATATTTAGTAAGTTTGAAACCATAGTTAATTAATTTATTATTGTGTTTCACTTTGCATGCTTACTTCCCTGAGTAATTTTAATATTATTCAACACTTCACATTCGCTCATTCTTTTGGAAGTAAGTAGTGATTTAAGATAGTCGCGATTTGATTGTAGATTGTCGATTGAGGTTAAGACATTGCAATTGGAATTGCTACAATATTAATGAGTACTTTGAAAATAGAGATTTTAAGTATTGGATAGACCCACGCTTAGAGATTACTTCATGGATTTTATCACGGGAAATTCTAAGATGATAATATTTACTATTCTTAAGCGGAGATATATAGTTCATATTTTACGAATAAGTTATGCATTGGTTTACCCAAACGCATCTCGTAACTCGGTGTTATAAAGAGTAACTCCATGCATGAATCGATTGGTAAAATGTTTGACTATATAATCAAAGTAATTCGTTCCTTTTTCCTTAACAGGAAAAGTGATTTCTTTGGTCCCATCCATGATTTGTTGCCGAGATATGAAGTGCTTGGCCATGCCCAAACTAAATTGATGTGATCAATTAGTATTCTGATTCAGTCGTCATAAATCGGGAAAATTGAGAAATAGAATCTTGGACTATGAGATTGATTCTAATCCATGTCTCATGTCCATATGATATCTTGTAGAACAAAGGAATAGATGATCTCTTATCTTAGGGCCAACGTTTGATTTGTATCAGAGTTCGACAATGGATTTGGAAAGCACACTTTACTGTTTAGTTCAAGGTTTATACTTGCAATTGTAGTTATAGACTTATCCAAGTGGGAGACAGTTGGATTAAGATGTCTAAGCCAATAACTAAATCGGTATATTCTTGTAGTTAAGAGCAAACTCCTTTTTGGGTTGCCCTCATAAGTAGAACTTTGTATGAATGAAATTTAGAGAGAGAAAATATGTTTATTAGTTTATTATATGATTAATAAATTGTAATAAATGATTTATTAATATATTATGATTAGTATAATAATTGGAAATAGAAAATTGATTTGTTAATTTATATGATTAATAAATTAATGTGAAATCAGTTAGAATTAACTAATTATTAATAATAATTAATCTGGAATTAATTGGAATTAATTAAAGGTCCAAGGGTTGAATTGTCATTGTTCATAATTGAGCAAGGAAAGAAAATTCTAGAACATATATAGTGGTGAACAAAATTTTGGAGTGTTCTAGGGTTATTAGAATAATCCTAAAGTTGATAAGGATACCATATTTGATTACAATAAATCTAAATATTTTATTATTCAAATCTAGGGTTTTCCTTGTCTAATCCACGCTATAAATAGGACCATAAGGGTTATGATTTTTGTGCATACTCTTCCCACTAGGATACTATAGCTGGAAATCTCCTCACTCCTCGCTCTTCGCGTCTTCTAGTTTTAGGGTTTGAGTGTGAGTTATTAGAGGCATCATCCTTTTGGTGCTAAGCTTTCCAAGTCCAACAACTACAAGTGATTGAAGTGATTTGTTTACTACAAAAAATCAAAGGTATGTAACCCTAATCCCATGATTTCAATTATATTAGGGTCTATGCTAGTTTTTTTGTTCATTGTATGTTGCCTTCAAAGTGTTATGACATAGAACCTTTATAGGATGCATGTACCCTGTTAATTGTTAAGTGTTTTCCGTATTGTACATGATTTTATATTCTATAAAATCCATCAAGAGGATGTTATACACCTAATTATATAGATACTATATTACTGAGGTAAATGATTCACTGGTATATAGCAATCAGAGTATATCAACTATCAAAATCTATGGAATGAACTACAAGCTACACGATAGAAGGAGGAAATGGAAACCAAGATCTAGTCAATGTATGTTTGAAACTTGATTGATCAAACACTTGTCCTTAAAACCATTAAGTGTAAGTAGATCTTCAAGATGAAACAAGCTTGGATAGGAATAAACACATATTGAAACCAAGATAGGTTGAAGGATGTGTAATCTTATGAAGTTAATTTATGAACCAAAACAAGCATCTCGCAATTGGAATCTTGGTTTAAGTGAGAGAATTGAAGAGTTTGAATTTCAAGAAACGAAGATGAGCGATATATATTTGTCAAAACTAGTTGGAGCAACTGGAATCTTTTTTTGAACATGAGAATTCAAGAATTTGAATTTCGAGAAACGCAGATGAGCTATATATATGCCAATGCTAGTGGGAGCACTGTTGTCACCCTTGTACTATATATGGTGTAAGGTCTGTTTAGATTTCCGATATGTAATTCTTGTAATTGTTATATATATAATATTAATAATCGTAATAATAATCAAAATAACAAATAAATAAATAAATAAATAAAAATATGGGTAATATTGATGATTTAATTAGAATAAATGAACATATATATATATATATATATATATATATATATATATATATATATATATATATATATATATATATATATATATATATATATATTTGTGTGTGTGTGGATAGATTTCAAACTCCATAAACTAAATTTGTAAGACTTTTACACATAGTGGAGCAATATAGATTTATTGCAAAACCGAGGGACCTAGGCTGCCAAAAACCAAAAGTCTTTTCTTATTTCTTCCCTGTTTAGCGCAACAAATCGAGAGGGAGAACATATCATCGCTTCTATTTCTAGGCATACAAATCTTGATCTGTTTTAAAGGAGATAGATCCTTAGCCCCATTTGAGAGTACCTCCGACCTTAAGAAGTGAAATCCATCCTCGTTGAGCCCTAGAAAATGAAGTGTAACTTGTGAATATTAGAGGCGTCAACTAGGGTTTCTCCAGGAAGAATGACCACTTGATCATGTTGCAGGACATGTCCAACGAAGGTATCTTCACCTTTCACTCCCTAATAAACCCCTTGACCCCTTCTCGGTGTTGTGGTGGCCGGAAGAGTCACTGGTAGCCCTCAATAGCCAGGAAACCACCATTTTTGGGGATTTTCCTTTTTGAAAGCTTCATGTAGAGTTGGTCGAGTTCTATCCCATTTTAATTGCTCTTAATGATGCATTTCAGTCCTATTAACATATGCGATAAAGCTTGGGTAGTTTAAACCAAGTAAACAACTTGAAATGGCCTCAAAACTTATCATATGCTCTACTTTCGGGTTTTACTTCAAAAAAATAGTTTCAGTAGATTTGTTGAGTTCTAGCCAAGTTTGTGGTTACTTCTAGGTCCCTAACATCATACTTATGAAAACAAAAAGATTATGGTCTCAGAATGCTTCGAAATCTTGTTGAGAACTCATGTTTTGAGATTTTGTTATCATATAGGTTCAATTCATTCTTTGGGTTATACATCTGTTTTTGCATCTTGTTTAAGGTTTTTAGGAATAGATCTTGATATCCTTAATTCATTGGATCTTGTGTTGGCGCCTAGAACCAAGAAACAACACCCTTTTTCCCGAAGTTTTGTCCTGAAACTCACAAACTGAAGAGATATACTTTTGAACACTCTTAATCCTTGAAATATGAGTTTTAGATAAAGTTTGATTGTTAAAAAAAGATAAACCATATCATGTGTTTCAAATTGGTTGGATGTGAGTGTTTAAAACGAGAAGTAAGCTCGACATAGGATTTGGTGTGTATGTGTGAAACTAAGCATATGTGTGAGATCATTCATACACTAATACTTGTATAAAAGTCTAAAAGTATAATTAAAGCACTAGATACGTGTTATCAAGAAATAATCAAAATAGAGTTATTGGTATGGGATGTAGGCACGAAAGGAAGAAGCCCATCTACCTCACGACAGTAGTGCTGGTAGGATTTTGCTCGCTAGAACCAGGTGAGTCTTCTCATTATAGTATGTAGGACACTAGATTGTCTTTGTGACTCTTGCATGAAAGACCATGATCTGGTCCTTGGGAATTATATATAAGACAATGAATTCGCCCTTAACATTACAAGGAAAGAACATGATTTGGTCCATGGCAGGAGGTGATTGTAAGATTCTGAATTTGCCCATAGCATTCACTTGGGGTTGAAATAAACCCATGATTTTATCTATGGTATGTGGTATTTTAGCGAAATGACTAAGATTTGCGCTTAGGATTTATGTTTAAATGTTTTAGGTACATCTAGTTCCAAAGGGAAAGGCCCGACATGATTGCATTGTATCCAATAGAGATTCCGCACTTAAGATTTTGTTATTACTCTGATGTTATTTTGAAACACCTTCTGATACTCTGGCTATCTTTTGGAAGTAATGAATGAATGTTTTGGTTGAATTAAAAATGAAAATTTTCTCTGATATTTTTGGGACGTTACATAAAGACAATATACAATTCATTGGAAACAATGTTGTAACAAAGAAAAGTGTAAAAGCCTATATTGGTTTGGGAAGTTGTTTCACTTTAAAGCATATGGGAGAAGCAACACATATACTGAAGGTAAAGATCTATGGAGATAGATTTGAATGATTCATTGGATTAAACCAAAGAACATGGAATCTATAGGAAACTTAAGATACCCCAAAAGGGTTCGTGATTATGAAACATGGCATGACACTGAGCAAAGATTATACCCTAGTTCTACTGTTGAGCTAGAGGAAAAGATTCGAGTACCCCATGCTTATGCTATGGGATCGATCATATATTCCATGGCATGTACCATATATGATGACTCGTATGCCTTGATCATGACAGGTCGGATAGATCCATTTGGAAAGAACTAACAAATCGAAATCAAGTACATTCCTAAGTGTCAAAGGAGGACAAAAGAGATGATTTTGTTAGTATGGAATAGATCAATTTAAAAGTTACACTGATGCTAAGTTCTATGCTAATAAATACAATTCCTTTTGCATTCAGAATTCATGCTTTTATTGAATGGTGCAGTATTAGCTTGGAAGAGTATCAGGTAATACACCATAACGGATTTCACAACAAACTTAGAAAATATTGCAGCTAGTTAGACTGCAAATGAAACGTGATCCTTAGACGATCCGAGGCAATCTGGATTCTGAGAAGTATGTTGTCCGAAGTATGAAGTTTCTGAGTTGTTGAAGATTTCCGAGATAGAAGTGACTGGATGATTTGAAGATGAGTACTGTTTTGTCAGTTTGTATTTTGTCGTATTAAATGTAATGCATGTAGGAGACAAGGTTAACCCCGACGATATGTCAGGTGGTTGATCTGCAGTTAACTTTTAGTACAAGTGTCTTCTTTTGTGATTTGTCCAAATTTAGTATAAATAGGACCATCATCCCATGTATTTCCTTAACCCCTTTCCCAAATTTTCAAGTATCAATCAAGAATCATTCAGTCAATCATTTTTCTCATTCTCGTTTTTCATATTTGTTAGGTTGTCACACCCAACAAATTCTAGGGGTACAATATACTCCAAAAGAACACTACGATGTTGCACTAAAAGGTAGTACAAGGCAAGCAGGGTTGAACCACAGAGACACGGGACAATCAGTCTAAACCTCTTTGCGCAAGGTACTTTGGTCACCAAACTTAAAAGGGGGGTTTTGTAAACGATAATTCAAGTAAAAGATTGAATAAACAAGGAAGATGTTAACTAAATGAAATAAATTTAGAATTTACGAAAGACTCCAACTCTATGTATAATGACTAGCAATGTGATTCCAAGATGACATGATATTTGTTCGATTCTACCTAAATTGGTACTTGAAAGTGTTAACAAGTTCTAACATTTTCCATTCACCATATTAATTAACAAAAATAAGCTCTTTGATGAACCGTAACCTCACTAACCTAATCTAAATAAGCTCTTAGAGTTAGATTAAAAGATTGCATTAAACTTTATGTGAACGTTCCCAAAAACATTCAATACTCCTCACAAGCTCGGAAGTGTAAGAATGTGTGAGTATGATTTACACTATATTTATTCAAAAGAATTCAATTTAGTGCTTGTTACTTTCTCTATTTCCCAAAACAATTACAGATTTTGCAAAATAGATAACTTGAATGATCTAACCCTAATTCAAATGGGCAATAAGAACTAAAATCAAAATCAAACATTCGATTGAAACAAAATTAAATTCACTAGATAGAAATTAGAAACAAACATCAAATCACATGATTGAAATCACAACTAAAAGTCAAGACAGAAAGTTGGAGAAACTAGGGTTCTAGCCACACATAACTAGAACAATCAACATGTCTTGAAAAGATGAAATAATCCACATACGAGACTTACAAATCCAAATTTATTTTCCAAATGATTACAATCGAAACCTTGCATCTCCCGTGCTCTGGAAATGAAGTCTAAGTGTAAAAATGTTCCTAAATCCCGTAATATGAAAGATAGGAAAAAATGCCAAAAGTTAGTTTTTTGGGCCGAGCACGCCCCATGTCAAAATAGGGTAAATCAACACGGGTCGTGTTCAGTGGAAATTGGCATGCCATCCTTGGGTTTTCTTCCAAACTACAATGCTCAAAAAATGCTTAGTTGGGCCAACACGGCCTGTGTCAAAAGAGGCTAAACTGACACGGGTCGTGTTCAGTATGGTCAAAAGCTTCTTCTTGGTCAAACACGACCCGTGTTCACTTTTCAGTACAAATCCAACACGCCTCGTGTTCGCTCCTGATTCCAAGTCTAATCTTGATTTTTCCAACTTTTCCGTTTTGCATCCAATCATCCCGGAATCTTCACCTATGCTTCCCGGCACCTCCCAAAACGCGTTTCAACCTCCGGTTCACCTGAAAAGACCATAAAAGTGTGCAAATAAAGTTGTTCTAGAGACTAACATGATTTTGATGAAATGCAAGAAAAATGAAAGACAACTACACTAAATGGGTGCACAAAAGGGACTAAAAGGTGTGCAAAAAGGTGCACAAAATGCACCTAACAATATTACTGTTCATAATATTAACAATCATTATTATTATCTTGCATACTTTGTTGCTTAACAACTTCAAAGCTTGACTGGTTCATCCAGACTTGACTAGAAAGATTATTTGCCTCTATTGTTGTGTTTATGTCAAGGTCTGAGTTCTTAAACCTTGTCCTAGATATCTTGGATATCCCCTGCTTTTATAATTGACATCAGAGCAAAAGTGGCTGTCCTTTGAATCCACACGATCATATTATAGTTTGTTGAGATTGCATTAGTGTCTCAATCATTTCTGTTTCAGGATAAAAGTTCTTCTATATACGATTTTTGCTCAAATATCACACGACAATGGCTACTCCTAATCAATCTCAACAACAAATGTATTCAATGCAAATCGCAAATAACATGGGTTGCCCTTTTAGAGCCCCATTGCTAGTTATGGAAGATTATGATCATTGGAAAGTTAAAATGGAAAGATTCTCATGTCGTGGTTAGGCAAATGGTTAGAGACGCTGCAGCTACACTTATGGGTCAAGATGAACTCCTCCTGGTGCCTCTAACAACTAACGACATTGGGAAGCTCCATGCTGATCAAATCACCTTTTTTTTTAAATGGTGTTTGGTGTTCCACTATCTCTCTTTGAGCACATCAAATTTTGCAAATCAGCCAAGGAGATATGGGATACTCTCCAAGATTAGTTTGAATGTAACACTCTAATTTTTCTAACTAAATTTTCATTTTTAAAACCACATAAAACCCAATATCACATTTCTAAAAAACCCAAATGTATAAATTATTCAAACACAAGATCACAAAATGTTTGATAATATCCCAGAATCCTCAAAAACATAATCTCAAACTGGTGTGTACAATCAAGCTGGTGCCTTCCCGCGATCCTGAGAGGTACCTGAAACACATATCACACGACACTATAAGCACGAAGCTTAGTGAGTTCCCCAAAATACCATGTACAAATAATTAGTCTCTCATGGCTAAAGCTCAATAAGGACCCTCCGGTCATGTGTCTCAGTGAGGACCCTCCAGTCTCACAGCTCGGGTCGGAGCCTCCAGTCCGGTATCTCGGTGAAGACCCTCCGATATCACAACTTAGTTTGGACCCTCCGGTCCTTACTCAATAAAGCACAAAAATAATATATAACCTAAATAACAAAGACAAAATGCATGATATCACATAACTCAGTATAAGCACATAAGACCCTCCGGTCACTAACTTAAATAAGACCCTCCGGTGAATAACTCATATAAGACCCTTTGGTCACACAATATTACTACTCAGGTAAGTATAGTGAGAATACTCACCTCGTAAGCAAAGAAAGTATGTCTCGTACTCAACGATCGGTCTAAACTCCGCCTACATATCATAATCATCTCTAATTAACACTTTATAATAATAACTCTAAAGATATTAAGCAATCCACTTTACTAACTCTTAGAAAGGGTGAAAAGACCATTTTACCCCTTCATGGCCTCCGTATCCATAACTTGACCAAACCCTAAAAGTCAACGGAAGTCAAGACTCAAGTCAACAGTCAATGTTGACCCAACTCGTCGAGTGCATCTATGCGACTTGTCGAGTTCCTCCCGTTCTCAGAAAAATCGTGTAAGCTCCAACTCAATTCACCGAGTTGTCTCATCAACTCGTCGAGTTTGCATGTGTCCAGACGTTTGGGGAAAACCCTAACCGACACGTCGAGTTGGCTCATGTACTCGTCGAGTCCCTTTAGTACTTTTTCTCATTCTGAAGTTTAAAAAAAAAACTAAGGCCCCATACTCTAGATCTAGACTTCTAAGGCTGAAGTATCACGTAAAGCTGCAAGCTTTACGTCCATGCATGGCATCTAGGGCTCAAAATGCCAAAACAAGCTCTATAGAGGGTTTAATGCATGGAAGCTGGCCAATAACTTGATAAAGCTTGAATCTTTACGCCCAAGGGACCTTATACTGTCCAGATTTGAAGTCTCAACTCCATGGCAAGCTCAAACGACTTAAGGACCCAAAGAAAGGATGGAAATTACCATAAAGCTCCTTAATGAAGAGATGCCAAACAATGATCTAGGTGATAGCTTTTTACCTCCAAATAGCAGCTAAAACTAAGATAACACCGGATCCAAGGGCTTCTTCTCGTTCCAAGCCTTTTGCTCTTCAATCTCCTTACAAAAATACACTGGAACATACAATATTAGCCTTTCTCTCTCTCACAGATGAATACAGATCGATTAGGGTTTCTCTCAATGTGTCAAAATGATAAGGGAGGCGGAAATGAAGGCTTAATGTCCTTTAAATAGGGTACAAACCCTGAAAATTACGATTTTCACATGCAACACCTACTCGTCGAGTAGGGTCCTCCAACTCGTTGAGTAGACTCTAAAAATCCTGCGGCTATCTCTATCTCTACTCGGCGAGTTAGGGCCTCCATCTCGTAGAGTCTCACTGACAAAATGAATATAACTTAATTAAATATTATACCTGGGAGTCAGGATGTTACAATTCCCCCCCCCCCCCACTAGAATCAGAATTCTCCCTCGAAGTCGTCCTTCGGAAACAACTCTGGGTACTCCTCCCGCATCTCAGAATCCGGCTCCCAAGTCCACCCGGATCCCTTCCGATGCTGCCACTAAACCTGAACCAAGGGCACCTCTTTATTTCTTGAGGCCTTCAATTTCCTATCCAAGATCACTATCGGCTTTTCAATGTAGTTCAGACAATCATCAACCTGAATGTCCTCTAAAGGAACCACTGCCGTCTCATCGGCTACACACTTCCTCAAATGGGATACATGGAAGGTGTTAAGAATTTGACTAATCTCTGCAGGCAGCTCTAACTGATAAGCTACCTTACTCACCCTGGCGATCACTCTGAAAGGACCAATGTATCTAGGGCCCAACTTGCCTCTCTTTCTGAATCAGATCTCCCCTTTCCATGGGGATACCTTCAGGAGGACATAATCCCCGACCTGGAACTCTAGCTCTGAACGTCGCCGGTCAGCGTAACTCTTTTGACAGCTCTGGGTCGTAAGTAACCTCTGTCTGACGTGCCGGATCTGCTCTGTCGTCTTGAGCACTATCTCACTGCTCCCCATCACTCTCTGCCCTACCTCTCCCCAACAGATGGGAGTCCAACACCTCCTCCTGTATAAAATCTCAAAGGGAGGCATACAAAGTCAGGGCCTTTCTCGCTGGGCGAGCGCATCCGATTCTAAAGTCCTTTCCTAAACCACTTCCCGTTCAGTTGCTGAAAGATAGAGAGAAGGCTTTCTAAATGAGATTGAGTTCCACGAATATGCAGGCTAGAAAGATGCTATTTGCTGCTATTCTATACTGGAGTGATGGGTGTTGTTGTATGAAAACTCATCCAAGAGAAAGTAAATGTCCTAACTTCCACTGAAGTCCATAACACATGTGCATAGAATGTCCTTAAGCGTCTGGATCGTCTGCTCGCTCCGCCCGTCTGTCTGTGGGTGGTAAGCGATGCTGAAATGCAACCGGGTACCCAACTCCTCATGAAATTTTTTCCTAAACCTGGAAGTAAAACGCACATCCTGATCTGACACTATCGATGTTGGCACCCTATGCCGTGCCACCACCTCTCGAACGTAGATCTCGGCCAATTTCTCCGCAGAAGAGCTCTCACTTATAGCCAGGAAGTGGGAACTCTTCGTCAACCGATCTACAATCACCCATATCGCATCAACACCTCACGCAGTCTTCGGTAACTTGGTAATAAAATCCATGGAAATCTGCTCCAACTTCCATAGAGGAACCTCTAAAGGCTGCAACTTACCATGAGGATGCTAGTGCTCTGCCTTGACATGACGACAGGTTAGGCATCTCTCGACTACCCATGCCACATCTCTCTTCATACAGGGCCACCAATAATCCTTTCTCAAGTCCAAATCCATCTTAGTGGCCCCAGGGTGAATGTGTCACACCCCAAAACCGATGGCGGAAAAGTTCCGGGGCAGAGGACGTCATACGTTGTATCACAACAATTGTATAGCAAGCATAGTAAACACAACCAAACATTGAATACAATATGAAAAAGTGTTTACATCAGTTTAGAACTTGTTTTAAGAACATCAAAAGTATGTAACCATATAAAAATATAACTCTTATTGCTCCGGCTCCTCAAAATCCAGCAGGTACCTGTCTACTGATTCCCTGAGAATACAAGCAGTTTTGAAAGAATATCAGCATAAAGCTGGTGAGTTCATAAGCATTTAGTTTTTGTGGAAAAATGTTTCTTCGAAATCCTTTTTGAAAAGTGTTCCTCAAGAAAATCCTATATTTTCTTACGAAAAGTAGTGTTAAAAGAGTATCTAGCGGTAGAAGGTAAACCATCAGTTTTAGAAATGCTAATGTTATCTTGGAAAATCCTATATTTTCCCTAAAAATAGGTTATCTGTACTAGAGGTAGAGATGCCAGTCTATTGATCCCTGATTACTATTAGTATTTATAAAAGTAGTTTTATTACACAAAATAAAAGAGATGAAGATTAGAGTCCGTAGACCAAAAATACTTTATACTTGTTTTGTGAGTTGTATAACCATACTTGATATGACCGAGATACCTTTATAACGTTCTTCAGGCGTTAAGCTAAATCACATTTGTTCACCACAGGCATGCCCGCCTAACTGTAGCTAGCAGTTCTGGTGTGGGATTGTCAGTCCCGAATAGATCTATTCACAAATCTCACGCTCTCCCTCCAGGAGACTCTGGTTATACTGGGATATGATTTATCACTATACACCTAAGGGTACAACATTGAAGTAGAGCCTCACAATTCTTTATAATCTAGTTTACTAGCGAGAAACAGTATAAAGACATTGATTATCCTTGAATTATAGTACTTTATACTCCGGAGAAAATATATAACATAAACTAAATCTGCCATAGTTTATATATATTCATTTATGAAATCTGATTAGGTAGAGATGCCTAGAGGGTTATCCCAAACTATATCAGTTATAGTTTATTAGAGTTGATATAGAGCTGCTTTGTAAAAACCTTTCTGAAAGCTATGAAGTTAGATTTCCAAAATAGTAGTTTCCCTTATGCTCAACATATTACAAAAAGAGATAAACTATCCGAATATGTTATTAACGTGGAAATCGTTGGACTGCATTAATAACTTTAAAACTTAATAAAATACGTTGAGTTTGGCTTGTATCCCCCCCTGAAAACATTAAAAACACGGAAAATGTAGGTGTATGAACTCACCTTAAGCGAGTGGTTAGATTGAAGGATCGATACGGAAAGCTGGGTGTTCAAGTGAAGCCTTGAACACGATTTGATCCTAAATAACACGCCAAGACACATAAACGAGTCAAATGAAGGTATTTCACCACTATAAGTGATGGAAAACCACTCTAGAGGCTTGGATCTACTAGCACTAAGTGTTTGGACCTTGTAGGGTTGCATGAGGGGAGTGTATGGCCACCTTAAAGGTGTGTACGGCCATGGGTGTGCGGTCAGCATGTGTGTGCGGTTGCACACAGGAGTGTGCGACCGTACAGAGGGTGTGTGCGGTCGTACAAGGGAGTGTGCGGCCGTACATAGAGGTGTGCGGCCATACATAGAGGTGTGCAGCCGTACATTCTTCATTCATACTAAAAATGTCGATTTTCAGGTGTTTCCAAGCCAATACTAAGTCCAACTACTAAATGGAGGCCAAACTCTCACTTTGGAGAGTCTTGAAGGTGTGTACGGCCACCTTATGGAGGTGTGCGGCCGTACAACTTCATATGATGAAGAACATGATGAAACTTTAATGATTAAAGGCTTAGATCAATGGGTCCTTCATGAATGATAAGCTAGGTGATGGAAAACTCACGTTTTTGAGGCGTTGAGAGTGTTCTTGGATGAAGTTCTTAGAGAGAGAAAGTAGAGTGCAGCCAAGTGAAAGGAATGAGTGAAGGGGTCACCCTATATAAATAGGGATGAGTGTGCGGCTGGAGGATGGGTGTGTGGCCGTACACTCATATGTGCGACCGTACACTCATGTGTGCGGCCGTACACTCATATGTGCGGCCGTACACACCTTCCAAGAGGGTGTATGGCCCGGTTTTATCACTATGGGATGTGCTGACTCATTCCTAAACTCAACCTTGGTCAAATGCAAGCTTAGAACACTTAAATGAACCCTTGAATGGCACCACAAATTGACAAAACAAGTTGAATATTGATTGAATCGACTAAGTGTACAGGATTGAAGTTCCGGGTTGTTACATCATCCCCCCGTTAGAGGGAATTTCGTCCCGAAATTCAAGAATAAAGCACAATCATGAACTTGGAAAGAGATGGGGGTACTTCTGCTTCATTGAATCCTCGCGCTCCCAAGTGAATTCATGACCCCGCTTGGCATTCCAGTGGACCTTTACTATCGGGATGCGACTCTGTTTCGTACGTTTGACTTCCCGATCCATGATTTCGACAGGTTCTTCCACGAAGTGTAGACCCTCGTCCAATTCGATCTCGTCGAGAGGGATCACAAGTGTCTCATCGGACAGACACTTCTTTAGGTTCGACACGTGGAAGACAGGATGGATGTTGCTGAGCTCTCGTGGTAACTGGAGTTTGTATGCTACGTGACCGATCCTAGCAAGGATCTCAAATGGTCCAATGTACCTTGGGTTTAGCTTTCCACGTTTTCCGAAACGTATCATGCCTTTCCAGGGCGAGACCTTCAGAAGGACGCGGTCACAGACCTGGAATTCCAAGGGTTTTTGTCGCTTATCGGCGTAGCTCTTTTGTCTATCTCGTGAGGCTTTAAGTCGTTCTCAGATTTGCACGATCCTTTCAGTCGTCTCTCGGAGAATCTCAGGACCAGTGAGAGTGCCGTCGGGGACTTGACCCTTGACTAGCTGCGTGTCACCCAATTCAGCCCAGCACAGAGGGGATCTGCACTTGCGTCCACAGAGGGCTTCAAACGGCGCAACCTTGATGCTGGTATGGTAGCTGTTGTTGTAGGAAAATTCGACCAGAGGAAGATGAGTGTCCCATGACGCGCCGAAGTCGATGACGCAGGCTCTCAACATATCTTCCAATGTCTGAATTGTTCTCTCACTCCGTCCATCAGTCTGCAGATGATAAGCCGTGATCAAATCCAATTTAGTTCCAAGCGCCTTCTATAGTGATTGCCAGAATCTCTAGGTAAACCTGCTATCTCAGTCGGAGATAATGGATACAGGTACCCCATGAAGGCGAACTATCTCTTGAATATAGATCCGTGTGAGTCTCTCCATCTTGAAGTTTTCTTTGATTGGCAGGAAGTGGGCGGACTTCGTCAACCGATCGACAATTACCCAGATGGCGTCGTGCCCACTCGGTGATCTAGGTAACTTAGTGATAAAATCCATTGTTATCCTTTCCTACTTCCACTCAGGTATTTCTGGCTGCTGAAGTAAACTTGAGGGCTTCTGATATTCCACCTTCACCTTGGCGCAAGTCAAGCACTTACCCACGAAGGTTGCAATCTCTGCTTTCATGTTTGGCCACCAATAGAGCTGTTTGAGATCCAGATACATCTTATCTTAACCTGGGTGAACGGAGTATTTCGTCTTGTGAGCCTCATTCATGACAACCTCTCTGTACCCGCCGAACTTTGGAGTCCATATCCGGTTCATGAAATAATAAACTCCGTCACCCTTGACCACTAAGTTATTATCCATTCCCCTCAAGGCTTCATCCACGATGTTTACTGGTTTTAAGGCTTCCAGCTCAGCCTCTCTGATCTGTGCGGACTGATGGGAATGGATGGTCATTGTTAGTGCCTTCACCTTACGCCCTGAATACTCCTTTCGGCTGAGGGCATCTGCTACCACATTGGCCTTGCCGGGATGGTAACGAATTTCGCACTCGTAGTCACTGAGTAGCTCTACCCATCGTCGTTGTCTCATGTTTAACTCCTTCTGATCAAAGATATGCTGCAAGCTCTTATGGTCGGTGAAGATAGTGCACTTGGTTCCGTAGAGATAATGTCTCCAGATTTTTAACGCAAAGACCACTGCTCCCAAATCTAAATCGTGAGTTGTGTAATTGACTTCGTGTGTTTTCAACTGCCTCGAGGCATAGGCGATGACCTTTCCTCGCTACATGAGCACACAGCCTAGGCCCTGATTGGATGCATCACAATAGACCACGAAGTCTTTCGTCCCTTCGGGCAGGGACAAGATAGGTGCGCTGCATAGGGCCTGCTTCAATGTTTGAAACGCAGTGTCTTGCTTGGCTCCCCAACTAAAGGTTACCCCTTTTTGCGTCAGGGTAGTTAAAGGTTTAGTGATTCTGGAGAAATTTTGGATAAACCTGCGATAATAGCCTGCGAGACCCAAGAATTGCCGGATTTCTGTGGGTGTCTTTGGTGCAGACCAATTCTCTATCGCTTTGATTTTGGAAGGGTCCACGTGTATACCTTCCTTGCTAACTACGTGACCAAAGAAATTCACCTTCCTGATCCAGAACTCACACTTTGAGAATTTTGCATATAGCTTCTCCGCCCTTAATGTTTCCAGCACCTGTCTCAAGTGCTGTTTATGATCGTCTTCACTCCGAGAATAGACAAGTATATCGTCGATGAACACGATCATGAACTTGTCTAGGAAAGGGCGGCACACTCGATTGATCAGATCCATGAATACTGCCGTCGCGTTGGTTAGACCAAAGGGCATTACTACAAATTCGTAGTGTCCATAGCGAGTTCAGAATGCCGTTTTGGGAATATCGTCCTCGTGAACTCGTAACTGATGGTACCCTGACCTAAGATCTATCTTGGAGAAATAACTGGCTCCCTGAAGTTGGTCGAAGAGATCATCGATTCTAAGTAAGGGATATCGGTTCTTCATGGTCAGCTTGTTCAGTTCTCGGTAGTCAATGCACATCCGAAAGGATCCATCTTTCTTTTTCACGAATAAGATCGGAGCTCCCCAAGGTGAGGAATTCGGCCTTATGAATCCTTTGCTGATCAGCTCATTGAGCTGGCTGGATAATTCTTGCATCTCCGCTGGCGCTAGACGGTAAGGAGATTTAGCTACAGGAGTAGCTCCGGGGATCAAGTCGATACGAAACTCGACTTGACGCTCGGGAGGAATTCCTGGGAGGTCTTCGGGGAAGACATCAGGAAAGTTGCAGACTTCGGGGATGCTTTCTTGGTCTTTAACTTTTTGCGTCTCATCGACAACATGAGCTAGGAATACATGGTACTCTTTTCGCAAATACTTCTGGGCTTGGATGCATGAAATGATACGAAGATTCGTACTGCGTTTATCACCGTAAATAGTGAGGGTTTCGCCAGAGGGAAGATTGAGACGGATAGCTTTCTCGTAACAAAGAATATCGGCACGATTGGGGCTCAACCAATCCATGCCGATTATGACATCGAAGCTCTTAATGGATACCGGCATAAGGTTGATGGGAAAGGAATGACCGTATAGGGTAAGAGTACAGCCTAGGAATATATCGTTAGTGCTCTCCTTCTTTCCGTTAGCCATCTCGACGGTAAATGTTTCGGTTAAAGGTTTTGATTTACACTTGATTAGATGTTTAAATGCATGACTAACAAAGCTTCTCTCCTAACCAGAATCGAAAAGAATGCATGCATAAGAGTTGTCAAGGAGGAACGTACCCGTCACGACTGTAGGATCATCGACCGCTTCCTCCTGGCCCATAGCTAGTACCCTTCCAGTGTTGCCAGCTGCTGTTTCCTTGGGGTAATTTCTTTTGAAATGCCCAACCTCGCCACAGCCATAACAGGCTTACTCAGCACCCGCTCCAAGAGCCTGAGTGGTAGGTTGGACTGGTGCTCTGCAGTATCGGGCCGTGTGTCCCTTCCTTCCACAGTTGTTACAATTCAAATCACGGCAAGGTTCGTGATGATGAAAGGTACCCCTGTTGCATAGAGGTAGTTTCCCTGAGTAACCACCGGTAGGAGCTTGGGTGGTTGGAACAGCAGTGGGAGTAGCAGTAGGAGTAGTAGCAGCGTGGACTGCCACTGTTTGTTGCTTCTTGGAGGGCTCATGAGGAGGCTGGCCCTTGCGTTTGTTCCAAAATTTCTTCTTCTTTTTACCACTCTCCTTTTGAGGCTCGACGACCGCTGATGCCTCATCCAGATCGATCCCATGATCGATCAGAGTCTATGCCAGATCCTTGGCGCTGTCAAACGTGGCCGGTCTAGCAGCCAAGACATTCCCCTTGGTTGGTTGTGTCAATCCCCAAATGTACCTCTCGATTTTCTTGCTTTCCGGGGTGACCATTCCCGGACAGAGGAGAGCCAGATCACAGAATCTCGCGGTGTAGGCAGCGACGTCGGAACCCTTCATCTTTAAGTTCCAGAGTTCGTGCTCCAACTTTTGCACTTCGCCCCTCGGGCAGTATTCCGCAAGCATGAGTTCCTTCAGTCTTTCCCAACCGATGACATTAGCCACTGGCAGGGTTACGGTTTTGACTCGACCATTCCACCAGGTCAAGGCTCTGTCGGTAAAGGTGCAGGCGGCGAACTTCACCTTGTTTGCTTCGGAACAGGCGCAAATTTCGAAGATGGATTCGATCTTCTCGAACCATCGAGTCAGAGCGATGACACCTCCATTTCCGTCGAAAGACTTGGGTTTTCCAGTCATGAAGTCCTTGTAGGAACACTCCTTTTGATGTCCCTGAATTCCATCTTGTCTCTGTGGGTCGGTTCCACCTCCAGCCCCACCAGCATTCACTTGTGCTATTGGTGCAGTCACGGCGGCTATAACTGCTGCTTGAAACATGACGGGGTCGAACTGAGGAGGTGGTGGTGGTGGCGGAGAGTTGTCGTTTCTTCTGATGGGTCTTGGTCGGGGAGGCATCTTTTTCTAGAAACCATCAGGAAAAAGAGGGTGGTAAGTCCTCAAGATATATGAAACAAGATATATCTTATCCTGATATTAAAAGAGTTTTTACCAAGTGATAAGCACAGGAAGATTACTAATACAAGTAAGTTATCGCTTAAGGAAGAAGAGGTAGCAATACTTAGAGTGATTCTGTATACTGAGTTTGGCTCTAGCTAAAATACTCCTATAGTATTTTATTTGGAATGATTTTGGTTAGTTTTAGGTCTGCTATAACACCACAGTCACTCCCAAGCACATGCTGGTCATGTCTCAACTAAATATAGTTGATCAGGCTATATTCACCCTAAACATGATTACATAACTGCCCAGGTTTAACCGCAGTGTTCCAACATCCAAATACTTTTGCTTTGTTCTACTAGTGACACGAATTCTGTTATGTATGCATGCTTGTATACTTTTTTTAAAAATACTTATATTTTTGAAAGTATACTTTTAGTGTAGAGCACTTAGGCCCCTTAGTGTTTATAGTTGTATACCACGTAAGGTTCGGTATACTAGTTCGCTATAAACAAGGGCTTTGATACCAATTTGTCACACCCCGAAACCGATGGTGAAAACGTTTCGGGGCAGAGGACGTCATGTGTAGTATCACAACAATTGTATAGCAAGCATAGTAAACACAACCAAACATTGAATACAATATGAAAAAGTGTTTACATCAGTTTAGAACTTGTTTTAAGAACATCAAAAGTATGTAATCATATAAAAATATAACTCTTATTGCTCTGGCTCCTCAAAATCCAGCAGGTACCTGTCTACTGATTCCCTGCGAATACAAGCAGCTTTGAAAGAATATCAGCATAAAGCTGGTGAGTTCATAAGCATTTAGTTTTTGTGGAAAAATGTTTCTTCGAAATCCTTTTTGAAACGTGTTCCTCAAGAAAATCCTATATTTTCTTATGAAAAGTAGTGTTAAAAGAGTATCTAGCGGTAGAAAGTAAACCATCAGTTTTAGAAATACTAATGTTATCCTGGGAAAATCCTATATTTTCCCTAAAAACAGGTTATCTGTACTAGAGGTAGAGATGCCAGTCTACAGATCCCTGATTACTATTAGTATTTATAAAAGTAGTTTTATTACTCAAAATAAAACAGATGAAGATTAGAGTCCGTAGACCAAAAATAGTTTATACTTGTTTTGTGAGTCGTATAACCATACTTGATATGACCGAGAGACCTTTATAACGTTCTTCAGGCGTTAAGCTAAATGACATTTGTTCACCACAGGCGTGCCCGCCTAACAGTAGCTAGCAGTTTTGGTGTGGGATTGTCAGTCCCGAATAGATCTATTCGCAAATCTCACGCTCTCCCTCCAGGAGACTCTGGTTATACTGGGATAGGATTTATCACTATACACCTAAGGGTACAGCATTGAAGTAGAGCCTCACAATTCTGTATAATCTAGTTTACTAGCGAGAAACAGTATAAAGACATTGATTATCCTTGAAGAATAGTACTTTATACTCCTGAGAAAATATATAACATAAACTAAATCTGCCATAGTTTATATATATATATTCATTTATGAAATATGATTAGGTAGAGATGCCTAGAGGGTTATCCGAAACTATACCCGTTATACTTTATTAGAGTTGATATAGAGCTGCTTTGTAAAAACATTTCTGAAAGCTATGAAGTTAGATTTCCAAAATAGTAGTTTCCCTTATGCTCAACATATTACAAAAAGAGATAAACTATCCGAATATGTTATTAACGTGGAAATCGTTGGACTGCATTAATAAGTTTAAAACTTAATAATATACTTTGAGTCTGGCTTGTATCCTCCCCCCCTGAAAACATTAAAAACACGGAAAATGTAGGGGTATGAACTCACCTTGAGCGAGTGGTTGGATTGAAGGATCGATACGGAAAGCTGGGTCTTCAACTGAATCCTTGAACACGATTCGATCCTAAATAACACGCCAAGACACATAAACGAGTCAAATGAAGGTATTTCACCACTATAAGTGATGGAAAACAACTCTAGAGGCTTGGATCTACTAGCACTAAGTGTTTGGACCTTGTAGGGTTGCATGAGGGGAGTGTATGGCCACCTTAAAGGTGTGTACGGCCATTGGTGTACGGTCAGCATGTGTGTGCGGTTGCACACAGGAGTGTGCGGCCGTACAGAGGGCGTGGGCGGTCGTACAAGGGAGTGTGCGGCCGTACATAGAGGTGTGCGGCCGTACATAGAGGTTTGCGGATGTACATGGAGGTGTGCGGCCGTACACTCTTCATTCATACTAAAAATGTCGATTTTCAGGTGTTTCCAAGCCAATACTAAGTCCAACTAGTAAATGGAGGCCATACTCTCACTTTGGAGAGTCTTGAAGGTGTATACGGCCACCTTATGGAGGTGTGCAGCCGTACACCTTCATATGATGAAGAACATGATGAAACTTTGATGATTAAAGGCTTAGATCAATGGGTCCTTCATGAATGATAAGCTAGGTGATGGAAAACTCACGTTTTTGAGGCCTTGAGAGTGTTCTTGGATGAAGTTCTTAGAGAGAGAAAGTAGAGAGAGAAAGTAGAGTGCAGCCAAGTGAAAGGAATGAGTGAAGGGGTCACCCTGTATAAATAGGGATGAGTGTGCGGCTGGAGGATGGGTGTGCAACCGTACACTCATATGTTCGACCGTACACTCATGTGTGCGGCCGTACACTCATATGTGCGCCCGTACACACCTTCCAAGAGGGTGTATGGCCCGGTTTTCTCACCATGGGACGTGCTGACTCATTCCTAAACTCAACCTTGGTCAAATGCAAGCTTAAAACACTTAAATGAACCCTTGAATGGCACCAGAAATCGACAAAACAAGTTGAATATTGATTGAATCGGCTAAGTGTACAGGATTGAAGTTCCGGATTGTTACAAAATGGAAAACCTCGACTTATGGGCCTCCTCCATCAAAATCTGTCGAGCTCCACCCAAATATGGCACCCATATCCGCCCATGATAGGTCATAAGCCATCAAATATCAGTCTCAAACTCAGAAATCTGCCCGATCACCCGCTCTCTCTTACTGTTCTCTGGTCTCGTGGCCACCACTTCGTCCTCTCGGATGGTATCTAAGACTGGAGTCATCACCGTTATCCTCATGCACACGTCTCAAATCGGAGCACTCGCTGCTCTACGACTCAGGGCATCGGCTACCACATTAGCCTTGCTAGGATGATACAAAATCTCACACTCATAGTCTTTCACTACATCCAAGCACCTCCTTTGTCTCATATTCAGGTTGGGCTGATCCATAAGGTACTTCAGGCTCTTATGGTCTGTGTATATGGTACATCGGACACCATAGAGATAGTGGTGCCAAATCTTGAGGGAGAACACCACCGCCCCCAACTCCAAATCATGGGTGGGATACCTCATCTCATGAGGCTTCAGCTGCCTCGACGCATATGCTATCATGTGTCCCCTGTGCATCAATATGACACCAATCCCCGATATAGATGCATCAAAGTAGACAACAAAGTACTCCCCTCCCGCATGAAAGGCTAACACTGGAGCTTCACACAATCTCTGGCGAAGAGTCTCAAATGAGTCCTACTGCTCGGGCCCCTAGAAAAAAGTAACACCCTTCCTCGTCAATCTGGTGAGAGGAACGACAATCTTGGAGAAATCTCTGATAAACCTCCGATAGTAACCCGCCAAAGCCAGAAAACTCCTGATCTCAGATGGGGATCTCGGCACCTCCCATCGCATAACTGCCTCAATCTTAGCCGGGTCAACCAAAATCCCATTCTGATTAACGAGGTGTCCTAAGAATTGGACCTCTCGTAACCAGAAATCACACTTGGAGAATTTGGCATAAAGCCTCTTCATCCTCAATACTCCAAGAATCTCCAACAGGTGCTCCTCATGTTGTTCCCTAGACTTCTAGTACACCAAAATGTCGTTGATGAACACCATCACCGACCTATCAAACATGGGTCTGCACACCTGGTTCATGAGGTCCATGAATGTTGCAGGTGCATTGGTGAGCCCGAAAGGCATCACCACAAACTCGTAATGCCCATAACGAATTCGGAAAGCTGTCTTCTGAATATCCTCCTCACAGACCCTCATCTGATCATACCCAAATCTCAAATCAATAATGGAAAACCAAGACGCCCCCTGCAACTGATCAAACAAATCATCGATCCTCGGTAGTGGATAACCGTTCTTAACCGTGAGCTTGTTCAACTCCCGGTAATCAATGGACATCCAGTGTGAACCATCCTTTTTCTTGACAAAAAGGATCAAAACTCCCCAAGGTGAGCTACTTGGTATAATAAAACCCTTCCCCAGCAGCTCTTTGATCTGCGAGGACAACTCCTGCATCTCAAGTGGCGCAAGGCGATTAGGTGCCTTGGCAATAGGCGCCGCACCCGGAATCAAATCGATCCGGAACTCCACCTACCTCTCGGGAGGCACACCCGACAATTCCTCGGGGAAAAGATCCGGTAACTCACACACTACTGGAACATTGGAGACAGAACTCGGCCTCTCAATGTCAACTCTCGTATCCATCATATATGCTAAAAAGCCCATGCACCCCTGCTGTAGACTCTACCTCGGCTTGGAGGCAGAACAAAAAGCTAATCCCGACCTAGTTCCCTCGCCATACACAGTAAGTACTCCCCCACTAGGGTCTCGTATGGTCACCATCTGGCGCTCACAATCAAGCACGGCTCCAAACCGGCTCAACCAATCCATGCCCACGATGACACAAACATCACCCATCGCTATCGGCACCAGATCTATCAGAAACTCAACACCGAAAATCTCTAAAAGACATCCCAGAATACATCACTGGCAAAAACTGCATGCTTATATGCAGTACAGTATAAGCATAAACAAATCTCAAAATAACATGAATAAAGGAGATACGTACCAACAACAAGATCAGCTGCTCCGCGGACCTCCTTCGCTGTCTGCTGGAATACTCTCCCACGAGCCTTCGGAGCCTCGACCTTCCCCAACCGACCATCAGTAACACGTAAAACCACAGGAGCAGAAGCCTGGGTTGATCCCTGAGTGATCTGAGGACACTCGGCCTTCCGGTGGCTAGTCTAATTGCAATGAAAGCAAACCGAAAATACCTTGGGGTCCCTCGCCATGTGCCCCTCCTTGCCACATTTGTAGCAAATCCCTGCTCGGCAAGATCCCTCATGGCTCTTGCCGCACTTGCCACAAGTGCAGACCTTCTGGCCTCCTTCTCTCAAATCAGCGGGCTTAGCCCGCTTTGTCACCTGCTGTGACTGCATTGGTCTCCTATCTTTCCCCTGCAGCTCTCCCTCCTCTCTGGTCTGAATCTCCGGCTCAATCTCTCTCCTCTTAGCATTGGTCTGCAAATCCGCCAATGTATGATATGACGAGTTCACCATGAACTCCCGTATATCTCTCCTCAAGATGCTCAAATACTGGCTCACACGTGCATGCTAAGTAGACATATGCTTAGGGCAGAGCAACGCCCTCTCACGGAATATCCTCGTAATCTCTGTCACTAATTTTGTCTTCTCCTTGAGAGACAAAAACTCATGTGCCAAACGTTCCCTCTCCACCTGGGGAACATACTCATCTCTGAACAATTTGGTAAATCTCTCCCAAGTAACTACAACATGATATGTAGGAGTAAAATCGGTCATCACGAACTTCCACTAGTCCTTCGCTCCCAAGCGAAGGTGGTTCAGCGCAAACCGAACTTTCAATTGCTCCGGGCATGAACACGTATAGAAACACCCCTAAATGTCGGAGATCCATCTCATGGCAGAAATCGGGTCCTGGGTCCCTTCAATCTCTGGTGGCTTCGTGTTGCTAAACTGTCGGAACAACAACGAGTCACCCCCTGTGGCCTCGCATCAACTACAGCTGCAGTGGCGGAAGCAACAACAGCCTCCGTGACAGCAGCGTATCGCTCATCAAATGTCTCAATCAGCGTGGTCTTAATATACCCGAACATCTCTGGTATGGCCTCTCTGATAGCTGTGGCCACCTCCTCATGAATGATCCTGCGGATCTCCTCGTCACTGGTACCACTGCTCCCCGCGTTGCAGCGGGTAATCACCATAGTGTATGAAACACAAACACGAAAATCATCAAAGACTAGCTCAAGCACTCACGCCATTACCCACCCCTACATGCTCCTTAGTATCCTAAGGTTCTTACTTGGGTCGCATACAGATCTGATGCTTTCTGTAGTACGAGCCCAATACTACCTTCCACACCAACCTGTAGTCATCCCAAGTCCTCCTCCTAGGATCCTAATTCACAAGTACTTTATCCCTCATGGATATCAAACCACTCTCTCAAAAGATTCCTCAATGCTCATATACGTATCTCTTCTAGATTACTCAAACTCTCTCTAAAAGATTCCTGCTATGTATCCCTACACAGCACACACACAGAGCAAATAGCAGATAATATCAATAAATAGCATTTCCTAGGCTAAGGCATCATGAATCAGTTACTCTAGCTCTAAATCTCGGAAATACCTAGCCTATCCTCTAGCATGAAACTCTAATATCTCATAAGTATCTCATATTATAAAAGAGTAATGGTATTTTGGGAAATCACCATTTGGGCTCTGGCTGATTGTACACACTGCTCCATCTCGTTTTCTCTTAAAGCTCTTACTCGTTTTTAGAAAAATCATTTCTTTTTAGAAAATTTTCTCAAATCCTCAGTTTGAGTCCAAATATACCCAAGAGTACATCCGAATCCCTCAAACCAAGGCTCTGATACCAACTTGTAACAACTCAGTGAAGACCCTCCGGTATCACAACTCAGTTTGGACCCTCCGGTCCTTACTCAATAAAGCACAAAAATAATATATAACATAAATCACAAAGACAAAATGCATGATTAACATAACTCAGTATAAGCACATAAGACCATCCGGTCAGTAACTCAAATAAGACCCTGCGGTCAGTAACTCATATAAGACCCTTCGGTCACACAATATTACTACTCAGGTAAGTATAGTGAGAATACTCACCTCGTAAGCAAAGAAAGTATGTCTCGTACTCAACGATCGGTCTAAACTCCGCCTACATATTATAATCATCTCTAATTCACACTTTATAATAATAACTCTAAAGATATTAAGCAATCCCCTTTACTAACTCTTGGAAAGGGTGAAAAGACCACTTTACCCCTTCATGGCCTCCGTATCCATAACTTGACCAAACCCTAAAAGTCAACGGACGTCAACACTCGAGTCAACAGTCCATGTGGACCCAACTCGTCGAGTGCATCTATACGACTCGTCGAGTTCCTTGTGTTCTCAGAAAACTCAGGAAAACTCCAACTCAAATTACCGAGTTGTCTCATTAACTCGTCGAGTTTGCACGCGACTAGCCTATTGGGGAAAACCCTAACCGACTCATCGAGTTGGCTGAAGCACTCGTCGAGTCCCTTTAGTCCTTTTTCTCATTCAGACTTTTTTAAGTAGAACTAAGGCCCCATACACTGGATCCAGCCTTCTAAGACTGAAGTATCACCTAAAGCTGCAAGATTTACATCCATGCATGGCATCTAGGGCTCAAAATGCCAAAACAAGCTCTATAGAGGGTTTAATGCATGGAAGATGGCCAATAGCTTGATAAAGCTTGAATCTTTAGGCCCAAGGGACCTCATACTGTCCAGATCTAAAGTGTCAACTCCATGGCAAGCTCAAACGACTTAAGGACCCAAAGAAAGGATGGAAATGGACATAAAGCTCCCTAATGAAGAGATCTAACCAAACAATGATCAAGGTGATAGATTTTTACCTCCAAATAGCAGCTAAAACTAAGATAACACCGGATCCAAGGGCTTCTTCTCGTTCCAAGCGTTTTTCTCTTCGATCTCCTTGCAAAAATGCACTAGAACATACAATCTTAGCCTTTCTCTCTCTCACAAATGAATACAGCTCGATTAGGGTTTCTGTCAGTGTGTCATAATGATAAGGGAGGAGGAAATGAAGGCTTAATGTCCTTTAAATAGGGTACAAACCCTGAAAATTAGGGTTTTCACACTCAACACCTACTCGTCGAGTTGGGTCCTCCAAGTCTTCGAGTAGACTCTAAAAATCCCGCGACTATCTCCATCTCTACTCGGCGAGTTGGGGCCTCCAACTCGTCGAGTCGCCCTTAAAAAATGAATATAACTTAATTAAATATTATACTTGGGAGTCGGGATGTTAAATTGAAGGTTCATAAAACATGAATGATAAGCATTTGACCTCAGTGGTGAAAGATTTTGACACATTCACCACAATGCATGGTGAATCTATAGCCTCAACCTCAAATAGTTATAGAATCATGGTGAACAATATGACAACAGATGGTGTTGTCTGAACTCCTCTTGAATATCACTTAAAGTTCATCAATGACCTCAGAAAGGGATGGGGTAACTTCAAGTCTTGTCTTCAACGTAATGGATCTATGAAAAAAATTGAATCTCTATCAACTATTTGACAAACTACAAGGTCATTAGTCCAATGTTGCTCAAATCTAAGAGAACTCTCTCGTGGTCCTCTTGCTTTTGTTAGTTTAGCTAAGCCACTGATTCCAAATTCAATTGCTTCAGACCCTTTCAAATCTGTACCACCTGTTCCACCTATTCCATCTCCTATGTTTAAGGATAGCTTTGATCCAGAAGCTATAGATGCCGAACTATGCTTCTAATAAGAGTTCTCTTTGCTATCTTTGAAATACATGAGACCATGGAAAAACAATCAAAAACAACCTCTGAATAGATTACAAACCTCATACCAAGCTCCCCACCAAAACAATCCTCAACCTTATCCCAAACCTACTGAAAATCCACCATATTACCAACCAAACCTTCTGAATCCAACTTCAGAACCACAAGTCAATTCCTCTTCGGTTAAAACAAGGACCACCTATCACAAATTTGGTCTCGAAAACCACTATGCAAGATAGTGGCAAGCTGAAGAAACTCATAAAACAAAAGTGAAATATTCTATTACTATCCTCGTCGTGCACAAGAGTTGGCAGAGAGTGAGAAGGATTTTGTTACAACTATTTCACGGAATATGGATGGTTGCTGGTCATATGGAGACGAAAAGAAAGATAACTCTAGGAAAATTTTGTGTCTCATGGCAAAGCAAACTATTTAGTGTGATGAAGGTTAGTGTTCATCTGGTTATAAAGATGAAAATAAAAATGTTGAGCCTAACTATTGCTACATGGAATCAAACGACCCACCAAGCATAAGCATCACCCAACACATAAAATCTATGATCTCTAAAAATGATTTTGACTTATCTGTTTGTGAACCTTATCTAACTCAAATCAAATCAGATATGAAAGTTATCCTAAAATCCTATGAGTCTGCCATAGATGTGAGTGAGAAGCAGGACAATGAATTAACCAAACATAGATTATGTTTTGAATATTGCATTATTAAGATAGAGTCCTTAGAAAGAGAACTTGTAATAGCTATGGAGGAATGTATTATCTTAAATGAGAAGTGTGCTATTTCTGTTAGTGAAAGAAATCTTTTGGTTAATGATAATATTCGTCTTAATGCTAAGATTGATAAAATTCATGATTCCATTTAGATGAATGAGTTGAATGAAAGGATAACTCATGATTTTCGTCATCCTGGGTCAAAAGCTCATGGTATTGGAAGCGAGTTTTCGAAGCCAGTTGCTACTCCCTTGAAGGAACTTCAAAATCTGAATTTTATGGATGACATTCCGAATCACACCTATTCAGATACTCATGTCTCTCCATTTTCGTCCCTTCAAGAACCAACAGGAGGATATCAATCCATGATTCCTGAGTTCAAATTTATCACTGTCACATGTACTGATTCCACACAACTTCCACCTCTGATATCCTTGTACCTAAATCAGTATCAATAAATTCTACGTGGCACATGGTGCACAAGAGTTTACTTTTCGAACTCAAGTCCTCCAAACAATTGTGTTGTTGAGGAAATCATTTCTGAGATGTCCGGACATGACTCTGACAAACCAACCGAAAATGATTATTCATTTTGAGCCTCCCTAGACAGTGACGTTGATGAAGAAATCATATGTGATGACGACTCCTCGTTTGATTCTTTTCTTCCAAAATCCAAAGTAGCTTCCAACTCTACCTTAGTTCCGATAAAACCTAATTTCAACAACCCATCTGTCAGACAATCTTCCAAGTCAACATATGAATCTAAGAACAAACCATGGTTGAACAAGAAGGATATTGTCCATTTGAGGGTAGAAGCCAGAAAAGCATTAGAAAAAGTGACTAGGTCTAGACAATTCTCTAGGTTCCTTGATGATTCCAACAAGAGAATGTAACAAGCAGTTGTTAGTCTAGTTATTAGGATCATAATAAGTTTCCTCCTGGTAGAATCCTCAAATGTACCTCTGTTCTCATTGCATCTATTAAAAAATGTGATTTTATTTAAAAATATAAAAAACCTGTTGTTGTTGAAACCTCACCAAAGAAAAGTAAGCCACCTTGGAAAATATCCTCTCCAGTATTCATTCCGACCTCGAAAGGCAATATTTTTAAACAAAACAGATTCCAAAATCATGTGCTTCTGCGAGATCAGTGAATAAGGGAAAGGATATTTAGAACTTGAAAAGATGAGAAAATTCAGTAAACCTACACTTGAAGAGTCCAAGTGTTGAAAATACCGAAACAGAGTTTCAGAATCGTCAAGTGGCAAGTAATGCGGAAAATAAAGAGTTGTGAATCAACGAAGTTAATGACAAAACGTTTTTTATGCTTAATATTAATGATTCAAATGTGTCTCATATTCATAAAGATTCAGTTACAAGTGTTTAAATAGTAAACACACTAAAACACTCAAATGGCTCTCTAAAAACTAGTCTAAACAACAAATGTGCAGAATGAGCAGGAATGAAACAGGAAGAGAAAATTTACAATGGATCCCAAGGGGCCGATTTATAGGCTTCGGAAAATCCCATGACATGGCTTGACCAATCAGGTGTTGACACGTCATCATGAGTTAGTCATCAGTTGACACCTTTTTCCTACTTAACGAAGAATGGATAGAATATTCCAATTCTGTTAGTTTTCCATTAGGGTTCCATCCAAGTTTTGAGTCTTCATATTTCTAGAGCCTTCTTGATCAACATTGAAAATATGATGAGCAACATTAGCATCATGTTGCTCAATTGTCTTCTAAGATGTCATCAACTTCTAGAAGTGTCATTGATCAAATTGATTTGTTTCTTGAATGTTGGAATGTGTCTTGAACTTGAAGATGTTCAACCACATGTTCATGATGGACCATAAATGAACGGCATGTGCCATTGAGAATTTGGACATGCCATCATTGTATATGATGTGCCATGTTCAATCTTATTGAGCCATCAACGTGATCATGTTGATCCATTGACTTGAGATGAGCCACCAAGTATTCATGTTGACCCATCAAAATCTTGATGCTCCATATACGATCCAGATGTGCCATCTGAGATCATGACAGTCCAAATTGCTTTCTTCAAGTGATCCATGTTCAGCAAGTGCTCCATGTCATCTACAAGCGCTCCATATAAGCTGCAAGTGCTCCATGTTCAGCAAGTGTTCCATGACAACTGCAAGTGCTCCATGTCAAGAACAAGTGCTCCAACATATGATTATTCAAACACTTGTCAAATATTTAGGATCTTTCGAACCTGAAATATTTCGATAATGTTTGTTAGAGAGATATAGACATAGACTCAACTTATTTCAAGTGAAAATCACATACAAGTATTTTACAACAGAACTCATATGTTATTTTTTTTCAAGAAGTTCTATTCCGAAATATGAATGGAATGTCAAGAAAAATGTCACTCCAAATGAAGCTCGAAAAACAGTTCTTCCAAAACCTTCTTAGAAAGCTGTCCTTCAAAAGAAACCCATTCCTGATGTTAGTTGGCTATGGCGTTAGAGACATGCTCATCTGAATTTTTGATACATGAATGATCTGGTTTCTGGTCAAATGATCTAAGGATTTCCACTTTTCAAGTTTGATAACGATCATCTCCGTGCTGCATGCGGATGTGGGAAGAAATCCAAGAAAGGTCATCCTATTCTGATTGAGAAATCTATTTCCGAGTCACTTGAACTTCTTCACATTGATATGTGTGGTCCCTTAGCTATTAAAAGTCTACGTCATAAGAAATACATTCTTTTGATTGTTGATGATTACACCAGAATTCATTTGGGTTTTCTTTGTAAGATTGAAGTCGAAAACAACTTTTGAACTCATCAATTTCATCAAAGGAATCGAATTTTTGACCAAGCAACCTATCCAAAGAGTTCACGTTGACAACGGAACCGAGTTTACTAATGTCACACTTAAAAAGTTCCTGGTTGAAAAAGGCATTGAACACAAATTTTTTGATCCCTACACTCCACAACGAAATAGTGTCGTTGAAAGAAGAAACCGAACACTTGTTGGCATGGCTTGCTTTACTCAAAATCGTAGCATCATTAATCCAAGGCTCAACATGAAACCTTATGAAACAATGAATGGTCAGAAGCCTAGTATCTCGTTTCTACACATCTTCAGATGTAGATGTATCATAAAGAACAGTCATGATCAACTTACCAAGTTTTAACCAAAATCTCATGAAGCTATCCTCCTAGGATACTCTATTAAATCAAAAGCATATCGGGTTCTCAATTGTCGTAACCGTGTTATCGAAGAAATTGTTCATATTACTTTTGATGACAACTTCATTCGGAACTAAGAACCTACTCATATCACGACCCATATCATTGAGCCCGATGCTCCACCTCCTGGTTCTCCGAATTCCCAATTTGATTCATAGAAATCTAAATTTGACAGAAAAAAGTTTGTAAGTTATCAATATCAAATTTTTGACACATTATTGGTATAATTCTATTGAATAACATAAAGTATACTAGTATTACATTTCTATTAGAGACTCACTAGTATATACCATTATTGTAGGACATCGGTAGTGGTACGAGCGGAATATAGTTCAAGGCATCGTTAGCATCATCACAAAATAAGTTGTGAGTATTCACAACCCCTATTATTGGTTTTTTACATTTTGGGCTGGAAAAGCATGTCCAAAAAATTATTTAGTGTTCTTTGTATTTAATTTGACTTGTATCAAACTTGGTTGCTATATTTTTCTATGTATGTGTTTGTAATTGTTGATTCATGAGGCTTGTATCGTGGAAAAGTCCCTGGAATCATTTCACACAACTTGTTAACTCTTTTGAGCCCATGGTTATCGAGGATAGCGCTATTAGTAGGTAGACAACTCCTCACTCGCACAGTTCACGGAGTGCATTTTACCATATTTTCCCCTATGTTAGCGATAGACCTAGTATTCAATAGGGCACCCCTCGGTCTTTATGCTTGGGTTGTGAACTCATGGGTTGATCATTTTGCACATACATACTTTGTTTCATATGTTGGTGTTGTTTATGCAAACTTGAATACTTATTTTAGCAACAAACTATTGTTTATGCAAACTTGTTACTCATTTCAACAACGAACTTCCATTTATGGAAACTTTTATCAATATTCTGATTATCATGATTTGAAACTATGTTATGTTATAAACCTGTGAACTCACCGACTATTTCGGTAGTTGACCACTCATTTTACAGGTTTTTTCATGGATCATCTAGTAAGTGGCACATAGAGACACATCATGTGTACTTTTTTTTTATACATTGGAATTTCTTTTAAAAGTTGTTCAATCTCATTGTAAATTGTAATGTTTTTAATAATATGGTTGGAGTTGTCTTTTAACTTTTTCTATCAGAACCTTTGTGCTGTTGTGCCCCGTGTTTCCGCTTTAACGAGGTGTGACAAATTTATACGTAAATTGTTACAGAATCGAAATCCGTTGGTATATTGCTACCAATAGTTATATGGAAAAAAATCGTAGCAAACTGGCAACAAAGTTTTATACGAAAATAAGTTCTGTTGTTATTCTACTACAGAAATATCGTGGCTAATTTGTAGCAAAATTTTCTAACGGAATGAGATTTCATAGTTACTTTTCTATGCAAGTAGCTTTCATAGTAATTTACCTATGGAATGGTGCTACATAAATTTATTTACAAAATTGTAGATGACAATATGTTGTGAAGATATTCTCTATCGAAGTCTTAGAGTCAAAGTGTTGACGTAGTGTATGTTGTCTATATCGAAGGTTACACACCTTCAATATATCTATGTATCTTAGAGAAGACATGTATTGTAATACTTTACTCTCTATACTTTTGTGTCTGTTGAGGGTACTATATGTCACACCCCTAAACCGGAAAGGCGGAAACGTTCGGGGGCGGAGGACGTCATGTTAAGTATCACAACACATGCATCATAGTAATCAATGTAACAACAACCATCGTATTAATAATATAAATTTTACATTATGTTCAAAACATTTCATGATTTACATAAAAACTATAGAAAAATTAAGACGTAAAACACCGTCTTCGTAACGCCTAAGAGAGTACCTGTCTACTAACGTTCCTGAGAATACAAATGGTTTGAAAAAGTGTCAACATTAAAGTTGGTGAGTTCATAAGTATTTTTGTTATAAAAGTATACAATTTGTTCTTTGGAAAAGATTGCCTGTTCTCCAGAAAATCCTATATTTTCTTTATGAGTAATATGACAGTACTCGTTCCTTCCATGATCATTTAGTGAATACAGATTGTATATAATACAGATCGAATAGACAGTTGAATGTGTGGATATGCCCTAAGCCCACAACCAAAAAAGGAACATGAAGTAAGGCAGAAGTCACACATTCCACTGTCTGCCGGATCTTCTTTACATATAACTCTAGGTTATTCACCAAGTAATCACATAATTAACATTAATGATTCTTTTAGATATAATGAATGTGTTTCTTTCAGAAAATCCTATATTTTCTTGGTAAAATGGTAACCATAATAGTCCCTTCTATAATTATTTAGTTTATACTAACTATATATAACCTAATATCGAACGGACAGTTGAATGTGTGAATCTGCCCTAAGCCCACAACCAAACAAGGAACAGGAAGTAAGGCGGAAGTCACACATTCCACTACCTATCGGATATTATTTAGATATAACTCTGATGTATAAACTAAGGAATTATAGAATTAACCATTAAAGGTCCTTTATGTTATACTAGTTTATAAATAAGTGTTGAACCTTTTGTAGATATGTTCCTAGTTCCACTTACTTTATTTTAAAACATTGTTTTCAATAATAATTGTTATTGTTTTTAGAAAGTTAAATCGAAAACTGTTTACCTTTAAAATAACGATGTTTATCATAGAAAATCCTATATTTTCTATAAAACTGATTTGTAGTTTTAATCTTTCTAAGACCGAAAAGCACAAGTATAATTACCATACTTAGTTTATTGATACCTAGTTTTATTGATGAGAAAAACTAGCTGAAGATGTGTTTGCCTTAAAAACTTGATGTGACGATACTACCCTCCTATGATCACTTAATACATACAAGTTGTATATAACCGAGATCGAACAGACAGTTGAATGGGTGAATCTGCCCTAAGCCCACAACCAAACAAGGAATAGGAAGTAAGGTGGAAATCACACATTCCACTGTCTACCGGACTTAAATTTTATCTAACCCTATTGTATATACTGAATAATCATATAGTTAATATCCCTTGAGACTGTTTAGGAAAAGTATATTACTACATAAATATATCGTTGTTTTCTTCTTGTGAGTTCTTATAACCATACTGATGGACGTTCAACCTTACGACATATTGCAGACGTCGTAAACTTTAATGACGTTTGTCACCCGCAAACCTGTCGGTCAAACTGTAGCTAACAGTCAGGGTGCGGGATTGGCAATCCCATATAGATCTATACACAAACTCAAGCTCTGCATCCAGGAGACTCTGGTTCATAAGGCTAGACTTCTATTGGTACTTAGGTAAGTACACGAAGACGTGTCTCACAATTAGCTTCAACGAATTTATAAGTAATTATGCGAAAATCCTTTTTATAAATAATAGATAATTTTTATAAAAAGATCCATAAACTATATTTATTATATTTTATAAGTTTATTTCCATGTTTCAACCTAGACTTTGTAAAATAATACATATGATCCATAAACCATAACTATTATAGTTTATTTCCATGTTTTAACAAGTGTCACGTTTAAATACATATTAACGGTAAGAAAACATAATAAGTGAATTATATTTTTAAAACACACAATTTCTTGTGTTTTACTTGAATTCCCCCTAAAAACATTGAAAAAGCTTAGAAAAATATGGGGTATGAACTCACCTTATTTGTGGTAACGGTTTTTGAATATTGTATAGAAACGGTGACCTTCGGGCTAGATTAATGGAAAGATGGCGCGTTCCTAATGGTTTTAAAACACAAAATAGTGTGTGAATAATATGATTCTTTGAAATATAAGTATCTCAAAAATACTAAACTAATATGAATAATACTTACTTATTGTGAAGAGATTCTTGGGTATTGTTTTGAATGTTCAAATGAAGTTTCAAAGTTTGAAGGTTAACTGCTTTGAAGATGGAAATGAAGAATGATATTTGAGAGCATATAAAGTGAATTATGTTTATTGTAAGTGTTAAATGAATCTATTTGATCCTTAAATATGAAGGAAACTCATAAGGAGGTGAATGTAAGCTTAGGAAAACGTGTCAAAAGGATCACCATTGAGGTTTTCGGCCATATCTTCACATGGAGAGAAGTAAATTCGGTCATGGTGGTCCAATAGAAAGTGAATTCGGTCTTGGTTCTTCTAGAAAGGGTTGATTTCGGTTTCAAGTCAAAGAGAACAAAGAAGTCGGTCTTAAGGTCAAAAAGAAGCAAGGAAATCGGTTTTGGGTCAAAGCCTTCCATGAATTCGGTTTCTAGTCAACAAGGAAGGAAGGAATTCGGTTTTTGCTTTCTTTCTTTAAGGGAATTCGGTTTTGGATTGATATTTGATTCCAAAAACCGAATTCCAAATATATATATTAATATAATTTATAATTACCCTTAAATGTTAAGTTTATATATGTTTTAAACTTTATTCTTTTGTCAAACTTGAATTATACTCCCCTAAACCAATTTAGTTTTCAATCCAAGCTTAGTTATAAGCTTATAAATAAGCCCTTAAGGCTATAGAAGATACAATGCAACAAGGAGTGCAATGTAAATTCACTTGTATTAGGTTAGCGTTTAGGCTTTGCTAGATCTAAAAATTTGGAGTTGTGACACTATATATAGTATAGTAGCATAGGTTAGAGGTAACGCTTTTCTGAGAGTACTTTCTGTCACACCCCCAAACCGGAATGGCGGAAACGTTCGAGGTTGGAGGACGTCATGTATAATATCACAACAATTGTAGAATAGTAATCAAAGCAACAACAACCATTGTATTAATAACATATTATTTACATTGTTTTCATAACACGACATGTTAAACATTAAAACTATAGCAAAAGATGAGACGTAACGCTACTATGCCCCGTCTTCGTAACGCCTGTGAGGGTACATGTCTACTAATTTTCCTGAGAATACAAGTGGTTTAAAAAAGTGTCAACATTAAAGTTGGTGAGTTCATAAGTATTTTGTTTGGAAAGATATGTTCTTTGTTATTGAAAGCGTTAACGTGTTCCTTCAGAAAATCCAATATTTTCTTTTTAAATAAGTTATAGTCTTAGTACTTTCAGACCAGAAAGTATCAGCTTCTTATGTTTATAATCTGTGATTTGAGGTTCTGATTCATGTAATTGGTATGACTCGTACTGTTACTTCCTATGATTGCTTAGTGTATACAAATTATATATAAGTAAGATCAAACAGACAGTCGATTGGGTGATTCTGCCCTAAGCCCACAACCAAACAAGGAACAGGAAGTAAGGCAGAATTCACACATTCCACTGCCTATCATATCTTTATATATATACATATATAACTCTTATGTATAAACTAAGGAACCATATAATTAACGATTAAGGGTCCTTTATGTTATACTAGTTCGTAAATAAGTGTTGAATCTTTGGTAAATATGTTCCTAGTTGCACCCGTTCTACTGTAAAGCATTGTTTTCGATAAGTAATCGTATTTGTTTTCAAAAAGTTGAATTGTAAACTGTTTACTTGAAAAATAATGATGTTGATCCTGGAAAATCCTATATTTTCCATAAAAACCGAGTTGTAGTCTTCAATGTTCTAAGACCGAAAGTTACAAGTATAAATTCCATACTTAATTTGATGATACCTAGTTTTATTCATAAATAAAACTAACTGAAAATAGGTTTTCTCTGTAAATTTAGATATGATGTTAATTCCCTTTAAGATTGTTTAAAAAGTATATTACTACGTAAATGAGTCGTTGTTTTCTCCATGTGAGTTATTATAACCATATTGTAACCTATGATGGCCTGATCGCGACCTTCTTTAGGCGTTGAAATGTTAACGACAATTGTCACCCCAGGTCTGCCGGTCTAACTGTAGCTAACAGTTAAGGTGCGGTATAGCTAACAGTTCAGTCCCGTATAGATCTATACACAAATATGTCACTCTCCCTACAAGAGACTCTAGTTATAAGTCAGGACTTGGTTGGTACTTAGATAAGTACGTGAAGGCGTCTCACAAATTGCTTCAACGGATTTACTAGTAATAAAATGGAAAACCTTTTTGTTTATATGTTAACCTGAACTTTGTAAAATACTTCCTTTTCTCCATAATCTATACCTATTATAGTTTATAAGTTTGTAAAATAGTTCCTTTGTTCCATAAACTATACCTATTATAGTTTATAAGTTTGTAAAATAGTTCCTTTGTTCCATAAATTATACCTATTATAGTTTATAAATTTGTTCCCATTGATATAAAAACCGATGCGACTTAATATGTTTTGTAATTATTGGTAAATATAACCGTAACGATGTTTGGAATATTTAATGAATTTCACGTTTAAATGCATATTAAGGGTAAGAAAATATAATAAGCAGTTTATATTTTTAAACACAAGATTTCTTATGTTTTACTTGTATTCCCCCCTAAAACAATTTAAAAATCGTAAAAATGTAGGTGTATGAACTCACCTCGAATGTGTGTGCTAGTTCGCACGCGAAGTGATTGCGAAGGATCCCCGGGTTAGAATACGTGACGTAGTCGTATCCTAATAATATTTATAAACGATATCGTATTTAATATAATAAGATATTAATTTGAATAATAAATTAAGTAATGGTTCAAATAATAATTAAAGTGTTCGACAACACTTTAATTATGTAAGAAATACTTACAATAGTCTTAGGAATTATTTGGAATAGTTCGAGGGGTTTTTGGTGTGCTTGGGGGGTTTTCGGTGAGTGTTTGGGTGTTTTCGGTTGGAGGCTTGAAGATTTGAAGATATTGATGAATGTTCTTCGTGTTCTTGGTGAAAATAAGAAGATCTGGGCAAGATTCCTATGAATTTATGGGGTTTACAGATGATACTTGAGAGCAAAATGGGAAATGTTTGGGGTGTGAAAAGTGAGAAATGAGGAGTGTTTGCGGCTGAATAAATATATATAGGAAAGTGTTTATGGTTCATAAAAGGCCTTGGCTTTGGCTTTTCGGTCCCTTAATGGGCTTTACAATGTGTTTTCGGTCCTTTACCTTTTTAAGGATGAGATTCCGGTCACACATGGACCGAAAACCCCATTTGATTTTTAATTCCAAACCGTAAACTACTTGAGGATTGATTCTTTGGACCGAAACTCTTATTTTCTAGAATCCTTGGCCGAAAACCTTTATTTAATGTATTTAATTATAGTTTAGACTTTCACTTTTGACTTATATTAATTTACACTAACAGAACTCAACTTAGGTTTTAAACTATACTTAGTTATTAGCTTATAAACATGCCCTTAAGGCAATAGGGGATACAATGCAACAAGGATTGCAGCGTGGTTTCACTTGTACTAGGTTAGGGTTTAGACATTGCTTACTCTAAACTTTTAGGGTTGTGACACTTTCTATGTCTTGTAACCTTGTTGCTTCCAGCCATTAATGAGCTAAACATAACTTATTTACCATTTGTGTTAATTTACTTTACAAAATCATAAGTTGATTGAATTCTTGACTCTTTAAGTGGTATCCGAGCAGGAATCATCAAATCTTATGGATAATTTATTTTTTGATTTCATCCATTGATTCAATCTTTCTGAATTCAACAACTTCTGCATTTGATAATCGGTTTTCTTTGAACGAAGTTTGAGATTGTATGATTCTGCAATCGAGATTCAATCAATTTGATTTGATTTCATTCCAATTCAATTTCTTATTCTTTCCAAACAAATCTATGTGAAACTTGACATGAACATAATGATGAACTACAAAAATCTTCTTGGATCTTCCACAAAAACCCCAATGTTGTTTCCAGAGTATTACGATCGATGGGCAGATCGTATGGAAGATTATTTGACAGGAATCAATGATGATCTATGACGTCCAATCAGAGATGGTCCATTTCGTGCAACTACATTTCAAGTTGTTGGGACAACTGCTCATAATGAAAATTTAACTGTAACATGAATGAATAAAGAAGAAAATGACAACAGGTGCATCTATGACTAAGATTAGTATTGCCTGCTATCGTTTACAACTACATTTAGGGTTGTAAAACTATACAAGAGATCTTGAATACTCTGAAGGAGAAGTTTTAAGGGAATGAACGAACCGAGAAAAGCTTAGTAACTAAATGTCACTCTGATTTATCTGAATTCAAGCAGAAAGAGAAGCAATCCATTGAAGCCTACTATGATCGATTCAACGATCTGATTTAAAAATGTTCAAGATACAATGTTGTTTAATCAGTTTTAGAGTTCAATATTACATTCATTTTCAAGGTTTGAGGAAGGAGTGGAAAAACATTTGTCTAATGATAAAAACTCAGGAGAATTTTGATTCATACTCTTTATCGAACTTTTACAACATCTTGAAAGCACATGAAGCCGAAGTAAAAAAAAATCGCAGATGACAAGGGTAACACGAGTTTTGGTGGTGCTTTAGCTCTTGTTTCTAAAACCAGTGTTAAAGATGTTTGTTCTGATGTCGAAAAAAGAGAAAGTGAAGAAGGTATGATTGTGAACTCTGATGATGAAGTTGGGGATTACTATTCCAATAACAATGTCAGGAACTTTTATAAAAAGCCAATGAATGGAAACTTCAAAAGTAATACATTTAAAAAAACAGCTTTGACATCCAATCCTGTTGAGAAAAAGAAAGATGGTAGTTCTGGTGAGAAGAAATCAGAGAAAAATCTTGTTGGTGACTCAGGATATGATTGCAATTACTATAATGACAAAAACCATATGGCAATAGATTGCATGTTAAAAAAGGAGGATGAACATTTGTATTGATCAGATATACTCAAGTATTAATAATGAAGAACAAAGAACAAAAGAACAAGATAATAAAAAAGATACTTTCATCAACAAAGGGTTCTCACAAAGAGAACAGGTCACAAAGACGGATCCAAGCTCTATTAGGGTTTAAACCTAATACGAAAATATATATGATTACAGAAACTTAGACCCCCTATTTTGGGGATATATACAAATCTATGTTGAAGAAGAACGTATTGCATAAAAGAGTTGGAGAAGTGAGGCAATCTTGTAGATCTGAGGTTACTTTGTGCTCTAGAAGCTCCAGGAGTTCGGGATTTTCGGTGAGACAGCGGTCAGAGACTTTCAGTCCAGTTCAGCACTACTTGCAAGGTGAGTTCTTCTCACTATACCAACAGGGTCTACGACACCACAGCCGACCCTTTTTGCATTGTTATCCTGGTTATAGTATGCTTGTATGCAGTTATGATCTGTTAGATCGGTATCCTGGTAGATAGGATGCTGTTATGCTATTATGATCTGTTAGATCGCTATCCTGGTAGATAGGATGTTGTTATGCTATTATGATCTGTTAGATCAGTATCCTGGTATATAGGATGATGATATGCTTAGTGATCTATATGATTTGTGCTTGCATGTTGATTGTTTATGTGTTATGAGTATGTCGACATATGTGTGTGTGGTTGGGTTGAGGCGATCCTGCTTTGTGCTGAAGGCCAACAGACCCAGGTCGGCCCGAATAGACTGAAGGCCCTGCGAGGCAGTCCAGTCAGGCGAAAGGCCCGACGAGCAGTCCGAATAGGCTATAGGTCCTGCGAGGCGCTCCTGATGTGCCGAAGGCTCGGGAGCGGTCCAGATAGGTTGTAGGCCCTATGAGTCTGTCCAGTCAGGCTGATGTCTCAGTATGCATACCGTTTGTATGATATTGTTATGGTTTGTATGGCGTTGGTATTTTGGGGGGAACTCACTAAGCTTCAGGATTACAGTTGTTGATTTTGTTCCAGGTACTTCAGATGATCGCGGGAAGGCGAAGGTTTGACCATACACTTCCTTACATTTTATGATTTAGATTTCTGGGATACTCTAATATGAAACTATTTTGAAAACAATTTGTAATAACTATTGGTTTTTTAATGTTTAAAAAGTTTTAATTTGGCATGATTTTTATGGATGTTACAAGTTGGTATCAGAGCCTTGGTTTGAGTGAATTGGAGGGACACTCGTGTGAATTGATGGGTTTTTGAGCATTCTAACACTCCTATGGTGTACATGCAACCCTAGAAACCTTGGATCTATGTTTGACTATGATACATGCAAATAATTATTTTTCCAAGGTTCTTATCCTATCTAGCATGGCATGGGGAACTTGAATCAAATAAAGCTAGTAGAATTACTTACCTTGTAGTTGTAGTTGATTGCTTGGAGTTTTAGAGCCTAGCACCAATAGTGTGGATGCCTCAAATGGAAATCACAAATCACCACAAACTTGGAACTTTGAGAGAATAGTAATCACCTTCTTGAAATCGGCCCTCTTACTTTACTCACCACAACTCATGTGATTTCAAGAACCAAAGCCTCCTTTATATAGTGTCGTGGATTAGGGTTACATTCATGTAAACCCTAATACCCATGTCTTTTCATTTCCATGAGATCCATGGGTTAAAGCTCCATGGAGTATCCATGGACTTTCCATGCAAGCCTAGCCCATTCCAAATAAGAATTAGCCCACACTATATAAATACAAGAGCCCATATTAAATTAGTCATACTTTTGATCTCTAAATTAATTCTAGATTAATTATAGATCAATACTAATTAAATAATATGATTTTATATTAATATATTAGGTCTTATAATATATTAATAAATCATAACTTATACTATTCTCAAACGATTATCCATAAATTGTTCGGGTGAAGTGCAACCCAAATGGACCATGCCGGGTCGGGTCAAGTACATACCAAATATAGTTATGGACTTAGACATTATATCCAACATGAATTCAGTCTCAAACTAAGGACAAGATTTTCAAAATGATTTTCAAATGGTCTTCAAAATATTAAAGGAGGATGCAAAGTGTACAATCAGCCGGAGCCACTAAGTTGACCCCAAAATACCTTACAGTTATTTGATATTGTGATATGTTAGATAGAAGATGCAGAGAAATAGAATTGCATATGTTGCAGTCCAGGTCAGATGTATTTCAATCACACATAAGAGGCAACATATGACTAATAGAAAGAAAGCAAGAAAATAACCTTCTACAGACCTAATTTATCGGAATTCCCCAGTCGCCCCGTCAATACCAGAATTAAGGACAAAGTCCGTACATCGAGGAAAAGTTAAACCACGGTTCTAGATACAGATTATTTAGTGTAATCCGCAGATTCCCATGTATATCTCCCTGCTCAACCTATCCAAGCGTCGTAATGTCAGGATAAACGGATCTATCTAGGTCCAGATTTGTCAAGTCTCTAGATTCCTTAAGTTCATCTGAGCCTACTCAAGTCCATTTAATTCTTTCGTGCCTACCAGCACATTAAGACAGAGCCTAGACAATTCAACTTTGTTACTTTACACAAATTCAAATTCCCTGTTATCACCAAGTTTATATTGTTGGATAAGGTGTCTAAGTCCATAACTTATTTGGTATATACTTGACCCGACCCGGCATGGTCCATTTGGGTTGCACTTCACCCAAACTGTTTATGGATAATTTTATGAGAATTGTATACTTATGATTTATTAATATATTATAAGTTATAATATATTAATATAAAGTCATGTTATTTAATTAGTTTTAATCTTGAATTAATTATGAATTGATTTAGTGATTAAAAGGAAGACTAATTAAATCATGGGCTATTGTATTTCAATCACACATAAGAGGCAACATATGACTAACAGAAAGAAAGCAAGAAAATAACCTTCTACAGACCTAATTTATCGGAATTCCCCAGTCGCCCCGTCAATACCGGAATTAAGGACAAAGTCCGTACATCGAGGAAAAGTTAAACCACGGTTCTAGATACAGATTATTTAGTGTAATCTGCAGATTCCCATGTATATCTCCCTGCTCAACCAATCCAAGCGTCGTAATGTCAGGATAAACGGATCTATCTAGGTCCAGATTTGTCAAGTCTCTAGATTCCTTAAGTTCATCTGAGCCTAGTCAAGTCCATTTAATTCTTTCGTGCCTACCAGCACATTAAGACAGAGACTAGACAATTCAACTTTGTTACTTTACACAAATTCAAATTGCCTGTTGTCACCAAGTTTATATTGTTGGATAAGGTGTCTAAGTCCATAACTTATTTGGTATATACTTGACCCGACCCGGCATGGTCCATTTGGGTTGCACTTCACCCAAACTGTTTATGGATAATTTTATGAGAATTGTATACTTATGATTTATTAATATATTATAAGTTATAATATATTAATATAAAGTCATGTTATTTAATTAGTTTTAATCTTGAATTAATTATGAATTGATTTAGTGATTAAAAGGAAGACTAATTAAATCATGGGCTATTGTATTTCAATCACACATAAGAGGCAACATATGACTAACAGAAAGAAAGCAAGAAAATAACCTTCTACAGACCTAATTTATCGGAATTCCCCAGTCGCCCCGTCAATACCGGAATTAAGGACAAAGTCCGTACATCGAGGAAAAGTTAAACCACGGTTATAGATACAGATTATTTAGTGTAATCTGCAGATTCCCATGTATATCTCCCTGCTCAACCAATCCAAGCGTCGTAATGTCAGGATAAACGGATCTATCTAGGTCCAGATTTGTCAAGTCTCTAGATTCCTTAAGTTCATCTGAGCCTAGTCAAGTCCATTTAATTCTTTCGTGCCTACCAGCACATTAAGACAGAGACTAGACAATTCAACTTTGTTACTTTACACAAATTCAAATTGCCTGTTGTCACCAAGTTTATATTGTTGGATAAGGTGTCTAAGTCCATAACTTATTTGGTATATACTTGACCCGACCCGGCATGGTCCATTTGGGTTGCACTTCACCCAAACTGTTTATGGATAATTTTATGAGAATTGTATACTTATGATTTATTAATATATTATAAGTTATAATATATTAATATAAAGTCATGTTATTTAATTAGTTTTAATCTTGAATTAATTATGAATTGATTTAGTGATTAAAAGGAAGACTAATTAAATCATGGGCTATTGTATTTATATGGTGTGGGCTAATGCTCATTTGTTAATGGGCTAAGCTTATATGGAAGTCCATGGATGATCCATGGAGCTTTTAACCCATGGATCCTTGGAAGAGGAAAAGACATGGGTTATTAGGGTTTCACCCTAACCATGCACACTATATAAACAAGCTCATGTTGCATGAAATACTACCCTAGTGTGTGTGTAATAGTGGTGGCCAAAATCAAGAGTTAGTATACTCTCTCATACATTTTCCAAGTTTGTGGTGATTTGTGATTTCCATTTGAGGCATTCACATTATTGGTGCTTGGCTCTCAAACTCCAAGGAATCAACAATCAACAAAAGGTATGTAATTCATCTAGTCCTTTTATGTTTAAAAGTACCCCATGCCATGCTAGATAGGTTATAAACCTTGGAAAATAATATTTTGCATGTACCTTAGACAAACATAGATCCAAGGTTTATTAGGGTTGCATGTACACTTAGAAAGTGTTAGAATGCACAAAACCCAACAGTGGTATCAGAGCCTAGGCTTGTTTGTTTGATACTTGATGCAAAATAGTGATAAAAGTCGTTTTTTTTGCTGTCTGACTGATGAACTCGCCGAGTCCATGGGGGGACTCGCCGAGTTCATGTGTAAACTCATCCTACTCGCCGAGTAGGTTCGTGCACTCGGCGAGTAGGAGCCTTAGAATGCAGATTTTCGACTTTTGCTGCTGGAAATGGACTAGAAACATTACCCTAAACTGTTTTGGTGTTTTAAAACTTGTTTTAGTTGGTGTAATGGTAGTTCTAATCCGTTTACAATAGCTTATATCAAAATTTCATGCTTTGTATGTGTTCATATAATTCTAGAAACTTTGATGATCATGTTCATGTTCTTATGAATTTAGAAGATGATAGGAATTATTTGCTGAATTGTTTAGGATTAATTCTTGAGCATTTATGTGTTTTAATGGAGTCCATAATTTGTCCTCAAGTTATGGATATCCAAAGGTCACTTCTTTTAAACACACACTTAAAACACATAAGTTACATAAAATGAAGAGTCTTCATTTTTATGAACCTTTAATTCATAAGTTATGAAATGAAAAGTTTTAGATAGTTACAAAACTTGCCCTCAAGTTTTGGAATTTGTAAAGTTTCACACACTTAAATAAACTTTAATTCCAAACCCTTAGAGTTTTAAAAGTTAAAATTCAACCCTTATACTATTTATAACATTAATGGTTAATTATTATATATATGTATAAGATCAAGTCGTTTTACCGTTAGTAGGCCTCATTCACGAAGCCGGTCTATAAGGGGGGTATAAGGTTGTTGCCTATAAAATGGCAACTTAATGGGTGTCCATTCTCACCCACCGCTTCCTTGATCGATGGAGGGTCGTTAGCCGAACGGGTAGGACAATGACTTTAAATTCTCATTAAAAGTATAATGAATATTATAAAGTAACTAAACCTTTTATAAATTCCCAATCTTAGTTACTTTAGGAAAATGTGAATATGGTGCTAACCCATGAAATTCACACTTTGTACCTTACCAAGTCGTTGGTGGAGCGTGTGTGGTTAACCGACACACTAACTTGGACTAGTAAGGATCACGAAGGGTGACTTAATGTTTATCATAGATCGGTGGAGCGTGTGTGGTTAACCGGCACATCGATTAGGTGATAATATTAAGGGTACCAAGTGAGTTTGCATGGTTATTCACACCTTGTTTTGTGATCCTCGGCATCCCAATCACAAAACCTGAAGGGCACAATCGAGATTGAAACATGCCATTGAAAAGTTCAATGAATCTCAAAAGATCTAGGAGTTTCAAATCCAATTAAAACCTAATAAATTATTTCGTTTTTCATAGTGGAAATTGGTGAATCGTCATTCACCTACCTTCAAATATTTTATAGCTTGGATTACGGAATCCCTCTTCCAAGTTATAAAATATTGTGTTGGGTCCTAGCCTTAATATTTCATATTGGGTGTTATATTAAGGACTTGAATCAACTAACTTGATTTTCTTCCATTGTAGATGTCTGGTTTAGACAACTATGATCTTCCCAAATCGCTTGAAATAAGCTTTCCTCTTGAAGATGATGTCCCTCAACATCATGCTTCACTCCCCCCACCTCCTCCATTTATTCTCCCTGACCCACAAGCCCGAAGACTTGAAAGGTTCAAGATCACTCAAGCTCTACTAAAAATGAAACATAAAGATGGAAGACCTGTGTGCACTCATGTCTTAGGAATGAAGTCACACATAGACAGGTTGAGAATGTTGGGTGCTGTTATTTCAAGGAAGTTCGCTGTTGACTGGGTTCTTCAGTCACTTCCTGAGTCATATAGTGAGTTTATTAAAGACTACCATATGACAGATCCCGACATAACCCTAATAGATCTTTCTTATTTGCTTGTTGCTGCTGAATCAGCAATGATTTGGCGCAATGGTCGAGCAAGTATTGATGGAAAATCTATTTCTCAAACTTCCATGGACATGGACAATGGTAACATTGGAAGTCCAGAAAAGCTTTCTCGTCCCAATGGAAGGGGATCGGCCTTGGTCAACCCGGTTGACCAAAAGGTAAAGGGAAAGGCTAAGTCTGTGATTGTCTCGTGTACCATTCCCAAAGAGTCTATATGTTTTTTATTGTCATGAGAAGGGACATTGGAAGCGAAGCTGCCTTGAATACCTGAAATATTTGAAAGCAAGTAGAGACAAAATGTTTGACTCGGCTTCAGGTAAGTCCACTATCTAACTTTGTTAAAGTTCCTAATTGTTGATTCTTATTACATGATGTGACTAGGTTGCATCTTGATGTTTAGCAGGATCGAGCAAAAGGAAGGTTAAAATAAGAGTGTGCTGAATCTGATCACGAAAATGGATTTCTATCGCATGGTTCGAGAATCGGATTTTTGAGCTACTACTTAAAAGTTATGATAGATTGCTAGGAAATATGTAATATCATAGTTTTCATTTGAAGATGCATTGTAAGGAATATTTTTCCGCATTTTAATAAAGAAATAAAAGTTTTGTTTAGTTTATTTTATATTATATCCCCTTACAATGGCATTTATGGAAATTGATGTTTGTATGTTTCTAGCAATATTGGAAATATGACTTTGATTCTCTCATATGTGGTAGTGTCTGAATTTACCAAATGAGGAAAGGTTCTCATCACCCAAGCTTCAGTTAGACAGAAACTTGGAATCATACAAGTTGTATTGTATGATGAATGAGAATTCTCATCTTTGTAAAATTGAGACTAATTCATTGATCACATGCATATGTGAGCCAATTGAAGGACTAAGGAGTTAGGCACACTGGGTGTGTGCTGGTCAAGGTCCACCACAAAGATCGATTCGTCATGATTTACTACATATTAGTAAATATGGTTATACTTATAAGGTTAAGTATAATTCTGTAACATTGGAAAAGTTTCAATGTATGGCAAAACGGATGAGAAGAATCAAATTTGGCAGAAAGATAAAAGTTTCTCAAATCTGAAAAGATGGGAGAGTACTTTAGTATCATGTTTTTATGATCATCTTAATGATTATGAAACCATATCACAAATTCATACTCTAAGGACATCTTAGTGCATTGTTATGACTAAGATGAGGGGTCATGAATTGTTGGAATGGTTAAAATCAAGAAGATGGATCATACATGTTTTTATGATCATCTTAATGATTATGAAACCATATCACAAATTCATACTCTAAGGACATCTTAGTGCATTGTTATGACTAAGATGAGGGGTCATGAATTGTTGGAATGGTTAAAATCAAGAAGATGGATCATACTTCGTTCCAAAACAACTCTTAGAGTCATACTCCAAGATTGTAACATTGAGTGACATAAAGTAAGGTTTAAAACACTTATCAAATGTAGTGTAAAATGTTTTCTACTCCTGTACATTTGAAATTGGTAAGTTGTGATGTCTTGGATAAGACAAAGACCAACTAAGACCAATTGTGTGAAGTGTTTATCTTAATAAGAATCTGCACTATCCCTTGAATATTTGTTTTGTCAAGGAATGGTTCTTGACTAGGGAAACTTATATGTCAAGAGGACAGTGGGAGTCTTAAAGATCCTGAAAGGATTTCAAGATTTAATCAAGAGTAAAACCTGAGTTTTATCACTAGCACACGACTTAAGGTTTGAAACCTATTAAGTTGACATAATTCTTGTTTCTGTGTCTGTTCCTATTAAGTTGACTATGCATATGAGTTATGTTAGTTCTAAACTGTGTGCATAACAGCTTGGAAGCATTGGTGGGCCTTGTGCTACCAGATGACAAGAAATTAAGATTGAACAAGTTCAATCCATGTAAGGCTGAATTTGTTACTAACCTTGTCTTGTGATTATGGTTTTGACAAATTCACAAGGATAGGAACTCATACACCATAAAATCTAAGTGTCATAAGGTTTCTCTCCGATTCATGAAAATGATGGTGAGGAAATGCTTTCACTAAGAAGATTTTAAGTAAATAGCAATTGTGATGTTTGCATTCTCAAAGTCGTTAGTGGAGCGTGTATGGTTAACCTGCACACTAACATGGACTTGTAAGAAATGGAAAAGGTCTAAACAATTAAGACTATGATTACGGCATCCCTTTTCATAGTTCTGGAAATTGTTTAGACACACATGTGAGCTATCTAAGAAAGGGTGTACGAATCTAAATTTCAGAAGTCCAGCTGATTTCTGGAAATATGTCAGAGCTAGTGGGAGCATAAGTGTTATGCTGATAATCATCATGTTAGTGGGAGCATGATTATTATGTTTAGTGTTGCAAGTTAGCAATGTTAATTATAGAAAAACAAAAGTTTCAATTCGTAAAGTTGTAGGGGTTGAAAAAGTTGTTTTGCTATAATTAAGGGAGAGGAAATTATACTTCATTTCAATTCTAAATGCTTAGATTGAGTTTTTAATCATCTTTAGTCCAGGATATATATATGAATTTTATGTTAGAATGGTTCAACATAAGGAAATTCTATATATATTGCGTTCTTAAATTCGATTATGATCACAACATCCCTCTTCATAGTCGATTTTTGAGAACATGGAAAATAAAAAAATATTGTAGCAAAAGACTGATCCAGTATCAGGTCTTTATGTGAGACATCGTGAATCGTGTCCCATATGCTTCGGGTATAGGATCGGTCACATGTGCTATAATATTCATCCTTTCTAAATTTTCCAAATGCTCAGAGCATTAAGAAGGGAAAAGTCTAGAACTGGATAAGACTAAAATGATTAAGCAATTGTCGAGGACTATCTAAGGCTCACCAAAGATTGGTTGCTCAGGGACAGTTGGAAGTATAGTGTTAAATTTTGGAAGGACCATATGGATATATTCTGAAAAGAGGTAGCTCTTGTTCAGATATGATAATCAAAATAGGAATATGGAAATTTTCCATATTGGGAGTTGGATATTAAGAATCTATGAGAAAGTTAGAAACTTTTATGCAAGAAGGATGTTCAAAGCAATGTACTTTGAATATGAGAGTTCGTTTCCATAGAGTTGATCTCCTTTGGAATCCTCTGTAATGACTGATGACAAGGTTTTGGTGACCTTGTGCATAATCATTACGAGAGGATCAGTGCATATAAGTTTAAAATCTAACAGTTTTCTGGTAAATGGTAGGAATTAGGAATTCTTACATTTACAATAAGGATTTGGGATTGTGAAATGAGCATCATTGGAATCATGTTCAATTGATCTATTTCACAAAGTAAAAGATCATAGACAAACATAGTGTGCATACTTGGAGTATGGCATAACTATTGTTTAGAAAAACAAAGTGTACATGCTAGGAGCATGGGATGACTGTTGTTTTTGTTCAAGTATTAAGTTGATTATTTGAAACATTATACAATGAATAATGTGTAATCAATATGGTGATAAATAAAAGGTGGTTTTATTTATATTCAAAAGGGTTATGAGACCATATTGGATTCGATTATTATTGTGTTTCACTTTGCATGTTTTGACTTCCAGAATAGCTAGGTTATTCTTTCCGAATGACTAAGTTATTTAAACGCTCCACAGTCGTTCATATGTTGGAAGTAGGTATGAATTAAGACTGTCATGAATCGAGTTTGTAGATGGCTAAACGTGTTTAGACATAGCAATGGTTGCTACAACATTCATGAGTACTCATAAGTTATGAGTATTGGAATTAACCCACGCTCACTTGTATCACTTCATGGAATTTATCTCAAGTGATCGTGAGACGGTAATATCATATAAGTCTTCAAACCTAGAGATATGAGTTGTTGCCTATGAGTTGGTTGTGCATTGATTGCACGTAAACGCATCAGTAACTTGATGTTATAAAACGTGCCTTTGTGTATAATTCAACAAGTAGTAGAAACAAGTATATAAGTCGAAGTTTATCTGTTCCTTCTAGTCCTTGGAGGATTAGAAGCGATATCTGGGCCCCTCGATGATTTTGTTTTGACCTATGTACCGGGCCCGATCAGAACCTAATTGATGTGTTCAATTTAGTTCTTTGTCAAACAAATCGGAAATCGGGAAACAAACTGCTGGACAATAAGTACGACGTTGTTCCATGTATTTGTCCGGCTGATATCATGAGAACAGAGGATTATATGATCACTTATCTAAAATGGCGCTTCATAGTTCAACAGAGTTTTCGAGAGCTACGATTGCTGGTTGGTTCCTGAAGTAACATACGCAAATACAGTTATTAGACTTATCGAAGTGGGAGACTGTTGGATAAGGTGTCTAAGTCCATAACTTATTTGGTATATACTTGACCCGACCCGGCATGGTCCATTTGGGTTGCACTTCACCCAAACTCTTTATGGATAATTTTACGAGAATTGTATACTTACGATTTATTAATATATTATAAGTTATAATATATTAATATAAAGTCATGTTATTTAATTAGTTTTAATCTTGAATTAATTATGAATTGATTTAGTGATTAAAAGGAAGACTAATTAAATCATGGGCTATTGTATTTATATGGTGTGGGCTAATGCTCATTTGTTAATGGGCTAAGCTTATATGGAAGTCCATGGATGATCCATGGAGCTTTTAACCCATGGATCCTTGGAAGAGGAAAAGACATGGGTTATTAGGGTTTCACCCTAACCATGCACACTATATAAACAAGCTCATGTTGCATGAAATACTACCCTAGTGTGTGTGTAATAGTGGTGGCCAGAATCAAGAGTTAGTATACTCTCTCATACATTTTCCAAGTTTGTGGTGATTTGTGATTCCATTTGAGGCATTCATATTATTGGTCCTTGGCCCTCAAACTCCAAGGAATCAACAATCAACAAAAGGTATGTAATTCATCTAGTCCTTTTATGTTTAAAAGTACCCCATGCCATGCTAGATAGGTTATAAACCTTGGAAAATAATATTTTGCATGTACCTTAGTCAAACATAGATCCAAGGTTTATTAGGGTTGCATGTACACTTAGGAAGTGTTAGAATGCACAAAACCCAACATATATCACTTCCCAACACATCTCCTACAAACCAGCTATTTTTGGATTTTCTAATTTTTCTGATTTTTATAATTTTTGAATTTTCTGATTTTTATTGTTTTGTTTTTATTTCTCCCCCTAAATTTGTGCATAGGAGAGAATGAAAATTAAATGCGCAAATTTAAACTAACCTAAAACAAAGATCAGTCTTCAAAGCGTATTATTTTCAAAAATCCAACAAGCACATCTAATCGAGCTTTGTTAAACAGTTTTGTGAACAGGTCCGCCACATTATTAGTAGTGGGAACCTGTTCCAACCGAATGAGCGGAAGCTCATAACAATATCTGATAAAATGCACTTTGATGTCGATGTGCTTGGTCTTTGAGTGCTGGACAGGATTTTTAGCAATTTGAATTGCAGCTTCGCTGTCACAAAAAATAGGGTTTTCTAGAAAGTTCAAACTGTAATCCAACAGCTGATGTTGGATCCATAAGACTTGAGAACAACAGGAAGAAGCAGCGACATATTCCGCCTCCGCCGTTGAGGTTGAGACTGTGTGTTGTTTCTTGCACTGCCATGATACCAGCCGATCTCCCAGAAACTGACATCCCCCAGAAGTTGATTTCCTGTCAAGCTCACAACCTTCGTAATTACCGTCAGCAAAAGCATATAAATCAAATTCAGAATTTTCGGGTACCAAAGACCCAATTTTGGGCTGCCTTTGAGATACCGAAAAATTCTTTTGACATCAATTAAATGAGAGAGTTTAGGATTAGCCTGGTAACGTGCACACTGACAGACCACGAACATAATGTCTGGCCTGCTCGTGGTCAGATACATCAGCGATCCGATCATCGATCTGTATTCAGTCTGATCTACGGATGCGCCTTCAGGATCTATAGTCAACAGGGGTCGCTCGACCATCGGCGTTAAGGTAGGTTTTGTGTCTCTGAACCCGAAGTTCTCTAGCATATCATCCACATACTTGGCTTGATGGATCAGGATTCCGGTTGAATCTTGTTTGACCTGAAGCCCCAAAAACATGGTCATCTCCCCAAGAGAACTCATCTCGAATCTCTTCTTCATAACGGCTTCGAACTCCTTGCACAACTGTGGACACGTTGACCCGAATATAATGTCATCGACGTATATTTGCATAATAATCTGATCGGCACCAACATGCTTAATGAACATGGTTTGATCGATTGTTCCCCGTGTATATCCGTGCTCGAGAAAGTGGTTCGTAAGAGTTGCATACCACTCCCTTGGTGCTTGATGTAACCCATATAAAGCCTTGTCCAACTTGTAGACGTGATTCGGAAACTTTGAGTTGACAAACCCAGGAGGTTGATCAACGTAGATTTCTTCCTTCACAGCGTCGTACAGGAAGGCAGTCTTGACGTCCATCTGGTAGACCGTGAAGTTCATGTAAGAAGCATACGCGAGGAAAATGCGAATAGCCTCCAAGCGAGCAACCGGTGCATAAACTTCGGTGTAGTCGAGACCCTCTATTTTCCGAAATCCACGGACAACCAATCACGCCTTATTCCACACAATGACCCCTGAATCATCTTGCTTGTTTCGATAAACCCAACGCGTATCGAGGGATTTCTTACCTTTAGGTAATTCAACCAATTTCCAAACCCCCTAACTTTTCAAACTGATTCAGTTCTTCATGCATTGCATCAACCCAACTGGGCTCATTCAGCGCCATATCGACATTCTTTGGCTCTATTTGAGATATGAAGCAAGAATAGAGACACGTGTTTACGTCTTCACTCTGACTTCGCATTCTAACACCGTCATCCAGCTGACCGATGACGTTTTCGATCGGGTGATCGCATTAATTTCTGGTGGGAAGCTCCTGACTGATGTCATTGAGCGTTACGGGAAGGTTGTTGATGTTTATAGGTCCGTCATTTGCTGTATCAGGCACCTCATATGATCTGAAATCATTAGAAGTGCTGGCCACATACTCCTTAGCAATCGGCTTAGGAAAAAGTAACTCCATGAAAGTCTGAGTTGCAGCGGAAGTGTCTCTGGTCATGAAGTCTCTTTCTACAGGAGTAAGAGGAGTGGCTTCAGCATCGGGATCAGTTCTTTGGCATGGCGAACCGGGGGAAGTTCTTGTAACAGCTTCATCCACCGCATGATTTGTAAAAGGCACCAATGGTGGTCGGTACACAACATATTCTTCTTCATCTTCAATAACTTCCTTCGAACTGGAGCAGGAACCGGACGAATCATTTGAAGACACATTGAATGATCTCAAAAGAGATGTGTAATCAAATAACCAATCCGGACCGACTCAGGCGTCCGTCTCGTTCTCCTCCAACCAGCGCACGTCATATGATTCCACAATTTGCTTTGTTTTCTTGTTGTAGACCATGTACGCCGTGCGAGTAACATAACCCACAAAATAACAATCATCAGGCTTGGCGTTGAATTTGGGGTTGGATTCCAGATGAAGGAGGGTGCAAGGACAGCCAAAGATACGAAAATGACTAACAGATGGCTTATGACCGTAGAGAATCTTGTACGGGGTTTTTATCTGAGCTTTGTTGATCAGGTCATGATTTTGAACATAACACGCCGTGTTGATCGCATCGGCCCAAAAGAAAACCGGAAGTTTAGAGTCACACAACATTGTCCTTGCGACGTCTTGTTGTGTTCCGTTCCGCCGCTTAGCAACACCATTTTCTTGCGGTGTGCGAACGACACTGTATTGACGCACTATCCCTTTTTCCGCACAAAAATGATCGATAACGACATTCTTGAATTCCGTCCCGTTGTCAGTTTTGAGCGCCTTCACCCGGTGATTGGTCTTGTTCTCTATCATTACAACAAACTTCTTAATCAAGTCAGCAATCCCAACCTTGTTAGACAAGAAGAAGACCCACGTGAACCGCGAGAAATCATCTATCAATACCAAGAAGTATGAATTTCTGTTGATGCTCAGGACGTTCACCGGACCAAATAAGTCCATATGCAACAATTGGAGCACCTGGTTGATCGAATTAACCTGTTTTGGCAAGTGTGGCTTTCTGTGATGTTTTCCTTGAGTGCAAGCCACACATTTTTCAAATGTGATGAAATCTTTGACAGGAAGCCCGCACACCATTCCATTCTTTGCAAGTCGATTCAGGTTCTTGGCGTTAGCATGTCCGAGCCGACAGTGCTAGAGCATAGCATTGTGCTCGGAAACCTTTGAGAAGAGACAAGTGACTTGTTCAGGAAGATCATTCTTCATGTCAATGATGTATGCATTTCCATCCCATTTCAATTTAACAAGAATCCATTCATCTGGGATGACAATGCCTGGCTTCAAAATTAGACATTCTTTATCAGTGAAATGCGTTGAGTAGCCCTTGTCACAAATTTAAGAGACGCTCAATAAACTGTGCTTCAACTCGGGTGTGTAGTTTACGTTGTCGAAGCTTAGAACTCCATTGGAAACTGTTCCCCTTTGAGTGATTTTTCCGCCATCCCCTCCCGCAAAGGAAACATATCCCCCATTAAAATTTTGAATGTTGTGCAACTAGGAAATATCTTCTGTCATGTGCCGGGAACAACCGCTGTCGACATACCATGGTCTGGCGACATTCCTCCGCAACTGTTCCTGCACAAAGAGCGGGATCATTTAGATTTGGGGACCCAGGTCATTACAACCCTAGGTTTACCCTTGACATTCACAGATTTATCCTTTTGATTTTTCAGTTTTGAATTACACTCAGATGTACCGTCAGAAGATGACGACGATTGGACAATTGTAGAATTGGACACCCACTGATAGTTAGGTTTTGAAGAATTTACAGGTGATTTAGAAATATTTTTCTTTTGCTTTGAGCGTTTAGATTTTCGGCTAGGATTAGTCGAAGATCCAGCCGCACCCTTTGACGAAACTGACCCTGGCTTAGCCGTATTCGATTTTGGCAAAGCACCTGTTGCTGGTTTAGTGAAAACCTGTTTGTTCATTTTAAGATTAACCCTTTTCTTATCATTATGAACCTTCCAATCATCATCACGAAAATGAGATCTCGAGGACCTTCTCGTTAGAGACCTTCCTTGGGACTCATTTTCTCTTCTCGGTGTTGAAAAATATACAAATGCCCTATTAGGACAGTTTCGATCAATGTGGCCGGCAGTACCACAGTTGAAAAATATTTGCTTTTTATCAATAGAACTGGTACCGCCTTTGTCAGATTTTATGTTCTTTTTGTCTCTTCTAACTTTCCCAGACGTGCAAGTGCAGGAGTCAGATTGTGTGACAAGTGTAGAAGGTGTGGATGTGCTAGTGTCAGATTCATCGGATTTAACAAAGACAACACCACATTTATCAGAAACATTAGTGTTCGACACCAAATCATCACAAATCACATCAGTTTTAACAGACACAGACTCATCACCGTTCAAAATAGGAACACCAAATTTTGACACCAAATTATTACCAGAATCAATCTTTCCATCCTCTTGCTTTCCCTGGCTTACTGATGAATCTGCATCGGAAGTAGAAACATTATTATCTAATTTCCTAGCACTACATTCTGTCGCCTGTTCAATAGCTGGTTTACCATATACCATGAATGGTTCTCGGTCTATCTCAACTTGAGTCAATGGAGTGTTAGTATAAGTGTTATTGAATGGGGGAGGGACACTCTCATAACCCATTCCTACTTACTTCTGGTCCTTCCATTTCTTTTGTTTTTCAATTATTGTTGCCACTTTCTCACTTGACACATCGAATTTTTTAAAGTTAAAATCCGCATTTGCAAAACGGGTTTTCAATGTGTCATGTTCAGCAGTGACTGCAACAAGTTCTTTCTCAAGGTATTTATAGCAGACACACTTGTTGCTATAACCGTCTTGCAATTTTCTAAAGTCCTTAGTCTTGGCCTCTAACTGTTCTTTCAATGGTTTCTGGCCTTTCCTAAGGGTGTATCGCTCATAATTAAGTTCCTCGTTCTCTCTCTTTACTAATTCAAATTGCTCTCGTAAAAATTTGACAGTGTTAATACATGTTTGAGAACAAGAAATTTCACTGACCTCTGGATTTGCAGGCTCTGGAGTGGTCTGGACCATAAACACGAATTGCAGTTCCATCATCTCCGCCTCTAGGTCCACTTCAGCTTCTCCTTTTGGAATGCCATTGATCTGGGCAAGATGCACATTTTCAGGTCCTGAAATGTTCAGGGCCTGTATTTGGTCTTCCCAGTCAAACGACTGAGCTACCACAACAAGATTAGCGGTTTGATTATTGATGGTAGCTCCCCTCCTGCTTCCTACAGGAACCATTGTTCTTTCGCTATTCTCCCTCCTGTCTGGCTTCGGGCAATCTCTGGCAAAATGACCAGGCTCATGGCAGTTGAAACATCTAAGTTTGCCCTTATTAAAGCCCACTTTCTTTTCAACATTCATTCCCCAATTGTTTTTGCCAGTCTTCTTGGAGAACTGCTTTGCTCTAAACACGGCCATAGAGATCTGCCATGTAATATCTATCTCTTCAACATCCTCTGGATGTATTTGATCCAAGTCAGCAAAGGATAGTTGAGGAGGTAGCTCACCAGCCACGAAAGCATTGTAGTAGTTAACAAGGTCAGTAGCTAAAGCCATGTTTTCATCACTTTCTTTAGGAGTAGGAGCTGGAGCAGATGCTTTAGAAGAAGATGCAACTTGTGGATAAGACATATAAGATTGGACATTTTGCATGGGTGGAGTGACATAAGATGGTGGTTGAAAAGCGACAAATGGTTGAAGTTGTGGGGTAGTGAAGGATGAGAATGCATTGTTAGATTGAATCCCGAGGTTGGCAGTTGAGTATGAATTCACGTGGTTAATCTCCCTTTGCTTGTCGTCAAGATCACATGCTTTGATAATGGCCATTGTTTCAGCCAAACCGAGTCTGTTAAGATCTTATGTTTTCTTGATGACAACAACATTCAAATCCCATGCCTTTGGAAGAGAATTCAACAGCTTCTTGTTGATTTCAGATCTTGGTAATGAGATCCCAGCCGAACTCATTTCAGTGGTCAATGTGATGAATCGTTGAAATTAAGCTTCCAGGGTTTCTCCAAGAATGTAGTTGAACATATTGAATTTTTGCCTGAGCATATCCTGGCGACTTTGTTTCATGTACTCATTGCCTTCATAAACCTCGATTAGTGCCTCCCATAGAGCTTTTACAGAAGTATACTCTCGGAAACCTTGGCAATCTCTGCTGAAAGAGCCATAGTGAGTGTGGCAAGTTCTTTCTCTTGCTGTTCAACTCTGTCGAAATCTTCTTCAGAATAGTCATCAATATTCTTATCAATAACTGTTCCATTCGGTAGAGTTGTGGTGATTTGGACGGGTCCTTTTAAGATACTTCTCCAGATTTTGAAGTCTTTCATTTTTATGTATTTTTCCATTCGGTATTTCCATTCTGGGAAACCCTCAGCAGATAACAGTCTTGGAATGCGTGTAGTTGTTCCTATAATGGAGTCAAGTTCTTGATGAATGGTGGTGTTTTGAGATTCCATTGTTTTTGCTTTTCTTGTTTTTCTAAGTTTTTTTTTATTTTTTTTTTAATTTTCTAAACAACCAAACTAACAAAGAAAATACAATTGAAATTGTTCAATGACCAAAGGAGGTTTACGGCCGTATATAGATCACGGCCGTACACTCTTCATAGCAATTCACGGCCGTACACTCTTCACAGTAGTTCACGGCCGTACACGGTCAAAGATGAAGTTTTCACGGTCAACGAATGAAGGTTTCTTGGTCAAGGATAGATCACAGTCAAAAATCAGTTCATGTTCAAAATTTATGAATGGTTCACGGCTGTATACTTAGATCACGGCCGTAATCACTTCAATTGTTGCAACCGTAAACACTTAGATATCGATGAAAACAACAGATTTTGATCCTAATAGCCTTGAATCCTCGAACAAATGCAGAAATCCAATGATCAATCTCGAATCACACACGAAAATGATGAGAACCTTGAGCCGTAAACACCAAAAACGAATTTGACACCGGATTGGCTCTGATACCAATTGTAAATTCCCAAATCCAGGAACCAAACCATTGATCACAACAATAATCAATCAATATGAACAAGAATGGAGTAGAGAAGGAGATTTATCAAGCAATGCACACGTTTATTAGCTTAAACGTCTGGTACACCTTGAGCACACACACATTGAACGTAAACACACTGATACGTCCCTAACACAGTACTGACACACACCTATTTATAGGGACAGACGAACCGCACACATGGTTCACGACCGTGAACACCAAACAACCATGAACAACTTTGACCGTAAAAACCAAACACAACCAAACCCTATACATAGATAATTGCCTAGCCCAAACCACATAATTATGACCTAACAATTAGCATTGTCTGAAAGGGATCAAAATTTCATATAACTAAATCTGTTAAATTGCTGTCAAGAACATTCCGAGGTTTACCGAGGACTGGTTTCTTACAGACAGTTGAGAGTATGATATTGTTAGGACAGACCATAGTGACATGTTCTGGATTTGATATGATTATTGGTCAGAATTGATTGTCATATGGAAACATGGAAATGCTTCCATTATGGGAGATGCTTATAGAATATACATGTGAGTTGGAACCTTTAATGCAAGGGAGGTATTCAAGAAATGTACCTTGAATTTGAGACTTCGTTACCATGGAATTGTTCTAAATATCAAGTTCTACTGGAACATTATGTAATACCGTAGGTTCAGTCTCTGTGACTTTATAGCCTCAACATCACATGAAACAATGCATGTAAAGATGATATTCCACTACATATTAGGTAATGATAAGAATTTGGAATTGTGAAGTGTGCATCATTGGAATAGTGTCCAGTGGATCTATTCACAAAGGAAGGACCATAGAGAGGCATATTATGCATGTTCATAACATAACCATGACTGATGTTATCTAATCCAAGTAGTTAGTTGATTACTCGAAACATTATACAATGAATAAATTTGAAATTACTATGGTGATTAAATAATAGGAATCATTTATATTTAGTAAGTTTGAAACCATAGTTAATTAATTTATTATTGTGTTTCACTTTGCAAGCTTACTTCCCTGAGTAATTTTAATATTATTCAACACTTCACATTCGCTCATTCTTTTGGAAGTAAGTAGTGATTTAAGACAGTCGCGATTTGATTGTAGATTGTCGACTGAGGTTAAGACATTGCAATTGGAATTGCTACAATATTAATGAGTACTTTGAAAATAGAGATTTTAAGTATTGGATAGACCCACGCTTAGAGATTACTTCATGGATTTTATCACGGAAAATTCTAAGATGATAATATTTACTATTCTTAAGCGGAGATATATAGTTCATATTTTACGAATAAGTTATGCATTGGTTTACCCAAACACATCTCGTAACTCGGTGTTATAAAGAGTAACTCCATGCATGAATCGATTGGTAAAATGTTTGACTATATAATCAAAGTAATTCGTTCCTTTTTCCTTAAGAGGAAAAGTGATTTCTTTGGGCCCATCCATGATTTGTTGCCGAGATATGAAGTGTTTGGCCATGCCCAAACTAAATTGATGTGATCAATTAGTATTCTGATTCAGTCATCATAAATCGGGAAAATTGAGAAATAGAATCTTGGACTATGAGATTGATTCTAATCCATGTCTCATGTCCATATGATATCTTGTAGAACAAAGGAATAGATGATCTCTTATCTTAGGGCCAACGTTTGATTTGTATCAGAGTTCGACAATGGATTTAGAAAGCACACTTTACTGTTTAGTTCAAGGTTTATACTTGCAATTGTAGTTATAGACTTATCCAAGTGGGAGACAGTTGGATTAAAATGTCTAAGCCAATAACTAAATCGGTATATTCTTGTAGTTAAGAGCAAACTCCTTTTTGGGTTGCCCTCATAAGTAGAACTTTGTATGAATGAAATTTAGAGAGAGAAAATATGTTTATTAGTTTATTATATGATTAATAAATTGTAATAAATGATTTATTAATATATTATGATTAGTATAATAATTGGAAATAGAAAATTGATTTGTTAATTTATATGATTAATAAATTAATGTGAAATCAGTTAGAATTAACTAATTATTAATAATAATTAATCTGGAATTAATTGGAATCAATTAAAGGTCCAAGGGTTGAATTGTCATTGTTCATAATTGAGCAAGGAAAGAAAATTCTAGAACATATATAGTGGTGAACAAAATTTTGGAGTGTTCTAGGGTTATTAGAATAATCCTAAAGTTGATAAGGATACCATATTTGATTACAATAAATCTAAATATTTTATTATTCAAATCTAGGGTTTTCCTTGTCTAATCCACGCTATAAATAGGACCATAAGGGTTATGATTTTTGTGCATACTCTTCCCACTAGGATACTATAGCTGGAAATCTCCTCACTCCTTGCTCTTCGCGTCTTCTAGTTTTAGGGTTTGAGTGTGAGTTATTAGAGGCATCATCCTTTTGGTGCTAAGCTTTCCAAGTCCAACAACTACAAGTGATTGAAGTGATTTGTTTACTACAAAAAATCAAAGGTATGTAACCCTAATCCCATGATTTCAATTATATTAGGGTCTATGCTAGTTTTTTTTGTTCATTGTATGTTGCCTTCAAAGTGTTATGACATAGAACCTTTATAGGATGCATGTACCCTGTTAATTGTTAAGTGTTTTCCGTATTGTACATGATTTTATATTCTATAAAATCCATCAAGAGGATGTTATACACCTAATTATATAGATACTATATTACTGAGGTAAATGATTCACTGGTATATAGCAATCAGAGTATATCAACTATCAAAATCTATGGAATGAACTACAAGCTACACGATAGAAGGAGGAAATGGAAACCAAGATCTAGTCAATGTATGTTTGAAACTTGATTGATCAAACACTTGTCCTTAAAACCATTAAGTGTAAGTAGATCTTCAAGATGAAACAAGCTTGGATAGGAATAAACACATATTGAAACCAAGATAGGTTGAAGGATGTGTAATCTTATGAAGTTAATTTATGAACCAAAACAAGCATCTCGCAATTGTAATCTTGGTTTAAGTGAGAGAATTGAAGAGTTTGAATTTCAAGAAATGAAGATGAGCGATATATATTTGTCAAAACTAGTTGGAGCAACTGGAATCTTTTTTTGAACATGAGAATTCAAGAATTTGAATTTCGAGAAACGCAGATGAGCTATATATATGCCAATGCTAGTGGGAGCACTGTTGTCACCCTTGTACTATATATGGTGTAAGGTCTGTTTAGATTTCCGATATGTAATTCTTGTAATTGTTATATATATAATATTAATAATCGTAATAATAATCAAAATAACAAATAAATAAATAAATAAATAAAAATATGGGTAATATTGATGATTTAATTAGAATAAATGAACATATATATATATATATATATATATATATATATATATATATATATATATATATATATATATATATATATATATTTGTGTGTGTGTGGATAGATTTCAAACTCCATAAACTAAATTTGTAAGACTTTTACACATAGTGGAGCAATATAGATTTATTGCAAAACCGAGGGACCTAGGCTGCCAAAAACCAAAAGTCTTTTCTTATTTCTTCCCTGTTTAGCGCAACAAATCGAGAGGGAGAACATATCATCGCTTCTATTTCTAGGCATACAAATCTTGATCTGTTTTAAAGGAGATAGATCCTTAGCCCCATTTGAGAGTACCTCCGACCTTAAGAAGTGAAATCCATCCTCGTTGAGCCCTAGAAAATGAAGTGTAACTTGTGAATATTAGAGGCGTCAACTAGGGTTTCTCCAGGAAGAATGACCACTTGATCATGTTGCAGGACATGTCCAACGAAGGTATCTTCACCTTTCACTCCCTAATAAACCCCTTGACCCCTTCTCGGTGCTGTGGTGGCCGGAAGAGTCACTGGTAGCCCTCAATAGCCAAGAAACCACCATTTTTGGGGATTTTCCTTTTTGAAAGCTTCATGTAGAGTTGGTCGAATTCTATCCCATTTTAATTGCTCTTAATGATGCATTTCAGTCCTATTAACATATGCGATAAAGCTTGGGTAGTTTAAACCAAGTAAACAACTTGAAATGGCCTCAAAACTTATCATATGCTCTACTTTCGGGTTTTACTTCAAAAAAATAGTTTCAGTAGATTTGTTGAGTTCTAGCCAAGTTTGTGGTTACTTCTAGGTCCCTAACATCATACTTATGAAAACAAAAAGATTATGGTCTCAGAATGCTTCGAAATCTTGTTGAGAACTCGTGTTTTGAGATTTTGTTATCATATAGGTTCAGTTCATTCTTTGGGTTATACATCTGTTTTTGCATCTTGTTTAAGGTTTTTAGGAATAGATCTTGATATCCTTAATTCATTGGATCTTGTGTTGGCGCCTAGAACCAAGAAACGACACCCTTTTCCCGAAGTTTTGTCCTGAAACTCACAAACTGAAGAGCTATACTTTTGAACACTCTTAATCCTTGAAATATGAGTTTTAGATAAAGTTTGATTGTTAAAAAAAGATAAACCATATCATGTGTTTCAAATTGGTTGGATGTGAGTGTTTAAAACGAGAAGTAAGCTCGATATAGGATTTGGTGTGTATGTGTGAAACTAAGCATATGTGTGAGATCATTCATACACTAATACTTGTATAAAAGTCTAAAAGTATAATTAAAGCACTAGATACGTGTTATCAAGAAATAATCAAAATAGAGTTATTGGTATGGGATGTAGGCACGAAAGGAAGAAGCCCATCTACCTCACGACAGTAGTGCTGGTAGGATTTTGCTCGCTAGAACCAGGTGAGTCTTCTCATTATAGTATGTAGGACACTAGATTGTCTTTGTGACTCTTGCATGAAAGACCAGGATCTGGTCCTTGGGAATTATATATAAGACAATGAATTCGCCCTTAACATTACAAGGAAAGAACATGATTTGGTCCATGGCAGGAGGTGATTGTAAGATTCTAAATTTGCCCATAGCATTCACTTGGGGTTGAAATAAACCCATGATTTTATCTATGGTATGTGGTATTTTAGCGAAATGACTAAGATTTGCGCTTAGGATTTATGTTTAAATGTTTTAGGTACATCTAGTTCCAAAGGGAAAGGCCCGACATGATTGCATTGTATCCAATAGAGATTCCACACTTAAGATTTTGTTATTACTCTGATGTTATTTTGAAACACCTTCTGATACTCTGGCTATCTTTTGGAAGTAATGAATGAATGTTTTGGTTGAATTAAAAATGAAAATTTTCTCTGATATTTTTGGGACGTTACATAAAGACAATATACAATTCATTGGAAACAATGTTGTAACAAAGAAAAGTGTAAAAGCCTATATTGGTTTCGGAAGTTGTTTCACTTTAAAGCATATGGGAGAAGCAACACATATACTGAAGGTAAAGATCTATGGAGATAGATTTGAATGATTCATTGGATTAAACCAAAGAACATGGAATCTATAGGAAAATTAAGATACCCCAAAAGGGTTCGTGATTATGAAACATGGCATGGCACTGAGCAAAGATTATACCCTAGTTCTACTGTTGAGCTAGAGGAAAAGATCCGAGTACCCCGTGCTTATGCTATGGGATCGATCATATATTCCATGGCATGTACCATATATGATGACTCGTATGCCTTGATCATGACAGGTCGGATAGATCCATTTGGAAAGAACTAACAAATCGAAATCAAGTACATTCCTAAGTGTCAAAGGAGGACAAAAGAGATGATTTTGTTAGTATGGAATAGATCAATTTAAAAGTTACACTGATGCTAAGTTCTATGCTAATAAATACAATTCCTTTTGCATTCAGAATTCATGCTTTTATTGAATGGTGCAGTATTAGCTTGGAAGAGTATCAGGTAATACACCATAACGGATTTCACAACAAACTTAGAAAATATTGCAGCTAGTTAGACTGCAAATGAAACGTGATCCTTAGACGATCCGAGGCAATCTGGATTCTGAGAAGTATGTTGTCCGAAGTATGAAGTTTCTAAGTTTTTGAAGATTTCCGAGATAGAAGTGACTGGATGATTTGAAGATGAGTACTGTTTTGTCAGTTTGTATTTTGTCGTATTAAATGTAATGCATGTAGGAGACAAGGTTAACCCCGACGATATGTCAGGTGGTTGATCTGCAGTTAACTTTTAGTACAAGTGTCTTCTTTTGTGATTTGTCCAAATTTAGTATAAATAGGACCATCATCCCATGTATTTCCTTAACCCCTTTCCCAAATTTTCAAGTATCAATCAAGAATCATTCAGTCAATCATTTTTCTCATTCTCGTTTTTCATATTTGTTAGGTTGTCACACCCAACAAATGCTAGGGGTACAATATACTCCAAAAGAACACTACGATGTTGCACTAAAAGGTAGTACAAGGCAAGCAGGGTTGAACCACAGAGACACGGGACAATCAGTATAATGACTAGCAATGTGATTTTAAGATGACATGATATTTGTTCGATTCTACCTAAATTGGTACTTGAAAGTGTTAACAAGCTCTAACATTTTCCATTCACCATATTAATTAACAAAAATAAGCTCTTTGATGAACCGTAACCTCACTAACCTAATCTAAATAAGCTCTTAGAGTTAGATTAAAAGATTGCATTAAACTTTATGTGAACGTTCCCAAAAACATTCAATACTCCTCACAAGCTCGGAAGTGTAAGAATGTGTGAATATGATTTACACTATATTTATTCAAAAGAATTCAATTTAGTGCTTGTTACTTTCTCTATTTCCCAAAACAATTACGGATTTTGCAAAATAGATAACTTGAATGATCTAACCCTAATTCAAATGGGCAATAAGAACTAAAATCAAAATCAAACATTCGATTGAAACAAAATTAAATTCACTAGATAGAAATTAGAAACAAACATCAAATCACATGATTGAAATCACAACTAAAAGTCAAGACAGAAAGTTGGAGAAACTAGGGTTCTAGCCACACATAACTAGAACAATCAACATGTCTTGAAAAGATGAAATAATCCACATACGAGACTTACAAATCCAAATTTTTTTTCCAAATGATTACAATCGAAACCTTGCATCTCCCATGCTCTGGAAATGAAGTCTAAGTGTAAAAATGTTCCTAAATCCCGTAATATGAAAGATAGGAAAAAATGCCAAAAGTTAGTTTTTTGGGCCGAGCACGACCCATGTCAAAATAGGGTAAATCAACACGGGTCGTGTTCAGTGGAAATTGGCATGCCATCCTTGGGTTTTCTTCCAAACTACAATGCTCAAAAAATGCTTAGTTGGGCCAACACGGCCTGTGTCAAAAGAGGCTAAACTGACACGGGTCGTGTTCAGTATCGTCAAAAGCTTCTTCTTGGTCAAACACGACCCGTGTTCACTTTTCAGTACAAATCCAACACGCCTCGTGTTCGCTCCTGATTCCAAGTCTAATCTTGATTTTTCCAACTTTTCCGTTTTGCATCCAATCATCCCGGAATCTTCACCTATGCTTCCCGGCACCTCCCCAAAACGCGTTTCAACCTCCGGTTCACCTGAAAAGACCATAAAAGTGTGCAAATAAAGTTGTTCTAGAGACTAACATGATTTTGATGAAATGCAAGAAAAATGAAAGACAACTACACTAAATGGGTGCACAAAAGGGACTAAAAGGTGTGCAAAAAGGTGCACAAAATGCACCTAACAATATTACTGTTCATAATATTAACAATCATTATTATTATCTTGCATACTTTGTTGCTTAACAACTTCAAAGCTTGACTGGTTCATCCAGACTTGACTGGAAAGATTATTTGCCTCTATTGTTGTGTTTATGTCAAGGTCTGAGTTCTTAAACCTTGTCCTAGATATCTTGGATATCCCCTGCTTTTATAATTGACATCAGAGCAAAAGTGGTTGTCCTTTGAATCCACACGATCATATTATAGTTGGTTGAGATTGCATTAGTGTCTCAATCATTTCTGTTTCAGGATAAAAGTTCTTCTATATACGATTTTTGCTCAAATATCACACGACAATGACTACTCCTAATCAATCTCAACAACAAATGTATTCAATGCAAATCGCAAATAACATGGGTTGCCCTTTTAGAGCCCCATTGCTAGTTATGGAAGATTATGATCATTGGAAAGTTAAAATGGAAAGATTCTTAGTTGGAAAGGGAAAAGTTCAAGAAATATGGAGATATGTGACTGAAGGTTCTCATGTCGTGGTTAGGCAAATGGTTAGAGACGCTGCAGCTACACTTATGGGTCAAGATGAACTCCTCCTGGTGCCTCTAACAACTAACGACATTGGGAAGCTCCATGCTGATCAAATCGCCTTTTTTTTGAAATGGTGTTTGGTGTTCCACTATCTCTCTTTGAGCACATCAAATTTTGCAAATCAGCCAAGGAGATATGGGATACTCTCCAAGATTAGTTTGAATGTAACACTCTAATTTTTCTAACTAAATTTTCATTTTTAAAACCACATAAAACCCAATATCACATTTCTAAAAAACCCAAATGTATAAATTATTCAAACACAAGATCACAAAATGTTTGATAATATCCCAGAATCCTCAAAAACATAATCTCAAACTGGTGTGTACAATCAAGCTGGTGCCTTCCCGCGATCCTGAGAGGTACCTGAAACACATATCACACGACACTATAAGCACGAAGCTTAGTGAGTTCCCCAAAATACCATGTACAAATAATTAGTCTCTCATGGCTAAAGCTCAATAAGGACCCTCCGGTCATGTGTCTCAGTGAGGACCCTCCAGTCTCACAGCTCGGGTCGGAGCCTCCAGTCCGGTATCTCGGTGAAGACCCTCCGATATCACAACTTAGTTTGGACCCTCCGGTCCTTACTCAATAAAGCACAAAAATAATATATAACCTAAATAACAAAGACAAAATGCATGATATCACATAACTCAGTATAAGCACATAAGACCCTCCGGTCACTAACTTAAATAAGACCCTCCGGTGAATAACTCATATAAGACCCTTTGGTCACACAATATTACTACTCAGGTAAGTATAGTGAGAATACTCACCTCGTAAGCAAAGAAAGTATGTCTCGTACTCAACGATCGGTCTAAACTCCGCCTACATATCATAATCATCTCTAATTAACACTTTATAATAATAACTCTAAAGATATTAAGCAATCCACTTTACTAACTCTTAGAAAGGGTGAAAAGACCATTTTACCCCTTCATGGCCTCCGTATCCATAACTTGACCAAACCCTAAAAGTCAACGGAAGTCAAGACTCAAGTCAACAGTCAATGTTGACCCAACTCGTCGAGTGCATCTATGCGACTTGTCGAGTTCCTCCCGTTCTCAGAAAAATCGTGTAAGCTCCAACTCAATTCACCGAGTTGTCTCATCAACTCGTCAGGTTTGCATGTGTCCAGACGTTTGGGGAAAACCCTAACCGACACGTCGAGTTGGCTCATGTACTCGTCGAGTCCCTTTAGTACTTTTTCTCATTCTGAAGTTTAAAAAAAAAAAACCAAGGCCCCATACTCTAGATCTAGACTTCTAAGGCTGAAGTATCACGTAAAGCTGCAAGCTTTACGTCCATGCATGGCATCTAGGGCTCAAAATGCCAAAACAAGCTCTATAGAGGGTTTAATGCATGGAAGCTGGCCAATAACTTGATAAAGCTTGAATCTTTACGCACAAGGGACCTCATACTGTCCAGATTTGAAGTCTCAACTCCATGGCAAGCTCAAACGACTTAAGGACCCAAAGAAAGGATGGAAATTACCATAAAGCTCCTTAATGAAGAGATGCCAAACAATGATCTAGGTGATAGCTTTTTACCTCCAAATAGCAGCTAAAACTAAGATAACACCGGATCCAAGGGCTTCTTCTCGTTCCAAGCCTTTTGCTCTTCAATCTCCTTGCAAAAATACACTGGAACATACAATATTAGCCTTTCTCTCTCTCACAGATGAATACAGATCGATTAGGGTTTCTCTCAATGTGTCAAAATGATAAGGGAGGCGGAAATGAAGGCTTAATGTCCTTTAAATAGGGTACAAACCCTGAAAATTACGGTTTTCACATGCAACACCTACTCGTCGAGTAGGGTCCTCCAACTCGTTGAGTAGACTCTAAAAATCCTGCGGCTATCTCTATCTCTACTCGGCGAGTTAGGGCCTCCATCTCGTAGAGTCTCACTGACAAAATGAATATAACTTAATTAAATATTATACCTGGGAGTCAGGATGTTACAATTCCCCCCCCCCCCCCCACTAGAATCAGAATTCGCCCTCGAAGTCGTCCTCCGGAAACAACTCTGGGTACTCCTCCCGCATCTCAGACTCCGGCTCCCAAGTCCACCCGGATCCCTTCCGATGCTGCCACTAAACCTGAACCAAGGGCACCTCTTTATTTCTTGAGGCCTTCACTTTCCTATCCAAGATCACTATCGGCTTTTCAATGTAGTTCAGACAATCATCAACCTGAATGTCCTCTAAAGGAACCACTGCCGTCTCATCAGCTACACACTTCCTCAAATGGGATACATGGAAGGTGTTAAGAATTTGACTAATCTCTGCAGGCAGCTCTAACTGATAAGCTACCTTACTCACCCGGCGATCACTCTGAAAGGACCGATGTATCTAGGGCCCAACTTGCCTCTCTTTCTGAATCGGATCACCCCTTTCCATGGGGATACCTTCAGGAGGACATAATCCCCGACCTGGAACTCTAGCTCTGAACGTCGCCGGTCAGCGTAAGTCTTTTGACAGCTCTGGGTCGTAAGTAACCTCTGTCTGACCTGCCGGATCTGCTCTGTCGTCTTGAGCACTATCTCAGTGCTCCCCATCACTCTCTGCCCTACCTCTCCCCAACAGATGGGAGTCCAACACCTCCTCCTGTATAAAATCTTAAAGGGAGGCATACAAATACTGGAGTGATGGGTGTTGTTGTATGAAAACTCATCCAAGAGAAAGTAAGTGTCCTAACTTCCACTGAAGTCCATAACACATGTGTATAGAATGTCCTCAAGCGTCTGGATCGTCTGCTCGCTCTGCCCGTCTGTCTGTGGGTGGTAAGCGATGCTGAAATGCAACCGGGTACCCAACTCCTCATGAAATTTTTTCCAAAACCTGGAAGTAAAACGCACATCCTGATCTGACACTATCGATGTTGGCACCCTATGTCGTGCCACCACCTCTCGAACGTAGATCTCGGCCAATTTCTCCGCAGAAGAGCTCTCACTTATAGCCAGGAAGTGAGAACTCTTCGTCAACCGATCTATAATCACCCATATCGCATCAACACCTCACGCAGTCTTCGGTAACTTGGTAATAAAATCCATGGAAATCTGCTCCAACTTCCATAGAGGAACCTCTAAAGGCTGCAACTTACCATGAGGATGCTAGTGCTCTGCCTTGACATGACGACAGGTTAGGCATCTCTCGACTACCCATGCCACATCTCTCTTCATACAGGGCCACCAATAATCCTTTCTCAAGTCCAAATCCATCTTAGTGGCCCCAGGGTGAATGTGTCACACCCCAAAACCGATGGCGGAAACGTTCCGGGGCAGAGGACGTCATACGTTGTATCACAACAATTTTATAGCAAGCATAGTAAACACAACCAAACATTGAATACAATATGAAAAAGTGTTTACATCAGTTTAGAACTTGTTTTAAGAACATCAAAAGTATGTAACCATATAAAAATATAACTCTTATTGCTCCGGCTCCTCAAAATCCAGCAGGTACCTGTCTACTGATTCCCTGAGAATACAAGCAGTTTTGAAAGAATATCAGCATAAAGCTGGTGAGTTCATAAGCATTTAGTTTTTGTGGAAAAATGTTTCTTCGAAATCCTTTTTGAAAAGTATTCCTCAAGAAAATCCTATATTTTCTTACGAAAAGTAGTGTTAAAAGAGTATCTAGCGGTAGAAAGTAAACCATCAGTTTTAGAAATGCTAATGTTATCTTTGGAAAATCCTATATTTTCCCTAAAAATAGGTTATCTGTACTAGAGGTAGAGATGCCAGTCTATTGATCCCTGATTACTATTAGTATTTATAAAAGTAGTTTTATTACACAAAATAAAAGAGATGAAGATTAGAGTCCGTAGACCAAAAATACTTTATACTTGTTTTGTGAGTTGTATAACCATACTTGATATGACCGAGAGACCTTTATAACGTTCTTCAGGCGTTAAGCTAAATCACATTTGTTCACCACAAGCGTGCCCGCCTAACTGTAGCTAGCAGTTCTGGTGTGGGATTGTCAGTCCCGAATAGATCTATTCACAAATCTCACGCTCTCCCTCCAGGAGACTCTGGTTATACTGGGATAGGATTTATCACTATACACCTAAGGGTACAACATTGAAGTAGAGCCTCATAATTCTGTATAATCTAGTTTACTGGCGAGAAACAGTATAAAGACATTGATTATCCTTGAATAATAGTACTTTATACTCCGGAGAAAATATATAACATAAACTAAATCTGCCATAGTTTATATATATTCATTTATGAAATCTTATTAGGTAGAGATGCCTAGAGGGTTATCCCAAACTATATCAGTTATAGTTTATTAGAGTTGATATAGAGCTGCTTTGTAAAAACCTTTCTGAAAGCTATGAAGTTAGATTTCCAAAATAGTAGTTTCCCTTATGCTCAACATATTACAAAAAGAGATAAACTATCCGAATATGTTATTAACGTGGAAATCGTTGGACTGCATTAATAAGTTTAAAACTTAATAAAATACGTTGAGTTTGGCTTGTATCCCCCCCTGAAAACATTAAAAACACAGAAAATGTAGGTGTATGAACTCACCTTGAGCGAGTGGTTAGATTGAAGGATCGATACGGAAAGCTGGGTGTTCAAGTGAAGCCTTGAACACGATTCGATCCTAAATAACACGCCAAGACACATAAACGAGTCAAATGAAGGTATTTCACCACTATAAGTGATGGAAAACCACTCTAGAGGCTTGGATCTACTAGCACTAAGTGTTTGGACCTTGTAGGGTTGCATGAGGGGAGTATATGGCCACCTTAAAGGTGTGTACGGCCATGGGTGTGCGGTCAGCATGTGTGTGCGGTTGCACACAGGAGTGTGCGGCCGTACAGAGGGTGTGTGCGGTCGTACAAGGGAGTGTGCGGCCGTACATAGAGGTGTGCGGCCGTACATAGAGGTGTGCAGCCGTACACTCTTCATTCATACTAAAAATGTCGATTTTCAGGTGTTTCCAAGCCAATACTAAGTCCAACTAGTAAATGGAGGCCAAACTCTCACTTTGGAGAGTCTTGAAGGTGTGTACGGCCACCTTATGGAGGTGTGCGGCCGTACAACTTCATATGATGAAGAACATGATGAAACATTAATGATTAAAGGCTTAGATCAATGGGTCCTTCATGAATGATAAGCTAGTTGATGGAAAACTCACGTTTTTGAGGAGTTGAGAGTGTTCTTGGATGAAGTTCTTAGAGAGAGAAAGTAGAGTGCAGCCAAGTGAAAGGAATGAGTGAAGGGGTCACCTATATAAATAGGGATGAGTGTGCGGCTGGAGGATGGGTGTGTGGCCGTACACTCATATGTGCGACCGTACACTCATGTGTGCGGCCGTACACTCATATGTGCGGCCGTACACACCTTCCAAGAGGGTGTATGGCCCGGTTTTATCACTATGGGACGTGCTGACTCATTCCTAAACTCAACCTTGGTCAAATGCAAGCTTAGAACACTTAAATGAACCCTTGAATGGCACCAGAAATTGACAAAACAAGTTGAATATTGATTGAATCGGCTAAGTGTACAGGATTGAAGTTCCGGGTTGTTACATCATCTCCCCGTTAGAGGGAATTTCGTCCTGAAATTCAAGAATAAAGCACAATCATGAACTTGGAAAGAGATGGGGGTACTTCTGCTTCATTGAATCCTCGCGCTCCCAAGTGAATTCATGACCCCGCTTGGCATTCCAGCGGACCTTTACTATCGGGATGCGACTCTGTTTCGTATGTTTGACTTCCCGATCCATGATTTCGACAGGTTCTTCCACGAAGTGTAGACCCTCGTCCAATTCGATCTCGTCGAGAGGGATCACAAGTGTCTCATCGGACAGACACTTCTTTAGGTTCGACACGTGGAAGACAGGATGGATGTTGTTGAGCTCTCGTGGTAACTGGAGTTTGTATGCTACGTGACGGATCCTAGCAAGGATCTCAAATGGTCCAATGTACCTTGGGTTTAGCTTTCCACGTTTTCCGAAACGTATCATGCCTTTCCAGGGCGAGACCTTCAGAAGGACGCGGTCACCGACCTTGAATTCCAAGGGTTTTTGTCGCTTATCGGCGTAGCTCTTTTGTCTATCTCGTGAGGCTTTAAGTCGTTCTCGGATTTGCACGATCCTTTCAGTCGTCTCTCGGATAATCTCAGGACCAGTGAGAGTGCCGTCGGGGACTTGACCCTTGACTAGCTGCGTGTCACCCAATTCAGCCCAGCATAGAGGGGATCTGCACTTGCGTCCACAGAGGGCTTCAAACGGCGCAACCTTGATGCTGGTATGGTAGCTGTTGTTGTAGGAAAATTCGACCAGAGGAAGATGAGTGTCCCATGACGCGCCGAAGTCGATGACACAGGCTCTCAACATATCTTCCAATGTCTGAATTGTTCTCTCACTCTGTCCATCAGTCTGCGGATGATAAGCCGTGCTCAAATCCAATTTAGTTCCAAGCGCCTTCTGTAGTGATTGCCAGAATCTCTAGGTAAACCTGCTATCCCAGTCGGAGATAATGGATACAGGTATCCCATGAAGGCAAACTATCTCTTGAATATAGATCCGTGTGAGTCTCTCCATCTTGAAGTTTTCTTTGATTGGCAGGAAGTGGGCGGACTTCGTCAACCGATCGACAATTACCCAGATGGCGTCGTGCCCACTCGGTGATCTAGGTAACTTAATGATAAAATCCATTGTTATCCTTTCCTACTTCCACTCAGGTATTTCTGGCTGCTGAAGTAAACTTGAGGGCTTCTGATATTCCACCTTCACCTTGGCGCAAGTCAAGCACTTACCCACGAAGGTTGCAATCTCTGCTTTCATGTTTGGCCACCAATAGAGCTGTTTGAGATCCAGATACATCATATCTTAACCTGGGTGAACGGAGTATTTCGTCTTGTGAGCCTCATTCATGACAACCTCTCTGTACCCGCCGAACTTTGGAGTCCATATCCGGTTCATGAAATAATAAACTCCGTCACCCTTGACCACTAAGTTATTATCCATTCCCCTCAAGGCTTCATCCACGATGTTTACTGGTTTTAAGGCTTCCAGCTCAGCCTCTCTCATCTGTGCGGACTGATGGGAATGGATGGTCATTGTTAGTGCCTTCACCTTACGCCCTGAATACTCCTTTCGGCTGAGGGCATCTGCTACCACATTGGCCTTGCCGAGATGGTAACGAATTTCGCACTCGTAGTCACTGAGTAGCTCTACCCATCGTCGTTGTCTCATGTTTAACTCCTTCTGATCAAAGATATGCTGCAAGCTCTTATGGTCGGTGAAGATAGTGCACTTGGTTCTGTAGAGATAATGTCTCCAGATTTTTAACGCAAAGACCACTGCTCCCAAATCTAAATCGTGAGTTGTGTAATTGACTTCGTGTGTTTTCAACTGCCTCGAGGCATAGGCGATGACCTTTCCTCACTACATGAGCACACAGCCTAGGCCCTGATTGGATGCATCACAATAGACCACGAAGTCTTTCGTCCCTTCGGGCAGGGACAAGATAGGTGCGCTGCATAGGGCCTGCTTCAATGTTTGAAACGCAGTGTCTTGCTTGGCTCCCCAACTAAAGGTTACCCCTTTTTGCGTCAGGGTAGTTAAAGGTTTAGCGATTCTGGAAAAATTTTGGATAAACCTGCGATAATAGCCTGCGAGACCCAAGAATTGCCGGATTTCTGTGGGTGTCTTTGGTGCAGACCAATTCTCTATCGCTTTGATTTTGGAAGGGTCCACGTGTATACCTTCCTTGCTAACTACGTGACCAAAGAAATTCACCTTCCTGATTCAGAACTCACACTTTGAGAATTTTGCATATAGCTTCTCCGCCCTTAATGTTTCCAGCACCTGTCTCAAGTGCTGTTTATGATCGTCTTCACTCCGAGAATAGACAAGTATATCGTCGATGAACACGATCATGAACTTGTCTAGGAAAGGGCGGCACACTCGATTGATCAGATCCATGAATATTGCCGTCGCGTTGGTTAGACCAAAGGGCATTACTACAAATTCGTAGTGTCCATAGCGAGTTCGGAATGCCGTTTTGGGAATATCGTCCTCGTGAACTCGTAACTGATGGTACCCTGACCTAAGATCTATCTTGGATAAATAACTGGCTCCCTGAAGTTGGTCGAAGAGATCATCGATTCTAAGTAAGGGATATCGGTTCTTGATGGTCAGCTTGTTCAGTTCTCGGTAGTCAATGCACATCCGAAAGGATCCATCTTTCTTTTTCACGAATAAGATCGGAGCTCCCCAAGGTGAGGAATTCGGCCTTATGAATCCTTTGCTGATCAACTCATTGAGCTGGCTGGATAATTCATGCATCTCCGCTGGCGCTAGACGGTAAGGAGATTTAGCTACAGGAGTAGCTCCGGGGATCAAGTCGATACGAAACTCGACTTGACGCTCGGGAGGAATTCCTGGGAGGTCTTCGGGGAAGACATCAGGAAAGTTGCAGACTTCGGGGATGCTCTCGAGGTCTTTAACTTTTTGCGTCTCATCGACAACATGAGCTAGGAATGCATGGTACTCTTTTCGCAAATACTTCTGGGCTTGGATGCATGAAATGATACGAAGATTCGTACTGCGTTTATCACCGTAAATAGTGAGGGTTTCGCCAGAGGGAAGATTGAGACGGATAGCTTTCTCGTAACAAAGAATATCGGCACGATTGGGGCTCAACCAATCCATGCCGATTATGACATCGAAGCTCTTAATGGATACCGGCATAAGGTTGATGGGAAAGGAATGACCGTATAGGGTAAGAGTATAGCCTAGGAATATATCGTTAGTGCTCTCCTTCTTTCCGTTAGCCATCTCGACGGTAAATGTTTCGGTTAAAGGTTGTGATTTACACTTGATTAGATGTTTAAATGCATGACTAACAAAGCTTCTCTCCGCACCAGAATCGAAAAGAATGCATGCATAAGAGTTGTCAAGGAGGAACGTACCCGTCACGACTGTAGGATCATCGACCGCTTCCTCCTGGCCCATAGCTAGTACCCTTCCAGTGTTGCTAGCTGCTGTTTCCTTGGGGCAATTTCTTTTGAAATGCCCAACCTCGCCACAGCCATAACAGGCTTACCCAGCACCCGCTCCAAGAGCCTGAGTGGTAGGTTGGACTGGTGCTCTACAGTATCGGGCTATGTGTCCCTTCCTTCCACAGTTGTTACAATTCAAATCACGGCAAGGTTCATGATGATGAAAGGTACCCTTGTTGCATAGAGGTAGTTTCCCTGAGTAACCACCGGTAGGAGCTTGGGTGGTTGGAACAGCAGTGGGAGTAGCAGTAGGAGTAGTAGCAGCGTGGACTGCCACTGTTTGTTGCTTCTTGGAGGGCTCATGAGGAGGCTGGCCCTAGCGTTTGTTCCAAAATTTCTTCTTCTTTTTACCACTCTCCTTTTGAGGCTCGACGACCGCTGATGCCTCATCCATATAGATCCCATGATCGATCAGAGTCTATGCCAGATCCTTGGCGCTCTCAAACGTGGCCGGTCTAGCAGCCATGACATTCCCCTTGGTTGGTTGCGTCAATCCCCAAATGTACCTCTCGATTTTCTTGCTTTCCGGGGTGACCATTCCCAGACAGAGGAGAGCCAGATCACAGAATCTCGCGGTGTAGGCAGCGACGTCAGAACCCTTCATCTTTAAGTTCCAGAGTTCGTGCTCCAACTTTTGCACTTCGCCCCTCGGGCAATATTCCGCAAGCATGAGTTCCTTCAGTCTTTCCCAACCGATGGCATTAGCCACTGGCAGGTTTAGGGTTTTGACTCGACCATTCCACCAGGTCAAGGCTCTGTCGGTAAAGGTGCAGGCGGCGAACTTCACCTTGTTTGCTTCGGAACAGGCGCAAATTTCGAAGATGGATTCGATCTTCTCAAACCATCGAGTCAGAGCGATGACACCTCCATTTCCGTCGAAAGACTTGGGTTTTCCAGTCATGAAGTCCTTGTAGGAACACTCCTTTTGATGTCCCTGAATTCCATCTTGTCTCTGTGGGTCGGTTCCACCTCCAGCCCCACCAGCATTTACTTGTGCCATTGTTGCAGTCACCGCGGCTGTAACTGCTGCTTGAAACATGACGGGGTCGAACTGAGGAGGTGGTGGTGGTGGCGGAGTGTTGTCGTTTCTTCTGATGGGTCTTGGTCGGGGAGGCATCTTTTTCTAGAAACCATCAGGAAAAAGAGGGTGGTAAGTCCTCAAGATATATGAAACAAGATATATCTTATCCTGATATTAAAAGAGTTTTTACCAAGTGATAAGCACAGGAAGATTACTAATACAAGTAAGTTATCGCTTAAGGAAGAAGAGGTAGCAATACTTAGAGTGATTCTGTATACTGAGTTTGGCTCTAGCTAAAATACTCCTATAGTATTTTATGTGGAATGATTTTGGTTAGTTTTAGGTCTGCTGTAACACCACAGTCACTCCCAAGCACATGCTGGTCATGTCTCAACTAAATATAGGTGATCAGGCTATATTCACCCTAAACATGATTACATAACTGCCCAGGTTTAACCGCAGTGTTCCAACATCCAAATACTTTTGCTTTGTTCTACTAGTGACACGAATTCTGTTATGTATGCATGCTTGTATACTTTTTTTAAAAATACTTATATTTTTGAAAGTATACTTTTAGTGTAGAGCACTTAGGCCCCTTAGTGTTTATAGTTGTATACCACGTAAGGTTCGGTATACTAGTTCGCTATAAACAAGGGCTTTGATACCAATTTGTCACACCCCGAAACCGATGGTGAAAACGTTTCGGGGCAGAGGACGTCATGTGTAGTATCACAACAATTGTATAGCAAGTATAGTAAACACAAGCAAACATAGAATACAATATGAAAAAGTGTTTACATCAGTTTAGAACTTGTTTTAAGAACATCAAAAGTATGTAATCATATAAAAATATAACTCTTATTGCTCCGGCTCCTCAAAATCCAGCAGGTACCTGTCTACTGATTCCCTGAGAATACAAGCAGCTTTGAAAGAATATCAGCATAAAGCTGGTGAGTTCATAAGCATTTAGTTTTTGTGGAAAAATGTTTCTTCGAAATCCTTTTTGAAACGTGTTCCTCAAGAAAATCCTATATTTTCTTATGAAAAGTAGTGTTAAAAGAGTATCTAGGGGTAGAAAGTAAACCATCAGTTTTAGAAATACTAATGTTATCCTGGGAAAATCCTATATTTTCCCTAAAAACAGGTTATCTGTACCAGAGGTAGAGATGCCAGTCTACAGATCCCTGATTACTATTAGTATTTATAAAAGTAGTTTTATTACTCAAAATAAAACAGATGAAGATTAGAGTCCGTAGACCAAAAATAGTTTATACTTGTTTGTTGAGTCGTATAACCATACTTGATATGACCGAGAGACCTTTATAACGTTCTTCAGGCGTTAAGCTAAATGACATTTGTTCACCACAGGCGTGCCCGCCTAACTGTAGCTAGCAGTTTTGGTGTGGGATTGTCAGTCCCGAATAGATCTATTCACAAATCTCACGCTCTCCCTCCAGGAGACTCTGGTTATACTGGGATAGGATTTATCACTATACACCTAAGGGTACAGCATTGAAGTAGAGCCTCACAATTCTGTATAATCTAGTTTACTAGCGAGAAACAATATAAAGACATTGATTATCCTTGAAGAATAGTACTTTATACTCCTGAGAAAATATATAACATAAACTAAATCTGCCATAGTTTATATATATATATATATATATATATATATATATATATATATATATATATATATATATATATATATATATATATATATATATATATATATATATATATATATATATATATATATATTCATTTATGAAATATGATTAGGTAGAGATGCCTAGAGGGTTATCCCAAACTATACCCGTAATACTTTATTAGAGTTGATATAGAGCTGCTTTGTAAAAACATTTCTGAAAGCTATGAAGTTAGATTTCCAAAATAGTAGTTTCCCTTATGCTCAACATATTACAAAAAGAGATAAACTATCCGAATATGTTATTAACGTGGAAATCGTTGGACTGCATTAATAAGTTTAAAACTTAATAATATACTTTGAGTCTGGCTTGTATCCCCCCCCCTGAAAACATTAAAAACACGGAAAATGTAGGCGTATGAAGTCACCTTGAGCGAGTGGTTGGATTGAAGGATCGATACGGAAAGCTGGGTCTTCAACTGAATCCTTGAACACGATTCGATCCTAAATAGCACGCCAAGACACATAAACGAGTCAAATGAAGGTATTTCACCACTATAAGTGATGGAAAACCACTCTAGAGGCTTGGATCTAGTAACACTAAGTGTTTGGACCTTGTAGGGTTGCATGAGGGGAGTGTATGGCCACCTTAAAGGTGTGTACGGCCATGGGTGTACGGTCAGCATGTGTGTGCGGTTGCACACAGGAGTGTGCGGCCGTACAGAGGGCATGTGCGGTCGTACAAGGGAGTGTGCGGCCGTACATAGAGGTGTGCGGCCGTACATAGAGGTGTGCGGACGTACATGGAGGTGTGCGGCCGTACACTCTTCATTCATACTAAAAATGTCGATTTTTAGGTGTTTCCAAGCCAATACTAAGTCCAACTAGTAAATGGAGGCCATACTCTCACTTTGGAGAGTCTTGAAGGTGTGTACGGCCACCTTATGGAGGTGTGCGGCCGTACACCTTCATATGATGAAGAACATGATGAAACTTTGATGATTAAAGGCTTAGATCAATGGGTCCTTCATGAATAATAAGCTAGGTGATGGAAAACTCATGTTTTTGAGGCCTTGAGAGTGTTCTTGGATGAAGTTCTTAGAGAGAGAAAGTAGAGAGAGAAAGTAGAGTGCAGCCAAGTGAAAGGAATGAGTGAAGGGGTCACCCTATATAAATAGGGATGAGCGTGCGGCTGGAGGATGGGTGTGCAGTCGTACACTCATATGTGCGACCGTACACTCATGTGTGCGGCCGTACACTCATATGTGCGGCCGTACACACCTTCCAAGAGGGTGTATGGCCCGGTTTTCTCACCATGGGACGTGCTGACTCATTCCTAAACTCAACCTTGGTCAAATGCAAGCTTAAAACACTTAAATGAACCCTTGAATGGCACCAGAAATCGACAAAACAAGTTGAATATTGATTGAATCGGCTAAGTGTACAGGATTGAAGTTCCGGATTGTTACAAAATGGAAAACCTCGACTTATGGGCCTCCTCCATCAAAATCTGTCGAGCTCCACCCAAATATGGCACCCATATCCGCCCATGATAGGTCATAAGCCATCAAATATCAGTCTCAAACTCAGAAATCTGCCCGATCACCCGCTCTCTCTTACTGTTCTCTGGTCTCGTGGCCACCACTTCGTCCTCTTGGATGGTATCTAAGACTGGAGTCATCACCGTCATCCTCATGCACACGTCTCAAATCGGAGCACTCGCTGCTCTACGACTTAGGGCATCGGCTACCACATTAGCCTTGCTAGGATGATACAAAATCTCACACTCATAGTCTTTCACTACATCCAAGCACCTCCTTTGTCTCATATTCAGGTTGGGCTGATCCATAAGGTACTTCAGGCTCTTATGGTCTGTGTATATGGTACATCGGACACCATAGAGACAGTGGCGCCAAATCTTGAGGGAGAACACCACCGCCCCCAACTCCAAATCATGGGTGGGATACCTCGTCTCATGAGGCTTCAGCTGCCTCGACGCATATGCTATCATGTGTCCCATGTGCATCAATACGACACCCATCCCCGATATAGATGCATCAAAGTAGACAACGAAGTACTCCCCTCCCGCATGAAAGGCTAACACTGGAGCTTCACACAATCTCTGGCGAAGAGTCTCAAATGAGTCCTACTGCTCGGGCCCCTAGACAAAAGTAACACCCTTCCTCGTCAATCTGGTGAGAGGAACGACAATCTTGGAGAAATCTCTGATAAACCTCCGATAGTAACCCGCCAAAGCCAGAAAACTCCTGATCTCAGATGGGGATCTCGGCACCTCCCATCGCATAACTACCTCAATCTTAGCCGGGTCAACCAAAATCCCATTCTGATTAACGAGGTGTCCTAAGAATTGGACCTCTCGTAACTAGAAATCACACTTGGAGAATTTGGCATAAAGCCTCTTCATCCTCAATACTCCAAGAATCTCCAACAGGTGCTCCTCATGTTGTTCCCTAGACTTCTAGTACACCAAAATGTCGTTGATGAACACGATCACCGACCTATCAAACATGGGTCTGCACACCTGGTTCATGAGGTCCATGAGTGTTGCAGGTGCATTGGTGAGCCCGAAAGGCATCACCACAAACTCGTAATGCCCATAACGAATTCGGAAAGCTGTCTTCTGAATATCCTCCTCACAGACCCTCATCTGATCATACCCAAATCTCAAATCAATATTGGAAAACCAAGACGCCCCCTGCAACTGATCAAACAAATCGTAGATCCTCGGTAGTGGATAACCGTTCTTAACCGTGAGCTTGTTCAACTCCCGGTAATCAATGGACATCCAGTGTGAACCATCCTTTTTCTTGACAAAAAGGATCAAAACTCCCCAAGGTGAGCTACTTGGTATAATAAAACCCTTCCCCAGCAGCTCTTTGATCTGCGAGGACAACTCCTGCATCTCAGGTGGCGCAAGGCGATTAGGTGCCTTGGCAATAGGTGCCGCACCCGGAATCAAATCGATCCAGAACTCCACCTACCTCTCGGGAGGCACACCCGGCAATTCCTCGGGGAAAAGATCTGGTAACTCACACACTACTGGAACATTGGAGGCAGAACTCGGCCTCTCAATGTCAACTCTCGTATCCATCATATATGCTAAAAAGCCCATGCACCCCTGCTGTAGACTCTGCCTCGGCTTGGAGACAGAACAAAAAGCTAATCCCGACCTAGTTCCCTCGCCATACACAGTAAGTACTCCCCCACTAGGGTCTCGTATGGTCACCATCTGGCGCTCACAATCAAGCACGGCTCCAAATCGGCTCAACCAATCCATGCCCACGATGACACAAACATCACCCATCGCTATCGGCACCAGATCTATCAGAAACTCAACACCGAAAATCTCTAAAAGACATCCCAGAATACATCAGTGGCAAAAACTGCGTGCTTATATGCAGTACAGTATAAGCATAAACAAATCTCAAAATAACATGAATAAAGGAGATACGTACCAACAACAAGATCAGGTGCTCCGCGGACCTCCTTCGCAGTCAGCTGGAATACTCTCCCACGAGCCTTCGGAGCCTCGACCTTCCCCAACCAACCATCAGTAACACGTAAAACCACAGGAGCAGAAGCCTGGGTTGATCCCTGAGTGATTCCGGTGGCTAGTCTAATTGCAATGAAAGCAAACCGAAAATACCTTGGGGTCCCTCGCCATGTGCCCCTCCTTGCCACATTTGTAGCAAATCCCTGCTCGGCAAGATCCGTCATGGCTCTTGCCGCACTTGCCACAAGTGCAGACCTTCTGGCCTCCTGCTCTCGAATCAGTGGGCTTAGCCCGCTTTGTCACCTGCTGTGACTGCATTGGTCTCCTATCTTTCCCCTGCAGCTCTCCCTCCTCTCTGGTCTGAATCTCCGGCTCAATCTCTCTCCTCTTAGCATTGGTCTGCAAATCCGCCAATGTATGATATGACGAGTTCACCATGAACTCCCGTATATCTCTCCTCAAGATGCTCAAATACTGGCTCACACGTGCATGCTAAGTAGACACATGCTTAGGGCAGAGCAACGCCCTCTCACGGAACATCCTCGTAATCTCTGTCACTAATTTTGTCTTCTCCTTGAGGGACAAAAACTCCTGTGCCAAACGTTCCCTCTCCACCTGGGGAACATAGTCATCTCTGAACAATTTGGTAAATCTCTCCCAAGTAACTACAACATGATATGTAGGAGTAAAATCAGTCATCACGAACTTCCACTAGTCCTTCGCTCCCAAGCGAAGGTGGTTCAGCGCAAACCGAACTCTCAATTGCTCCGGGCATGAACACGTATAGAAACACCCCTAAATGTCGGAGATCCATCTCATGGCAGAAATCGGGTCCTGGGTCCCTTCAATCTCTGGTGGCTTCGTGTTGCTAAACTGTCGGAACAACAACGAGTCACCCCCTGTGGCCTCGCATCAACTACAGCTGCAGTGGCGGAAGCAACAACAGCCTCCGTGACAGCAGTGTATCGCTCATCAAATGTCTCAATCAGCGTGGTCTTAATATACCCGAACATCTCTGGTATGGCCTCTCTGATAGCTGTGGCCACCTCCTCATGAATGATCCTGCGAATCTCCTCGTCACTGGTACCACTGCTCCCCGCGTTGCAGCGGGTAATCACCATAGTGTCTATGAAACACAAACACGAAAATCATCAAAGACTAGCTCAAGCACTCACGCCATTACCCACCCCTACATGCTCCTTAGTATCCTAAGGTTCTTACTTGGGTCGCATACAGATCTGATGCTTTCTGTAGTACGAGCCCAATACTACCTTCCACACCAACCTGTAGTCATCCCAAGTCCTCCTCCTAGGATCCTAATTCACAAGTACTTTATCCCTCATGGATATCAAACCACTCTCTCAAAATATTCCTCAATGCTCATATACGTATCTCTTCTAGATTACTCAAACTCTCTTTAAAATATTCCTGCTATGTATCCCTACACAGCACACACACAGAGCAAATAGCAGATAATATGAATAAATAGCATTTCCTAGGCTAAGGCATCATGAATCAGGTACTCTAGCTCTAAATCTCGGAAATACCTAGCCTATCCTCTAGCATGAAACTCTAATATCTCATAAGTATCTCATATTATAAAAGAGTAATGGTATTTTGGGAAATCACCGTTTGGGCTCTGGCTGATTGTACACACTGCTCCATCTCGTTTTCTCTTAAAGCTCTTACTCATTTTTAGAAAAATCATTTCTTTTTAGAAAATTTTCTCAAATCCTCAGTTTGAGTCCAGACATACCCAAGAGTACATCCGAATCCCTCAAACCAAGGCTCTGATACCAACTTGTAACAACTCAGTGAAGACCCTCCGGTATCACAACTCAGTTTGGACCCTCCGGTCCTTACTCAATAAAGCACAAAAATAATATATAACATAAATCACAAAGACAAAATGCATGATTAACATAACTCAGTATAAGCACATAAGACCCTCCGGTCAGTAACTCAAATAAGACCCTGCGGTCAGTAACTCATATAAGACCCTTCGGTCACACAATATTACTACTCAGGTAAGTATAGTGAGAATACTCACCTCGTAAGCAAAGAAAGTATGTCTCGTACTCAACGATCGGTCTAAACTCCGCCTACATATTATAATCATCTCTAATTCACACTTTATAATAATAACTCTAAAGATATTAAGCAATCCCCTTTACTAACTCTTGGAAAGGGTGAAAAGACCACTTTACCCCTTCATGGCCTCCGTATCCATAACTTGACCAAACCCTAAAAGTCAACGGACGTCAACACTCGAGTCAACAGTCCATGTGGACCCAACTCGTCGAGTGCATCTATACGACTCGTCGAGTTCCTTCTGTTCTCAGAAAAATCAGGAAAACTCCAACTCAAATTACCGAGTTGTCTCATTAACTCGTCGAGTTTGCACGCGACTAACCTATTGGGGAAAACCCTAACCGACTCATCGAGTTGGCTGAAGCACTCGTCGAGTCCCTTTAGTCCTTTTTCTCATTCAGACTTTTTTAAGTAGAACTAAGGCCCCATACACTGGATCCAGCCTTCTAAGACTGAAGTATCACCTAAAGCTGCAAGATTTACATCCATGCATGGCATCTAGGGCTCAAAATGCCAAAACAAGCTCTATAGAGGGTTTAATGCATGGAAGATGGCCAATAGCTTGATAAAGCTTGAATCTTTAGGCCCAAGGGACCTCATACTGTCCAGATCTAAAGTGTCAACTCCATGGCAAGCTCAAACGACTTAAGGACCCAAAGAAAGGATGGAAATGGACATAAAGCTCCCTAATGAAGAGATCTAACCAAACAATGATCAAGGTGATAGATTTTTACCTCCAAATAGCAGCTAAAACTAAGATAACACCGGATCCAAGGGCTTCTTCTCGTTCCAAGCGTTTTTCTCTTCGATCTCCTTGCAAAAATGCACTAGAACATACAATCTTAGCCTTTCTCTCTCTCACAAATGAATACAGCTCGATTAGGGTTTCTGTCAGTGTGTCATAATGATAAGGGAGGAGGAAATGAAGGCTTAATGTCCTTTAAATAGGGTACAAACCCTGAAAATTAGGGTTTTCACACTCAACACCTACTCGTCGAGTTGGGTCCTCCAAGTCTTCGAGTAGACTCTAAAAATCCCGCGACTATCTCCATCTCTACTCGGCGAGTTGGGGCCTCCAACTCGTCGAGTCGCCCTTAAAAAATGAATATAACTTAATTAAATATTATACTTGGGAGTCGGGATGTTAAATTGAAGGTTCATAAAACATGAATGATAAGCATTTGACCTCAGTGGTGAAAGATTTTGACACATTCACCACAATGCATGGTGAATCTATAGCCTCAACCTCAAATAGTTATAGAATCATGGTGAACAATATGACAACAGATGGTGTTGTCTGAACTCCTCTTGAATATAACTTAAAGTTCATCAATGACCTCAGAAAGGGATGGGGTAACTTCAAGTCTTGTCTTCAACGTAATGGATCTATGAAAAAAATTGAATCTCTATCAACTATTTGACGAACTACAAGGTCATTAGTCCAATGTTGCTCAAATCTAAGAGAACTCTCTTGTGGTCCTCTTGCTTTTGTTAGTTTAGCTAAGCCACTGATTCCAAATTCAATTGCTTCAGACCCTTTCAAATCTGTACCACCTGTTCCACCTATTCCATCTCCTTTGTTTAAGGATAGCTTTGATCCAGAAGCTATAGATGCCGAACTATGCTTCCAATAAGAGTTCTCTTTGCTATCTTTGAAATACATGAGACCATGGAAAAACAATCAAAAACAACCTCTGAATAGATTACAAACCTCATACCAAGCTCCCCACAAAAACAATCCTCAACCTTATCCCAAACCTACTGAAAATCCACCATATTACCAACCAAACCTTCTGAATCCAACTTCAGAACCACAAGTCAATTCCTCTTCGGTTAAAACATGGACCACCTATCACAAATTTGGTCTCGAAAACCACTATGCAAGATAGTGGCAAGCTGAAGAAACTCATAAAACAAAAGTGAAATATTCTATTACTATCCTCGTCGTGCACAAGAGTTGGCAGAGAGTGAGAAGGATTTTGTTACAACTATTTCTCGGAATATGGATGGTTGCTGGTCATATGGAGACGAAAAGAAAGATAACTCTAGGAAAATTTTGTGTCTCATGGCAAAGCAAACTATTTAGTGTGATGAAGGTTAGTGTTCATCTGGTTATAAAGATGAAAATAAAAATGTTGAGCCTAACTATTGCTACATGGAATCAAACGACCCACCAAGCATAAGCATCACCCAACACATAAAATCTATGATCTCTAAAAATGATTTTGACTTATCTGTTTGTGAACCTTATCTAACTCAAATCAAATCAGATATGAAAGTTATCCTAAAATCCTATGAGTCTGCCATAGATGTGAGTGAGAAGCAGGACAGTGAATTAACCAAACATAGATTATGTTTTGAATATTGCATTATTAAGATAGAGTCCTTAGAAAGAGAACTTGTAATAGCTATGGAGGAATGTATTATCTTAAATGAGAAGTGTGCTATTTCTGTTAGTGAAAGAAATCTTTTGGTTAATGATAATATTCGTCTTAATGCTAAGATTGATAAAATTCATGATTCCATTGAGATGAATGAGTTGAATGAAAGGATAACTCATGATTTTCGTCATCCTGGGTCAAAAGCTCATGGTATTGGAAGCGAGTTTTCGAAGCCAGTTGCTACTCCCTTGAAGGAACTTCAAAATCTGAATTTTATGGATGACATTCCGAATCACACCTATTCAGATACTCATGTCTCTCCATTTTCGTCCCTTCAAGAACCAACAGGAGGATATCAATCCATGATTCCTGATTTCAAATTTATCACTGTCACATGTACTGATTCCACACAACTTCCACCTCTGATATCCTTGTACCTAAATCAGTATTAATAAATTCTACGTGGCACATGGTGCACAAGAGTTTACTTTCCGAACTCAAGTCCTCCAAACAATTGTGTTGTTGAGGAAATCATTTCTGAGATGTCCGGACATGACTCTGACAAACCAACCGAAAATGATTATTCATTTTGAGCCTCCCTAGACAGTGACGTTGATGAAGAAATCATATGTGATGACGACTCCTCGTTTGATTCTTTTCTTCCAAAATCCAAAGTAGCTTCCAACTCTACCTTAGTTCCGATAAAACCTAATTTCAACAACCCATCTGTCAGACAATCTTCCAAGTCAACATATGAATCTAAGAACAAACCATGGTTGAACAAGAAGGATATTGTCCATTTGAGGGTAGAAGCCAGAAAAGCATTAGAAAAAGTGACTAGGTCTAGACAATTCTCTAGGTTCCTTGATGATTCCAACAAGAGAATGTAACAAGCAGTTGTTAGTCTAGTTATTAGGATCATAATAAGTTTCCTCCTGGTAGAATCCTCAAATGTACCTCTGTTCTCATTGCATCTATTAAAAAATGTGATTTTATTTAAAAATATAAAAAACCTGTTGTTGTTGAAACCTCACCAAAGAAAAGTAAGCCACCTTGGAAAATATCCTCTCCAGTATTCATTCCTACCTCGAAAGGCAATATTTTTAAACAAAACAGATTCCAAAATCACGTGCTTCTGCGAGATCAGTGAATAAGGGAAAGGATATTTAGAACTTGAAAAGATGAGAAAATTCAGTAAACCTACACTTGAAGAGTCCAAGTGTTGAAAATACCGAAACAGAGTTTCAGAATCGTCAAGTGGCAAGTAATGCGGAAAATAAAGAGTTGTGAATCAACCAAGTTAATGACAAAACGTTTTTTATGCTTAATATTAATGATTCAAATGTGTCTCATATTCATAAAGATTCAGTTACAAGTGTTTAAATAGTAAACACACTAAAACACTCAAATGGCTCTCTAAAAACTAGTCTAAACAACAAATGTGCAGAATGAGCAGGAATGAAACAGGAAGAGAAAATTTACAATGGATCCCAAGGGGCCGATTTATAGGCTTCGGAAAATCCCATGACATGGCTTGACCAATCAGGTGTTGACACGTCATCATGAGTTAGTCATCAGTTGACACCTTTTTCCTACTTAACGAAGAATGGATAGAATATTCCAATTCTGTTAGTTTTCCATTAGGGTTCCATCCAAGTTTTGAGTCTTCATATTTCTAGAGCCTTCTTGATCAACATTGAAAATATGATGAGCAACATGAGCATCATGTTGCTCAATTGTCTTCTAAGATGTCATCAACCTCTAGAAGTGTCATTGATCAAATTGATTTGTTTCTTGAATGTTGGAATGTGTCTTGAACTTGAAGATGTTCAACCACATGTTCATGATGGACCATGAATGAACGGCATGTGCCATTGAGAATTTGGACATGCCATCATTGTATATGATGTGTCATGTTCAATCTTATTGAGCCATCAACGTGATCATGTTGATCCATTGACTTGAGATGAGCCACCAAGTATTCATGTTGACCCATCAAAATCTTGATGCTCCATATACGATCCAGATGTGCCATCTGAGATCATGACAGTCCAAATTGCTTTCTTCAAGTGCTCCATGTTCAGCAAGTGCTCCATGTCATCTACAAGCGCTCCATATAAGCTGCAAGTGCTCCATGTTCAGCAAGTGTTCCATGACAACTGCAAGTGCTCCATGTCAAGAACAAGTGCTCCAACATATGATTATTCAAATACTTGTCAAATATTTAGGATCTTTCGAACCTGAAATATTTCGATAATGTTTGTTAGAGAGATATAGACATAGACTCAACTTATTTCAAGTGAAAATCACATACAAGTATTTTACAACAGAACTCATATGTTATTTTTTTTCAAGAAGTTCTATTCCGAAATATGAATGGAATGTCAAGAAAAATGTCACTCCAAATGAAGCTCGAAAAACAGTTCTTCCAAAACCTTCTTAGAAAGCTGTCCTTCAAAAGAAACCCATTGCTGAAACACCAAAAATTGAATATGATTTTTGGATTAATGAAAGGACCCTGACATTCTGCTTTTTCCCAAAAGAATCTCGGACTGTGCCATCCAAGATCCCAATTGTTTAGAAATCCAAAGCTAAGTCTAAAGCCCATGCTAAAGTCCCTCGTTCTGACTTGGAGCCTAAAAACTCCAAAAGTCACTGATTTTGCAGGCATTCTGTGCTTCAGAACAACATAAATTCTCAGATTTGAGGTGATGGAACCCTAACCAATGGCAACTTCTCTGTCTCTAATGTAGCTTATACTGCTGATGTTAAACACAATCTAATAAGTTTCACCAAACTTACTGATGCAAATCGGTGGGTTAAGTTTTTCAAGAAGCACAACTATGTTATGATAGAATATTGGAAAGAATGTCTCATCAACTAAGATCGAAACAAAAATATGTATCCGTTGGATATCAATATGATTTTTGGAAAGTCTTAGATGGTTTTTCTAATAAAGGTTGTTCCTGATGTTACTTGGCTATGGCGTTAGAGACCTGCTCATCTGAATTTTTGATACATGAATGATCTGGTTTCTGGTCAAATGATCTAAGGATTTCCACTTTTCAAGTTTGATAACGATCATCTCCGTGCTGCATGCGGATGTGGGAAGAAATCCAAGAAAGGTCATCCTATTCTGATTGAGAAATCTATTTCCGAGTCACTTGAACTTCTTCACATTGATATGTGTGGTCCCTTAGCTATTAAAAGTCTACGTCATAAGAAATACATTCTTTTGATTATTGATGATTACACCAGAATTCATTTGGGTTTTCTTTGTAAGATTGAAGTCGAAAACAACTTTTGAACTCATCAATTTCATCAAAGGAATCGAATTTTTGACCAAGCAACCTATCCAAAGAGTTCACGTTGACAACGGAACCGAGTTTACTAATGTCACACTTAAAAAGTTCCTGGTTGAAAAAGGCATTGAACACAAATTTTTTGATCCCTACACTCCACAACGAAATAGTGTCGTTGAAAGAAGAAATCGAACACTTGTTGGCATGGCTTGCTTTACTCAAAATCGTAGCATCATCAATCCAAGGCTCAACATGAAACCTTATGAAACAATGAATGGTCAGAAGCCTAGTATCTCGTTTCTACACATCTTCAGATGTAGATGTTTCATAAAGAACAGTCATGATCAACTTACCAAGTTTTAACCAAAATCTCATGAAGCTATCCTCCTAGGATACTCTACTAAATCAAAAGCATATCGGGTTCTCAATTGTCGTAACCGTGTTATCGAAGAAATTGTTCATATTACTTTTGATGACAACTTCATTCGGAACTAAGAACCTACTCATATCACGACCCATATCATGGAGCCCGATGCTCCACCTCCTGGTTCACCGAATTCCCAATTTGATTCATAGAAATCTAAATTTGACAGAAAAAAGTTTGTAACTTATCAATATCAAATATTTGACACATTATTGGTATAATTCTATTGAATAACATAAAGTATACTAGTATTACATTTCTATTAGAGACTCACTAGTATATACCATTATTGTAGGACATCGGTAGTGGTACGAGCAGAATATAGTTCAAGGCATCGTTAGCATCATCACAAAATAAGTTGTGAGTATTCACAACCCCTATTATTGGTTTTTTACATTTTGGGCTGGAAAAGCATGTCCAAAAAATTATTTAGTGTTCTTTGTATTTAATTTGACTTGTATCAAACTTGGTTGCTATATTTTTCTATGTATGTGTTTGTAATTGTTGATTCATGAGGCTTGTATCGTGGAAAAGTCCCTGGAATCATTTCACACAACTTGTTAACTCTTTTGAGCCCATGGTTATCGAGGATAGCGCTATTAGTAGGTAGACAACTCCTCACTCGCACAGTTCACGGAGTGCATTTTACCATATTTTCCCCTATGTTAGCGATAGACCTAGTATTCAATAGGGCACCCCTCGGTCTTTATGCTTGGGTTGTGAACTCATGGGTTGATCATTTTGCACATACATACTTTGTTTCATATGTTGGTGTTGTTTATGCAAACTTGAATACTTATTTTAGCAACAAACTATTGTTTATGCAAACTTGTTACTCATTTCAACAACGAACTTCCATTTATGGAAACTTTTATCAATATTCTGATTATCATGATTTGAAACTATGTTATGTTATAAACCTGTGAACTCACCGACTATTTCGGTAGTTGACCACTCATTTTACAGGTTTTTTCATGGATCATCTAGTAAGTGGCACATAGAGACACATCATGTGTACTTTTTTTTTATACATTGGAATTTCTTTTAAAAGTTGTTCAATCTCATTGTAAATTGTAATGTTTTTAATAATATGGTTAGAGTTGTCTTTTAACTTTTTCTATCAGACCCTTTGTGCTGTTGTGCCCCGTGTTTCCGCTTTAACGAGGTGTGACAAATTTATACGTAAATTGTTACAGAATCGAAATCCGTTGGTATATTGCTACCAATAGTTATATGGAAAAAAATCGTAGCAAACTTGCAACAAAGTTTTATACGAAAATAAGTTCTGTTGTTATTCTACTACAGAAATATCGTGGCTAATTTGTAGCAAAATTTTCTAACGGAATGAGATTTCATAGTTACTTTTCTATGCAAGTAGCTTTCATAGTAATTTACCTATGGAATGGTGCTACATAAATTTATTTACAAAATTGTAGACGACAATATGTTGTGAAGATATTCTCTATCGAAGTCTTAGAGTCAAAGTGTTGACGTAGTGTATGTTGTCTATATCGAAGGTTACACACCTTCAATATATCTATGTATCTTAGAGAAGACATGTATTGTAATACTTTACTCTCTATACTTTTGTGTCTGTTGAGGGTACTATATGTCACACCCCTAAACCGGAAAGGCGGAAACGTTCGGGGGCGGAGGACGTCATGTTAAGTATCACAACACATGCATCATAGTAATCAATGTAACAACAACCATCGTATTAATAATATAAAGTTTACATTATGTTCAAAACATTTCATGATTTACATAAAAACTATAGAAAAATTAAGACGTAAAACACCGTCTTCGCAACGCCTAAGAGAGTACCTGTCTACTAACGTTCCTGAGAATACAAATGGTTTGAAAAAGTGTCAACATTAAAGTTGGTGAGTTCATAAGTATTTTTGTTATAAAAGTATACAATTTGTTCTTTGGAAAAGATTGCCTGTTCTCCAGAAAATCCTATATTTTCTTTATGAGTAATATGACAGTACTCGTTCCTTCCATGATCATTTAGTGAATACAGATTATATATAATACAGATCGAATAGACAGTTGAATGTGTGGATATGCCCTAAGCCCACAACCAAACAAGGAACATGAAGTAAGGCGGAAGTCACACATTCCACTGTCTGCCGGATCTTCTTTACATATAACTCTAGGTTATTCACCAAGTAATCACATAATTAACATTAATGATTCTTTTAGATATAATGAATGTGTTTCTTTCAGAAAATCCTATATTTTCTTGGTAAAATGGTAACCATAATAGTCCCTTCTATAATTATTTAGTTTATACTAACTATATATAACCTAATATCGAACGGACAGTTGAATGTGTGAATCTGCCCTAAGCCCACAACCAAACAAGGAACAGGAAGTAAGGCGGAAGTCACACATTCCACTACCTATCGGATATTATTTAGATATAACTCTGATGTATAAACTAAGGAATAATAGAATTAACCATTAAAGGTCCTTTATGTTATACTAGTTTATAAATAAGTGTTGAACCTTTTGTAGATATGTTCCTAGTTCCACTTACTTTATTTTAAAACATTGTTTTCAATAATAATTGTTATTGTTTTTAGAAAGTTAAATCGAAAACTGTTTATCTTTAAAATAACGATGTTTATCATAGAAAATCCTATATTTTCTATAAAACTGATTTGTAGTTTTAATCTTTCTAAGACCGAAAAGCACAAGTATAATTACCATACTTAGTTTATTGATACCTAGTTTTATTGATGAGAAAAACTAGCTGAAGATGTGTTTGCCTTAAAAACTTGATGTGACGATACTACCCTCCTATGATCACTTAATACATACAAGTTGTATATAACCGAGATCGAACAGACAGTTGAATGGGTGAATCTGCCCTATGCCCACAACCAAACAAGGAATAGGAAGTAAGGCGGAAATCACACATTCCACTGTCTACCGGACTTAAATTTTATCTAACCCTATTGTATATACTGAGTAATCATATAGTTAATATCCCTTGAGACTGTTTAGGAAAGGTATATTACTACGTAAATATATCGTTGTTTTCTTCTTGTGAGTTCTTATAACCATACTGATGGACGTTCAACCTTACGACATATTGCAGACGTCGTAAACTTTAATGACGTTTGTCACCTGCAAACCTGTCGGTCAAACTGTAGCTAACAGTCAGGGTGCGGGATTGGCAATCCCATATAGATCTATACACAAACTCAAGCTCTGCATCCAGGAGACTCTGGTTCATAAGGCTAGACTTCTATTGGTACTTAGGTAAGTACACGAAGACGGGTCTCACAATTAGCTTCAACGAATTTACAAGAAATAATGCGAAAATCCTTTTTATAAATAATAGATAATTTTTATAAAAAGATCCATAAACTATATTTATTATATTTTATAAGTTTATTTCCATGTTTCAACCTAGACTTTGTAAAATAATACATATGATCCATAAACCATAACTATTATAGTTTATTTCCATGTTTTAACAAGTGTCATGTTTAAATACATATTAACGGTAAGAAAACATAATAAGTGAATTATATTTTTAAAACACACAATTTCTTGTGTTTTACTTGAATTCCCCTAAAAACATTGAAAAAGCTTAGAAAAATATGGGGTATGAACTCACCTTATTTGTGGTAACGGTTTTTGAATATTGTATAGAAACGGTGACCTTCGTGCTAGATTAATGGAAAGATGGGGCGTTCCTAATGGTTTTAAAACACAAAATAGTGTGTGAATAATATGATTCTTTGAAATATAAGTATCTCAAAAATACTAAACTAATATGAATAATACTTACTTATTGTGAAGCGATTCTTGGGTATTGTTTTGAATGTTCAAATGAAGTTTCAAAGTTTGAAGGTTAACTGCTTTGAAGATGGAAATGAAGAATGATATTTGAGAGCATATAAAGTGAATTATGTTTATTGTAAGTGTTAAATGAATCTATTTGATCCTTAAATATGAAGGAAACTCATAAGGCGGTGAATGTAAGCTTAGGAAAGTGTGTCAAAAGGATCACCATTGAGGTTTTCGGCCATATCTTCACATGGAGAGAAGTAAATTCGGTCATGGTGGTCCAATAGAAAGTGAATTCGGTCTTGGTTCTTCTAGGAAGGGTTGATTTCGGTTTCAAGTCAAAGAGAACAAAGAAGTCGGTCTTAAGGTCAAAAAGAAGCAAGGAAATCGGTTTTGGGTCAAAGCCTTCCATGAATTCGGTTTCTAGTCAACAAGGAAGGAAGGAATTCGGTTTTTGCTTTCTTTCTTTAAGGGAATTCGGTTTTGGATTGATATTTGATTCCAAAAACCGAATTCCAAATATATATATTAATATAATTTATAATTACCCTTAAATGTTAAGTTTATATATGTTTTAAACTTTATTCTTTTGTCAAAATTGAATTATACTCCCCTAAACCAATTTAGTTTTCAATCCAAGCTTAGTTATAAGCTTATAAATAAGCCCTTAAGGCTATAGAAGATACAATGCAACAAGGAGTGCAATGTCGATTCACTTATATTAGGTTAGCGTTTAGGCTTTGCTAGATCTAAAAATTTGGAGTTGTGACACTATATATAGTATAGTAGCATAGGTTAGAGGTAATGCTTTTCTGAGAGTACTTTCTGTCACACCCCCAAACCGGAACGGCGGAAACGTTCGAGGGTGGAGGACGTCATGTATAATATCACAACAATTGTAGAATAGTAATCAAAGCAACAACAACCATTGTATTAATAACATATTATTTACATTGTTTTCAAAACACGACATGTTAAACATTAAAACTATAGCAAAAGATGAGACGTAACGCTACTATGCCCCGTCTTCGTAACGCCTGTGAGGGTACATGTCTACTAATTTTCCTGAGAATACAAGTGGTTTAAAAAAGTGTCAACACTAAAGTTGGTGAGTTCATAAGTATTTTGTTTGGAAAGATATGTTCTTTGTTATTGAAAGCGTTAACGTGTTCCTTCAGAAAATCCAATATTTTCTTTTTAAATAAGTTATAGTCTTAGTACTTTCAGACCAGAAAGTATCAGCTTCTTATGTTTATAATCTGTGATTTGAGGTTCTGATTCATGTAATTGGTATGACTCGTACTGTTACTTCCTATGATTGCTTAGTGTATACAAATTATATATAAGTAAGATCAAACAGACAGTCGATTGGGTGATTCTGCCCTAAGCCCACAACCAAACAAGGAACAGGAAGTAAGGCAGAATTCACACATTCCACTGCCTATCATATCTTTATATATATATAACTCTTATGTATAAACTAAGGAACCATATAATTAACGATGAAGGGTCCTTTATGTTATACTAGTTCGTAAATAAGTGTTGAATCTTTGGTAAATATGTTCCTAGTTGCACCCGTTCTACTGTAAAGCATTGTTTTCGATAAGTAATCGTATTTGTTTTCAAAAAGTTTAATTGTAAACTGTTTACTTGTAAAATAATGATGTTGATCCTGGAAAATCCTATATTTTCCATAAAAACCGAGTTGTAGTCTTCAATGTTCTAAGACCGAAAGTTACAAGTATAAATTCCATACTTAATTTGATGATACCTAGTTTTATTCATAAATAAAACTAACTGAAAATAGGTTTTCTCTGTAAATTTAGATATGATGTTAATTCCCTTTAAGATTGTTTAAAAAGTATATTACTACGTAAATGAGTCGTTGTTTTCTCCATGTGAGTTATTATAACCATATTGTAACCTATGATGGCCTGATCGCGACCTTCTTTAGGCGTTGAAATGTTAACGACAATTGTCACCCCAGGTCTGCCGGTCTAACTGTAGCTAACAGTTAAGGTGCGGTATAGCTAACAGTTCAGTCCCGTATAGATCTATACACAAATATGTCACTCTCCCTACAAGAGACTCTAGTTATAAGTCAGGACTTGGTTGGTACTTAGATAAGTACGTGAAGGCGTCTCACAAATTGCTTCAACTGATTTACTAGTAATAAAATGGAAAACCTTTTTGTTTATATGTTAACCTGAACTTTGTAAAATACTTCCTTTTCTCCATAATCTATACCTATTATAGTTTATAAGTTTGTAAAATAGTTCCTTTGTTCCATAAACTATACCTATTATAGTTTATAAGTTTGTAAAATAGTTCCTTTGTTCCATAAATTATACCTATTATAGTTTATAAATTTGTTCCCATTGATATAAAAACCGATGCGACTTAATATGTTTTGTAATTATTGGTAAATATAACCGTAACGATGTTTGGAATATTTAATGAATTTCACGTTTAAATGCATATTAAGGGTAAGAAAATATAATAAGCAATTTATATTTTTAAACACAAGATTTCTTATGTTTTACTTGTATTCCCCCCTAAAACAATTTAAAAATCGTAAAAATGTAGGGGTATGAACTCACCTCGAATGTGTGTGCTAGTTCGCACGCGAAGTGATTGCGAAGGATCCCCGGGTTAGAATACGTGACGTAGCCGTATCCTAATAATATTTATAAACGATATCGTATTTAATATAATAAGATATTAATTTGAATAATAAATTAAGTAATGGTTCAAATAATAATTAAAGTGTTCGACAACACTTTAATTATGTAAGAAATACTTACAATAGTCTTAGGAATTATTTGGAATAGTTCGAGGGGTTTTCGGTGTGCTTGGGGGGTTTTCGGTGAGTGTTTGGGTGTTTTCGGTTGGAGGCTTGAAGATTTGAAGATATTGATGAATTTTCTTCGTGTTCTTGGTGAAAATAAGAAGATCTGGGCAAGATTCCTATGAATTTATGGGGTTTACAGATGATACTTGAGAGCAAAATGGGAAATGTTTGCGGTGTGAAAAGTGAGAAATGAGGAGTGTTTGCGGCTTAATAAATATATATAGGAAAGTGTTTATGGTTCATAAAAGGCCTTGGCTTTGGGTTTTCGGTCCCTTAATGGGCTTTACAATGTGTTTTCGGTCCTTTACCTTTTTAAGGATGAGATTCCGGTCACACATGGACCGAAAACCCCATTTGATTTTTAATTCCAAACCGTAAACTACTTGAGGATTGATTCTTTGGACCGAAACTCTTATTTTCTAGAATCCTTGGCCGAAAACCTTTATTTAATGTATTTAATTATAGTTTAGACTTTCACTTTTGACTTATATTAATTTACACTAACAGAACTCAACTTAGGTTTTAAACTATACTTAGTTATTAGCTTATAAACATGCCCTTAAGGCAATAGGGGATACAATGCAACAAGGATTGCAGCGTGGTTTCACTTGTACTAGGTTAGGGTTTAGACATTGCTTACTCTAAACTTTTAGGGTTGTGACACTTTCTATGTCTTGTAACCTTGTTGCTTCCAGCCATTAATGAGCTAAACATAACTTATTTACCATTTGTGTTAATTTACTTTACAAAATCATAAGTTGATTGAATTCTTGACTCTTTAAGTGGTATCCGAGCAGGAATCATCAAATCTTATGGATAATTTATTTTTTGATTTCATCCATTGATTCAATCTTTCTGAATTCAACAACTTCTGCATTTGATAATCGGTTTTCTTTGAACGAAGTTTGAGATTGTATGATTCTGCAATCGAGATTCAATCAATTTGATTTGATTTCATTCCAATTCAATTTCTTATTCTTTCCAAACAAATCTATGTGAAACTTGACATGAACATAATGATGAACAACAAAAATCTTCTTGGATCTTCCACAAAAACCCCAATGTTGTTTCCAGAGTATTACGATCGATGGGCAGATCGTATGGAAGATTATTTGACAGGAATCAATGATGATCTATGACGTCCAATCAGAGATGGTCCATTTCGTGCAACTACATTTCAAGTTGTTGGGACAACTGCTCATAATGAAAATTTAACTGTAACATGAATGAATAAAGAAGAAAATGACAACAGGTGCATCCATGACTAAGATTAGTATTGCCTGCTATCGTTTACAACTACATTTAGGGTTGTAAAACTATACAAGAGATCTTGAATACTCTGAAGGAGAAGTTTTAAGGGAATGAACGAACCGAGAAAAGCTTAGTAACTAAATGTCACTCTGATTTATTTGAATTCAAGCAGAAAGAGAAGCAATCCATTGAAGCCTACTATGATCGATTCAACGATCTGATTTAAAAATGTTCAAGATACAATGTTGTTTAATCAGTTTTAGAGTTCAATATTACATTCATTTTCAAGGTTTGAGGAAGGAGTGGAAAAACATTTGTCTAATGATAAAAACTCAGGAGAATTTTGATTCATACTCTTTATCGAACTTTTACAACATCTTTAAAGCACATGAAGCCGAAGTAAAAAAAATCGCAGATGACAAGGGTAACACGAGTTTTGGTGGTCCTTTAGCTCTTGTTTCTAAAACCAGTGTTAAAGATGTTTGTTCTGATGTCGAAAAAAGAGAAAGTGAAGAAGGTATGATTGTGAACTCTGATGATGAAGTTGGGGATTACTATTCCAATAACAATGTCAGGAACTTTTATAAAAAGCCAATGAAGGGAAACTTCAAAAGTAATACATTTAAAAAAACAGCTTTGACATCCAATCCTGTTGAGAAAAAGAAAGATGGTAGTTCTGGTGAGAAGAAATCAGAGAAAAATCTTGTTGGTGACTCAGGATATGATTGCAATTACTGTAATGACAAAAACCATATGGCGATAGATTGCATGTTAAAAAAGGAGGATGAACATTTGTATTGATCAGATATACTCAAGTATGAATAATGAAGAACAAAGAACAAAAGAACAAGATAATAAAAAAGATACTTTCATCAACAAAGGGTTCTCACAAAGAGAACAGGTCACAAAGACGGATCCAAACTCTATTAGGGTTTAAACCTAATACGAAAATATATATGATTACAGAAACTTAGACCCCCAATTTTGGGGATATATACAAATCTATGTAAAAGTCTGATCCTAATAACTATGATTGCGGATCAGACATCTATTCTATATATACACAAACTATCTTCCTAATATAGAAAGGACCATTAAGATCATTGGGTTCAAGCTGATGCTAATCTGGTTGATCCTGGCGCTGGCGCTGGCGTTGTTGGACAACGTGTTATGTGTTTGATTCATCAGATCATAAGGTGTGACCTTAAAATCTCCCCCAATATGTTGATGTCAAAAATAATCTTCATAGGAGATTTGATCGTATCTCAGTACAGTGTTACATATCTTGATCGTCATGCAAAAGTTACTGTTTAGATGAGAGAACTATGTATCAGTAATACATAACTCCAGCAACATGAATTGTTAGTGTAACATCCTGAGATTTGCAGTTGAAGAAGAAGGTATTGCATAAAAGATTTGGAGAAGTGAGGCAAGCTTGTAGATCTGAGGTTACTTTGTGCTCTAGAAGCTCCAGGAGTTCGGGATTTTCGGTGAGACAGCGGTCAGAGACTTTCAGTCCAGTTCAGCACTACTTGCAAGGTGAGTTCTTCTCACTATACCAACAGGGTCTACGACACCACAGCCGACCCTTTTTGCATTGTTATCCTGGTTATAGTATGCTTGTATGCAGTTATGATCTGTTAGATCGGTATCCTGGTAGATAGGATGTTGTTATGCTATTATGATCTGTTAGATCGCTATCCTGGTAGATAGGATGTTATTATGCTATTATGATCTGTTAGATCAGTATCCTGGTATATAGGATGATGATATGCTTAGTGATCTATATGATTTGTGCTTGCATGTTGATTGTTTATGTGTTATGAGTATGTCGACATATGTGTGTGTGGTTGGGTTGAGGCGATCCTGCTTTGTGCTGAAGGCCAACAGACCCAGGTCGGCCCGAATAGACTGAAGGCCATGCGAGGCAATCCAGTCAGGCGAAAGGCCCGACGAGCAGTCCGAATAGGCTATAGGTCCTGCGAGGCGCTCCTGATGTGCCGAAGGCTCGGGAGCGGTCCAGATGGGCTGTAGGCCCTATGAGTCTGTCCAGTCAAGCTGATGTCTCAGTATGCATGCCGTTTGTATGATATTGTTATCGTTTGTATGGCGTTGGTATTTTGGGGGGAACTCACTAAGCTTCAGGATTACAGTTGTTGATTTTGTTCCAGGTACTTCAGATGATCGCGGGAAGGCGAAGGCTTGACCATACACTTCCTTACATTTTATGATTTAGATTTCTGGGATACTCTAATATGAAACTATTTTGAAAACAATTTGTAATAACTATTGGTTTTTTAATGTTTAAAAAGTTTTAATTTGGCATGATTTTTATGGATGTTACAAGTTGGTATCAGAGCCTTGGTTTGAGTGAATTGGAGGGACACTCGTGTGAATTGATGGGTTTTTGAGCATTCTAACACTCCTATGGTGTACATGCAACCCTAGAAACCTTGGATCTATGTTTGACTATGATACATGCAAATAATTATTTTTCCAAGGTTCTTATCCTATCTAGCATGGCATGGGGAACTTGAATCAAATAAAGCTAGTAGAATTACTTACCTTGTAGTTGTAGTTGATTGCTTGGAGTTTTAGAGCCTAGCACCAATAGTGTGGATGCCTCAAATGGAAATCACAAATCACCACAAACTTAGAACTTTGAGAGAATAGTAATCACCTTCTTGAAATCGGCCCTCTTACTTTACTCACCACAACTCATGTGATTTCAAGAACCAAAGCCTCCTTTATATAGTGTCGTGGATTAGGGTTACATTCATGTAAACCCTAATACCCATGGCTTTTCATTTCCATGAGATCCATGGGTTAAAGCTCCATGGAGTATCCATGGACTTTCCATGCAAGCCTAGCCCATTCCAAATAAGCATTAGCCCACACTATATAAATACAAGAGCCCATATTAAATTAGTCATACTTTTGATCTCTAAATTAATTCTAGATTAATTATAGATCAATACTAATTAAATAATATGATTTTATATTAATATATTAGGACTTATAATATATGAATAAATCATAACTTATACTATTCTCAAACGATTATCCATAAATTGTTCGGGTGAAGTGCAACCCAAATGGACCATGCCGGGTCGGGTCAAGTACATACCAAATATAGTTATGGACTTAGACATTATATCCAACATGAATCCAATCTCAAACTAAGGACAAGATTTTCAAAATGATTTTCAAATGGTCTTCAAAATATTAAAGGAGGATGCAAAGTGTACAATCAGCCGGAGCCAGTAAGTTGACCCCAAAATACCTTACAGTTATTTGATATTGTGATATGTTAGAACATCATGCTAGTGATAGGCTAGGGATCTTCAGGAATTGCATGATAGAATTTCCTGATTATATGATGCCTGATATCCTAGGGTTTTCCTTATATGAAATTGACATCATTACTATAATTACTTAGTGTATGCATCACAGTCGTATATAACTAAGATCTTATAGCCTGAGAATGTTTGGTTTGGCCTTATTTCATGTTCTTGTTTGATGAAGGGCTTAGGGTAGGATCAGGTATTCGAAAGTCTATAGGGTCCAACGTTATGTATGGCTAGCATACACGCGTGTTGCAGGGTTGGTGGATGTTTCATGGATGATTTGTGCGGGGTCAGTCGACCAGTTATGAGATATTTAGCTTTCCTCTAGGAGTGAGGATTGAGCCCTTGCCTATGCTTATGTATATTGTTAGGGCGTTGTGATGATACTTGAGACAAATATGGGTAGGTGTGGAAGGTAGTATGGGCTCGTACTACTGAAAGCACAGGACGCATACGCGTAGCAAGGAATTCACAACCCCTAGGGCTTTGTTGGGAGTTGTTTCCCCATTATTATATGGAATATCTGATATCTTCCTGGTATATTTTCAGAATGATGGTTACGCGGCGATTTGTGACCGGATTCGGATCGGGATCAGGGGATGGCAGTCAGGCTGCACCAAAAGTGCCTGAGACTATCAGTCAGATGAGGCCAGATGAGTTGGATGACGGGATTCGGGAGATCCTGCATAATGAGGTTGCTACGTTGTTCCGGGCTCAGTTGTCGGAGATGTTTGGGTCTATCAAGACCGCCATGGTGGAGTACTTTGATGAGCGCTATGCAGCTATCGCTGAGACGGCTGCCGCTGCAACTTCCGCAGCCGTAGCAGCTGCAGGCAGTAGAGCCAGTCGGTATTTCCAGTACTGGGACTTCGATAACATGAAGCCCTCGATTTTCAATAGGACTCAGGACTCGATCATAGTCATGAAGTGGCTATCTGACAATGAGGGATGCTTTTTCACATGCTCTTGTCTTACTGACCAGAAGGTTAGGTGTGCTCTGAACCTGCTGAGGTCTGGAGTAAAGGACTGGTAGAGATTGATGACAAGGTCATATATTGATAAGTCGAGAGTTGTAGTGACATGCGATCAGTTCAGGGAGATGTTCCCCTCCCGCTACATACCACGGGTCGAGCGAGAGCGGTTGGCTCAGGAGTTTTTGGATTTGAGGCAGGATGTGGAGTCGGTGATGGAGATCACCAGTATGTTCACTGAGAGGGCAATGTTTTGCCCAAAGATTGCTTCCGAGCAGGCTCAGATGACACGTTATCCGATCATGCTCAAGACTGACATCCGACAATTTGTTGCTACCCAGCGATGTGATACGCGATTGGAGTTACAGGAGGTCGCTACGTGGCGTGAGCTTGATATTGAGTTACAGTTGCGAGAGCATAGGCAGACCCCGATACAGTCATAGCCGGGGCGGAAGCGGTCTAAGATCAATGATTCTAGGTCTAGAGGCCAGCGTGGCAGCACTTGTGGAAAGTACGGGAAGGTTCATTCTGGATCATGTCGATCTGGTAGTGGGTGCCACAAATATGGAAAAGAGGGGCACTATGTGAGGGATTGCCGCCAGTACACCCCTGCTCCGGATATGAGGATCTGTTATCATTGCCATCAGGTTGGCCATATAAAGGTCAACTGTCTTCCGCTCGCTGCCAAGCTGGCGTAGGCTCCCGCGCCGGCTACTTTACGGATCACTGATGGGAGTCAGGGTAGGGTAGAGCCCCCGAGGGCTCGGGGACGCGCTTTCCAACTCACAGCCGAGGAGGCCAGGGCAGCGCCAGATGTGGTTGCTGGTATGTTTCTATCCTTATCTTATTGTTTATATTTATTGTATGCTTATATATGTTGTACCTATGTTAAGTACGTTCTTAGTGAACTCCTTACTTGCTCTGGTATTGCTTGACTCGGGGGCGAGTCGGTCTTTTGTCTTGCAATCTTTTAGTAGGGAGTTCGGTTTGCCCTTATGAGAACTAGAGTGCCCGTTGCGAGTCTACATCACCAACGAACACAGTATTTCTGCTTCTTCAGTCTACCAGGGTTGCATTCTTGAGATCTTCGCGGTGTCCTTCCTGATTGATTTGATTTCGATTCCTATGGGGGAAGTTTGTGTGATAGTGGGTATGGACTGGCTGAGTCGATTCAGTGCTATGATCGACTGCGAGGATTAGCGTGTGGTAGTTCGAACCCCAAGTGGGGGAGAACTGGTTATCTACAGCGAGGGCACCAGGTTGGGTTCATGGTTCTGTTTAGCCGTCGGGGATCGGAAGTATATTCAGCACGGGTGTGCGGGTTATTTGGCATATGTGGTAGATACGCAGGTCAAGGATCACGTCTTTGTTTCAGAAGTCCCAGTCGTCAGGGGGTTCGCTGATGTGTTTCCGGAGGAGTTACCCGGAGTGCCTCCGGAGAGGCAGATCGGGTTTAGGATTGACTCGTGCCAGGTGCGGCCCCTATCGCCAAGGCACCGTACCGATTGGCACCACCTGCGATACAGGAGATGTCATCTCAGCTGCAGGAGCTGCTAGGCAAATAGTTCATTCGTACGAGCAGTTCTCCATGGGGAGCATCGATTCTCTTCGTGAAGAAGAAGGATGGTTCACACCGGATGTGCATTGACTACCAGGAGTTGAACACGTTGACTGTTAAGAACCCACTACCACAGATCGATGATCTCTTCGATCAGCTGCAGGGAGAATCTTGGTTCTCCAAGATAGATTTGAGGTCCAGGTACCATCAGGTCAGGGTACGGGAGGAGGATGTGGAGAAGACCGCATTCAGGACTCGTTATGGACATTACGAGTTTGTGGCGATGCCGTTTGGGCTCACCAACGCGCCAACTATATTTATGGACCTGATGAATCGGGTATACAGACCGATGCTCGATCGCTCATTCATTGTGTTTATAGATGACATCTTGGTGTATTCCAATACCAGAGAGCAGCACGAGAAGCATCTTCGGGAGCTATTGGTAGTCTTGAGACAAGAACAAATTTATGCTAAGTTCTCAAAGTACGAGTTCTGGTTATGGAAGGTTCAGTTCCTTGGACACTTTGTTAACCAGGAGGGGATTTTGGCCGATCAGGCCAAGATCAAGGCGGTTATGCAGTGGTAGGTCCCTAAATCTCCGTCGAATATCAGGAGCTTCTTGGGATTGGAAGGGTACTACCGGAGATTCATACATGATTTCTCCAAGATTAAAGTGCCCGTCACTCATCTTACGAGGAAGGGGGTGGATTTCCGGTGGGGCCCTGAGCGGCAGAGGGCATTTGAGACCCTCAGAAAGCGACTTTGCGAGGCTCCAGTCTTGACTCTCTCGGAGGAAGTTAAGGATTTTGTAGTGTTCTGTGATGCATCCATCACAGGACTAGGAGCGGTCCTCATGCAGATAGGACGAGTTATAGCCTATGTGTCGCGGCAGTTGAAGCCACAATAGACGAGATACCCCACACTCAATTTGGAGTTGGGAGCAGTGGTATTCACTCTCAAGATTTGGAGACATTATCTCTACGGGGTCCGCTGTACCATATCCACGGACCACAAGAGTTTGAGACATATCATGGATCAATCGAACCTGAACATGAGGCAGCACCTGTGGCTAGACGTAGTTAAGGATTATGACTGCGAGATCCCTTACCATCCGGGTAAAGCGAATTTCATGGTGGACACCCTGAGCCGCAAGTCGGCTAGATCTTCTATTCCAGCGAGATGTATGAGGATATCAGTGGATTCTCCACTTGTGAGCTTGATCAGGGAAGCTCAGGCTGAGGGTGTACGATAGGAGAACTGGAAGCTTGATAGGATTAGAGGTGAAATCACCCGATTTGTACAGGACATTCATGAATTGTTGACCCGTTGCGGTCGGGTATGGGTACCGATGTCTGGTGGGGTGAGACAAATTGTACTGGAGGAGGCTCATATGTCTTGCTTCTCTATTCACCCGGGGGCCACAAATATGTACCGGGATCGATCTGAGTTTGAGTTACTGGTGGCCGTGCATGAAGCGAGAGATCGCTTGTTACGTTGAGAGGTGCTTGACCTGCATGATGGTCAAGGCCGAGCACCAGAGGTCGCATGGCAAGCTGCAGCCACTAGAGATTCCCATGTGGAAAATGGGAGCAGATCACGATGGACTTCATCACCAAATTGCCGAGAACGGCAAAGGGTTTCGACGCTATATGTGTCATCGTGGATCGATTGACCAAGAGTTCCCATTTTCTGCCTATTCGGGAGAGCTCATCGGCCGAGAAGCTGGCCGATGTGTGTATCCGCGAGATCTTTTCTTGCCATGGGGTTCTGGTCGCTGTCGTTTCAGACCGAGATGTTCAGTTCACCTCCTGTTTCTGGCAGAAGTTCCACGAGGAACTGGGCACGCGGTTGCATTTCAGTACAACTTATCATCCACAGACAGACGACCAGACCGAGTGGACCATTCAGACCCTCGAGGATATGTTATGGGCCTACGTTATTGACTTTGGTGGGAGTTGGGACTCCTACCTACCCCTTGCAGAGTTCTCCTACAATAACAACTTTCACTCCAGCATTGCTGCTCCACCTTATGAGCTGTTGTATGGACGGAGATGTCGTACCCCCGTCTGTTGGGGCGAGGTCGGTCATAGGGTGATGGGTCGGACCAAGGTAGCTCTGTAGACTACCAAAATGGGTTTGTTGGCCTTCAGTCTATCAGGCATAGGGTGATGGGTATGTTGGCCTTCAGTCTATCAGGAAACGATTGCAGACCGCTCAGAGTCGACATAAGAGATACGCCGACCGGCGCCGATCTGAGTTGGAGCTTCAGGTTGGCGACATGGTACTACTTAAGGTCTCACCGTGGAAGGGTGTGATATACTTCAGCAAGAGGAGAAAGTTGGGTCCCTGGTTTATTGGACCATTTCGGATTATTTCCAGGGTTGGCAAAGTGGCGTATAGGCTGGATCTTCCGGATGAGCTCCATCATATTTGTAGCACCTTCCATGTTTCGTAGTTGCGGAAGTGCATATTGGACGAGGATGCGGTAGTGTCCTTGGACGACATTCAGGTCGATAAATGCCCGAATTATGTGGAGCAGCCGGTGTCTGTATTGGAGAGGAAGATAAAGGTTCTGCGCAACAAGGAGATACCTCTGGTAAAGGTACAGTGGCGGCATCGAAAGGGATCCGAGTGGACTTGGGAGTCGGAGTCCGAGATGCAGGAGCATTATCCGGATCTTTTTGCTACAGCAGACTTCGAGGACGAAGTCTAGGTCAAGTGGGGGAGATTTGTAACATCCCAAGATTTGCAGTTGAAGAAGAAGGTATTGCACCAAGGAGTTGGAGAAGTGAGTCAAGCTTGTAGATCTGAGGTTACTTTGTGCTCTAGAAGCTCCAGGAGTTCGGGATTTTCGGTGAGACAACGGTCGGAGACTTTCAGTCCAGTTCAACACTACTTGCGAGGTGAGTTAATCTCACTATATCAACAGGGTGTAAGGCACCAAGGACGTCCCTTTTTGGATTGTTATCTTGGTTATAGTATGCTTGTATGCAGTTATGATCTGTTAGATCGGTATCCTGGTAGATAGGATGTTGTTATGCTATTATGATATGTTAGATCAGTGTCCTGGTAGATAGGATGTTGTTATGATATTATGATCTATTAGATCGGTATCCTGGTAGATAGGATGATGCTATGCTTAGTGATCTGTATGATATATGCTTTCTTGTTGATTGTTTATGTGTTATGAGTATATTAACATATATGTGTGTGGTTGGGTTGAGGCGGTCCTGCTTTGTGCTAAATGCCAACAGACCCAGGGCGGCCCGGATAGACTGAAGGCCCTGCGAAACGGCCCAGTCAGGCCGAAGGCCCGACGAGTAGTCCGGATAGGCTGTAGGACTTGCGAGGCGGTCCAGACGTGCCGAAGGCTTGGGAGCGGTCCAGATAGGTTGTAGGCCCTGTGAGGCGGTCCAGTCAGGATGATGGCTCAACATGCATGATGTTTGTATGATATTCTTATGGTTTGTATGGCATTGGTATTTTGGGGGGAACTCACTAAGCTTCGGGCTTACAGTTGTTGATTTTGTTTCACGTACTTCAGATGATCGCGGGAAGGCCAATGCGTGACCGTACACTTCCTCACATTTTATGATTTGGATTTTTGGGATACCCTGATATAGAACTATTTTTAAAACAATATGTAATAACTATTGGTTTTTGACTGTTTAAAAAGTTTTATATTGGCATGATTTTTATGGATGTTACAGTTAGCAGAAGCGGTCTGTGTATCAGAGTGCATTATCAGTGGATCAATGTTTTTTATCTGAAGTAGAATGCTGAAATCAGCTCCTACTTTGATTTAGCTCCCCTTTAGATGAACAATCTGCTTGTGTTTTGAAAATATATCCCCTTGAGAAAATGATCGCATCTGTACATATGATTATTATATGATGATCTCTACCCCTTTTCGACATCAACAACAAGTAAACAATAAATGGCATCGGACAAACTGGTGAGATTGTGACATCTCTTGATAGCACGAGATTTTACTATCATTCATAGACATAGTGGTGCGAAGTATCCTCAGCGTATCGTTTGATATGCTAAATCATGAAGTTATTTTATTAGAAGAAAAAGGAATAAGATTGGTATGATGCGTGTAATACATTTTGGTGTTTAAATGTACCCATCGGCAAATAATTTCGAAGTTTTATCAGTGCATGGTAGATACAGTGAATCATCAACTTCTTTAATAGAAGATTTATTAGGAGAGAATAGGTAGGTGCGTGTAATACATCATGGTACGTGATATACCCATCAACGTAGATTTTTCAAATTCTCATCAATGTCTGGTAGTTGACACTGAATCATAAAAATTTTAAGAAGAATTGAAGGGCAAGAATGGGTTGGTGCGTGTGATAAACTATGATACGTAGTCTAACCATCAACATAGATTTTTCCAACTCTTATCAGTGTATGATATGTTATGCTGAATCATAAGGCTTTTAAGAAGAAACGTAGGGTGAGAATGGATTGGTGTGTGTGATAGCCTACGGTACATAGACTAAACATCGTCACAGAGTTTCAAACTTTCATCAATGTGTCGTATAGCACATTGAATCGTTAAGTTCTTAGAAGAAGTTAATTGAGAGATTGGGATATTTCAATCATGCTGAGGTGAAATCAACGTGGATCATAAACAATATCAACTTATCAACAAGAAGTGGTTTAATCTTCTGTATCATGAAGTCAATTTGTAGTCTAGAATTTAAAATTCACTATCAATTCATTTGATATGGTACAAGAAAAAATTGGTAAGGGGATAATAACATGAGAAATGGTCAACAAATGTATAGTTAAAAGAGGGAATATACAACTTTTTCAGAAGACCTGGACGCAACCTTTTTTAGTAGAATCATAAAAACTGAAACTAATTTTTTTTATTTCAAAACTCATGAATCAGTTTCCTTTTTCAAGATATCTACCCCTCAACACTATCTATATAAGAATACACAAACATAGTCAAATTCATCAAAACACAATTCACAATATACAAAGAGAGGAAGTTTACTTTATCGTTGAAGTATAACAGATGGATTCCAAGATTCATGTTCACCAAGAACAAAGGAAGAAAAAGAACCAATCTTTGTAATCAATGAGTTAATGGGCTCTAATCTGTATAACGATCGATTTGACAAGATAAACACGAGGGCACTCGAGGTTTTACAAGATTGTGAGTCATTAGATGGAAGCAAGACTCATTGTATTGAGGATGACTCCTTGCTTCCATAATAGTGAGTGGAGGAGAAATAAGGTATTGTCAAAAAGAAGAAGACACAATGCCAACTTTTACATTAACAATTAGAACATTCAGAACATTATTCACGGCCCCAACTCTTTCTAATTTCAGAAAGAAGAGATGCATATCGACTGTAGATAAGAGATAGATCGACCTGAAAGAGGGAATAGAGAGAAAAGAAAACACTTGTAAACATTAGATACAAAAGTTAGGCAAGATATGTAAACTCCTTTGGTAAAAGCAAAATAAATAAAGTACTAGTGTTGTGGGTTTTTGTGTTTGTAAAAGCAAATAAAAGCAAAGTTTTTAAAGCAAACAAAAAGAAAATGAAGTCATTGAACACATGCCAAGATCAACCATTAATTTATTCAGGGTCTTCTCGTCCAATTCTTTTGTGAAAATATCAACAGTTCCACTTTGCCATTTTGAACTATGTTCGTGATGAAGTGATGACGGATATCAAATGTGCTTGGTCTTAGAATGATGTACCAGATTTTGAATCATTTGGATGGAACTAGTGTTGTCACAACAAATTGGAGTCTTTGAGAAGGTGAAGCCATAATATAAGAGTTGATTCTGAATCCAAAGAATATGACCACAACATCTTCCAGCGGCTACATATTCAGCTTCAGTGGTAGAACATGCCACTAATGTCTGCTTTTTGCTAGACTATCTCACAAGTTTATTTCCTAGCAGTACTTTTGCGATCAATACCACATCCACCGTGATTAGAGTCAGCGAATCCCACAAGCTTGAACTCAGAGTCTCGAGGATACCATAACCCAAGATTGGGTGTATTTTTTAAGTAATGAAAGATCCTTTTTACAGCAAGATGATGAGATTCCTTTGGATAGGCTTGATATTGAGCACTTAATATGGTGGAAAACATGACGTTATGGCGACTGACAGTAAGATATAGCAGTGATCCTTTCATTCCTCGATATAAGGTTGCATTCACATCAGTGCCAGTTGGATCAGCAGAGATAGATGTTGATGAAGATATTGGACTCTTTGATGGTTTGCTATCACAAAAACCAAATCACTTCAGTATATCTGCAATGTATTTTACTTGACAAAAAAATTCCATCAGTGAGTTGTGTAACCTAGAAAAATGATGTCATCGACATACACTTTAGCAAGGATTATGTGAGATCCTGATTTCTTGATGAACAAGGTGTTGTCAAAATTTGCTCGTTTGGATCCACTCTCCAGAAGATAACTAGCCAAGGTGTTCTACCATGCCATGGGTGCCTGTTTATAACCATAGACAACTTTATCTAGATGATAAACATGATTAGGAAATTCTTCACTCTCAAATCCTGGAGGTTTTTTCAGAAAGATTTATTCTTGAAGATCCCCATGTAATAAAGCAGTTTTTACATCTATTTGATAGAATTTGAAGTTTTTGAATCAAGCATGGGCAAGGAACAATCGTATTACTTCAAGTCGAGCAAAAACAACAGGGGAAAAGGTTTCATCATAGTCCAAACTTTCCAGCTCACAATAATCTTGAGCCACAAGCCTTGGCTTTTTTATAACAACAATTCCATCTTCATCAATCTTGTTTATGAACAACCATCGAGTACCAATAATGGTTTTTATTTGAGGCCTAGGAATTGGAGTCCACACACGAGGATGTTCAAACTCATTTAGCTCGTCTTGCATAGCCTTGATCCAGTCAGCTTCTTTGAGAGCATCAACAACATTCTTTGGTTCGATCATTGAGATAAAGTTCACAAACATGCAGAAGTTATTGTTGACTATGCTATTAGTCACAATCCCAAAATTGACATCTCGAATGATTTGAGATTCAGGATGATCACAAAGAATCCGATGATTTTCATTTTCATTCAAATTATTTTGGACATAGTTTTCTTGATTTGAAGAATTGGTTGGCTCAGTTTCTTTAGAGATGACCGCCTAATTCTTCAGTGTCAGAATGAGAATTGATAATAGGATCAATGTTGGGAACAACAGGCTTAGTGACATTTTACAATGACTTAAGGACATGGTCTGATGGACTGAAAGTGAGCTCACTGAGAATGGAAGAAGGATGATCAATTCGATTATGAATGAAGGAGTATTCATCGAATGTGACAAGAGTAGACTTCTCAATAGTTATCCTTGAAAGAGTGAACACCCTGAAAGCCTTGGATACACTAGAGTATCCTAAGAACACTACTTCATCAGCTTTTGCTTCGAACATTGAATGATGATCCTTCCGATTCAGAATATAGCGGGCACAACCAAACAAATAAAAGTAGGAGATGTCAGGTTTTCTCCCTTTAAGAAACTCATAAGTAGTTTTCCCATGACGCTTCATAATGATGGAATGGTTTCGAGTGTAACATGTGGTGTTGAAAACTTTAACCCAGAAGCATAGGGGGAGACCAACCTCAACAATCATAATTCGTCTAGCTTCAATGAGTGTCCGATTTCGTCTTTCAGCTATGACATTATTTTGCGGGTTCGAACAGTAGAGACATTTTGAGAGATTCCTGACTTTATGGTCATAAAGAACTTCCCATTACTTAATAAGAGTGAACGTCTTCCCGGATCTTTACTTTATTCGGACAGCTTCATATGAAAGAGATGAAAGGGTTTGGAGATGGATGAACAAGACTTTGGCATGAAGGATGACTTGGTATTCTTTCCATTTTGACACGCTGAAGATAGTTTATCCTTAACAAACCGCATCTTAGGAATTCTTCGCACAAGATGATTCCCATAAATCTTTGAGATGTTCTTGAAGTTCAAGTGAGATAGTCTCTTATGCCACAACCAGTTTAGATAGGATTGAGCATGAGAGAATAATCAATATCAAAGAGAGTTGTCAGCAGAAAACATGTCTAGAACATAAATGTCATTATGTCGGTTTGTAGTCAGCACAATGGCATTCTTTTGATCAATCACTTTTCCTTCCTTCTTTTTAAGATGGACTTTGTAGTCAATGTCACATAGTTGACTGATTGAGATGAGATTGTGTTGAAGAACTTTAATGTAGGACACATTTTTGATCACATCACAATTACATTTGATAGTGTCATATCCTTCTGTAGCTCCCTTTCCCCTGTCTCCGTATGTAACCGTTGGACCAACTTTTCTCACAAAGTCATCCAGAAGAGACTTGAACCCTGCCATATGTCTTGGGCAACCGCTATGTAAATACCAAATATGTTCTTTACCCTGAAATACTTAAATATACAGTTAGTATACACTGGCCCATCTTGCAATGGGTCACTTAACAGAAAATATGGTAACAAGCATAAGGAGACAATTTAATGAGTTTCCCTTTTTAATCCATTTGTTATTTCGAACAGTGATGTTTTCAGTACGATTAGAGCTTTATTCAAAGTTACAGTCGCTGACTCTATGAGAAGCATTACACATCGATAACAAACTCTGGTCCCATAATTCTTTCTTTTAAGATTAGAAATTTAATTTCTTTTGACAACAGAATTCGAAGAATCATGATCATTTGATTTGAAAACTCTTGTTTTAGTTCTGGACCAAGGAGTGTGATCAATGGTGTACTCAGATGAGAACTTATCATGGGACTTAGAAGAGATGCAAGAATCATCAGAAAGAGAGAGTTTAGATTGACCTACAAATTCAATGTTGCTAACAGAGCATTGGGAAAACATGGTGAGAATTTCATTTACGGAGTGAACTTTGCCATTAGATATGAGAAATTTCAGAAAGGTCTTAGTGGAAGGAAAAACATACTCAGGATGAGGAGGTTGATGCGAAGGGTCAAGAGTATACAACCGAGATATAAATTTAGTACTACCATTAGAGTCAATATTATAATGTGTATCAATTAGGGATTGGTTTATGTAATAGGTCCTACCAAATCTAGTTTTAAAATCTTTCTCTAGATCATCAGCATTATAAAAGGTTTGTTTAGTCTCGACCTTTTTTTATTAAGGTTTGTTTAACACCTTTAATATCACCACCGAGAATTTTCTTACACTGATCAGGAACTTCATCTTTAATAATTCTAGTGACATTAAAGTGAGAGGAAGCCCAATTATTTAAAATCAGTTGGATGCTTCTTGCATGATCGACAAGTTTTTCTTTTTCAGCATGAAGAAAATTATTGGTCAGTGAGACACATGAATTTTCCTTATTTAAGAGAGAAAGGGAGTTCTCAGAGAAAGAGATTTTTTCTTAACGCTTTTCAATTCGCTTTTGAGAGTGGATTTTTCTTTGTTATAGATAGAAAGATCAAAATGTAGTTGATCAAACATCTCAACTTTTACAATAGAAGATTAGTTCACAAAATTTTTTACCTGATACATTGAGGCTGAGTCCCACTCCTGAGACTTAGAGTTCTTTGCATCTTGAGAGAGGTCAACATCAAAAGTACCAATGTTGTCCTTTGATAATTCAACATGAGACTCGTCAATTTGAGCTATGAGAAACTTACCTTTTGTAGTCTCACCATCAAAAAGCCCTCCTATGTCGAAGGCGGATGATAAGGTATTCATCATCTCTTGTGCATTTGAGCAGCTTTGAACCAATCGATAGACATGATGTGGAAGAGAGTTTCCTATAGGAATCATTGCTATTACATCAAGGTTTAGAACTATTTTATCTTCCTTGTTGTAGCCATGCACAAACTTCTGTTTTAGTCCAATGACATATACATTGTTATTGGAAGATCGATGCATAGAGAAGATGGGACCCTTGTTAATGACATCAAGGGCATGTAATAGTACATGATCTTGAGAACATCCATATCCTTTGATTTCCATACAAAAAAGTTGTGTTCATCGAAAGGAGGGATACTACTAATAGCATACGACTTTGGATTATAGAAGGACGACATGATAACTTGAACGTATCGTAAACCTGCTTTGATACCCGTTTAAGGTTTGTATTGATCAGATACACTCAAGTATGAATAATGAAGAAAAAAGGAACAAAAAAACAAGATAATCACAAAGATAATTTCACTAAGAAAGGGTCCTCCTAAAGAGAACATGTCACAAAGGTGGCGCCAAGCTTTATTAGGGTTTAACCCTAATAGTATTATGATATAAGATTACGGAAATGGAGATCCTAATATTTTGGGGATGTATACTAATATATGTAAAGGTCTGGTCCTAATCACTAAGATTATAGATCAGACATCAATTCTATATATACACAAAATATCTTCCTATTATACAAAGAATTACTAAGATCATTGATATCACGCTGATGCTAGCGCTGGCGCTGGTGGACAACATGTTAGGTGTTTGATTCATCAGATCATAAGGTGGGACCTTACAGAGGAAAAACATAAAAAGGTAAAGGATGAAGCGTATTACGCTTTGAGTACTGAATAAATGAGGGAGAAGTCAAAGAATCTTTCACTGGTTGCGAAGGGCTTGGATAAGGATGATAATATGTATCAAATTTGTTCATCTATATCTAATTATGAAGAGATGTGTCATCCAACGCATGGTCATATGTCCGCTAAGGATTCTGGTGATGGAAATGATGATGAGTTTGTAAGAGGAGAGATTGTGTCAGATGGCAAAGTTTGGAGTTGTGACATCCCCATTTTCACGGCCATAAAAGACCGATTTGTTTATGCTTATTTAAAAATCAGAGTATCCTTTTTGAAAAATAGTATTGCGTAATTTGTTCTCAGAAAACATGATAAAGATGTTATCAAAGAATTTCTGAAGAAATGTGTTTTTATTTAAAACATTGGGATGTCATCGTCAATACAGAAACATAAGCATAACGAAATATTACAAGTCTTACAGTAATTAAACTAGTGGACTAGTACTCCTTGAATCTCTCAGCAGAATGTATCTTTCATATAGCCACCTATGATACAATAAACTGAGTGGGTCAGGTTGGGAAACATGGTGAGTACATAGTTTTTTCAATCCACGATAATATAATTATTATGTTTAATCATCAAACAATTAACCCAATTTCCCATCCCCATTATCTTCCTTATTCTTAAGAATCTTCCTTAAGAATCATCTATTCTTCATTCATTCATTCCTAAGGATTGTCCTAAGGAATAAGAACGAAGTCCATTGCTGCCAGGGTTTATCCAGCAAACACTAAGTCCATAGCTGCCAATGGCATAGCTGCGAATGTTCATTTGTAAGGAACTAAGTCAATAGATGCTAGGTTTTTTAGAGTACATTTAGTGAACACGTAGTTCCACTACAAGAAAAAGACCCTTTTACGACGTGCAAACAACGACACTCATTGATTTATGTTACGCAAAAGAGAGTGACATTAAAAGGTGTCATCCCTTCAAAAAATTTAAGGATTTAGGTCACGCATTATTGCGTGCCCTTAAATTAGTGTCATAAGAAAAAAAATTAAAAATACGGAGGGTGCTTTATGTTAAATGCGCGTCCTCTACAAGTGTCGCTTTATAATTTTAATGAAACGCACGTTTAGTAGATACGGGGGAAACGAAATCCCCAAAATTTTGAAAACCAGCTTTTCTAACTTCGTTCTATCTTTCATCTTAGCAATCGATTCTCCCCCCTCCCTCCTTCTCCCTCTTCTCCGATCCGCTTCTCCCCTCTCCACCACGCCAAGATGAATGAGATCTCTTCGTCAATCAGAGCTACCAGCCGACAAAGACCTTCATTTTCTCCCACCCTTCTCTCTACAAACCCTAGAAACCGCAACCACCATCAATATATCCAGAAGCATCTTCCCAGTTTGCGTTTGAAGGAAGCATCGGCTTGTGGTGGCATCTCCGGTCGAAATAAAAGGTGAAATTGAAAACTCCCTCCGGGTGAGAGAGAGAGAGAGAGAGAGAGAGAATAAACAAAAATAGGAATCGAAGTCGAGGAGTCCTCCGGTGCCGAACATCCCGAGATGAGAAGGTAGAGAAGATGCCGATCCAGCTACCAGCCTAACTAGTACCTCCAACTCGGTACGCCGGCGGTTCTCACTGGCGGCTCAGCCGGAGGTAATGAGAGCGGCGCAGAAGGATGACTCTATTAAATGTGACTGGATAATATTTATCGAACTTTTAGGAATTGGTTAACGACTCTATTTCTCAATCCTGCAGATTCACCAATTTCATCCTGCAGATTCACCAATTGCATCTTGTTTGTTTAAGATCAGCGATGTGTTTGAACCTAACTATGTAAGTTCACAAAAATTGACTTTGTAAGTCAAATATCAAATTAATTGTTATCTATCATGGATCAAGAATCACGGTTAGAATTACTCCCGATTATCTCAGAAAAATTCTTAGGCTATCTATCCTACCAAAATATGATCTAGAAGTCTCAAAATCTCAAGCAAGGTCAGTCCTGCTTGAGACAGCAGGAATTTCAAGGTTGAAATCAGTCCAAGAATCACTCCAGATAGTACAAGATAACATTCTGAGTTAGGCAAGTCAAAGGATGATGATAATGACAAAAAGGGGGAGAGCACAAAGAGAAGAAGAGAATCAGATGATGATCCTGAAGAAGGAGAAACTTGTTATAAAAGGTACAAGAGAAGAAAGAGGAAGATTATAGATGATGCAGCAAACTTACAACTTGTTCAGATTCAACCACCAGATCCTACAAAAGAAGCCATTTCACTTGAAACACCCCAAATTGGTAAGAATCAGGTCCTACAACATTCTATGACAAATAATCTTTCTGAGATGTGGGTCTCTTCCCCAAAACCAGATGCTGGATCTTCTCCCCCAACTTGGATTAGATGTACTAAGCAGTGGATTTTAATAAATTGTTTCTTTAATTGCTTTAACATATGCAGTGGTGAATCAAGATATCGAAAATAAAGCTATCAAGAATAAATATCCCTTGGTAATTACTCTTTTCTTTGTTATGACTTATGAGAATCAAGACCGAATGAAAAAGGATGATATCCTAATAACATGAATGTTTTCCATTTGTGGTTTTCTCCAGGATCCCCATAAATGTCACCAGTGTGAGAGAATTGATAGAACTATTGTTCATTGCACCAAGTGTAAAATAACGTTCTATTGTACCCTGTGCCTAGAGCAATGGTAAATCTAAGTCTATTCTACCCCTGTGTCACCACCAGAAATGTTTGTTTGTTACACAAATTCTCATCACTAACCTAAAATAGTTTTTGAATATTCAGGTATCCTCACTTGTCGGAAGAAAAAATATTAGAAGCTTGCCCATTTTGTTGAGGAAACTGCAATTGCAACTCGTGTTTACAGAAAAACATTGAGGTTTATAATGAGACCTACAAACAAGAAAATGCATTATAACATGATTTTCTAATGCTAAATTTTCATACTTTTTTAACACAGATGCCAAACATAGACTGGAAGGGTGATGTGAAGTTGCAAAATCTTCACTATCTCATCAACTTACTACTTGTTGGAGAAAGCATATCTAAACAAGAAGATAGAAGGAGATATTGTGCAAGAAACAAATAGAATTTTTATTAATCAAATATCAACAACATTTACATAAGATAACTACACATATATATACCCCGTAATGGGTACTTCTTAATCATCACAACGATTCAGGAGAACCATCATAACTCTTTATCAGAACCGGTGAAACTCTTGGAGAGATAAGCACATTAACTTCCATCTTGTAACTGTCAATAATAACTTCCAAGTTGTAACTGTTGTTAACAAGAATCGTTACCAGATAAGTCTAGCTTATATCTTTAACATTACTTCCGTTTGTAAAAGAAATTCGTGAAGAACAAGAGGTGGAGATAGTCGTGGAAGCGGGTGCTTGTGAAGGTAATCAACTTACTGCTTCCATTAAAAAAAATCATTTCAACTGAGTTATGTTTTGTTTTAATGGCATTCTTATTAATCAAGTTAATGTTCTTCTTCCTGTCTAGAGATACCAAACTCTTTAGTGGAAATAGAGCGCTGCCTCGGGAGTAAAAGAGATGGTAATATTATTGAGTGTAGAGGATACAGAGGAGATACAAGGGAAACAGTTGGTGCTCTCTGGGACATATTCCGTAGAGAAGATATTAAATCCTTAGAGAAGTATCTATTGAAGCATTCAAAAGAATTTCACAAGGGTTTTTCTGTGGTGAAAGTATGTTTACTATTGTACTTTATTTCTTTATCTATTTCACTTTTTTTCTTTATCTTTTAATGCTTGAATGATTTTTGTAGAATTGTAATCCTATTCACGATCAAACATTTTACTTGACATTGAAGCATAAAATGAAGCTAAAAGATGAATATGGTCAGTATTCATAATTGTTTGTACTTTGGGCCATCTCCAATGCTTCTTTCGTCTACGAGGCCTATCGTGACGCCATTCACCATTAATTCGTCTCTATCTTATCTCAAAATTTAGGGCTTTCCCTCTAACTACATGTGCATTTAGACTTTAGATTTATTGTGATATGCATTTGACCTTCTTTCTAACTTTTTATTTTGATGTTATTTTAGGTACAAGGGCAGCTATATCGTATCAGAATACAAGGGCGTTGTATGTTATTTCTTTGACGTTGCATACGCCTTCTTTGGCTTTTCTTTTTTTCGTTTTTTTATGTTTTCTTGATAACCATATATCGATAGAGGAGAACTTCATACAAAAAAGAAGGTGATTGTGACTAAGCTTCTAACAAAATCTTTTTCACACTGTTATTGGCAGGCAATTTAAGCACGCTGTCAACTGATGAGAATATCGAGATATGGAAGATGAAGAAGCTTATAAAGGCACTTGAATCTGCAAGAGGCAACGGAAGCAGCATGATTTCTCTGATAATCCCTCCACGTGATCAAATTTCACGAGTCACCAAGATGCTTAGTGATGAATTTGGAACTGCTTCCAACATTAAGAGCAGGGTGAATCGTCAGTCTGTCTTAGGTGATATAACATCTGCCCAACAGAGGCACAAGCTCTACAACAAGGTACCTCCAAGTTTTTCTTAGATAAATTTGGATCTTATGTTATGAATACATGTTTCTGCAGTTACACTTCTCAACAGAGACTCAAGCTCTACAATATGATACGTATGAAGTTTGTTTTGCCTATTTTTTCATATAGTTATTCATGTAGCTGATCTGTGCATTTTGTAATTGGAAGAGTTCCCTTCTCTTTGTTTTCATATCACTTTTTATCTCAATGAAGATTTGAATGCAGTATGTTGTGCCTTCCTTATGCATCTCACTGATCCAAAAGAATAATTAGAAAGTTCACAAATCTTCCATGCTTTGCATCACATTAACTTCAGTCTTGTTCATCCATATCTGATATAGATCATTGATTTTATTAGTTTATTGAAGATTATAGAACAAATGGCTTTCTATAATAACTTATTTGCCTTCTAAAAGTTGTTAACCACTTATATGCCCCTGTTTAACTGCAAAATCATTCATTTGTACTACAATTTTATATATGTATGAATACACTTTTATGTCTCAAAAAATATTTTGGGAAAATAAGAATTTTTTATTTCCAAGGTGTCAACAATTTTTTTTTAATATCAATTGCCCTGTTTTTATATACTTGATCCACCTTTTATTTGCAGACTTGGCCTGTACGTACTCTAAGGTCTGTTGCTTCCAAGCTTGCTGTTGATACCCTCTTCTTACTGGACATGTAAGTTTCAAATCTTTTATGTTATTGCAGATACCCAACATGACTTGTCTGATTGGTCAATCCATGAGAAGGTTATTGCAGCTCTTTCAGATGATACATCGGGTCATCAGAATGAAGGAACTTCTGTTAGCCCCACGAGTAATAAAGGGTTAACAGAAGGTTATTGCAGCTCTTTCAGATGATCAGAACCCTCATGCACAGGTTGGTTGCATCTTCCTTCTTTCTTTCTGTTATAAATAAAATGAGTTTTGCTTTTGCTTGAAAGTTGAAATAAAAAAAGGGTTACACTTTAATATGAAAAAAAGTTGGAAGTAGAATGCTATGGTGTGATAGAAAGAAGAAATGAAAGTATATTGGTATTATTTGAAATTTCAGGGAGCAGCACCATCTTTGCCTCTGGCTGTAGAAGGACAGGCTCGTCATTTAATTGCTAAAGCAGTTTCACACAAAAACCTTGGAAAAATGTATATCTGGTGGATGCCTTGGTTTTAATAATATTCACTATCTTCTGGAAAGTTGAACATAGATACATATCAATTATCAAAGCTCAATCATCAATGCTATTTGCTCTGCTGTGGATCCTATCCTGGTATGGATACTATTAACTCAAGGGATAAATGCAGAAAATGGCAATGTACTTTTGTGTATTTGTTTGTTATAGCATCCTACTTTAAAAAGAGTTTGAAATTACAATGCTATAATTGGGTACATTTTCAATTTACAAAGTCTTAACAAGAAAAACAGAATGTTGTAATAGAAAGAAATGAAGATAAGATGCTAAAATAAACAGCTAAATCAAAGTATCATGTACGTAAAAAAAATGATGTTTGACAAACATTTACATATTTGAACAAAACCAGTGCATCGAATATGTAAATGCGTTTGGATACCATTACTTGTGAATGGTTATATGCTTAGATTTCAGTTGATATCATGTATCAAGAGCTAAAAAAGATGTGTCTAACCTGGGTTCTATGCAAGGTGAAGCAGCTTATGAAGTCGAGTTTTCTGGACATGTGTTCATTTATGGACCTCTAGTGAGTTCTCCATAGTTACTCCTTCCATAAAAAAGGAAAGAATCAACATTTTACTTTTAAGTGAGTTCTTCATACTTACTCCTTCCATATTAGCATTTACTTAAACTATGCAAATATCTTGTATGTCAGGGTTCTGGGAAGACATTATTAGCCACAACTGTTGAAGAACATGAAGATGTCTTGGCACACATGTAGGGTATCACATGAATTATCTAGCTACTATTGATTTATTATGACAAACTGTTTTGATGGAGGGTTACTTTTCATAGAGTGTATGTAGGTTGTTCTAAACTTGCTTTGAGTAAGTCCCAAGCTATCCATCAGGCCCTTTCTAGTTACATATATGAAGCCTTGGATCATGCTCCTTCCCTTGTGGTACTTGATGATCTTGATAGCATTATAGCATCACCCAATGCCTCAGAAGACAATCACCCTTCACCTTCTTCTACTTTGCTCGTGGAATTTCTCATAGGCATCTTGGATGAATATGAGGTATAGTTGCATTATCTGATCTTGCTAATGCTAAGTTGCTAACTAATAAATTTCTCATAGGCATCTTGGATGAATATGAGGTATGGTTGCATGATTCAAATTTACAGGTCTTGTTGATGTGCGTAGTGTCAAGCAAAGTAGCTCGGATTTTGTGAAGGTGGTGATCAAGTTCTTGTGATTCTACTATTATTTGTTGATGATTTTCATCTCCTTCACACTTGATATTACATTTATTATTATTGAAAAGATTATTTGTATGACATTTAATTTTGTGCAATGGATTATATTTTTATATATGATATTTTATTTTGTATTATGAGACATTAAATGTTAATTTCATTTGAAAATTAGTAAATCTATAAAAATATATGTATTTTGAAACATTTAAGATTATGACACGCAAAAATGTGTCATCTTCCTTTATGACAGGGGATTTAATGATACGCATTGTGTGTCGTAAACGTGCGTCATAAGGTTACGACACGCAAATGCGTGTCATCTTCCTTTATGACAGTGCCTTCCTTGATACGCATTGTGTGTCGTAAACGAGCGTCGTAAATGCGTGTCGTAACTGCGCGTCGTAAATGCGCGTCGTCTATAGACGACGTGCAAAAGCGTGTCGTCTCTCGTTATGACAAGGCCTTCCTTGACACGCATTTGCGCATCGTCTGAGCGTTTTACGACGCGCATTGCGTGTCGTAAAAGGCTGTTTTTCTAGTAGTGTTCAAAAGCTATCTATTAGGCATAGCTACCAATATTATCCATTAGGCGCAGCTGCCAGGATTATTAGAGTACATCTGGTGAACACGTCGTTCACAAACACGTAAAGGTTGCAAGCCAGCTAGCGTTCCATTGGACTGTCTAGAATAGTCCGTGGTTGACATCTATACTCTGCTAGATGGCTGGATCATCTTTAAAGTTAAGGCTTCTCATCATATTTCATATCTCATCATCTATATCATCTTTTATGTCTCATCATCTATATCATCTTTCATCTACCCATCGTTACCTAATATATTTATAGCTATAAAAATACATATACAGTTTAAATCAAGTAAAACATGTATAAATCGTTCATCTAGCATATATATCAGGAACACAGATAATAGGCACATATAGCATTTATTTATATTGAATACTTCATATCTATGTGTAAGATGAAAGGAACTATGCACTCACTTTTTAAAGTAACTGAAGGGTCCAGTTTATGGTTTGGTCTAGGATTTCCAATGTAAAAGTCCTTTTGAGTCATTTTTATGCATTTGTAGGTTGTTGGGGTGTTTATGGTCCGATGTTGTGTTTACGGCCGCAAATAGGTTTACGGCCGTAAACCTGTTTACGGCCAGTGTCTTCTATATATAGGATAGGTCTGAGTCTTTTGTCGGTTGTTGATTCATAGCAGTTTACGGCCAGTAAGAGTTGTACCAGACGTTTCCTTAATACAAACGTGTGCAAGCTTTGATTCATCATTCTTCTACTCAATTCTCTTCTTGTTTGATTGTTAGATTGCTTGATCACTAGTTAAGATCCTGTTTCTAGGACCTTACAATTGGTATCAGAGCAAGTCTAGTGTCAATACATCTTTCAATCATGTTTTCGGTCAAAGGAGCTCAGTTTCATCATTTTTCAAGACTGCATTTGGTGATTTCGTGACATAAGGGAATTAGATCTACTTGCAAATCAAGTTTTCGTCAATTTCTGTGTATTTACGGTCTGGAGTTCTTAACCGTAAACCCTTGTTTACGGCCGTAATCTCAAGAAATCTTCAATAGCCGTAAACTCAGTTCACAACTGTAAATTGAGTATCTTCAAAGACCGTAAACAGTACATATTCAAAGACCGCAAACTCCCTCAACCGTAAACCTTCCACTGTAAACCTTCAACCGTAAACTTCCAGCTGCGAATATTAACCGTAAACCTGTGTTTACGACCGTAATCCCTTGACCTCAAACTATCTTTTTGGTATTTTAGTCATTATCAATAAAAAATATATAAAAAAACCAAACAAAAATTCAAAAAAAAAAAAAGAAAAAAAAAAGAGAATTGAGTAGAAGAATTATGAATCAAATCTTGCACACGTTTGTATTAAGGAAACGCCTGGTACAACTCTGACTGGCCGTAAACTGCTATGAATCAACAACCGAAAAAAGACTCAGACCTATCATATATATAGAAGACACTGGTCGTAAACAGGTTTACGGCCGTAAACCTGTTTGCGGCCGTAAACACAACATCGGACCGTAAACACCCCAACAACCTACAAATGCATAAAAAATGACTCAAAAGGACTTTTACATTGGAAAGCCTAGACCAAACCATAAATTGGACCCTTCAATCTCCCCCTTGGTTTGGTGCTAGCTTTGACTCAGTCTTTGTCGACAAGAAGAACATCTGATCCCCCCACAGCCCCGTTCCACATCTTTTTCCTGATAATATCAGCAACCATAGAAGTATACTCTTTAGTAACAGGCTCGAACTGTGGATTAACCTTTCCTCGATGTGAGTACTTTATCCTTAATTTCGGTATTGACGGGGCAACTGCGGATTCCGATAAGTTAGGTCTGTAGAAAATTATTTTCTTTTTTCTATCTGTTAGTCATATGTTGCTTCCTCTACTGATTGGAAGAGATCTGACCTGGAATGCAGCATATGCAACTCTATTTCTCTGCATTCTCTATCTATGCAATTCTTTCTACCTGTTAGCCATATGTTGTCTCCTTTGCGTGACTTACAATCCGAACTGGTACACAACATATGCAATCTTCTTCCTCTTAATCCCTCTAAACTCTAGTTAGTCATATGTTTCACTCTCTGCGTGATTGAGAGATCCGACCTGAGTGTATAACATATGCATTCCAAATCTAACTTCTTCCTCAATAATTGTCTGCTCATCTGATGTAAGGAGTATTCTGGAACAACTTGATTACTGAGGTATATCAGGAAATGGAAAATGCGTTCTAATACAATTAAAATTGAACACTTTATAGGTTGTCTGTAGATCTCAGTGCTCAATTTAGGTGGACAACAATACCTTTGCTCGTCGTCAGCTGAATGGTCTTTTAGGAATATTATCTAAGTTCATAAGATCTACTGACTTGTCACTTATAGTAAGTACAAAAACTTATCAAAGATATTTGTGTTTAAGTGGACCACAATACCGGCGATCGACCAGACGTGAACATGAAGACAAAAGTATCGATAAATGGAATATAGTTGTCTAACAACGTTGATCCCAATATCACAAAATTAATTTTAGTATTAGAAAGAAGTGAAATTAGTTTTAAATTATTGTTAAATTTTAATTTCATTTCAATTTTAATTTTACTTTTATTTTTATTTTTATTTTTATTTTTATTTTTTATTTTTTATTTTTTATTATTTTCATTTCTTTTTTATTTTTATTCTTTTTTTATTTTTATTTTATTCTATTTTCTGTCCTGAAAATGTTTTACTTTTATAAAGGCTTTCGGGTATTGGACTTTTATCATTATGGATTGCGGCCCATGAAATTTTTGGTCCGGGTATATAAAGAAAAGTGTACAACCGGAAATCATTTTACTACTCATTTTTCTATTCCGGCCGCAAACTCTCTTGTTCCTCTCTCTCTCTCTAAAAAAAATTTCGTGAGTTTTTCTGAAATTGATCTGATAGCTTCACAGGTATGCCAATTCCGACCATGGATATGCTAATCTCGCATCAAACCGACATGATTTCAAGCCTTAATCGTTGAAAAACAATCTGTCGGCGTTTACGGCCAGACTGTTTACGGCCAGGCTTTACGGTCAGCTGTTTACGGCCAGACTTTTTATGGCCATGAACCCCCTTTGGTTAATAAATTTGATTTTTCTTCGCATGTCTCTCTTAATAGCCAAATTAAAACTGCAAATTTGAAGTGAAACATAAATTTTAAATGTTTATATATTTTGTTTTCTCATTTGGTTTGTTTGTGTGCAGATTGTAATGGTAGAACTCAAGTTTGCTGACAGTCACAATCTAGCTATCATTCTTGCTGAACCTCCTGTTGCCCATGGAGAGTTCAAGTCAATGATCCATGGGTTAAATGAATGTTGCTTGTCTACTGCTCTTACCGTGAGTCATGTGGTCTATCAAGGAATCATTAAAGAGTTCTGGAAGTCTGCCAAGTTGAAGAGAGGAGATGATAAATCTTTGTCTGTTGAAGCTGATGTGAAAGGATGCAAAGTTATCATAACAGAGCAATCTATCAGAGATGCCTTACAAATTGACGATCAATCATCCTACCCTACTGAAATAGCCCTTGATGAAGCCCAAGAAATTCTTGATAAGATAGGATTTGAAGGCGCTTTTCCTCCCACAATGAAGAAACTTCTGCAACCTTATTGGAGATTCTTGGCTTACATCTTTGTGAACTGCATATCCGGCAGACGGACTAGTGTTGATGAGATCTCATTAAGAAACACGGAGATCAGGCAGTTCTTGGACCTCGCTGGTTATTACCGGAGGTTCATTCAGAATTTCTCCAAGATTGCCAAGCCACTCACCACTCTAACCCGGAAAGGCGTACCCTTCACCTGGGATACGAAACAAGAAGCTGCCTTCCAAACCCTGAAACAAGCCCTATGCAGTGCTCCGGTGTTGTCTCTTCCAGAGGGAACAGAAGATTTTGTGGTATATTGCGACGCATCAAGTCAAGGGTTAGGCTGTGTGCTTATGCAGTGCAGGAAGGCCATAGCCTATGCATCTAGGCAACTAAAGACCCATAAAGTAAACTATAACACTCACGATCTCCAGTTGGGAGCTGTGGTCTTCGCTCTAAAAATTTGGAGGCACTACCTCTACAGGACAAAGTGCACCATTTTCACAGACCATAAATCCTCCAGCACATCCAGAACCAAAAAGAATTAAACATGAGACAACGACGATGGGTTGAGCTACTAAATGACTATGAGTATGAGATCAGGTATCATCCAGGAAAGGCCAATGTGGTGGCCGATGCCCTCAGCAGAAAGGAATACCCGAGTCGTCGGGTGAGAACACTAACGATGACCATCCATTCCCACTTGACTTCGCAAATCAAGGAGGCTCTATTGGAAGCCTTGAAGCCGGAGAACATCGCAAACGAAGCCTTGCGTGGAATGTACAAGAATCTCACAATCAAAGAGGACGGAGCGTACTATCTCATGGACCAGATCTGGACCCCAAAATTCGGAGGGTTCAGAGACGTAGTCGTGAATGAAGCACACAAGACACGATACCCTGTCCATCTGGGGTCCGACAAGATGTACCTAGATCTCAAACAACAATATTGGTGGCCAAACATGAAAGTAGAAATTGCTACCTACGTAGGCAAGTGCCTGAGATGCGCCAAGGTGAAGGTAGAATATCAAAAGCCCTCGGGACTCCTTCAACAACCGGAGATACCTGAGTAGAAATGGGAGATATTCACAATGGATTTTATAACCAAATTGCCCAAGACGACAGACGGATTGGATGCCATCTGGGTGATTGTCGATCGGTTGACCAAATCCGCCCATTTCCTGCCAATTAAGGAAACGTATAAAATGGAGAAGATGAACCGGATCTACATAAAGGGAGTTGTGAGACTACATGGAGTGCCAGCATCTATTATCTTGGACAGAGATAGTAGGTTTACCTCCTGGTTTTGGCAATCACTACAGAGGTTGTTGGGAAATCGACTCGATATGAGCACCGTCTACCATCCCCAGACAGACGGGCAAAGTGAGAGGACCATCCAAACCTTGGAAGATATGCTCTGAGCCTGTGTGATAGACTTCGGAAAAGCATGGGATACCCATTTTCCCCTAATCAAATTATTGTACAACAACAACTATCACACAAGCATCAAGGTATCTCCCTTTGAGGCCCTTTATGGACGAAAATGCCGGTCACCCCTCTATTGGGCAGAGGTAGGAGACACACAATTGGCAAAGGGGCAGGTGCCAAACAACACTCTCACTGGGCCCGAGATTATCTGGGAAACAACTGAGAAGATCATTCAGATCAGGGGACGACTCCAGGCATCTCGAGACCGGCAGAAGAGCTACGCTGACCGGCAGCGGAAGCCCCTAGAATTCCAAGTCGTAGATCGCATACTACTTAAGGTCTCTCCATGGAAAGGGATGATACGCTTTGGAAGGGGGGTAACGTTGAATGCAAGATACATCGGACCATTCGAAATCCTTGCCAGGATTGGTTCGGTGGCTTACAAGCTGTAGTTACCACTGAAGCTCAGCAATGTACATCCCGTCTTTCATGTGTCAAACCTAAAGAAATGTTTATCTGAAGAGACTCTCGTTATCCCGCTCGATGAGATTGAGGTAAATGAAAACTTCCATTTCGTTGAGGAACCAGTTGAAATCATGTACAGGGAAGTGAAGCGAACCAAGCAAAGCCGCATTCCCATTGTGAAGGTCCGATGGAGCGCCAAGCGAGGACCAGAGTTCACCTGGGAACGCGAAGATTAGATGATGCAAAAGTACCCCCATCTTTTCCCTAGTTCTTGAAGGCTACTCCAAAGAAAATTTCGGGACGAAATTCCCTCTAACGGGGGGATGATGTCATATCTAGCAAATTAGGGTTTAGATTTTGATCCTTGTACAAGACAATTCCTCCATGTAAACTTATAATAGCCCATTTAGTGAAATTCAAACTATGATGCTATTTAAGTTCATGCTTTCATACATTGTGATTCAAGTCGAAACAACCTCGTATAAGCCCAAAACTCGATCCAATAAGCCAAGTCCAATCAATTTTGGGCCATAGCCCAAGAATTCTCGACCCAAAACCCTTATTTGGGCCAAAAACCTCTCTTTGGGCCTTATTGGGCCGAAAACTTCTATTGAACATTATATTAGGCCGAAGACCCCTCTAATGGGCCTTTTTGGGCCGAAAGCCTCTAGTTGGCCTTTCTTTGGGCCGAAAACCCATACTTGGGCCTTAGTTGGGCCGAGAACGTCATTATTTGGACTCTTTGAACCAAAAAACCCTTATTAAGCATCAATGGGCCAAAAATGTTCATTGGGCCAAGCCAAATCGAAGCCCACTATATTGGGCCAACCTTGGGCCGAGAACCCCTCTTGGGCCAGTTGGGTTATTTAAAAAAAAAGAAAAAGAAAAGGGAAATAGGGGTGGATAATGAGTATGCCACCTCATTTTTAACTAGCATGTAACTAGGCATTGACCACCAAACCTCCATGTACATCTTATCACCCCTCCATAGGTCAACACTCTCTTCCTTTCCTCATCTTTCTCCCATCGGCCAACCCCCCTCCACAAACCCCTCACACTTTCATTTTTCCTCTCTAACTTACAAGAACACTTTCCCTTTCTTCCTCTCAAACACCCAAAAATTTCTCACATCTTCTTTCTTCATCAAAAATTTCATGGGTGTGTGTGTGTGTGTTATCTTCAAAGAAGTCTCCTTCAAGGTTGATAAACTTGGTAAATCCATGTCTAACTCAAGTGTTTTTCTTCATATTTATGCTTAGAACATTCCATTTACACGCTTTGTTGTGTGTTAAACTCCTTAGAACACCTACATTTCGAGAATCTCTCCAAGACTCAAGCTAGGCTCGAAACTTTCTTCCTCTTCTTCTTCAACATCTCGAAAATCCTCAAGGTGAGCTTCATACCCCACTATTTTCATGTTTATCACTCTTTTGGGGGGATTATAAGTCAAGTCTTGTTTGAATCTTTGAATATTTTCATGTATTTGTATGTTATGTGACTATGTGTGTTGAAATGTTGATTACTTCAAGCTAACACTCTATAAACTCGAGATTTTACAAATCTCATAGTTACCTTTGAATAAACTCACATATTTTGGTATTATGTGAAAAAAGAATAAGTTACCAAGTAAAAATGGTTTTTAGTGTGTGTTAAAAATCAAAGAAAATGTCATAACATATTTGGTTGTAAAAGCTTGAAGGATGGTGAAAATATGAGAGTTACACTCAAAATGGTTAATTTTTTATTATATATTTTTACCACTAATACTTGTACAAATATTGGAACATAACAAATCCCATGGATTTATATGACATTTTGTGGAATTTGTGACATATTATAGTCACAACAAAAATAGAATATTTTGTTTACAAGGTTCTCAAATAAATTTTGGGTATGTTGAAAACACACTACAAACTTGGTTATTTTTCTAAAGACTATATTTATTAGTAAAATAGTCATAATATGTTGTCATATTTTACTAGTTTGAATACTTAATGGATTAAACCATTTACACAACATATATTGTTTTTAGACAAATTCATTAATGATTATTTAGAAAAAGCGTTATAAATAATTGAACTAAAACGGTATACAAACCAAAAGTTTTACGGCAGAAAATTGCGCGTAAATCTTTTAAGGCACTTGTGAGACTCTCCTTCGCCGTACCTACCTCGCGTACACCGTAAGTCCTGTAGTTATGACCAGAGTCTCCTGGAGGGAGAGCGAGGTAATTGTGTATAGATCTATACGGGGTTGACACTCCCACACCTGAGTTGTTCGCTACAGCTAGACTAGGCCAGTCTAGGGTGATAAATATCTTACCGAAACCGACGCCTGAAGAAGGTCATAACAGGCATTTTAGTCGTATCAAGCATGGTTGTAACAACTCACATAGGGATTAACAAGGGTATTTTGGATTTACGAAATTATACATTTTCACAGGTTTTATAACAATATAAAGTTATGCATTACTCTCGTGTTTTACTACAACCACTCCAGTCTTAGAGTTTTAAGACCACACTTTTTATAAAACAGGAAATATGGGATTTTCTGGGAACTCACACTCTTTTCAATTAGAAACATAAGATAACAAAGAACACACATGCAATTATCTACAGTTTTAGAACAAGACTACAAACCACTTTTTACAGAAAATATCAGATTTTCTGGAGTTTTACAAATTATTGCAAACCAAAGATATTACAAAGTTTTTATACAAATATGCTTATGAACTCACCAACTTTTTAGTTGACGCTTTTCAGAACGACTTGTATTCTCAGGGACTCAGTGAGCAGCTATGGATTTTGGATACTTACTACATTTTTGGAACATCATATTTATTGTCACTTTTGTGTAAAATTGTGAACAAGTACAATTCTGTAAACAATGTATGTTGGTATCTTTAATGTATGATGTTGGTTGCTATGTTTTCAATTATATTCAATTGTGATGATACAATAGAATGAAGTTATCCGCCCCCGAACATTTCCGCCGTCCTGGTTCGGGGGTGTGACACAAGTAAACACATAAATCAATGAGCAAGCCACGTAGAAATCAATCAGCAAGACAATAACCAAGATTCTTTAGCTTCAGGTTACATACTCTCCTTAAAAACAGAGGAACTCAAGTTGCATGATTTTATAATTAAAAAGGAAAACATAAATATCTAGCAGCAAGCCAGCAACGCAAAAACTATGTGGAAACACCAACCCAAAAAACAAAAATAAAAAAAGAAAAAGAAATCGAGCATTAATCAATGAACCTGAACAATGGAAAAATCAGATAATGGAAAAAAATAATAACCCTAATCGGCTATTAACCTTAATAGATAGTCGGATAATGAAAAAATCAAACAACACATACCTTGAATCAGTTGAATGAATCATTTAAGATTTTTGAACAATGGAGAAGTAGATCAATTCATCAGACAATACAAGAATGGAGAAGGAAGAAGAACAATGAAGGTATTTCAACAATCAACAGTTCTGACAGTCTTTTAATGTTCAATTAGCGACAACGAGAACGGAGAACAAAGGAAGAAGAACAAAAGTCAGAACGTCGCTTTTGATTTTTGAGGAGGCGTGTGTATTGGAGAAAGAGAAATATCGACATTGATGGGCCCTTTAAAAAATGGGGCCCTAAGACCATCTCCAACCCACCTCCATTTTTCCCCAAAAAATGGAGTAAAAAAATGCGGCAAATAATGTTTTATATCCAACCCTATTCCATTTTTTTCCCAATTTTACCCCCAAAAAGTATATTCCTAATATATTTTATTATTCCAACTTACATAGATTGTCAAACACACATCTCTACTAATTTAGTTTTAACAAATATATAATCCATATTTTTTTCATTACATTAATATTAAATACAATCGATTATATTTATAATAAACTTGAAAATAAATATTATACATGCATTTATAAAAATATTACACATACACACTTTTAAATAAATATTAAATAAATAAATAATAGTATTTTCACTTGTTGGTTTTTATTAGATTATTATTGTAATATATAGGTTAACTACATGTTTAATAGTATATGGTATCGTGTTTGTAATATATATTTTAATTATAAGTTTTTGTAAAATACGTTATCGTTTTTTAAAATTTCAATATGTATTTAAAATTTTATATGAATTTGATGAACAAAAAACAAACTTTATATTTATAATTAATTAATATAATTTAATATATAACAAAATATTATAAGTATTAAATATTATATTTAAATTATAATTAATAGGTAAAAATGAACTAGAAATGTATAAATATATAACAGAAGGACTAAAACCGACAACGCAAAGTTCACCTCAATTTTGGGAGAAATGAATAGTATAACACCATATTTGGTGTAATACTATTCATATCCCCTAAAATGGGGGAATAAATGAGGAAGGGTTGGAGAAGAATCGATGAAGAAATGGGGGAAAAAATGGAGAATGAAAATGAGTTGGAGATGCTCTAAGTCCTAACTTAACTTAATAACACATAAGCCGACCCTGATCCTAAAATGTATGTTCACATAATAAATAAAGATAAAAAAAAATCCGATTACGGAAGATCCACACTATTTGTAGCCATTTTTTGGCAAATAAAGATAAAAAAAATATCCGATTATGGAAGATCCACACTATTTGTAGCCATTTTTTAGAGAGGATTTGGTAGGGTTTTTTTTTTTTTTTTTTTTTTGTGTGAAAATGTAGTGTAAGAATGAGGAGATGAATTTTTTTTGTTATTATATCCCTCTCAATTGTACGATCAACGTAGAGATTTTCGTAGTCCAACACACATTCGCAGTCAGCAATGGGCAAAATGATGTTTTGTGAAAAAAAAAAAAAAAAAAAAAAACTTAACTTTTTCCGTAGATGATCAAGATATTCGCGGATGGTCCTCTTCGGAAATAATGGCTATTTTGATCATTTTTTTTTCATGATAAAACACTAGATAAAAAAGTCTACTATGCTTATTATTTCTAAATATGTTCCTAAAAAATCATTTTTTTTTATTTCTTCTTATTCTTTTCTTTATAATCTTATGATCGGCAAAGTTTATTCATTTTTAATCTAAACTTTTTTTAATCATTTATAAACGTCTATTTTAAAACTATTTTTTGAAAATTTCAAGACTTTTAGGGTCGACACAAAAATTTGGATATTTTTTTAAATTAATTAAAATATCGATTTTCTACCATACAAATTTGAAGGCATAAATTTTCTTTAAAGAACTAAAAAACGACTTTTTGCTGAAAGTTGTTCCTCGAAAAAAAAGATTAAGTTTCCCAAAAAATTAACTTCAATTTTTAAATTTCTTCTTATCTTTATACACTTATGATCACAAAATTTTAATTTCTTTTATTTATTTTAATTTAAACTATTTTATTAATGTATAAATGTGTGCTTTAAAATTATTTTCTGAAAATTTGAAAACTTTTAGCGACGCCGTAAAAATATAAACATTTTTTTTTAAATAATTAAAACATCAATTTTGTTCGATACAAATTTGACGGCATAAATATTTATTAAATAAACTGAAAATCGACTTTTTGCCAAAAGTTGTCCCTCGAAGCAAAGTGTTGAATGAATAACAAGTGAATCAAGTAATGTGGAATGAATTAAATGAATAATTATTTAAAGTCAAATCAAATATCTTTCTTATTTTTTTTTTCTTATTGTCTTCCTACACATAAGATTACTTTTGGGATGTTTTTTAATACTTTATGGTTTTGTCAAACATGTTTGGTCGATGATTATTTAATATAAAAACAAAAAATTTTGGTTTTGAGTTTTGGGACATTACAAGTTGCTTTGATGCCAACTTGTAAAATCCTAAAACACAAAACAAAAAATTTTTGTTTTTATATTAAATAACTATCGACCAAACATGTTTGACAAAACCATAAAGTATTTAGAAAACATCTAAAAAATACATCAGAGTCAAATAAACGAAAAATCATGGTGCGTGCAATGCGATCATCCCGAATCATTCCCTTTCAAACCGGGAGTACCTGAAACATAAACTTAAACTGAAAACTATAAACACAAAAGTTAATGAGTTCCCAAAAATACTGCATACTATACATACACTTATCATATTTAATAGAATTAATCATTTTTTATGACACTTGTTAGTATCTGAAAATGGTAAAATGATGAATAGAAAGAATAAATTAGAGAATATTTAATTTCTTTTATTTAAATAATTTCGTAAATAAGCTCTTTGAGTGATCTATAATATGAGTACAAGAAAAGAGAGGTTAAAATAATCAAGTGATTATGAACACAAACATAACAAAAAACCGTTAATACTAAGACGTACACCTATATTTATACATTGATAAGTCAGTGTACTATATGCCTAATCATATCTTAACACGTGGCATACACACGTGATGAGTACAAACAAACTACTCATACTAACCTACACCTTTAGCTACGCGCATTATCTTATCATGCACATGATAGTCTTATAAAGAAGGAGAAAAATATGCTCTATCAACTACTTTGGTATCAAAGCACTATTCTTTACTTGAATACTCCTTTGGAGAATAATACTTCAAAGTCTTCATTAATATTCTTACTGTCACAACAATATCTAAACTCAACATTTTTCCCCTTTGTGACAAGTCCATTATATTCCGAAGTCTTAAATAATGTTGGGCAATACTTAACAAGGCTTTCCGATATGCCAACTACCAAATTAGATGATCGATAAAATCTTTTAAATCTTTCGTTGAATTGGTGTTGCAAGAAGTAATTTGAATGTCAAAATTTTGAATTGTTGCAGTAGAATCTCACCATCTGCATGCTTGGAAATATCTATCATTTTTGTATTGGGAGCAACAATTGTTCTCTTATCTGATATAGCAATTTGAGCATAGTAAAAAGCCATGAAAGAATTAAAATGCTTCAAAGCAGGTTACTAAACATTGCAATGGTGAATTCTAATTCTTGATTGTTCCCACTTGTAACTTTGTATCGTTAATTCTAAAAATGTATCCTTAAATAATGTATCCTTCGTTATATTGAAATTATTGGCAATATTCTTTAATCTCCAAATTTCCTTCTCGGACTTTCCCAATACAACGTGAAAATAAGTTTTGCATTCCTTGAAATCATTTGCATTAACTTTATCTTCTCTTACTATAAATTGTTTGTGAGCGAATGCATTTGGAGTGATTGGTAGGCTAAGTTGATTTTCAATTGAATCTTCAACATAATAGATTTTTGGAGGAACCTTCTTGAAAATTGAATCTCTCCAAAAAGCAATCTCTTGTATGGTTTTAATACACCATGACGGAGCCCATGTTAACATTGTTTTCCAATTTTACTATTGGCTAAAGAAAGTTGTTGTTTTACTTTGTCAATTTTTTCTTATTCCAACATCTTGCTTTCTTCTTTATTCAAAATCAATTCTTTCTCTTTTCTTCTTTCTTGTATCAGACCGGATGAGGTGTACCTATTGTGGATGTAATTCATCGAGAGGAACCGATAGTAATACTTTTTGGTCTCATTATGTCTTGAGGCTTTACCACAATCAATGGAAATAATTGTGGTTGGAAGCAAACAAATGAAATAAATAGACACCAAATGACCATAATGTTTTCTTTCTAAAGAACATTCTCCTTGATTGAGTGGTGGTCTAATTTAAAAACCAGAGAATCCAGGTCTTATACCTTCTCCTTGATTGAGTGGTGGTCTAATTTGAAAAATAGAGAATCCATGTTTAATTTGAAAACTAAAGAATTCATTAGGAACACTCTCTTAAAACCAAAGAATTTTTTTAACAATCAATTTTGTTCCATAAAACTTTGATGGCATAAATTTTCTGAAAAATCTAAATAAAAACTCGACTTTTTGCTAAAATTTACCCTCGAAACACAAAGATTAATACTTTTTTCCGAACCAAAGATTATACCAAAAAAAATGAAATTTCTTGAGAAAATTATAGTTTTGGTCCCTATGGTTGGCATCAGTATTTAGTTTTATTACAAACTATTATCAAAAATAGTCATGGATCACTTATAATCAATATTTTCATCTTAAGTTCATATGAAATGACAAAACTTTCAATAGATTTGTCTTTTTTTTGGTTTTTCATTTTTTTAGAATTGTTTTTAGAAATCAAAGTATACCACCAACACTACCATATACCACCATAACACCATCATATACCACCATAAACACTTTCATTTTTCACCACCACCACCATCATTTTAACCACCACACAGATGCTACCACCTCCACCATCATTTATTTCCACAACCACCACCTACAACTTAAAGCCAAAATTATCGGAGAAAGTAGGAAGAGAATGGAGGAGGCATATCGGCCCTACCAACACACCCACCGTCAAGAAAAAACCTAATCCCTTACCTGAACCTCTTACGTGACATCATGGATCACTACTGTATCACCCTTACTTTTCTTATCTTTAAAATACTATGATTTTTCACTTAACACAACATTTAAGTTATGTTACAAATATGATTTTACAAAAACTTCACAACATTTATCAGAGTGTACAAATGTTTAGTGTTACAAAACTAATATCCCAACCAAAATACAAGGAACATTATTCTTCAATCCTAAGACAATGCTAAGTCTTCCATAAGCTTTCACCCATAATGTTCTTCTAATCCTTAACTTCCAAACCTTATTACATATCACATTTAAAACAAATACACAAGTAAAAAGCCATGTGAGATGCATGGATTTAGACTCAGCAAAATAGTTTTGTGCACACTTTCACAACTAAATAGGGAACATACTTTTAAACTTTCATAAGTATGAAACACATTTTCAGAATTTATAAATATGAAACATACTTTCAATCTTCAGTAATACTATAACAAGTCATAAACATTCAATAACATGAACTTGGTGACGTGTCACATGAGTAGTATACATCCCCTGCCGGTTAGTAACCAACTAACCATAGAAGAGTGAATTCCATTGTGGTCGATGGGGAGCATATACCCCTTGTCGTTTCAAACCAATTTCTTACTAACCACATGAGAGTGAATCCCATTGTGACCATTTGGGGAATTCATACCTATTAAAAACTACTTTGTGATGAGATGTACTATCCTAGTAGTGTCTGATTCGTCCCATTATAGGGATATGTCATGACCTTTCAAAACTTTTAATGTATTCATAACATAAAACATGAAACTCATAACTTGAGTAAATGAATCATCAAATGTATGGCATGCTAAAACATTCATAACTTAACAACTAACAATGCCCCTTTAAAAAATACACATACGACATGCTAAAAATTTCATGTCAAAACTACTAGCAATTCCCTTTAAAGTACGAAACTTGAGCAAACAAAAATTCATGTGTTCAAACACTTTACATAAAACATATTCTAATAGAGAAACTTCCTTTTTTATGTACCTATACAAATCCACATGAACTCACCTCACTAGTTAGTGAATACTAACTATAACTCCTGTCCTCAGTTGATGCTTCTTGACCAAAATACCTTCAATTTCCATTCAACTAATAATAAGTTCTTACTAACATATCTTAGCACATTAAGAACTTAATTCCAATAAACCTCTATCAAAATCATCAAGCTGAACCAATAAATTTGTTGTCACAACATTTATGACTAAAATCTATTAAGCTCCATGAATACTAATCTTTATAACTTACTTCATTATCAAATTAAGCTTAGATTCATAGACAAAACACTTATAACAACATTACACCATGAACTCAGAACATTGAACTCAAGCTAAACAACTACCTGTAACATTCACCATTGCTAACCATTGAACTTACTAAGGAAGGAAGGTTTATACCTTAAATCACTTCGACTAACTCCAAACATTTTAATCATTGTTCTTTCTTTAAGGATTCAACCTCAGTCTTCCTAAATCACCACGACAGGATTCCAGATTGAACATGGGAAGAAATGAGAAAATTCAGATTATCTTTACTTCTTATATGTTGATATGTATGTATAAAATTACACTTGACGTAATACTTATGTACACATCACATAGTCTTAAGTTGTATCGTGTTCTTCCACGAACGTGTCATGTCAATCTTCTAGTCATATCATTAAACTATCAACATGTCATAGATGTCTTACCTTACACGTCCCGTTTTCTAAAGTAGGATGATCTTCCAACTACAACAACCTACATTACCGTTTTATGTCAAAGTAGCTTGACGTGTCGTGCACTTTTGTTTTACACGCCACATAAACTACAATTCAACAAACTTCAATCATGCATTCCATTCCAGCCTTAAAATTTTTCCATCCAATTTTAAATGATCACAAATTAATCATATTAAGTCCAATTCTTTTGAAGTTTGTATCCACTTAAAGGTATAAAGGAGCATAACAACCTTATTAAGTCACATTATACTAAATGCTTACAAAACTTAATCCATCCGAACTTAGGAGCAAAATCACTAGGAGAGATTTTTCCATTCGATTACCCAAGAGACTACATACATCTCTGTACTTTGCTTACCAATTTTGGTGGTGAGAAACCCCAAAGAGATGACGAGAGAGATTGGGTATCTAGAGAGAAAAAAATTTCTCTTTTCTTCTCTCTAAAACCACACCTTCTTCCCCACTGAAAATCAGCCTTCAACCCACGAAATTGGTGAATATTTTGTATGTTTTTGAAGCCCCAAAGCAAGCTAGGACAATGAAACACAAAGTGCCTTGATTTCTACATAAGTTCTAGCCATTTTCTCTTCTATTTTTGGATTTATAGAGCATATGCTTGCTTGGAACCTTTGTCTAATCTTGATGTTCGTAGATCACCATTAAAACATGATGCATGTTCTGGAAATGGTGGTGATCTATTATCAAACCAGGGTCAAGAACCAAGGTGAGCACATGCAAACTTTGTATAGCACCAAAAATCGATTTTTCAAGGATTCATTAACTTTGGATTTATTGCATGCAAGTTCTAAAGGTTAGAAAAAAGTTTTTCTAGAAAATATTTTCAATATTATGTTTTTTTTATCTAAATCCAAGAAAAAGAAACTGAAATCATTGATAAAATGAGATGTTGAGCCATATTTTGAAAGGCCATAACTCAATCATTTCTTATCAAAAAATTTGGTTCTTTCTTCTGGAATGTATTACATCCAGTTAAATTTCAAACCCATCTGACCTCACTACAAAATTCCAAGATTTCGATCTCTAATAATTTTTACAAAACTGTTGCTCCAACAGCTCTTTTCTTGGGAGTACTAGTTTTAAGTTGCATGTTGAAAAGACTAAATCATCACTAAAAATCATTCAAAAACTATTTTGAACTCCTAGCATCATAAACTCAGAGGGACAAAAAGATATTAAATTAAAAGTAGTGAGAAAATGTTACAAAATTTCTCAAAGTGACATCAACATTTTTACCAAAATCACAGGAACCAAGTTTTTTTCTATAATCTATTGAGCCTTTAGGTATGTGTTCGACATGAAAAACGAGAACATGATTTTTCACAGTTATTAAATTGTATTAAGATAAATTCTGGAAATTTTCAGCTCCAAATATATTTTATTTATTTTTATATAAAGTTATTAAAAAAATAGAGTGTTTTAAAACATATAAAATAGTTACACTAGTCAACAAATTCTAGGAAAATTCCTAGATGACCTATATTGTATATGAACATCTACCATGAAGTTTGAGCAATTTTTATTACAATTTACCATTATTTGTTATTTTATTGTTATTAAACACAAATAAATAACGAAATCGGATTCTGAGTTTTAAAAATCACATTTATTATTTTTCGAAAGTTTTATATATTATATAACTTTCATAGAAAAATTTGGAGAATTTTCCACAAACATTTGCTATTTTTTCCAGGATTTAATGTATAGTTAAACTTATCCAAAGATCATAAACATTTACCAAGAAATCTTTTATTACCTTATAATCGCAAATAAAAATTTTGAGGATTTATCATAACCGTTTACTATTTATTTCTATTTTCATGGTATTAAACACACTTAAATTTTAAAAATCAGACTTTGCTATTCAAAAATGACTTCCAATATTTTTCCAAGATTATGGACACTGTAAAACAGTTACAAAAAAAATCTAAGAATTGTTCATGATCATTTACTATTTTTTATGATTTTATGATTATTCAAAGAATTAAATGGTGAAAATACTTCGGCGTATCAACAACCCACGTAAATTTATCTTGAGGTCTTTTATTACAATTAGAACTGAAATCTAAAGATTGGAAATTTTTAGAATTGATTTGATATAGTTTTTGGATTTTTAGCTTGTAAAACCCTTCCAAATATGCTAAAATACATTTCAAACAATGACACAAAATAGGATTTGTCACATGCGAATGCTAACAAGTCAATTGGTATATTGATAACTTAATTTTTGAGAAAAATATTGTAACTTATTTAAAACCAAACTTTTGACACCTTATTGGCATAATTCTATTGTATAAGACATGTATACTAGTATTAGATTTTGATTAGAGACTCCTTAGTGTATAACATCGTTGTAGGAGTCGGTAGTGGTACGAGTGGAGCGTAGTTCAAGGCACCATTTGCATTATCTCAAAGCATCGTGAGTATTCATGCCACCCACTATTTTCGGTTTTTAAATGTTTTAGGGTGGAAAAGCATGACGATTATTCAATTATATTCGTTGTATTTTTTTTAAATTGTATCAAATGTGATTTTTGATGTATGTGTTGCAATTGTTGATTCATGAGGCATGTATCATGGTAAAGTCGCTGGAACCATTTCACACAACTCATTAACTCTTTTGAGCTCATGGTCATTATGGATAGTGTTATTAGGAGGGAGACAACTCCTCACTCGCCTATTTTGTGGAGTGCATTTGACCATTTCTATATATGTGAGCGATACACATAGATTTCAATAGGGAACCCCCTTGGTCATTAGGCTTGGGTTGTGAACTCATAGTATAATCATTATGCACATACAAATTATGTATCTCGTTTTAGCAACAAACTTTATTTCTCATGTTAGCAATGCACTTTCAGTTATGGAAGCTTTTATCAAAACTTTGATTATGATACATGAAACCACATTTTTTTAAATCTTTGAACTCACCAACTATTTCTATGGTTGATACTCGTTTTACATGATTTTTCAGGGAATTATCGAGTAAGTGGCATGTAGAGACACATCACTTGTAGGAGCATTCACATGGGTTGTTTTACAAATACATTGTAAATGTTTTTTTTTAAATTGTTCATACTTATTGTAATTTGTAATGCTTTTAATACTATGGTTGGTGTTGTCTTTTAACTTTTGCTATGAGACCCTTAGTACTGTCACGTCCAGTGTTTCCTCTTTAGCGGGGTGTGACGGAAATGGTATTATAGCCGAAGGTTATAGAGAATACTGGTTTTCCTTTAGAGAACCCCAACAATAGAAAAAAAATTTCAAAACGATTTTCAAAAATATTGAACATACTACTGGTATAACTAAATTGAGTACGCATTATTGGACTTTAATTAAGCATAGCCTGGACAACTATGCTTAATTAAGGAAAATTAATGTGAGTCTGTAAATGGTTATAATAGAATTATATTCAAAACAATTTTCAATTTAAACTTTTGAAAAACAAAAAATTTTTGGTGAGCGTATAGGCATTGCATATAATAGGCATTCTTCTAGGTACACATAGAAACTAAGTGCACTTTTATCACAATGTTTATATTTAGAAATATTCTTATCCCTAACAAGTACTCAGCTAACCAGTTAGGTTATATCACTAGCTGCTCTAGGAACAATCCACTTCATACTGAGAATGAGTATTCATCGGTAGCTATTGACTCTAGACGTAAGGTTAAAAGCTAGAGAACCACTAGTTACAATCATAAGTCGACACCAATACCAATTTTACCTCGATGCTTCTTCATCGTCTTCGTACTAGAGTTACAACTAGGAAAAGCGTTCCGATACCGACATGTGAGACAATTGGAGCATCACGTTAGGAGGTAGATGAGTCTCCACAAGTAGTCACTTGGATACCATTGGAGAGCATCCCTGATATGACTCACGAGGAGGTATGAAGGTTTAACCCATTGTTACCAATATGTGAGACCTTCCTTCTATGCTATGATTTTAGCTTTTGGTTGTTTCCCACCTTGAGCTTAAAACTTAACCTAGGGTATCACTTTGACCCAAAACCTTTTCTTAGTTAGTTCTTACCCAACCATCTTAACTTTGTATCCATGCACAAATCATCCCCCTTATGACGAATGTTTGCAAGACTTAGTTCGAGGCTCCCAGATGCACTAGTAATCATCTCAAGTATAAAATCATCTTACAGTTTCCAAATTACTAACATGTTTCATACCCAACCTTCAACCTTAAATTTTCATGCCTGAGCAAACATCACACTACTTCGTTGTATGAACCCTTCCAACGAATTTTGAATCCTCCTTCAAGCCTTATTATTTTCGTGCATTTGTTTGAGCCTTATCGACATTAATAACAATATTATCTTTATAAAGGATTACATTCTCTCACACCATATGCTAAACCTATGACTTAACCTTTGATCCGTATAAAAGGCGCGAAACCGCATCTACACCATAAAACGTATTACAAACAATTTTTCATGTCCTCTATTTTAGGGAAAAGTCACCGGTACTCGCCTTATACTCGCCCTAGTATTAGGTACGACTAGTTGCACTAACCCACTTAGTATTTGCTTCTTAATCTTTCACTAAACCTATTTCACTTCACCTATTTTATTTACCAGCAATACAATATTTTATAACCACTTCATATAACTTGCTAGACCTTTCCTAACCATGTAAGCCATAATTCTCGCTAAAAACAACCAACTTTACTTTTGCTAAATTTTTTTAAGTTAGCACTTTTTTTCATACTGAAATTAACCAAAGTTGATTTTAACCTTGTCATTTCAAATTCGTTTCAAAACTATTTTAATAACCAAATGTGCTTTTTAAGGGCATATAAACCAGTTTAAACTTTGTTACCACTTTATCACATTCGAAAACTTAAATACATTTTCTTCTATAAAAGTGTTTAAACTCTATGCTATAAAACTTAAACTTATTACATTGATGTTCATATTATGTATAAAAGCTGCATCGAATCTTTCAAATCACTTTTGTTTTGACTCTTTTGACCACTTTCTCATTTAGGCATTGCATTTTACTTAAATGTGTTTTCTTGAAACCCAACATGATATTTTTACGACTTTCTACTCCAAACGTATTTACAAGACATCACTAATGTCACACCCCGAAACCGATGGCGGAAACGTTCCGGGGCGGAGTGACGTCATGTAGAGTATCACAACCAATGTACATAGCAAGCATAGTAAACACAACCGTTACATTACATGAGAAAGTTTTACATTTGTTTGAAAATAAAGTACTACAAGTTTTCTTAGATACATTCGTTAGAACAAAAGTGAAGACGAGTCTTCTATATGCTCCGTCTTCTCCAAAAGTTAGTGGGAGTACCTGTCTATGGATGCCCTGAGAATACAAGCAGTTTTAAAATATCAGCAAAAAGCTGGTGAGTTCATAAGCGGTTTGTTTTCTGGAAAAAGATTCAGTTTCCTTTAGTTTCATGAACAGTTGATATCCAAGAAAATCCCATATTTTCTTATATGTAAGTTAATTTGAATAGGATATGAAAAACCATAAGTTATGACCCTGGAATTACTATCCAGTACGAAAGTAGGTAGTTTTAATACATAAAACTATTAGATTAGATCCCTGGAATACCATCCAGTACGAAAGTAGGTAGTTTTAATACATAAAACTGTTAGATTAGATCCCTGGAATACCATCCAGTACGAAAGTAGGTAGTTTTAATACATAAAAACTATTAGATTAGCTCCCTTGGATACCATCCAGTGTGAAAGTAGTTAGTTTTAATACATAAAACTATTAGATTAGATCCCTGGAATACCATCCAGTGTGAAAGTAGATAGTTTTAATACATAAAACTATTAGATTAGATCCCTGGAATACCATCCAGTGTGAAAGTAGGTAGTTTTAATACATAAAACTATAGTTGAAATAAAGTAAGAAAAATCCGTAACCAAGTTGGTTTGTTAAATACGTATTGTGAGCCGTATAACCATACTGATATGACCCGTGACCTCCTTGACGTTCTTCAGGCGTCGCTCGATTTACAAAATTTGTCACCCCAGGCGTGCCCGCCTAACTGTAGCTAACATTTTAGGTGTGGGATTGTCAGTCCCGAATAGATCTATCCACAAATTTCACGTTCTCCCTCCAGGAGACTCTGGTTATACTTCCGGTGAGGATTTATTGGTATCCCGAAGGATATAACGAAGATAAGTCTCACAAGCTAGTATTTACAGATTTTCAGATGATTCAATCATTTTCGAGTTTCGAATTAGTTTGGAACATAGTAGAGTATAAATAATTAAATACAACATAATTATTTAGCATGATACTCTAGATTAGACATAGATAAACTAAATCAGACATAGTTTATATTTTTGACTTTGCATGAAATCGAAATTCGTATAACAAGTGGTAAAGATCCCCAAATTATTCCCATAATAATTTGCACAGTTTGATAAGTTTTTCCCATTTAGATTGGAAAGGTTTGATAAGTTCCATACAATTTTAGGAAAACTATGTAATTATATTTAGAAAATGTCCCTTATGCTCTGCCTATTACAAGAGGGATAAAGTAACATAAGTTCATCGGAGAATCGTATAATTACATCAGTTTCTTTCAAGTTATGAAAACCTTTATGATTTTGCTTGTATTCCCCCCCTGAAAAACATGAAAAACTTGGAAAAGGTGTAGGGGTATGAACTCACCTGACGAGAATGTGCCGAGTAGGATGCTAGAAGGCAACTTAGGACTTGAACACGCGTGAGGTTCCTATGTAACATGAAGAGATACATAATTGTATCTAATTAGACTTTGATTTACTAAGATAGCAGGATAATACACTCCGAGGCATGAAAACACTTTAATTCAAGTGTTAGGGATGGTACGGGTTGTATCTAAGGAGTGTATGGCCTAGATAAGGTGTTTACTCTTCAAGTGTAAACCCTTAGGGGAGTTTACGGTCCAAAGACCACATCCCCCATGAGTTTACGGCCGTAAACTCATGAGTGGTGTGTTCTTGGTTGATCAACGAGCTTATTTTGTACACGGGAAGGTTCTAAGGTTGATTCAATGGCTTAGGAAGTGATCGGGACATGAAATGGCCTAGGAATTTGGGTTTACGGTCCTTGGACCACCCTTGGGGAGTTTACGGTCCCTGGACCACCCTTGGGGAGTTTACGGTCGTAAACTCATGGGTTTACGGCCGTAAACCCACCCTTGTCCATGTTTGTCCATTTTCCATACGTTTTGGTGTTTTGCAGGCCATTCATGCAAGTTCTAGACTCAAATACAAGCCATGCAAAGTGTTTGGAGCATTAAAACACCCTTGGAAGGTGTTTACGGTTTTGGGAGACGTTCCCAAACCGTAAACTCAAGTTCATGCTCATTTGGACATGTTTTAGGGTTCTAAGATCATCTAAGCAAGTTTCGAGGCCATTAGACATGCATTGGGAGGGTTAAGGAGCATCAAAACCCCATGGAAGGGTGTTTACGGTTCTTGAACATTCAAGAACCATAAACTCATGTTCATGGCCAAAAATGCATGATCTTGTGGTTCTAACTCCATGCATGTAAGGATCTAAGCATTAGAAGAGGTTTGGAAGGGTTTTGGGGCTTCAAAAACCCCCATTGAAGGAGTTTACGGTTTTTGGGAGGCTCCCCAAACCGTAAACACGAGTTTTTGATGCATTTGAGAGTTTAAGACATGGATTTGCATGCATGTTAGGATAAGCAACTAGTTAGGAAGGATCACTTACCAATTTGGAGCTTGAAAGTGAAGATTCTTGAGAGAGTTCGATTTCTAGAGATAGAGTAGAGAGAGAAAGTTGAAGTGTGGGAAAAGCTCAAATGGTGGTCACTCCACCCTTTTATGTGTCTAGAGTTAGTGACCCGGTGGGAATACACCCAATACGGACATTAAACGGAGCTTAATATTTTACCCGGGTAAATGACCATTACCCGTATTAGTCGTAGTCTAGAAATTTTCAAAAGATTATTTAGAGTGTTTTCACTCAAATAAATATTTCGTTTTAATACATAGGAAATAATAATAATAATTCTAAATGAATTATTTAATTTGAAAGTGAACGGAAAACCTAAAATAAAATAAATTTTATTAACGGCATGGTTATGTTAACGGAATATCTTTCGGGTTGTCACATTATCCCCCCGTTAGAGGAAATTTCGTCCCGAAATTTAGAATTTAGATACAAATCATGGAATTGGAAAGAGATGCGGGTATTTCGTTTTCATCGAGTCTTTGCGTTCCCAAGTGAATTCGGGTCCCCGGTTGGCATTCCAGCGAACCTTCACTATCGGGATGCGGCTTTGTTTCGTTCGTTTGATCTATCTATCCATGATTTCGATGGGCTCTTCCACAAAGTTCAGGTTTTCGTTGATTTCGATCTCATCCAGAGGAATCACAAGGGTCTCATCAGAAAGACACTTTTTAAGGTTTGAAACGTGGAAGACAGGGTGAATATTGCTAAGTTCATGAGGTAAATGGAGTTTGTAAGCTACGGGACCAATCCTGGCTAGGATTTCGAAAGGTCCTATGTACCTTGGGTTAAGTTTTCCACGCTTTCCGAAGCGTATCATGCCCTTCCAGGGTGAGACTTTCAACAAGACACGGTCTCCAACCTAGAATTCCAAGGGTTTTCGTCGTTTATCGGCGTAGCTCTTTTGTCTATCTCGGGAGGCCTTAATTCGTTCTCGGATTTGTACGATCTTTTCGGTGGTTTCGCGGATGATTTCTGGACCAGTGAGAGTGCTGTCAGGGACTTGTCCCTTGACCAGCTGCGTGTCACCCAACTCAGCCCAGCACAGAGGGGATCCGCACTTGCGGCCATAGCGGGCTTCGAACGGCGCAGCCTTGATGCTGGTATGGTAGCTGTTGTTATAAGAAAATTCAACCAAAGGAATATGAGTATCCCATGACGCGCCGAAGTCGATGACGCAGGCTCTCAACATGTCTTCCAAGGTTTGAATGGTTCTCTCACTCTGTCCATCTGTTTGAGGATGGTAAGCTGTGTTAATATCCAGCTTAGTTCCAAGAGCCTTCTGTAGTGACTGCCAGAACCTAGAAGTGAACCTGCTATCCCGATCGGAAATGATGGACACAGGTACACCGTGCAGTCGGACCACCTCTTGGACGTAGATTCGCGTGAGTTTTTCCATTTTGAAGTTTTCCTTGATAGGAAGGAAGTGAGCAGATTTGGTCAGTCGGTCGACAATTACCCAAATGGTGTCGTACCCACTCGGAGATTTGGGTAACTTGGTAATGAAATCCATAGTAATCATTTCCCATTTCCATTCAGGTATTTCAGGTTGTTGGAGTAGGCCGGAGGGTTTTTGATATTCGACCTTCACTTTGGCGCAAGTCAGGCACTTGCCCACGAAGGTAGCGATTTCGGCCTTCATATTTGGCCACCAATACAGTTTCTTGAGATCCAAGTACATCTTATCCGAACCTGGGTGTACGGAGTATTTAGTATTATGGGCTTCGTTCATGACAACCTCTCTGAAACCTCCGAACTTTGGGGTCCAGATTCGGTCCATGAAACAATAGACTCCGTCGTTCCTGATCTCAAGATTCTTATCCATTCCTCTCAGGGCTTCGCCTGATACATTTTCTGGTCTTAAGGCTTCCAGCTGAGCCTCTTTGATTTGCGCGGATAAGTGGGAATGGATAGTCATAGTCAGTGCCTTCACCTTACGACCTGAGTATTCTTTCCGGCTGAGGGCATCTGCCACCACATTGGCCTTTCCGGGATGGTAGCGGATTTCTCACTCGTAGTCGTTGAGTAGTTCAACCCATCGCCGTTGTCTCATGTTCAGCTCCTTTTGGTCGAGGATGTGCTGTAGACTTTTATTGTCAGTAAAGATGGTGCACTTAGTTCCGTAGAGATAATGTCTCCAGATTTTTAATGCAAAGACCACTGCTCCCAATTCTAGGTCGTGAGTCGTGTAGTTAACTTCGTGTACTTTCAGTTGTCTGGAAGCATAGGCGATGACCTTGCCTCGTTGCATTAGGACACAACCGAGACCTTGATTGGACGCATCGCAGTAGACAACGAAGTCTTCCGTCCCATCGGGAAGGGACAGGATAGGTGCGCTGCACAAGGCTCGCTTCAGTGTTTGGAACGCAGTGTCTTGCTTTTCGCTCCAACAAAAGGGTACACCTTTCTGAGTTAGAGTGGTTAAGGGTTTGACAATTTTGGAGAAATTTTGAATAAATCTGCGATAGTAGCCAGCGAGACCCAAGAATTGACAGATTTCGGTGGGTGTTTTCGGTGCTGACCAGTTTTCTATCGCTTTGATCTTTGAAGGATCCACGTGTATGCCCTCCTTGCTTACCACGTGACCAAGGAAAGTAACCTTCCGGATCCAGAATTCACACTTGGAGAATTTCGCGTACAGTTGCTCCGATCTAAGAGTTTCCAACACTAGCCTCAAGTGTTGTTTGTGATCCTCTTCGCTTTTGGAATAGACAAGTATGTCGTCGATGAATACGATAACAAACTTGTCCAGAAAGGGACGACACACCCGGTTCATCAAATCCATGAACACTGCCGGTGCGTTGGTTAGACCGAAGGGCATAACTACGAATTCGTAGTGACCGTATCGAGTCCGAAAGGCTGTTTTGGGAACGTCACCCTCATGGACTCGCAGCTGATGATACCTTGATCTTAAATCGATTTTGGAAAAGTAGTTAGCTCCTTGAAGTTGATCGAAGAGGTCGTCTATCCGAGGAAGGGGATAACGGTTTTTGATTGTGAGCTTGTTCAGCTCTCGGTAATCGATACACATTCGAAAAGATCCATCTTTCCTTTTCACGAATAAGATCGGGGCTCCCCACGGCGAGGAACTCGGTCTGATGAATCCTTTACTGAGTAGCTCATTGAGCTGACTAGATAACTCCTGCATTTCTGCCGGAGCTAATCGATAAGGAGATTTGGCTACGGGGGTAGCTCCGGGGATTAAGTCGATACGAAACTCCACTTGGCGTTCAGGAGGGATTCCTGGGAGATCCTCTGGAAAGACATCAGGAAAATTGCAGACTTCGGGGATGCTCTCGAGGTCTTTAACTTCCTGCTTTTCGTTAACGACATGGGCTAAGAATACATAACACTCCTTCCGCAGGAGTTTCTGGGCTTTGATGCACGAAATGATGCGAAGGTTTGAACTGAGTTTATCCCCGTAGATTACAAGAGTTTCATTCGAAGGAAGATTGAGACAAATAGCTTTTTCGAAACAGAGGATGTCTGCACGATTGGGGCTCAACCAATCCATGCCAACGATGACATCAAAGCTTTTTATGGAGACTGACATAAGGTCAATGAGAAATGAACGGTCGTTTAAGGATAGGGTACACCCTACGTATATCTCGTTAGTGCTCTCTTTCTCACCGTTAGCCATTTCGACGGTAAACTTTTCGGTTAAAGGTTGGGATTTTTGCTTAAGAAATTGTTTGAATGCATGACTAACAAAGCTCCTTTCAGCACCAGAATCGAAAAGAATGCATGCATAAGAGTTGTCGAGGAGAAACGTACCCGTGACAACGTTGGGGTCAGCGACTGCCTCTTCTTGTCCCATGGTTAGAACTCTCCCGGTGTTGTTGGTTGTTGCTGCTTTGGGGCAGTCCCTTTTGAAATGCCCAACCTCCCCACAGTTGTAGCAGGCTCGGCCAACACCTGCTCCAGAGGTTTGAGTAGTTTGCTGAACTGGCTTTCTGCAGTCTCGAGCCAGATGGCCCTTTTTACCACATTTGTTGCAGTGCTTTTCACGACAGAGCCCGGAAGCACGATGGTGGTAACTGCACTTATCGCACCAGGGAAGAGTACCAGTGTATGCACTGTTAGGGGTTTGAGTTGCAGGAGAGGCGACAGGAGTTGTAGCAGCGTGGACTGCCACAGTTTGCTGTCTTTTCGAGGGTCCTTGCGAACCCTGACCCTTTCGCTTGTTCCAGAATTTCTTCTTATTTTCACTACTCCCTTTAGCCGGCTCAGGAGTGGCTATCACTTCGTCGGGCTCGTCGCTATGATCAATCAGGGTTTGCGCCAAACACTTAGCGCTGTCGAAGGTTTCTGGCTTTGCAGCCAAAACATTTCCCTTGGTTGGCTGGGTCAGCCCCCAAATGAATCGTTCGATCTTTTTGCTTTCCGGGGATATCATCCCCGGACAAAGGAGTGCTAGGTCTTCAAACCTAGAAGTGTAGGAAGCAATGTCGGAACCCTTCATCTTCAGTGTCCAGAGTTCGTGTTTGAGTTTCTGCATCTCGCCCCGTGGGCAGTACTGGGCTATCATGAGTTCCTTCAGTTTGTCCCAACCCATGGCATTTGCCACTGGTAGGGTTAAGGACTTGACCCGGCCATTCCACAGGTTAATGCTTTGTTGAGGAAAGTGCAAGCGGCGTACTTCACTTTGTTGGCCTCGGAGACTGCGCAAATTTCAAATATGGACTCAATCTTTTCGAACCATTGAGTCAGAGCAATAACACCTCCCTTGCCATCGAAAGATGTGGGTTTTGCGTTCATGAAATCTTTATAAGAGCATTCTTTCTGGTGTCCCTGACCACCTTCCTGAATTTGAGGATGCATACCACCTCCCTGACCACCAGATCCACCGGGATTCATTTGTGACATCGCAGCAGCCACGGCAGCAGTAACAGCTGCCTGAAACATGACAGGGTCAAATTGGGGAGGAGGCGGTGGTGGAGGAGTGTCGTTGTTTCTCCTGGTAGATCTCCTTCGGGGAGGCATCTTGATCTGAAATGACCAAGAAAGAGGAGGATGGAATTTAGAGATATGAAGCAAGGATATATCTCATAATAATTTTTAGAGTGTTCTACTACGCGATAGGATAGGAAAATTACTTGAAGTAAGTAAACTATCGCTAAGGGAGGAATGAGTAGTAACACTCGGAATGGATTTCCATGAGGTATTTGGTTCGGACTAAAATACTCCCATAGTATTTTATGTTGAATGGATATTAGGTAAGTTATAGGCCTGCTGTACACCACAGTCACTCCCAAGCACATGTTGGCCGTGTCTCGAATGAATATAGTTGATCAGGCTATATTGACCCTAGACATGACTACATAACTGCCCAGGTTTAACCACAGTGCACAACGCCCAATTTACTTATGCTTTGCTCTCTTCGCGATACAGATTTCGGTACTCGGGAATTACTTGTATACTTTTATAAAAATACTTATATTTTAAAAAGCATACTTTTAGTTTAGAGCTCTTAGGCCCCTTAGTGTTTATAGTTGTATACCATGTAAGGTTCGGTATACTTAGTTCACTATAAACAAGGGCTCTGATACCAATCTGTCACACCCCGAAACCGATGGCGGAAATGTTCCGGGGCGGAGTGACGTCATGTAGAGTATCACAACCAATGTACATAGCAAGCATAGTAAACACAACCGTTACATTACATGAGAAAGTTTTACATTTGTTTGAAAATAAAGTACTACAAGTTTTCTTAGATACATTCGTTAGAACAAAAGTGAAGACGAGTCTTCTATATGCTCCGTCTTCTCCAAAAGTTAGTGGGAGTACCTGTCTATGGATGCCCTGAGAATACAAGCAGTTTTAAAATATCAGCAAAAAGCTGGTGAGTTCATAAGCGGTTTGTTTTCTGGAAAAAGATTCAGTTTCCTTTAGTTTCATGAACAGTTGATATCCAAGAAAATCCCATATTTTCTTATATGTAAGTTAATTTGAATAGGATATGAAAAACCATAAGTTATGACCCTGGAATTACTATCCAGTACGAAAGTAGGTAGTTTTAATACATAAAACTATTAGATTAGATCCCTGGAATACCATCCAGTACGAAAGTAGGTAGTTTTAATACATAAAACTATTAGATTAGATCCCTGGAATACCATCCAGTACGAAAGTAGGTAGTTTTAATACATAAAAACTATTAGATTAGCTCCCTGGGATACTATCCAGTGTGAAAGTAGTTAGTTTTAATACATAAAACTATTAGATTAGATCCCTAGAATACCATCCAGTGTGAAAGTAGATTGTTTTAATACATAAAACTATTAGATTAGATCCCTGGAATACCATCCAGTGTGAAAGTAGGTAGTTTTAATACATAAAACTATAGTTGAAATAAAGTAAGAAAAATCCGTAACCAAGTTGGTTTGTTAAATACATATTGTGAGCCGTATAACCATACTGATATGACCCGTGACCTCCTTGACGTTCTTCAGGCGTCGCTCGATTTACAAAATTTGTCACCCCAGGCGTGCCCGCCTAACTGTAGCTAACAGTTTAGGTGTGGGATTGTCAGTCCCGAATAGATCTATCCACAAATTTCACGTTCTCCCTCCAGGAGACTCTGGTTATACTTCCGGTGAGGATTTATTGGTATCCCGAAGGATATAACGAAGATAAGTCTCACAAGCTAGTATTTACAGATTTTCAGATGATTCAATCGTTTTCGAGTTTCGAATTAGTTTGGAACATAGTAGAGTATAAATAATTAAATACAACATAATTATTTAGCATGATACTCTAGATTAGACATAGATAAACTAAATCAGACATAGTTTATATTTTTGACTTTGCATGAAATCGAAATTCGTATAACAAGTGGTAAAGATCCCCAAATTATTCCCATAATAATTTGCACAGTTTGATAAGTTTTTCCCATTTAGATTGGAAAGGTTTGATAAGTTCCATATAGTTTTAGGAAAACTATGTAATTATATTTAGAAAATGTCCCTTATGCTCTGCCTATTACAAGAGGGATAAAGTAACATAAGTTCATCGGAGAATCGTATAATTACATCAGTTTCTTTCAAGTTATGAAAACCTTTATGATTTTGCTTGTATTCCCCCCCTGAAAAACATGAAAAACTTGGAAAAGGTGTAGGGGTATGAACTCACTTGACGAGAATGTGCCGAGTAGGATGCTAGAAGGCAACTTAGGACTTGAACACGCGTGAGGTTCCTATGTAACATGAAGAGATACATAATTGTATCTAATTAGACTTTGATTTACTAAGATAGCAGGATAATACACTCCGAGGCATGAAAACACTTTAATTCAAGTGTTAGGGATGGTACGGGTTGTATCTAAGGAGTGTAGGGCCTAGATAAGGTGTTTACTCTTCAAGTGTAAACCCTTAGGGGAGTTTACGGTCCAAAGACCACATCCCCCATGAGTTTACGGCCGTAAACTCATGAGTGGTGTGTTCTTGGTTGATCAACGAGCTTATTTTGTACACGGGAAGGTTCTAAGGTTGATTCCATGGCTTAGGAAGTGATCGGGACATGAAATGGCCTAGGAATTTGGGTTTACGGTCCTTGGACCACCCTTGGGGAGTTTACGGTCCCTGGACCACCCTTGGGGAGTTTACGGTCGTAAACTCATGGGTTTACGGCCGTAAACCCACCCTTGTCCATGTTTGTCCATTTTCCATACGTTTTGGTGTTTTGCAGGCCATTCATGCAAGTTCTAGACTCAAATACAAGCCATGCAAAGTGTTTGGAGCATTAAAACACCCTTGGAAGGTGTTTACGGTTTTGGGAGACGTTCCCAAACCGTAAACTCAAGTTCATGCTCATTTGGACATGTTTTAGGGTTCTAAGATCATCTAAGCAAGTTTCGAGGCCATTAGACATGCATTGGGAGGGTTAAGGAGCATCAAAACCCCATGGAAGGGTGTTTACGGTTCTTGAACATTCAAGAACCGTAAACTCATGTTCATGGCCAAAAATGCATGATCTTGTGGTTCTAACTCCATGCATGTAAGGATCTAAGCATTAGAAGAGGTTTGGAAGGGTTTTGGGGCTTCAAAAACCCCCATTGAAGGAGTTTACGGTTTTTGGGAGGCTCCCCAATCCGTAAACACGAGTTTTTGATGCATTTGAGAGTTTAAGACATGGATTTGCATGCATGTTAGGATAAGCAACTAGTTAGGAAGGATCACTTACCAATTTGGAGCTTGAAAGTGAAGATTCTTGAGAGAGTTCGATTTCTAGAGAGAGAGTAGAGAGAGAAAGTTGAAGTGTGGGAAAAGCTCAAATGGTGGTCACTCCACCCTTTTATGTGTCTAGAGTTAGTGACCCGGTGGGAATACACCCAATACGGACATTAAACGGAGCTTAATATTTTACCCGGGTAAATGACCATTACCCGTATTAGTCGTAGTCTACAAATTTTCAAAAGATTATTTAGAGTGTTTTTACTCAAATAAATATTTCGTTTTAATACATAGGAAATAATAATAATAATTCTAAATGAATTATTTAATTTGAAAGTGAACGGAAAACCCAAAATAAAATAAATTTTATTAACGGCATGGGTTATGTTAACGGAATATCTTTCGGGTTGTCACAACTAATGCCTACATTTCAAAACATACATCATTTGTTTATTTTATTTTAAATTAGTTTTATAATCTGTAAAGTTTCTAAAATGTAAAGCATTGCAAAACTTAGTGTTCAATTCTAAATTTCCCGTGACACACTTTCAACAATGTATAATTATTCATCTAAATATATTGAGTATCCATTTTAACCATTGTTGGACTCCAGTCTAAAAGGTCAAAACTAACAGATTTTCAATCACTAGTTTTAGTGTTTCTTCTTTTTCATAAATGGAGTTTAAGTTAATCGATAACTCATGAATTTTTAGAAAACCTAAGCAAACATTTTAGAACTTCCACATGTTTATTTAATCATTAACACACATCAATGATTTGAAGTTCGAAATATATCTCAACCTAGTTTTAAATCTACCTACAGATATTATCCTTAAAATTTTTAACAATAGCAATCGTTTCTGCTGCTACCTTCCTTTTCTTTTCCCCACACTTGATTTCTAGATCTCTATCAGGTTTCAGGTCTCACACACCCATACTAATAACACAATACATGTCCTAATTTTTTTTTGTCTATTTTGCTGTGACAACCCGATATTTCGAGTCAATGTAATGTTCAAAAAGTCAAATATTATAAACTATATTTGGTGTAATAAAATAATGTCAAAAATGAAGTGTTCTAAAGTCTCAATTGGGATACATAAAATATTAAATATTGTGTCAAGGTTCTCAGAAATATAAAGAACACTCAAATTCGAGTTATAACGAAGAAGTTATGACCAATCGAAAATCCGCGACACAACTAGTAAAACACTGTTAAGCGTAAAAAGTAAAATTTCAATAAAATACTTTTTAGCCTTAGGTATCTAAACAAAAGTCGTATATTAGGTTAAACCGTGAGCATGCATAAAAAGAACGCCTAAATCTGACTTCGTGTGAGGAAGTTATTATTTTTCTAAGTTTCGGAACATCAGTAGACAGCTAAAAACTCGAAATAGAGATCGAGCGACTTTTAACCAACACGACCTAAATGAGTATCGAAGATCTCGTCAATGGTAATACAACGGTAAAAAGACAGACGAAAACGAACGTCAGATGAAGAAGTTATGAATTTTTAACGGATTTATCCTGTCCCGGCCTGTTAAAAATATATTATTAAAAATAAAGTCAAAATTTGCCGATGAAGTCCAAACGAGAGTTGTAAAGTATATTCTCACCTACGCGTGGATATAAAGAACGTAAAAAACGGAGCTCGTATGCGAAATTTACGCATTTTTGAAGTTTTGGGCACACACTTCGAGGCTTATCCGAAGGGTTACGCCCAGTGTACTTCGGAGTACGCCCAACGTACCCAATGCACGGCCTCGGATCGGCCACGTCGCCCTACATCCTCTACTACCGTCCCATCCGAAGACCAGAGACCGGAGACGTCATCGCTGACGTACGCCCCGCATACGAGGGTACGCCCAGCGTACGAGGTACGCCCCGCGTACTTCGGAGTACACCCAGCGTACGAAGCCTGGCAGCTCCCCTATACGTAAGATGTGAGGGTTCCGACTTCCCTTGCTCATTTCCCTTTTCTCTCTCACTTCTGCTCTACGTTTAGCATCCCGAGACGACCCCGACACCCCGGTTACATATCCAAGTTCCGACGAAGGTCCGAAGCTCCGAGAATCCCAAGAAACTTACCCCTTCCCGGTCGAAGCACTACCCGACTAAAGTCTCGTTTTCTTCAAATCATCACACTTTCCAAGTGAGTTCATACCCCTACAATTTCACGTCTTTTTCATGTTTTAGGGGGGGGGGAAATACAAGTGAAACACGAGAAAAACTTATGTTCAAATACGCATCGTTTTATATGGTTTCGAATATTTTACTTGCATCCTGTTTATAAATGTTAAACAACATTAATACCCACTTTACACTTTACATGCAAAGTTGGTATTACGTCAAGTTTTTTTTTATCACCAAATGGAACACACTTTTGAAAAACTATAGTAGGTATAGTTTACGAAATATTCATGACAACTTTACATAAACACGATAAAAAGGAATTACTTTTATTTACAAGTAATGTGGACTTTTCATTCCGTAAATCTATTGATACTAATTTTTGTGAGACATCCGGCTTCACCGTACTCTCAAGTACGCATTTCAAGTCCTGTATTATAAACCATAATCTCTTGTAGGGAGAGCGTGATACTTGTGTATAGATCTATATGGGATTGACAATCCCGCACCTAAACTGTTAGCTACAGTTAGACCGGCAGGTCTGGGGTGACAAACGTCATAATACTGCAACGCCTGAAGAACGTTGTTACAGGCAGTCTGGGTCAATAGCATGGTTATAAATCTCACATGAAATATCGAAATATTTTAATTTACGAGACTCTTAAATGCATTCAGTGTTACATTATATATGTATAAATCCACTTTCATCATTTTAGCATAAAAGATACTATTGCATCCCAGCCTTTGGCACTTTTTCAAACTATCACACATACATAGAAAATATTGGATTTTCTGGAAAACACGTTCAGTTGTTTTACCGAAAGACATACAAATTTTAGTATAAAAACGCTTATGAACTCACCAACTTAATTGTTGACACTTTTTTTGAAACTACTTGTATTTCTCAGGGAATCAGTAATACAGGTAACCATCAGCTTTTGGAGAAGGAACGCTAAGGCGTCTGTTATCAAAACATTTTAAATCATCATATTTGTAATATTCTTTTGAAACATGTATTACATGCAACGATGTAACTTTTATTATATTCATGATGGTTGGGTTACTTTCTTTACAAATATTCAACTGTTATGATACTACGTGAAGTCATCCACCCCCGAATGTTTCCGCCATTCTGGTTTGGGGGTGTGACAGATTGGTATCAGAGCATTGTTTATAGTGAACTAAGTATATCGAACCACATAAGATATACAAACTATAAATGCAAAGGGACTAAAACCCTCTGACAAAACGTTTTCATAAACGATACTTTTAATAAATTAAAATAGTATATATATATATATATATATATATATATATATATATATATATATATATATATATTATATAAAAGTATAAGTAGTACACGCATGCATCGGTGTCGTATCATAACTAAAATTTTATAAAAGTATTAAGGCAAGTTGCGACACTACGATTAGGCCTCGGGGTATGTAAACAGATCGAGAATAAATATAGCCTGATCAACTATATTTATCCTGGATGTGACCAACGTATGTCGAGGAATGGTCGTAGTGAGCAACAAGTCGAAAACTTACCAAACGAAATACTAGAATCAAACTTACAAATTTGAAATACTATAGGAGTATTTTATAAAACCATAAGAACTATAATAATCATGCGAACCTCGATATTTAGTTAAAATTAGGAATCGTCAAATAAATAAAAATTTTATTTATCAAAAGTTACCTTTTACACCCAAATGTTTTATATAATTCTCTTGCCTCTATTTCTCGACTAGACAAAATGGCAGGATTTTACATTCCCGGGGATCCCTACTACCCTAACCAGGGTAATGGAGGTTGGATTGAGGAGGAGCCAGAGGAAGATCCCCGAGGAAGAGCCAGAAGAGGATTCCGAAGAGGATCCCGAGGAAGACCTAGATGAAGAGTCAGAAGAGGAAGGAGATGGTGGGAGCACTGACTCGGAAACCCAGGTCTACAATCCTCCCCGAGGAGCAGCAAATCCCCAAAGGAACTTCCAGGGCCCGGCGCCCCGCTGGGCTGTGGATCTGAAGCGATGGAGCAGGGAGCAAGGGCAACACCCACCCTACGACATGGAACGAGGCTTTTATAACCTCAGTAACGGGGGTTCGGCTGACAGGGCACTCCCTGTCATGGTTCGTCGCAATGCCAACCAAGGCTAGCAAGCAAGAGTAAATGCCAGCCAACTCTTGGACATTGGGGCCACCGCTGCTGTCACTGCGGTACGTCTTCGTCGTCTGGACGAAGAACATGAGTGAACAATAGAGCACACCTTTTCCCTTCAGAAGGACATTACTGCTACTAGAGCCGAAGTAAGGGAATTCTGTAAGAACCAAGCCGCAATGGAGAGACGCATCATCGAGGCTGAGCGTCAAGTAGCCCGAGCTCAGACTTCCACAACCACAAACCATGGTCCGCAGTGTGCCACCCGCTCGGAGTAGAGCGCGTACTTCTGGCGCTATATATATACTTATCGACTAAGTGTTGGTGTTAGTCTTTACTTTAAATGTAAACCCGACGGATTATGAGTGCACAATCCGGGGGCCCGAATGCTATCAAATTTTCCCTTTATCATTGATGTACCCTAGACCCATGTAAGGTTAAATTTTCCTGATCGTTGTATCAAATATTAATATCAATGAGAATGACACACATTTATTATTTCCTTGAGTATACGATTAAGTTCTTTAGATACTAAGGAAATCATACACTTATTTTTGAAAGTTTCCCCTTTACTTACAAATTTCGGTAATGTTCGGAGCACAAAGCATAGGATACTAAGACTTTCCATAATCATTTCTGAAGACTTATCAAGAATTCGTATCTTAACTTATGGCAGAATCATGCCACCAAGAAGGAATCCTCGACGCTTCAATACTACAGGAGCACCAACACCACCACCACCACCTCCACCTCCGTCGATGGATGCTGCTACCTTTCAGGCCGCTGTAACAGCTGCCGTAACTGCAGCAATGGCTCAAATGAGTAACAACGGATCAGGGGGATGAATAAATAGCTCTAATAATGGCCAAAACCAGGGACGTTCTGGGGAATGTACTTATAAGGACTTCTCCAACAGCAAACCCATCCCCTTTAATGGAACTGGGGGAGTAATGGCTCTATCCCACTGGATAGAGAAAACGGAAGCCGTGTTCGAGATATGCTAATGCCCCGAAGAGAGCAAAGCAAAATTTGCCGCCTGTACTTTCTCCAAACGAGCCCTAACGTGGTGGAATGACCACGTCAAGTCACTAACTCTGGTAGTGGCAAACTCCATGGGTTGGGAGAACCTGAAGCAAATGCTACTGCGAGAGTACTGCCCAAGGGGCGAGATCCAGAAGCTTAAACATGAGCTTTGGGGATTGTCTATGGTGGGCTCGAACATCACAACCTATACGAATAGGTTCAGTGATTTGACAATACTTTGCCCAAGGATGATGGCCCCAGAAAGCAAGAAGGTGGAAAGATATGCCTGGGGGTTGTCGCCCCAGCTTCGAGGAAGTGTGCTAGCTTCCAAACCCACGACGTTCGACAGTGCCAAACAACTAGCACAGTCCCTCGTCGATCATGGGGTTTGCCAAGATGTCACGACCGTCGTCCCGTAACTAACCAAAGGAAACAACAACAATAACAACAATGCCAACAACAACAACAACAACAAGAAGTTTTGGAACAAGAGGAAGGGTCAAACTTCGCAAGAACCTTCAAAGAAGCAAATAGTGGCGGTCCATGTCGCTACTGCCCCCACTGCTGTCCCTGTTACCCCTACGCCGGTAAAACAATATGCTGGAAACCTACCAAAGTGCAACAAATGCAATTGCCATCACAACAGGAATTGCCGGGAGATGCACTGTAAAAACTACGATAGGAAAGGGCACACTGCTCGTTTCTGTAAGGCACCAGCGCGACCAATCACCCAAGTTCCTGGTACTGGAGTGAGCCAGGCATGTTATGGGTATGGGGAAACTGGGCACTACAAGAGAGATTGCCCTAAGGCAAAGAATGCTGGCGGTGTAGGAAGAGTGCTGGAAATAGGGCAGAACGAGGCAATGGCCGATCCCACAGTGGTTACGGGTACGTTTCTCCTCAACAACATTTATGCATGCATACTATTTGACTGTGGTGCGGAGAGAAGTTTTGTGAGTCATAAATTCAAACACTTACTTAATCAAAAACCCCAAGCACTCAATAAGATCTTTACAGTAGAAATGGCAAACGGTAAGACAGAAAGCACAAATGATATGTATATAGGCTGCACATTAGATTTAAATGAACACTCGTTCCAAATCGATCTAATGCCGATCACTATAAGAAGCTTTGATGTCATCATCGGTATGGATTGGTTAAGCCTTCACCATGCCGATATACTTTGTCATGAAAGGGCCGTTCGCCTTAATATGCCAATCGGCAAAACTCTTATCATTTATGGGGATAAACCCGATACCAATTTAGAAATCATCTCTTGCGTCAAAGCCCGAAAATACTTTCGCAAAGAATATCATGCCTTCCTAGCCCACGTGGTAGACCAGAAATGAGAAGTAAAAGACATTAAATATATTCCGAAAGTCTGCAATTTCCACGACATTTTCCCTGAAGATCTTCCAGGAGTCCCACCAGAACGACAAGTCGAGTTCAGGATCGACTTGATTCCCGGAGCTACCCCAGTAGCAAAATCGTCGTACCGTCTAACACCGGCAGAAATGAAGGAATTATCTAGCCAACTGAACGAACTTCTAAGCAAAGGATTCATCAAACCGAGCTTCTCACCTTGGGGAGCACCGGTTCTATTCGGAAAGAAGAAGGACGGATCTTTTCGCATGTGCATCGATTACCGGGAACTGAACAAACTCACGATCAAGAACCGATACCCCTTACCGCGCATAGACGATCTGTTCGACCAACTACAAGGAGCGAGCTACTTCTCAAAGATCGATTTAAGATCTGGGTATCACCAGCTGCGAGTCCTCGAAGGAGACATTCCCAAAACGACATTCCGAACTCGCTATGGTCACTACGAGTTTGTAGTGATACCCTTTGTATTGACAAATGCACCGGCGGTGTTCATGGACTTGATGAACCGAGTGTGTCGTCCTTTCCTGGACAAATTTCTGATCGTGTTCATAGATGATATAATCATCTATTCAAGGAGCAAGGAGGAACATAGCCAACACCTCCGTCTGGTCTTAGAAACATTAAGGACTGAGAAGCTATACGCAAAATTCTTAAACTGCGAATTTTGGATTCGGAAAGTAGATTTCCTAGGTCACGTGGTCAGCAAGGAGGGGATACACGTGGACCCTTCCAAAATCAAGGCAATCGAGAACTGGACAACTCCAAGGACTCCAACATAAATCCTACAATTCTTGGACCTTGCCGGGTATTACCGGAGGTTCATACAAAACTTCTCGAAGATTGCTAAGCTACTTACCACCCTGACTCAGAAGGGGGTAACCTTCCGCTGGGGAGAAAAACAAGACGTTGCATTCCAAACACTAAAGCAAGCCCTATGCAGCGCACCTATATTATCCTTGCCAGAAGGAACATAAGACTTTGTGGTCTACTACGATTCGTCAAACCAGGGACTTGGATGTGTCCTAATGCAACGAGGGAAGGTCATCACATACGCCTCGAGACAACTCAAGACGCACGAGGTCAACTATAAAACGCACGATTTCGAACTAGGAGCGGTCGTTTTCACTCTAAAGATCTGGAGGCACTATCTCTACGACACGAAATGTACAATCTTCACCGATCATAAAAGCCTTCAACACATCCTCAATCAAAAGGAACTCAACATGAGACAAAGGCGGTGGGTAGAACTACTAAACGATTACGAATGCGAAATTCGTTATCATCCCGGGAAAGGTAATGTAGTAGCTGATGCCCTCAGCCGAAAGGAATACTCAGGCCGCCAAGTGAAATCTTTAACTATAACGATCCATTCACACCTGTCCACACAAATCAAGGAAGCTCAAATAGAAGCCTTGAAATCCGGAAATGTGGTGGATGAAGCCTTAAGAGGAATGGATAAGAAACTTGAAGTCAAGGATGACGGAGTTCGTTACTTCATGAATCGGATCTAGACGCCAAAGTTTGGCGGATTCAGAAATGTTGTCATGAATGAAGCCCATAAGACTTGATACTCAATACATCCTGGATCGGATAAGATGTATCTGGATCTCAAGAACTTGTATTGGTGGCCAAACATGAAAGCCGAAATCGCTACCTATGTAGGCAAATGTCTGACTTGCGCCAAAGTCAAGGTAGAGTACCAAAAGCCCTCGGGATTGTTGCAACAACCGGAAATACCCGAGTGGAAGTGGGAGCGGATAACCATGGATTTTATAACCAAGTTACCCAAGACAGCAGGTGGACTTGACACCATATGGGTGATCGTCGACCGGTTAACCAAATCCGCGCACTTCCTACCAATAAAGGAAACAGATAAGCTGGAGAAACTAACTAGAACATACATCAGGGAGATTGTACGACTGCATGGTGTACCAATATCCATTATCTCAGACCGAGATAGTAGATTCACCTCGAGGTTCTGGCAATCACTACAAAAATCTCTAGGAACAAGGCTGTGGACATGAGTACCGCCTACCACCCACAGACCGACGGTCAGAGTGAGAGGACCATTCAAACCTTGGAAAATATGCCAAGAGCTTGTGTGATCGATTTTGGTAAAGCTTGGGATACCCATTTACCATTGGTTGAGTTCTCGTAAAACAATAGCTATCACACTAGCATCAAGGTTGCTCCATTTGAAGCCCTCTACGGCCGTAAGTGCAGATCACCCCTATGCTGGGCTGAAGTGGGTGACACGCAACTAGAAAGAGGTCAAGTACCCGACAACACTCTCACTGGACCCAAAATCATAAGGGAGACTACATAGAAGATTGTCCAAATCCGAGAACGACTGAAAGCTTCAAGAGACAGACAAAAGAGTTATGCGGATAAAAGACGGAAACCTTTGGAATTCCAGGTTGGGGACCGGGTACTATTGAAAGTCTCACCCTGGAAGGGTTTAATACGTTTTGGAAAACGTGGGAAACTAAACCCAAGGTATATCAGACCATTCGAGATCCTTGCCAGGATCGACCCGGTGACGTATAAACTTTGATTACCGCAGTAACTCAATAACGTACACTCTACCTTTCACGTGTCGAACCTAAAGAAGTGCTTATCCGATGAGACCCTCGTCATCCCTCTGGACGAAATTGAAACCAATGAGAGTCTCCACTTCGTAGAAGAGCCAGTAGAAATCATGGATCGGGAAATTAAAAGAACTAAACAAAGCCGCATACCCGTTGTGAAGGTCCGTTGGAAAGCCAAGCGAGGACCTGAATACACCTGGGAACGCGAGGATCAGATGAAACAAAAGTACCCACATCTTTTTTCTAGTCCATAAACTCTATCTTAGATTAAATTTCGGGACGAAATTCCCTCTAACGGGGGGATGATGTGACAACCCAATATTTCGAGTCAATGTAATGTTCAAAAAGTCAAATATTATAAACTATATTTGATGTAATAAAATAATGTCAAAAATGAAGTGTTCTAAAGTCTCAATTGGGATACATAAAATATTAAATATTGTGTCAAGTTTCTCAAAAATATAAAAAACACTCAAATCCGAGTTATAATGAAGAAGTTATGACCAATCGAAAATCCGCGACACAACCAGTAAAACACTGTTAAGCATAAAAAGTGAAATTTCAATAAAATAATTTTTAGCCTTAGGTATCTAAACGAAAGTCGTAGATTAGGTTAAACCGTGAGCATGCATAAAAAGAACGCCCAAATCTGACTTCGTGTGAGGAGGTTATGATTTTTCTAAGTTTTGGAACAGCAGTAGACAGCTAAAAACTCGAAAAACAGATCGAGCGACTTTTAGCCAACACGACCTATATGAGTATTGAAGATCTCGTCAATGGTAATACAACGGTAAAAAGACAGACGGAAACAGACGTCAGATGAAGAAGTTATGAATTTTTAACGGATTTATCCTTTCCCGGCCTGTTAAAAACATATTATTAAAAATAAATCAAAATTTGCCGATGAAGTCTAAACGAGAGTTGTAGAGTATATTCTCACCTACGCGTGGATATAAAGAACGTCAAAAATGGAGCTTGTATGCGAAAGTTACGTATTTTTGATGTTTTTGGCACACATTTCGAGGCTTATCCGAAGGGTTACGCCCAACGTACTTCGGAGTACACCCAGCGTACCCAATGCACGGCCTCGGATCGGCCACATCGCCCCGACACCCTCTACTACCGTCCCATCCGAAGACCAGAGACCGGAGACGTCATCGCTGACGTACGCCCCGCGTCCGAGGGTACGCCCCGCGTCCGAGGATACGCCCCGCGTACTTCGGAGTACGCCCAACATACAAAGCCTGGCAGCCCCCTATAAATAAGATGCGAGGGTTCCGACATCCCTTGCTCATTTCCCTTTTATCTCTCACTTCTACTCTACGTGTAGCATCCCGAGGCGACCCCGACACCCCGGTTACATATCCAAGTTCCGACGAAGGTCTGAAGCTCCGAGAATCCCAAGAAACTTACCCCTTCCTGGTCGAAGCGCTACCCGACTAAAGTCTCGTTTTCTTCAAATCATCACACTTTCCAGGTGAGTTCATACCCCTACAATTTCACGTCTTTTTCATGTTTTAGGGGGGGAAATACAAGTGAAACACGAGAAAAACTTATGTTCAAATACGCACCGTTTTATATGGTTTTGAATATTTTACTTGCATCCTATTTATAAATGTTAAACAACATTAATACCCACGTTACACTTTACATGCAAAGTTGATATTGCGTCAAGTTTTTTTTATCACCAAATGGAACACACTTTTGAAAAACTATAATAGGTATAGTTTACGAAATATTCATGACAACTTTACATAAACACGATAAAAAGGAATTACTTTTATTTACAAGTAATGTGGACTTTTCTTTCCGTAAATCTGTTGATAATAAGTTTTGTGAGACATCCGGCTTCACCGTACTCTCGAGTATGCATTTCAAGTCCTGTATTATAAACCATAATCTCTTGTAGGGAGAGCGTGATACTTGTGTATAGATCTATATAGGATTGACAATCCCGCACCTAAACTGTTAGCTACAGTTACACCGACAGGTCTGGGGTGACAAATGTCATAACACTGCAACGCCTGAAGAACGTTGTTACAGGCAGTCTGGGTCAATAGCATGGTTATAAATCTCACATGAAATATCAAAATATTTTGATTTACGAGACTCTTAAATGCATTCAGTGTTACATTATATATGTATAAATCCACTTTCACCATTTTAGCATAAAAGATACTATTGCATCCCAGCCTTTGGCACTTTTTCAAACTATCACACATACATAGAAAATATTGGATTTTCTGGAAAACACGTTCAGTTATTTTACCGAAAGACATACAAATTTTAGTAGAAAAACGCTTATGAACTCACCAACTTAATTGTTGACACTTTTTTTGAAACTACTTGTATTTCTCAGGGAATCAATAATACAGGTAACCATCAGCTTTTGGAGAAGGAACGCTAAGGCGTCTGTTATCAAAACATTTTAAATCATCATATTTGTAATATTCTTTTGAAACATGTATTATATGCAACGATGTAACTTTTATTATATTTATGATGGTTGGGTTACTTTCTTTACAAATATTCAACTGTTATGATACTACGTGAAGTCATCCACCCCCGAATGTTTCCGCCATTCTGGTTTGGGGGTGTGACATTTGGTTCCCTTAGTTACATATTTATACGCATACAGACTAGAAATCTACATTTTCGTTCTGAGCGATTAATATGTGTATAGTCATGAGGCACAATTTTGACTTGGTCAACCTTGATATATTCAACCGTAAACGAGTAATCCTTATTTTCATTGTTCTTTTGTTCTAAAATTGGAAAATTGATTAAAAATAGAATTTTCATTGTACTTCCCTTACCATTAATACACAAATATAAATAGCCTTGTGTTTATCATCTTTCTAAATCCTGAAAATAGTTACGAAGAGTTATATTCTTCTCATGTTTCTTTTTTTTCTTTATAAACATAGAATGTTTGAATGTTATTATTATCTATCCTCCAAAAGAAATCTGTCTTAGAATCATTAAATTAAGAATGCACCATTTTCAATGATCGATATATTTACACCCTTCTTAAAATAACATTCTACTTTGCAATTTCTAGTGAGTTCCTAAACTCTCTCCTCGTAAACTTGTATTTGTCATGACTTAAACAATTAGATAATTTTTCAAAAGAGTAATCAAAATATTTATGTATAAATTCCCTTATTGACGACTTAAAACTTATGGTTCTATTGTAGTAAGAGTAACCGTAGTAGTAAATATAGATTAAAAAATCCTCGATCATTTTGTTATTTATTTTGGTATACGGCACTTAAATAGTCTTCACATTTGAAATGCACCAAAACTTCGTTGCCTAACCATAGTACATATGTTTAGGAACTTACCCTCGATTGCTTCTCTTTCGTTCGTGATACCCCTTCCCATTTTGGAATATATCTTTGCCAGACCACGTACCTAACCCGGATATGAGCAATTTTTTATTAATCTCTCTTTAATTAGGAAGCGAATTTAGACTTAATGTCGATTTAGAACACGACTTAAGGATCAACGCGGACCTATAACTCAATGCAATTGGTGCTTCATGAAAACTTATAACGCTCTATTAACTCAGGAAATGTCTAACTAGATAATATTTTTTGACTACATCGCCATGGTTGGATCATGATTCCCATGATCCTAATTTCCTACAATCTAGATTGTAGAACTCGAATTAGGGAACCCTAACCTGATTATAGCTAAATGATTTGACTCTCCCATGAGGAATTAGTCTAATATGATCAAAAGGTTCTTCAAGTCACTACCTCTCTAACTACACACTTGTATATGACTAAGTTCTAATTGAATACGACACAAGTTGAATTTTCGGGGTGAGATTCTTTCAACTGGGGAAGACTGTGACAACCTTCAAAATTTGAGTCAGTTCTAGATTTGAATAAACTTAGTTGCACGTGTAGGCAAGATACATCGTAGACTTAGTAATTAGAAGCTAAGTTATAACCTACTAGAAACTTGGAAACAATTAGAAACGAGAGATAGTGTACTTAGATTTCACATTGATATGTGAATTCTACAACTACTTTAACTATAGTGACTATCCATGTTCTGGTCATTCCTTGACTTGAGAATGTTTGTACATTCATGTAGACATAACATGCACTTGACCTGGTAGTAGAAATTAAGTTCGAGTCTCGTAGGAACTTAAGTCAAAGTTGAAAACTAGGACTAGTATACTTTGTTCTTCAATTTCACTTGAATCTCAGAAAAACTACATAAAAACGCCAATAAACCAATAAAAATAAATTACAAACATTATTTCTAACTTGAATGAGTGTTCCAAAACCCAAAAATAATTTGATGTCTCGAAAATTCAATTTGTTTTGATATCCAAATATTTTTTAAACACCCCCCCCCCAAAAAAAAATATCTAAAACACCTAAAAACCTAAATGTTGTAATTTTTACATCTAAAATTCTATAAAAATATTTTTGAACTTTATATTATTTTCTTAGAATAATTAAAATTTAAGAAATATAATCAAGGAAGTAAAATTTAGATTATTAACAATTTAACTGTATTTTATAAGTCAAAATTCAAGAGTTATGAACAAATTTAATTCAAATTGTATATTTTATAAAAGTTGAGAAATTTTATGAAAATGTATGAATGGAATTTATGAAATAATGGAAGAGAGAGGAAACTCCTCTCTCCTCATTCAAAAATTGGGCCTACACCTCCCAAGAGAGCCCTTCCCCCAAAAAACTCAATCATTTTACTAACTTATTCACTCTACCTCTTTACTTCTCTCTGTAAAGTTTCTCTCGTCCTTCTCTCTAAAACAAATCCGAACTTGGACGAAAAATCACTAGGAGAGATTTCTGCATTCGATTATCCAAGAGTTTACGTACATCCATTAACTTTTCTTACCAGTTTTTGAGGAGAGCAACCCTAAAGAGATGACGAGAGAGATTGGGTATCCAGAGAGACACCATCTCTCTTTTCTCTCTTTTCTTCTCTCTAAAACCTCACCTTCTTCCCCACTGAAAATCAGCCTTTAATCCACGAAATTGGTGAAGATTTTGGATGTTTTTGAAGCCCCAAATGAGGCCAAGGTAATGAAATGCAAAGTCCCTTGATTTCTACATAAGTTCTAGCCATTTTCTCTTCCATTTTTGGATTTCTAAAGCATGTGCTTGCTTGGAATCTTCGTCTAATATTGATGTTTGTAGATTACCACTCAAAACATGTTGCCTGTTCTGGAAATTATGGTTATTCATCACCAAACCAAAGTCAAGAACAAAGGTGAGCACATGCAAGCTTTGTATAACACCAAAAATCGATTTTTCAAGGATTCATTAACTTTGACTTTATTGCATGCAAGTTCTAAAGGTTAGATACAAGTTTTTCTAGAAAATATTTTCAATATTATGTTTTTTTATTTCAATCCAAGACAAAGAAACCGAAATCATTGATAAAATGAGATGTTGAGCTATATTTTTATGAATTATACTTTTTAACTTTCTGGCAGATTTCAACTTCCCATTTTGAAAGGTCATAACTCAATCATTTCTTATCAAAAAAATTTATTCTTTCTTCTGGAATGTATTACTTCCAGTTAGATTTAAAACCCATCTTACATTACTGAAAAATTTCAAGATTTCGATTTTCAATAACTTTTACAAAACTGTTGCTGCAACAACTCTTTTCTTGGGAGTACTAGCTTTATGTTGCATGTTAAAGACAGTAAATCATCACTAAAAATCCTTCAAAAATTCTTTTGAACTCATAGAATCATATGCTCAGAGGGACAAAAAGAAATTCTTTTGAACTCATAGAATCATATGCTCACAAGAACCAAGTTTTTTTCTATAATCTATTGAGCCTTTAGGCATGTTTTCAACATGAAAAATGAGAACACAATTTTTCAAAGTTAGTAAATTGTATGAATATGCATTCTGGACATTTTCAGCTCCAAATCCATTTTCTTTATTTTTAAATAAAAATAATAAGAAAATAGAGTGTTAAAGTATATAAAATACTTACGCTAGTCAATAAATTCTAGAAAAATTACTGGATGACGTATATTGTAAATAAACATCTTCCATCAAGTCGGAGAAAATTTTCTATTAACACTTACCATTATTTTTGTTTTTATTGTTATTAAACACAAATAAATAACAAAATCGAATCAATTGCTGCACTCCCAAAAGCAACAATTGATCGAGGAAGCAACAGGAATTCAACTATCATTTATCGTTATGCCTACCTGTTAAGCCACATTTTCCTGAAGATGGATTGATTGAAAATTTTTTTAAGCTTTTGGGGTTTTTTCCAAACTAGAGTCAGAAGTGTACAAGGTACTAGCAACAGATGGTTTTCTTAAGATCTTGGTAGGAAAGAATGTGTTGTGATTCCTAGTGATATGATGAACTACAGTTGGTGAAATTTTAGTGGAATCAGGACATGAAACAGTGTTAGGTGTGAAATCAGGAATCAAATATTGAATGCCTTCGGTTGATTCTCGCACAGACGATAGATGTGAGATTGGGGTGTTCGATTACTTATGATTCAAAATGATACCCATACGAGTCAGGTTTTGAAGATACATTAAAAGAGTTGCAGATGGTTTTGGAAACACAGTTCCTAAACCAGGTGCTTTGGACCAGGGATGACAAAATTTATGAGTCATTTGTTCATAGGAATCAATCATGTCAATAGAATTGAAAATTTTGTCGATGCTAACATTAAGACGCACATTATCAACAACTAAAAGTTTTTGTTCACTAATTGAATGTACTCATTTTTCACTTAAGATAATATATTCATCCTTAACTATTACAAGTTCATTTTCTAAGTAGTCTATCTTAAGCTTACAATCTTCAAATCGTAACCTAAGTGTGGTCAACTCATTTGTCATATTCTCTCTGTTATCCGTGGTAGTCTCATAGGATTTTAGGACAACTATAATATATGATTAAATTTGAGTCAAATATGGTTAAGAAACATTAATATCAAAGTTAATTTGAGAGATCATGTGTCGTACCTATTGGATGATGCTTTAGCCACGAGGATCATTTGTATCCATGTAGTAGTAGTTTGGTTAAGCATCATTAGCATCATCATCAGAACTTGGTAACTAATATCCAAAGTCACATTTTCACATCTTTTCATGCCGTGAGGCACAAATTCCTTTCTTCATGATACTCTTTGTCATCACCCGATGACCTGTAACCATTGACATTCTGTGAGATGGTAGCAACAAAACCCTTCTCACTCTTAGTTAACTCTTGTGCTCTTTTGGCATAGTAGGTTGAATCCTTGTCCTTCGGTATGGTAGAAGGATTGGATTGACAATCCCTTTCATAGTTGTCACACCCCAAAACCGGAACGGCGGAACGTTCTGGGGTGGAGGACTTCATGTACAGTATCACAACAAAGCATAATAGTAAAGAAGCAACAACATCCATTGCATTAATAGAATAATTTTAATACAAGCGTGTTATGTATAGTATGTAAGACACCAAAATGAATCATCAAAATAAAAGATGAGTCTTGCAGTTGCTCCATCTTCTCAAAAGCTTCATCGGTACCTGTCTACTGATGACCTGAGAATACAAGTTATTTTGAAAAGAGTTTATCAACATAACGCTGGTGAGTTCGTAAGTATTTAGTGTCATTGCTTGTATGAAAATGTTTGTAACAACGGAGTATATATGTTCGTAGCTGTTTGTAAATGTTTGTAAATAGTTGAACTCTCTAGAAAATCCTATATTTTCTACTAAAATGTAGCCTTCCACCAAGACCCGACTGTTTGTATGTTTGTTCTTTTGTAGAGTAAGTGTTTTCCCCAGTGAAACTATCATTATAAAAATATAGTTTACTTAAATGTGTACGTGACAGAATCACAAAGTAAATGTCATAGGAAAATAATGTTTTACCTCAGCAGTGACACTGTTGGTCATAAAGTGATGAAATACAGACTCCGGGTAGTACTAAATGTGAAGTACCCCTCGGGGAGTCTAAAGTAATAAAAATGTAGACTGCAGGTGGTATTAAATGAACAATACGCCTCGGAGAGTCTGTTTTGCCTTTAATTCTTAATTGGTTAATTAAAGGTTTGAATGTGAACTCGTATGTAACCATGTTGATCGACGGCTGAATAACTGATGACCCTCCGATGTCATATGTAGTGAGGTTACCTTCTGTCACCCCTTGACCTTATCGGCTGGGACTGTAGCTAGCAGTCGGGATGTGGGAGTGTCTGTCCCATATAGATCTATACACACAATGCCCGCTCTCCCTCCAGGAGACTCTCGTTACAAGGTGATACGACAATGCAGTGTCGTATCGAGAAGTAGTATGTCACATTCTGTTTATAGTATTCAAAAGTTTTGTATAGTAGGTCATAGTATAGTAATGTTTTCTCTGTACTAGTGTATAATATATCCTCTTGTGTAGTGTATAGTATGTTCTCTTGTATAGTGTATAGTATGTATTGTTTCTCAATGTAGTACTTATGTAGTGACTCGTAAATGTACTGACTCTTGTATGTATCGCTGTAGTAGTAATAGTGAGTAGTAATCCCTTAACTATAGCTATTATAGTTAAATAGTAATGTTGTTTGTATGCCTTCGTTACACAAAGGTATTAAACTGAAGTGAAAACTTTTATATCCAACACACACACATATATATATATATATATATATATATATATATATATATATATATATATATATATATATATATATGATATCTAACTAAGAGTTGAACGACATTTGGACAAATAACAGGATACCCTAAGTCCACAACCAAACAAGGAACAGGAAATAAGGTGAGCTATCAGTCCTAAGTCCTTCAAGTCTTACTTATATAAATATATTAGTGTAGATATGAGTTTGAAAATAATGTTAGTTTAAGAAGGTTTGAAAACAGTTTTAGCATCTAAAATAGTTTGATAAAGGATTTTGAAGTGCTTGAAATCCATAAGTTTGATAGTAATTTGTAAGTAATAGAAAATCCTTCTGTTTGTTCTAGACATTAATCAATGTGATTAAAGCAATATGTAGAATGTTTCAATTTGTATTCCCCCCATAAAAGCATTTAAACTCATTTCAAAGGTTGATTAAGGGGTATGAACTCACCTGAAATGAGTGATGTGAATGTAAGATCGGAAAAAGGATGCTAAGTGTCAAGTGAAGACTTGAGCACACACGGATCCTATTTAGCATATAAAGACACATATATGCATGCAATTAGTGCTTATACAACTATTTAAGAAGGATAACACTCTCATAGACTAGAAAACACTCTTATAGAAGTGTTAATATCATAAATGATTACATAAAATGAGTGTATGGTTACCAAATGGGGCTTTTGGTCTAAGTTGTATGTTCCTAGGAGCTTTCGGTCCTAATGGTATTTTCGGTCGAGATAGTTCTCGGTCCAAATGGTTCTCAGTCCAAATGGTTCTCGGTTTTTAGGGTTTTCGGTCCATGAGGTTAAGACCGAAAACTCATGATATTTGGTGCATAAGGTGATTTTCAAGGGCTTTCAAGTATGTATAGGGGTTCTAAGTTTCATCTAAAGCCTTATGTGAGTTTAAGGTCTTAAAGGCACCTTTCTTTAGGGTTTTCGGTCAAGGGAGATGCACTTGACCGAAAACACATATTGTTCTTGAGAAATGGATGTTTTCAAGGCCCTAAATCAAGTATCCTTACTAGATAACAAGTATAGGAGATAGATACTTACAATATGGAAGCGAAGAAGGGTGTTTTCGGCCCAAAACAATAGTGTGTGTTCTTGGTGTTCTTGGTGAAATGAAGAACACTTGAAGATCTATGAAAAAGAGAAGATTTCATGGATGAAATCATGTATAACTACTAGATGAAGTGTTGTATCAACAAATCAAGAGAAGAAACACTTACATTTTTGGAAGATTTGGAAGAAGCTCTTATGATACTTGAGAGAGAATGTGGGTGTTCTTGAGTTTGGAAGTAAGAAATGAGGAAGGAAGGAGTAAACTCATGCCTTAAGCATGAGTTCTCGGTCAAAGGGGGGTTTACGGCCCAAACCCCTCATATTTGGCCGTAAACACTGTTGGGTTTTGAGCATTCTAACACTCCTATGGTGTATATGCAACCCTATAAACCTTGGATCTATGTTTTCTCTATTATACATGCAAATATTAACTATTCCAAGGTTTCATCCTAACTAGCATATTATGAAGCACCTATACTACAAAGTTCTAGTTAGATGACATACCTTTTGATGTAGCTTGATGTCTTCAAGCTTTAAGATCTAAGCCCCAATAGTGTGGAAGCCTCAAATGGAATCACAAATCACCAAAACACCTTGGAAGAACTTGAGAGAATATGTATGCACACTAAAATCGGCCCACTCTTATTTTCACACACTTGTGCCAATTTTGTGAGTCAAGGACCCCTTTATATATTATGGAGGATTAGGGTTACATCCATGTAAACCCTAATACCCATGACCTTTCATTTACATAGGATCCATGGGTTAAAAGCTCCATGGACCATCCATGAAAGCTTAGCCCAACCTAAATGAACTTGGCCCATTCCATATATATAAGAGTCCATATTTAATTAGTTCTTTTTCATCACTTAATTAATTATAAATTAACTCTTGATCAATACTAATTAAATAATATGATTCCATATTAATATATTAGAACTTATAATATATTAATATAAATCATAAAATACTATTCTCAAAAGACTATCCATATAAATTGTGCCGGTGAAGTGCAACCCAAATGGACCATGCTGGGTCGGGTCAAGTACATACAAAATATAGTTATGGACTTAGACATTAATCCAACAGTCTCCCACTTGGATAAGTCTAAAACTATTATTGAGTATGACTTCAAAACCTAACTGGCAATTGTAGTTCTTAAAGCCGCTGTCAAACTCTGACCTTGTGAATGACTTGTCCATTAGATAAGGGATCATATATTCCTCCATTCTAGATATCATATGGACCGAGACATGGATTATAATCATTGTCTCTGTCCATTTGTTGTTTCACAATTTTCGATTTATGATGACTGACTGATTGAACAAATCAAATCAGTCCTGGCTTGGCCAGGCACTCACATGTGTCATCGCTAAATCATCGAGGGGCCCACAGATATCGCTTTTATCCCGAAGGTAAAAGGAATGGATAAACTTCGACTCATATGGCTTGTTCTACTACTTGTTGAATCATACACAAAGGCACGTTTTATAACATCGAGTTACCAAATGCGTTTGCGTGCAATCAATTTATAACCAACTCATAGTAACAACTCATATCTCTAGGTTTCAAGAATATAAGATATTATCGTCTCATGATCACTCGTGAGAAAATCCATGAAATGATTCAAATGAGCGCGGGTTGAATCCAATACTCAGAACTTATGAGAACTCATGAGTGTTGTAGCACCACTTTGTCCACCAACTTGGACCTCTACAAACCAACCCATGACAGTCTTGATTCATATCTACTTCCAACATATGACCGACTGTGGATGGTTTGAATAACTTAATCATTCAGGAAGAGCGACTTAGTTATTCTGGAAGTCAAAACATGCAAAGTGAAACACAACAATAAATTAATCAAATATGGTATCAAAACCTATGAATATAAATAAACACTTTTATTTATCACCATACTGATTACGTATTATTCATTGTTTCGGTTTTATCAACTTTATACTTGAATTAAAAACACTAGTTGTCCCATGCTCCAAGCATGTACACTATGTTTTTCTTAAACAATAGCTTTGCCATACACCAAGTATGCACTCTATGTTTGTCTATGATCCTTACTTTGTGAAATAAACCAATTGAACATAATTTCAATGATTCTAATTTCACACTCCCAAATCCTTATCGAAAAATGTGAGAATTTCAAATTCCTATCATTTATCGAAATCTGTTTAGATTTTAAACTTATATGCATTGACCCTCCTATAATGAATATGTACAAAGTCACAAAGACTTGTCAACAGTCATTATAAGGTATTCCAATGGAGATCAACTCCATGGAAACTAAGTCTCATATTCAAAGTACATTGCTTTGGACATGCTTCTTGCATTAAGTTTTCTAATCTTACACAGATAACTTCCACCTATGGAGACAACTCCATATTCTCATTTTGACTATCACTTCTAAATAAGAGATGCCTATTTTCAGAATATGTCAATATGGTCCTTCCAAAATTAGCACTATACTTCCAACTGTCCCTGAGCAACCAATCTTTAGTAAACCTCAGATTGTCCTCAACAATTGCTTAATCATTTTAGTCATATCCAATTCTAGAACTTTTCCCTTCTTAATGCCTCTGGGCATTTGGAAAAGTTTAGAAATGACAAATATTATAGCACATGCAATCGATCCTGTACCCAAAGCAAATGGTACACGATTCTTGATGTCTCACATAAAGACATGATTCTAGACCTGCCTTTTGCTACAATATTTTTATTTGCCATGTTTTCAAAATTTGACTATGAAGAGGGATGCCGTAATCATAATCGAATTTTGAGAACGCAATATATAGAATTTCCTTAAGTTGAACCAATCCAACATGAAATTCATATATATATTCTTAACTAAAGATGATTAAGGTCTCAATCTAAGCCTTTAGAACTGAAATGAAGTATATCCTCTCCCTTAATTATAGCAAAACAACTTTTTCAATCCCTGCAGCCTCACGAATTGAAACTTTTGTTTTCTATAATTAACATTGCTAACTTGCAACACTAACAATAATTATCATGCTCCCACTAACATGATGACTATTAGCATAACACTTATGCTCCCACTAGCTTTGACATGTACTCAGAAATCAGCTGGACTTCTAGAAATCAATACTTTATTGACTTTCTTACCAAAGTTCAGATTTCTGATACGAGATGCTTTGATAAAACTTTATCAAAATCATACACCTTTCCTTAGATAGCATGCATGTGTGTCTAAACAATTTCAGAACTATGAAAAGGGATGCCGTAATCATAGTCTCAATTGTTTAGACCTTTTGCCATCTGCTTCAAATCTACTTGGTGGAAGTGTTTCCTCACCATCATTTTCATGAATCGGAGAGAAACCTTATGACCCTTAGATTTTATGGTGTATGTGTTCTTATCCATGTGAATCGTCAAAACCATAGTCACAAGACAAGGATAATGACAAATCCAAACTCATATGGACTGAACTTATGCAATCTTAACTTCTTGCCACCTAGCAGTACAGGGCCTGCCATTGCTTCCAAGTTGTTATGCAACCAATTGAGAACTTTCAGAACTCCTATGCAAAGCCAACTTTAACTGGAATGGGCCCAGAATATGTCAACACGATATGTTATAAACCTCAAGTCGTGTGCTAGTGAAGAACCTCAGGTTTTATTCTTGATTAGTTCTTGAAATTATTTTTAGGATCTTTAAGACTCCCACTATCCTCTTGACATATAAGACTATCTTGCCAAATATTCAAGAGATAGTGCGGATTCTTTATCAAGACAAACACTTCACACAATTGGCCTTAGTTGGTCTTTGTTTTATCCAAAACATCACAACTTACCAATTTCAAATGTACAAGAGTAGGACACTTTTACTCTTACATTTGACAAGTGTTTTAAACCTTTCTTTAAGATATGTTACTCAAGTTACAATCTTGGAGTATGACTCTAAGAATTGTTTTGGAATGAAGTATCACTCATCTTCCTGATCTAACCATTTCAACAATTCATGACTCCTCTTCTTAGTCATAAGAATGCACTAAGATGACCTTTAGAGGACTAATTGTGATATGATTTCTAAATCATTAAGATGATCACAAACATGATACTAAAGTACTCTCCCATCTTTTCAGATTTGAGAAACTTTTATCTTTCTGCCTAATTTGATTCTTCCCATTCGTTATGTCATACATTGAAACTTTTCCAATGTTTCAGAATTATACTTAAACTTGTAAGTATAACCATATTTACTAAAATTTAGTAAATCAAATAGTCTTAACGAGATTTGTGGTGGACATGACAAGTGCACAAGAATGTGTACTCGATCCCTTTAGTCCTTCACTTGACTCACACATCCATGTGAATAAGTAATTAGTCTTGATTTTCCAATACTTGAAAGTTTTCATTCATCATACTATTCAACTTGCATGATTCCAAGTTTCGGTCCAATTGAAACTTGGGTGATGAGGAACTTTCCTGATTTGGTAAATTTAGACACTACCATAAATGAAAGAATCAAATCCATTTTCCAATAATGATGTCAGTGGAATCATATAAGCAACAATTTTCCACAAATGCCATTGTAAGGATACTTCAAATAAATAAAATTAAACAATTTTCTTTTATTTTAAAACTTTGCGGAAAAACTTATCCTTACAATCCACATGGAAAATTGTTGTTATCTATTCCTTAGCAATATATCATAACTTCTTAAGCAACTGCTCAAAATTCTGATGCGATCGAAATCCACCTTCGCGATCAGAATCAGCATATACTTCCTTTAAGATTTCTCTCTATTCTTTGATTCTTAAAACATCAGCATGTGACCCAGTCATATTATGTAATGAGGATCTCAGAATAGAACTTAACAGAGTTAGATAATGGGCTCTACCTGATGTAGAGTCAAACTTATTGACTTTAACATCCTTAGGTAAATTTGGCAGCTTTGCAATCAATGCCCCTTCCTTTGGCAAAATAAACATATGGACCCTTTGGTAATGGGACTATCTCAGACTTAGCCTTTCTCTTTACCATTTGGTCAACCGGGTTGACTATGGCCAATCCCTTTCCATTGGGAAGAGAATGCTTTTTCTGGATTTCCAGTGTCACCATTGTCACTGTCCATAAAGTTTTTTGGAAGTTGATCTTCTAATCAAATTTGCTTTACTATCGTTCCAAATTATTGCTGATTCAGCAGCACCAAGCAAATAGATATGATCATTAAGGTTCATGTCATAGTCTGTTTCATAGTAGTCCCAAAGGAACTCACTATGTGACTTAGAAAGTGATTGAACATCCAACTTTCTCAAGACTTTGACACCCAACTCTCCCGGCTTGTCAATATGTGACTTCATCTTTATATCATAACTTCTTAAGCAACTGCTCAAAATTCTGATGCGATCGAAATCCACCTTCGCGATCAGAATCAGCATATACTTCCTTTAAGATTTCTCTCTATTCTTTGATTCTTAAAACATCAACATGTGACCCAGTCACATCATGTAATGAGGATCTCAGAATAGAACTTAACAGAGTTAGATAATGGGCTCTACCTGATGTAGAGTCAAACTTATTGACTTTAACATCCTTAGGTAAATTTGGCAGCTTTGCAATCAACGCCCCTTCCTTTGGCAAAATAAACATATGGACCCTTTGGTAATGGGGCTATCTCAGACTTAGCCTTTCTCTTTACCATTTGGTCAACCGGGTTGACTATGGCCAATCCCTTTCCATTGGGAAGAGAATGATTTTTCTGGATTTCCAGTGTCACCATTGTCACTGTCCATAAAGTTTTTGGGAAGTTGATATTCTAATCAAATTTGCTTTACTATCGTTCCAAATCATTGCTGATTCAGCAGCACCAAGCAAATAGATATGATCATTAAGGTTCATGTCATAGTCTGTTTCATAGTAGTCCCAAAGGAACTCACTATGTGACTTAGAAAGTGATTGAACATCCAACTTTCTCAAGACTTTGACACCCAACTCTCCCGGCTTGTCAATATGTGACTTCATCTCTAAGATGTGATCACACATAGACCTTGCTTGCCATTAGGGCTTGAGTGACCTTGAACTTGTGGGTTAGGGAGAATAATTGGAGGAGGTAGAGGAAGAGAAGTATGACTTCCATGAGCCAAACTCGGGAAGTCATATTCATTAGGAAAGCTTGGTTTGGGAAGATCATTGTTGTCTAAACCAGACATCAACAATGGGAGAAATTCACGTAAAGTTGATTTAAGTCCTTAATATAACACCCAATATTATATATTAAGGCTAGGACCCAACAAACTATTTTATAACTTGGAAGAGGGATGCCGTAATCCAAGCTATAAAATATTTGAAGGTAGGTGAATGACGATTCACCAATTTCCACCAAGATAAAAGAAATGTATTATTAGGTTTTAATTGGTTTTGAAACTCCAAGATTCTTTTGAGATTCATTGAACTTTTCAATGGCATGTTTCAATCTCGAGTGTGCCCTTCAGGTTTTGTGACTGGGATGCCGAGGATCACAAAACAAGGTGTGAAGTAACCATGCAAATATACTTGGTACCCTTAATATTTACCCCTCAATCGATGTGCCGGTTAACCACACACGCTCCAACGATACTATGATAAACATTAAGTTACCCTTTGCCTACCTTGTTAAGTCCAGGTTAGTCTGCCGGTTAACCACACACGCTCCACTAACAACTTAAACAAAGTGCAATTTCATGGATTAGCACCTTATTCACATTTTCCTAAGTAACTAAGATTGGGAATTTATAAGTGTTTAGTTACTTAGTATTTATCATTATACTTATAATGAAGGGAGAATTATAGTCCTTCTCCTACCTGTTCGGCTAACGACCCTCCACCGGTCAAGGAAGCGGTGAGTGAGAGTGGACACCCATTAAACTGCCATTTTATAGGCAGTAACCTTATACCCTTCTTATAGACCGACTTCGTGAATGAGGCCTACTAATGGTAAGACGACTTGCTCTTATAGATATAATATATTAAACTTTTAATAGTATAATAGTATAAGGGTGTATTTTAGACATTTAAAATACTTGGTGGTTTAATCTATTAATTAAACTAGAATTTTAATTTAATTAAACTCAAACCATATATTTATGGATTAAGAATACTCTTTTAATTAAACGCTTTAATTAACTATTAATAAAGTCCATAAGAGTTAATTTGAACTATTCAACAAAACATCATAATTCCAATTATTAAACTCAAAATTAAAACCATTTAATTAATTGTTTAAGTTATGAACCCAAGAGTTTTAGAATTCAATTCTTTTTTTCATAAAAAACTTTTCTCAAATTCCAAAACTTGAGGGCAAGTTTTGTAATTCTTGAAAACCTTTGGATTCCATAACTTATGGAATTAATGGTGTTTTATGATGAAACTTTCCATGTTCCATAACTTAAGAACAAGTTATGGAATTCTTTAAAACATTAACACCAAATTTTGTAACTCCATAAAAACTTTGAATCAATTTTTTTTTAAAAAAAAACTTTCATATCCATAACTTATGGAAGTTTCAAAAACCCTTAAGATCACAACTTTAAAAAAAACTTTTGAGCTCCAAAATTTTATGACAAAATTTGTAACTCCTTAAAACATTTAGATCAAACTTTTAAAACTAATAAAATAATCATATCATTTTATCTTTTACTAAATTTGACCTAATTGAACTCATATAACAAATGATTCAAATTTTACAAATAATTCGTTTTTCACAAAACAAGTAATTATCTTAAAATTTGACAAACGTCATGTTTTTTTTCCTTTTTTTTCCAACTTGAAAATAAAAAATTTGCATCAATATAACAGAAAACAACCCATGGCTCTGACACCACTGTTGGGTTTTGAGCATTCTAACACTCCTATGGTGTACATGCAACCCTATAAACCTTGGATCTATGTTTTCTCTATTATACATGCAAATATTAACTATTCCAAGGTTTCATCCTAACTAGCATATTATGAAGCACCTATACTACAAAGTTCTAGTTAGATGACATACCTTTTGATGTAGCTTGATGTCTTCAAGCTTTAAGAGCTTAGCCCCAATAGTGTGGAAGCCTCAAATGGAATCACAAATCACCAAAACACCTTGGAAGAACTTGAGAGAATATGTATGCACACTAATATTTGGCCCACTCTTATTTTCACACACTTGTGCCAATTTTGTGAGCCAATGACCCCTTTATATATTATGGAGGATTAGGGTTACATCCATGTAAACCCTAATACCCATGACCTTTCATTTACATAGGATCCATGGGTTAAAAGCTCCATGGACCATCCATGAAAGCTAAGCCCAACCTAAATGAACTTGGCCCATTCCATATATATAAGAGTCCATATTTAATTAGTTTTTTTTCATCACTTAATTAATTATAAATTAACTCTTGATCAATACTAATTAAATAATATGATTTCATATTAATATATTAGAACTTATAATATATTAATATAAATCATAAATATTCTATTCTCAAAAGACTATCCATATAAATTGTGCCGGTGAAGTGCAACCCAAATGGACCATGCTGGGTCGGGTCAAGTACATACCAAATATAGGTATGGACTTAGACATTAATCCAACAAACACCTCATTAAGGTGTTATTTGTTTTATTTGTTCCCCAATAATCGTAGAAAATACTTCCTTTCGTTTGTTCTCTCGAGGAATTAATATTAAAAACACCCAAACGGACTTTAAACCGAGCTAAAAATTAGCAGAAATAAATTTGACTTTTAATTGAAGTGTTTGACTGTAGAGTTCATACAAATGAAAATTTCGGGTTGTCACAATAGTGGTTTCCGAGCCCACATTTTTTTCAGTTGTAGGGGTCGGATGGGAAAGTAGAGGTGGGTTGTTCAGAATGCATGGTCGATAGAAAAAGGAGCTTGGTATATGGTTGATTGTTTAATTGAAACCTATTCGGAAATGGATTATTATTATTTTACCATGGACATCTGCTATACTTAATGGTTAGAAATGCAAAGACTTGTTGAAATCAAATTTCATTAGTTGCACCTTCTGGATCAAATTTCTCTTCAGAAGGTGGAACTGAAGGTGTATGAGTGAATGGATCTAAGAGAGCATAGTTCTGAGGAGGTGTATTGAAAGTACTGACGAAATCCAGTGGTTCTCCAAACATTTCTCTTAGATTTTGAACAAAACGTGACTAATTTCCTTAAAGTTCGTCAAAAATTTGAAATAGAGTCAACCTATGGAGAGAACCAATTCTTTGAAAATATGACTTGAAATTGCCTCAACCTCTTCCTAGGCTGTTGATTAACTTCAAATTATGCTCGAAGGGAGTTCTTGTTACATTGTGAGCAGTCAGGTTGTTCACCAAAATTTTGTAGTGATATCATGGTTAGCAATGCAAATGCTTGTTGAAATATGACTTCATCTGCTCCAGCTTATGGATCAAAGTTCTCCTTTGCAGGTGGATTGATAGGAATGACGACAACTAGTGGTCCTTCAGATAGTACCATTAAAGTTTGAGAAACATCTAACTCATTTCCTGAAAGTTTGTCAAAAAGTTGAAACATATTCAACTTCTTGAGATAATCATTTCCTTGAAGACAAGACTTAACATTGCCCCATCCTTTTCGTAGGATGTTTTTAAACTTTAAATTGTGCTCTATTAAAGGTCTTGTTACACCATGAGCAGCCAGGTTGTTCACGAGAATTTTGTCATGATTTGTTGCAAAAGCCACAAATTCTTCTGGAGATGTAGTAAAGTTGTCGTACTCATTCACCACCAAGGAAAAACTCTTGTCTTTGACATTTTTCGAACCCTCAAACAGGTCTTCTAGTGTATCCCATATTTCCTTTTCAAATTTTCATAGTTTGATGTATTCAGAGAGAGATGGAGGGATACCAAAAACCATTTCGGAAAATGCAATATTGTCTTCACACATCTTCTCTTCATCCATCGGGGTTGGAGGTGTAGGTCGAACCTCGTCTTGACCCATGAGATTAGCAGTAACATCTCTAACATCTTGTCTTACAAGAACATGAAGACCTTCAATGACATATCTCGAAATATGGGGCTCTTGTGGAGAAATCCACACTGTTTGTGATTTTCATTGAGTACAATGGTTGATTTTGGTTAGTATTAGCCATTATTGTGTTGTTTTGAGCACAAGTTTATATAGAAAAACTTTTATCCTAATATAGAAATGATTCAGAAACCAAGGTAATCTCAATCATTTATAATTTAATTTTTTTTTACTACAAATGACAACCACTCAAGCTCTGATACCAATTAAAAGAACAAGGAATATCACTACGATATTTCAGGACAATATATATATATATAATAACTTATAATGGAGGCTAGATAGTATTTATAGTCGGTTATGGAATATATGCAGTCGAGACATAAAGAACAACCAAGTATTCAATGCAACGGTTAAATAAGTAATATGAGTGAAGTAATTAAGCAAATATAATGTTTTGAGAGAATGAAATATATAATTTTTGAATTAATAAAGGTGTACACGATACAAGGTTTCACACTCCTATTTATACTGATAAGGGTAAGATAATAAAAATAGACTAAGGTACTAAGTGTGGACTGGAGATCAACAACCTGATATATGACATGTCGTTGTTGTTGATCTTGTCCCCAAAGTCTATTACATAAGACTAACAAAATACTACAAAATAGTATTTGTCTTCATTATGTTGACACTCTCTCTTCAAAACAACACATAGCTCAGAAAATCCACTAACTTCGGATTGATAAACACCTCGGGAAACACCCATACATCAGATAGTCTAAGGGTCACTTTTCATGAACTTACACCTCCTTTCGATAACCTTCTCAGCATACTAAGGAATATATTGTCTAGTGTGAGCTATAAAAAAATTATGTATATCTTTTCATGCATAGTAAATTATAGTAGAACTACCATGGAAGTATTATAATTTAAATAATTACCTCCAACATTACGTCGTTGACACCATAATTGTTGCATAGTTGCCAGAAAGAGGTCAATCAACATTGTTATTACTAGATTTCGTGTGTCTCTATATATCTATCTATCTCTCTATCTCTCTATATATCTTTTTTTTCTTTCTCTCTCTCTCTCTCTCTCTCTCTCTCTGAACTTGACGGTGATCTCAGCCACCATCTTTGTAGTCTGCTCAAGTGCCATATACTCTTGCACCAACTGCTCAACCTCACTCACTGGTACAAACTCTCTCTTGATCTGGTAAACAATTCTCCCATGTGATAGACTTGACCACATGTAGCTCGAGGCCATGAACAAATTCTCCCCACCAATCCCTCACTCCATCAAGCATCAAACATGTTGTAAACCTGACCTTGGCCTCTGTCGGGCAGAATTAGCGAGAAAGGCACTCTCTACGTCGTCTATCCATCGATACTGACGATAGGCTCCCTAATCCCCATGAACTAAGTATCCCCAAAAACATCAAACTCCTTAAAGGTAGCCTCACAGGCTCATGGCCGACCAGCCTCCAATTCGGCCCGTAAAACCCTAAAGCGCTTGTCCATCACTAAAATTAATTTATCTCTGACTGTGCTGATCATACCACACAAACCCTTTGTCATGAACCTTGAAACCTCTGCAACGATGATGTAGTGGACACCGCTCTCACTTATACATTAATTTCCAAGATGAGGAGTCACCATACTAAATCTGAAAAATGACATAACATATGGTAATCAATGCACAATGGTAATTAACCCACATTATGCATAATCATCTACAAGTTCCTTTGTATTCCAGTAACACTTAATTTACCCAAGAATGGATCTTTTGCTTTCAGTATTGCATGCCCAATACTACCTTCGACACATATCGATACCAGTCCTAAGGATTGTTCAAAGACTCCCAAGTCATTATGTAACACTCCACTAAATTTATGGTATGCATATATGCCACACCCTCCCCGGCCGATGGCGGAAAATGCCGAGTGTTGACGGTACATACATTTCCCTAATCTGAGAGAGCCAATCATAATTTACCTTATCTAAACAAAAATATACAAGTCTTCATGCCAATAATCCTTTCCTGACTTGATTTCTACTACATCCTAGGAACACATGCGATTTTTGAAAACGTGAACTTGATGTTGGTGGGTTCACAGGTTTTGAGGTAAAAACTATAATAATCTCTTTTAAAAACATTTTAGAAATCTTTACCTTCCTAGATTACTTGTTTCCTATGTCTTATTATATTACGTATGTATCTGCTAACCTGCCTTATTGACTTCTAGGATGTATTATTAATCCTAACTTGCTATCTTTGTAGGATTTATAACAATCCTTTCTTATTGTCTTTTAGGATTTTGTATTAATCCTAATTTACTATCTATGTAGGATATCTAACGATCCTCAGCTTCGTGCCGTTGCACCCGAAGCTTCGCGCCATTGAGAGGACTTCCGAAACAGCTTGAGAGGTATAGATTTGGGATGAGAAAATCCGAAAGTGAGCACCTCTATTTATAGTGGTTGTGCGCGTGGTGCACATCATGCGTGACGTGTACTCGCTTCGTGGCTCCATGCATAGATTTCCATGCGTCACACTTCTAATGGTCCATGTCTCCCTAATCTTCAACGAATCTGGGTGTCAGGCGTGCACGACGGGCATGGCGCACATTTGATGTTAATAGCATTATTGATGCGGTTAGTTTTTATCTTTTATAAAATCATAACTCCTCCAATCAGAGTCAGATTATTGCAACGCTTATATCCTTGGGATCAATTTATTGTATACTTTCCAAATACACTAACTGTCATAAAAATGATATAATTTTTTGGTCCCTCGTTTTTGACCCTATTATTATTATTATTATTTAACCGATCATATTTTCCTTTAATATGAAAAGTTATGTCATTATCATCAGTTGATGTTAAATCTCTAGTGACAATTCATGATGGGAAATTCCCAATTGTTACAATATATATGTCTTGCCATATGCATAATACTACACTTCCTAGACTCTCTCTCGGATTCTTCCCTTCCCACAAACCCGCAACTCAAACAAAGTCGGCACAAATACCACTGAAAAGCCTCATAAATGCACATTTGTACATAATCCAAAATGAAATAGACATTTGAATAAGTGTCTCTACCCTAAACCCATAACCAGACAATGAACTAGTAATAAGGCCAAAACATAAATTCTAAGGCTATTAGATTTTAGTTACGCACAACCCTTATAGCATTCGAGTAACAATTTAATAATATCTTACAAGGATTCCACAACAGATACTGAAACTAATACTTATAAGTTATATGAGTCATCTATACAAATCAGGCAATTCTCGCATGCAATTCCTAAACAGATCATTAGCCTAAGGTCTACCATGCATATGAATCCATAAGATAAATACACAACCATATGGGTATTTGGGGAATCACTTAATTCTTGAGCTTTGGCTGACTGTATGCATCACATACCATTTTATATAAAATTCCTTTTAGAAATGATTTTTTTGTAAAAGATTTTCAAATCGTCAGTTTGAGTTGAGGCACACTATAGGGCGTGCCCGAATCCCTCAAACTAATTCTCTGATACCAACATGTAGCGTCCCAAAATTACCAAAGATATTTGGCATTTAAAATAAGTTAACCAATTAAAACCTCTTACATAAAGTTATTTAGTGACATTCATTTATTTAAAAACCATAAGATTTACAAAGTTGAACTACAAAACTACATAAAATAATTCTTTGATGTGAGTGTATAGTCCCGCCAAGATCTTCTCATGAACAACCTACAAAATATTTAATCCATAACTATAAGCTAGTATACCACATATTCCACCATACATGAAATGCATACAAACAAAGTTCTTGGATCTAGCGCCAAGCTGCCAGCTCTCCCTTCAACATCCATGCAACACACATAATAATCGTATGGATAGTACACTATTACTATGCCACTATACTATTTGCCAAGGGCCAAATCCTAGTTTTCCGTATGTCTCATGTCCTTATCCATATCATGGCCAGTGCTAATACGAACAACCTCCTCCTTAATACACAATAATGTGTAGTCGGGATCCTGATAAACAGTTGAACAAATGATCCTACCCGAGAGCAATAAATCCAACAAGAACCATGTAATAAGGCTTTAGACCAAGAGTTCTCAGTCTCTTTAACTTAAACTACATACAAACCCTAAGCTATCCACTCAACGGTAAACCAATATGATCAATAGCCTAACCGTTCATGATCATACAAGTGTTGTGATCCAACCATAGTCTTTCATCTAGGTGTAGTGATCCAACCACAATATTTCATATAGTTGTTGTGATCTAACCACAGTCTTTCACACAGGTGTTATGACCCAACCACATTCTTTAATGCAAAAATCACAATGACAATTTATATAACATGAAAACAAGTGTCCTACACTGCACATCATATCAAGGAATTATCCTAGTCAACTTCGATGATCATACTCTAACAATACCTCTATCCTACTATAAAAAAGATATACAATGTCACATGTAGTATGGTGAGAAGGCTCACCTGAATCGCAAAAACCATATAAACATAACTACACTCTCAATTCCTTGATCTGATCTGCGAACATCTTAACACTCTATAAAGATCCAAGTTTAAACTACAACCCAAATCCATCAAGTTTGACCCAAGGTCAAACTAGTCAACGGTCAACAAAAGTCATCAGTTAACAAGTCAACAACAACTGCGCCATGGCAAGTTCTTGTCTGAATCATGGCCAATTCCAGATAAAACAGACAGGATACAACATGTAACCATGTCGCCTTCAGTTACTTTTTACGCTGTGATTGACACTCCTAACAACCTATTCTGTTAATCACTTAACCCTTAATGATCATAGCTCAAAAACTCAGATCTGGAGCTTCTAAAGGACTTGATGGATAAAGTTCTTGATTTTATCCATTACACCACCAGGTCAAGTCCAAAACTCAAACCCTAACTCTCAAATAGACTCAAAATGATAACCAATGAAAATAAGGCTTGGAAGGATTCAAGAATCCAACATTCTATCATGAGAATCGTCCATCACCGAATCTTAGCCAACAACATCTACTGGAGTTCTCCAAACTCCAAGAAAACATGAGAAATTGGACCAAAAGACCATCATTAACCAACAAAACTTATCTCTACGCATGGATTTCAAGAAATCAAGGATCTATGATACTTACAAAGGTCCAGAACTGATGAGGAGGTTGCACAATCTCCGAATCCATCTTGATTGCAGCACAACACCTTGATCATTCCACTAAAATGCACCAAAGTGCAACCATTCTCACAAAACACTCAAGGAGGGGGCTAGGGTTTACTTCTTGGGAGAGGGAGGATGAAATGAGATGAAACCCAAACAACATGTTGCTTAAATAGGACCCAAGACCCGAGATCTATGGTTTAGCACCCAGTCGTCACTGCACCGCAACCAGATACCCACTATGTCGCGATTGGCAAAGAAACACGTATCTTATTTAGTCAACATGACCACACCGTCTTCAACCACCTATCACGCATTGGCTATAGGTGTTTCCCCAAATACCTTATCCTCGTAATACATAAGTCTTCAACTGATAAATTCTAGAAAATCGGTGTGAAAAAATAACTTTTATTTACTTTTGAAAACTTGAAAAGTTTCACTATGGTTTTTGGGAAGTTACATAGAGCATACATTTTAGCACTCCATGCTTTCTGATATGAAATATGTAGACTAAGATGGTCATTTAAAGTTCGTTGTATTTGTTTCCCATGCGACATATTACATGTAATATCAACTAATATTCCCTTCAAGAAGTAACCCAATACCATTTTTTTGTATTGTCGATGGGGAAGGAGTTGTGTGTTTAAGCAAGTGTGGCTCTCTGATAGTTTAAAAACTTGAAATGTATCGGTATCATTATCTTTTGTAACCTGTATCCTCCATTTAAAATTTTCCACAAAGAAAATAGCTTCATACATGTCTTTTGTAGATTTTGTCAATTTATATTAGAAGCCTTCAGTGACACATTTGAATAATTTAAGCTTAAGTTCTTCTTTGCTTTTAAGGATTTGATACTTCTTCACATAGGTAGTATAATGATGGGTTGTGGCACCTTTAAGTATATGTTGAGCTAATTCTGGAAATGGTAATGATTCATGCTTACCACAATGAGTGGTTTGTGTTTCATTAGAATTGGAAAAATAATAATGAAACTTTTCTTATTGTGGTTATCGGGGTTGTATGGCATAGTTTCATCCTTTTCACGTTAAGTATCATCCCCATCAAATTTAGTGAACCTCTAAAAATGTTCAAATAACTCTCCATGTGGTATTACATTACCATCATCAACTAACAACATTAGTTTTGCCTTTTCAACCAGCTTTCCTTTATGCATATAATAACCTCCATCTATAAGGACATTGTAAGAAGGAACATGGTTCATTGTTATAGGTAATAAATTACGAATTTTGGTTACTTCTGGCACTAAAAGACCCATTTCCTCCAGAACCATTTTCCCCGGGAAATCGTTGAATACCATTTTCCATAACATTATTAACATAAAACAATTCTACTATGTTTTGAGGCATACTACTAACAAAAATAAGAGATTATCTAACATCATTATCGTGAAGAATATGCATAACTATATTTGATCCAAGACATTGAGATTATGGATTTATTTGATTAGAGTGTAACCTGGACTTGGAGGCAACCAACATGATTAACCTAACGAAGTTGATATTATTGCTTATATCAACACCGAAGCATGTGTAGTCTGAGAAATATAAATCATAGATCCCTCGATACGCTTCCATATCCTCCACTAGAAATTGGTACTCGAGAAAAATTGGTGTACACACTCATTCTTTTAGATTATGAAAATTATCAAAGAACACTACTTGTGGGCAACTTGGGGAACAAAGACACAAATATATTGCATGTAGCTTGTGAATGAAAATATAACACACAAATTCCCTAATATTACATCTCCGGAACACCATTCTGGAGTGGACAAACATTTTCGGAGTACAACCTGTAATATACTTTTTCAGTCCGAAATGTACGGGTTTCAGATTCCAGACCCAAATCCTACCAACCACCACCAACTCCGGATTGATTATATGTACTACTAACTATTGTATTATAGAATAGGTAGTCCGAAATACACTTTTTCAGTCCAGAACGCACGATTGTCAAATTCTGGACCCGATATACCTACCAACTAGCCCAACTTCGGAATGAACCTAACTACTACGGAATACGATATTGCAAAGTAAGTTGTAATTTTTCAAAATATATAAAATTTGGTTATTGTTATCAACCATTTTAACGAATTAACACAAATAACACAACAAATGGTCCATGGATAGCTTATGAACATCATACACAAATAAAAAAACACTTTGTTTTTAATGACAACTTTTATGACTAAAAAGATGCATTTAAACTTCTAGTAAGACAAATAACAATTATATACATTAAAAATTATCATACAAAATATGTATACTAAATAAGCCTTAAAAGGAAGAGTAAACAAGATCAAGATGTTATTCTTCACTTGTATTTGGTACTTCTTGAGCTTTAAAGAATGTATACTAAATAAGCCTTAAAAGGAGAAGCAACAAAAGCACTCTAATCTTTAGAAAAAAAGCTCTTGGGTTTTGGCTAATAACAAGAGGAAAAACCTAAAAACCAACCTCATTAGGAATTATAGAGACCTCTTTAAACCTCTACATTATAGTGGGTAAGTCTAGTAATGGTAAGACTAACAATGTCAATATTTAAACACGCGAGGAAGAATGTTATAATTTTCTCATACATATACTAGATACAATTCTAACACATATACAAAATGTGTAAATTTAAATCTCTTTTAATTCAATTGTATATTATAAATTCTAATTAAACTGGGAGGTACAATATTCAAATTTAAATAACAAGTTAATTAATATTCACGAGGACATAACTAATGAGGGCATAATATTCAAATTTATAAATCTATATCATAAAAAATATTTAATAATCTAATTTAAATAACAAGTTAATTAATATTAAATAAGTATTTAAATTCAAATCTCTATTAAATAATATTTATCTCATTTCATACTTAAACAATTTAAATCTAGTATGTATATATATATATATATATATATATATATATATATATATATATATATATATATATATATTGATGTGCATAAATATATCTATACGTTTAAATTTATAAGCTAACAAACTTGTACTAACTACGCACTCATAGGTAGTATACCTAGTCAAATTATAGAATAGCTCAGGTAAGCCGGATGTCGAACACAGGGAATAGAATTCAATTAAATAAAATAATTACTTCTAATTAAACTAAGAAACAAATTATGATTAGGGGGGGGGGGGGTTTACTGATTTTGCAAGATCAGGATAACGTAATATCAACTAACAGTTAAGCAAGCAAAGAAAACAAATTAACTACAAGAATTAAAAAGAATACTTCTGCTTAGATCAGATTTCAACTTCTCCTATGTTAGATTTCTAATGGATGAATTATAGTGATTATGAATTTGTTAACTAGCTATTATGATCAAATATCTAGGCTTACCAATTTATGAATTACTAAGCAATGATCATGCACAAGTTAAGCACCAAATTGATAATAAGCACAAATTGGACTATGAATGATAAAATCTACTTTCCTATGATCAAGTTAAGCAAACAAGCACAATTAAGATTATTTATGCTCTCTAACACAGTTAAAGTTAATAGCTTTAATTACTTTATCTAAGATGTGATTCATCCTAGCTCCAACTATTTAATGATCATAAACAATTAGGAAACAAATTCATGCAATTAGATCTATCAACTATCACACAAAATCTAAATTGTAAGCAATATAAACTAGAACTAAAACATCTTAGGGTTTAAATTATCAAACACAAGTACAATCAAATAGAAGCGTCCAATAATAGAAATCAACACATATGGATTAGGTTCATCTTCACCAACAAAAGTAAAAGGTTTTTAGCCTCTCATTGTAGCAGAAAACACATAATATCAATGTAAAGTAAGCTACACATAAGTAATTATAAGCAAACCAAATGGATCTATGTATAAATCTTCTAAATCTTCTTCAATACTGGAGCTAACTTGATTTTCGATCTTATTCTGAGTTACCAAGGGCATTCGGTCTCAGTTATCCTCAGAAAACCAATTGCTAGCTTCCTCATTCGACCTAATGCTTGGGAATTTATAATTTCCAAAAATATATTCACCACGTCGTGGTTAACCGTCACCATGATGCGGTCGTTGTTTGTATCTTGTGTTCTCCAAGTCACCCGATTGGTCGAGAATCTTCCCTTCACCACGTCATGTTGGAGGATCACCACGGCGTGCTCTTCAGTCTTCAAGTCTTCTTTTTCTATTTTCCTGCTTCCAGCTCCTCGTTTACTTCCTTTTTCTCCTAAGCAAGTCTTTGCTGCTACAAAACATATTTTAAACATAAAAAGTATATTTTGTTCCAAAATAAACATAATTGTAGCTAAAAGTATAGAAATATGCATTAAATATGTTGTCAAAAATACCCCACACTTGGCTTTTGCTTGCCCCTAAGCAAAAATGATTTTATTATTACCATATCAAGACTTTAGCTACCAACATCGCACAAGAAAATCCATTTTGAGCATCTCTATTACTCCAAGACCGTAATGCATGTATTTGTATCTAAATTTTCCTAAGAACTCCCCCAATCCTAAATACTCGAAATCTTCATAAACACTTCCCCACTTCTTTTGAACAATACTCATTTTATGCATCCCTCCAAATATATCCTCCGACATCTATCTTAACCTCAAGGTATTTTTGGTTAAGCTCCCAAACATACATATGGAAAAATAACCTGGAAAGAAAAATTGAAAATAAAAATAACTTGGCAAATTGTCGTATATCTGAGTCTTCAACTTTTGGATTTTTTTCATGATATCCTTTGATCTTAAAAGCTTTGTATACTCTTATTCTCTCAAATTTTTGCAATTTTTTTCTTTTCTGTTTTTCTTTTCTATTTTTTTTTCACTAAAAACTAAAACCTAAAAAAACGTATTCTTAAGCAAGAGAACTTAACTTCAAATCTTATTGGTTAGAGGCATTAGTCTAAGGTGAAATGACTACATAAGCTCACTTGGATACATTTGTGGAACACGATGCTAAACATATTTTGGCCCTCAAACTAAGTAAGGTCGTGTTTTTGTTCCATGATCTCACTTGGATAGAGAAGCCACAAATACACTAGAACATATGTTGGATCAAATAAACATCGAGACTTGCATCAGATCATCCCACACAACACTAGAAACATAGGACTCAACACAAAAAAATAAGAAATTTTAACTAGATTCAATTTTAGATTATTATTTCAAATCTTTCTAATAACAACATTTTTAAATCCTAGTCAAGTTTTCAATTTTTTATTAATCAGTATGCTTGTATTCCTATATTCAACCCCCTATTCCACACTTAAATGATGCAATGTACTCATTTCTAAACAATTAAAGAACATAAAAACAAAGAGGAGAAATTAGAACAGACTCCCCTGGGATAGTAGTGGCGAGATCTAATTCTGAAACTAGTTTGGTAAACCTTGGACTTCTTGTATAATGGATGGAAACGGTACGTCTTCTTCTTGTGATCGCAAATGTGCCAAATCGAAATAAACCAAAGAACCATTCTTCAAAAAGTGTGTTGATCCTCTGCCACGACATGGTAAAGCAACGCCACGTCATGGTGTCATATTTTAAATCATCATGATCACAAAATATAATTTTCCCACGACGTGGTCGAATGATGCCACGTCGTGGTAATAGGTTTGATGCAGTCGTGATAAAACTGAATACCACGATGTGGTGATGATGGACATGTCATGGTGTCTTCTCAGAATGTCTTCAATAGTCAAAATAATTCAACGACTCTTCTTAATGCTTATTACCATTCCCGATCTTTCCTTTCTGTAAAATCCTTTCAAAAACTCTTTCTTCATCAAGTGGGAAACACTTATTAAAAAACAAGGTCTTTAATTGTAATCTTCACAAATTACATGACTTCTTCTTCCATTAAGCTCCTTCATTGCTTCACTTTCTTACTACACAGCAAAAAATGATCAAAATAATAGAGAAAAATATGATCATTTGGCTAAACTAAAAATAAAAACTAAAACCAAAAAGAAATCAAAAGGAAAAGAAAATGCAAACTCTTAAAAATCGGGTTCGCTCCCGAAAACCTCTTCTTTTTGAGGAGTCATGACCCGGACTCCTTCCCACTCTACGTTGTTGCGGTTGGGAGTGGGATCTCCATTTTCTCCTTTTGCTCTTTCCACTTATGTTTGTATGCTTGAACCCTTCTGATGTATTCCTTCTTCTTTTGAGTAGTGCCTTGTTCATGTTTACGCTTCACCCCTTTATTCTTACCTTTCACTTTTTTACTTTTCTTCTCATCTATCTCCATCTTGATCATTTTTGGCTCCTCTAATTCCTTACCCATGTCTTCATCAGTTATCTCAATTATTCATATAAATCATCTTCCACTTTATCACTTGCCTCTTCCACTTGAGCCTTATGTGTAGTGAACGTGATCACCTCAAATGTCATAGGAAATGAGGCTCTTGGTTTAGAACATTTAAAATTTGCAACATGAGGCTTCTCCAAAATATTTTATTTACACTTCCATCATCTTTTAAATTTCAAATAGATCATCAAAATCTTCTTCCATACCATCCATCTTTGACACGTCATCTCTTGGCATTTCATGACTTACTTTTGGACTCATCTCGAAAGTAATTTCTTCACATGCGACACGAACTGTGAGATTTGAGTCGTGGATGTCAACAAGAGCTCTTGAAATACTCAAGAATGGTAATTATAGGAAGGTCTTCTTGTTTTTTCATATCCAATACCACAAATCAACCAAAAAAACAAATTTTCCCACCTTCACTAATAAATCTTCAATGATTCTGTGTGGGTTAGTGATTGTGTGATCTGCCATTTTATTTTTCATCGTTGTGTCTTAGAGCCATAGTAGACTAAGCTTCTTGTAGAAATAATATGGAATAAGATTTATGCTTGCCCCCGATTAGGCTAAACCATTTATAAAAGTATAATTGCTAAATTCACAAGGCAAAGTTAGTTGGCCCGGATCTCCCATTTTGATTGGTAACCCATTGATAACCACAACTGAACATAAATCAATAACACAATGGTTGATGCTTTTTCCAACTCCTTCCTATTAGTCATAACATCTTTTGAAAACTTTGGAAGTTTAGCTATTGACTTCAAAATGGAGCATTTATCGAGAGTGGGAGCACTTGTTCCATAAACTTCTTTTGTTTGGGCTCCAGAGAATGCTTAATGGCTTGAGAAGGGAATGGAAAAGGAGGATGATACAAATTTAAAAGAGAAAAATTCCTATCCTCTCATGACCACGACGTGGCGAATCATAAGAATGTGATCCACATTTTGCTCTTTTAGCTTCGGGATTCCTTTCTTCCAAACACGAATCGGGCATGTTAGTAGCTATTTCATGGATCATAAATGGATCATAATGAACTTTCTCTTCAATGTAAATTGTCGTGACACGAGGTTGCGGTTTTTGGTCTTGATTTCAAGGTGGTAATCTCTGATTAACAAGTGTTGTTAATTTCCCAAGTTGAGTCTCTATGTTCTTGATGGAGGCTTGATGTTTCCTCACATTAGCATAAGTAGCATCATTCCTTTTTTTAGGCTTCCATAAACCTATGAAGCACCGCCTCAAAATCCATTGTCTTCTTAGGTGGTGGTTGTTCTTTTTGGTAAAAATTTTGACCAGTTTGTCTAAATTTCTCATCTTTTTGCTTCTTGTACTATTCATATGGCAACCACTCCTTTTTGGGCTTCTTCCAATCTTCATCAAATCGATCACCACTTGAGTAGTAAACTTGTTCTTTTCGATTACCATTCTCATCTAAATCACAATACTTAGTCAAATGTGGCGCACCATAATTGCCACAACCAACTCTTATTGCATGGATTGATTAATCCATCTTTGTCATCCTTCGATCCATATTCTATAACTTTCCCAAAACCACAACCATGTTCTCATTCCCTCCATCTCCTTTACCTTTATTAACATCCTCTTATGGGTTATGATACTCATGTGAGTTCCTCGCAAACTCTTCATTCAACTCTTTCATAATGGTCGGTTCCTTCTTCATCATTGGTCTATGAGAGTCAAGTAGTTGCCTTGTTGTGACATTCACTCTATCAAAGAAAATGGACACTTCTTGTTGGACATTGAGATCATGTTGAGGACAACTTCTAAGCAAACCCTTGTATCTCTCCCCAGGCTTTATATAAGGGCTCTCTAAACTCCTGTTGAAAATTCTCAATTTTTTTCGTGAGTTTTGAGATATTTAAAGGTGGACTAAATTGCTCAGAAAAAGCATCATGAAGATTTGCCCACGTAGTAATGGATCCGAGTGCGAGTGATTTCAACCAAACCATAGCTTCACCGGTGAATGTCACCGAAAGCATCCTAAGTAACACAGATTCTCTTGGCATGTTAGGAACATTGAAGTAATTTTTGCAATGTCCTTTACTTCATCATTATGCTTGAAAGCGTCTTCATATTGTTTCCCGACGAAAGGTATGTCCTTGAGCATTGATAGAATATGCCCCTTGAGCTCAAAACTTCTTTTAGCTGGTATCTCATGTGGTACAAGATCGGGTCCATTATCTTCACATATCCTCTTCTTGTAATCCCCCATAGTCATTCTCGTTATATCCGCTGTGACAACCGTCAAAATTCGAGTTAGTTATAGATTTGATAAACTTAGTTGCACATATAGGCACAACACATATTAAACTTAGTAATTAGAAGCTAAGTTATAACCTACTAGAAACTTGGAAACAGATAGAAACAATGGATGGTGTACTTAGATTTCACCTTGATATGTGAATTCTACATCTACTAAGCTGTAGTGACTATCCATATTTGGATCACTCTTTGACTCGAACAACATTTCATGAATCATATACACACATCATGCACTTGACCTAGAAGTAGAAGTTAGTTCAAAGTCTCATAGAAACTTAAGTCAAATTTGAAGACTAGGACTAGTATACTTGATTCCTCAATTTCGCTTGAATCTCGGAATCACTACATAGAATGCCAATAAACCGATAAAAAATAAATTACAAACATTATTTATAACTATAAAAGAGTTATAATACCATAAGATAATTTAAAGTCTCAAATATTCTATTTATTTTGATATTCAAAGTTTATTAAACTCCAAAACCCTAAAAGCACTAAAAACTCATATTTATAAACTTTAACCTTAAAAATCCTATAAAAACAATTATGAACCTTATAATATTATTTTATCATAATAATTATTATGAAATAAAATTCAATGAAAAATAAAGATTTAGTTATTAACATTTACCCTTGATTTATAAGTCAAAAATCAAGAGTTTTATGCATAAAAACTCGGTTAAGGTGCACATTTTATAAAAAGTTGGATATTTTTATAAAAGATTTGAATTTTTATAAAAGAAACAAGAGAGAGAGAGCCTCTCCTCCCCTAAAATCGGATCCCTCTCTCCCCATATCTCTCTCACACTCTCATTCTCCAACACACACACACATCTCTCTTCTTTCTCTCTCTAGAAAACTCTCTCTACCTTCTCTCTACTTTTTCTCTCCAAACACCACTCCATTCTCTCTTCCTCCCTCTAAGAACCAAGAAATTTTCCAGAAAACAAACCCAAGAACACTCCTCAAACTCGAAATCTTCATCATCTTGTGGTATTCTTGAAGGTAAAACCGATTTCTACTTCACTTTTCCTTCAAGTTTTGCTCTTTTTCTTACACTTTCTCCTTCTTCATCTTCTTAAAACTTGTTTTCTTTTTGTTAAAATGGTTTTTACAACATGATGGATGTGTTTTAACACCATGCATGTATGATAAACAAGGTTGCATGTTCATGATCTTAGTGCAAAAATCGATTTTAAGGATTAAAACATCAAACTCAAGTTAAGAGTTTTTGAGAAACAAAATTTTGTTCATAAATGCATGTATACATTTTGATAAGTTTTAATCTTTTGATCTCTGGAAACATGACTAAAATATGAGTTTATCATGATATATTTAAAATACTTGAAAAGATTTACTCAAGGAAATGATGAAAACCCACTTTTCTAACCAATCATCATGCATGCAATCTGCCAGATATCTTTACCTGACTTTAAACTGTCATATCTCACTCATTTCTTAGCCAAAATTCGTGATTCTTTTTCTGAAATATAATATGTTGAGTTAGCTTTCAAACCCATCTGACCTCACTGGAAATTCCAATATTTCGATTTTTACCAATTTTTACAAAACTGTTGCTCAAACAGCACTTTCCTTATGAACATTTGTTTTGTGTTGCATGTTCAAAGTACTTATTCATCACTAAAAATCATTCAAAAATTATTTTAAACTCTTAATATCATGTATTAATAGGAACAAAAAGATCTTGATTCAAAAGTCTTTGTAACATGTTGCAAAAATTGTCAAAATAACATCAATAATCTTTACATAAATCACAAGAACCAAGTTTTCTCTATACATTTTATTGAGCCTTTAGGCATGGTTTTCAACATCAAAAATAAGAAAACAATTTTTCATTGTTGTTAAATTGTATGAAGATGCATTCTGGAAATGTTCAGCTCAATATATATTTTCTTTATTTTTATATGAAAATTATAAGAAAATAGAGTGTTAAATCATATAAAATACTTACACTAGTAAATAAATTCTGGAAAATTTCTTGGATGATTATTTAAGTTAATAAACATCTCCCATCAAGTTTCAATGACTTTTGTTACTGTTTAATATGGTTTTGAATTTTCTTTTTGTTTAGCCCCAATAAATCATAAAACCACTTTAGACAAGTTGAAAAGTATGTATAACAATTTTGCAGCTTCTACCAGAGGTATAAGACTTAGAAAAATATTTTCAGAATTTTTCATAATGTATTCCTATTTTTCTCAGATTTTTGTATTTATAATGGACTAAAAATAGAAAAAAAATAGTTCTGCTCATCCACAATTCATGCAAATTTACCAGAACACCTTGTAGTACATTAGGAGGTTACATAAAAATTTTGATGATTTTTCTCTTCTGTATACTATTTTTCTCCTATTTTCTAAGATTAAATACACTTAAATACACAAAATCGGATTTCAGTATATAAAAAACACATTTGGTATTTTTCCCAGATTATTTACTCTGAAAATGAAGTGTACAAAAATTTTGGTAATTTACTTTAACTGTTTAATAATTATTCTCCAATTAATGATTATTTAAGAGGATAAAACAAAGAAAAATAGAAAGACTAATTGAAAAATATCTTTTATATTTTTCACAGCTTCTAAATGTATAATAAAAGTGTTACAAAAATTTTGGGTAATTTTGGAAACTGTTTTCTATTTATTTCAATTTTTATTAGATTAAATGCTCAAAAATCACAAAATTGGGTTAAACAGTTTAGAAATCAATTTTTATATTTTTCCCAGCTTAATAATGTTTAATAACAGTAATACAAAAAGTTTGGGTAATTTTGGAAACTGATTTCTATTTTTCATGAATTTGTAACTATTTAGAGAATTAAATATATGAAAAATGGTTATACATATTCATACTCCATGAAAATTTATCTAGAAGTCTTTTAGTACATTTAGAACCAAAATCTGAAGTTTGGTAATTTTTATTAACTGTTTAGTATTTTTCAAGATTTTATGGTTATTCAAGAAACTAAAATCGTGAAAAATAGTCAGACAAATCAAAAATTCAAGAAAATTTATCTTGAGGTCTTTCACTTCAATTAAAACTGAAATGCAAACTTTGGGAAATTTTAGAACTAAATTAATTTAGTTTTTGAATATTTAATCATTGGAACACCTCTTAAATTGTTAAATATTAGCATTTCAATAATGGGAAATTTCCACTTAAATTGTTATATAAGAATTGATTCATTGAACTTTAATTTTCACAGAAAAATGTTTGTAACTTATCAATATTAAATTTTGACACAATATTGGCATAATTCTATTGTAGTAGTAAGTATACTAGTGTTAGATTTCGATTAGAGACTCACTAGCGAATACCATTATTGTAGGAATCGATAGTGGTACAAGTGGAACTTAGCTCAAGACATCATTTTCATCATCTCAATGCATATTGTGAGTATTCACGCACTCCCCTATTTTCAGTTTTTATGTTTTGGGGTGGAAAAGCATGTCCCGAAAAACTATTATTTGAATGTTGTATTTAAATTTATTTGTAACAAACATGATTGCTATTTTATTGCTATGTCTCTCTATGTATGTCTATGCAACACGGAACATGAGAACTTATCGTACTAAGGCCCTTCCCTTATCTCTAACCATTAACTCTTTGAGCCAATGGTCATTATGGATAGCGCTATTAGGAATTGACAACTCCTCACTCGCCCTATTGATGGAGTGCATGATACCATATTCATCTATGGAACGATAAGCATAGATCTTGATAGGGCTTCAGTCATAGGTTTGGTTGAGACTCATTGTTTGCTCATACACATACAAACTCGTTTCTCGTTATAGCAATAAACTTGTTATTAATTATAGCAATGAACTTTGTTTTTCATTACAACAACGAACTTTTATTACTGAAAACTTATATACATGTTTTAGCAATGAAATTGTTTGCTCCTTGTAGCAACGAAATTGATTGCTCATTTTAGCAATGAAACTTGTTTACTCGTTTGAGTAACGAACTTTATCTTCCATGAGAATATGAATGTTGCATCTTATTTGGGCAACATACTTTATCTCTCATGATGACAAAGAACTTTGTTTTTACAAACTTATTTACTCATTTTAACAATATACTTTTATTATTGGAAACTTTTATCAAAACTTTGATTTCAATTCATGGAACCAATATTATTTTGTTTATCTGTGAGTACTCACCAACTATTTTTATAGTTGACGCTCGTTTTACATGCTTTTTCAGGAATCATCGAGTAAGTGGCACTTAGGGACACTTCACTTTTAGGAGCATTCGCATGTGTTGTATTTCAATTTACATTGTAATTTCTTTTAAAAGTTGTTCAAACCCATTGTGAATTTGTAATGATTTTTAATACTATGGTTGGTGTTGTCTTTTAACTTTTGCGATGAAACCCTTTGTACTGCCACGCCCTGTGTTTCCGCTTTAGCGAGGTGTGACAGGAAATGGTATCAGAGCCGAAGGTTATAGAGAATACCGGTTTTCCTTTGGAGAACTACAACTATAGCCAAAAAAAAGAAAAAAAATTTCTAAACGTTTTTAAAATATAGAACATACTACTGGTATAACTAATTCGAGTACGCATTATTGGACTTTAATTAAGTATAGCCTGACCAACTATGCTTAATTAAGGAAACTTAATGCGAGGCTTGAAACGGTTATAGTAGAATTATGTTCAAAACGATTTTCAGTTTGAACTCTTGAAAAACAAAGTTTTTCGGTGTGCGTACGGGCATTGCATATTATAGGCATTCATCTAGGTCCACTTAGAAACTAAGTGCACTTTTACCACAATGTCTTTATTTAAAAATATTCTTGTCTCTTATCAAGTGCTAGGTTAACCACTTAGGTTATATCACTAGCCACTCTAGGAGCAATGCACATAGTACTAAGAATGGGTATTCCTCGGTAGCTATTAACTTTAGATGTAAGGTTAGTAGCTAGATATACACTAGTAATAATCTTAAGTCGAAACCTATGCCAATTATTCCTTAATACCTCTTCATCGTCTTCGTATTAGAGTTACAACTAGGAAAAAGCGTTTCGATACCGACACAAATGATAATTGGAGCATCGTGTAAGCAGGTAGATGAGTCGCCACTAAGTAATCACTTTGATACCATTGGCGGGCATTCCGGATTCGACTCACAAGGAGACACGGAGGTTTAACCTATATGTGAGATCTTATTTCTACGCTACGATTTAGGTCTAGGTTGTTTCCACCTTGAGGTTAAAACTTAACATAGGATATCCCTTTGACCTCTATAAAAGGTCGTCAACTGCATTGACGCCATAAAATGTTTTTCAAACAATTTTTCTTGTCCTTTATCTTAGGAAAAAGACATCGGTACTCGCCTTATACTCGTCCTATACTCTCCTTAGTATTTAGGTACGATCAGCTACACTAATCTACTTATTCCTTAATTCTTAATCTTCCATCGAAAAGTTATTTCGTTTCATCGGTTTTATTTATCATTGATAAAATACTTTATAACCACTTCATACAACTTACTTGACCTTTCCTAACAATTTAAGCCATATTCTCGATAAAAATCTTTTGACAACTTGCTTTAACTTAACGCTTTTCTTCAAAACTCAATTTAACCAATATTGGTTTTTACCTTGCTATTTCAATTTCATTTCAAATCCATTTCAATGGATAAATGTGTTTTTAAGGGCATAGAAACCATTTTAAACCTTGATTACCATTTTGGCACGTTTTCGAAAAACTTAGAAACATTTTCTTTTATAAAAGTGTTTAAATTCTATGCTATAAAACATAGACATATGACATTGAAGTTCATATTATGTGTAAAAGCTTCATCGGATCTTTCAAACCACTTTTGTTTTGACTCTTTTGACCATTTTCTCATTTAGGCATTGTACCTTACTTAAATGTGTTTTCTTGAATCCCAACATGATATTTTCACAACTTTCTACTTCACACATGTTTCTAAGATATCTCTAATTCCTAAATTTCCAACACACATCATTTGTTTATTTTATTTCAAATTAGTTTTATAATCTGTGTTTATAAAACTTACAGCATTGCAAAACTTAGTGTTCACTTTTAAACTTCCAGCGACGTACTTTTGACAATGCACGATTATTCATCTAAATATGTTAAGTCTTTACATTATCCGTTTTAACCATTGTTGGACCCCAGTCAAAAAGGTCAAAACTGTCAGATTTTCAATTACAAGTTTTAGTGTTTCTTCTTTTTCACAAATGGAGTTTAACTTAATATATAACTCGTGAATTTTTAGCAAACCTTAGAAAACACTTTAAAACTTCTTCATTTCTATTTAATCATCAATATACATCACATATTGAAGTTTGAAATATATCTCAACCTGGTTTTAAATCTACCTATATGTATTGTTCTTATAATTTCGACAATAACAATCATTGCCGCCGCTACCTTCCTTTTTCTTTCCCCCAAACTTTATTTCTCGCTCTCCTTTTGATTTTAGATCTCGCACGCCATAATATTAACATAATACATTGTCTAACTTTGTTTCTATTTATTTTGCTTCTCTTGGTACCATGTTCGTACACATATAGACTAGAAGTCTACCCTTTCGTTTTGAGCGATTAATACGTGTATAGTTGTGAGTCATAACTTCGATTTAGTCAACTTTGATATATTCAATTATGCCTTTTACCATATACATCTTGTTTTTATTTTTAAATCTACAATAAACAAGTAAGCCTTATTTACATTTGCTCTTTCGTTCTAAATTTGGAAACTTGATTTAAAATGCAAGTTTCATTGTATCTTTCGTTATAAGTAATACACAAGATGAATACCTTTATGCTTATAATTTTTCTATATCCGAAAAATATATGTGAAGGATATGTATCATTATGCTTCTTCTTTTCTTTAAATACATCAAAAGTCTTGAATTTTACTATTACATATTCTCTAAATGATTGTTTTTGTAGAAACACTAAATTAAGAATCCACTATTTTCAATTATCGATATTTTTACACGTTTCTTAAAATAGCATTCTAGTTTGTAATTTTCAGTGAGTTCCTAAACTCTCAACTTTGTTTTCATAAATATTCTGACTCATAAGCTTGAACTTGTCCTGACTTAGACAATTGGACAATTTCCCAAAAGTTTAATACAAATATTTCTATACAAATTCCTTTAATGACGACTTAAACCTTTAACCTTAATTAATATTTATATTATTTTACTACTTTGTTGGATCGTCACACATGTATCTTCATTATCTTGCAATTATTACACATTTTGATAATAGTGAGATTAATTATCATTTCTAAACACACATTTTGATAACAATGAGATTTTTAATCACTTCTAAACACTTAAAATGCTATATACACAATGTGATTTAATTTATAATAAATTTTCATCGCCTCCATTTGCACCAATGACTCTCTAAATATATTTATTCTTCGAATAAGGTTTTATTATTGTAAGAGTAACCGTAGTAGTAATTATAGCCTCGGAGATGCTCAATCATTTCGTAATTTATTTTGTCGACGACACTTAATTAGCCTTTACATTTGAGATGTACCAAAACTTCGTTGCCTACCCTTACTACGTATTTTTAGGAACTTACCCTCGACCGCTTCTCTTTCATTCGTGGTACCCCTTCTTATTTTTGAATATATCTTTTCCAGATTTAGTAGCCAACCCGAAAGTGAACAAATTGTTCCTAATCTCTTCTTTTTTTTTAGCGGCGAAGTTACACTTAGTGTTAATTTAGAATGCGACTTAAGCATCAATGCGGATTTAACGCTCAGTGCAGTTGGTGCTTCAGCAAAACTTATAACGTTCTTTTAAGTTAGATAATATCTAACTATATAATCTTTTTCAACTAGGTCGCCATGGTTGGATCATGATTTCCATGATCCTAATTTCTCGCAATCTAGACTGTAGAACTCGAATTAGGGAAACATTAATTTGATTATAGCTAAAGAGTTGGGCTGTTCCCTTGAGGAATTAACCCAAAATAATCAAAGAGCTCTTCAAGTCATCATCTCTCCAATTATACAATTGTATTCGGCTGAGTTCTAATAGAATGTGTCACGAATTGAATTTCGGGACGAAATTCTTTCAACCGGGGGAGACTATGACAACCGTCAAAATTCGAGTTAGTTATAGATTTGATAAACTTAGTTGCACATATAGGCACAACACATATTAAACTTAGTAATTAGAAGCTAAGTTATAACCTACTAGAAACTTGGAAACAGATAGAAACAATGGATGGTGTACTTAGATTTCACCTTGATATGTGAATTCTACATCTACTAAGATGTAGTGACTATCCATATTTGGATCACTCTTTGACTCGAACAAAATTTCATGAATCATATACACACATCATGCACTTGACCTAGAAGTAGAAGTTAGTTCAAAGTCTCGTAGAAACTTAAGTCAAATTTGAAGACTAGGACTAGTTCTTGATTCCTCAATTTCGCTTGAATCTCGGAATCACTACATAAAATGCCAATAAACCGATAAAAAATAAATTACAAACATTATTTATAACTATAAAAGAGTTATAATACCATAAGTTAATTTAATGTCTCAAATATTCTATTTATTTTGATATTCAAAGTTTATTAAACTCCAAAACCCTAAAAGCCCTAAAAACTCATATTTATAAACTTTAACCTTAAAAATCCTATAAATACAATTATGAACCTTATAATATTATCTTATCATAATAATTATTATGAAATAAAATTCAATGAAAAATAAACATTTAGTTATTAACATTTACCCTTGATTTATAAGTCAAAAATCAAGAGTTTTATGCATAAAAACTAAGTTAAGGTGCACATTTTATAAAAAGTTGGATATTTTTATAAAAGATTTGAATTTTTATAAAAGAAACAAGAGAGAGAGAGCCTCTCCTCCCCTAAAATCGGATCCCTCTCTCCCCATATCTCTCTCACACTCTCATTCTCCAACACACACACATCTCTCTTCTTTCTCTCTCTAGAAAACTCTCTCTACCTTCTCTCTACTTTTTCTCTCCAAACACCACTCCATTCTCTCTTCCTCCCTCTAAGAACCAAGAAATTTTCCAGAAAACAAACCCAAGAACACTCCTCAAACTCGAAATCTTCATCATCTTGTGGTATTCTTGAAGGTAAAACCGATTTCTACTTCACTTTTCCTTCAAGTTTTGCTCTTTTTCTTACACTTTCTCCTTCTTCATCTTCTTAAAACTTGTTTTCTTTTTGTTAAAATGGTTTTTACAACATGATGGATGTGTTTTAACACCATGCATGTATGATAAACAAGGTTGCATGTTCATGATCTTAGTGCAAAAATCGATTTTAAGGATTAAAACATCAAACTCAAGTTAAGAGTTTTTGAGAAACAAAATTTTGTTCATAAATGCATGTATACATTTTGATAAGTTTTAATCTTTTGATCTCTGGAAACATGACTAAAATATGAGTTTATCATGATATATTTAAAATACTTGAAAAGATTTACTCAAGGAAATGATGAAAACCCACTTTTCTAACCAATCATCATGCATGCAATCTGCCAGATATCTTTACCTGACTTTAAACTGTCATATCTCACTCATTTCTTAGCCAAAATTCGTGATTCTTTTTCTGAAATATAATATGTTGAGCTAGCTTTCAAACCCATCTGACCTCACTGGAAATTCCAATATTTCGATTTTTACCAATTTTTACAAAACTGTTGCTCAAACAGCACTTTCCTTATGAACATTTGTTTTGTGTTGCATGTTCAAAGTACTTATTCATCACTAAAAATCATTCAAAAATTATTTTAAACTCTTAATATCATGTATTAATAGGAACAAAAAGATCTTGATTCAAAAGTCTTTGTAACATGTTGCAAAAATTGTCAAAGTAACATCAATAATCTTTACATAAATCACAAGAACCAAGTTTTCTCTATACATTTTATTGAGCCTTTAGGCATGGTTTTCAACATCAAAAATAAGAAAACAATTTTTCATTGTTGTTAAATTGTATGAAGATGCATTCTGGAAATGTTCAGCTCAATATATATTTTCTTTATTTTTATATGAAAATTATAAGAAAATAGAGTGTTAAATCATATAAAATACTTACACTAGTAAATAAATTCTGGAAAATTTCTTGGATGATTATTTAAGTTAATAAACATCTCCCATCAAGTTTCAATGACTTTTGTTACTGTTTAATATGGTTTTGAATTTTCTTTTTGTTTAGCCCCAATAAATCATAAAACCACTTTAGACAAGTTGAAAACTATGTATAACAATTTTCGCAGCTTCTACCAGAGGTATAAGACTTAGAAAAATATTTTCAGAATTTTTCATAATGTATTCCTATTTTTCTCTGATTTTTGTATTTATAATGGACTAAAAATAGAAAAAAAATAGTTCTGCTCATCCACAATTCATGCAAATTTACCAGAACACCTTGTAGTACATTAGGAGGCTACATAAAAATTTTGATGATTTTTCTCTTCTGTATACTATTTTTCTCCTATTTTCTAAGATTAAATACACTTAAATACACAAAATCGGATTTCAGTATATAAAAACCACATTTGGTATTTTTCCCAGATTATTTACTCTGAAAATGAAGTGTACAAAATTTTTGGTAATTTACTTTAACTGTTTAATAATTATTCTCCAATTAATGATTATTTAAGAGGATAAAACAAAGAAAAATAGAAAGACTAATTGAAAAATATCTTTTATATTTTTCGCAGCTTCAAAATGTATAATAAAAGTGTTACAAAAATTTTGGGCAATTTTGGAAACTGTTTTCTATTTATTTCAATTTTTCTTAGAATAAATGCTCAAAAATCATAAAATTGGGTTAAACAGTTTAGAAATCAATTTTTATATTTTTCCCAGCTTAATAATGTTTAATAACAGTAATACAAAAAATTTGGGTAATTTTGGAAACTGATTTCTATTTTTCATGAATTTGTATCTATTTAGAGAATTAAATATATGAAAAATGGTTATACATATTCATACTCCATGAAAATTTATCTAGAAGTCTTTTAGTACATTTAGAACCAAAATCTGAAGTTTGGTAATTTTTATTAACTGTTTATTATTTTTCAAGATTTTATGGTTATTCAAGAAACTAAAATCGTGAAAAATAGTCAGACAAATAAAAAATTCAAGAAAATTTATCTTGAGGTCTTTCGCTTCAATTAAAACTGAAATGCAAACTTTGGAAAATTTTAGAACTAAATTAATTTAGTTTTTGAATATTTAATCATTGGAACACCTCTTAAATTGTTAAATATTAGCATTTCAATAATGGGAAATTTCCACTTAAATTGTTATATAACAATTGATTCATTGAAATTTAATTTTCACAGAAAAATGGTTGTAACTTATCAATATTAAATTTTGACACAATATTGGCATAATTCTATTGTAGTAGTAAGTATACTAGTGTTAGATTTCGATTAGAGACTCACTAGCGAATACCATTATTGTAGGAATCGATAGTGGTACAAGTGGAACTTAGCTCAAGGCATCATTTGCATCATCTCAATGCATATTGTGAGTATTCACGCACTCCCCTATTTTCAGTTTTTATGTTTTGGGGTGGAAAAGCATGTCCCGAAAAACTATTATTTGAATGTTGTATTTAAATTGATTTGTATCAAACATGATTGCTATTTTATTGCTATGTCTCTCTATGTATGTCTATGCAACACGGGACATGAGAACTTATCGTAGTAAGGCCCTTCCCTTATCTCTAACCATTAACTCTTTGAGCCAATGGTCATTATGGATAGCGCTATTAGGAATTGACAACTCCTCACTCGCCCTATTGCTGGAGTGCATTATACCATATTCATCTATGGAACGATAAGCATAGATCTTGATAGGGCTTCAGTCATAGGTTTGGTTGAGACTCATTGTTTGCTCATACACATACAAACTCGTTTCTCGTTATATCAATAAACTTGTTATTAATTATAGCAATGAACTTTGTTTTTCATTACAACAACGAACTTTTATTACTGAAAACTTATATACATGTTTTAGCAATGAAATTGTTTGCTCCTTGTAGCAACGAAATTGATTGCTCATTTTAGCAATGAAACTTGTTTACTCGTTTGAGTAACGAACTTTATCTTCCATGAGAATATGAATGTTGCATCTTATTTGGGCAACATACTTTATCTCTCATGATGACAAAGAACTTTGTTTTTACAAACTTATTTACTCATTTTAACAATATACTTTTATTATTGGAAACTTTTATCAAAATTTTGATTTCAATTCATGGAACCAATATTATTTTGTTTATCTGTGAGTACTCACCAACTATTTTTATAGTTGACGCTCATTTTACATGCTTTTTCAGGAATCGTCGAGTAAGTGGCACTTAGGGACACTTCACTTTTAGGAGCATTCGCATGTGTTGTATTTCAATTTACATTGTAATTTCTTTTAAAAGTTGTTCAAACCCATTGTGAATTTGTAATGATTTTTAATACTATGGTTGGTGTTGTCTTTTAACTTTTGCGATGAAACCCTTTGTACTACCACGCCCTGTGTTTCCGCTTTAGCGGGGTGTGACATCCGCTATCTCTTCAACCTTATTTTTAATCTCTACGTCCGAACCTTCTTCGGTGGATGTTTATGTCTTGAATCATATTCCCTTCTTGTCAGGCGTCCTCTCGAAACTTTGAAATCCTTTTTCAGATTGAAAAGTGTTTGTTGACTCATCGACTTTCTTGTTCTTATTTTTGTGAAAAGCTGATTCTGGATCTTGAAGTGGAGGAACTATTGGAGGTTTAGATCCACAGCTTATAAATCACTTCAATAAGAAAAAAAAACAAAACAGAAACACATAAAAGGAATAAAAATCACTAAAGTGAAATTTTATTGAGACGTAACCGCGACGCGGTAAATATGAATACAATGTGGTTGCTATTCAGAAAGCAAAGTAAATGCAGAAAAATAATTTTTTGTGGTTTTTAGCTCACAAAAAGGATCGAGTAACTAAAAGCAATTAAACTATAAATCAAATAAGTCCTTCCCTAACAACGACACCAAAAACTTGATACGCATAAATATATCTATAAGTTTTAAAATTATAACCTAACAAAACTCTACTAACTATGCACTTATAGGCAGTGTACCTAATCAGATTATATAATAGCTCAGGTAAATGAGGTGTCGAACACATGGACCAGAATTCAAAAAAATAAAGTAACAACTTCTAATTAAACTAATAAACAAACAATGATTGAGGCGGCGGGGGGGGGGGGGGAGTTTACTGATTTTGCAAGATTAGAAGAACTTAGTATCAACTAACAATTAAGCAAGCAAAGAAAACAAATTAACATCAAGAATTAAAAGAATACTTCTGCTTAGATCCAATTTCACCTTCTCCTATGGTTGATATCTAATGGATGGATTACATTGATTACCAATTTGTTAACTAGCTATTATAATCATATATCTAGGCCTACCAATTTATGAATCACTAAGCAAACACCAAATTGACAATAAGCACAAAGTGGACTACGAATGATAAAAGTTATTTTCATATGATCAAGTTAAACAACCAATTAAATTAAGATTATTTATCCTCTCTAACACAGTTAAAGATACTAGCTTTAATTCCTTTATCTAATAAGTGATTAATCGTAGCTCCAATTATTTAATGATCATAAACAATTAAGGAACACATTCATTGAGTTAGAATGATCAACTATCACACAAAATTTTATTTGTAAGCAATATAAACTAGAACTAAAATGTGCTAAGGTTTAGATTATCAAACACAAGTAAAATAAAATAATAAGCATCCAATAATTGAAATAAACACATATGGATTAGGTTCATCTTAACCAACAGAAGTAAAAGGTTTTTAGCCTCTCCTTGTAGCAAAAAACACACAAGATCCATGTAAAATAAGGTAGACATAAGTAATTATTAGCAAACCAAATGGATCTATATAGAAATCTTATAAATCTTCTTCAATCCTTGAGCTTCACTTGATTTTCGATTTTCTTCTCAGTTTCCAACGATTTTCAGTCACAATTATCCTCAGAAAACCGATTATTACCTTCCTCATTCGAGATAATGTTTAGGAATTTATAATTTCCTAAAATCGGTTCACCACGTCATGGTTAACCGTCACCGCGATGTGGTCCTCGTGTGTATCCCATATTATCCAAGTCAGATGATTGGTAGAGAATTTTCCCTTCACCACGTTGTGTTGGAGGATCACCACGACGTGATCTTCAGTCTTCAAGTCTTCTTTTTCCGTTTTCCTGCTTCTAGCTCCATGTTTGCTTCCTTTTTATTCTGAGCAAGTCTTTACAGCTACAAAACATATTTTAAACATAATAAGTACATTTTGTTCCAAAATAAACATAATTGTAGCTAAAAGTATTATAAATATACATTAAATATGTAGTTAAATAAGTACATATATATATATATATATATATATATATATATATATATATATATATATGAAATATAACCAATAGTTAATGACATTTGTCACTCTTTCCAACATTTACAAAAACAAATTGTGATTCCAATCATTGTTAACATAGTTATGTTCAAACAACAACTCATTAACCTGGTCCTGCTTACAAAATTGGTGCTTGTTCCAATGGTGATTTTCATTTTGATGGTGAAATATTTTCTTGTGATTTCAAAAGGTGGTTCTTGTTACTAAAAAAATAACGGTGGAGAGATCGTAAGTTTATGTTTCAAATCTGGATAGTTGGCTTGATCTAATCCGTTGATTTTTTCGTAATGATGAGTATGGTTTACAAAATTGGCATCTTCGTTGTCATTAGATGGACATTAAACGCTATAATTGGCGATTTCTCTCTCTACTTATACTAGGATTTTTCAAATTCAAATATTAACCGTTGGAATTCCTTTATCCATATACATACCCTTTTTCGTACCCATTTACCTTATTACACACTCAAATTAACCTTTACGAAAATACCCAAAATTCTTCAAATCTTCATAGTTGTTCTTCATGATCATACTCAAATTTTCATCAATGGTGGTTGTTAATGAAAATGTTTTATTCATGGACCACTCTGCGTCTTTAGTTAATCTATCCATCATTGCAATACAAAATTTAGCTGCTGATTTGGACTCATCGAAGTACCCTATAACCGTTCAACCAATTATCGAATGTCTCAATGTATCAAATTTGAAGAAGGCTTTGACACACTTTGAAGAATTTCATATATCTACTTTGATCCTTTCCTTGTAACCGTAAGGGTCGAAATTATATTATAAGGTGTCGAAATGTAATGTTATTTTACAAAGGCATATTGTGTCGAAACTAGAATGCTTAGTCCTTTGTAATTTTTTTGTATGCTTTACTGTTTTCCTATAAATAGGAATTATTACTTAGAGTTAGATAAGAGTTTTGGGAGTCTGTCTTGTCTATTCTCTCTTTGTAATCGTGAAGCATAATTGAGCTGAAACAAGATCTTATTTACTCCCGGTGTTCTTAATTCTCGTTACTCTGATTTTACGTTGAATTACTCGACTCAATACTTCATCAATTGGTATCAGAGCAGGAATCATATCTCTGCGATCTGATCTTCATTCTGAATCAAAAGGTTTTTGAATCAAATTCTGGATTCAAAAATTTCCACGCCTTTTGTTTTGAAAATCGTTATTGATCTACAGTTGTGATTCGATCTGCAACTGATTTGTTGAATCGAGTGTTCTGTTTGAAATCTCTAATCGTTTCAACTTATTTTTTCCAAATACTCTTAAGTTTTTCTGAAAAATTCATCCGTACGTTCATGGCTAATTTCAACCTGAACTCAATGACATCCTATTCTCATCTACTAGGATCTTCAACTAAGATTCCTATGCTCATTCCTGAATACTATGATCAGTGGGTTGATCACATGCAAGACTACTTAAACGGGCTGGATGAGGAGCTCTGGTCATGTATTACTGGAAATGGTACTCCTCCACCAAATGTTCAAGCAATTGGATCTTCATCTGAGACTTCAAGTGTTACTGATCAATCTGATAGGCTGAAAAAGCTTGAGAGAAGATGTATGAGAGAATTGTGTGGTGCATTACCTCCTGTTGTGTACAACTATGTCAGAAGTTGTACAACTGCAAAAGATATCTAGAACAATCTCAAAGAAAAGTTTCAAGGAAGCGAAAAGACTAAGATCGATTCTGTAAAACACTGGTTGATTGAATTGAAAGAATTCAAACAAAAGGATGGTGAATCGATAGAAGATTACTATGATTGGTTAAACAAATTAATCTACAAGTGTAATTGCCATGGAATCACTCGAACAACCATGGAGTTCAATTTGACATTCATCATGGGTATGCGCAAAGAATGGAGGAATGTGACATTGATGGTGAAAACTCAGCAGAGTTTCGATACTTCGACACTTAATGACTTATACAATCTGCTAAAAACTCATGAAGGAGAAGTTAATGAAATTGCTGAGGAATCGAAAATATGTCTTGGAGGACCATTAGCTTTGATGTCGAAAGTTAATGAGAAAGAATCAGTCGAAAAGGAAGATTCTGATAATGGAGATCCCGACTCCCAGGAACTTGAGGGGTAAAAGGCTTGCAACAAGAAGGAGTCTTTGGATCCGACATCCATTCAGTGTTAACGACCATTTGGAGGCGTAGTCTAGACCGACCGTTGAGTACGAGACATACTTTCTTTAACTACGAGGTGAGTCTTCTCACTATACTTACCTGAGTGGTAATACTGTGTGATTGGAGGGTATTGCCTGAGTTATTGACCGGAAGGTCTAATGTGCTTATACTGAGTTATGTGATATATTAGGCATTCTGTCTTTGCGATTTATGTTGTATATTATTTTGTGCGTTAGTGAGCTAGGACTAGAGGGTCCAAACCGAGATGTGATACCGGAGGGTCCTCATTGAGATACAGGACTGGAGGGTCCAACCCGAGCTGTGAGACCAGAGGGTCCTTATTGAGATATATCCATGAAAGGCTAATTATTTGTGTGTGGTATTTTAGTGTCACACCCTCGAACCGGACGACGGAAACGTCCGAGGGCTAGTGTGACTATCAATTGAAATATCATCACAATGAATATAAATGAATCACAACATAAACATCCCCATGCATTACATATGACAACCATCATTGTTTACATCAAGTACATTGTTTTACATTACAACATCACAAAACATAAATTGTTTATCAACTAGCATTGCACAAAAGAAGTTTCGGAAACACGCTTGATGATTCTTCATTCTAAAAGTTACCTGAGAATACAAGTTATTTTGAAAACGGTCAACATATATAATGTTGGTGAGTTCATAAGCATGTTTGATATAAAATGGTTTGTATTGTTTGTAAAACCCAAAAAATCCGATATTTTCTGTAACAAAAGTTGTTTACAAAAACAATGTGATGATCCCATAAGTATATATGTATGTGATTTCAAAACATGTAAGAGTGAATGACTTTCATAATTGTTCATTTTATTGTAGTTGTTGTATGTAGAAGTGAATAATGTCGTTCCCCGGAAAACCCGATGTTTTCCCATTTAAATAGTATGGCAGTTTTATATTATTGTATAAATCACTTTGCATCGTCACTATGCATCAATATGATTTCCCATGAATGATGATATGGTAATGGATCTCTATGTGAGTCGTTATAACCATGCATAATAATGACTATTTCGCCTGCCTTGGCATTCTTGCGAATACCGGTATTGAATTAAGATTTTGTCACCCTAGACTGGCCGAGTCTAACTGTAGCGAACAGCTCAGGTGTAGGGGAGTCACCCCCGTATAGATCTATACACAAACTCTCGCCCTCCCTGCAGGAGACTCTGGTTATAACTACAGGCTACGGCCGACACTTATTGGTGCCAACCGATAATTCTCACTAAATCCCTATTATTACCCCATGAATTTGAATAACATTGATTACAACCCGTTTGATGTTTACATGAATATGAATAAAACCTAACAAACACGAATGAGGACAACTATGGCCCACTACTCATGTATGTTATTATAGAGTGTCGAGTATGCGATAGACACGTTAGCCCGTTAAGCATATAATTGATTTGGACCATACTAGCAATGCCAATGGGCCACTTAGGCCCAATACCATCTAAAGCCATTGAGGGTCCATTAGGCATGTAATTGGGCCACTGGAAGCCCAATAAACATGTATTATTTATGTTGGGCCCAATAGTCATGTTAATGAGTCACAAAGGCCCAATAAGCATGATTAAAAATATTAAAGCCCAACTGATATAATGTTTACTTGTTTTGTATGGTATTAATGTCGTAAGGTTTCTTTCACACGAATTGTTTAATCGAAAAGTCACGACATTCGCCAAATTGTTTTATAATGATATTTAGATTTATATAAAAAAAAATATATTTTTCTATTTAAATCCATAAGTTATTAAAATTATGTATTTTTGACCAAATTATTTTAATATTGACATAATTGACCCATAAATAATTGTTTGACCAATTCAGCCCATTTTCAAGTAAAAATGACAAAATTTTACTCCTTTTATGAACAATGACATTTTAGGCACTTAGATTATGTTTCTTGACATTTTCGGCCCAAAAGCTCATTTAAATCATGATTTCAGTCCAAAATAAAGTTTTGGACAGTTTCGGACCTTTAATTAAAAAGATTTACACTTGTAGTCCAAATTTTCGCAATTTTTACAATTTTAGCCCAAAATCCAAAAACTTTGCATTTTTAGTCCTATTTGGTAAGAAAGACATTTTCAGCCCCTGAAATCTGTTTATTTGTGTTTTTAACTCATATTTTGATAAACTTGCAAATTCAGTCCCTTAAGTTTCATATTTTTCGCAAATTGGGCCTATAAGCCGAAAAGCCCAAACTTTAGCCCATTAGGCTAAAATTTACACTTTTAGTCCTTTAAAAACCATGATTTTCATAATAACTCATATTTTAAGTGATTGGACCCTTTTGACCCTTATAAAAACCGTAAATGACATCATTTCCTCCATCTTTTGCTTATTTGTCAAAAATGGTTAATAAATAGAATTTGTGTTTTGTTTTACTTAGTTTGGACTTGTATAATACTTTTGCCTTGATAATAATATGTATAAGATATCTTAGGTCACATATCTCCTTAACAAGGTTAAGAATCTCGAATAGATCAAGTTTCTAACACATATTCATCAAGTAAATTCAAGAAATCACACATATCATACAAAAACACATGGATCTACACATTTTACTTGTATTCTCCCCCATAAATCATGTAAAAACAAAAAACAAGGGGGTAAGAACTCACCTTTCTTAGTTGTTTTCGGTTTGAAGAAGAATTGGAAGAGATTTTTGGGTCTTAACACACCTTTGTTGTGGATCTCGAGTTTATGAAGCTTCTATGGTGTGATCATGGAATAAAACTATGTAAGAAAGAGTTTTTCATGCTAAGGTGGATGAAGATACTTATGTTTGACAAGAACTTACCAATAATTGGAATGATTTGATAAAGATCCTTAGAATTCTAGCCATATTTTCGGGATCTTGGAGGAAAAGAGGAGAAAAGTGCTTGAGAGTGATTGAGAGAATTTTCAAGTGAAGTGTGTGTGTTTGTGATCTTCGGCCTAGAAGAAGAAGAAGAGAGAGAGGAGAGAAAGCTTGAAGTGATAGATTCTTGGAGACATGAGAACTTGCATGGATATCCAAGATGTAATAATTAGGTGTCTAATTCTCCATAATTCATATCTTTCTCTTTTCTTCTTTTTTTTTTCTCTTTATATATGGCCGATAATGGGCCTAGAGAGATGAAGAGAGTGATGTTGGGCCCAACTTTTGATTTGACTGAATTTTCATAAGCCCAATATTATTATTCGGCCCATTGGGCTTATTAAATAGTTCACGGCCCAATATAAAAGGATAGAATGGGTTTCACAGCCTATTGAAGTTTATTAGGTTTGTTATGGCCCAATAAGGCCCATAAAGGTAAACCAGTTCATTTTGGATCCATTATGGCCCAAAATGTTATGTTTCATGAGAGTGGGTCCAAATAGGGCCCATTTAAGAGTTCTAAGCCCAAAATAGTCAATTTGGAAGCTTATTGGTCCATTAGGCTCAACAAGGAAATCCTAGTCCATAATGGACTTAAACCGGGATTTTTAGGGTTTCCAAATCTTTAGTTGACTATTTGAAGTGTTTTGTATGGAGTTTTGGTTTCCCAATTGGATTTTGATGGAAGTTTGTTGTCTTTGGATAAACATCATACATGTTTTCAAGTTATGGTTACAGCTGTTGTCATTGTTATTGTTTACAAAAGTATAGAATTTCCTAGCTAATTTGCTAGTTGTGACATTTAGGGAACTCACTAAGCTTTGTGCTTACAGTGTTGTGTGAAATGTGTTTCAGGTACATCTCAGGATCGCGGGAAGGCGCCGACATGATTGTACAAACCAGCTTATTGATTTATGTTTGGAGGATTCTGGGATACGAGTCAAACAATTTTTGTGATTGTGTTTTGAGACAATTATGATTTGAGTATGAGATATTAAACCGTGTTTTGTGTGGAATTAAAAATGAAAATTTTGTTTGAAAATTTAGAGTGTTACAAGTTGGTATCAGAGCCTTGGTTTGAGGGATTCGGATGTACCCGCGGGTATGTCTGGACTCAAACTGAGGATTTGAGAAAACTTCTAAAAAGAAATGATTTTCTAAACGAGCAAAATATTTTAAGAGGAAACAAGATGAAGCAGTGTGTACAATTAGCCAAAGCCCGAACTGTGATTTCCCAAAATACCCTTACTTGTTTATATTATGAGATGAGATACTTATGAGATATTAGAGCTGCATGCTAGATGATAGGCTAGGTATTTTAGGAATTTAGAGCTAGAGTTGCCTGATTCATGATGCCTTAGCCTAGGGGGATGCTATTGATTGACATTATTTGTTATTTCCTCTATGTGTGTTTCCTGAGTAGGGGTACATGGCAGGAATCTTTTAGAGAGAGTTTTGAGTCAATGTGTAACCTAAGAGAGATATCTAGATGTGCATTTAAGGAATCTACTGAGAGAGTAGTTTGATATCCGTGAGTAATAGAGTACTTGTGAATTCGGATCCTAGGAGGAGGACTTGGGGCGACTATGGGTTGATGTGGAAGGTAGTATTGGGCCCGTACTACTGAAAGCACCGAATCTGTATGCGACCCAAGTAAGAACCTTAGGATACTATGGAGAATGTAGAGGTGGGTAATTGAGTGTGCGCTTTAGCCAGTACCTAATGATTTATGTGTTTGTGTTTCAGAGATACTATGGTGATTACCCGCAAAAACCCCGGGGGTGGTGGTACAAGTGACGAGGAGATCCGCAGGATCATTTATGAGGAGGTGGCTGCAACTATCAGGGAGGCCATTCCAGAGATGTTCGGGTCTAATAAGAACACACTGATTGAGAATTTTGATTAGCAATATGCTGCTGTCACAGAGGCTGCTGCTGCCGTAGCCACCGCAGCCCTGGCAGCTGCGAAGCCACAGGGGGTGACTCGTTGTTGTTTTGAGAGTTCAAAAACTCGAAGCCACCAGAGTTTGATGGGACCCAGGACCCAATTTCTGCTATGAGATGGATATCCAACATCGAGGAATGTTTCTATACGTGTTAATGCCCGGAGCACTTGAGAGTTCGGTATACACTGAACCAACTTCGCTTGGGAGCGAAGGACTGGTGGAAGTTCGTGATGACTGATTTTACCCCTGCAGACCATGCTGCAGTGACTTGGGAGAGTTTTAGCCAGTTATTCAGAGACGGGTATGTTCCCCAGGTGGAGAGGGAACGATTGGCCCGAGAGTTTCTGTCTCTCAAGCAGAAGACATAAACAGTGACATAGATTACGAGGATGTTTCATGAGAGAGCGTTGTTCAGCCCTGAGCACGTGTCTACGGAGCAGGCATGTGTGAGCCGGTACTTGAGCATTTTGAGGATAGATATTCGAGAGTTCGTGGCAAACTCGTCATATCAGACATTATCTGAGTTATAGACCAATTCCAGGAGGAGAGAGATTGAGCTGGAGATTCTGATCAGAGAGGAAGGAGAGTCTCATGGGAGAGATAGGAGACCAGTACAGTCGTAGCCGGCGGCGAGGCTGTAACATCCCATTATTTTCTTCTTGTAAAGTCAAACTTGGGTCAACTAAATTCAACTAAAATTTTATTCTATTTTTTATAAGTTAGAGTAATGTATTTTAAGGGTTTAATCATTGTATTCAAAGTGTTGTTTTGTTAAGAAGGGTATGGCTTAAAATCCGAGAATTCTCGCATGCCTTTTCTTCTTTTCCTTCGAACCATACACCAACCTCGGACTGGGAACACTTCGGCCGTAAACGAGGCCGCAAACGGCTTCGGGCCGTATACCCTTCGGACCGCAAACGAGGTTCACGGCCGTGAACCCTTTGGACCGTGAACCCCTCGCCATATATATAGATTTAGTTTATTATCCCTTCATTTCTCACATCTTCCAACCAAGAACTCCCAAACTCTCTCAAGTATCATCAAGGAAAACCTTCCTTTCTTTTCAAAAACATCTTCAAATCACCATCTTTTTCACCAAGAACACACACTTGTTCTTGGCCGTGAACCACCCAATCTTCAAGTGTTCGGCCGTGAACCATCAAATCTTCATAGGATCAAGATGGTCATGAACACCCCTTAGGTCCGTGAACCCTTCTTTGTTGGTCGTGATCTTCCTTTAGCCTTCTAGTTTTGATTCTAACACTTCTTGGTAAGTGTTTCCTACATCCTAAGGCTATTGCTTATACACTTTAAGTGTTAATCCACTAATTATATACATATATATATGTTGTTATATATGCTAAATAGGATCCATTTGTACTCAGGACTTCACTCGTGTGACTTTTCATCCTATATCGAACTTTCAGATTTACTCACTATAAGGTGAGTTCATACCCCCGTATTTTCATAGTTTTTACTGTTTTAAGGGGGAGGGGGGGGGGGGATACAAGTCTAACACAAGAATTTTGTGTTATAAGCAAATGGTTTCAAAATATCTTACCAAAACGGATTTCAATTGTTATTAAATCAAATCATTTTAAATTGTGTTTAAAGTGACATCAAGTCACCAAAAGTATTTCAAAATGTTAAATGCTTTAAATGATTTTATAAACTTATATTTTTCCCCAGAAAATATATATATATATATATATATATATATATATATATATATATATATATATATATATATATATATATATATATATATATATATATATATAGGATATAAAAGGCATAGGACGGATAACTCACTTTGGTTCCTTTTCCTTGTTTGGATGTGGGCTTATAGTATCGGTTATTTGTCCGAATGTCGTTTAAATTTTACTTATATATATATATATATATATATATATATATATATATATATATATATATATATATATATATATATATATATATATATATTTGTATATGTATATAAATATAAAAGTCATGGATATCCAAGATGTAATAATTAGGTGTTTAATTCTCCTTAATTCATATCTTTCTCTTTTCTTCTTTCTTTTATTTTTATTTTTTATATATGGCAGAGAATGGGCCTAGAGACATGAAGAGAGTGATGTTGGGCCCAACTTTTGGTTTGATTGAATTTTCATAAGCCCAATATTATTATTCGGCTCATTGGGCTCATTAAATAGTTCACGACCCAATTAAAAGGATAGAATGGGTTTCACGGCCCATTGAAGTTTATTAGGTTTGTTATGGCCCAATAAGGCCCATAAAGGTAAACCAATTCATTTTGGATCCATTATGGCCCAAAATGTTAAGTTTCATGAGAGTGGGTCCAATTAGGGCCCATTTAAGAGTTCTAAGCCCAAAATAGTCAATTTGGAAGCTTAGTGGTCCATTAGGCCCAATAAGGAAATCCTAGTCCATAATGGACTTAAACCGGGATTTTTAGGGTTTCCAAATCTTTAGTTGACTATTTGAAGTGTTTTGTATGGAGTTTTGGTTTCCAAATTGGATTTTGATGGAAGTTTGTTGTCGTTGGATAAACATCATACATGTTTTCAAGTTATGGTTACAGTTGTTGTCATTGTTAATGTTTACAAAAGTATAGAATTTCCTAGCTAATTTGCTAGTTGTGACATCACCCCCCCGTTAGAGGGAATTTCGTCCCGAAATTCTTTTGAAACTAGGTTTAAGAATGCGAGAATAGGTGAGGGTACTTTTGCTTCATCTGGTCTTCACGTTCCCTTGTGAATTCCGGTCTACGTTTTGCGTTCCACCGAACTTTCACAATCAGAATGCGAATTTGCTTAGTACGCTTCAGTTATCTGTCCATGATTTCAACAGGTTCCCCGATGAACAGGAGATTCTCGTTGATTTCGATTTCTTCCAAGGGGATGACAAGAGTTTCGTCAGATAAGCACTTCTTCAAATTGGAAACATGGAACACGAGGTGTACACTGTCGAGCTCACCGGGTAGCTGCAACCTATAGGCCATTGGACCGATTCGGGCAAGAATCTCGAATGGCCCAATATGTCGTGGGGTCCATGAATACCGCGGAGCATTCGTTAGAGCGAAAGGCGTCACAATGAATTCAAAAATAGACGTATCGAGTTCGGAAAACAGTTGTTGGAATGTCCTCTTCTCGGATTCGGAGCTAATGATAACCGAATCTTAGTTTTATTTGGAGAGTAATTAGCTCCTTGGAGCTGGTGAAATAGGTCGTTAATCCGAGGGAGTAGGTAACGATTTTTGATAGTGAGCTTATTTAGCTCTCTATAGTCGATGCACATCCTGAAGGATCCGTCTTTCTTCTTAACGAAAAGAATCGGAGCTCCCCATGGCAAGAAGCTGGGTCTGATGAATCCCTTGCTCCAGAGTTCGCTTAATTGGCTTGACAATTCCTGCATCTCCGCAAGAGTCAACCTATAGGGTGAATTGGCAATTGATGTGGTTCCCGGTATGAGGTCGATTCGAAATTTGGCCTGTCTCTCTGGGGTATTCCCGAAAGTTCTTCGGGAAATACATCCGGAAAATCGCATGCTACTGGAATACCTTGTATGCTTACTTCTTCCTTGGTCTTGTCCACAACATGAGCGAGGAATACGTAGTTCTTCTGATCCAGGAACTTCTGTGCCTTGATGCACGAGATAGGACGAGGATTGGCGCCAGGTTTATCACCATAGATTTTTAGAGTTTCGTGATTAGGGAGGTGAAGGCAAACGGCCTTCTCGCGACACATAGTATCAGCATGGTGGGGGCTTAACCCAACCATGCCAATTATCACATCAAAACTCCTAATGTTTACTAGTATCAAATCTATTTGAAATGAATAGTTGTCTAGTGTTAAGGCGTACCCTACATAAGTATCTTTGGTTGATTCGGTTTTTCCCATTAGCCATCTCCACCATGAAGGCTTCGTTTAGCTTCTGGGATTGTTGTTTTAGTATGTGTTTGAATTTGTTACTAACGAAGCTTCGCTCAGCTCCACTATCGAGTAACATGCGAGGGGAAAGAGTTGTTAAGTGGGAACGTAACAGTAACAACCGTTGGGTCTTGAATTTTCTTGCCTTGAACCATAGCCAGAACCCTTCCCACTCCTTCCTTTTCTTGGTCATAAATGTTGGGGCAGTTTCGGCAGAACTGTCCGGTTCCCTCACACCCATAGCAGGTGTGGCTAACCCCAACATTGCGGTTGATGTTATTGTTGTTGTGGTTGTTGTTTGGTTGTTGGTTCCGTTGTGGTCGAGATCTGCAGTACCGGGTGGTGTGTCCTTTCTTGTTACATCTATTACAATATGGCTTCAGATAGGCTCCATGATGATGGAGATTGCACTTGTTGTATTCCGGAAGGCTCCCAACATATGGTCTTGCTGGTGTCGATGTAGCCGGTGTCATGGCTATAGGGACAGCTGTAGCACTTCGTTTCCTTGAGGATTCTTGGGTTGGCTGCCCCTTTCTCTTACCCCCAGACTTTCGCTTCCTGCTCTTAGGTTTGGGGTGTGGACTGCCTTGATAGGCTATCATTCGTTGGTTTTCGGGGTTGTTACTTCGACTGTTGTTGTCGACGCTATTTCCACCTCTGTTGGTGTTGTTTGCGTTGAGTTTTGCCATAGCAGCGGTTACGGCAGCGGTGACAGCAACTTGGAATGTAGTAAAATCCATTTGCAAGAGTGGTGTTTCACGGGTGTGTTTTATATTTCTGTGGGGTGACATCTTCTGCTGCATGATGATAAGCAGGATCGTAAGTATCGACGTCATTTCCGGTGGTACTCTGTAACTTTCGCGTTTTGTCGTATGATTCACAATGTTTCGATCTATATCCCTATGGTGTGTTTATGATAGTAGGTAATTTGTAAACTTGTCATGAATATTAAGTCTTATTCATAGAGTTCATAGGTTATTTTGGTCTCAAAGTTCTTGAGTATCTGACGGTTTCGATGGTTTGTTTGTGCACATAAGTGAAACCCATATTAAAACATATAGCATTTCTACTAGGAATAGTCATTTTTAATACAGGAAATTTTTCCTGAAGGTTATACATTCCATCGGAAAATGTATGATCGGACAGTATTACGACATAATATCCCTAGAAGCACAATACTAGTAGGAGATATGGCCGGTTCTACATACTGTAGAGCCTAAAATAGCAAGTAGTAAAGTACGTTCTATCAGTTATGATGTTGATGACACTCAATCGTCAAGCTGGCGTATCAGGAGTTCAGTCAGTTCATTCAGCTCCTAGGTGATTACTTCATCCCTTTGCTCGGCTCGAACGGCTCTAGCTTCGGCCGCGAAGAGTTGACGCTTTAGTTTGGATATTTCTTTCTCAAGAGAGCGTATGTAGTCTGTATTACTTTCCTGAATCGTGTGTGGGTCTGATAGAACTTCTGATGGGTGGGGCTTACTAGGTGTCTCCTTAACACCCTTTCCTTCATCTGACTCCCGGTCAGATTCGTCATATTCATAATCAGTTACTACGTACTCTTCCGGTTCCACTCCGGGTCCCACCTTCTGACCCATTGCAGGACCTCCTTCAGGGTTTTCTTCAGGATTGTCATCTAGACCCACCTCAATCTCCCCATAGACTACTAGGGCTTGATAGTAGGGGTCGTCTTGCTGTTATGGAACAGAAAGATGTCGAGTATGTATTGTTTTTAAGTTGGGAATTTCGTGAATCGATTTGCGCATCTAAGTGTTTCCATAAATTTACACTAAGAAATAAGAATATAAAACACATAGCAGATAACAACATCACAAATAAACACATAATATTTTCCACTAATATTATCCGTACTTTGATACATGAAAATTTGCTCGAAAGAGCATACATAAAGGTACAAAGTTCGACAGCATAACGACTCTATGAGTAGTGTAATCACTTAAACATGGAGTCGGTAGTACATAATATAGTGTGTAAAAAAGAAACCTAACACTAGTAGAGAGGTCTACTGGTCCGAAGTGCTCTGAGATGCGTCGGGTGGTGGGGATGATGATGTGGATACGTCCTGAAGAAGCGCCACCTGTCATTCTGTGGCTCGTAGTTGATCCTCCCAAATTGCTTGACGTACCTGAAAGTTATGGATTACTTCTTGAGTTTCTCGTTCCGGTCTTGCCACTACGGCTCGCATCTGATTCAGTTGCCCGGCCGTGTCCTGGGCTAGGTCGCCTGTTTTCCGTAACCGCCTCACCATGACAGGAAGTGCCCGGTCGGCTGGCCCTCAGTCTCTCAGATCATAAAATTCCCTAGCCATCCCATATGGGGGTCGTTGCCCCTGCTGCCTGCTCCATCTCCAAATATCCACACCCATGGAGGTGTGGGGCCATTTGGGCCCATCCGATGAGCGGGCACCCTAATTGGGTAAGATGAGTTAATGACTTTGGACTCCGCGTCCGAATCACCATCGTCGTCATCACCGGGTTCTTCCTCGGACTCCCCTTCAGCCTTTTCTTCTTCCAAATCTACCACTGCCTCAACAGGTCTGCCCTCGACTTCCGCTTCAGGTTCCTCTTCCCACTCCTCCTCGGGGACTTCTTCAGGTTCCTCTTCCAGCCATCCGTTATTTCCCTGGTTAGGGAAATACAGATCTCCAGGATGATGGAAGCCGGCCATACTGTCTGCGAGAGGGTATATAAATAAACTATTATTACTCCTAAGATATGTAAAAAAAATTCGGGTTGATACTCTTTTCTTGTTTAATAAGAGGATATGCCTTAGGTTTACTGACCATCGCGATCGCCGCCAGGGCATGTGATAGCTGTATTATGAAGAAATGTAGTTGATCAGGCTACATTCATCCTTAACACAACTGTGAACAGTCCTGGCTTAACCGAGACGTGAGGTTTTCCCAATCATCTTCTTTGATTTGTTATTTTGTTCATTCATTTTTTTTCTAAGTCGTACAAGTAAGAGTGTTTATTAATATATTTTATTTGTTTTGTTCAGAGTTATTTAGTCCCTCTTTGGGTTTATAGTTGCATATCAATGTGTGGTCAGATATGCTGGTTCACTATAAACAGAGCTCTGATACCAACCTGTCACACCCTCGAACCGGACAGCGGAAACGTCCGAGGGCTAGTGTGACTATCAATTGAAATATCATCACAATGAATATAAATGAATCACAACATAAACATCCCCATGCATTACATATGACAACCAGCATTGTTTACATCAAGTACATTGTTTTTACAACATCACAGAAGATAAATTGTTTATCGACTAGCATTGCAGAAAAGAAGTTTCGGAAACACGCTTGATGATTCTTCATTCTAAAAGTTACCTGAGAATACAAGTTATTTTGAAAATGGTCAACATATATAATGTTGGTGAGTTCATAAGCATGTTTGATATAAAATGGTTTGCATTGTTTGTAAAACCTAGAAAATCCGATATTTTCTATAACAAAAGTTGTTTACAAAAAAAATGTGATGATCCCATAAGTATATATGTATCTGATTTCAAAACATGTAAGAATGAACGACTTTCATAATTGTTCATTTTATTATAGTTGTTGTATGTAGAAGTGCATAATGTCGTCGCCGAAAAACCCGATGTTTTCCCATTTAAATAGTATGGCAGTTTTGTATTATTGTATAAATCACTTTGTATCGTCACTATGCATCAATATGATTTCCCATGAATGATGATATGGTAATGGATCTCTATGTGAGTCGTTATAACCATGCATAATAATGACTATTTCGCCTGCCTTGGCATTCTTGCGAATACCGGTATTGAATTAAGATTTTGTCACCCTAGACTGGCCGAGTCTAACTGTAGCGAACAGCTCAGGTGTAGGGGAGTCACCCCCGTATAGATCTATACACAAACTCTCGCCCTCCCTCCAGGAGACTCTGGTTATAACTACAGGCTACGGCCGACACTTATTTGTGCCAACCGATAATTCTCACTAAATCCCTATTATTACCCCATGAATTTGAATAACATTGATTACAATCCGTTTGATGTTTACATGAATATGAATAAAACCTAACAAACACGAATGAGGACAACTATGGCCCACTACTCATGTATGTTATTACAGAGTGTCGAGTATGCGACAGACACGTTAGCCCGTTAGGCATATAATTGATTTGGACCATACTAGCAATGCCAATGGGCCACTTAGGCCCAATACCATCTAAAGCCATTGAGGGTCCATTAGGCATGTAATTGGGCCACTGGATCAGGGGGATGAATAAATAGCTCTACTAATGGCCAAAACCAGGGACGTTCCGGGGAATGTACTTATAAGGACTTCTCCAACAGCAAACCCATCCCCTTTAATGGAACTGGGGGAGTAATGGCTATATCCCACTGGATAGAGAAAACGGAAGCCGTGTTCGAGATATGCTCATGCCCCGAAGAGAGCAAAGTAAAATTTGCCGCCTGTACTTTCTCCGAACGAGCCCTAACGTGGTGGAATGGCAAACTCCATGGGTTGGGAGAACCTGAAGCAAATGCTACTGCGAGAGTACTGCCGAAGGGGCGAGATACATAAGCTTAAACAGGAGCTTTGGGGATTGTCTATGGTGGGCTCGAACATCACAAGCTATACGAATAGGTTCAGTGATTTGACAATACTTTGCCCAAGGATGATGGCCCCAGAAAGCAAGAAGGTGGAAAGATATGTCTAGGGGTTGTCGCCCCAGCTTCGAGGAAGTGTGCTAGCTTCCAAACCCACGACGTTCGACAGTGCCAAACAACTAGCACAGTCCCTCGTCGATCATGGGGTCTGCCAAGATGTCACGACCGTCGTCCCGGAACCAACCAAAGGAAACAACAACAATAACAGCAATGCCAACAACAACAATAACAAGAAGAAGTTTTTGAACAAGAGGAAGGGTCAAACTTCGCAAGAACCTTCAAAGAAGCAAATAGTGGCGGTCCATGTCGCTACTGCCCCCACTGCTGTCCCTGTTACCCCTAAGCCGGTAAAACAATATGCTGGAAACCTACCAAAGTGCAACAAATGCAATTACCATCACAACGGGAATTGCCGGGAGATGCACTGTAAAAACTGCAACAGGAAAGGGCACACTGCTCGTTTCTGTAAGGGACCAGCGCGACCAATCACCCAAGTTCATGGTACTGGAGTGAGCCAGGCATGTTAGGGGTATGGGGAAACTGGGCACTACAAGAGAGATTGCCCTAAGGCAAAGAATGCTGGCGGTGTAGGAAGAGTGCTGGAAATAGGGGAGAACGAGGCAATGGCCGATCCCACAGTGGTTACGGGTACGTTTCTCCTCAACAACATTTATGCATGCATACTATTTGACTGTGGTGCGGAGAGAAGTTTTGTGAGTCATAAATTCAAACACTTACTTAATCAAAAACCCCAAGCACTCAATAAGATCTTTACAGTAGAAATGGAAAACGGTAAGACAGAAAGCACAAACGATATGTACATAGGCTGCACGTTAGATTTAAATGATCACTCGTTCCAAATCGATCTAATGCCGATCACTATAAGAAGCTTTGATGTCATCATCGGTATGGATTGGTTAAGCCTTCACCATGCCGATATACTTTGTCATGAAAGGGCCGTTCACCTTAATATGCCAATCGGCAAAACTCTTATCATTTATGGGGATAAACCCGGTACCAATTTACAAATCATCTCTTGCGTCAAAGCCCGAAAATACCTTCGCAAAGAATATCATGCCTTCCTAGCCCACGTGGTAGACCAGAAACGAGAAGTGAAAGACATTAAATATATTCCGAAAGTCTGCAATTTCCCCGACATTTTCCCTGAAGATCTTCCAGGAGTCCCACCAGAACGACAAGTCGAGTTCAGGATCGACTTGATTCCCGGAGCTACCCCAGTAGCAAAATCGTCGTACCGTCTAACACCGGCAGAAATGAAGGAATTATCTAGCCAAATGAACGAACTTCTAAGCAAAGGATTCATCAAACCGAGCTTCTCACCTTGGGGAGCACCGGTTCTATTCGTAAAGAAGAAGGACGGATCTTTTTGCATGTGCATCGATAACCGGGAACTGAGCAAACTCACGATCAAGAACCGATACCCCTTACCGCGCATAGACGATCTGTTCGACCAACTACAAGGAGCGAGCTACTTCTCAAAGATCGATTTAAGATCTGGGTATCACCAGCTGCGAGTCCTGGAAGGAGACATTCCCAAAACAGCATTCCGAACTCGCTATGGTCACTACGAGTTTGTAGTGATACCCTTTGTATTGACAAATGCACCGGCGGTGTTCATGGACTTGATGAACCGAGTGTGTCGTCCTTTCCTGGACAAATTTGTGATCGTGTTCATAGATGATATACTCATCTATTCAAGGAGCAAAGAGGAACATAGCCAACACCTCCGTCTGGTCTTAGAAACATTAAGGACTGAGAAGCTATACGCAAAATTCTCAAAGTGCGAATTTTGGATTCGGAAAGTAGATTTCCTAGGTCACGTGGTCAGCAAGGAGGGGATACACGTGGACCCTTCCAAAATCAAGGCAATCGAGAACTGGACAACTCCAAGGACTCCAACATAAATCCTACAATTCTTGGGCCTTGCCGGGTATTACCGGAGGTTCATACAAAACTTCTCGAAGATTGCTAAGCTACTTACCACCCTGACTCAGAAGGGGGTAACCTTCCGCTGGGGAGAAAAACAAGACGTTGCATTCCAAACACTAAAGCAAGCCCTATGCAGCGCACCTATATTATCCTTGCCAGAAGGAACATAAGACTTTGTGGTCTACTACGATGCGTCAAACCAGGGACTTGGATGTGTCCTAATGCAACGAGGGAAGGTCATCACATACGCCTCGAGACAACTCAAGACGCACGAGGTCAACTATACCACGCACGATCTCGAACTAGGAGCAGTCGTTTTCGCTCTAAAGATCTGGAGGCACTATCTCTACGACACGAAATATACAATCTTCACCGATCATAAAAGCCTTCAACACATCCTCAATCAAAAGGAACTCAACATGAGACAAAGGCGGTGGGTAGAACTACTAAACGATTACGAATGCGAAATTCGTTATCATCCCGGGAAAGGTAATGTAGTAGCTGATGCCCTCAGCCGAAAGGAATACTCAGGCCGCCAAGTGAAATCTTTAACTATAACGATCCATTCACACCTGTCCACACAAATCAAGGAAGCTCAAATAGAAGCCTTGAAATCCGAAAATATGGTGGATGAAGCCTTAAGAGGAATGGATAAGAAACTTGAAGTCAAGGATGACGGAGTTCGTTACTTCATGAATCGGATCTAGACGCCAAAGTTTGGCGGATTCAGAAATGTTGTCATGAATGAAGCCCATAAGACTCGATACTCCATACATACTGGATCGGATAAGATGTATCTGGATCTCAAGAACCTGTATTGGTGGCCAAACATGAAAGCCGAAATCGCTACCTATGTAGGCAAATGTCTGACTTGCGCCAAAGTCAAGGTAGAGTACCAAAAGCCCTCGGGATTGTTGCAACAACCGGAAATACCCGAGTGGAAGTGGGAGCGGATAACCATGGATTTTATAACCAAGTTACCCAATACATCAGGTGGACTTGACACCATCTGGGTGATCGTCGACCGGTTAACCAAATCCGCGCACTTCCTACCAATAAAGGAAACAGATAAGCTGGAGAAACTAACTAGAACATACATCAGGGAGATTGTACGACTGCATGGTGTACCAATATCCATTATCTCAGACCGAGATAGTAGATTCACCTCGAGGTTCTGGCAGTCACTACAAAAATCTCTAGGAACAAGGTTGTGGACATGAGTACCGCCTACCACCCACAGACCGACGGTCAGAGTGAGAGGACCATTCAAACCTTGGAAGATATGCCAAGAGCTTGTGTGATCAATTTTGGTAAAGCTTGGGATACCCATTTACCATTGGTTGAGTTCTCGTAGAACAATAACTATCACACTAGTATCAAGGTTGCTCCATTTGAAGCCCTCTACGGCCGTAAGTGTAGATCACCCATGTGGTGGGCTGAAGTGGGTGACACGCAACTAGCAAGAGGTCAAGTACCCGACAACACTCTCACTGGACCCAAAATCATAAGGGAGACTACATAGAAGATTTTCCAAATCCGAGAACGACTGAAGGCTTCAAGAGACAGACAAAAGAGTTATGCGGATAAAAGACGGAAACCTTTGGAATTCCAGGTTGGGGACCAGGTACTATTGAAAGTCTCACCCTGGAAGGGTTTAATACGTTTTGGAAAACGTGGGAAACTAAACCCAAGGTATATCGGACCATTCGAGATCCTTGCCAGGATCGACCCGGTGGCGTACAAACTTTGATTACCGCAGTAACTCAATAACGTACACCCTACCTTTCACGTGTCGAACCTAAAGAAGTGCTTATCCGATGAGACCCTCGTCATCCCTCTGGACGAAATTGAAATCAATGAGAGTCTCCACTTCGTAGAAAAGCCAGTAGAAATCATGGATCGGGAAATTAAAAGAACTAAACAAAGCCGCATACCCGTTGTGAAGGTCCGTTGGAAAGCCAAGCGAGGACCTGAATACACCTGGGAACGCGAGGATCAGATGAAACAAAAGTACCCACATCTTTTTCCTAGTCCATAAACTCTATCTTAGATTAAATTTCGGGACGAAATTCCCTCTAACGGGGGGATGATGTGACAACCCAATATTTCGAGTCAATGTAATGTTCAAAAAGTCAAATATTATAAACTATATTTGATGTAATAAAATAATGTCAAAAATAAAGTGTTCTAAAGTCTCAATTGGGATACATAAAATATTAAATATTGTGTCAAGGTTCTCAAAATATAAAGAACACTCAAATCCGAGTTATAACGAAGAAGTTATGACCAATCGAAAATCCGCGACACAACCAGTAAAACACTGTTAAGCATAAAAAGTGAAATTTCAATAAAATACTTTTTAGCCTTAGGTATCTAAACGAAAGTCATAGATTAGGTTAAACCGTGAGCATGCATAAAAATAACGCCCAAATCTGACTTCGTGTGAGGAAGTTATGATTTTTCTAAGTTTTGGAACAGCAGTAGACAGCTAAAAACTCGAAATACAGATCGAGCGACTTTTAGCCAACACGACCTATATGAGTATTGAAGATCTTGTCAATGGTAATACAACGGTAAAAAGACAGACGAAAACAGAAGTCAGATGAAGAAGTTATGAATTTTTAACGGATTTATCTTGTCCCGGCCTGTTAAAAATATATTATTAAAAATAAATCAAAATTTGCCGATGAAGTCTAAACGAGAGTTGTAGAGTATATTCTCACCTACGCGTGGATATAAAGAACGTAAAAACGGAGCTCGTATGCGAAAGTTACGCATTTTTGAAGTTTTTGGCACACATTTCGAGGCTTATCCGAAGGGTTACGCCCAACGTACTTCGGAGTACGCCCAGCGTACCCAATGCACGGCCTCGGATCGGCCACGTCGCCCCGACACCCTCTACTACCGTCCCATCCGAAGACCAGAGACTGGAGACATCATCGCTGACGTACGCCCCGCGTACTTCGGAGTACGCCCAGCATACGAAGCCTGGCAGCCCCCTATAAATAAGATGCGAGGGTTCCGACTTCCCTTGCTCATTTCCCTTTTCTCTCTCACTTCTACTCTACGTTTAGCATCCCGAGGCGACCCCGACACCCCTGTTACATATCCAACTTCCGACGAAGGTCTGAAGCTCCGAGAATCCCAAGAAACTTACCCCTTCCTGCTCGAAGCGCTACCCGACTAAAGTCTCGTTTTCTTCAAATCATCACACTTTCCAGGTGAGTTCATACCCCTACAATTTCACGTCTTTTTCATGTTTTAGGGGGGGGGGGGAAATACAAGTGAAACACGAGAAAAACTTATGTTCAAATACGCACCGTTTTATATGGTTTTGAATATTTTACTTGCATCCTATTTATAAATGTTAAACAACATTAATACCCACGTTACACTTTACATGCAAAGTTGATATTACGTCAAGTTTTTTTTATCACCAAATGGAACACACTTTTGAAAAACTATAATAGGTATAGTTTACGAAATATTCATGACAACTTTACATAAACACGATAAAAAGGAATTACTTTTATTTACAAGTAATGTGGACTTTTCTTTCCGTAAATCTGTTGATAATAAGTTTTGTGAGACATCCGGCTTCACCGTACTCTCGAGTATGCATTTCAAGTCCTGTATTATAAACCATAATCTCTTGTAGGGAGAGCGTCATACTTGTGTATAGATCTATACAGGATTGACAATCCCGCACCTAAACTGTTAGCTACAGTTAGACCGACAGGTCTGGGGTGACAAACGTCATAACACTGCAACGCCTGAAGAACGTTGTTACAGGCAGTCTGGGTCAATAGCATGGTTATAAATCTCACATGAAATATCGAAATATTTTGATTTACGAGACTCTTAAATGCATTCAGTGTTACATTATATATGTATAAATCCACTTTCACCATTTTAGCATAAAAGATACTATTGCATCCCAGCCTTTGGCACTTTTTCAAACTATCACACATACATAGAAAATATTGGATTTTCTGGAAAACACGTTCAGTTATTTTACCGAAAGACATACAAATTTTAGTACAAAAACGCTTATGAACTCACCAACTTAATTGTTGACACTTTTTTTGAAACTACTTGTATTTCTCAGGGAATCAATAATACAGGTAACCATCAGCTTTTGGAGAAGGAACGCTAAGGCGTCTATTATCAAAACATTTTAAATCATCATATTTGTAATATTCTTTTGAAACATGTATTACATGCAACGATGTAACTTTTATTATATTTATGATGATTGGGTTACTTTCTTTTCAAATATTCAACTGTTATGATACTACGTGAAGTCATCCACCCCCGAATGTTTCCGCCATTCTGGTTTGGGGGTGTGACATTTGGTTCCCTTAGTTACATATTTATACGCATACAGACTAGAAATCTACATTTTCGTTCTGAGTGATTAATATGTGTATAGTCATGAGGCATAATTTTGACTTGGTCAACCTTGATATATTCAACCGTAAACGAGTAATCCTTATTTTCATTGTTCTTTTGTTCTAAAATTGGAAAATTGATTAAAAATAGAATTTTCATTGTACTTCTCTTACCATTAATACACAAATATAAATAGCCTTGTGTTTATCATCTTTCTAAATCCTGAAAATAGTTACGAAGAGTTATATTCTTCTCATGTTTCTTTTTTTTCTTTATAAACATAGAATGTTTGAATGTTATTATTATCTATCCTCCAAAAGAAAGCTGTCTTAGAATCATTAAATTAAGAATGCACCATTTTCAATGATCGATATATTTACACCCTTCTTAAAATAACATTCTACTTTGCAATTTCTAGTGAGTTCCTAAACTCTCTCCTCGTAAACTTGTATTTGTCATGACTTAAACAATTAGATATTTTTTCAAAAGAGTAATCAAAATATTTATGTATAAATTCCCTTATTGACGACTTAAAACTTATGGTTCTATTGTAGTAAGAGTAACCGTAGTAGTAAATATAGATTAAAAAATCCTCGATCATTTTGTTATTTATTTTGGTATACGACACTTAAATAGTCTTCACATTTGAAATGCACCAAAACTTCGTTGCCTAACCATAGTACATATCTTTAGGAACTTACCCTCGATTGCTTCTCTTTCGTTCGTGATACCCATTCCCATTTTGGAATATATCTTTGCCAAACCACGTACCTAACCCGGATATGAGCAATTTTTTATTAATCTCTCTTTAATTAGGAAGCGAATTTAGACTTAACATCGATTTAGAACGCGACTTAAGGATCAACGCGGACCTATAACTCAATGCAATTGGTGCTTCATGAAAACTTATAACGCTCTATTAACTCAGGAAATGTCTAACTAGATAATATTTTTTGACTACATCACCATGGTTGGATCATGATTCCTATGATCCTAATTTCCTACAATCTAGATTGTAGAACTCGAATTAGGGAATCCTAACCTGATTATAGCTAAATGATTTGACTCTCCCATGAGGAATTAGTCTAATATGATCAAAAGGTTCTTCAAGTCACTACCTCTGTAACTACACACTTGTATATGACTAAGTTCTAATTGGATACGACACAAGTTGAATTTTCGGGGTGAAATTCTTTCAACTGGGGAAGACTGTGACAACCTTCAAAATTTGAGTCAGTTCTAGATTTGAATAAACTTAGTTGCACGTGTAGGCAAGATACATCGTAGAATTAGTAATTAGAAGCTAAGTTATAACCTACTAGAAACTTGGAAACAATTAGAAACGAGAGATAGTGTACTTAGATTTCACATTGATATGTGAATTCTACAACTACTTTAACTATAGTGACTATCCATGTTCTGGTCATTCCTTGACTTGAGAATGTTTGTACATTCATGTAGACATAACATGCACTTGACCTGGTAGTAGAAATTAAGTTCGAGTCTCGTAGGAACTTAAGTCAAAGTTGAAAACTAGGACTAGTATACTTTGTTCTTAAATTTCACTTGAATCTCAGAAAAACTACATAAAAACGCCAATAAACCAATAAAAATAAATTACAAACATTATTTCTAACTTGAATGAGTGTTCCAAAACCCAAAAATAATTTGATGTCTCGAAAATTCAATTTGTTTTGATATCCAAATATTTTTTAAACACCCCCCCCCCAAAAAAAAATCTCTAAAACACCTAAAAACCTAAATGTTGTAATTTTTACATCTAAAATTCTATAAAAATATTTTTGAACTTTATAATATTTTCTTAGAATAATTAAAATTTAAGAAATATAATCAAGGAAGTAAAATTTAGATTATTAACAATTTAAATGTATTTTATAAGTCAAAATTCAAGAGTTATGAACAAATTTAATTCAAATTGTATATTTTATAAAAGTTGAGAAATTTTATGAAAATGTATGAATGGAATTTATGAAATAATGGAAGAGAGAGGAAACTCCTCTCTCCTCATTGAAAAATTCGGCCTACACCTCCCAAGAGAGCCCTTCCCCCCAAAAAAACTCAATCATTTTACTAACTTATTCACTCTACCTCTTTACTTCTCTCTGTAAAGTTTCTCTCTTCCTTCTCTCTAAAACAAATCCGAACTTGGACGAAAAATCACTAGGAGAGATTTCTGCATTCGATTATCCAAGAGTTTACGTACATCCATTAACTTTTCTTACCAGTTTTTGAGGAGAGCAACCCTAAAGAGATGACGAGAGAGATTTGGTATCCAGAGAGACACCATCTCTCTTTTCTTTCTTTTCTTCTCTCTAAAACCTCACCTTCTTCCCCACTGAAAATCAGCCTTCAATCATGAAATTGGTGAAGATTTTGGATGTTTTTGAAGCCCCAAATGAGGCCAAGGTAATGAAACGCAAAGTCCCTTGATTTCTACATAAGTTCTAGCCATTTTCTCTTCCATTTTTGGATTTCTAGAGCATGTGCTTGCTTGGAATCTTCGTCTAATATTGACGTTTGTAGATTACCACTCAAAACATGTTGCCTGTTCTGGAAATTATGGTTATTCATCACCAAACCAAAGTCAAGAACAAAGGTGAGCACATGCAAGCTTTGTATAACACCAAAAATCGATTTTTCAAGGATTCATTAACTTTGACTTTATTGCATGCAAGTTCTAAAGGTTAGATACAAGTTTTTCTACAAAATATTTTCAATATTATGTTTTTTTATTTCAATCCAAGACAAAGAAACCGAAATCATTGATAAAATGAGATGTTGAGCTATATTTTTTATGAATTATACTTTTTAACTTTCTGGCAGATTTAAACTTCCCATTTTGAAAGGTCATAACTCAATCATTTCTTATCAAAAAAAATTATTCTTTCTTCTGGAATGTATTACTTCCAGTTAGATTTAAAACCCATCTTACATTACTAAAAAATTTCAAGATTTCGATTTTCAATAACTTTTACAAAACTGTTGCTGCAACAACTCTTTTCTTGGGAGTACTAGCTTTATGTTGCATGTTAAAGACAGTAAATCATCACTAAAAATCCTTCAAAAATTCTTTTGAACTCATAGAAGCATATGCTCAGAGGGACAAAAAGATATTAACTTAAAAGTAGTGAGAAAATGTTATAAAAATTGTCAAAGTGACATCAACATTTTACCAAAATCACAAGAACCAAGTTTTTTTTCTATAATCTATTGAGCCTTTAGGCATGTTTTCAACATGAAAAATGAGAACACAATTTTTCAAAGTTAGTAAATTGTATGAATATGCATTCTGGACATTTTCAGCTCCAAATCCATTTTCTTTATTTTTAAATAAAAATAATAAGAAAATAGAGTGTTAAAGTATATAAAATACTTACGCTAGTCAATAAATTCTAGAAAAATTACTGGATGACGTATATTGTAAATAAACATCTTCCATCAAGTCGGAGAAAATTTTCTATTAACACTTACCATTATTTTTGTTTTTATTGTTATTAAACACAAATAAATAACAAAATCGAATCAATTGCTGCACTCCCAAAAGCAGCAATTGATCAAGGAAGCAACAGGAATTCAACTATCATTTATCGTTATGCCTACCTGTTAAGCCACATTTTCCTGAAGATGGATTGATTGAAAAAAAAATTAAACTTTTGGGGTTTTTTCCAAACTAGAGTCAGAAGTGTACAAGGTACTAGCAACAGATGGTTTTCTTAAGATCTTGGTAGGAAAGAATGTGTTGTGATTCCTAGTGATATGATGAACTACAGTTGGTGAAATTTTAGTGGAATCAGGACATGAAACAGTGTTAGGTGTGAAATCAGGAATCAAATATTGAATGCCTTCGGTTGATTCTCGCACAGACGATAAAGGTGAGATTGGGGTGTTCGATTACTTATGATTCAAAATGATACCCATGCGAGTCAGGTTTTGAAGATACTTTAAAAGAGTTGCAGATGGTTTTGGAAACACAGTTCCTAAACCAGGTGCTTTGGACCAGGGATGACAAAATTTATGAGTTATTTGTTCATAGGAATCAATCATGTCAATAGAATTGAAAAATTTGTCGATGCTAACATTAAGACGCACATTATCAACAACTAAAAGTTTTTGTTCACTAATTGAATGTACTCATTTTTCACTTAAGATAATATATTCATCCTTAACTATTACAAGTTCATTTTCTAAGTAGTCTATCTTAAGCTTACAGTCTTCAAATCGTAACCTAAGTGTGGTCAACTCATTTGTCATATTCTCTCTGTTATCCGTGGTAGTCTCATAGGATTTTAGGACAACTATAATATATGATTAAATTTGAGTCAAATATGGTTAAGAAACATTAATATCAAAGTTAATTTGAGAGATCATGTGTCGTACCTATTGGATGATGCTTTAGCCACGAGGATCATTTGTATCCATGTAGTAGTAGTTTGGTTAAGCATCATTAGCATCATCATCAGAACTTGGTAAGTAATATCCAAAGTCACATTTTCACATCTTTTCATGCCGTGAGGCACAAATTCCTTTCTTCATGATACTCTTTGTCATCACCCGATGACCTGTAACCATTGACATTCTGTGAGATGGTAGCAACAAAACCCTTCTCACTCTTAGTTAACTCTTGTGCTCTTTTGGCATAGTAGGTTGAATCCTTGTCCTTCGGTATGGTAGAAGGATTGGATTGAGAATCCCTTTCATAGTTGTCACACCCCAAAACCGGAACGGCGGAACGTTCTGGGGTGGAGGACGTCATGTACAGTATCACAACAAAGCATAATAGTAAAGAAGCAACAACATCCATTGCATTAATAGAATAGTTTTAATACAAGCGTGTTATGTATAGTATGTAAGACACCAAAATGAATCATCAAAATAAAAGATGAGTCTTGCAGTTGCTCCATCTTCTCAAAAGCTTCATCGGTACCTGTCTACTGATGACCTGAGAATACAAGTTATTTTGAAAAGAGTTTATCAGCATAACGCTGGTGAGTTCGTAAGTATTTAGTGTCATTGCTTGTATGAAAATGTTTGTAACAACGGAGTATATATGTTCGTAGCTGTTTGTAAATGTTTGTAAATAGTTGAACTCTCTAGAAAATCCTATATTTCTACTAAAATGTAGCCTTCCACCAAGACCCGACTGTTTGTATGTTTGTTCTTTTGTAGAGTAAGTGTTTTCCCCAGTGAAACTATCATTATAAAAATATAGTTTACTTAAATGTGTACGTGACATAATCACAAAGTAAATGTCATAGGAAAATAATGTTTTACCTCAGCCGGGACACTGCTGGTCATAAAGTGATGAAATACAAACTCCAGGTAGTACTAAATGTGAAGTACCCCTCGGGGAGTCTAAAGTAATAAAAATGTAGACTGCAGGTGGTATTAAATGAACAATACGCCTCGGAGAGTCTGTTTTGCCTTTAATTCTTAATTAGTTAATTAAAGGTTTGAATGTGAACTCGTATGTAACCATGTTGATCGACGGCTGAATAACTGATGACCCTCCGATGTCATATGTAGTGAGGTAACCTTCTGTCACCCCTTGGCCTTATCGGCTGGGACTGTAGCTAGCAGTCGGGATGTGGGAGTGTCTGTCCCATATAGATCTATACACACAATGCCCGCTCTCCCTCCAGGAGACTCTCGTTACAAGGTGATACGACAATGCAGTGTCGTATCGAGAAGTAGTATGTCACATTCTGTTTATAGTATTCAAAAGTTTTGTATAGTAGGTCATAGTATAGTAATGTTTTCTCTGTACTAGTGTATAATATATCCTCTTATGTAGTGTATACTATGTTCTCTTGTATAGTGTATAGTATGTATTGTTTCTCAATGTAGTACTTATGTAGTGACTCGTAAATGTACTAACTCTTGTATGTATCGCTGTAGTAGTAATAGTGAGTAGTAATCCCTTAACTATACCTATTATAGTTAAATAGTAATGTTGTTTGTATGCCTTCGTTACACAAAGGTATTGAACTGAAGTGAAAACTTTTATATCCAACACACACACACACACATATATATATATATATATATATATATATATATATATATATATATATATATATATATGATATATAACTAAGAGTTCAACGACATTTGGACAAATAACAGGATACCCTAAGTCCACAACCAAACAAGGAACAGGAAATAAGGTGAGCTATCAGTCCTAAGTCCTTCAAGTCTTACTTATATAAATATATTAGTGTAGATATGAGTTTGAAAATAATGTTAGTTTAAGAAGGTTTGAAAACAGTTTTAGCATCTAAAATAGTTTGATAAAGGATTTTGAAGTGCTTGAAATCCATAAGTTTGATAGTAATTTGTAAGTAATAGAAAATCCTTCTGTTTGTTCTAGACATTAATCAATGTGATTAAAGCAATATGTAGAATGTTTCAACTTGTATTCCCCCCATAAAAGCATTTAAACTCATTTCAAAGGTGGATTAAGGGGTATGAACTCACCTGAAATGAGTGATGCGAATGTAAGATCGGAAAAAGGATGCTAAGTGTCAAGTGAAGACTTGAGCACACACAGATCCTATTTAGCATATAAAGACACATATATGCATGCAGTTAGTGCTTATACAACTATTTAAGAAGGGTAACACTCTCATATACTAGAAAACATTCTTATAGAAGTGTTAATATCATAAATGATTACATAAAATGAGTGTATGGTTACCAAATGGGGCTTTTGGTCTAAGTCGTATGTTCCTAGGAGCTTTCGGTCCTAATGGTATTTTCGGTCCAGATAGTTCTCGGTCCAAATGGTTCTCGGTCCAAATGGTTCTCGGTTTTTAGGGTTTTCGGTCCATGAGATTAAGACCGAAAACTCATGATATTCGGTGCATAAGGTGATTTTCAAGGGCTTTGAAGTATGTATAGGGGTTCTAAGTTTCATCTAAAGCCTTATGTGAGTTTAAGGTCTTAAAGGCACCTTTCTTTAGGGTTTTCGGTCAAGGGAGATGCACTTGACCGAAAACACCCATTGTTCTTGAGAAATGGATGTTTTCAAGGCCCTAAATCAAGTATCCTTACTAGATAACAAGTATAGGAGATAGATACTTACAATATGGAAGCGAAGAAGGGTGTTTTCGGCCCAAAACAATAGTGTGTGTTCTTGGTGAAATGAAGAACACTTGAAGATCTATGAAAAAGAGAAGATTTCATGGATGAAATCATGTATAACTACTAGATGAAGTGTTGTATCAACAAATCAAGAGAAGAAACACTTACATTTTTGGAAGATTTGGAAGAAGCTCTTATGATACTTGAGAGAGAATGTGGGTGTTGTTGAGTTTGGAAGTAAGAAATGAGGAAGGAAGGAGTAAACTCATGCCTTAAGCATGAGTTCTCGGTCAAAGGGGGGTTTACGGCCCAAACCCCTCATGTTTGGCCGTAAACACTGTTGGGTTTTGAGCATTCTAACACTCCTATGGTGTACATGCAACCCTATAAACCTTGGATCTATGTTTTCTCTATTATACATGCAAATATTAACTATTCCAAGGTTTCATCCTAACTAGCATATTATGAAGCACCTATACTACAAAGTTCTAGTTAGATGACATACCTTTTGATGTAGCTTGATGTCTTCAAGCTTTAAGAGCTAAGCCCCAATAGTGTGGAAGCCTCAAATGAAATCACAAATCACCAAAACACCTTGGAAGAACTTGAGAGAATATGTATGCACACTAAAATCGGCCCACTCTTATTTTCACACACTTGTGCCAATTTTGTGAGCCAAGGACCCCTTTATATATTATGGAGGATTAGGGTTACATCCATGTAAACCCTAATACCCATGACCTTTCATTTACATAGGATCCATGGGTTAAAAGCTCCATGGACCATCCATGAAAGCTTAGCCCAACCTAAATGAACTTGGCCCATTCCATATATATAAGAGTCCATATTTAATTAGTTCTTTTTCATCACTTAATTAATTCTAAATTAACTCTTGATCAATACTAATTAAATAACATGATTCCATATTAATATATTAGAACTTATAATATATTAATATAAATCATAAATATACTATTCTCAAAAGACTATCCATATAAATTGTGCTGGTGAAGTGCAACCCAAATGGACCATGCTGGGTCGGGTCAAGTACATACAAAATATAGTTATGGACTTAGACATTAATCCAACAGTCTCCCACTTGGATAAGTCTAAAACTATTATTGAGTATGACTTCAAAACCTAACTGGCAATTGTAGTTGTTAAAGCCGCTGTCGAACTCTGACCTTGTGAATGACTTGTCCATTAGATAAGGGATCATATATTCCTCCATTCTAGATATCATATGGACCGAGACATGGATTATAATCATTCTCTCTGTCCATTTGTTGTTTCGCGATTTTCGATTTATGATGACTGACTGATTGAACAAATCAAATCAGTCCTGGCTTGGCCAAGCACTCACATGTGTCATCGCTAAATCATCGAGGGGCCCACAGATATCGCTTTTATCCCGAAGGTAAAAGGAATGGATAAACTTCGACTCATATGGCTTGTTCTACTACTTGTTGAATCATACACAAAGGCACGTTTTATAACATCGAGTTACCAAATGCGTTTTCGTGCAATCAATGTATAACCAACTCATAGTAACAACTCATATCTCTAGGTTTGAAGAATATAAGATATTATCGTCTCATGATCACTCGTGATAAAATCCATGAAGTGATTCAAATGAGCGCGGGTTGAATCCAATACTCAGAACTTATGAGCACTCATGAGTGTTGTAGCACCACTTTGTCCACCAACTTGGACCTCTATAAACCAACCCATGACAGTCTTGATTCATATCTACTTCCAACATATGACCGACTGTGGATGGTTTTAATAACTTAATCATTCAGGAAGAGCGACTTAGTTATTCTGGAAGTCAAAACATGCAAAGTGAAACACAAGAATAAATGAATCAAATATGGTATCAAAACCTATGAATATAAATAAACACTTTTATTTATCACCATACTGATTACTCATTATTCATTGTTTCGGTTTTTTCAACTTTATACTTGAATTAAAAACACTAGTTGTCCCATGCTCCAAGCATGTACACTATGTTTTTCTTAAACAATAGCTTTGCCATACACCAAGTATGCACTCTATGTTTGTCTATGATCCTTACTTTGTGAAATAAACCAATTGAACATAATTTCAATGATTCTAATTTCACCCTCCCAAATCCTTATCGAAAAATGTGAGAATTTCAAATTCCTATCATTTATCGAAATCTGTTTAGATTTTAAACTTATATGCACTGACGCTCCTGTAATGAATATGTACAAAGTCACAAAGACTTGTCAACAGTCATTATAAGGTATTCCAATGGAGATCAACTCCATGGAAACTAAGTCTCATATTCAAAGTACATTGCTTTGGACATGCTTCTTGCATTAAGTTTTCTAATCTTACACAGATAACTTCCACCTATGGAGACAACTCCATATTCTCATTTTGACTATCACTTCTGAATAAGAGATGCCTATTTTCAGAATATGTCAATATGGTCCTTCCAAAATTAGCACTATACTTCCAACTGTCCCTGAGCAACCAATCTTTGGTAAACCTCAGATTGTCCTCAACAATTGCTTAATCATTTTAGTCATATCCAATTCTAGAACTTTTCCCTTCTTAATACCTCTGGGCATTTGGAAAAAATTAGAAATGACAAATATTATAGCACATGCAATCGATCCTGTACCCAAAGCAAATGGTACACGATTCATGATGTCTCACATAAAGACATGATTCTAGACCAGTCTTTTGCTACAATATTTTTATTTGCCATGTTTTCAAAATTTGACTATGAAGTGGGATGTTGTAATCATAATCGAATTTTGAGAACGCAATATATAGAATTTCCTTAAGTTGAACCAATCCAACATGAAATTCATATATATATTCTTAACTAAAGATGATTAGGGTCTCAATCTAAGCCTTTAGAACTGAAATGAAGTATATCCTCTCCCTTAATTATAGCAAAACAACTTTTTCAATCCCTGCAGCCTCACAAATTGAAACTTTTGTTTTCTATAATTAACATTGCTAACTTGCAACACTAACAATAATTATCATGCTCCCACTAACATGATGATTATTAGCATAACACTTATGCTCCCACTAGCTTTGACATGTACTCAGAAATCAGCTGGACTTTTAGAAATCAATACTTTATTGACTTTCTTACCAAAGTTCAGATTTCTGATACGAGATGCTTTGATAAAACTTTATCAAAATCATACACCTTTCCTTAGATAGCATGCATGTGTGTCTAAACAATTTCAGAACTATGAAAAGGGATGCCGTAATCATAGTCTCAATTGTTTAGACCTTTTGCCATCTGCTTCAAATCTACTTGGTGGAAGTGTTTCCTCACCATCATTTTCATGAATCGGAGAGAAACCTTATGACCCATAGATTTTATGGTGTATGTGTTCTTATCCATGTGAATCGTCAAAACCATAGTCACAAGACAAGGATAATGACAAATCCAAACTCATATGGACTGAACTTATGCAATCTTAACTTCTTGCCACCTGGCAGTACAGGGCCTGCCATTGCTTCCAAGTTGTTATGCAACCAATTAAGAACTTTCAGAACTCCTTTGCAAAGCCAACTTTAACTGGAATGGGCACATAATATGTCAACACGATAGGTTATAAACCTCAAGTCGTGTGCTAGTGAAGAACCTCAGGTTTTATTCTTGATTAGTTCTTGAAATTCTTTTTAGGATCTTTAAGACTCCCACTATCCTCTTGACATATAAGACTATCTTGCCAAATATTCAAGAGATAGTGTGGATTCTTTATCAAGACAAACACTTCACACAATTGGCCTTAGTTGGTCTTTGTTTTATCCAAAACATCACAACTTACCAATTTCAAATGTACAAGAGTAGGACACTTTTACTCTTACATTTGACAAGTGTTTTAAACCTTTCTTTAAGATATGTTATTCAAGTTACAATCTTGGAGTATGACTCTAAGAATTGTTTTGGAACGAAGTATCACTCATCTTCCTGATCTAACCATTTCAACAATTCATGACTCCTCTTCTTAGTCATAAGAATGCACTAAGATGACCTTTAGAGGACTAATTGTGATATGATTTCTAAATCATTAAGATGATCACAAACATGATACTAAAGTACTCTCCCATCTTTTCAGATTTGAGAAACTTTTATCTTTCTGCCTAATTTGATTCTTCCCATTCGTTATGCCATACATTGAAACTTTTCCAATGTTTTAGAATTATACTTAAACTTGTAAGTATAACCATAATTACTAAAATTTAGTAAATCAAATAGTCTTAACGAGCTTTGTGGTGGACATGACCAGTGCACAAGAATGTGTACTCGATCCCTTTAGTCCTTCACTTGACTCACACATCCATGTGAACAAGTAATTAGTCTTGATTTTCCAATGCTTGAAAGTTCTCATTCATCATACTATTCAACTTGCATGATTCCAAGTTTCGGTCCAATTGAAACTTGGGTGATGAGGAACTTTCCTGATTTGGTAAATTTAGACACTACCACAAATGAAAGAATCAAATCCATTTTCCAATAATGCTGTCAGTGGAATCATATAAGCAACAATTTTCCACAAATGCCATTGTAAGGATACTTCAAATAAATAAAATTAAACAATTTCCTTTTATTTTAAAACTTTGCGGAAAAACTTATCCTTACAATCCACATGGAAAATTGTTGTTATCTATTCCTTAGCAATATATCATAATTTCTTAAGCAACTGCTCAAAATTCTGATGCGATCGAAATCCACCTTCGCGATCAGAATCCGCATATACTTCCTTTAAGATTTCTCTCTATTCTTTGATTCTTAAAACATCAGCATGTGACCAAGTCATATTATGTAATGAGGATCTCAGAATAGAACTTAACAGAGTTAGATAATGGGCTCTACCTGATGTAGAGTCAAACTTATTGACTTTAACATCCTTAGGTAAATTTGGTAGCTTTGCAATCAACGCCCCTTCCTTTGGCAAAATAAACATATAGACCCTTTGGTAATGAGACTATCTCAGACTTAGCCTTTCTCTTTACCATTTGGTCAACCGGGTTGACTATGGCCAATCCCTTTCAATTGGGAAGAGAATGATTTTTCTGTTGAATATAGTGTCTAAGTCCATAACTTTATTTGGTATGTACTTGACCCGACCCGGCATGGTCCATTTGGGTTGCATGGCATTGCAATACTTGGATAGACTAAATGAGAGAATAAGGCACTTATGATTATTAATATATTATAAGTTTTAATATATTAATAATAGTATTATTTAATTAGTATTGATCAAGTATTAATCTAGTATTAATTTGGTGATCAAAGTGAGACTAATTAAATATATAGGGTTGATTATGACAATCATCAATTCTTTTATGGTGGATTAATGATCCATGGTTTATGGGTTTGGTTATAACCATATGGAGCTCCATGGATAGTCCATGGGAGTTACAAACCCATGGGTCATGGGAAATCAAGAGTCATGACAATTAAGGGCATTCATGTGTAAACCCTAATTGTGACAACACTATAAAAGAAACCCTATGGCTAGCAAAATCATGACCTAGTGTTACTAGAGAGGGCATAACCGATTTTAAGGCTAAGTGACATTCTCTCAAGTTATTCTAAGTCTTGTGGTGTTGTGTGAAGCATTTGAGGCACAACATTTGGGGTGCTATGCTCACAAAGTCTTGAAGGAATCCAAGCAACAACAAGGTATGTATTTCTACTAGTTTTATGTTTTATGTAATCCCCATGTCATGCTAGTTAGGAAATAACCTTGAAAAAGAAATTTGCATGTATATAGAGAAAACATAGATTCAAGGTTATTAGGGTTGCATGTACACTTAGGAAGTGTTAGAATGCTCAAAAACCCATCAGTGGTATCAGAGCCTAGGATTGTTTTCTGTATACTTGATGCAAAACAGCTTAAAAATCGAAAATTCTGCATTCTGACGACTGGACTCGCCGAGTCCATGGGGAGGACTCGCCGAGTCCATGAACAAATTCATTCTACTCGCCGAGTAGAATAATGCACTCGGCGAGTAGGAGCGTGCTGGGCAGTTTTTTCGAGTTTTGTTGCTGGAAATGGATTAAGATCATTATCCCAATCTGTTTTGGACTTGTAAAATCTGTTTTTCAAAATGATAATGATTATGTTAACCCATTTTACATGACTTTTATCAATTTTCAAGTATTGTATATGTTTATATGATTTCTTGAAATTGCTTGACATGAATTTGTGTTCTTATGAGTTTTTAGAAGATCATAGGAATTATATGTAACCTCCATGTATGTGGAGCGTGTGTGGTTAACCGGCACACTAACATGGACTAGTAAGAGTGGCAAAGGGTAACTTGACTTTATTATAGATCGGTGGAGCGTGTGTGGTTAACCGGCACATCGATTAGGTAATATTGTTGAGGGTACCAAGTCAATTTGTATGGTTATTCACACCTTGTTTGTGATCCTCGGCATCCTAGTCACAAACTTGAGAGGGCACAATCGAGATTCAAACATGCCATTGAAAAGTTCAATGTATCTCAAAAGATCTAGGAGTTTCAAAACCAATAAAACCTAATCATAAAATATTTCGTTCTTATGGTGGAAATTGGTAAATCGTCATTTACCTACCTTCAAATATTTTATAGTATGGATTACGACATCCCTCTTCCAACTATAAATAGTTTGTTGGATCCTAGCCTTAATATTTCATTTGGGTGAATTATTAAGGATTCCTAATCTAATGAACCTTGTCTTTCTTTCCTTTCAGATGTCTTCCAACAATGCTTCTGGCTCAAACCCAACATGCTCCGTTTCCCTTATAAACTTGTGTGGTAAGGTCATCTTTGATGGATCCAATTTCAATGAGTGGATCAGAAACATCATAATGATTACCCGCTATGAGGACAAAGAATATGTCCTCGATAGGGAGCTTAAGGTTGTGAGTGAAGACACTGCTACTCCTGAAGAGTTTGCGGAGTTTGTTGCACATGAAAAGGATGCTACTATAGTAGCATGCATCATGATGGCCACCATGACTCCTGAACTTCAAAAATCCTATGAAGATTTCTACCCCTATGAGATGCACCTGGATCTGATGGAAAGGTACCATCAGAGTGCGCGTCAAGAGAGGTATGAAATCATCTCCTCCATGATAACCGCAAGGATGAAGGATGGTGAACCCATCACCGGTCACTTGCAGAAGATGCAAAGGTTCGTTGACCGGTTGCTGAAGCTAAATGTTGACTTTCCTGAGGAAATGGCGATTGACATCATTCTCCATTCCTTACCTCCAAGTTATGATCAGTTTCGTATGACTTATCATATGAACAAGGAGGAAGTCACACTTAGCAAACTTCGAGGACTCTTAAGGACAGCTGAGAATGGCCTTAAGGGTAAAGCGGTTGCTACTTCTACTCCTTCAACAACCCCTGTTCTGGCTATTGGGCAGGGAAAGGGTAAGAAGAGGAAAAGCCCTTCGAAGGGTACTAAGGGTAAGACTCTTGATGGTTCCTCTTCAAGTGGGACAAAGAAAGGTCCCATTACTCCTTCTTCAAACCCAAAGGAAGCACAGTGCTTCTATTGCCAGGATAAGGGACACTTCAAGCGAAGCTGCCCTAAATATCTGCAAGATGTAAAGCATGGGAAGGTTAAACCCACCCATGCAGGTATTTACACAATATTGTCTAATAACTCATCTAATGCTAATTCTTGGGTGCTTGATACAGGTTGTGGTATTCACATCTGTACTGATTTGCAGGCACTAAGAAGAAGTGAGCAAGTGGAGCACGGGAAGATAAACTTAGTCATGGGCAACAGGAAAGCATCACCTGTTACCAAGATAGGAGTTTATTCTTTATTGCTTAATAATGGGTTAATGTTAGATTTGAATACGTGTTGTTACTCGCCCGAAATGGCGAGAAATATTATTTCTTTTCATGGCTTGTACAAACAAGGTTTTTCATTTTCATTTGATAATAAAAATGGTGCTATTAATGTTTATTACAATGATGTATTTTACTTTAAAGCATTACCTTGTGATGGTGTATATGAAGCCGTGAATGTTGTAGACAATCTAGGAAATAATGTGTTGTATATTGATTCTTCAGATAGCTTGGATAAAGCATCCTTGTGGCATTGTCGTCTTGGACATGTTAGCAAGAAGCGCATAGGCCAACTCCAAAAGGCTGGAGTCTTGGAATCATTTGACCTCAAGTCAGATGATAGTTGCGAGTCTTGTTTACTTGGAAAAATGACAAAGTCACCCTTCACAGGTACTTGTGATAGGGGTGAAGGTTTGTTGGACCTTGTACACACGGATGTGTGTGGGCCCTTCAGAGTTGCTACAAGGGATGCTAATCGCTATTATGTGACTTTTACTGATGATTACAGTAGATATGGATATGTTTACTTAATCAAGCATAAGTCAGAAACCTTTGAAAAATTCAAAGAGTTTAAGCAGGAAGTGGAGAATCAATTGGGTAGGAACATCAAGATGCTCCGATCTGATCGGGGAGGAGAGTATCTTAGCATTGAGTTCCTTGACTATCTTAAGGAATGTGGGATTGTCTCACAATTGACACCTCCCATAACACCACAGTTGAATGGTGTAGCTCAGAGGCGCAATCGAACCTTGTTGGATATGGTTCGTTCCGTGATGAGTCGAGCTTCGTTACCAATCTCTTTCTGGGGGTATGCCTTAGAGACTGCCGCCCATATCCTTAATCTAGTCGCTACTAAAAAGGTTGCCAAAACACCTCACGAGATGTGGACTGGGAAAGTTCCCAATTTGGACCACATCAAAATTTGGGGTTGTGAAGCTTTCGTGAGGCGTGAGACTCATGATAAGCTTGAACCTCGAAGTGAGAGGTGTATTTTCATCGGCTACCCACAGAGATCCTTTGGTTACCTCTTCTACAGACCCAGTGATAATGTGTTTTTTGTAGCAAGAAGAGGAGTCTTTCGTGAGAGAGAATTCATAAGCCAAGGGGACAGTGGGAGGCAAATTGACCTTGAAGAGCTTCAAGAGTCAAGTGGTGAAGGAACCTCATATGCTATCGACCAACCTGAGGAGGAAACTCCTGTTGATCTGATAGATGAGTCTGTACCTCCAAGACGTTCCACTAGGGTGAGGAACACACCTGATTTTTATTATGGTTATCACATCACCACTGAAGGTGATACATTTATTAGTGATAGTACACTAATAGATTTGGATGATCCTAATAATTACAAAGAAGCCATGGCAGGCCCTGAGTCTGCTAAGTGGAAGGAGGCTATGGACAGCGAGATTCAGTCCATGTATGACAATCAAGTTTGGAACTTGGTTGACAATGTACCAGGTCGTAAGACAGTTGGGTGCAAATGGATCTTCAAGAAGAAGACCGACATGGATGGGAAGGTACATACTTACAAAGCGCGACTGGTTGCGAAGGGCTTTACTCAAGCTCCGGGAGTTGACTATGATGAGACCTTCTCACCAGTAGCTAAGATTAAGTCTATTAGAGTATTGTTAGCCATAGTTGCATTTCATGATTATGAAATATGGCAAATGGATGTCAAAACCGCTTTCCTTAATGGGAAGTTGGCTGAGGATGTTTACATGGCTCAACCAGAGGGTTTTGTTGATACAAGATACCCTAATAGAGTGTGTAAGCTTGATAAATCCATTTATGGATTGAAACAAGCATCTCGCAGATGGAATCTTTGCTTTGATGAGAAAGTCAAAGAGTTTGGCTTTTCTAGGAGTGAGGATGAGTCTTGTGTGTATGTCAGGGCTAGTGGGAGCATAGTTAGCTTCTTGGTGTTGTATGTGGATGACATACTTCTCATAGGAAACGACATCCCAACCTTGCAGGAGGTTAAGTCCTGGCTTGGGAAGTGTTTCGCTATGAAGGACCTTGGAGAAGCTGCCTATATCCTAGGGATAAGGATATTGAGAGATAGGAGTAAGAGACTAATTGGACTTAGTCAAAGTACTTACTTGGATAAGGTGCTGAAGAGGTTCAGCATGCAAGAATCCAAGAAAGGAGAATTACCAATCCAGAGTAATGCCAAGCTGAGTAAGACTCAGAGTCCGAGTACAGAGGCTGAGATAGCTGAAATGAGTCATATACCATATGCTTCCGCTGTGGGCTCGATCATGTATGCTATGACTTGTACTCGCCCTGATGTGGCCTTTGCTTTGAGCATGGTCAGTAGATATCAAGGGAACCCTGGCAAGGCACACTGGACAGCGGTAAAGAACATTCTCAAGTATCTGCGGAGGACTAAGGATTGGGTCCTTGCCCTCGGAGGCAGTGATGACTTGAGAGTGGAAGGATATAGCGATGCTAGCTTCCAGACTGATAGGGATAATTTCCGCTCTCAATCGGGCTGGGTCTTTATCCTAAATGGAGGGGCAATTACTTGGAAAAGTTCCAAGCAGGAGACAGTAGCTGATTCTACTTGTGAATCAGAGTACATAGCAGCAAGTGAAGCTGCTAAGGAGGCTATATGGCTAAAGAACTTCATCGGAGACCTTGGAGTTGTACCAGCTATAAAAGAGCCAATGGAAATTTTCTGTGACAGCGAAAGTGCGGTTGCTTTGGCTAAGGAACCGAGAGATCACGGGAGATCTAGGCACATTGACAGAAAATACCATTTCATAAGACATCGAATAGAAGAAGGACTCCTCGTGGCTAAGAGGGTATCATCAGATGAGAACCCGACAGATCCCCTCACGAAGGGACTGAGCAGGGTTAAGCATTTATAGCATGCGAGGCGCATTGGGCTGAAGGATGATATTAGTTTCAATAATTAGATTCCTGAAACTTGTAAAATGTAATTGACATTTGATGATAAATAAAAGTTGTTATTTATTTATGAGTAAGGTGTTACTATCTTGTGTTGATTGTTTACTATGTTTCAAATTTGCATGTTTTTACTTCCAGAATAATTATGTTATTATTCAAACCATCCACAGTCAGTCAAACTTTGGAAGTAAGTATTGATTTAAGACTGTCATGAATTTGGCTTGTATGATTTGTCTGAAAGTGCTTTGGACAATGCAATGGTTGCTACAACATTCATAAGTACTCATAAGGGCTGAGTATTGGATCCAACCCACGCTCACTTGCATCACTTCATGGAATTTATCTCCAGTGATCGTGAGACGGTAATATCATATAAATCTTCAAACCTAGAGATATGAGTTGTTGACTATGAGTTGGTTATTCATTGATTGTACGAAAACGCATTGGTAACTCGATGTTATAAAACGTGCCTTTGTGAATAATTCAACAAGTAGTTAGTACAAGCATATCAGTCGAAGTTTATCTGTTCCTTCTAGAAATAGAAGCGATATCTGGGCCCCTCGATGATTTGGTTTTGACCTATGTATCGGGCCCGTTCAGAACCTAATTGATGTGTTCAATTTAGTTCTATGTCGAAACAAATCAGAGATCGAGAAACAAATGCTGGACAATAAGTAAGACCATGTTCCATGTGTTTGTCCGGCTGATATCATGAGAACAGAGGATTATATGATCACTTATCTTAAATGGCGTATCATCATCATCTCAGTTCCGAGAGACTTTGAAAGAGCTACGATTTCTAGTCGGATTTTGAAGTCATATTTGCGAATATAGTTATTAGACTTATCCAAGTGGGAGACTGTTGGATATAGTGTCTAAGTCCATAACTTTATTTGGTATGTACTTGACCCGACCCGGCATGGTCCATTTGGGTTGCATGGCATTGCAATACTTGGATAGACTAAATGAGAGAATAAGGCACTTATGATTATTAATATATTATAAGTTCTAATATATTAATAATAGTATTATTTAATTAGTATTGATCAAGTATTAATCTAGTATTAATTTGGTGATCAAAATGAGACTAATTAAATATATAGGGTTGATTATGACAATCATCAATTCTTTTATGGTGGATTAATGATCCATGGTTTATGAGTTTGGTTATAACCATATGGAGCTCCATGGATAGTCCATGGGAGTTACAAACCCATGGGTCATGGGAAATCAAGAGTCATGACAATTAAGGGCATTCATGTGTAAACCCTAATTGTGACAACACTATAAAAGAAACCCTATGGCTAGCAAAATCATGACCTAGTGTTACTAGAGAGGGCATAACCGATTTTGAGGCTAAGTGACATTCTCTCAAGTTATTCCAAGTCTTGTGGTGTTGTGTGAAGCATTTGAGGCACAACATTTGGGGTGCTAGGCTCACAAAGTCTTGAAGGAATCCAAGCAACAACAAGGTATGTATTTCTACTAGTTTTATGTTTTATGTAATCCCCATGCCATGCTAGTTAGGAAATAACCTTGAAAAAGAAATTTGCATGTATATAGAGAAAACATAGATTCAAGGTTATTAGGGTTGCATGTACACTTAGGAAGTGTTAGAATGCTCAAAAACCCATCATTTTCTGGATTTCCAGTGTCACCATTGTCACTGTCCATAAAGTTTTTGGGAAGTTGATCTTCTAATCAAATTTGCTTTACTATCGTTCCAAATCATTGCTGATTCAGCAGCACCAAGCAAATAGATATGATCATTAAGGTTCATGTCATAGTCTGTTTCATAGTAGTCCCAAAGGAACTCACTATGTGACTTAGAAAGTGATTGAACATCCAACTTTCTCAAGACTTTGACACCCAACTCTCCCGGCTTGTCAATATGTGACTTCATCTCTAAGATGTGATCACACATAGACCTTGCTTGCCATTAGGGCTTGAGTGACCTTGAACTTGTGGGTTAGGGAGAATAATTGGAGGAGGTGGAGGAAGAGAAGTATGACTTCCATGAGCCAAACTCGGGAAGTCATATTCATTAGGAAAGCTTGGTTTGGGAAGATCATTGTTGTCTAAACCAGACATCAACAATGGGAGAAATTCACGTAAAGTTGATTTAAGTCCTTAGTATAACACCCAATATTATATATTAATGCTAGGACCCAACAAACTATTTTATAACTTGGAAGAGGGATGCCGTAATCCAAGCTATAAAATATTTGAAGGTAGGTGAATGACGATTCACCAATTTCCACCAAGATAAAAGAAATGTATTATTAGGTTTTAATTGGTTTTGAAACTCCTAGATTCTTTTGAGATTCATTGAACTTTTCAATGGCATGTTTCAATCTCGAGTGTGCCCTTCAGGTTTTGTGACTGGGATGCCGAGGATCACAAAACAAGGTGTGAAGTAACCATGCAAATATACTTGGTACCCTTAATATTTACCCCTCAATCGATGTGCCGGTTAACCACACACGCTCCAACGATACTATGATAAACATTAAGTTACCCTTTGCCTACCTTGTTAAGTCCAGGTTAGTGTGCCGGTTAACCACACACGCTCCACTAACAGCTTAAACAAAGTGCAAAGTGTAATTTCATGGATTAGCACCTTATTCACATTTTCCTAAGTAACTAAGATTGGGAATTTATAAGTGTTTAGTTACTTAGTATTTATCATTATACTTATAATGAAGGGAGAATTATAGTCCTTGTCCTACCTGTTCGGCTAACGACCCTCCACCGGTCAAGGAAGCGGTGAGTGAGAGTGGACACCCATTAAACTGCCATTTTATAGGCAGTAACCTTATACCCCTCTTATAGACCGACTTCGTGAATGAGGCCTACTAATGGTAAGACGACTTGCTCTTATAGATATAATATATTAAACTTTTAATATTATAATAGTATAAGGGTGTATTTTAGACATTTAAAATACTTGGTGGTTTAATCTATTAATTAAACTAGACTTTTAATTTAATTAAACTCAAACAATATATTTATGGATTAATAATACTCTTTTAATTAAACGCTTTAATTAACTATTAATAAAGTCCATAAGAGTTAATTTGAACTATTCAACAAAACATCATAATTCCAATTATTAAACTCAAAATTAAAACCATTTAATTAATTGTTTAAGTTATGAACCCAAGAGTTTTAGAATTCAATTCTTTTTTTCATAAAAAACTTTTCTCAAATTCCAAAACTTGAGGGCAAGTTTTGTAGTTCTTGAAAACCTTTGGATTCCATAACTTATGGAATTAATGGTGTTTTATGATAAAACTTTCCATGTTCCATAACTTAAGAACAAGTTATGGAATTCTTTAAAACATTAACACCAAATTTTGTAACTCCATAAAAACTTTGAATCAATTTTTTTTTTAAAAAAAAACTTTTATATCCATAGCTTATGGAAGTTTCAAAAACCCTTAAGATCACAACATTAAAAAAAACTTTTGAGCTCCAAAATTTTATGACAAAATTTGTAACTCCTTAAAACATTTAGATCAAACTTTTAAAACTAATAAAATAATCATATCATTTTATCTTTTACTAAATTTGACCAAATTGAACTCATATAACAAATGATTCAAATTTTACAAATAATTCGTTTTTCACAAAACAAGTAATTATCTTAAAATTTGACAAACGTCATGTTTTTTTTTCCTTTTTTTTCCAACTTGAAAATAAAAAATTTGCATCAATATAACAAAAAACAACCCATGGCTCTGATACCACTGTTGGGTTTTGAGCATTCTAACACTCCTATGGTGTACATGCAACCCTATAAACCTTGGATCTATGTTTTCTCTATTATACATGCAAATATTAACTATTCCAAGGTTTCATCCTAACTAGCATATTATGAAGCACCTATACTACAAAGTTCTAGTTAGATGACATACCTTTTGATGTAGCTTGATGTCTTCAAGCTTTAAGAGCTTAGCCCCAATAGTGTGGAAGCCTCAAATGGAATCACAAATCACCAAAACACCTTGGAAGAACTTGAGAGAATATGTATGCACACTAAAATCGGGCCACTCTTATTTTCACACACTTGTGCCAATTTTATGAGCCAAGGACCCCTTTATATATTATGGAGGATTAGGGTTACATCCATGTAAACCCTAATACCCATGACCTTTCATTTACATAGGATCCATGGGTTAAAAGCTCCATGGACCATCCATGAAAGGTTAGCCCAACCTAAATGAACTTGGCCCATTCCATATATAAAAGAGTCCATATTTAATTAGTTCTTTTTCATCACTTAATTAATTCAAAATTAACTCTTGATCAATACTAATTAAATAATATGATTACATATTAATATATTAGAACTTATAATATATTAATATAAATCATAAATATACTATTCTCAAAAGACTATCCATATAAATTGTGCCAGTGAAGTGCAACCCAAATGGACCATGCTGGGTCGGGTCAAGTACATACCAAATATAGTTATGGACTTAGACATTAATCCAACAAACACCTCATTAAGGTGTTATTTGTTTTATTTGTTCCCCAATAATCGTAGAAAATACTTCCTTTCGTTTGTTCTCTCGAAGAATTAATATTAAAAACACCCAAACGGACTTTAAACCGAGCTAAAAATTAGCAGAAATAAATTTGACTTTTAATTGAAGTGTTTGACTGTAGAGTTCATACAAATGAAAATTTCGGGTTGTCACAATAGTGGTTTCTGAGCCCACATTTTTTTTAGTTGTAGGGGTCGGATGGGAAACTAGAGGTGGGTTGTTCAGAATGCATGGTCGATAGAAAAAGGAGCTTGGTATATGGTTGATTGTTTAATTAAAACCTATTCGGAAATGGATTATTATTATTTTACCATGGACATCTGCTATACTTAATGGTTAGAAATGCAAAGACTTGTTGAAATCAAATTTAATTAGTTGCACCTTCTGGATCAAATTTCTATTCAGAAGGTGGAACTGAAGGTGTATGAGTGAATGGATCTAAGAGAGCATAGTTCTGAGGAGGTGTATTGAAAGTACTGACGAAATCCAATGGTTCTCCAGACATTTCTCTTAGATTTTGAACAAAACGTGACTAATTTCCTTAAAGTTCGTCAAAATTTTGAAATAGAGTCAACCTATGGAGAGAACCAATTCTTTGAAAATATGACTTGAAATTGCCTCAACCTCTTCCTAGGCTATTGATTAACTTCAAATTATGCTCGAAGGGAGTTCTTGTTACATTGTGAGCAGTCAGGTTGTTCACCAAAATTTTGTAGTGATATCATGGTTAGCAATGCAAATGCTTGTTGAAATATGACTTCATCAGCTGCAGCTTATGTATCAAAGTTCTCCTTTGCAGGTGGATTGATAGGAATGACGACAACTAGTGGTCCTTCAGATAGTACCATTAAAGTTTGAGAAACATCTAACTCATTTCCTGAAAGTTTGTCAAAAAGTTGAAACATATTCAACTTCTTGAGATAATCATTTCCTTGAAGACAAGACTTAACATTGCCCCATCCTTTTCGTAGGATGTTTTTAAACTTTAAATTGTGCTCTATTAAAGGTCTTGTTACACCATGAGCAGCCAGGTTGTTCACGAGAATTTTGCCATGATTTGTTGCAGAAGCCACAAATTCTTCTGGAGATGTTGTAAAGTTGTCGTACTCATTCACCACCAAGGAAAAACTCTTGTCTTTGACATTTTTCGAACCCTCAAACAGGTCTTCTAGTGTATCCCATATTTCCTTTTCAAATTTTCACAGTTTGATGTATTCAGAGAGAGATGGAGGGATACCAAAAACCATTTCGGAAAATGCAATATTGTCTTCACACATCTTCTCTTCATCCATCGGGGTTGGAGGTGTAGGTCGAACCTCGTCTTGACCCATGAGATTAGCAGTAACATCTCTAACATCTTGTCTTACAGGAACATGATGACCTTCAATGACATATCTCGAAATATGGGGCTCTTGTGGAGAAATCCACACTGTTTGTGATTTTCATTGAGTACAATGGTTGATTTTGGTTAGTATTAGCCATTATTGTGTTGTTTTGAGCACAAGTTTATATAGAAAAACTTTTATCCTAATATAGAAATGATTCAGAAACCAAGGTAATCTCAATCATTTATAATTTAATTTTTTTACTACAAATGACAACCACTCAAGCTCTGATACCAATTAAAAGAACAAGGAATATCACTACGATATTTCAGGACAATATATAATAACTTATAATGGAGGCTAGATAGTATTTATAGTCAGTTATGGAATATATGCAGTCGAGACATAAAGAACAACCAAGTATTCAATGCAACGGTTAAATAAGTAATATGAGTGAAGTAATTACGCAAATATAATGTTTTGAGAGAATGAAATATATAATTTTTGAATTAATAAAGGTGTACACGATACAAGGTTTCACACTCCTATTTATACTGATAAGGGTAAGATAATAAAAATAGACTAAGGTACTAAGTGTGGACTGGAGATCAACAACCTGATATCTGACATGTCGTTGTTGTTGATCTTGTCCCCAAAGTCTATTACATAAGACTAACAAAATAGTATTTGTCTTCATTATGTTGACACTCTCTCTTCAAAACAACACATAGCTCAGAAAATCCACTAACTTCGGATTGATAAACACCTCGGGAAACACCCAGACATCAGATAGTCTAAGGGTCACTTTTCATGAACTTACACCTCCTTTCGATAACCTTCTCAGCATACTAAGGAATATATTGTCTAGTGTGAGCTATAAAAAAATTATGTATATCTTTTCATGCATAGTAAATTATAATAGAACTACCATGGAAGTATTATAATTTAAATAATTACCTCCAACATTACGTCGTTGACACCATAATTGTTGCATAGTTACCAGAAAGAGGTCAATCAACATTGTTATTACTAGATTTCGTGTGTCTCTATATATCTATCTATCTCTCTATCTCTCTATATATCTTTTTTTCTTTCTCTCTCTCTCTCTCTCTCTCTCTCTCTCTCTCTCTCTCTCTCTCTCTCTCCCTCTCTCTGAACTTGACGGTGATCTCAGCCACCAACTTTGTAGTCTGCTCAAGTGCCATATACTCTTGCACCAACTGCTCAACCTCACTCACTGGTACAAACTCTCTCTTGATCTGGTAAAAAATTCTCCCATGTGATAGACTTGACCACATGTAGCTCGAGGCCATGAACAAATTCTCCCCACCAATCCCTCACTCCATCAAGCATCAAACATGTTGTAAACCTGACCTTGGCCTCTGTCGGGCAGAAGTAGCGAGAAAGGCACTCTCTACGTCGTCTATCCATCGATACTGACGATAGGCTCCCTAATCCCCATGAACTATGTATCCCCAAAAACATCAAACTCCTTAAAGGTAGCCTCACAGGCTCATGGCCGACCAGCCTCCAATTTGGCCCGTAAAACCCTAAAGCGCTTGTCCATCACTAAAATTAATTTATTTCTGACTGTGCTGATCATACCACGCAAACCCTTTGTCATGAACCTTGAAACCTCTGCAACGATTATGTAGTGGACACCGCTCTCACTTATACATTAATTTCCAAGATGAGGAGTCACCATACTAAATCTGAAAATGACATAACATATGGTAATCAATGCACAATGGTAATTAACCCACATTATGCATAATCATCTACAAGTTCCTTCGTATTCCAGTAACACTTAATTTACCCAAGAATGGATCTTTTGCTTTCAGTAGTGCATGCCCAATACTACCTTCGACACCTATCGATACCAGTCCTAAGGATTGTTCAAAGACTCCCAAGTCACTATGTAACACTCCACTAAATTTATGGTATGCATATATGCCACACCCTCCCCGGCCGATGGCGGAAAATGCCAAGTGTTGACGGTACATTGATTTCCCTAATCTGAGAGAGCCAATCATAATTTACCTTATCTACACAAAAATCTACAAGTCTTCATGCCAATAATCCTTTCCTGACTTGATTTCTACTACATCCTAGGAACACATGCGATTTTTGAAAACGTGAACTGGATGTTGGTGGGTTCACAGGTTTTGAGGTAAAAACTATAATTATCTCTTTTAAAAACATTTTAGAAATCTTTACCTTCCTAGATTACTTGTTTCCTATGTCTTATTATATTACGTATGTATCTGCTAACCTGCCTTATTGACTTCTAGGATGTATTATTAATCCTAACTTGCTATCTTTGTAGGATTTATAACAATCCTTTCTTATTGTCTTTTAGGATTTTGTATTAATCCTAATTTACTATCTATGTAGGATATCTAACGATCCTCAGCTTCGCGCCATTGCACCCGAAGCTTCGCGCCATTGAGAGGACTTCCGAAACAGCTTGAGAGGTATAGAGAGGGTTTGGGATGAGAAAATCAGAAAGTGAGCACCTCTATTTATAGTGGTTGTGCGCGTGGTGCACATCATGCGTGACGTGTACTCGCTTCGTGGCTCCATGCATAGATTTCCATGCGTCACACTTCTAATGGTCCATGTCTCCCCAATCTTCAACGAATCTGGGTGTCAGGCGTGCACGACGGGCATGGCGTACATTTGATGTTAATAGCATTATTAATGCGGTTAGTTTTTATCTTTTATAAAATCATAACTCCTCCAATCAGAGTCAGATTATTGCAACGCTTATATCCTTGGGATCACTTTATTGTATACTTTCCAAATACACTAACTGTCATAAAAATGATATACTTTTTTGGTCCCTCATTTTTGACCCTATTATTATTATTATTTAACCGATCATATTTTCCTTTAATATGAAAAGTTATGTCATTATCATCAGTTGATGTTAAATCTCTAGTGACAATTCATGATGGGAAATTCCCAATTGTTACAATATATATGTCTTGCCATATGCATAATACTACACTTCCTAGACTCTCGCTCGGATTCTTCCCTTCCCACAAACCCGCAACTCAAACAAAGTCGGCACAAATACCACTGAAAAGCCTCATAAATGCACATTTGTACATAATCCAAAATGAAATAGACATTTGAATAAGTGTCTCTACCCTAAACCCATAACCAGACAATGAACTAGTAATAAGGCCAAAACATAAATTCTAAGGCTATTAGATTTTAGTTACGCACAACCCTTATAGCATTCGAGTAACAATTTAATAATATCTTACAAGGATTCCACAACAGATACTGAAATTAATACTTATAAGTTATATGAGTCATCTATACAAATCAGACAATTCTAGCATGCAATTCCTAAACAGATCATTAGCCTAAGGTCTACCATGCATAGGAATCCATAGGATAAATACACAACCATATGGGTATTTGGGGAATCACTTAATTCTTGAGCTTTGGCTGACTGTATGCATCACATACCATTTTATATAAAATTCCTTTTAGAAAATGATTTTTTTGTAAAAGATTTTCAAATCGTCAGTTTGAGTTGAGGCACACTATAGGGCGTGCCCGAATCCCTCAAACTAATTCTCTGATACCAACATGTAGCGTCCCAAAATTACCAAAGATATTTGGCATTTAAAATAAGTTAACCAATTAAAACCTTTTACATAAAGTTATTTAGTGACATTCATTTATTTAAAAACCATAAGATTTACAAAGTTGAACTACAAAACTACATAAAATAATTCTTTGATGTGAGTGTATAGTCCCGCCAAGATCTTCTCATGAACAACCTACAAAATATTTAATCCATAACTATAAGCTAGTATACCACATATTCCACCATACATGAAATGCATACAAACAAAGTTCTTGGATCTAGCGCCAAGCTGCCAGCTCTCCCTTCAACATCCATGCAACACACATAATAATCGTATGGATAGTACACTATTACTATGCCACTATACTATTTGCCAAGGGCCAAATCCTAGTTTTCCGTATGTCTCATGTCCTTATCCATATCATGGCCAGTGCTAATACGAACAACCTCCTCCTTAATACACAATAATGTGTAGTCGGGATCCTGATAAACAGTTGAACAAATGATCCTACCTGAGAGCAATAAATCGAACAAGAACCATGTAATAAGGCTTTAGACCAAGAGTTCTCAGTCTCTTTAACTTAAACTACATACAAACCCTAAGCTATCCACTCAACGGTAAACCAATATGAAAAATAGCCTAACCGTTCGTGATCATACAAGTGTTGTGATCCAACCATAGTCTTTCATCTAGGTGTAGTGATCCAACCACAATATTTCATATAGTTGTTGTGATCTAACCACAGTCTTTCATACAGGTGTTATGACCCAACCACATTCTTTAATGCAAAAATCACAATGACAGTTTAGATAACATGAAAACAAGTGTCCTACACTGCACATCATATCAAGGAATTATCCTAGTCAACTTCGATGATCATACTCTAATAATACCTCTATCCTACCATAAAAAGATATACAATGTCACATGTAGTATGGTGAGAAGGCTCACCTGAATCGCAAAAACCATATAAACATAACTACACTCTCAACTCCTTGATCTGATCTGCGAACATCTTAACACTCTATAAAGATCCAAGTTTAAACTACAACCCAAATCCATCAAGTTTGACCCAAGGTCAAACTAGTCAACGGTCAACAAAAGTCATCAGTTAACAAGTCAACAACATGCGCCATGGCAAGTTCTTGTCTGAATCGTGGCCAATTCCAGATAAAACAGACAGGATACAACATGTAACCATGTCGCCTTCAGTTACTTTTTACGCTGTGATTGACACTCCTAACAACCTATTCTGTTAATCACTTAACCCTTAATGATCATAGCTCAAAAACTCAGATCTGGAGCTTCTAAAGGACTTGATGGATAAAGTTCTTGATTTTATCGATTACACCACCAGGTCAAGTCCAAAACTCAAACCCTAACTTTCAAATAGACTCAAAATGATAACCAATGAAAATAAGGCTTGGAAGGGTTCAAGAATCCAACATTCTATCATGAGAATCGTCCATCACCGAATCTTAGCCAACAACATCTACTGGAGTTCTCCAAACTCCAAGAAATCATGAGATATTGGACCAAAAGACCATCATTAACTAACAAAACTTATCTCTATGCATGGATTTCAAGAAATCAAGGATCTATGATACTTACAAAGGTCCAGAACTGATGAGGAGGTTGCACAATCTGCGAATCCATCTTGATTGCAGCACAACACCTTGATCATTCCACTAAAATGCACCAAAGTGCAACCATTCTCACAAAACACTCAAGGAGGGGGCTAGGGTTTACTTCTTGGGAGAGGGAGGATGAAATGAGATGAACCCCAAACAACATGTTGCTTAAATAGGACCCAAGACCCGAGATCTAGGGTTTAGCACCCAGTCGTCACTGCACCGCAACCAGATACCCACTATGTCGCGGTTGGCAAAGAAACACGTATCTTGTTTAGTCGACATAACCACACTGTGGTCAACCACCTATCACGCTTTGGCTATAGGTGTTTCCCCAAATACCTTATCCTCGTAATACATAAGTCTTCAACTGATAAATTCTAGAAAATCGGTGTGAAAAAATAACTTTTATTTACTTTTGAAAACTTGAAAAGTTTCACTATGGTTTTTGGGAAGTTACATAGAGCATACATTTTAGCACTCCATGCTTTCTGATATGAAATATGTAGACTAAGATGGTCATTTAAAGTTCGTTGTATTTGTTTCCCATGTGACATATTACATGTAATATCAACTAATATTCCCTTCAAGAAGTAACCCAATACCATTTTTTTGTATTGTCGATGGGGAAGGAGTTGTGTGTTTAAGCAAGTGTGGCTCTCTGATAGTTTAAAAACTTGAAATGTATCGGTATCATTATCTTTTGTAACCTGTATCCTCCATTTAAAATTTTCCACAAAGAAAATAGCTTCATACATGTCTTTTGTAGATTTTGTCAATTTATATTAGAAGCCTTCAGTGACACATTTGAATAATTTAAGCTTAAGTTCTTCTTTGCTTTTAAGGATTTGATACTTCTTCACATAGGTAGTATAATTATGGGTTGTGGCACCTTTAAGTATATCTTGAGCTAATTCTGGAAATGGTAATGATTCATGCTTCCCACAATGAGTGGTTTGTGTTTCATTATAATTGGAAAAATAATAATGAAACTTTTCTTATTGTGGTTATCGGGGTTGTAGGGCATAGTTTCATCCTCTTCACGTTAAGTATCATCCCCATCAAATTTAGTGACCCTCTAAAAATGTTCAAATAACTCTCCATGTGGTATTACATTACCATCATCAACTAACAACATTAGTTTTGCCTTATCAACCAGCTTTCCTTTATGCATATAATAACCTCCATCTATAAGGACATTGTAAGAAGGAACATGGTTCATTGTTATAGGTAATAAATTACGAATTTTGGTTACTTCTGGCACTAAAAGACCCATTTCCTCCAGAACCATTTTCCCCTGGAAATCGTTGAATACCATTTTCCATAACATTATTAACATAAAACAATTCTACTATGTTTTGAGGCATACTACTAACAAAAATAAGAGATTATCGAACATCATTATCGTGAAGAATATGGATAACTATATTTGATCCAAGACATTGAGATTATGGATTTATTTGATTAGAGTGTAACCTGGACTTGGAGGCAACCAACATGATTAACCTAACGAAGTTGATATTATTGCTTATATCAACACCGAAGCATGTGTAGTCTGAGAAATATAAATCATAGATCCCTCGATACGCTTCCATATCCTCCACTAGAAATTGGTACTCGAGAAAAATTGGTGTACACACACATTCTTTTAGATTATGAAAATTATCAAAGAACACTACTTGTGGGCAACTTGGGGAAAAAAGACACAAATATATTGCATGTAGCTTGTGAATGAAAATATAACACACAAATACCCTAATATTACATCTCCGGAACACCATTCTGGAGTGGACAAACATTTTCGGAGTACAACCTGTAATATACTACGGAATACGATATTCCAGAGTAAGTTGTCATTTTTCAAAATATATAAAATTTGGTTATTGTTATCAACCATTTTAACGAAATAACACAAATAACACAACAAATGGTCCATGGATAGCTTATGAACATCATACACAAATAAAAAAACACTTTGTTTTTAATGACAACTTTTATGACTAAAAAGATGCATGTAAACTTCTAGTAAGACAAATAACAATTATATACATTAAAAATTATCATACAAAATATGTATAAATTTTCTAAAAAAGAAAACCGTCCTTGTTTTCCAAAAACAAATATTATACCAAGGAATCTAATAATCTAACCAAGCTTGAAAAAATACCTCTGATACCATATTCATGGGTTTTATTTAGAAATAGTATAATAAACTATTTGATCCAAAATGGACCCATTAAAACTTGAATAATTATAAAACCTTTTTATTCCCACCAAGAATCATTTTGCAAAACATGGAAAGATTAAAACAAACACAGAAGGAAAAAGAACTACAAACTTTGAAGACTTTGATTCCTCTCGGGAGGTTGGAAGTTGATCGCGATGTCACGTACTCAAAATAGAGCTTCTCTAGAAGTATCCACCAAGAAAGAGTAAACAAGATCAAGATGTTATTCTTCACTGTATTTGGTACCTCTTGAGCTTTAAAGAATGTATACTAAATAAGCCTTAAAAGGAGAAGCAACAAAAGCACTCTAATCTTTAGAAAAAAAGCTCTTGGGTTTTGGCTAATAAAAAGAGGAAAAACCTAAAAACCAACCTCATTAGGAATTATAGAGACCTCTTTAAACCTCTACATTATAGTGGGTAAGTCTAGTAATGGTAAGACTAACAATGTCAATATTTAAACACGCGAGGAAGAATGTTATTATTTTCTCATACATATACTAGATACAATTCTAACACATATACAAAATGTGTAAATTTAAATCTCTTTTAATTCAATTGTATATTATAAATTCTAATTAAACTGGGAGGTACAATATAACAATTAATAACTAATGAGGGCATAATATTCAAATTTATAAATCTATATCATAAAAAATATTTAATAATCTAATTTAAATAACAAGTTAGTTAATATTAAATAAATATTTAAATCCAAATCTCTATTAAATAATATTTATCTCATTTCATACTTAAACAATTTAAATCTAGTATGTATGTATATATATACATACATATATATATATATATATATATATATATATATATATATTGATGTGCATAAATATATCTATACGTTTAAATTTATAAGCTAACAAACTTGTACTAACTACGCACTCATAGGTAGTATACCTAGTCAAATTATAGAATAGCTCAGGTAAGCCGGATGTCGAACACAGGGAATAGAATTCAATTAAATAAAATAATTACTTCTAATTAAACTAAGAAACAAATTATGATTGGGGGGGGGGTTACTGATTTTGCAAGATCAGGATAACGTAATATCAACTAACAATTAAGCAAGCAAAGAAAACAAATTAACTACAAGAATTAAAAAGAATACTTCTGCTTAGATCAGATTTCAACTTCTCCTATGTTAGATTTCTAATGGATGAATTATAGTGATTATGAATTTGTTAACTAGCTATTATGATCAAATATCTAGGCTTACCAATTTATGAATTACTAAGCAATGATCATGCACAAGTTAAGCACCAAATTGATAATAAGCACAAATTGGACTATGAATGATAAAATCTACTTTCCTATGATCAAGTTAAGCAAACAAGCACAATTAAGATTATTTATGCTCTCTAACACAGTTAAAGTTAATAGCTTTAATTACTTTATCTAAGATGTGATTCATCCTAGCTCCAACTATTTAATGATCATAAACAATTAGGAAACAAATTCATGCAATTAGATCTATCAACTATCACACAAAATCTAAATTGTAAGCAATATAAACTAGAACTAAAACATGTTAGGGTTTAAATTATCAAACACAAGTACAATCAAATAGAAGCGTCCAATAATAGAAATCAACACATATGGATTAGGTTCATCTTCACCAACAAAAGTAAAAGGTTTTTAGCCTCTCATTGTAGCAGAAAACACATAATATCAATGTAAAGTAAGCTACACATAAGTAATTATAAGCAAACCAAATGGATCTATGTAGAAATCTTCTAAATCTTCTTCAATACTGGAGCTAACTTGATTTTTGATCTTATTCTGAGTTACCAAGGGCATTCGGTCTCAGTTATCCTCAGAAAACCAATTGCTAGCTTCCTCATTCGACCTAATGCTTGGGAATTTATAATTTCCAAAAATATGTTCACCACGTCGTGGTTAACCGTCACCATGATGCGGTCGTCGTTTGTATCTTGTGTTCTCCAAGTTACCCGATTGGTCGAGAATCTTCCCTTCACCACGTCATGTTGGAGGATCACCACAGCGTGCTCTTCAGTCTTCAAGTCTTCTTTTTCTGTTTTCCTGCTTCCAGCTCCTCGGTTACTTCCTTTTTCGCCTAATCAAGTCTTTGCTGCAACAAAACATATTTTAAACATAAAAAGTATATTTTGTTCCAAAATAAACATAATTGTAGCTAAAAGTATTAGAAATATGCATTAAATATGTTGTCAAAAATACCCCACACTTTAGCTGCGAACATCGCACAAGAAAATCCATTTTGAGCATCTCTATTACTCCAAGACCGTAATGCATGTATTTGTATCTAAATTTTCCTAAGAACTCGCCCAATCCTAAATACTCGAAATCTTCATAAACACTTCCCCACTTCTTTTGAACAACACTCATTTTATGCATCCCTCCAAATATATCCTCCGACATCTATCTTAACCTCAAGGTATTTTTGGTTAAGCTCCCAAACATACATATGGAAAAATAACCTGGAAATAAAAATTGAAAATAAAAATAACTTGGCAAATTGTCGTATATCTGAGTCTTCAACTTTTGGATTTTTTTCATGATATCCCTTGATCTTAAAAGCTTTGTATACTCTTATTCTCTCATATTTTTGCAATTTTTTTCTTTTCTGTTTTTCTTTTCTATTTTTTTTCACTAAAAACTAAAACCTAAAAAAACGTATTCTTAAGCAAGAGAACTTAACTTCAAATCTTATTGGTTAGAGGCATTAGTCTAAGGTGAAATGACTACATAAGCTCACTTGGATACATTTGTGGAACACGATGCTAAACATATTGTGGCCCTCAAACTAAGTAAGGTCGTGTTTTTGTTCCATGATCTTACTTGGATAGAGAAGCCACAAATACACTAGAACATATGTTGGATCAAATAAACATCGAGACTTGCATCAGATCATCCCACACAACACTAGAAACATAGGACTCAACACAAAAAAATAAGAAATTATAACTAGATTCGATTTTAGATTATTATTTCAAATCTTTCTAATAACAACATTTTTAAATCCTAGTCAAGTTTTCAATTTTTTATTAATCAGTATGCTTGTATTCCTATATTCAACCCCCTATTCCACACTTAAATGATGCAATGTACTCATTTCTAAACAATTAAAGAACATAAAAACAAAGAGGAGAAATTAGAACAGACTCCCCTGGGATAGTAGTGGCGAGATCTAATTCTGAAACTAGTTTGGTAAACCTTGGACTTCTTGTATAATGGATGGAAATGGTACGTCTTCTTCTTGTGAATGCAAATGTGCCAAATCGAAATAAACCAAAGAACCATTCTTCAAAAAGTGTGTTGATCCTCTGCCACGACATGGTAAAGCAACGCCACATCATGGTGTCATGTTTTAAATCATCATGATCACAAAATATAATTTTCCCACGACGTGGTCGAATGATGCCACGTCGTGGTAATAGGTTTGATGCAGTCGTGATAAAACCGAATACCACGATGTGGTGATGATGGACATGTCATGGTGTCTTCTCAGAATGTCTTCAATAGTGAAAATAATTCAACGACTCTTCTTAATGCTTATTACCATTCCCGATCTTTCCTTTCTGTAAAATCCTTTCAAAAACTCTTTCTTCATCAAGTGGGAAACACTTATTAAAAAACAAGGTCTTTAATTGTAATCTTCACAAATTACATGACTTCTTCTTCCATTAAGCTCCTTCATTGCTTCACTTTCTTACTACACTGCAAACAATGATCAAAATAATAGAGAAAAATATGATCATTTGGCTAAACTAAAAATAAAAACTAAAACCAAAAAGAAATCAAAAGGAAAAGAAAATGCAAACTCTTAAAAATCGGGTTCCTTCCCACTCTACGTTGTTGCGGTTGGGAGTGGGATCTCCATTTTTTCCTTTTGCTCTTTCCACTTATGTTTGTATGCTTAAACCCTTCTGATGTATTCCTTCTTCTTTTGAGTAGTGCCTTGTCTATGTTTACGCTTCACCCCTTTATTCTTACCTTTCACTTTTTTACTCTTCTTCTCATCTATCTCCATCTTGATCATTTTTGGCTCCTCTAATTCCTTACCCATGTCTTCATCAATTATCTCAATTCTTCATACAAATCATCTTCCACTTTATCACTTGCCTCTTCCACTTGAGCCTTATGTGTAGTGAACGTGATCACCTCAAATGTCATAGGAAATGAGGCTCTTGGTTTAGAACATTTGAAATTTGCAAAATGAGGCTTCTCCTAAATATTTTATTTACTCTTCCATCATCTTTTAAATTTCAGATAGATCATCAAAATCTTCTTCCATACCATCCATCTTTGACACGTCATCTCTTGGCATTTCATGACTTACTTTTGGACTCATCTCGAAAGTAATTTCTTCACATGCGACACGAACTGTGAGATTTGAGTCGTGGATGTCAACAAGAGCTCTTGAAATACTCAAGAATGGTAATTATAGGAAGGTCTTCTTCTTTTTTCATATCCAATACCACAAATCAACCAAAAAAACAAATTTTCCCACCTTCACTAATAAATCTTCAATGATTCTGTGTGGGTTAGTGATTGTGTGATCTGCCATTTTGTTTTTCATCGTTGTGTCTTAGAGCCATAGTAGACTAAGCTTCTTGTAGAAATAATATGGAATAAGATTTATGCTTGCCCCCGATTAGGCTAAAGCATTTATAAAAGTATAATTGCTAAATTCACAAGGCAAAGTTAGTTGGCCCAGATCTCCCATTTTGATTGGTAACCCATTGATAACCACAACTGAACATAAATCAATAACACAATGGTTGATGCTTTTTCCAACTCCTTCCTATTAGTCATAACATCTTTTGAAAACTTTGGAAGTTTAGCTATTGACTTCAAAATGGAGCATTTATCGAGAGTGGGAGCACTTGTTCCATAAACTTCTTTTGTTTGGGCCCCAGAGAATGCTTAATGGCTTGAGAAGGGAATGGAAAAGGAGGATGATACAAATTTAAAAGAGAAAAATTCCTATCCTCTCATGACCACGACGTGGCGAATCATAAGAATGTGATCCACATTTTGCTCTTTTAGCTTTGGGATTCCTTTCTTCCAAACACGAATCGGGCATGTTAGTAGCTATTTCATGGATCATAAATGGATCATAATGAACTTTCTCTTCAATGTAAATTGTCGTGACACGAGGTTGCGGTTTTTGGTCCTGATTTCAAGGTGGTAATCTCTGATTAACAAGTGTTGTTAATTTCCCAAGTTGAGTCTCTATGTTCTTGATGGAAGCTTGATGTTTCCTCACATTAGCATAAGTAGCATCATTCCTTTTTTTAGGCTTCCATAAACCTATGAAGCACCGACTCAAAATCCATTTTCTTCTTAGGTGGTGGTTGTTCTTTTTGGTAAAAATTTTGACCAGTTTGTCTAAATTTCTCATCTTTTTGCTTCTTGTACTATTCATATGGCAACCACTCCTTTTTGGGCTTCTTCCAATCTTCATCAAATCGATCACACCTTGAGTAGTAAACTTGTGCTGTTCGATTACCATTCTCATCTAGATCACAATACTTAGTCAAATGTGGCGCACCATAATTGCCACAACCAACTCTTATTGCATGGATTGATTAATCCATCTTTGTCATCCTTCGATCCATATTCTATAACTTTCCCAAAACCACAACCATGTTCTCATTCCCTCCATCTCCTTTACCTTTATTAACATCCTCTTATGGGTTATGATACTCACGTGAGTTCCTCGCAAACTCTTCATTCAACTCTTTCATAATGGCCGGTTCCTTCTTCATCATTGGTCTATGAGAGTCAAGTAGTTGCCTTGTTGTGACATTCACTCTATCAAAGAAAATGGACACTTCTTGTTGGACATTGAGATCATGTTGAGGACAACTTCTAAGAAAACCCTTGTATCTCTCCCCAGGCTTTATATAAGGGCTCCCTAAACTCCTGTTGAAAATTCTCAATTTTTTTCGTGAGCTTTGAGATATTTAAAGGTGGACTAAATTGCTCAGTAAAAGCATCATGAAGATTTGCCCACGTACTAATGGATCTGAGTGCGAGTGATTTCAACCAAACCATAGCTTCACCGGTGAATGTCACCGAAAGCATCCTAAGTAACACAGATTCTCTTGGCATGTTAGGAACATTGAAGTAATTTTTGCAATGTCCTTTACTTCATCATTATGCTTGAAAGCGTCTTCATATTCTTTCCCGACGAAAGGTATGTCCTTGAGCATTGATAGAATATGCCCCTTGAGCTCAAAAATTCTTTTAGCTGGTATCTCATGTGGTACAAGATCGGGTCCATTATCTTCACATATCCTCTTCTTGTAATCCCCCATAGTCATTCTCGTGATATCCGCTATCTCTTCAACCTCATTTTTAATCTCTACGTCCGAACCTTCTTCGGTGGATGTTTATGTCTTGAATCATATTCCCTTCTTGTCAGGCGTCCTCTCGAAACTTTCAAATCCTTTTTCCGATTGAAAAGTGTTTGTTGACTCGTCGACTTTCTTGTTCTTATTTTTGTGAAAAGCTGATTCTGGATCTTGAAGTGGAGGAACTATTGGAGGTTTAGATCCACAGCTTATAAATCACTTCAATAAGAGAAAAAAACAAAACAGAAACACATAAAAGGAATAAAAATCACTAAAGTGAAATTTTATTGAGACGTAACCGCGACGCGGTAAATATGAATACAATGTGGTTGCTATTCAGAAAGCAAAGTAAATGCGGAAAAATAATTTTTTGTGGTTTTTAGCCCACAAAAAGGATCGAGTAACTAAAAGCAATTAAACTATAAATCAAATAAGTCCTTCCCTAACAACGACACCAAAAACTTGATAGGCATAAATATATCTATAAGTTTTAAAATTATAACCTAACAAAACTCTACTAACTATGCACTTATAGGCAGTGTACCTAATCAAATTATATAATAGCTCAAGTAAGTGAGGTGTCGAACACATGGACCAGAATTCAAAAAAATAAAGTAACAACTTCTAATTAAACTAATAAACAAACAATGATTGAGGCGGGGGGGGGGGGAGTTTACTGATTTTGCAAGATTAGAAGAACTTAGTATCAACTAACAATTAAGCAAGCAAAGAAAACAAATTAACATCAAGAATTAAAAGAATACTTCTGCTTAGATCCAATTTCACCTTCTCCTATGGTTGATTTCTAATGGATGGATTACATTGATTACCAATTTGTTAACTAGCTATTATAATCATATATCTAGGCCTACCAATTTATGAATTACTAAGCAATGATCATGCACAAGTTAAACACCAAATTGACAATAAGCACAAAGTGGACTACGAATGATAAAAGTTATTTTCATATGATCAAGTTAAGCAACCAATTAAATTAAGATTATTTATCCTCTTTAACACAGTTAAAGATACTAGCTTTAATTCCTTTATCTAATAAGTGATTAATCCTAGCTCCAATAATTTAATGATCATAAACAATTAAGGAACACATTCATTGAATTAGAATGATCAACTATCACACAAAATCTGATTTGTAAGCAATATAAACTAGAACTAAAATGTGCTCAGGTTTAGATTATCAAACACAAGTAAAATAAAATAATAAGCATCCAATAATTGAAATAAACACATATGGATTAGGTTCATCTTAACCAACAGAAATAAAAGGTTTTTAGCCTCTCCTTGTAGCAAAAAACACACAAGATCCATGTAAAATAAGGTAGACATAAGTAATTATTAGCAAACCAAATGGATCTATATAGAAATCTTATAAATCTTCTTCAATCCTTGAGCTTCACTTGATTTTCGATTTTCTTCTCAGTTTCCAACGATTTTCAGTCGTAATTATCCTCAGAAAACCGATTATTACCTTCCTCATTCGAGATAATGTTTAGGAATTTATAATTTCCTAAAATCGGTTCACCACGTCGTGGTTAACCGTCACCGCGATGTGGTCCTCGTGTGTATCCCATATTATCCAAGTTAGATGATTGGTAGAGAATTTTCCCTTCACCACATTGTGTTTGAGGATCACCACGACGTGATCTTTAGTCTTCAAGTCTTCTTTTTCCGTTTTCCTGCTTCTAGCTCCATGTTTGCTTCCTTTTTATTCTGAGCAAGTCTTTACATCTACAAAAGATATTTTAAACATAATAAGTACATTTTGTTCCAAAATAAACATAATTGTAGCTAAAAGTATTATAAATATACATTAAATATGTAGTTAAATAAGTACATATATATATATATATATATATATATAAATATATATATATATATATATATATATATATATATATATATATATATATATATATATATATATATATATGAAATATAACCAATAGTTAATGACATTCGTCACTCTTTCCAACATTTACAAAAAAAATTATGATTCCAATCATTGTTAACATAGTTATGTTCAAACAACATTCGTCACTCTTTCCAACATTTACAAAATTATGATCTAATCCGTTGATTTTTTCGTAATGATGAGTATGGTTTACAAAATTGGCATCTTCGTTGTCATTCGATGGACATTAAACGCTATAATTGGCGATTTCTCTCTCTACTTATACCGGGATTTTTCAAATTCAAATATTAACCGTTGGAATTCCTTTATCCATATACATACCCTTTTTCGTACCCATTTACCTTATTACACACTCAAATTAATCTTTACGAAAATACCCAAAATTCTTCAAATCTTCATAGTTGTTCTTCATGATCGTACTCAAATTTTCATCAATGGTGGTTGTTAATGAAAATGTTTTATTCATGGACCACTCTGCGTCTTTAGTTAATCTATCCATCATTGCAATACAAATAGCTGCTGATTTGGACTCATCGAAGTACCCTATAACCGTTCAACCAATTATCGAATGTCTCAATGTATCAAATTTGAAGAAGGCTTTGACACACTTTGAAGAATTTCATATATCTACTTTGATCCTTTCCTTGTAACCGTAAGGGTCGAAATTATATTATAAGGTGTCGAAATGTAATGTTATTTTACAAAGGCATATTGTGTCGAAACTAGAAAGCTTAGTCCTTTGTAATTTTTTTGTATGCTTTACTGTTTTCCTATAAATAGGAATTGTTACTTAGAGTTAGATAAGAGTTTTGGGAGTCTGTCTTGTCTATTCTCTCTTTGTAATCGTGAAGCATAATTGAGCTGAAACAAGATCTTATTTACTCCCGGTGTTCTTAATTCTCGTTACTCTGATTTTACGTTGAATTACTCGACTCAATACTTCATCAATTGGTATCAGAGTAGGAATCATATCTCTGCGATCTGATCTTCATTCTGAATCAAAAGGTTTTTTAATCAAATTCTGGATTCAAAAATTTCTGCGCCTTTTGTTTTGAAAATCGTTATTGATCTACAGTTGTGATTCGATCTGCAACTGATTTGTTGAATCGAGTGTTCTGTTTGAAATCTCTAATCGTTTCAGCTTATTTTTTCCAAATACTCTTAAGTTTTTCTGAAAAATTCATCCGTACGTTCATGGCTAATTTCAACCTGAACTCAATGACATCCTATTCTCATCTACTAGGATCTTCAACTAAGATTCCTATGCTCATTCCTGAATACTATGATCAGTGGGTTGATCACATGCAAGACTACTTAAACGGGCTGGATGAGGAGCTCTGGTCATGTATTACTGGAAATGGTACTCCTCCACCAAATGTTCAAGCAATTGGATCTTCATATGAGACTTCAAGTGTTACTGATCAATCTGATAGGCTGAAGAACCTTGAGAAAAGATGTATGAGAGAATTGTGTGGTGCATTACCTCCTGTTGTGTACAACTATGTCAGAAGTTGTACAACTGCAAAAGATATCTAGAACAATCTCAAAGAAAAGTTTCAAGGAAGCGAAAAGACTAAGATCGATTTTGTAAAACACTGGTTGATTGAATTGAAAGAATTCAAACAAAAGGATGGTGAATCGATAGAAGATTACTATGATTGGTTAAACGAAATAATCTACAAGTTTAATTGCCATGGAATCACTCGAACAACCATGGAGTTCAATTTGACATTCATCATGGGTATGCGCAAAGAATGGAGGAATGTGGCATTGATGGTGAAAACTCAGCAGAGTTTCGATACTTTGACACTTAATGACTTATACAATCTGCTAAAAACTCATGAAGGAGAAGTTAATGAAATTGCTGAGGAATCGAAAATAAGTCTTGGAGGACCATTAGCTTTGATGTCGAAAGTTAATGAGAAAGAATCAGTCGAAAAGGAAGATTCTGATAATGAAGATCCCGACTCCCAGGAACTTGAGGGGTAAAAGGCTTGCAACAAGAAGGCGTCTTTGGATCCGGCATCCATTCAGTGTTAACGACCATTTGGAGGCGGAGTCTAGACCGACCGTTGAGTACGAGACATACTTTCTTTAACTACGAGGTGAGTCTTCTCACTATACTTACCTGAGTGGTAATACTATGTGATTATACTGAGTTATGTGATATATTAGGCATTCTGTCTTTGCGATTTATGTTGTATATTATTTTGTGCCTTAGTGAGCTAGGACTAGAGGGTCCAAACCGAGATGTGATACCGGAGGGTCCTCATTGAGATACAGGACTGGAGGGTCCAACCCGAGCTGTGAGACCAGAGGGTCCTTATTGAGATATAGCCATGAAAGGCTAATTATTTGTGTGTGGTATTTTAGTGTTACACCACCGGACGAAGGAAACGTCCGAGGGCTAGTGTGACTATCAATTGAAATATCATCACAATGAATATAAATGAATCACAACATAAACATCCCCATGCATTACATATGACAACCAGCATTGTTTACATCAAGTACATTGTTTTACATTACAACATCACAGAACATAAATTGTTTATCAACTAGCATTGCACAAAAGAAGTTTCGGAAACACGCTTGATGATTCTTCATTCTAAAAGTTACCTGAGAATACAAGTTATTTTGAAAACGGTCAACATATATAATGTTGGTGAGTTCATAAGCATGTTTTATATAAAATGGTTTGTATTGTTTGTAAAACCCAGAAAATCCGATATTTTCTGTAACAAAAGTTGTTTACAAAAAAAATGTGATGATCCCATAAGTATATATGTATGTGATTTCAAAACAGAGAAGAATGAATGACTTTCATAATTGTTCATTTTATTGTAGTTGTTGTATGTAGAAGTGAATAATGTCGTTCCTCGGAAAACCCGATGTTTTCCCATTTAAATAGTATGGCAGTTTTGTATTATTGTATAAATCATTTTGCATCGTCACTGTGCATCAATATAATTTCCCATGAATGATGATATGGTAATGGATCTCTATGTGAGTCGTTATAACCATGCATAATAATGACTATTTCGCCTGCCTTGGCATTCTTGCGAATACCGGTATTGAATTAAGATTTGTCACCCTAGACTGTCCGAGTCTAACTGTAGTGAACAGCTCAGGTGTAGGAGAGTCACCCCCGTATAGATCTATACACAAACTCTCGCCCTCCCTCCAGGAGACTCTGGTGATTACTACAGGCTACGGCCGACACTTATTGGTGTCAACCGATAATTCTCACTAAATCCCTATTATTACCCCATGAATTTGAATAACATTGATTACAACCCGTTTGATGTTTACATGAATATGAATAAAACCTAACAAACACGAATGAGGACAACTATGGCCCACTACTCATGTATGTTATTACAGAGTGTCGAGTATGCGACAGACACGTTAGCCCGTTAAGCATATAATTGATTTGGACCATACTAGCAATGCCAATAGGCCACTAAGGCCCAATACCATCTAAAGCCATTGAGGGTCCATTAGGCATGTAATTGGGCCACTGGAAGCGCAATAAACATGTATTATTTATGTTGGGCCCAATAGTCATGTTAATGAGTCACAAAGGCCCAATACGCATGATTAAAAATATTAAAGCCCAACCGATATAATGTTTACTTGTTTTGTATGGTATTAATGTCGTAAGGTTTCTTTCACACAAATTGTTTAATCGAAAAGTCACGACATTCGCCAAATTGTTTTATAATGATATTTAGATTTATATAAAAAAATATATATTTTATTATTTAAATCCATATGTTATTAAAATTATGTATTTTTGACCCAATTATTTTAATATTGACATAATTGACCCATAAATAATTGTTTGACCAATTCAGCCCCTTTTCTAGTAAACATGACAAAATTTTACCCCTTTTATGAAAAATGACATTTTAGGTACTTAGGTTATGTTTCTTGACATTTTCGGCCCAAAAGCTCATTTAAATCATGATTTCAGTCCAAAATAAAGTTTTGGACAGTTTCAGGCCTTTATTTAAAAAGATTTACACTTGTAGTCCAAATTTTCGCAATTTTTACAATTTTAGCCCAAAATCCAAAAACTTTGCATTTTTAGTCCTATTTGGTAAGAAAGACATTTTCAGCCCCTGAAATTTGTTTATTTGTGTTTTTAACTCATATTTTGATAAACTTGCAAATTCAGTCCCTTAAGTTTCATATTTTTCGCAAATTGGGCCTAAAAGCCGAAAAGCCCAAACTTTAGCCTATTAGGCTAAAATTTACACTTTTAGTCCTTTAAAAACCGTGATTTTCACAATAACTCATATTTTAAGTGATTTGACCCTTTTGACCCTTATAAAAACCGTAAATGACATCATTTCCTCCATCTTTTGCTTATTTGTCAAAAATGGTTAATAAATAGAATTTGTGTTTTGTTTTACTTAGTTTGGACTTGTATAATACTTTTGCCTTGATAATAATATGTATAAGATATCTTAGTTCACATATCTCCTTAACAAGGTTAAGAATCTCGAATAGATCAAGTTTCTAACACATATTCATCAAGTAAATTCAAGAAATCACACATATCATACAAAAACACATGGATCTACACATTTTACTTGTATTCTCCCCCATAAATCATGTAAAAACCAAAAACAAGGGGGTAAGAACTCACCTTGCTTAGTCGTTCTCGGTTTGAAGAAGAATTGGAAGAGATTTTTAGGTCTTAGCACACCTTTGTTGTGGATCTCGAGTTTATGAAGCTTCTATGGTGTGATCATGGAATAAAACTATGTAAGAAAGAGTTTTTCATGCTAAGGTGGATTAAGATACTTATGTTTGACAAGAACTTACCAATAATTGGAATGATTTGATAAAGATCCTTAGAATTCTAGCCAAATTTTCGAGATCTTGGAGGAAAAGAGGAGAAAAGTGCTTGAGAGTGATTGAGAGAATTTTCAAGTGAAGTGTGTGTGTTTGTGATCTTCGGCCTAGAAGAAGAAGAAGAAAGAGAGGAGAGAAAGCTTGAAGTGATAGATTCTTGGAGACATGAGAACTTGCATGGATATCCAAGATGTAATAATTAGGTGTCTAATTCTCCATAATTCATATCTTTCACTTTTCATCTTTTTGTTTCTCTTTATATATGGCCGAGAATGGGCCTAGAGACATGAAGAGAGTGATGTTGGGCCCAACTTTTGATTTGATTGAATTTTCATAAGCCCAATATAATTATTCGGCCCATTGGGCTCATTAAATAGTTCACGGCCCAATTAAAAGGATAGAATGGGTTTCACGGCCCATTGAAGTTTATTAGGTTTGTTATGGCCCAATAAGGCCCATAAAGGTAAACCAGTTCATTTTGGATCCATTATGGCCCAAAATGTTAAGTTTCATGAGAGTGTGTTCAAATAGGGCCCATTTAAGAGTTATAAGCCCAAAATAGTCAATTTGGAAGCTTATTGGTCCATTAGGCTCAATAAGGAAATCCTAGTCCATAATGGACTTAAACCGGGATTTTTAGGGTTTCCAAATCTTTAGTTGACTATTTGAAGTGTTTTGTATTGAGTTTTGGTTTCCCAATTGGATTTTGATGGAAGTTTGTTGTCTTTGGATAAACATCATACATGTTTTCAAGTTATGGTTACAGTTGTTGTCATTGTTATTGTTTACAAAAGTATAGAATTTCTTAGCTAATTTGCTAGTTGTGACATTTAGGGAACTCACTAAGCTTTGTGCTTACAGTGTTGTGTGAAATGTGTTTCAGGTACATCTCAGGATCGCGGGAAGGCGCCGACATGATTGTACAAACCAGCTTATTGATTTATGTTTGGAGGATTCTGGGATACGAGTCAAAAAAAATTTGTGATTGTGTTTTGAGACAATTATGATTTGAGTATGAGATATTAAACCGTGTTTTGTGTGGAATTAAAAATGAAAATTTTGTTTGAAAATTTAGAGTGTTACAAGTTGGTATCAGAGCCTTGGTTTGAGGGATTCAGATGTACCCGCGGGTATGGTTGGACTCAAACTGAGGATTTGAGAAAACTTCTAAAAAGAAATGATTTTCTAAACGAGCAAAATATTTTAAGAGGAAACAAGATGAAGCAGTGTGTACAATCAGCCAAAGCCCGAACTGTGATTTCCCAAAATACCCTTACTTGTTTATATTATGAGATGAGATACTTATGAGATATTAGAGCTGCATGCTAGATGATAGGCTAGGTATTTCAGGAATTTAGAGCTAGAGTTGCCTGATTCATGATGCCTTAGCCTAGGGGGATGCTATTGATTGACATTATCTGTTATTTCCTCTGTGTGTGTGTCCTGAGTAGGGGTACATGGCAGGAATCTTTTAGAGAGAGTTTTGAGTCAATGTGTAACCTAAGAGAGATATCTAGATGTGCATTTAAGGAATCTACTGAGAGAGTAGTTTGATATCCGTGAGTAATAGAGTACTTGTGAATTCGGATCCTAGGAGGAGGACTTGGGGCGACTATGGGTTGATGTGGAAGGTAGTATTGGGCCCGTACTACTGAAAGCACCGAATCTGTATGCGACCCAAGTAAGAACCTTAGGATACTATGGAGAATGTAGAGGTGGGTAATTGAGTGTGCGCTTTAGCAAGTACCTAATGATTTATGTGTTTGTGTTTCAGAGATACTATGGTGATTACCCGCAAAAACCCCGGGGGTGGTGGTACAAGTGACGAGGAGATCCGCAGGATCATTTCTGAGGAGGTGGCTGCAACTATCAGGGAGGCCATTCCAGAGGCTGCTGCTGCCACAGAGGCTGCTGCTGCCGCAGCCACCGCAGCCCTGGTAGCTGCGAGGCCACAGGGGGGTGACTCGTTGTTGTTTTGAGAGTTCAACAACTCGAAGCCACCAGAGTTTGATGGGACCCAGGACCCAATTTCTGCTATGAGATAGATATCCAACATCGAGGAATGTTTCTATACGTGTTAATGCCCGGAGCACTTGAGAGTTCGGTATACACTGAACCAACTTCGCTTGGGAGCGAAGGACTGGTGGAAGTTCGTGATGACTGATTTTACCCCTGCAGACCATGCTGCAGTGACTTGGGAGAGTTTTAGCCAGTTATTCAGAGACGAGTATGTTCCCCAGGTGGAGAGGGAACGATTGGCCCTGGAGTTTCTGTCTCTCAAGCAGAAGACAGAAACAGTGACATAGATTACGAGGATGTTTCATGAGAGAGCGTTGTTCTGCCCTGAGCACGTGTCTACGGAGCAGGCATGTGTGAGCCGGTACTTGGTATTTTGAGGATAGATATTCGAGAGTTCGTGGCGAACTCGTCATATCAGACATTATCTGAGTTATAGACCAATTCCAGGAGGAGAGAGATTGAGTTGGAGATTTAGATCAGAGAGGAAGGAGAGTCTCATGGGAGAGATAGGAGACCAGTACAGTCGTAGCCGGCGACGAGGCTGTAACATCCCATTATTTTCTTCTTGTAAAGTCAAACTTGGGTCAACTAAATTCAACTAAAAATTTATTCTATTTTTTATAAGTTAGAGTAATGTATTTTAAGGGTTTAATCATTGTATTCAAAGTGTTGTTTTGTTAAGAAGGGTATGGCTTAAAATCCGAGAATTCTCGCATGCCTTTTCTTCTTTTCCTTCGAACCATACACCAACCTCGGACTGGGAACACTTCGGCCGTAAACGAGGCCGCAAACGGCTTCGGGCCGTATACCCTTCGGACCGCAAACGAGGTTCACGGCCGTGAACCCTTTAGACCGTGAACCCCTCGCCATATATATAGATTTAGTTCATTATCCCTTCATTTCTCACATCTTCCAACCAAGAACTCCCAAACTCTCTCAAGTATCACCAAGGAAAACCTTCCTTTCTTTTCAAAAACATCTTCAAATCACCATCTTTTTCACCAAGAACACACACTTGTTCTTGGCCGTGAACCACCCAATCTTCAAGTGTTCGGCCGTGAACCATCAAATCTTCATAGGATCAAGATGGCCGTGAACACCCCTTAGGTCCGTGAACCCTTCTTTGTTGGTCGTGATCTTCCTTTAGCCTTCTAGTTTTGATTCTAACACTTCTTGGTAAGTGTTTCCTACATCCTAAGGCTATTGCTTATACACTTTAAGTGTTAATCCACTAATTATATACATATATATGTTGTTATATATGCTAAATAGGATCCATTTGTACTCGGGACTTCACTCGTGTGACTTTTCATCCTATATCGAACTTTCAGATTTACTCACTATAAGGTGAGTTCATACCCCCGTATTTTCATAGTTTTTACTGTTTTAAGGGGGAGGGGGGGGGGAATACAAGTCTAACACAAGAATTTTGTGTTACAAGCAAATGGTTTCAAAATATCTTACCAAAGCGGATTTCAATTGTTATTAAATCAAATCATTTTAAATTGTGTTTAAAGTGACATCAAGTCACCAAAAGTATTTCAAAATGTTAAATGCTTTAAATGATTTTAAAAACTTATATTTTTCCCCAGAATATATATATATATATATATATATATATATATATATATATATATATATATATATATGTTGGAATAGTGTCCAAGGTCATTAACTATTGCTAATATTTCTAATAATAGCAGGGTCCTTTTGGGTTGCCCTCAAGACCCAAATTGAGTAGAATAAATAAAGGAGAAATTGGTTTATTAATTATTATGCTTAATAATTAATTAGAAACTAATTGGAAATATATTTTGGAAATATATTTTGGGAATTAATTAACAATTTAATTAATTAAAGGGTTGAATGTTCATTAATCGATAGTTGGTTAATCAAGAATGTTCCAGAACCTTATGGAATTAGGGTTGGATGAAAATCACTCCATCCCACATGGGAAAGGAGTGAAATTTCGTGGTTAGGCCTCCATCCCACATGGGAAGGAGTACTAAACCCTAGGAGGCATCCAAGGCTATAAATAGGGCCTTAGGGATTTCATTCCTCCTTGCACCTTGGCTTGAAGTTTCGCCATCCCTTCTTCCTCCCCCTCTTAGGGACGATTTCTAACCCCTTTGGGTTTGTGAAATTGACCCTTCTCCTAGTTATTTTTATTCCACTCTTTGGTGTCATTGGGTGTGATACCATTAGAGGGATTCTGGTTTGGATCCTTTCATCCAAGCAACTTCATGGAGGTTCAAGATCTCAAGCATGGAGATCAAGGGCTACATAAGAGGTATATTTTCTTACTTATGTTTTAATTTTCTAGGGTTGATGTAATTAGCATGAAGCCATAGATCCATAGGTTGCATGTACACTTAGGTATATCGTTGTTTCGATTTTTCCGCTACCTAGTTTTAGAGTGTATTTGATGCGTAGAAAACCCAACAGTGGTATCAGAGCCATTGGTTCATGGTTATGTTCACCCTAGATCCATGTTTTCTGTAAAACTTTGTTTGAAATTGAATGGTAGAAGGATTATTGAAAAATTCGTAATTGATAATACCTTAGTCGCAGCTCACGACGTGAGAGCTTAGAGCTCACGACGTGAGCTCAGCAGAATTAGGGTTTTCAGATTTTTTCCATTTTTCAAATATGAAGCTTTATCAAATATGGATAATTACCAAATTTTAAAATGTTTTAAATCTGGAAATTGATAAATATTATTTAAATGTTTTATTTGAATTTGAATATTTATTAATAGATAAATATTGTTTAAATATGTTTATTTGAATTTGAATATTTATGTGTTTATTTGAATTTGAATATTTATTAATAGATAAATATTGTTTAAATATGTTTATTTGAATTTGAATATTTATGTGTTTATTTGAATTTAAATATTTATCTATTATTTAAATAGTGAATTTAAATATTTAATATTATTTATAAAAGAGATTTATAAATTTGAATATTACCCCCTTCTGATTTATTAATTGTTACATTGCGTCCTCGCAATTAATTAGAATTAATAATAGACAACTAAATTTAAAGAGTTTTAAATTTACCCCTTATATTTATATATATTAGAATTGTGTCTATTATATGTATAAGAAAGTTACAACATGCGCCCTCGCATGTTTAAATATTGACATTGTCAGTCTTACATCGACTAGGCTCACCCGTTCTAATGTAGGGGTTTAAGGAGGTGTCTTTGATTCCTAATGAGGTCGGTTTTTAATATGCTTCGCGCTTACCACCCTCACCGCCCAATTGCATTTTGTGAATGGAGTTACCGAAAGGGTTTCATAGTGATAATGGTCAATCTAAAAGTATTTTAAATACAAGTATAAAACAAAATCCCGTTTTATTAATAGAATGTGAGTTTATATTATCCATGAAAATTGCACATTCTCTTTATATTCTGTTGATGGAGCTCGTGTGGTTAACCGGCACATCAATATAGGGTATAGTTGAGAATGATATGGAACTCGCAAGAGTCGGGGACCATGCGATTTTGCAAGGTTAATTCTCAATCTATTTAATGTGAATTTTATGTTATCCATAAAACTTGCACATTCTCTTTATAACTTGTTGATGGAGCTCGCGTGGTTAACCGACACGTCAATTGGAGAGTATAAGTAGAGAATGATGTGGAACTCGCGAATCTCAAGTGTAACTTGAGCCGGGGACCATGCGGTTTTGTATGGTCGATTCACCATCTGTTCAATGATCCGCGGCGACCCCGTCATTGAATTTGAGATGAACATAATTCGATATTAACATGCCATTGATAGTCAATGAATCTCAAAGATCTAGGAATTTCGTGGTGATCGAAATTGGCAAAGGGCTTTGCCTACCTAAATAACTTTATGGTGTGTTTACGGCATCCCTTTACACATCATGGAGCCAAATATGGATCCTAGCCTTATAAAATAATTTTATTTAGGGTGATTATTTTCTAAGGATAAGTAAAACAAACTATAATGGAATTTGTTATTGAATGATGTCTATAACCTTATCCACTAAAATCTACTGCTATAAAACCTTTGAAAGGATTAGCTATGAGGATGATCAATCTTGTCAAGTTCGTAGTTTGGGAGTAGTTCTCATAAACGAAAAGAAAGATCATGCCTTTGTTAAAGCTATTCCTTGGTTACTTCAAACATTGCATTCTAAAGTGTTAGAAAGAGAAATTGTCAAATGTACGTTGTAAAATGACATATTGAAGTAAAATGGAATTTCCTTGAGTTAGGAGTTGACTAGGATTAATCGACTAGCTGACATGTACATATAATCAATTCATTTTGATTTTGATATGAACAACTTGGAATGACCATGAAGGAGTTGTAGAGCATGTTAAAGTTTCCTTTTGGAATTAACATGGCAGTCATAGAAACTCAAACTTCAAAACACTCCCATATTTTACTATCATTAATAGAAGTGTCAAGAAGAAGAAAGCCAATTGCACACGGTTTAAAAGGCGATTAGTGTGGGTATACCTAATCTAGGCCCTAATACCTAGGACAAAGGAATGCTTATTCTAAGACATGTTCTGATAGTTGCTCGTTTCCATAACAAGAAAAGGACTAAGAAATCAAACTTGCCCAAATGTATATTTGAGGTGAAAGGACTGGAACATGAAGAAGTTAAATTTAATCATGGATCACGAGCCCGTCCTACTTTCCATTGGATCAAAATATGACTAGTTCTTCCATGTTTTGTATTCAATCAAATATATGGATTTATAATGCCATCAAAACATTACTTCTAAGCCTTGAGTATTTTACTGACATTTGCAAGAATGTGCAGTTGCTAAAATGAAGTAAGAAGATTGATACATGGAGAAGATAATTTGATCATGAATGCCAAGCCCTTGCTACATTCATGGGATCAAAGGACAATTCTCTTCAAATGTTTAGTCTATGGTATTATAATTGAAATTGTTTATACCATGATTCAAGAGATAGTTATGACTTATTTAAATGTGGAGCATTCTAACATGTTAAAAGAGAGTCATGAAATCTATGAAACTAGTATAATAGCAATATTTCAAAGTTGATTCGAATATTTGAATAAGGTGTATTATTGTGAATATCTGTTGAAATTAGTTTACCTAATTGATCGTTAAGATTGACCACAATAAGTACTTATTCAAATACATCCAAATGTTTGGGTGAAATGTATTTGTGGAATCATAGTATTGGATACATAAATGAGAAATGCATTACCAAGTATCCAGTTGGATCGGATTTTGGATATCATTTGGCCTCGAGTCTTATGATAAATGAAAATCTTATTTATCAAGATAGATGATGAATACGTCACTGGGTGATGTGAGTATCTGTTGGAATTAGTTCACACTAATCGACCGTTCAGATTAACCGCAATACATGGTGAGACCAACTTCGTATGAATGTGAGTCTAGAACCTTTCAGGTGTTCAGAGCTCTCATAAAGCGAGGTTAAGAATCAACTGGGCAATAGGATGAGACACTCATAGTGAGAATCTCAGTCCAAACTTTATCGATCATCTAAGGAATTGTGAAAGAGTTTCACGATCTATCTCCACCTATAACACTACTGCTAGGAAGTGTTAGTTGGATAGAGAAACAAATCATTAATTGATTTTGTGCCAGGTGAGTCGCGCTATGTTTGCTAACAATTCGTGGATTGTACCATGAATAGTGTTACAAGAAGTCCTTTGGTCTTGTGCCAACTAAGTAGGTTCCTGAAACGCTCTATGATATGTGAAGTGGGATTCTAACCTCACTGCCATATATGTAAGTCTACGATTATGAGGCTTACGCTTGTCGTGAAGCGCTCGACAATCTAGGACTTTGATTAAAGATGTGTTATCTCGTTGGAGAGCCCATCAAGCATTTTGGATAATTGTTTAACAACCTTCTGAGAACAAAGTGCATGTTGCTCAAAAGGCAGTCTTCCAAGAGAGGGAGCTCATTTCTAAAAGGGCTAGTGGGAGCCACATTAATCTTGGTAAGATTCAAGAGTCAACCAACGAAGAGCCTAAAGTTGGACATAGCATTCAATTTGGAATTGAAAGAGCTATTAAGGAAACTGACATATTTCCATTTTTCCATATAGATATGATAGAAGACCTCATGGACCTAGTTATATAAGAGTTTATATTGCTAAGGTATTTGAGTCACTGGTAGATAGAAATCAGAGTGTACCAGCTATCGGAAGCTATGGTAGGCGCTAAAGGCTACAACATAGAAAGAGGAATTGGAAAGCGAGATTCAATCCATGTATATTGTTATTTGGTAGATCTAGCACTTGACCTTAACCCTAAGGTGCAAGTGGATCTTCAAGTAGAGACAATCATGGATAGGAACAAACACATAATTAAACTAAGATAGGTTTTGAAGGATGTGTAAGCTTAACAAGTTCATTTATGGAACGAAATAAGCATCTCGCAAGATGGATCATTATTTCAGTGAGAAAGTTCAAAGAGTTTGAATTTCGAGAAATAATGATAAGTCATATATATGTCAAAGCTAGTGGGAGTAATTGAAATATTTGTTTCAATGAGAAAAGTTCAAGGAGTTTGAATTTCGAGAAACATAGATAAGCCATATATATGTCAGTGCTAGTGGGAGCATTGTAGACACCCTTGTATTGTACATAGACAATGTACGATTTATAGGAAACTATATTCTAACTTAGCAGGTTGAAAAGCATGGCTTGGTATGAGAACTGTTTCACTATGATATACATGGGAGATACAAGACACGTGCATAATAAGGATCTATGGAGATAGATCAAAGTGATTTATTGGATTAAGCCAAAGTACATTGAATGTTGAGGAAACTCGACATGCAGAACTCAAAAAGGAGTTTAGGCTGGCATGACATTGAGCAATGCTAATGTCCTAGTTCTACTATTGAGCTAAAGCAAATGAGTCGTGTCCCACATGCTTCTGCTATGGGATCGATCATAAATGCCATGACATGTACTTGATCTAATGACTCGTATGCCTTGAACATGACAAGTTTGATTAGATCAATTTGGCAAGAATCAATGAATCAAGATCAAGAAAATTCTTAAGTGTCCTTGGAGGACAGAAGAAATGATCTTGACAGTATGGAAGAGATCATTGTAAGAGTTACATTGATGCTAAGTTCCGCACTAATAAAGGCAATTCCGTTCGCAGTCGGAATTCGTGCTTTTACTGAATGGTGATATATTAGCTTAAAAGAGTACCAGGTAATACACCATAGTGGATTTAACATACTTAGAGTATATTGTAGTTGGTTAAATTACAAAGTGGACAATGTGACTGAAAGAGATTCATTAGTGACATCTTTGTCGAAATTCAATCATTGATGGTCCTTATGAAGTTTCTTATGACTTTGGGTGAACTTACCTCGAGTATGGATCCCAAGTCATACGAGCTCACATGAAACATACTCAGTAAGTACCAACACATTTGATAGTAAGTCAAATGTAAAGACATCATAGTCAATGATTCATATCGAAAGATAATCTTGTCGATCCATTCCATAAGCCGATGTCATTAACCAAGTCTGACAGTCAGACATAGTCGAGAGACATTAAATTTGCAAGTGAATTGGCTTAAAAAACTCTTAGTTTGGTTTGTTTTAAAACCCGAGAACTGTAAGCGGTATAAGTTTTAATTTGATTTGGCGATTATTAAGTGGTGATCTTAATATATGATGGATTTCGGTCATTTCAATTAGCCTATCACCGCGTTCTCACTTTTGCATGTTTGGAACCCACTTCCCGAGTATTAATTTACTCAAACGTCCACAGTCGGTCATACTCTTGGAAGTAAGTAGTGATTCAAGACTGTCATGAGTATTAGTGGATTGTCTATATTGATCGGACATAACATAGTGATTGCGCTAACACTCATGAGTGCTTAATAGAGATTTAAGTATTGGACCAACCCACGCTTAGAGATTACTTCATGGATTCAGTCACGAGTAATTCTAAGACGATAATATCTTCTATTCTTCAAACCTAGATACATGTGGGGTTTTGCTCTATGATTTTGTTATGCATTGGTCTACTCCAACGCTAACCGTAACTGGTAGTTATAAAGGGTATGTCCATGTGTGACATGATGAAATAGACAAAAACTATGTAGTCGAAGTTTATTCGTTCCTTTTGCCTTAATAGGAGAAGCGATATCTATGGGCCCCTCGATGATTTGGTGCTGACATCTGAAGTGCTTGGCCAAGCCCTGACTGGAATTGATGTGTTCAATTTGGTAGTCATATGCAGTCGTCACAAATCTATATCGGGAAACATAATATTGAATTCTTGAGATTGACCATTATACATGTCTCGAATTCATACAGATATCATAGAACGAAGGGATAGTTGATCACTTATCTAGGGGCTGAATCTGGATTAGATCAAGAGTTCGGTAGTTGCATTGGATGGCTAACTCTCTGTTGATTATTGAGAAATATTGGTCCTCATATAGTTGATGACTTGTCCAAGTGGGAGACTGTTGGAATAGAGTCCAAGGTCATTAACTATTGCTAATATTTCTAATAATAGCAGGGTCCTTTTGGGTTGCCCTCAAGACCCAAATTGAGTAGAATAAATAAAGGAGAAATTGGTTTATTAATTATTATGGTTAATAATTAATTAGAAACTAATTGGAAATATATTTTGGAAATATATTTTGGGAATTAATTAACAGTTTAATTAATTAAAGGGTTGAATGTTCATTAATCGATAGTTGGTTAATCAGGAATGTTCCAGAACCTTATGGAATTAGGGTTGGATGAAAATCACTCCATCCCACATGGGAAAGGAGTGAAATTTCGTGGTTAGGCCTCCATCCCACATGGGAAGGAGTACTAAACCCTAGGAGGCATCCAAGGCTATAAATAGGGCCTTAGGGATTTCATTCCTCCTTGCACCTTGGCTTGAAGTTTCGCCATCCCTTCTTCCTCCCCCTCTTAGGGAAGATTTCTAACCCCTTTGGGTTTGTGAAATTGACCCTTCTCCTAGTTATTTTTATTCCACTCTTTGGTGTCATTGGGTGTGATACCATTAGAGGGATTCTGGTTTGGATCCTTTCATCCAAGCAACTTCATGGAGGTTCAAGATCTCAAGCATGGAGATCAAGGGCTACATAAGAGGTATGTTTTCTTACTTATGTTTTAGTTTTCTAGGGTTGATGTAATTAGCATGAAGCCATAGATCCATAGGTTGCATGTACACTTAGGTATATCGTTGTTTTGATTTTTCCGCTACCTAGTTTTAGAGTGTATTTGATGCGTACAAAACCCAACAATATATATATATATATATATATATATATATATATATATATATATATATATATATATATATATATATATATATATATATATATATATATATATATATAAAAGGCTTAGGACGGATAACTCACTTTGGTTCCTTTTCCTTGTTCGGATGTGGGCTTATAGTATCGGTTATTTGTCCGAATGTCGTTTAAATTTTACTTATATATATATATATACATATATATATATATATATATATATATATATACATATATATATATATATATATATATATATATATATATATATATATATATATATATTTGTATATGTATATAAATATAAAAGTCTTGGATATCCAAGATGTAATAATTAGGTGTTTAATTCTCCTTAATTCATATCTTTCTCTTTTTTTTTTTATACATGGCCGAGAATGGGCCTAGAGACATGAAGAGAGTGATGTTGGGCCCAACTTTTGGTTTGATTGAATTTTCATAAGCCCAATATTATTATTTGGCCCATTGGGCTCATTAAATAGTTCATGACCCAATTAAAAGGATAGAATGGGTTTCACGGCCCATTGAAGTTTATTAGGTTTGTTATGGCCCAATAAGGCCCATAAAGGTAAACCAATTCATTTTGGATCCATTATGGCCCAAAATGTTAAGTTTCATGAGAGTGGGTCTAATTAGGGCCTATTTAAGAGTTCTAAGCCCAAAATAGTCAATTTGGAAGCTTATTGGTCCATTAGGCCCAATAAGGAAATCCTAGTCCATAATGGACTTAAACCGGGATTTTTAGGGTTTCCAAATCTTTAGTTGACTATTTGAAGTGTTTTGTATGGAGTTTTGGTTTCCCAATTGGATTTTGATGGAAGTTTGTTGTCTTTGGATAACCATCATACATGTTTTCAAGTTATGGTTACAATTGTTGTCATTGTTAATGTTTACAAAAGTATAGAATTTCCTAGCTAATTTGCTAGTTGTGACATCATCCCCCCGTTAGAGGGAATTTCGTCCCGAAATTCTTTTGAAACTAGGTTTGAGAATGCGAGAATAGGTGAGGGTACTTTTGCTTCATCTGGTCTTCACGTTCCCTTGTGAATTCCAGTCTACGTTTTGCGTTCCACCGAACTTTCACAATCAGAATGCGACTTTGCTTAGTACGCTTCACTTATATGTCCATGATTTCAACAGGTTCCCCGATGAACAGGAGATTCTCGTTGATTTCGATTTCTTCCAATGGGATGACAAGAGTTTCGTCGGATAAGCACTTCTTCAAATTGGAAACATGGAACACGAGGTGTACACTGCCAAGCTCACCAGGTAGCTGCAACCTATAGGCCATTGGACCGATTCGGGCAAGAATCTCGAATGGCCCAATATGTCGTGGGGTCCATGAATACCGCGGAGCATTCGTTAGAGCGAAAGGCGTCACAATGAATTCAAAAATAGACGTATCGAGTTCCGAAAACAGTTGTTGGAATGTCCTCTTCTCGGATTCGGAGCTAATGATAACCGAATCTTAGTTTTATTTGGAGAGTAATTAGCTCCTTGGAGCTGGTCAAATAGGTCGTTAATCCGAGGGAGTAGGTAACGATTTTTGATAGTGAGCTTATTTAGCTCTCTATAGTCGATGCACATCCTGAAGGATCCGTCTTTCTTCTTAACGAAAAGAATCGGAGCTCCCCATGGCAAGAAGCCGGGTCTGATCAATCCCTTGCTCCAGAGTTCGCTTAATTGTCTTGACAATTCCTGCATCTCCGCAGGAGTCAACCTATAGGGTGAATTGGCAATTAATGTGGTTCCCGGTATGAGGTCGATTCGAAATTTGGCCTGTCTCTCTGGGGTATTCCCGAAAGTTCTTCGGGAAATACATCCGGAAAATCGCATGCTACTGGAATACCTTGTATGCTTACTTCTTCCTTGGTCTTGTCCACAACATGAGCGAGGAATACGTAGTTCTTCTGATCCAGGAACTTCTGTGCCTTGATGCACGAGATAGGACGAGGATTGGCGCCATGTTTATCACCATAGATTTTTAGAGTTTCGTAATTAGGGAGGTGAAGGCAAACGGCCTTCTCGCGACACATAGTATCAGCATGGTGGGGGCTTAACCCAACCATGCCGATTATCACATCAAAACTCCTAATGTTTACTAGTATCAAATCTATTTGAAATGAATAGTTGTCTAGTGTTAAGGCGTACCCTACATAAGTATCTTTGGTTGATTCAGTTTTTCCCATTAGCCATCTCCACCATGAAGGCTTCGTTTAGTTTCTGGGATTGTTGTTTTAGCATGTGTTTGAATTTGTTACTAACGAAGCTTCGCTCAGCTCCACTATCGAGTAAGATGCGAGGGGAAAGAGTTGTTAAGTGGGAACGTACCAGTAACAACCGTTTGGTCTTGAATTTTCTCGCCTTGAACCATAGCCAGAACCCTTCCCACTCCTTCCTTTTCTTGGTCATAAATGTTGGGGCAGTTTCGGCGGAACTGTCCGGTTCCCCCACACCCACAGCAGGTGTGGCTAACCCCAGCATTGCGGTTGATGTTATTGTTGTTGTGGTTGTTGTTTGGTTGTTGGTTCCGTTGTGATCGAGATCTGCAGTACCGGGTGGTGTGTCCTTTCTTGTTACATCTATTACAATATGGCTTCAGATAGGCTGCATGATGATGGAGATTGCACTTGTTGTATTCCGGAAGGCTCCCAACATATGGTCTTGCTGGTGTTGATGTAGCCGGTGTCATGGCCATAGGGACAGCTGTAGCACTTTGTTTCCTTGAGGATTCTTGGGTTGGCTGCCCTTTTCTCTTACCCCCAGACTTTCGCTTCCTGCTCTTAGGTTTGGGGTTTGGACTGCCTTGATAGGCTATCATTCGTTGGTTTTCGGGGTTGTTACTTCGACTGTTGTTGTCGACGCTATTTCCACCTCTGTTGGTGTTGTTTGCGTTGAGTTGTGCCATAGCAGCGGTTACGGCAGCGGTGACAGCAACTTGGAATGTAGTAAAATCCATTTGCAAGAGTGGTGTTTCACGAGTGTGTTTGTTATTTCTGTGGAGTGACATCTTCTGCTGCATGATGATAAGCAGGATCGTAAGTATCGACGTCATTTCCGGTGGTACTCGGTAACTTTCGCGTTTTGTCGTATGATTCACAATGTTTCGATCTATATCCCTATGGTGTGTTTATGATAGTAGGTAATTTGTAAACTTGTCACGAATATTAAGTCTTATTCATAGAGTTCACAGGTTATTTTGGTCTCAAAGTTCTTGAGTATCTGACGGTTTCGATGGTTTGTTTGTGCCCATAAGTGAAACACATATTAAAACATATAGCATTTCTACTAGGAATAGTCATTTTTAATATAGGAAATTTTTCCTGAAGGTTATACATTCCATCGGAAAATGTATGATCGGACAGTATTACGACATAATATCCCTAGAAGCACAATACTAGTAGGAGATATGGCTGGTTCTACATACTGTAGAGCCTAAAATAGCAAGTAGTAAAGTACGTTCTATCAGTTATGATGTTGATGACACTCAATCGTCAAGCTGGCGTATCAGGAGTTCAGTCAGTTCATTCAGCTCCTAGGTGATTACTTCTTCCCTTTGCTCGGCTCGAACGGCTCTAGCTTCGGCCGCGAAGAGTTGACGCTTTAGTTTGGCTATTTCTTTCTCAAGAGAGCGTATGTAGTCTGTATTACTTTCCTGAATCGTGTGTGGGTCTGATAGAACTTCTGATGGGTGGGGCTTACTAGGTGTCTCCTTAACGCCCTTTCCTTCATCTGACTCCCGGTCAGATTCATCATATTCGTAATCAGTTACTACGTACTCTTCCGGTTCCACTCCGGGTCCCACCTCCTGACCCATTGCAGGACCTCCTTCAGGGTTTTCTTCAGGATTGTCATCTAGACCCACCTCAATCTCCCCATAGACTACTAGGGCTTGATACGTCTTGTTGTTATGGAACAGAAAGATGTCGAGTATGTATTGTTTTTAAGTTGGGAATTTCGTGAATCGATTTGCGCATCTAAGTGTTTCCATAAATTTACACTAAGCAATAAGAATATAAAACACATAGCAGCTAACAACATCACAAATAAACACATAATATTTTCCACTAATATTATCCGTACTTTGATACATGAAAATTTGCTCGAAAGAGCATACATAAAGGTACAAAGTTCGACAGCATAACGACTCTATGAGTAGTGTAATCACTTAAACATGGAGTCGGTAGTACATAATATAGTGTGTAAAAAAGAAACCTAACACTAGTAGAGAGTTCTACTGGTCCGAAGTGCTCTGAGATGCGTCGGGTGGTGGGGATGATGATGTGGATGCGCCCTGAAGAAGCGCCACCTGTCATTCTGTGGCTCGTAGTTGATCCTCCCAAATTGCTTGACGTACCTGAAAGTTATGGATTACTTCTTGAGTTTCTCGTTCCGGTCTTGCCATTGCGGCTCGCATCTGATTCAGTTGCCCGGCCGTGTCCTGGGCTAGGTCGCCTGTTTTCCGTAACCGCCTCACCATGACAGGAAGTGCCCGGTCGGCTGGCCCTCAGTCTCTCAGATCATATCGCTGCCCCTGCTGCCTGCTCCATCTCCAAATATCCACACCCATGGAGGTGTGGGGCCATTTGGGCCCATCCGATGAGCGGGCACCCTAATTGGGTAAGATGGGTTAATGACTTTGGACTCCGCGTCCGAATCACCATCGTCGTCATCACCGGGTTCTTCCTCAGACTCCCCTTTAGCCTTTTCTTCTTCCAAATCTACCACTGCCTCAAGAGGTCTGCCCTCGACTTCCGCTTCAGGTTCCTCTTCCGACTCCTCCTCGGGGTCTTCTTCAGGTTCCTCTTCCAGCCATCCGTTATTTCCCTGGTTAGGGAAATACAGATCTCCAGGATGATGGAAGCCGGCCATACTGTCTGCGAGAGGGTATATAAATAAACTATTATTACTCCTAAGATATGTAAAAAAATTTTGGGTTGATACTCTTTTCTTGTTTAATAAGAGGGTATGCCTTAGGTTTACTGACCATCGCGATCGCCGCCAGGGCATGTGATAGCTGTATTATGAAGAAATGTAGTTGATCAGGCTACATTCATCCTTAACACATCTGTGAACATTCCTGGCTTAACCGAGACGTGAGGTTTTCCCAATCATCTTCTTTGATTTGTTATTTTGTTCATTCATTTTTTTTCTAAGTCGTACAAGTAAGAGTGATTATTAATATATTTTATTTGTTTTGTTCAGAGTTATTTAGTCCCTCTTTGGGTTTATAGTTGCATATCAATGTGTGGTTAGATATGCTAGTTCACTATAAACAGAGCTCTAATACCAACCTGTCACACCCTCGAACCGGACGGAGGAAACGTCTGAGGGCTAGTGTGACTATCAATTGAAATATCATCACAATGAATATAAATGAATCACAACATAAACATCCCCATGCATTACATATGACAACCAGCATTGTTTACATCAAGTACATTGTTTTTACAACATCACAGAAGATAAATTGTTTATCGACTAGCATTGCAGAAAAGAAGTTTCGAAAACACGCTTGATGATTCTTCATTCTAAAAGTTACCTGAGAATACAAGTTATTTTGAAAACGGTCAACATATATAATGTTGGTGATCATAAGCATGTTTTATATAAAATGGTTTGTATTGTTTGTAAAACCCAGAAAATCCGATATTTTCTGTAACAAAAGTTGTTTACAAAAAAAATGTGATGATCCCATAAGTATATATGTATGTGATTTCAAAACAGAGAAGAATGAATGACTTTCATAATTGTTCATTTTATTGTAGTTGTTGTATGTAGAAGTGAATAATGTCGTTCCCCGGAAAACCCGATGTTTTCCCATTTAAATAGTATGGCAGTTTTGTATTATTGTATAAATCATTTTGCATCGTCACTGTGCATCAATATAATTTCCCATGAATTATGATATGGTAATGGATCTCTATGTGAGTCGTTATAACCATGCATAATAATGACTATTTCGCCTGCCTTGGCATTCTTGCGAATACCGGTATTGAATTAAGATTTTGTCACCCTAGACTGTCCGAGTCTAACTGTAGTGAACAGCTCAGGTGTAGGAGAGTCACCCCCGTATAGATCTATACACAAACTCTCGCCCTCCCTCCAGGAGACTCTGGTGATAACTACAGGCTACGGCCGACACTTATTGGTGTCAACCGATAATTCTCACTAAATCCCTATTATTACCCCATGAATTTGAATAACATTGATTACAACCCGTTTGATGTTTACATGAATATGAATAAAACCTAACAAACACGAATGAGGACAACTATGGCCCACTACTCATGTATGTTATTACAGAGTGTCGAGTATGCGACAGACACGTTAGCCCGTTAAGCATATAATTGATTTGGACCATACTAGCAATGCCAATGGGCCACTTAGGCCCAATACCATCTAAAGCCATTGAGGGTCCATTAGGCATGTAATTGGGCCACTGGAAGCGCAATAAACATGTATTATTTATGTTGGGCCCAATAGTCATGTTAATGAGTCACAAAGGCCCAATAAGCATGATTAAAAATATTAAAGCCCAACCGATATAATGTTTACTTGTTTTGTATGGTATTAATGTCGTAAGGTTTCTTTCACACAAATTGTTTAATCGAAAAGTCACGACATTCGCCAGATTGTTTTATAATGATATTTAGATTTATATAAAAAAATATATATTTTATTATTTAAATCCATATGTTATTAAAATTATGTATTTTTGACCCAATTATTTTAATATTGACATAATTGACCCAGAAATAATTGTTTGACCAATTAAGCCCCTTTTCTAGTAAAAATGACAAATTTTTACTCCTTTTATGAAAAATGACATTTTAGGTCCTTAGATTATGTTTCTTGACATTTTCGGCCCAAAAGCTCATTTAAATCATGATTTCAGCCCAAAATAAAGTTTTGGACAGTTTCAGCCCTTTAATTAAAAAGATTTACACTTGTAGTCCAAATTTTCACAATTTTTACAATTTTAGCCCAAAATCCAAAAACTTTGCATTTTTAGTCCTATTTGGTAAGAAAGACATTTTCAGCCCCTGAAATCTGTTTATTTGTGTTTTTAACTCATATTTTGATAAACTTGCAAATTCAGTCCCTTAAGTTTCATATTTTTCGCAAATTGGGCCTAAAAGCCGAAAAGCCCAAACTTTAGCCCACTAGGCTAAAATTTACACTTTTAGTCCTTTAAAAACCGTGATTTTCATAATAACTCATATTTTAAGTGATTTGACCCTTTTGACCCTTATAAAAACCATAAATGACATCATTTCCTCCATCTTTTGCTTATTTGTCAAAAATGGTTAATAAATAGAATTTGTGTTTTGTTTTACTTAGTTTGGACTTGTATAATACTTTTGCCTTGATAATAATATGTATAAGATATTTTAGGTCACATATCTCCTTAACAAGGTTAAGAATCTCGAATAGATCAAGTTTCTAACACATATTCATCAAGTAAATTCAAGAAATCACACATGTCATACAAAAACACATGGATCTACACATTTTACTTGTATTCTCCCCCATAAATCATGTAAAAACCAAAAACAAGGGGGTAAGAACTCACCTTGCTAAGTTGTTCTCGGTTTGAAGAATAATTGGAAGAGATTTTTGGGTCTTAGCACACCTTTGTTGTGGATCTCGAGTTTATGAAGCTTCTATGGTGTGATCATGGAATAAAACTATGTAAGAAAGAGTTTTTCATGCTAAGGTGGATGAAGATACTTATGTTTGACAAGAACTTACCAATAATTGGAATGATTTGATAAAGATCCTTAGAATTCTAGCCAAATTTTCGAGATCTTGGAGGAAAAGAGGAGAAAAGTGCTTGAGAGTGATTGAGAGAATTTTCAAGTGAAGTGTGTGTGTTTGTGATCTTCGGCCTAGAAGAAGAAGAAGAGAGAGAGGAGAGAAAGCTTAAAGTGATAGATTATTGGAGACATGATAACTTGCATGGATATCCAAGATGTAATAATTAGGTGTCTAATTCTCCATAATTTATATCTTTCTCTTTTCTTCTTTTTTTTTTCTCTCTTTATATATGGTCGAGAATGGGCCTAGAGACATGAAGAGAGTGATGTTGGGCCCAACTTTTGATTTGATTGAATTTTCATAAGCCCAATATTATTATTCGGCCCATTGGGCTGATTAAATAGTTCACAGACCAATTAAAAGGATAGAATGGGTTTCACGGCCCATTGAAGTTTATTAGGTTTGATATGGCCCAATAAGGCCCATAAAGGTAAACCAGTTCATTTTGGATCCATTATGGCCCAAAATGTTAAGTTTCATGAGAGTGGGTCCAAATAGGGCCCATTTAAGAGTTCTAAGCCCAAAATAGTCAATTTGGAAGCTTATTGGTCCATTAGGCTCAATAAGGAAATTCTAGTCCATAATGGACTTAAACCGGAATTTTTTGGGTTTCGAAATCTTTAGTTGACTATTTGAAGTGTTTTGTACGGAGTTTTAGTTTCCCAATTGGATTTTGATGGAAGTTTGTTGTCTTTGGATAAACATCATACATGTTTTCAAGTTATGGTTACAGTTGTTGTCATTGTTATTGTTTACAAAAGTATAGAATTTCCTAGCTAATTTGCTAGTTGTGACATTTAGGGAACTCACTAAGCTTTGTGCTTACAGTGTTGTGTGAAATGTGTTTCAGGTACATCTCAGGATCGCGGGAAGGCACCGACATGATTGTACAAACTAACTTATTGATTTCTGTTTAAAGGATTCTGGGATACGAGTCAAACAATTTTTGTGATTGTGTTTTGAGACAATTATGATTTGAGTATGAGATATTAAACCGTGTTTCGTGTGGAATTAAAAATGAAAATTTTGTTTGAAAATTTAGAGTGTTACAAGTTGGTATCAGAGCCTTGGTTTGAGGGATTCGGATGTACCCTCGGGTATGTCTGGACTCAAACTGAGGATTTGAGAAAACTTCTAAAAAGAAATGATTTTCTAAACGAGCAAAATATTTTAAGAGGAAACGAGATGAAGCAGTGTGTACAATCAGCCAGAGCCCGAACGGTGATTTCCCAAAATACCCTTACTTGTTTATATTATGAGATGAGATACTTATGAGATGTTAGAGCTGCATGCTAGATGATAGGCTAGGTATTTCAGAAATTTAGAGCTAGAGTTGCCTGATTCATGATGCCTTAGCCTAGGGGGATGCTATTGATTGACATTATCTGTTATTTCCTCTGTGTGTGTCCTGACTAGGGGCACATGGCAGGAATCTTTTGTTGGAGATAGTGTCTAAGTCCATAACTATATTTGGTATGTACTTGACCCGACCCGGCATGGTCCATTTGGGTTGCACTTCACCCGAACAATTTACGGATAATCTTTTGAGAATAATATAAGTTATGATTTATTAATATATTATAAGTTGTAATATATTAATATAAAATCATATTATTTAATTAGTGTTGATCTATAATTAATTTAGAATTAATTTAGAGATCAAAAGTATGACTAATTAAATATGGGCTCTTGTATTTATATAGTGTGGGCTAATGCTTATTTGGAATGGGCTAGGCTTGCATGGAAAGTCCATGGATACTCCATGGAGCTTTAACCCATGGATCTCATGGAAATGAAAAGACATGGGTATTAGGGTTTACATGGATGTAACCCTAATCCACCACACTATATAAAGGAGGATTTGGTTCTTGAAATTGCACTAGTTGATGTGTGTAAACTAAGAGGGCCGATTTCAAGAAGTTTGTGACTATTCTCTCAAGTTTCCAAGTTTGTGGTGATTTGTGACTTCTATTTGAGGCATCCACATTATTGGTGCTAGGCTCTCAAACTCCAAGCAATCAACTACTACTACAAGGTAAGTAATTCTACTAGTTTTATTTTATTCAAGTACCCCCATGCCATGCTAGTTAGGATAAGAACCTTGGAAAAGTAATTATTTGCATGTATCTTAGTCAAACATAGATCCAAGGTTTCTAGGGTTGCATGTACACCATAGGAGTGTTAGAATGCTCAAAAACTCATCAGTGGTATCAGAGCCTGGTTTGTTTATTTGATACTTGATGCAAAAAAAAAACTTGAAAATCGAAGTTTTGTTCAAAAGCTCGTATCAAAATTTCAAGTTTTGTATATGTACTTACGATTCTTGAAATTTTTGATATGAACATTCATAAACATATGAGTTTAGAAGATCATAGAAATTATTTGCTAATAATTGATTAGATTAATTCTTGATTTTTATGTGTTTTAATGGAGTCCATAACTAGTTCTTAAGTTATGGATAACCAAAAGTCACATTTATAAATAACCATTAAAAGAACACATAGGTTACAAAAATGAAGAGTCTTCATTTTTAATAACCATTAACTCATAAGTTATGAGAAATGAAAAGTTTTGAAAGTTTACAAAACTTGCCCTCAAGTTTTGGAACATGTAAAGTCATATTAAAAACTTTAGTTCCAACCCCTAGAATTTTAAAAGTTAAAATTCAACCCTTATACTTTATAATATTATAAGTTTAATGATATTTATATTTGTATAAGATCAAGTCGTCTTACCGCTAGTACGCCTCATTCACGAAGCCGGTCTATAAGGGGGGTATAAGGTTGTTGCCTATAAAATGGCAACTTAATGGGTGTCCACTCTCACCCACCGCTTCCTTGATCGGTAGAGGGTCGTTAGCCGAACGGGTAGGACAAGGACTTATAAATTCTCATTAAAAGTATAATGATAATACTAAAGTAAATAAACTTTATTGAATTCCCAATCCTAGTTATTTTAGGAAAATGTGAATAAGGTGCTAATCCATGAAATTACACTTTACACTTTGTTTAAGTCGTTAGTGGAGTGTGTGTGGTTAACCGGCACACTAACTTGAACTTAACAAGGTAGATAAATGGTGACTTAATGTTTATCATAGTATCGATGGAGCGTGTGTGGTTAACCGACACATCGATTGAAGGGTAATACATTAAGGGTACGAAGTAATTTGCATGGTTACTTCACACCTTGTTTTGCGATCCTCGGCATCCCAGTCACAAAACTTGAAGGGCACACTCGAGATTGAAACATGGCATTGAAGAAAGTTCAATGAATCTCAAAGAATCTAGGAGTTTCTAAACCAATTAAAACCTAATTAAATATTTTGGTTTTCATGGTGGAAATTGGTGAATCGTCATTCACCTACCTTCAAATATCTTATAGCTTAGATTACGGCATCCCTCTTCTAAGTTATAAAATATTGTGTTGGGTCCTAGCCTTAATATTACATTTGGGTGTTTTGTTAAGGACTATCTCTATATCTAATCTAATCTATTCCCTCTTCTTTTCAGATGTCTTCCAATAACAATGCTTCTGGCTCAAACCCTACTAGCTCCTTCTCTCTCATGAATCTTTGTGGGTCATCTTTGATGGGTCCAACTTTACAGATTGGATCAGAAACATCAGGATGGTCACTCGGTATGAGAACAAAGAATATGTTCTCGACAACGAGCTGAAGGTACCCGAGCCAACTGCTACTCCTAAAGAGCTTGCTGAATATGAGGTACATGAAAGAGATGCTACAAAAGTGGCATGCATCATGATGGCCACCATGACAGACGAGCTCCAAAAGTCCTATGAGGACTATTATCCTTTTGAGATGCACCAGGACTTGATGGACCGCTACCGTCAAAATGCTCGTCAAGAGCGATATGAAATAATCTCCTCCATGATAACAACCCGAATGAAGGATGGTGAACCCATCACGGGCCACATGCAGAAAATGAAAAGGTATGTGGACCGTTTACTGAAGCTGAATGTGAACTTCCCTGAGGAGTTAGCAATAGACATCATTTTGCACTCCTTGCCATTGTGTTATTATCAATTCCGCATGACATATCACATGAACAAGGAAGAAGTCACCCTCAGCAAACTTCAAGGACTCTTGAAGACGGCCGAAAGTGGTCTAAAGGGTAAGTCGGTTGTTACTACTCCTACTCCTACTCCAACTGCGGCCAATGTCTTGGCAATCGGGCATGACAAAGGGAAGAAGAGAAAGAACCCTTCTAAGGGTACCAAGGGTAAGACCCTTGAAGGCTCCTCTTCAAGCAAAACCAAGAAAGGTTTTGCCACTCCTTCTGCTAACCCTAATGAGGCTGAATGCTTCTATTGCCATGAAAAGTCGCACTGGAAGCGAAACTGCCCAAAGTAACAGCAAGATTTGAAGGATGGGAAAGTAAAACCCAACCATGCAGGTATATACACTATATTGTCTAATAACTCACCTCATTCTAAGTCTTGGGTCCTTGATACAGGTTGTGGTATTCACATATGTTGTGATTTGCAGGGACTAAAAAGAAGTGAGAATGTGGAGCAGGGAAAGATAAACTTGATCATGGGAAATAGGAAAGCTTCACCTGTCACCAAGATAGGAGTTTATTCCTTAGTGCTAAATAGTGGGTTTACATTAGATTTGAATAAATGTTATTATTCGCCAGAAATGGCAAGAAATGTTATTTCCTTTCATGCATTGTATAAACAAGGTTTTACCTTTTATTTTGATAATAATAATGGTAGTATTGATGCTTTCTTTAATAATGTTCTTTATTTTAAAGCATTACCTTGTGATGGCATGTATGAAACTGTATCTGTTGTAGATAATCTAGAAAATAATGTATTGTGTATTAACTCTTCCAGTAGCTTAGATAAAGCATCCTTATGGCATTGTCGTCTTGGACATGTAAGAAAGAAACGCATAGGCCAACTCCAAAAGGATGGAGTCTTGGAGTCATTTGACCTAAAGTCAGATGATAGTTGTGAATCTTGTTTGCTTGGTAAAATGACAAAGTCACCTTTTACTGGCACTTGTGCTAGGGGTGAAGGTTTGTTGGACCTCATACACACGGATGTGTGTGGACCCTTCAGAACCGCCACAAGAGATGCTAATCGGTTCTATGTGACTTTTACTGATGATTTTAGTAGATATGGATATGTCTAGCTAATCAAGCATAAGTCAGAAACCTTTGAGAAATTCAAAGAGTTTAAGCAAGAAGTGGAGAATCAGTTGGGCAGGAACATTAAGATGCTTCGATCCGATCGTGGTGGTGAGTATCTTAGTACTGAGTTCCTTGACTATCTTAGAGAATATGGGATTCTCTCACAATTGACACCTCCTAGGACACCACAGTTGAATGGTGTAGCTGAGAGGCGCAATCGGACCTTGTTGGACATGGTTTGTTCCATGATGAGTCGAGCTTCGCTACCAATCTCATTTTGGGGGTATGCCTTAGAGACTGCTGCCCATATCCTTAATCTAGTCCCTACAAAGAAGGTTGCCAAAACACCTCACGAGGTGTGGACTGGAAAAGTTCCCAATCTAGACCACATAAAGATTTGGGGTTGCGAGGCTTTCGTGAGACGCGAGACTCACGATAAGCTCGAACCCCGAAGCGAAAGGTGTATTTTCATCGGCTACCCACATAAATCCTTTGGTTGTTGGAATGAATTCAAAAATAGACGTATCGAGTTCGGAAAACAGTTGTTGGAATGTCCTCTTCTCGGATTCGGAGCTAATGATAACCGGATCTTAGTTTTATTTTGAGAGTAATTAGCTCCTTGGAGCTGGTCAAATAGGTCGTTAATCCAAGGGAGTAGGTAATGATTTTTGATAGTGAGCTTATTTAGCTCTCTATGGTCGATGCACATCCTGAAGGATCCGTCTTTCTTCTTAACGAAAAGAATCGGAGCTCCCCATGGCAAGAAGCCGGGTCTGATGAATCCCTTGCTCCAGAGTTCGCTTAATTGGCTTGACAATTCCTACATCTCCGCAGGAATCAACCTATAGGGTGAATTGGCAATTGATGTGGTTCCCGGTATGAGGTCGATTCGAAATTTGGCCTTTCTTTCTGGGGTATTCCCGAAAGTTCTTCGGGAAATACATCCGGAAAATCGCATGCTACTGGAATACCTTGTATCATTACTTCTTCCTTGGTCTTGTCCACAACATGAGAGAGGAAAATGTAGTTCTTCTGATCCAGGAACTTCTGTGCCTTGATGCACGAGAGAGGACGAGGATTGGCGCCAGGTTTATCACCATAGATTTTTAGAGTTTCGTGATTAGGGAGGTGAAGGTAAACGGCCTTCTCGCGACACATAGTATCAGCATGGTGGGGCTTTAACCCAACCATGCCGATTATCACATCAAAACTCCTAATGTTTACTAGTATCAAATCTATTTGAAATGAATAGTTGTCTAGTGTTAAGGCGTACCTTACATAAGTATCTTTGGTTGATTCGGTTTTTCCCATTAGCCATCTCCACCATGAAGGCTTCGTTTAGCTTCTGGGATTGTTGTTTTAGTATGTGTTTGAATTTGTTACTAACGAAGCTTTGCTCAGCTCCACTATCGAGTAAGATGCGAGGGGAAAGAGTTGTTAAGTGGGAACGTACCAGTAACAACCGTTGGGTCTTGAATTTTCTCGCCTTGAACCATAGGCAGAACCCTTCCCACTCCTTCCTTTTCTTGGTCATAAATGTTGGGGCAGTTTCAGCGGAACTGTCCGGTTCGCCCACACCCATAGCAGGTGTGGATAACCCCAACATTGTGGTTGATGTTATTGTTGCTGTGGTTGTTGTTTGGTTGTTGGTTCCGTTGTGGTCGATATCTGCAGTATCGGGTGGTGTGTCCTTTCTTGTTACATCTATTACAATATGGCTTCAGATAGGCTCCATGATGATGTAGATTGCACTTGTTGTATTCCGGAAGGCTCCCAACATATGGTCTTGCTGGTGTCGATGTAGCCGGTGTCATGGCCATAGGGACAGCTGTAGCACTTCGTTTCCTTGAGGATTCTTCGGTTGGCTGCCCCTTTCTCTTACCCCCAGACTTTCGCTTCCTGCTCTTAGGTTTGGGGTTTGGAGTGCCTTGATAGGCTATCATTCGTTGGTTTTCGGGGTTGTTACTGTTGGATTAATGTCTAAGTCCATAACTATATTTGGTATGTACTTGACCCGACCCGGCATGGTCCATTTGGGTTGCACTTCACCAGCACAATTTATATGGATAGTCTTTTGAGAATAGTATATTTATGATTTATATTAATATATTATAAGTTCTAATATATTAATATGGAATGATATTATTTAATTAGTATTGATCAAGAATTAATTTAGAATTAATTAAGTGATCAAAAAGAACTAATTAAATATGGACTCTTATATATATGGAATGGGCCAAGTTCATTTAGGTTGGGCTAAGCTTTCATGGATGGTCCATGGAGCTTTTAACCCATGGATCCTATGTAAATGAAAGGTCATGGGTATTAGGGTTTACATGGATGTAACCCTAATCCTTCATAATATATAAATGGGTCCTTGGCTCACAAAATTGGCACAAGCGTGTGAAAATAAGAGTGGGCCGATTTTAGTGTGCATACATATTCTCTCAAGTTCTTCCAAGGTGTTTTGGTGATTTGTGATTCCATTTGAGGCTTCCAAACTATTGGGGCTAAGCTCTTAAAGCTTGAAGACATCAAGCTACATCAAAAGGTATGTCATCTAACTAGAACTTTGTAGTATATGTGTTGCATAATATGCTAGTTAGGATGAAACCTTGGAATAGTTAATATTTGCATGTATAATAGAGAAAACAGAGATCCAAGGTTTATAGGGTTGCATGTACACCATAAGAGTGTTAGAATGCTCAAAACCCATCAGTGGTATCAGAGCCATGGGTTGTTTTCTGTTATATTGATGCAAATGTTTTATTTTCAAGTTGGAAAAAAAAGGCAAAAAAACCATGACGTTTGTCAAATTTTAAGATAATTACTTGTTTTGTGAAAAACAAATTATTTGTAAAATTTGAATCATTTGTTATATGAGTTGAATTATGTCAAATTTAGTAAAAGATAAAATGATATGATTATTTTATTAGTTTTAAAAGTTTGATCTAAATGTTTTAAGGAGTTACATATTTTGTCATAAAATTTTGGAGCTCAAAAGTTTTTTTTTTAAAGTTGTGATCTTAAGGGTTTTTGAAACTTCCATAAGTTATGGATATGAAAGTTTTTTTTTAAAAAAAAAATTGATTCAAAGTTTTATGGAGTTACAAAATTTGGTGTTAATGTTTTAAAGAATTCCATAACTTGTTCTTAAGTTATGGAACATGGAAAGTTTCATCATAAAACACCATTAATTCCATAAGTTATGGAATCCAAAGGTTTTCAAGAATTACAAAACTTGCCCTCAAGTTTTGGAATTTGAGAAAAGTTTTTTATGAAAAAAAGAATTGAATTCTAAAACTCTTGGGTTCATAACTTAAACAATTAATTAAATGGTTTTAATTTTGAGTTTAATAATTGGAATTATGATGTTTTGTTGAATAGTTCAAATTAACTCTTATGGACTTTATTAATAGTTAATTAATCCATAAATATATGGTTTGAGTTTAATTAAATTAAAAGTCTAGTTTAATTAATAGATTAAACCACCAAGTATTTTAAATGTCTAAAATACACCCTTATACTATTATAATATTAAAAGTTTAATATATTATATGTATAAGAGCAAGTCGTCTTACCATTAGTAGGCCTTATTCACGAAGCTGGTCTATAAGGGGGGTATAAGGTTACTGCCTATAAAATGGCAGTTTAATGGGTCTCCACTCTCACTCACCGCTTCCTTGACCGGTGGAGGGTCGTTAGCCAAACAGGTAGGACAAGGACTATAATTCTTCCTTCATTAAAAGTATTAATGATAAATACTAAGTAACTAAACCTTTTATTAATTCCCAATCTTAGTTACTTAGGAAAATGTGAATAAGGTGCTAATCCATGAAATTACACTTTGCACTTTGTTTAAGCTGTTAGTGGAGCGTGTGTGGTTAACCGGCACACTAACCTGGACTTAACAAGGTAGGAAAAGGGTAACTTAATGTTTATCATAGTATCGTTGGAGCGTGTGTGGTTAACCGGCACATCGATTGAGGGGTAAATATTAAGGGTACCAAGTATATTTGCATGGTTACTTCACACCTTGTTTTGTGATCCTCGGCATCCCAGTCACAAAACCTGAAGGACACACTCGAGATTGAAACATGCCATTGAAAAGTTCAATGAATCTCAAAAGAATCTAGGAGTTCCAAAACCAATTAAAACCTACTAATACATTTCGTTTATCTTGGTGGAAATTGGTGAATCGTCATTCACCTACCTTCAAATATTTTATAGCTTGGATTACGGCATCCCTCTTCCAAGTTATAAAATAGTTTGTTGGGTCCTAGCCTTAATATATCATATTGGGTGTTATATTAAGGACTTAAATCAACTTTACGTGAATTTCTCCAATTGTTGATGTCTGGTTTAGACAACAATGATCTTCCCAAACCAAGCTTTCCTAATGAATATGACTTTCCGAGTTTGGCTCATGGAAGTCATACTTCTCTTCCTCCACCTCCTCCAGTTATTATCCCTAACCCACAAGTTCAAGGTCACTCAAGCCCTAATGGCAAGCAAGGTCTATGTGTGATCACATCTTAGAGATGAAGTCACATATTGACAAGCCGGGAGAGTTGGGTGTCAAAGTCTTGAGAAAGTTGGATGTTCAATCACTTTCTAAGTCACATAGTGAGTTCCTTTGGGACTACTATGAAACAGACTATGACATGAAACTTAATGAACATATCTATTTGCTTGGTGCTGCTGAATCAGAAATGATTTGGAACGATAGTAAAGCAAATTTGATTAGAAGATCAACTTCCCAAAAACTTTATGGACAGTGACAATGGTGACACTGGAAATCCAGAAAAAGGGATTGGCCATAGTCAACCCGGTTGAATATGACAGTTTAGGAAAATGTGAATAAGGTGCTAATCCATTAAATTACACTTTGCACTTTGTTTAAGCTGTTAGTGGAGCGTGTGTGGTTAACCGACACACTAACCTGGACTTAACAAGGTAGGAAAAGGGTAACTTAATGTTTATCATAGTATCGTTGGAGCGTGTGTGGTTAACCGGCACATCGATTGAGGGGTAAATATTAAGGGTACCAAGTATATTTGCATGGTTACTTCACACCTTGTTTTGTGATCCTCGGCATCCCAGTCACAAAACCTGAAGGACACACTCGAGATTGAAACATGCCATTGAAAAGTTCAATGAATCTCAAAAGAATCTAGGAGTTCCAAAACCAATTAAAACCTACTAATACATTTCGTTTATCTTGGTGGAAATTGGTGAATCGTCATTCACCTACCTTCAAATATTTTATAGCTTGGATTACGGCATCCCTCTTCCAAGTTATAAAATAGTTTGTTGGGTCCTAGCCTTAATATATCATATTGGGTGTTATATTAAGGACTTAAATCAACTTTACGTGAATTTCTCCAATTGTTGATGTCTGGTTTAGACAACAATGATCTTCCCAAACCAAGCTTTCCTAATGAATATGACTTTCCGAGTTTGGCTCATGGAAGTCATACTTCTCTTCCTCCACCTCCTCCAGTTATTCTCCCTAACCCACAAGTTCAAGGTCACTCAAGCCCTAATGGCAAGCAAGGTCTATGTGTGATCACATCTTAGAGATGAAGTCACATATTGACAAGCCGGGAGAGTTGGGTGTCAAAGTCTTGAGAAAGTTGGATGTTCAATCACTTTCTAAGTCACATAGTGAGTTCCTTTGGGACTACTATGAAACAGACTATGACATGAAACTTAATGAACATATCTATTTGCTTGGTGCTGCTGAATCAGAAATGATTTGGAACGATAGTAAAGCAAATTTGATTAGAAGATCAACTTCCCAAAAACTTTATGGACAGTGACAATGGTGACACTGGAAATCCAGAAAAAGGGATTGGCCATAGTCAACCCGGTTGACCAAATGGTAAAGAGAAAAGCTAAGTCTGAGATAGTCCCATTACCAAAGGGTCCATATGTTTATTTTGCCAAAGGAAGGGGCGTTGATTGCAAAGCTGCCAAATTTACCTAAGGATGTTAAAGTCAATAAGTTCTATTCTGAGATCCTCATTACATGATGTGACTGGGTCACATGTTGATGTTTTAAGAATCAAAGAATAGAGAGAAATCTTAAAGGAAGTATATGCTGATTCTGATCGCGAAGGTGGATTTCGATCGCATCATAATTTTGAGCAGTTGCTTAAGAAGTTATGATATATTGCTAAGGAATAGATAAGAACAATTTTCCATGTGGATTGTAAGGATAAGTTTTTCCGCAAAGTTTTAAAATAAAAGAAAATTGTTTAATTTTATTTATTTGAAGTATCCTTACAATGGCATTTGTGGAAAATTGTTGCTTATATGATTCCACTGACAGCAATATTGGAAAATGGATTTGATTATTTCATTTGTTGTAGTGTCTAAATTTACCAAATCAGGAAAGTTTCTCATCGCCCAAGTTTCAATTGGACCGAAACTTGGAATCATGCAAGTTGAATAGTATGATGAATGAGAACTTTCAAGCATTGGAAAATCAAGACTAATTACTTGTTCACATGGATGTGTGAGTCAAGTGAAGGACTAAAGGGATCGAGTACACATTCTTTTGCACTGGTCATGTCCACCACAAATCTCGTTAAGACTATTTGATTTACTAAAGTTTAGTAAATATGGTTATACTTACAAGTTTAAGTATAATTCTGAAACATTGGAAAAGTCTCAATGTATGGCAGAACGAATTGGAAGAATCAAATTAGGCAGAAAGATAAAAGTTTCTCAAATCTGAAAAGATGGGAGAGTACTTTAGTATCATGTTTGTGATCATCTTAATGATTTAGAAATCATATCACAATTAGTCCTCTAAAGGTCATCTTAGTGCATTCTTATGACTAAGAAGAGGAGTCATGAATTGTTGAAATGGTTAGATCAGGAAGATGAGTCATACTTCGTTCCAAAACAATTCTTAGAGTCATACTCCAAGATTGTAACTTGAGTGACATATCTTAAAGAAAGGTTTAAAAAACTTGTCAAATGTAAGAGTAAAAGTGTCCTACTCTTGTACATTTGAAATTGGTAAGTTGTGATGTTTTGGATAAAACAAAGACCAACTAAGGCCAATTGTGTGAAGTGTTTGTCTTGATAAAGAATCCGCACTATCTCTTGAATATTTGGCAAGATAGTCTTATATGTCAAGAGGATAGTGGGAGTCTTAAAGATCCTAAAAAGAATTTCAAGAACTAATCAAGAATAAAACCTGAGGTTCATCACTAGCACACGACTTGAGGTTTATAACCTATCGTGTTGACATATTCTGTGCCCATTCCAGTTAAAGTTGGCTTTGCGTAGGAGTTCTAAAAGTTCTCAATTGGTTGCATAACAACTTGGAAGCAATGGCAGGCCCTGTACTGCCAGGTAGCAAGAAGTTAAGATTGCATAACTTCAGTCCATATGAGTTTGGATTTGTCATTATCCTTGTCTTGTGACTATGGTTTTGACGATTCACATGGATAAGAACACATACACCATAAAATCTAAGGGTCATAAGGTTTCTCTCCGATTCATGAAAATGATGGTGAGGAAACACTTCCACGAAGTAGATTTGAACCAGATGGCAAAAGGTCTAAACAATTGAGACTATGATTACAACATCCCTTTTCATAGTTCTGAAATTGTTTAGACACACATGCATGCTATCTAAGGAAAGGTATATGATTTTGATAAAGTTTTATCAAAACATCTCGTATCAGAAATCTGAACTTTGGTAAGAAAGTCAATAAAGTATTGATTTCTAGAAGTCCAGCTGATTTCTGAGTACATGTCAAAGCTAGTGGGAGCATAAGTGTTATGCTAATAATCATCATGTTAGTGGGAGCATGATAATTATTGTTAGTGTTGCAAGTTAGCAATGTTAATTATAGAAAACAAAAGTTTCAATTCGTGAGGCTGCAGGGATTGAAAAACTTGTTTTGCTATAATTAAGGGAGAGGATATACTTCATTTCAGTTCTAAAGGCTTAGATTGAGACCTTAATCATCTTTAGTCAAGAATATATATATATATATATATATATATATATATATATATATATATATATATATATATATATATATATATATATATATATACATATATATATATATATATATATATATATATATATATATATATGAATTTCTTGTTGTATTGGTTCAACTTAAGGAAATTCTATATATTGCGTTTTCAAAATTCGATTATGATTATGGCATCCCTCTTCATAGTCAAATTTTTGAAAATATGGCAAATAAAAATATTGTAGCAAAAGACTGGTCTAGAATCATGTCTTTATGTGAGACATCATGAATCGTGTACCATTTGCTTTGGGTACAGGATCGATTGCATGTGCTATAATATTTGTCATTTCTAAATTTTTCCAAATGCCCAGAGGCATTAAGAAGGGAAAACGTCTAGAATTTGATATGACTAAAATGATTAAGAAATTGTCGAGGACAATCTGAGGTTTACCAAAGATTGGTTGCTCAGGGACAGTTGGAAGTATAGTGCTAATTTTGGAAGGACCATATTGACATATTCTGAAAAGAGGCATCTCTTATTCAGAAGTGATAGTCAAAATGAGAATATGGAGTTGTCTCCATAGGTGGAAGTTATATGTGTAAGATTAGAAAACTTAATGCAAGAAGCATGTCCAAAGCAATGTACTTTGACTATGAGACTTAGTTTCCATGGAGTTGATCTCCTTTGGAATACCTTATAATGACTGTTGACAAGTCTTTGTGACTTTGTACATATTCATTACAGGAGGGTCAATGCATATAAGTTTAAAATCTAAACAGATTTCGATAAATGATAGGAATTTGAATTCTCACATTTTTCGATAAGGATTTGGGAGTGTGAAATTAGAATCATTGAAATTATGTTCAATTGGTTTATTTCACAAAGTAAGGATCATAGACAAACATACAGTGAATACTTGGTGTATAGCAAAGCTATTGTTTAAGAAAAACATAGTGTACATGCTTGGAGCATGGGACAACTAGTGTTTTTAATTCAAGTATAAAGTTGATAAAACCGAAACAATGAATAATGAGTAATCAGTATGGTGATAAATAAAAGTGTTTATTTATATTCATAGGGTTTGATACCATATTTGATTCATTTATTCTTGTGTTTCACTTTGCATGTTTTGACTTGCAGAATAACTAAGTCGCTCTTCCTGAATGATTAAGTTATTCAAGCCATCCACAGTCGGTTATATGTTGGAAGTAGATATGAATCAAGACTGTCATGGGTTGGTTTGTAGAGGTCCAAGTTGGTGGACAAAGTGGTGCTACAACACTCATGAGTGCTCAAAAGTTCTGAGTATTGGATTCAACCCGCGCTCATTTGAATCACTTCATGGATTTTATCACGAGTGATCATGAGACGATAATATCTTATATTCTTCAAACCAAGAGATATGAGTTGTTACTATGAGTTGGTTATACATTGATTGCAGAAAAACGCATTTGGTACCTCGATGTTATAAAACGTGCCTTTGTGTATGATTCAACAAGTAGTAGAACAAGCCATATGAGTCGAAGTTCATCCATTCCTTTTACCTTCGGGATAAAAGCGATATCTGTGGGCCCCTCGATGATTTAGCGATGACACATGTGAGTGCTTGGCCAAGCCAGGACTGATTTGATTTGTTCAATCAGTCAGTCATCATAAATCGAAAATCGGGAAACAACAAATGGATAGAGAGAATGATTATAATCCATGTCTCAGTCCATATGATATCTAGAATGGAGGAATATATGATCCCTTATCTAATGGACAAGTCATTGACAAGGTCAGAGTTCGACAGCGGCTTTAAGAGCTACGATTGCCAGTTCGGTTTTGAAGTCATACTCAATAATAGTTTTAGACTTATCCAAGTGGGAGACTGTTGGATTAATGTCTAAGTCCATAACTATATTTGGTATGTACTTGACCCGACCCGGCATGGTCCATTTCGGTTGCACTTCACCGGCACAATTTATATGGATAGTCTTTGAGAATAGTATATTTATGATTTATATTAATATATTATAAGTTCTAATATATTAATATGGAATCATATTATTTAATTAGTATTGATCAAGAATTAATTTAGAATTAATTAAGTGATCAAAAAGAACTAATTAAATATGGACTCTTATATATATGGAATGGGCCAAGTTCATTTAGGTTGGGCTAAGCTTTCATGGATGGTCCATGGAGCTTTTAACCCATGGATCCTATGTAAATGAAAGGTCATGTGTATTAGGGTTTACATGGATGTAACCCTAATCCTCCATAATATATAAAGGGGTCCTTGGCTCACAAAATTGGCACGAGTGTGTGAAAATGAGAGTGGGCCGATTTTAGTGTGCATACTTATTCTCTCAAGTTCTTCCAAGGTCTTTTGGTGATTTGTGATTCCATTTGAGGCTTCCACACTATTGGGGCTAAGCTCTTAAAGCTTGAAGACATCAAGCTACATCAAAAGGTATGTCATCTAACTAGAACTTTGTAGTATAGGTGCTTCATAATATGCTAGTTAGGATGAAACCTTGGAATAGTTAATATTTGCATGTATAATAGAGAAAACATTGATCCAAGGTTTATAGGGTTGCATGTACACCATAGGAGTGTTAGAATGCTAAAAATCCAACAAGTCGGTCGTATGTTGGAAGTAGATATGAATCAAGACTGTCATGGGTTGGTTTGTAGAGGTCCAAGTTGGTGGACAAAGTGGTGATACAACACTCATGAGTGCTCAAAAGTTCTGAGTATTGGATTCAACCCGCGCTCATTTGAATCACTTCATGGATTTTATCACGAGTGATCATGAGACGATAATATCTTATATTCTTCAAACCTAGAGATATGAGTTGTTACTATGAGTTGGTTATACATTGATTGCACGAAAACGCATTGGTAACTCGATGTTATAAAATGTGCCTTTGTGTATGATTCAACAAGTAGTAGAACAAGCCATATGAGTCGAAGTTTATCCATTCCTTTTACCTTCGGGATAAAAGCGATATATGTGGGCCCCTCGATTATTTAGCGATGACACATGTGAGTGCTTGGCCAAGCCAGGACTGATTTGATTTGTTCAATCAGTCAGTCATCATAAATCGAAAATCGGGAAACAACAAATGGACAGAGAGAATGATTATAATCCATGTCTCAGTCCATATGATATCTAGAATGGAGGAATATATGATCCCTTATCTAATGGACAAGTCATTGACAAGGTCAGAGTTCGACAGCGGCTTTAAGAGCTACGATTGCCAGTTAGGTTTTGAAGTCATACTCAATAATAGTTTTATACTTATCCAAATGGGAGACTGTTGGATTAATGTATAAGTCCATAACTATATTTGGTATGTACTTGACCCGACCCGGCATGGTCCATTTCGGTTGCACTTCACCGGCACAATTTATATGGATAGTCTTTGAGAATAGTATATTTATGATTTATATTAATATATTATAAGTTCTAATATATTAATATGGAATCATATTATTTAATTAGTATTGATCAAGAATTAATTTAGAATTAATTAAGTGATCAAAAAGAACTAATTAAATATGGACTCTTATATATATGGAATGGGCCTAGTTCATTTAGGTTGGGCTAAGCTTTCATGGATGGTCCATGGAGCTTTTAACCCATGGATCCTATGTAAATGAAAGGTCATGTGTATTAGGGTTTACATGGATGTAACCCTAATCCTCCATAATATATAAAGGGGTCCTTGGCTCACAAAATTGGCACGAGTGTGTGAAAATGAGAGTGGGCCGATTTTAGTGTGCATACATATTCTCTCAAGTTCTTCCAAGGTCTTTTGGTGATTTGTGATTCCATTTGAGGCTTCCACACTATTGGGGCTAAGCTCTTAAAGCTTGAAGACATCAAGCTACATCAAAAGGTATGTCATCTAACTAGAACTTTGTAGTATAGGTGCTTCATAATATGCTAGTTAGGATGAAACCTTGGAATAGTTAATATTTGCATGTATAATAGAGAAAACATTGATCCAAGGTTTATAGGGTTGCATGTACACCATAGGAGTGTTAGAATGCTAAAAATCCAACAAGTCGGTCGTATGTTGGAAGTAGATATGAATCAAGACTGTCATGGGTTGGTTTGTAGAGGTCCAAGTTGGTGGACAAAGTGGTGATACAACACTCATGAGTGCTCAAAAGTTCTGAGTATTGGATTCAACCCGCGCTCATTTGAATCACTTCATGGATTTTATCACGAGTGATCATGAGACGATAATATCTTATATTCTTCAAACCTAGAGATATGAGTTGTTACTATGAGTTGGTTATACATTGATTGCACGAAAACGCATTGGTAACTCGATGTTATAAAATGTGCCTTTGTGTATGATTCAACAAGTAGTAGAACAAGCCATATGAGTCGAAGTTTATCCATTCCTTTTACCTTCGGGATAAAAGCGATATATGTGGGCCCCTCGATTATTTAGCGATGACACATGTGAGTGCTTGGCCAAGCCAGGACTGATTTGATTTGTTCAATCAGTCAGTCATCATAAATCGAAAATCGGGAAACAACAAATGGACAGAGAGAATGATTATAATCCATGTCTCAGTCCATATGATATCTAGAATGGAGGAATATATGATCCCTTATCTAATGGACAAGTCATTGACAAGGTCAGAGTTCGACAGCGGCTTTAAGAGCTACGATTGCCAGTTAGGTTTTGAAGTCATACTCAATAATAGTTTTATACTTATCCAAATGGGAGACTGTTGGATTAATGTATAAGTCCATAACTATATTTGGTATGTACTTGACCCGACCCGGCATGGTCCATTTCGGTTGCACTTCACCGGCACAATTTATATGGATAGTCTTTGAGAATAGTATATTTATGATTTATATTAATATATTATAAGTTCTAATATATTAATATGGAATCATATTATTTAATTAGTATTGATCAAGAATTAATTTAGAATTAATTAAGTGATCAAAAAGAACTAATTAAATATGGACTCTTATATATATGGAATGGGCCAAGTTCATTTAGGTTGGGCTAAGCTTTCATGGATGGTCCATGGAGCTTTTAACCCATGGATCCTATGTAAATGAAAGGTCATGTGTATTAGGGTTTACATGGATGTAACCCTAATCCTCCATAATATATAAAGGGGTCCTTGGCTCACAAAATTGGCACGAGTGTGTGAAAATGAGAGTGGGCCGATTTTAGTGTGCATACATATTCTCTCAAGTTCTTCCAAGGTGTTTTGGTGATTTGTGATTCCATTTGAGGCTTCCACACTATTGGGGCTAAGCTCTTAAAGCTTGAAGACATCAAGCTACATCAAAAGGTATGTCATCTAACTAGAACTTTGTAGTATAGGTGCTTCATAATATGCTAGTTAGGATGAAACCTTGGAATAGTTAATATTTGCATGTATAATAGAGAAAACATTGATCCAAGGTTTATAGGGTTGCATGTACACCATAGGAGTGTTAGAATGCTAAAAATCCAACAAGTCGGTCATATGTTGGAAGTAGATATGAATCAAGACTGTCATGGGTTGGTTTGTAGAGGTCCAAGTTGGTGGACAAAGTGGTGATACAACACTCATGAGTGCTCAAAAGTTCTGAGTATTGGATTCAACCCGCGCTCATTTGAATCACTTCATGGATTTTATCACGAGTGATCATGAGACGATAATATCTTATATTCTTCAAACCTAGAGATATGAGTTGTTACTATGAGTTGGTTATACATTGATTGCACGAAAACGCATTGGTAACTCGATGTTATAAAATGTGCCTTTGTGTATGATTCAACAAGTAGTAGAACAAGCCATATGAGTCGAAGTTTATCCATTCCTTTTACCTTCGGGATAAAAGCGATATATGTGGGCCCCTCGATTATTTAGCGATGACACATGTGAGTGCTTGGCCAAGCCAGGACTGATTTGATTTGTTCAATCAGTCAGTCATCATAAATCGAAAATCGGGAAACAACAAATGGACAGAGAGAATGATTATAATCCATGTCTCAGTCCATATGATATCTAGAATGGAGGAATATATGATCCCTTATCTAATGGACAAGTCATTGACAAGGTCAGAGTTCGACAGCGGCTTTAAGAGCTACGATTGCCAGTTAGGTTTTGAAGTCATACTCAATAATAGTTTTATACTTATCCAAATGGGAGACTGTTGGATTAATGTATAAGTCCATAACTATATTTGGTATGTACTTGACCCGACCCGGCATGGTCCATTTCGGTTGCACTTCACCGGCACAATTTATATGGATAGTCTTTGAGAATAGTATATTTATGATTTATATTAATATATTATAAGTTCTAATATATTAATATGGAATCATATTATTTAATTAGTATTGATCAAGAATTAATTTAGAATTAATTAAGTGATCAAAAAGAACTAATTAAATATGGACTCTTATATATATGGAATGGGCCAAGTTCATTTAGGTTGGGCTAAGCTTTCATGGATGGTCCATGGAACTTTTAACCCATGGATCCTATGTAAATGAAAGGTCATGTGTATTAGGGTTTACATGGATGTAACCCTAATCCTCCTTAATATATAAAGGGGTCCTTCGCTCACAAAATTGGCACGAGTGTGTGAAAATGAGAGTGGGCCGATTTTAGTGTGCATACATATTCTCTCAAGTTCTTCCAAGGTGTTTTGGTGATTTGTGATTCCATTTGAGGCTTCCACACTATTGGGGCTAAGCTCTTAAAGCTTGAAGACATCAAGCTACATCAAAAGGTATGTCATCTAACTAGAACTTTGTAGTACAGGTGCTTCATAATATGCTAGTTAGGATGAAACCTTGGAATAGTTAATATTTGCATGTATAATAGAGAAAACATTGATCCAAGGTTTATAGGGTTGCATGTACACCATAGGAGTGTTAGAATGCTAAAAATCCAACAAGTCGGTCATATGTTGGAAGTAGATATGAATCAAGACTGTCATGGGTTGGTTTGTAGAGGTCCAAGTTGGTGGACAAAGTGGTGATACAACACTCATGAGTGCTCAAAAGTTCTGAGTATTGGATTCAACCCGCGCTCATTTGAATCACTTCATGGATTTTATCACGAGTGATCATGAGACGATAATATCTTATATTCTTCAAACCTAGAGATATGAGTTGTTACTATGAGTTGGTTATACATTGATTGCACGAAAACGCATTGGTAACTCGATGTTATAAAATGTGCCTTTGTGTATGATTCAACAAGTAGTAGAACAAGCCATATGAGTCGAAGTTTATCCATTCCTTTTACCTTCGGGATAAAAGCGATATATGTGGGCCCCTCGATTATTTAGCGATGACACATGTGAGTGCTTGGCCAAGCCAGGACTGATTTGATTTGTTCAATCGGTCAGTCATCATAAATCGAAAATCGGGAAACAACATATGGACAGAGAGAATGATTATAATCCATGTCTCAGTCCATATGATATCTAGAATGGAGGAATATATGATCCCTTATCTAATGGACAAGTCATTGACAAGGTCAGAGTTCGACAGCGGCTTTAAGAGCTACGATTGCCAGTTAGGTTTTGAAGTCATACTCAATAATAGTTTTATACTTATCCAAATGGGAGACTGTTGGATTAATGCATAAGTCCATAACTATATTTGGTATGTACTTGACCCGACCCGGCATGGTCCATTTGGGTTGCACTTCACTGGCACAATTTATATGGATAGTCTTTTGAGAATAGTATATTTATGATTTATATTAATATATTATAAGTTCTAATATATTAATATGGAATCATATTATTTAATTAGTATTGATCAAGAATTAATTTAGAATTAATTAAGTGATCAAAAAGAACTAATTAAATATGGACTCTTATATATATGGAATGGGCCAAGTTCATTTAGGTTGGGCTAAGCTTTCATGGATGGTCCATGGAGCTTTTAACCCATGGATCCTATGTAAATGAAAAGTCATGGGTATTAGGGTTTACATGGATGTAACCATAATCCTCCATAATATATAAAGGGGTCCTTGGCTCACAAAATTGGCACAAGTGTGTGAAAATAAGAGTGGGCCGATTTTAGTGTGCATACATATTCTCTCAAGTTCTTCCAATGTGTTTTGGTGATTTGTGATTCCATTTGAGGCTTCCACACAATTGGGGCTAAGCTCTTAAATCTTGAAGACATCAAGCTACATCTAAAGGTATGTCATCTAACTAGAACTTTGTAGTATAGGTGCTTCATAATATGCTAGTTAGGATGAAACCTTGGAATAGTTAATATTTGCATGTATAATAGAGAAAACAGAGATCCAAGGTTGATAAGGTTGCATGTACACCATAAGAGTGTTAGAATGCTCAAAACCCATCAGTTACTTCGACTATTATTGTCGACGCTATTTCCACCTCTGTTGGTGTTGTTTGCGTTGTGTTGTGCCATAGCAGCGGTTACGGCAGCGGTGACAGCAACTTGGAATGTAGTAAAATCCATTTGCAAGAGTGGTGTTTCACGGGTGTGTTTGTTATTTCTGTGGAGTGACATCTTCTGCTGCATGATGATAAGCAGGATCGTAAGTATTGACGTCATTTCCGGTGGTACGCTGTAACTTTCGCGTTTTGTCGTATGATTCACAATCTTTTGATCTATATCCCTATGGTGGGTTTATGGTAGTAGGTAATTTGTAAACTTGTCATGAATATTAAGTCTTATTCATAGAGTTCATAGGTTATTTTGGTCTCAAAGTTCTTGAGTATCTGACGGTTTCGATGGTTTGTTTGTGCACATAAGTGAAACCCATATTAATACATATAGCATTTCTACTACTTATAATCATTTTTAATACAGGAAAATTTTCCTGAAGGTCATACATTCCATCGGAAAATGTATGATCGGACAGTATTACGACATAATATCCCTAGTAGCACAATACTAGTAGGAGATATGGCTGGTTCTACATACTGTAGAGCCTAAAATAGCAACTAGTAAAGTACGTTCTATCGGTTATGATGTTGATGACACTCAATCGTCAAGCTGGCGTATCAGGAGTCCAGTCAGTTCATTCAGCTCCTAGGTGATTACTTCTTCCCTTTGCTCGGCTTGAACGGCTCTAGCTTCGGCCGTGAAGAGCTGACGCTTTATTTTGGCTATTTCTTTCTCAAGAGAGCGTATCTCGTCTGTATCACTTTCCTGAATCGTGTGTGGGTCTGATAGAACTTCTGATGGGTGGGGCTTACTAGGTGTCTCCTTAACGCCCTTTCCTTCATCTGACTCCCGGTCAGATTCGTCATATTCGTAATCAGTTACTATGTACTCTTCCGGTTCCACTCCGAGTCCCACCTCCTGACCCATTGCAGGACCTCCTTCAGGGTTTTCTTCAGGATTGTCATCTACACCCACCTCAATCTCCCCATAGACTACTAGGGCTTGATAGTAGGGGTCGTCTTGCTGTTGTGGAACAGAAAGATGTCGAATATGTATTGTTTTTAAGTTGCGAATTTCGTGAATCGATTTGCACATCTAAGTGTTTCCATAAATTTACACTAAGCAATAAGAATATAAAACACATAGCAGATAACAACATCACAAATAAACACATAATATTTTCCACTAATATTATCCGTACTTTGATACATGAAAATTTTCTCGAAAGAGCATACATAAAGGTACAAAGTTCGACAGCATAACGACTCTATGAGTAGTGTAATCACTTAAACATGGAGTCGGTAGTACATAATATAGTGTGTAAAAAAGAAACCTAACACTAGTAAAGAGGTCTACTGGTCCGAAGTACTCTGAGATGCGTCGGGTGGTGGGGATGATGATGTGGATGCGCCCTGAAGAAGCGCCACCTGTCATTCTGTGGCTCGTAGTTAATCCTCCCAAATTGCTTGACGTACCTGAAAGTTATGGATTACTTCTTGAGTTTCTCGTTCCGGTCTTGCCACTGCGGCTCGCATCTGATTCAGTTGCCCGGCCGTGTCCTGGGCTAGGTCGCCTGTTTTCCGTAACCGCCTCACCATGACAGGAAGTGCCCGGTCGGCTGGCCCTCAGTCTCTCAGATCATAAAATTCCCTGGCCATCCCATATGGGGGTCGCTGCCCCTGCTGCCTGCTCCATCTCCAAATATCCACACCCATGGAGGTGTGGGGCCATTTGGGCCCATCCGATGAGCGGGCACCCTAATTGGGTAAGATGGGTTAATGACTTTGGACTCCGCGTCCGAATCACCATCGTCGTCATCACCGGGTTCTTCCTCGGACTCCCCTTCAGCCTTTTCTTCTTCCAAATCTACCACTGCCTCAACAGGTCTGCCCTCGACTTCCGCTTCAGGTTCCTCTTCCGACTCCTCCTCGGGGTCTTCTTCAGGTTCCTCTTCCAGCCATCCGTTATTTCCCTGGTTAGGGAAATACAGATCTCCAGGATGATGGAAGCCGGCCATACTGTCTGCGAGAGGGTATATAAATAAACTATTATTACTCCTAAGATATGTAAAAAAATTTCGGGTTGATACTCTTTTCTTGTTTAATAAGAGGGTATGCCTTAGGTTTACTGACCATCGCGATCGCCGCCAGGGCATGTGATAGTTGTATTATGAAGAAATGTAGTTGATCAGGCTACATTCATCCTTAACACAACTGTGAACAGTCCTGGCTTAACCGAGATGTGAGGTTTTCCCAATCATCTTCTTTGATTTGTTATTTTGTTCATTCATTTTTTTTCTAAGTCGTACAAGTAAGAGTGTTTATTAATATATTTTATTTGTTTTGTTCAGAGTTATTTAGTCCCTCTTTGGGTTTATAGTTGCATATCAATGTGTGGTTAGATATGCTAGTTCACTATAAACAAAGCTCTGATACCAACCTGTCACACCCTCGAACCGGACGGAGGAAACGTCCGAGGGCTAGTGTGACTATCAATTGAAATATCATCACAATGAATATAAATGAATCACAACATAAACATCCCCATGCATTACATATGACAACCAGCATTGTTTACATCAAGTACATTGTTTTTACAACATCACAGAAGATAAATTGTTTATCGACTAGCATTGCAGAAAAGAAGTTTCGAAAACACGCTTGATGATTCTTCATTCTAAAAGTTACCTGAGAATACAAGTTATTTTGAAAACGGTCAACATATATAATGTTGGTGAGTTCATAAGCATGTTTGATATAAAATGGTTTGTATTGTTTGTAAAACCCAGAAAATCCGATATTTTCTGTAACAAAAGTTGTTTACAAAAAAAATGTGATGATCCCATAAGTATATATGTATGTGATTTCAAAACAGATAAGAATGAATGACTTTCATAATTGTTCATTTTATTGTAGTTGTTGTATGTAGAAGTGAATAATGTCGTTCCCCGGAAAACCCGATGTTTTCCCATTTAAATAGTATGGCAGTTTTGTATTATTGTATAAATCACTTTGCATCGTCGCTGTGCATCAATATGATTTCCCATGAATGATGATATGGTAATGGATCTCTATGTGAGTCGTTATAACCATGCATAATAATAACTATTTCGCCTGCCTTGGCATTCTTGCGAATACCGGTATTGAATTAAGATTTTGTCACCCTAGACTGGCCGAGTCTAACTGTAGTGAACAGCTCAGGTGTAGGAGAGTCACCCCCGTATAGATCTGTACACAAACTCTCGCCCTCCCTCCAGGAGACTCTGGTGATAACTACAGGCTACGGCCGACACTTATTGGTGCCAACCGATAATTCTCACTAAATCCCTATTATTACCCCACGAATTTGAATAACATTGATTACAACCCGTTTGATGTTTACATGAATATGAATAAAACCTAACAAACACGAATGAGGACAATTATGGCCCACTACTCATGTATGTTATTACAGACTGTCGAGTATGCGACGGACACGTTAGCCCGTTAAGCATATAATTGATTTGGACCATACTAGCAATGCCAATGGGCCACTAAGGCCCAATACCATCTAAAGCCATCGAGGGTCCATTAGGCATGTAATTGGGCCACCGGAAGCCCAATAAACATGTATTATTTATGTTGGGCCCAATAGTCATGTTAATGAGTCACGAAGGCCCAATAAGCATGATTAAAAATATTAAAGCCCAACCGATATAATGTTTACTTGTTTTGTATAGTATTAATGTCGTAAGGTTTGTTTCACACGAATTGTTTAATCGAAAAGTCACCACATTCGCCAAATTGTTTTATAATGATATTTAGATTTATATATATATATATATATATATATATATATATATATATATATATATATATATATATATATATATATATATATATATATATATATATATATATATATTTCTATTTAAATCCATAAGTTATTAAAATTATGTATTTTTGACCCAATTATTTCAATATTGACATAATTGACCCAGAAATAATTGTTTGACCAATTCATCCCCTTTTCTAGTAAAAATGACAAATTTTTACCCCTTTTATGAAAAATGACATTTTAGGTCCTTAGATTGTGTTTCTTGACATTTTCGGCCCAAAAGCTCATTTAAATCATGATTTCAGCCCAATATAAAGTTTTGGACAGTTTCAGCCCTTTAATTAAAAAGATTTACACTTGTAGTCCAAATTTTCACAATTTTTACAATTTTAGCCCAAAATCCAAAAACTTTGCATTTTTAGTCCTATTTGGTAAGAAAGACATTTTCAGCCCCTGAAATCTGTTTATTTGTGTTTTTAACTCATATTTTGATAAACATGCAAATTTAGTGCCTTAAGTTTCTTATTTTTCGCAAATTGGGCCTAAAAGCCGAAAAGCCCAAACTTTAGCCCATTAGGCTAAATTTACACTTTTAGTCCTTTAAAAACCGTTATTTTCATAATAACTCATATTTTAAGTGATTTGACCCTTTTGACCCTTATAAAAACAGTAAATGACATCATTTCCTCCATCTTTTGCTTATTTGTCAAAAATGGTTAATAAATAGAATTTGTGTTTTGTTTTACTTAGTTTGGACTTGTATAATACTTTTGCCTTGATAATAATATGTATATGATATCTTAGGTCACATATATCCTTAACAAGGTTAAGAATCTCGAATAGATCAAGTTTCTAACACATATTCATCAAGTAAATTCAAGAAATCACACATATCATACAAAAACACATGGATCTACACATTTTACTTGTATTCTCCCCCATAAATCATGTAAAAACCAAAAACAAGGGGGTATGAACTCACCTTGCTTAGTTGTTCTCGGTTTGAAGAAGAATTGGAAGAGATTTTTGGGTCTTAACACACATTTGTTGTGGATCTCGAGTTTATGATGCTTCTATGGTGTGATCATGGAATAAAACTATGTAAGAAAGAGTTTTTCATGCTAAGGTGAATGAAGATACTTATGTTTGACAAGAACTTACCAATAACTGGAATGATTTGATAAAGATCCTTAGAATTGTAGCCAAATTTTTGAGATCTTGGAGGAAAAGAAGAGAAAAGTGCTTGAGAGTGATTGAGAGAATTTTCAAGTGAAGTGTGCGTGTTTGTGATCTTCGGCCTAGAAGAAGAAGAAGAGAGAGAGAGGAGAGAAAGCTTGAAGTGATAGCTTCTTGGAGACATGGGAACTTGCATGGATATCCCAGATGTAATAATTAGGTGTCTAATTCTCCTTAATTCATATCTTTCTCTTTTCTTCTTATTTTTTTTCTCTTTATATATGGCTGAGAATGGGCCTAGAGACATAAAGAGAGTGATGTTGGGCCCAACTTTTGATTTGATTGAATTTTCATAAGCCCAATATTATTATTCGGCCCATTGGGCTCATTAAATAGTTCACGGCCCAATTAAAAGGATAGAATGGGTTTCACGGCCCATTGAAGTTTATTAGGTTTGTTATGGCCCAATAAGGCCCATAAAGGTAAACCAATTCATTTTGGATCCATTATGGCCTAAAATGTTAAGTTTCATGAGAGTGGGTCCAATTAGGGCCCATTTAAGAGTTCTAAGCCCAAAATAGTCAATTTGGAAGCTTATTGGTCCATTAGGCTCAATAAGGAAATCCTAGTCCATAATGGACTTAAACCGGGATTTTTAGGGTTTCCAAATCTTTAGTTGACTATTTGAAGTGTTTTGTATGGAGTTTTGGTTTCCCAATTGGATTTTGATGGAAGTTTGTTGTCTTTGGATAAACATCATACATGTTTTCAAGTTATGGTTACAGTTGTTGTCATTGTTATTGTTTACAAAAGTATAGAATTTCCTAGCTAATTTGCTAGTTGTGACATTTAGGGAACTCACTAAGCTTTGTGCTTACAGTGGTGTGTGAAATGTGTTTCAGGTACATCTCAGGATCGTGGGAAGGCACCGACATGATTGTACAAACCAACTTATTGATTTATGTTTGGAGGATTCTGGGATATGAGTCAAACAATTTTTGTGATTGTGTTTTGAAACAATTATGATTTGAGTATGAGATATTAAACCGTGTTTTGTGTGGAATTAAAAATGAAATTTTGTTTGAAAATTTAGAGTGTTACAAGTTGGTATCAGAGCCTTGGTTTGAGGGATTCAGATGTACCCTCGGGTATGTCTGGACTCAAACTGAGGATTTGAGAAAACTTGTCAAACAAAATGATTTTCTAAACGAGCAAAAGATTTTAAGAGGAAACGAGATGAAGCAGTGTGTACAATCAGCCAGAGCCCAAACGGTGATTTCCCAAAATACCCTTACTTGTTTATATTATGAGATGAGATACTTATGAGATATTAGAGTTGCATGCTATATGATAAGCTAGGTATTTCAGGAATTTAGAGCTAGAGTTGCCTGATTCATGACGCCTTAGCCTAGGGGGATGCTATTGATTGACATTATCTGCTATTTGCTCAGTGTGTGTGTGTGCTGAGTAGGGGTACATGGCAGGAATCTTTTAGAGAGAGTTTTGAGTCAATGTGTAATCTAAGAGAGATATCTAGATGTGCATTTAATGAATCTACTGAGAGAGTAGTTTGATATCCGTGAGGAATAGAGTACTTGTGAATTCGGATCCTAGGAGGAGGACTTGGGTCGACTATGGGTTGATGTGGAAGGTAGTATTGGGCCCGTACAATCGAAAGCACCGAATCTGTATGCGACCCAAGTAAGAACCTTAGGATACTATGGAGAATGTAGAGGTGGGTAATTGCGTGTGCGCTCTCTCCAGTCCCTAATGATTTATGTGTTTGTGTTTCAGAGATACTATGGTGATTACCTGCAAAAATCCCGGGGGTGGTGGTACAAGTGACGAGGAGATCCGTAGGATCTAATAAGACCACACTGATTGAGAATTTTGATTAGCGATATGCTGCTGTCACAGAGGCTGCTGCTGCCGCAGCCACCGCAGCCCTGGCAACTGCGAGGCCACAGGGGGGTGACACGTTGTTGTTTCGAGAGTTCAACAACTTGAAGCCACCAGAGTTTGATGGGACCCAGGACCCAATTTCTGCTATGAGATGGATCTCCAACATCGAGGAATGTTTCTATACGTGTTCATGCTTGGAGCACTTGAGAGTTCGGTATACACTGAACCAGCTTCGCTTGGGAGCGAAGGACTGGTGGAAGTTCGTGACGACTGATTTTACCCCTGCAGACCATGCTGCAGTGACTTGGGAGAGTTTTAGCCAGTTATTCAGAGACGAGTATGTTCCCCAGTTGGAGAGGGAACGATTGGTCCAGGAGTTTCTGTCTCTCAAGCAGAAGACAGAAATAGTGACATAGATTACGTGGATGTTTCATGAGAGAGCGTTGTTTTGCCCTGAGCACGTGTCTACGGAGCAGGCATGTGTGAGCCGTTACTTGAGCATTTTGAGGATAGATATTCGAGAGTTCGTGGCGAACTCGTCATATCAGACATTAGCTGAGTTATAGACCAATTCCAGGAGGAGAGAGATTGAGCTGGAGATTCAGACCAGAGAGGAAGGAGGGTCTCAGGGTAGAGATAGGAGACCAGTACAGTCATAGCCGATGACGAGGCTGTAACATCCCGTTATTTTCTTTTTGTAAAGTCAAACTTGGGTCAACTAAACTCAACTAAAATTTTATTCTATTTTTTATAACTTAGAGTAATGTATTTTAAGGGTTCAATCATTGTATTCAAAGTGTTGTTTTGTTAAGAAGTGTATGGCTTAAAATCCGAGAAGTCTCGCATGCCTTTTATTCTTTTCCTTCGAACTGTACATCAACCTCGGACTGGGAACACTTCGACCGTAAACGAGGCCGCAAACGGCTTCGGGCCGTATACCCTTCGGACCGCAAACGAGGTTCACGGCCGTGAACCCTTTCGACCGTGAACCCCTCGCCATATATATAGATTTAGTTCATTATCCCTTCATTTCTCACATCTTCCAGCCAAGAACTCCCAAACTCTCTCAAGTATCATCAAGGAAAACCTTCCTTTCTCTTCAAAAACATCTTCAAATCACCATCTTTTTCACCAAGAACACCAAGAACACACACTTGTTCTTGGCCGTGAACCACCCAATCTTCAAGTTTTCGGCCGTGAACCATCAAATCTTCATAGGATCAAGATGGACCTGAACACCCCTTAGGTCCGTGAACCCTTCTTTGTTGGTCGTGATCTTCCTTTAGCCTTCTAGTTTTGATTCTAACACTTCTTGGTAAGTG